>NC_059082.1:4497500-5893147 GCF_020497125.1 Mauremys mutica
TCATGTATGTATGCACTGGGAAAATACATGTCTAATACAAAAAAGGATCATAATCAACGTTTGTTAAATTCTATACAGAAATGATCACACTTGATCTCAAAATGGGATTTAAAAACATTTCTAATAAAAGCTTTTAATGCTTCCATGAAAGCAACAGGGAAACACAAACAGGAACATTACAGAATTCTTTTAAAGATGTTTTAGCTGTATACTACAATAGCAGGCCCAGGTTCTAAGAGAGATACAGCACATTGTTACCAGATTTTATTACACAGTTTTGATAGCAACATATTATTTGAGATCATCTTCATAAATTTTGCATTAAGGTAGCTGTGCCAGTACCTGGAATTGATTCAAAACACTTAAGACACTCAATTACTTTTTAACACTGTTACCCAACGTAATGACATATTTGCTATTTCACTAGCATTTGATGATGCAACATCATTGTAATTGATTCATTTTCTCAATTAAATAAAGCTACTGTGCTTTTCTCTATGTGAATGCCACAGAGACTCCTGAGTTAGATGTATTACCTATTTTCTTTGCCTCAGATATATTGCTTGTAAGGCTGCTCTGTGCTCCTCTGTTAACTCCACTAGAAAATGTAATGGTACAGTCATATTTTTCAAGTTCTGAACAGCGATGCACTTAGCTGTATTTATATTAGGCATATTTTTCACTGTTAAAACTATCTTGTTTACCTTTTCCAAGCTCACATTATTGCATTGGCTCTGCAACTATAAAACAAACCTAACCAAAGACAACTTTACAGTCAATGCCTCTACTTTTGCACACAGTTCATGAAAAGTGAAGCATCCAGTTTTATAGCACATTAAAAACAGGTTTAAAAGTACTCAACATACAATGTTTTATCTTTTTGTTTTCCCTTTTTTGGCTTAAAATTCTGTTTTTCATGCACTACTGTGAGACAAAAGTTTTGGGGACACATTAATCCTGACAGAGGCTGCATCTCAGCATATACAGCATGTTATTTATAACTATTTGAATGAAAACTTGAACAATTTACTTATTAAGTGACCATTTTAAGAGTAAATTGAATATCCTGAGACCACAAACAGGATTCTAATTGCAGCTACTTTACTTTTTGCTCATCATGATACAGAAACACATATTATGGTGATGGATGATATTGCAAATGCTGATAAAGGCAGGCAGGCAAATAAATTAGGTAGATTAAAACAGTATTATGTTTAGATTCCTGAATTATCTGATCATTTTCATCTGAGAGTTTAAATCTTTTGCCAGTAATATGCTTTCACGGTGAGCTGAGAAGAGGTATGTGTATTTAAATGCAGATGCATGACCTGCTCACATGGTCGTAACTGCGAGACCCCGTTGGTCATAAGTTTTTATAAGTATTTCCTTTATATCTGGTATTCTATGAATTTGCAGAATTCTTAACAGATCTTGGATATTTTTGAAATTATATTTTCTTTATTATCCTTAAGCAGCATTTGTTACACGACAGTTAAAAATGAAAGGAAGAGAGAGAGCTATGACACTAAATTTACCTAAAATAAAATAAATCCACAGTATGTTCCTCAGTTTATGGAAAAGTCAATGGTAGTTTGATAAGCTACTCTACAAAAGGCATACTCCAAATGTCATTTTTTAGGCTGGTTACAAATGCAAAAGTTTTCCTCATGCCTCATCTACTATTTAATCAACGCCTCTGGTTACAAAAAGCAACTTTTGACAGACCATCAGGTTATATTTCTGTCGCCATGGAGATACTGTTGACGGGAAGTGGCTGAGAGGACCTCTACCAGTCCCTTTCACATTATAGTCACAAGCACAATCAGAAAACTCAAATGAATCCACCCTGTATAACTTGGAGAAGTCACTGGCTATAGCTTTCATTTTCTCTTTTACTCTCTGGAATTAGTACATGCCCTGCAGCTCTTGTTTCAGAGATTTGTGAGTGACCTAGGTCAGAGCTTCCCATATCAGTTAACAAATTTACTCTTCACATATATACTGCTTTTTAAGGCAGTGGGGTTTTTAAATAGATAAAGGTATATATTAACAAATCAGACAGCTACATAAGTATGATATTTATTTTCATAATTGCTGCAGTTCTGGATTCTAACAGTGCACTCAGCTTGTTTTTAAACTTTAGAGATGTTTGCTACTTTCTTTAAGACTAAACTTTTTGGACCACAAGCAACAACAAATATTGTCTCCATATTGACAAATGAGACATGCTCTTCTCTCCTCAATATATATGGAAAAAGGAGCCTTCTTTCTGCACTCAATTTCTACTGTTTCTTTTTTCTCTTCTTCATCAGTCTTGCTAGTTATTCTTAACCCCGATTCAGGGGATCTGCAGGCCTTCTCAGAAAAATTCCTAGGTGGAATTTTGAAAAGTATTGAATGTCACTCTTAAGTCACGTTAGGCACTTCTGAAAATCCCATCTCCTGTCATTAATTCTGCAATTTACAAACTCCAACCTCCAAGCCAGAGAATAGAGGACAGAATATGGAGAGCTCTATTGAAAGAATTGTTCTGAAAAGCCTTGAAAACAAAGATTGCTCCCAATAACCTTTAATATTAAATACAGTCTTAGAGTTATATAGTTCTTGTTTTCCCAGAGTTGTGCAAACATATATAAATTATACATAGAGATTATTTCATTCACCACTGGACTGCAGCCACCTCACACAGGAACCTATTTACTAGAGTACAGTAACACAATCCACTAGTCTAGAATAGGCTGTGGGGGGAGGGGGAGGAAACAAGTATAGTTGAAATTGCAGAAGGAATTTAGGAGTCAGCAGTGACTATCCATGTTGGAATACAACCAGACACTAGAATGAACACCACTGCTTTTGTGAAAAGGAACTATGGGATTTTTAATGGTCACAAATGAGGAGGATCATTCTTATGTGAAAGATGGTGGTTTTAGTAGAATGGTGTGCACACAGTTATCAGAGTATTATACTACATACACACAGATTAAATCTGTCACAGCACATGTGTAATGGGTATAACACAGGGCAGAATGAACAACATAGGAGGAGATTTGCCAATTATTGTTTAATATCAGCTCATGTCCATGAAAGTTCAGTGAAACTGAGTAAATGTCAATACTACAGAAATGGAGACTATGCAAGAACGTAGATGGATTTCATCACTCCTCTGATACCAGTCCACAGGATTCCCCCAAACTTTCTTGTGCACCAGTTGCTTGATGTCACACTGTGTATGAGGTCTGGTGCCCTGTCCCTAGGATCTTTTGAAGAGGTGCTTCATAGCCAGTCACCCATTTTCACTCCTCTGGAGGGCTCCACTAGGCACAGCAATTGCCCGCAAATAAGCAAGTGGGGGTGGACCCCACCCACTTTCTCCATTTCCAGCCACCTGCTAGACTAAATGGCAGGGGCACGGCTAACTATGAGCTGCATACTATGGGGTGCACTAGTAAACCTGCCACTTATTGTAGAGGCAGAGAGAGAATTTCCCATCTCCCACTGCTATTGAGGCAGGGACAGGCTGGTTCCCAGCCCCCACCCCAGAAACTGGGAGATGTCATGGGGTACATGAACTGTGTCATGGGGTACATGAACATTTCCAGCACACGTCCCTTAGCATGGATTTTTAATGAATTTGTAAACTAGGGGTCAGACCCTGTGACTGGAGAATTGCTAATATAGTTCTTATTTTTAAGAAAGGGGAAAAAAAGTGATCCAGAAAACTACAGGTCTGTTAGTTTGACCTCAATTGTATGCAAGGTCTTGGAACACATTTTAAAAGAGAAAGTAGTTAAGGACATAGAGGTGAACTGTAACTGGGATAAATATACCATGGTTTTACAAAAGTAGATCGTGCCAGACCAACGTGATCTCCTTCTTTGAGAAGGTAACTGATTTTTAGACAAAGGAAATGCAGTAGATCTAATCTACCAGGATGGCAGTAAGGCATTTGATACAGTTATTAGTTAAATCAGAGAAGACGGGGATTAATATGAGAATTGAAAGGTGAAGTGGTTAAAGGGGAGACTACAATGGGTCGTACTGAAAGGTGAAATGTCAGGCTGGAGGGAGGTTACTAGTGGAGTCTCTCAGGGATTGGTCTTGGCACCAATTTTTATTACTGACCTTAGCACAAAAAGTGAGTGTGCGCTAATAAAATTTGCGGATGACACAAAGCTGGGAGGTATTGCCAATATGGAGGAGGACTAGAATATCATACAAGAAGGTTTGGATGACCTTATAAGCTGGAGTAATAAAAATGGGATGAAATTTAAATAGTGCAAAGTTGTGCATTTAGGGACTAACAACAAGAATTTTTGCAGTAAGCTGCAGATGTATCAGTTGGACGAGACAGAGGAGAAAGACCTGGGTGTACTGGTTGATCACAGGATGACTATGAATGTGATGCAGCTGTGAAAAAGGTTAATGCAATCCTAGGATGCAGAGACCAGGAAGTGTTAGTACCATTATACAATGCACTGGTGAGACTTCATCTGGAATACTGTGTGCACATCTGGTCTCCCATGTTTAAGATGAATTCAAACTGGAACACGTGCAGAGAAGGGCTGCTAGGATCATCCGAGGAATGGAAAACCTACCTTATGAGAGAAGATTGAAAGAGCGTGGCTCTTTTAGCCTAACCAAAAGAAGGCTGAAGGGAGATACGATTGCTCTCTATAAATACATCAGAGGAATAAATACCAGGGAGGGAGAGTAGTTATTTAAGTTAAGCGCCAACGTGGACACAAGAACAAATGGATATAAATTGGCCATCAACAAGTTTAGGTTTGAAATTAGGCAAAGATTTCTAACCATGAAAGGAGTGAAGTTCTGGAATAGCCTTCCAAGAGGAGCAGTGGGGCCAAGAAATCTAGCTGGCTTCAAGATGGCGTTTGATAGGTTTACAGAGGGGATGGTATGATGGGACTGCCTACAATGGCATGTGTCTCTCAGGTGACTGCCAGTAGCAGCAATTAGAATCCTGTTTGTGGTCTCAGTAGGACACTAGATGGGGAGGGCTCCAAGTTACTACAGAGAATTATTTCCCAGTTCCCTGACTGGTGGGTCTTGCCCATGTGCTTAGGGTCTAACTGATCACCATATCTGGGGTCGGGAAGGAATTTTACTCCAGCTCAGATTGGCAGAGATCCTGGGGCTTTTTCACCTTCCTCTGCTGCATGGGGCATGGATCATTTGCAGGTTTAAATTAGTGTAAATGGTGAATTCCCTGTAACTTGAAGTCTTTAAACTGTGATTTAAGGACTTCAGTAATTCAGACAGATTAGAAGTGAATTACAGGAGTGAGTGGGTGAGGTTCTGTGGCCTGCAGTGTATAGGAAGTCAGACTAGATGGTCTTGATGGTCCCTTCTGACCTTAAAAGCCATAGCAGACAGCCCCCAAATAAGGAAAAAGATGTGGGAGTGGCCACCCTCAAGCCCTGCAAAACTTGAAGGAGGGACGGAATACCAGACCCCATCCTCAGGTCACCAACCTCCTCACCCAAAATGATGATGATGGATGATGTTAACAGCAATAATAATAGTGTGTGTAAGGCATAGCCATTTGAGAGGAAGTATGACCCTTATCCATTAAACACAAAGGTCACACAGACTGACGGGAGTTGGCTCGTGAGTACCACAGTTCTGTAGGGTTGGCACTTTGGTGAACTGGTTCTGTGGGACAAACGTGTTCTTCATGATGTTGAAGTAATTCCATAAATAGTGACTAGTATCAGAGGGGTAGACGTGTTAGTCTGGATCTGTAAAAGCAGCAAAGAGTCTTGTGGCACCTTATAGACTAACACGTTTTGGAGCATGAGCTTTCGTGGGTGAATACCCACTTCGTCGGATGCATCCGACGAAGTGGGTATTCACCCACGAAAGCTCATGCTCCAAAACATCTGTTAGTCTATAAGGTGCCACAAGACTCTTTGCTGCTTTTACATAAATAGTGATTTATGCTAGGAATGTTGGGAAACATTGGGGGTTTAATTCTATGCATTCCAATGGTCTATGCTGTCTCAATGTTATTAGAAACTTCCTCAAAATTTTATTTAAATCCAAGGAAACATGCTTTTGTTTGGATCTAAATATTGCTCTACACACTTTTGGCAATTTAAACTCTGCAGAATAGTGATACTGCATGAGAACAACATAGTGAAATCAATTTGGGACAAAAGTAAAGATAATTAATCTATTTTCATTGTACAAGATGCATGAAGGAAGGAAGACAGAGAAATAAAGACAGAAAGGCAAATGGTTGGAAAAAATTAGGCAACACATCCATCTGTTACTGTGGCCCATCAAGGAAAAACTGGACTCTTTCCAGTGATTCATACCATCAACTATACTACTGAAATATTGAATACAATCTTGAGGATACTTGAAAAGGAGTAATCCAGAGAGAAGCAAAATCTGGGTATCTGAAAGTATGACTAGGAATGCATCAACTTTATAAAATCTATTTTTAAACTTGAGATCGGCTTAAAATTAACTAGATTTTCCCAATTAAACCTGGGAATAAAATTATAGGCTTTGAAATGAACAGACGTATGCTGGCCATGTTCTGAAGAATACTCTGCTCCATGCCACTTATTTTACTATCATGGATATAGTTGTCCTCCTTAATGATGTGAGTAAATTGTTCCATAAAAATCACAGACTAACAAGGATGTCAGCAAAATCATTGACTAACATCCCGGGCCTTTGGTCCAGAATCTCTCTTTCAACCCATTTCAAGTAATTATCACATTATGTTCTTATGTTCTTAATGCCCAAGGACAAGATTGTCACTTGCACTACATGTTCATACAGGAGAGACTGGGAACGTCTGACACTTTTTAGTCCCTCCAGCCAGTGCGTGAGGGGGAAAGCAGGCTCTATGGGGCCGTTACTTCCCTTCTGCCCAAGTATGCAGAGCCTTGTCCCCTGCTGCTTCCCAAGGAGCTGGGCAGCAGAGCCGAGCTGGCAAAAGAAGGGAAAGTAATAAGACACTGACCTGATGGGCTCAGAGTCACAATTCCTTCCTGGGACATCACAGCTATGTCTATGAGGAGAGATTAAAGAGGCTAGGACTTTTCAGCTTGGAAAAGAGGAGACTAAGGGGAGATATGATAGAGGTATATAAAATCATGAGTCATGTGGAGAAAGTGGATAAGGAAAAGTTATTTACTTGTTCCCATAATATAAGAACTAGGGGCCACCAAATGAAATTAATGGGCAGCAGGTTTAAAACAAAAGGAAGCTGTTCTTCACACAGTGCACGGTCAACCTGTGGAACTCCTTGCCTGAGGAGGTTGTGAAGGCTAGTAAAGAGAACTGGATAAATTCATGGAGGTTAAGTCCATTAATGGATATTAGCCAGGATGGGTAAGGGTTAGGGTTAGGATATTAGCCAGGATGGGTAAGGAAGGGTGTCCCTAGCCTCTGTTTGTCAGAGGGTGGAGATGGATGGCAGGAGAGAGATCACTTGATCATTGCCTGTTAGGTTCACTCCCTCTGGGGCACCTGGCATTGGCCACTGTTGGTAGACGGGATACTGGGCTGGATGGACCTTTGGTCTGACCCAGTACGGCCGATCTTATGTTCTTATGTCTATAGCAAACAAACAGGTGATATAGAGCAAAGAGGTGCTCCATATGCAGACAACTTGCTTCTGTACATTTCAAAGCCTGTAATGTTGTACCCAGATTTAAATAAATGGGCTAGAATCAATGCTTCACTCTAGTCCCAAATAACACGGATCACACAGAAGGCTGGAAAAAGACATTAGTTTCAGTAAACCCAATAAATTTTGATGCTTTGTAAATGGCTATATGGAAAAAATCCAACTCATTTCCTATTTATCAGTTACTGTTTATGCCAGTTCATCCATCAAGGCTGCAAGCAGAGTTCAAACGATCACAGCAAATCAGATGTGATCTATGACTACGCCGCTGCAGCTCCTGCATGAAGTCCATGTCTCACTCATGGACCTGAAAAGTCTGTGTGCTGAGACCAAGTTCAGGATCTATCAAACTTGCGGATTGCCTGTACTGCTGTACAGGTCAGAAACACGGACTGTCTTGCAGGCAGGCTAGGTGTAGCTAGAGGCATTGAATATGTGCACCAAAACCTGAGCATAATGTGGTTCGTTTTTGTGTGAAATCCCATAATCTCACAGATATGTGGTCTTCCTCCAATGGCTCATTACACATTCAAAAGTGGTGTTGCCAGCATGAACAAAAATACTCCAGCACATTGTGCTCTTAAACTCATGCGAAAAGGAATGCATGCCTTGACCTCACCCGGCGTTGCCCTTGGGGGCTGCCCCAGAGAATCTGGGAACTTCACTGTACAATGCCTGGTACAGTGCTATTAACTGTGGTTGCTCTGGCTGACGCAGCGATCCTGAGTAGACTAGGGGTGTTTACTTACTTGCCTTTATGCCAGTGAGAGTCTGACCTGCAATTTTGTGAGTTCTAATTCAAATACTTAGTTACCTAAATAACAGGCTTTATTCATGGTGATGCACTTACATTCACTGGTAACAGTGAAGGAAGGATCATTTCCTCTAGTACCAGCCCATGCAAAGGATGCTCACACATTTCTAAAGATGCCCTGAAATAAATGTAAATATCTCCTTTCTTTTTCATGTTTTCCCCTGATAAGGAACTTATTCTTTATGGCAAACCCACCTCATTTGAGGCTCTTGCTTGATTTATGTAATCACAAAGGTTCCAAAAGGGTTAACCCTGCATTCAGAGGTCAGGATACTGACCTCATGTAATAACAAAAGTCATGTTATTTAAAGGCAACTTTCTCATTCAAATGACAAAAAACTCAGAGAGGTTAAGTTCCAGTGTCAAAGCTCCTAAGCACATAACAGCTCAGGTCCTGACCCTGCAAACACTATGAAGGTGCTTATCTTTATGCTTTGAAATAGTTCCACTAAAGTCAACGTGACTAGTCATTTATGTAAAGTTGATGTCAATGAGATTACATATGTGCTTTAAGGTAAGCACACGCATAGGTGTTTGCAGGATCAGGACTTTCAATACTTCTGGAAAAGCTGGGGAATAACTTTGTGCAGTAAAAGTGATCTGTAATAGGTATAGAATGCAACACTGGAATCCCATTCCCAAAGCTGGTAAAATGAGAAATGTAGCAGAATTCATGGTTTAAATGGTTGCTTGTAATTATTATAGTTAAAAAGGAATAATAATTAAATATCACAAATTAACAATCCATCCAGATAAATGTGTTGTAGATTAGGGTCTAACCTTTTTCCCAGTTTCAAATCAGGATGTTTTAATCAAAGATTTAGGGGGAGGGATAGCTCACTGGTTTGAGCATTGGCCTGCTAAACCCAGGGTTGTGAGTTCAATCCCTGAGGGGGCCACTTAGGGATCTAGGGCAAAAATCAGTCCTTGGTGCTGCTGGTAAAGGCAGGGGGCTGGACTTGATGACCTTTCAAGATCCCTTCCAGCTCTAGGAGATAGGTATATCTCCAATTATTATTATAATTTTCTCATCATATTGATAAGCAAGTAAGATATGCAGCATATTTGATACTTTTATCAGTTTCCTAACTGACGGAAAGTGCATGCTAACCAACAGTAGTTTGATATTTTCACGTGAGAAAAAAAATCTGTAGTGAAATTAACACTCTATCCTAACTATACAATGTATTCCCAAAAGCTAAATCTATTTTAGCTATGAATTTATAATTTCTGGTTGATGTAAAAAGAAATCTAGGTAGATTAGGTAATGATACATGTAGTGAAACCTATATTAAGAAATCAGTCTAGATCTTAAAATAGAAGATTACCGCTAACATTTTCTATAAAGTTAATATGGAAAACATCACTATTTTGTCATTAGCATTTAAACAGTGTTTAATGTCTTTTAAATGGTTCAATGATGCAAGTGGAAGATAACAGATTTCATTCTTACCGGGAAACATGCTTTAACCAACCTTCAGTTTATTCTTACAAAATAAATGAATGCTTAAATGATGTTTCTGTCAACTGAAAAAAACCAACAGTAAAATAGCTACTTTATGTGCCAAGCTAAACTAATTTTTTTTCCTTGACAACCTGCTCACATTTAAATGAAACTAGACCAAATTTGGTCTATAGTATGAATTACATATAAAAAAAAGAATCTTAGACCATTTAAATATAGGGATCAGAAAGCAGTAACTTCAATTAAAACCACAAAATTATTAGGCAAACTTTAAGATACAGCAAATAAATTAATTTGTTTTAAATGCAAAGTGGTTAGATAAGTAGCTTTTTGACCTACAATTAAACCTCACTAGCTGAAAACACAGTGAGGGAAGAATTTGCTCAAGCAAGACCAAAACCCAAATCTTATTTAAAAATGGCTTTGGTATAAGTAATCCAAAAACATTTGTAAAATCTAGTCATATTGACATGGGGTCAGATCCTTAGCTGCTGTAATCAGCATAGCTGCACTGACCTCAATGGAGCCATACCGATTTATTGCAGCTGAGGGTCTGGCCTAAAATGTGTAGCATACATGACAGCATCTCTCTGATACTTCTATGCACAGAAGTATGGTAAGAGCACAAATCTTTCATTAAAAGCAAGCAAAAAAAAAAAAAAAAAAAAGAGGATCTCTTCCACAAACAGTGTTTTTGCCTTCTGTACTTTCTTAGTAAAGGAACCAACGGCAAGATTACAGTGAATGTATACTCTGGCTCTAAAATTTTCTATTATCCACTTATGTTTTCCTTGCAGTGGGATTTAAGAATGCCTCTTCATTGAGACAAGTAATATGTCATCATTTTGTTGAGCTAACAGGCCTGACAGTCTTGTCTCTTTGAGTTAAGGACACTACTGGCTCCATTTCTCATATTGTTGGGAAAATCAAGGTGGAAAAGGCTGGCAGGAAAAAAAAAAGGAGTTAGCCAACTGGCAGTAAGTTCTTTAACAATTCTGCTACCTTTTTTTTTTTTAAACCACTGATTAATTTATTTTGCCACAAAATTGTCTCATTACCAAAACCAACCTAAATTAAGATCTTTCTTACTTTCACTGTATTGTATAACTTATTTGAATGCATGCCTTTTGTATTTTAACAAACATCTTCTCTATTCACCATTTCTCTTGTCTTTTTGATCTTTTTTCTACTTATCATGTTCTTTATTTGAAACAGATTTTTAACAGATAATCTTGATCGTTACAACAATATCTTGCTTGCATTTTATTCAAATAATTCTTAAAAACAGCTTAAAAAGCCGTTTGGAATAACATCAAGCTTGCCATCAATCAAATGAAAAAATTCCGCTGGCGGTTGTATAAACATCAGATCAACTCTGATGTCTTCAAGGATTTCAGAGTGAACCATAAAAAACTCCATTAACTTCTGACAAAGAATGCAAATTAATCACAACATGGGGTGAAATGAAATTAAAGGCTCTTTTCTAATCAATGACAAGGCAGGATGAAATATTTGTTACTCTCTCGCTCTGCACTCAGGCTGCCTAGATATTTGCACTTTCCCTCCAAAGACCCAAATGGAAGGTGTGAGCACAGATTCACCCACAGTTGCTGTTTAGCCCTCCCCACCCCCAGAGCTATCTGCTTACAAGTCGCTGAGATCCACAAAACACACTAATCATCTGAATCTCAGGTGCATCCAATTTGTTATTCACACTCTCTGATGCCAGTGAAAAGCCTGGCGCAGACAGATGCACCAGGAACCTTAAATGACAGTTTTGGCCTCCGGAAGTGCGATCACTACAGCAAAATCTAGTACAGCCTCCAGGTGAAATGTCTGGAGCTCCATATGGAGCAGGGAAAATTAACAACAAGATGAAAATCGCTGCAGCAGCAGGGAGTCTGAATTTTTTGAAAAAAAAAAATGAAATTTAAAGATGAAGAAAGAGAAGTAATAAATTAATGGGGTGTGAAAACATTCAAAGCTTTACAATACCAGGGGCACTATTTGCTCAGAATTTTTTTTGGAGGAAGGAAGGGGGTAGACATGATGGGGAGGAAGGGCCTTCTTTTCTTTTCCTTTTTTTAAACTTCAGGTCATTTTGAAATAATTTATTAACTAAGGTCTGGAACTGTAGCCAAAGGAAAGAAAACATTTTTATACATACAAAAGTACTTTAAATAATTTGTTGTAATCTATACTTTTCAGTAGTTTATTACATCCCTAGCTATTGAGCGTTGCCTGTTTCTTTAGAATGTTTTTCTAATGAATGTATCATCCTTTCAATATACAGCATCACCATAAAATGGTGTGAATAGAAGCTGAGAATATTTAGCAGGAGATTCTTTTTGTTTCTCCTAAATTCCATTATCATTAAACAACCAATTGCCTTCTATCATGTTTTTATTTAATCTACTGAATTTGGCTCTCCATGATTAACTCTACGTCTCTTAGTTTCTTCAGACTCTGCAAACCTTCAGTTTCAACTTTAAATTTAATTAAATAATAAAGAGAAAATGCTGTGAAGTTCCATGGCCGCTTAGTTTTCTACCGTTCCTTCTACAGAGACATATAAATTGCCCCTCTAATCACATTAAATTACTGTTAAACTTTTAAAGGAAATCTAAAACTTTGTTACCCCTGAGCCATCTTCAGCTATCTAAAATGCTGACACTATACACTAAGTACTTCATTTGATAGAAGGGATTTTGATTTCATTTTTAAATGTTTACATATGGAGGGATTTTGATTCTAAAGAGTCTGTTTTCCCTCTCTGTGTGTGCGCAATTCCCATTAGCGTTAATAGAGTTATGCAAACACATCAGGGGAAGAATATACCCTTAAGTGTTTATGTTTATATCGAGAGAAAATCCTATGAGCGTCATAGTCTACTTCTTCCAAAAGGAATTTTACATTACAACGAACAAGTAACAGCGCATCACAATAATGTGTCTGGAAAAAACATTAAGCAATTCAGAAAGTTACTGGATTTTCACTAACTAGCTTGCTTGTATGAAGTTTTTGTAAGAGCAGGGTCTCCTCTAGTTAGCAATGTATTTCATGGTTTTTTTTGGATAAAATTACACCTTTGAAAGAGAACTACAAATACAAACCATAATATATACTACATATTCAGAACACAATCCTCTGAACACTTATGCACATGGACGATTTTACTGACACGAGTAGTTGCTTAAGCGTGAGCAGGATAAAGCCCTAAATGGAAACATACACGACTAAATGTTCATGTGACAACTAAGCAAATCTTTGTAATCTGAATGCTTGTAAAGCACTCTGAAAGTGGAAAGTGCTATCATTAAAACATTCCAACAGAGGCATGAAAATCCATCCTTTACTCTTGCTGGCATATTGGTAAGAGATAAGAGGGAAAATTAACCTCCTTTCTGAATTTCTTGACTATGGTCAATTTCCATATAATCATAAAACTTACATTATATGGATGAAAATAAGGTAATTTATTTGGTTTTTTGTTTTCTGTTTTAAAGAGCAGGAGAAGAGTAACAATTCATTCAGGTGTAATTGCAAAAATACATTAATTTGTCCGAGAACAGGGATGATTCTGTATACATATTTAAGTAGCAGCTCCAGGCTATTTAGGGACAAATTCTGCAAACATTTATGCATGTAAAGCCTCACTGAACTGAGTAGGACCTATTCAAGTGTTTGTAGGATCGGGCCCGTATAGTGATCTAAATATGTATATACAGGCAGTTAAAAAAAAATAATACTCAGTCACCAGACCACAATGCATCTTTGGGGCTATTATGATCAACCATGAAAGTACATATTTAAGATGCATACTATTTATATTAAAAATACTTATGGAAAATAGTTGCTTTTACTTACCAGCCCATATTTCAAAGTCTTACTGTCTCAGATATTTTATATGTTAAAAATGCCATTTTTAATTAGAAGAGCAAAAAGCATCTTAAATTGCTAATCATGTATTTTGCTCCTACTATGAAAATATATTGACACTGCTTTTGAAAATATATAATCAGCAGACATAATAAAATTTCAACGCATACACAGACTAAAAAAAACCCCAATGCTTCCATGATGAAAGTTGCAACCCAGAGTCAATTTTTTATGTAGTTATGTACCACTATCTACAATAGATACGTTGATGCTTTCTTAACTAACATGATGTGACTATTACAGAGACAAGGTGGGTCAGGTAATATCTTTTATTGGACTAGAGTGATGTGAATATGTAACTCTAAAAAATGATGCTTTGCACAAGTACCTCTTTTTTGGATTCTCTCTCAGAGGAGAGTGTTAGTTGAAAAATATGGATAAAAACTCTAAGCTATGTTCTGTTAAAACATTAATGTTATTTCTCTAAATCAGCAAAGACTTTTATCCACAGCAGGTACAAAAGGGAAAGACTGGTATATTTCTACATATGCAGAATCTTTAAAAGTCCATGAAAGTGTCAGGAGAATTTGCTTAAAACAGTTTACAAAAATAGGAAAGAGAATGAGTCCTATCCTATTATTCAATAACCATGTTCATTAGGCATCTGCAGAATCTAACCATGCATAAATTAGTATGTGTAATACAACAGTTATTTGCATAACAATAGCAAGTTAATAGATGCTTAAAGAGCATAAACCAACACCACCTTTAAATCAGACATGCCTCCAGGCACTCCACTCTGTACAGACCAAAATACTTGGAAAACAGAGGTCATAAAACATATGAAACCATAAAAAAAAAATTCAAATAATTCATTGTATCCCCTGAACTTTTTCACTTTTTCTCCCAGAAAGAGGAATAATTTTAAGAATGACACCACAGCTTTTTATTTTGGATTTTGTCATCTTGCAATAATATTTTAGAGTTCAGAACTCTATCTGAATTGGCCATTATTTTTGGAGACTCATGATTTTTAGGAATAACCATATAGATAAAAGCCAAATTCTCCATAGATGGCATTTTTCAAGAACACTCAGTACGTGGTCTTATTCTGCCCTCACTGAAGTTAATAGGAGTTTTACCATGGACTTCAATGGGAGCAGAATCAGGACAATGCTGAGTGTGAAAATTGCACCTGGTATGTAAAATATTGGCATTTTATTAGACCCTATTAAGTGAGAACATTAGGAAAAAACACACCAAACATGTCATCCCACACCATATATTTAATTCCTGAGGGTCTTAAACTATTTTGCCAAAATTCATAATCTGAATTAAAAATGAAAAGAAAGAGGAGCTACCTCTATCTTATTATCAGAGTAATTAAAAAATCCTTTAATCTCACAATAAAACAATCACCATCCTCATCATAATCTCTTCCATTCTCCCAAGGGAAAAAAGAAATACTGTTTAAAAAAATAAAAATAAAAAAATCAGAGATATACTTCTAAATGACTCCTTAAAGATACCACTTTTCAATTTAACAGGACAGATTTATTTGTATGTGGCTCAAATGTTCACAGTTGCTCTCTGCACCTTCATACATAGGAATGAATGTCACAGTGGCAAGCAGCAGTAATGAACAATCTTACCTGAGGATATGGAAACCTCCCAAGAGCAAGCTGGGAAAGAAAATAATATTTGTCTAGTTATATAGATTTGCATGGAGGGCATATTTTCTTAAAGAGAGAAAAGTACTTATCTCTCACTATTGTATAAATTGCAAAAAAAATATATGTGAGCAAAAATAATCCTGAGAACACAGTAAGAGCCGTATTTAGAATGGAGTCATTCACGATTATGCTTTGTTTACAAACAAAATGAAGGCTTTGTTATAAAGTATGCACACTTTTCATTTTGACTTAGTCAACAAAAATATGTCTAGCCCACCAGGTAGCATGTGCCATGTCCCAGTTTTCAAAGAGCTCCTTATATGAAATCATCGAGTCTCAGTAGTGAGGCAAATGACACTGAACTTTACTAATTATATCTGCAATGCATGGGTATCCACATAGCTTTCACTAAACTCCCTAAATCCTGGTTTAGCACACACTGGGCTCAGGGTAAAATGTGGGCTGGGTCAGAGGTCAATCTCCTCCTTGGTTGCTCAAAGTCTTTGGCCAGGAACTTTGGGGGAAGGGAGAGAGCATGGAATCCACAACATCACACTCTGTATTTTCTTTAATTATATTTTAGGTTATATACAAAATAGAGTTGACATATTGCCAAAAATTGTTTTTAAATGGTAATTAATACATTATTACAGCACCTGCTAATGCTGGTACATGGTAAGGTCTATTATTTCCAAGATAGATTCCTATTTTGTCCCAGGTTGATATCTCAGCCTTACAGTACTTTTGTTAAACCACATTTTTTCAAAAAGTCATTTTGGTCATTTTTAAGTGATCAGACAAGATGGGATCTGTAATAACCAGCACCTGATCATCTTGTGCCACTGACTTACCATATAAACATGGGCAAGACACTAGAGCTTTTTAGTTCACACATAAAGGCCATAACCAGCAGTCCATTGCCTCTACTCAGGCAAATACCTCATGAGGGCACCACACGAGCTGTATCTCAGCACATATCACAGGGTATGACACAAACAGGTATAATACAAGCATTGTTGTGAGGCTTAATTAGGTCCGTAAAACTTGAGCTGTTCAGAGGAAAAGGCACTATAGAAGCATTATTACCAATTCTGAGCAGACAAGTTCTTGAGGCATTCATGTAAAAGGCATATGTGACAGACCACAAAAAAGGAAAGTGAGGTTTTTTGTGATCGAGAGAGAAAGAGAGCCTTTGCTGCATTTATTTATTATCGGTAATGAATTTCTACAGACATGCAAAGATAATGAGTAGGGCCATACCAAGTTTACGGCCATGAAAAATGCATCACGGATCGTGAAATCTGGTCTCCCCCCCCCCCCCCCATGAAATCTGATCTTTTGTGTGCTTTTACCCTATATTATACAGATTTCACGGAGGAGACCAGCGTTTCTCAAATTGGGTGTCCTGACCTGAAAGGGAGTTGCAGGGGGGTCACGGTATTGTCACCCTTACTTCTGCGCTGCCTTCAGAGCTGGGTGGCTGGAGAGCAGCGGCTGTTGGCCAGGCGCCCACTCTGCAGGCAGCAGTGCAGAAGTAAGGGTGGCAATACCATACCATGCCAACCTTACTTCTGTGCCGCTGCTGGTAGCAGCACTGCCTTCAGAGCTGGGATCCCAGCCAGCCGCCGCCACTCTCCAGCTGCCCAGCTCTGAAGGCAGTTCCGCCGCCAGCAGCAGCGCAGAAATAAGGGGTAGCAGCACCACAACCCCCCCCCCCATAACCTTGCGCCCCCCACCCCCCACAACTCCTTTTTGAGTCAGGACCTCCTAATTATAACATCGTGAAATTTCAGATTTAAGTAGCTGAAATCATGAAATTTACCATTTTTAATATCCTATGACCGTGAAATTGACCAAAACGGACCGTGAATTTGGTAGGGCCCTAATAATGAGCTATAAAAGGGCTACTAAGTATGTACAGTAACATTTTTGCACAGGTACTTATGAGAGTTGCACATGATAATCTCCATGCATCATCTGAAGATTCCCCCTAATCTCTTCTATAACCATACCAGGGGGAGTCTGCATAGTGATTGAGGAGGAGCTGTTATAGTTCATGATATCAAAAAGTGTTGTTTAAGGGTCCCTACTAACACTGACATGACAAGACATGGGTGGCTCAGAAAAACAGTGGGCTATTGTGTCATTCATCATTCTCAGAATCTCATTCAGATTTTGTTTTAAACCCCAAAGGAAATCACCTCTCCAAAAATTAATGCTAAGGCCTTGATTTAAAAACCACAAAAGTGAGGAAATGCAACATTAAGATCTCCACTGAGCCCTTAATTTACCATAGGAAAAGGGACTGTAGCAACCATAATATGCATCATTCCACCCTCACCTCACTAAAATCCCTCCTACAAACTCACTTCTGCCAGGTAGCCCCCCAACACTAACCCCCACTATAAGCTGTGCTAACTTCACACCAGAGGTGCAATAAGGCAAATCAGAACCCTCCACCCTGTCCTCACCACCCTCTAAAGAGAAGACATCTAAGCTAATGTCTTCCTCTGGGTCTCTTCTGTGTCTGTCTTTCTGTCAATTCTTTGGGACCAGAAACTGTCAATTTTTATTTCTGAATGAAGCACCGAGCTCAATGCTGCTGTTTAACAAAATACACATCATCATCAACAGCTCCAACAAGCAAAGGAAAATAAATGAGGTGACGGCTGGAGGCTGTGTCTCTTATGTCATTTCTGTCTCCCTCACAGCCTTGAGCCTTCTTGGCTGGTCAAACCTGGTGGGGCAGGGCCCACTATGAAGAACACAAGTACCTTCTCCCCTTTAAAGCTGAATGCATCACTCAGCGACACGATTAACTGCTGCTGGCCTAAGGACTGTGTATTACTGTTAGACTAGCATAGAAACCTGCAAGTTTTAGGCACCATGGAGTGAGCGTAAGAGAAAAGAATCCTAAATGTTCTTACTTTTGTAGGTTTAATTATTACCATTACATATTATATTAACACAAACACACAAAACTATATTATTTCATGACACAGCAGGAGGAAACATACAGGTATACACACAGGGCTGAGTTTTGCAGTCCTTACGTGGTACTCACATGGGCAAAACCCTCACTGACGTCAATCACGACTCCAAACTCTTCATTCGAGTCCCAACTGCCAATCCCTTTCCCTAATCATTCACTCAACTGGAGTTTTACCTAACTGAGGACTGCGGGATCCATTCCTAAATGTAGCAGAATAATTGTGGAACTAATTTTCTGTCAAACAAATAAAAAGAGGTAAAGGAGCTTTGAAAAGACAGGAGTATAGAAGAATCAGTTCTTCAGAGGTGATAACCAACTAACAAAACAAAACAAAAAAAAACCCCTAAAGAAAATGGATTTCCTCAGGTAAAGAACTTCACTCACAACTGCAAAACAATACAACAACAAAGCAGAATGTGACAAGTCTGAACCTCCTTGAACCATTATTGTGTTGATCTAGTCAAAGGGCTTTCCCTCCCCCCAAGATTGTCAAGGTATTATAAATTAAGAAACTTACCAAAGAGTATGTAATCTTCCCTGAAATAGCCTGCAGATATGTCACTGTACTAAATGTGTTTCAGATTTAATGAAGCTTTAATGTCCTTTTTAATTTTGCCTGTTTCTATATCACCAGGGGTCGAGCAAGGCAATCAGCACTCAAGAGGGTGGTTTGGTTTAAAACTAGGAAAAACTCATTTGCTTATGAGTTGCACTGTATTTTCTTAATTAAATTTACTGAGTAAAATGGTTTAAGTTCAGCCAACCAATGACCTCTGGATGTAGATTTAGATTTATAAACAGGGAAGCAGTTAAAGTAAAGGGAAAAAACAACCAAAAAAACCAAACAAATTAGAGCTATACCAATAGGAGTTTTGTACCCTTTATCATCTTTACTAAAGAAGTCATTTAAACATAAGCAGCATAAACCCAATGAAAAATGCAAAAGATACCAAGTACAGAAGCAGAGGTAATCTATCAAAAAATCTCTCCCATCCTCTACTTTCACATGAGGGAATTCAGGAAGGGTTTCATTTTTTTTTTTAAATCCTACTGGGTTTAAAACAAAACATTTTAAATCTGAACACTTAGGGTCAGGAAAGTGCTGAGTATTCTACATGAGCTTTGAAATTATGGACAGAGAGAGGAATGCTCAAACTCTAAGGGCCTGATTCTCATTTGGAAGTATAAAGGTACTTTAAAAAAAGTCAGTGTAAATTATATTACCAGAGTGGTACAAAAGGGCTTTAGTATATATGAGAATTAGACCCTGAAAGCATCTACCAGCCAGAAATTTGTTTTTAAACAATGCTCTTCTACTGTTGTACTGTGAAACAACCACGTTTCAGTCCCACTGATCTTCCACTACCCACATGCTGCTCACAAGTGTCAGAAAACATCACACTTTACTTACATATAAAATTAGCATCCTAGAAAAATGTAAAATTTTAATCTTGCACCATTATTAACCAACGTTCTGGCCTTACAAACTAACTAGTACCTTGTGAGTAGTTCTTACACGAGTACTCCCATTGAGTTCCTCAGAACTACTCGTGGGAACAAATGGTTCTAAGCTAATAATTTCATATATTATACATATAAATAATCTCAAATGTCTAATTTATAATAGTAATAATACGTTGAGATCCTGGGGTGAACAGCACCACACACGCTGCAAAATGTTTTACAATATCTAGGGGAAGATTTTCAAAAAGTAGAAAGGGGCGTTACGCCCTCCACGCTCACTGAAAGTCAGTAATAGTTGGATGCCTAGACCCCACTAGTGCTTTTGAAACTCTCTCCTACCTAAGGTTTATAAAGTTTTGTTTTGTTTTAAATACACAGAAAAACTAATCCAGAGAGTGCTTAAAAGACTTATCAAAGTTACCCAATAGACTCACCAGTCCTAGCTAACAAATACCTTGCTCTAACCACTACACAAAGTTGCTTCTTTCAAAAGTTGGGAATTGATACTTGATTAACAAACTTACAAAGGGATGTGTTGCTAGTAAGGATTACTACTGTCACTGAGCAAGTGTGGAAGAACAACCCACATCGTGTTCAGAAAGTAACAAAGAAGGAAACTCAGAACATTTTTTTAGGACACTCAAGTTACAATGTCTCCTACTTAGATTATTGTCTATGCTGTGCAAGTTGTTTTTAATTTACAGTTATACTGAAAAGCATGGGATGTTTTATTCTTAATTTAGACACATTCCATGTTTCCCAGCATAACTGCAAATTGAAAATAAGCACTTACAATATTGCTAGTGATCTAGCTGAAGGAGGACTTTATAGTCTGAAATGTTCTAAAATTTGTTCTTAATTACCTTGTGCACATTTTACACAATTAAATTTCCATCTAAGGATTTTGCATTTAGATTGTGCACTGCAGTTAAAGCCTCATTTTATGGAAAAGCAGCCTTCACTTTGGAACATTCAGACATAGGAAACTTTAAAAATCAGACTTAACTACTGGATTACATAAAATTCCCTAGGTGAGATTCCATTCCAAGACCAATTTATACATTCCTAGATAGATGGCTTAAAATCATCTGAACCTCTTCCAGTGAGGACCTTAATAAATATTAAATACCTCAAAAACTACTATAAGATTTTTCTCTCTCTCTCATATCAATTTCACTGTCCTCTTATTGCACAGTAAAAAAAAAAAAAATCCAAAGGATATAACAGCAATTTACCAGTGTTAAAGTGCTTCTGAGGTTAAACTGACAACAAAGAAGAACAGAAACACAAAGCATCTTGAAGTAGGGTTTCAATTAAATGTGCAGGATTTAGTAATGCAGGACAAAGAAAAAGAGTTACAAATTAATTTAATTTTCTGCGTACAGTTTGCAGCTGCACTCCAAAGTGTCTGGGGCTTAAGAACAAAGCCTTGAAAGGCCTCAGAGTAAGGAAAGCTTCAATTTTTAATGTATAACGCCATTAGTTGATAACTTGTGGAATCTGCGACCCCTGCAGAGGGGCATAAGTGCGAGTAACAGAGACTGATGAAGTGACATATTTGTTCATGTCTAGAACTATGAGGAAGAAGCTTATTACTAACACCATCAGGCCCAACAGAAATATGCCCTAATAACCTTTGAGACATTTCCTGGTTCAACATCTCTTTCTATAAAATATATTAAAAAGCCAAACTTAATTCACCTTAATTAAGGATAATTAGTTTCACTTCTGCTTTTTAAAAACATGGACTATAAAAAAATGAATAGCAAATTAAAGATCACCACTAAATTCCATATTTCTCCCAATCTGCAGATCCTCAGAATTATATCTGCTTTATATATAAGGTTCTGCAAAGGTGCTGATTCAGAACAGTAACTTCTTATCCTTACGTGTCTTATCTATAGACATTATTGTTCTCCTTTATCCTTAAGGATACACATACCTCAGTCCTCAATCCTGTAAACATGTGCACAACTCACATGGGTAGCCCACAGAAGTCCATGAGGCTACTCATGTGAATAAAATTACATGGGTAAAATTGCTCATCTGCCGGGGGATGCTCTAACCACGGCAATACAGGGTCATTCCCATTCTCTCTCTCTGCCGCAAAGACTAGTTAAACATTTATCCACAGTGGAACAGTCTTTGGGCTAGAGAGACAGAAAGGGAATGATCCCATAGTCCAGTGGTTAGGGCACCCAACTGGGAGATGGGAGACCCAGGATCCAGTTCTCCTGCTCCATCTACTCTTTCATTAGTTATTCACATCAGAATATCCCCTATCTCAGTGGTTAGAGCACTCTGCTGAGAGGTGGTTCAAATCCCTTCTCCCCCTCTAAGGGGAGGGGGAATTGAACATGAGTCTCCCACATCCCTGGCAAGCGCTCTGGGCTGAAAGGTCTAAGGTAGGCGTCCGGCACCACTACCACCATGTAAGGGGCCTGGTTCAGTAGGCATGCTCAGAGACTGCCTACCAGAGCAGGTGTCACACACAACATTGGCAGACCCCACACACAACATGGAGCTTAGGAGCCAGTTGGGCATCTGGGTGCCTGGAGGGAGGGAGCAGTGTGTATGCTCAGAGGCAGGAAGACAAGCACTCAGAGAATGCTGACTCTGAAAAATTTGGGTGCCAAGGAAGTTTAGATGCCTACAGGTTTCAGCAGGAGTTTTGTGGATTGCAGTGGAATCAAAACCTGGGACTTAGACCCCTGAACCACAGAGGTTTAGGTCTTAAGTACCTTTGTAGATCTCACTCTAAGTGCTTAAGATTTTAAAATGTATTAGCCACAGGGACATAAAGCACAACTCTATATCACAGCAATTAATTAACAGCTTATAAGATATTAATAAAAATACAACACGCGCTCCACTCTCATTCAAACCCTACAGGCCTGGATTTCGAAGTCGGTTATGCTGGCGCAAATCCATTGAATGGTGCTGGTCTGGATTTACATCAGTATAAAGATCAGATTTTGGCCCGTTGCATCCTCCATAGCAGACCAGTAATAACAACATAGAAAAGCAAACACAGCTGATAAATATCTCTAATATTTTGTTATTTTTAAAACAGAAGATTGTTTTTTCACAGTGGGTCCTTCTATGAAGAGAAGGCCACATTAATACATATTTTATATATTACATATAGACACACACAATGCTATTCCCATCCATCTATTCAGGGACCTAATTGTTTTATTTATTTCAGCGTTACAAAGCCTGCCCACAGTGCAAAACATGATACATTGAGGTCTCAACCTGGGCAAACTGTACCTAAACTTACACTTTATTGCAGCTTAGTTCACAATCTTCACCTAATATAGGGTTACATCCCAGTGCAGCAAGCGGATAAATCATCCTGGAATATTACACTGGCTAAGTTTAGCTGTGAGTGGAGCATATGTGCTTCCAAGTCACTGAAGCAAAGGCCCATAAAATACACTAATTACTGGAAGTTATGGTCACTGAGTGATTGATAGCGCTCTGCAAGGCAACTTCCCCACTTTCAGCTATTCTGACGGGCCTCAACTGCCACAGAGCAATTATTAATTCATGACCCAACCCTCAGGCACTGATACCTTTACTTCTAATTCTGCTACCACAAAACTACTGTTATGGCTGGACACTGTCTTTCTTCATCCTGATGGCTGGGTAAAGATGATAAAAGTGGAACCCTTGTAGACTGGTATTGTTTAGATACATTACCCAAAAACAGCAGAGAAAAACAGGTAATTTTTTGTTCTAGATGCCAGTTGCTAAAATGTTTTGCTTTGCACAAATCGAATAAAATATGCCTAGACAATATATTTTCAAGAATTAAGAACAAATTTACTTTAAGTTGTTATGAGGCAAATCCTGCTCATCTTACCCATAACTAGTCGCAGTACTTCATAGAGAGTACTTGCATGAGAAAGGCAGTAAGTGATTGCCTGTTGTATGAGCAAGAGATACCGTAATGTCATTCTTTAACACAGTCGTTCTCAACCAGGGGTATGTGTACCCCTTGGGGGTACTCAGAGGTCTTCCAGGGGCACATCAACTCATCTAGATATTTGCCTACTTTTACAACAGGCTACATAGATAGCACTGGCGAAGTCAGTACAAACTAAAATTTTATAGGCAATGATTTGTTTATACTGCTCTGTATACTATACACTGAAATGTAGGTACAATATTTATATTCCAATTGATTTATTTTATAGTTATATGGTAAAAATGAGAAAGTAAGCACTTTTTCAGTAATAGTGTGTTGTGACACCTTTGTATTTTTATGTCTGATTTTGTAAGTTTTTAAGTGAGGTGACACTTGGGGGTACACAAGACAAATCAGACTCTTGAAGGAGGTACAGTAGTCTGGAAAGGTTGAGAGACACTGCTTTTACAATTTAAAATAACTTGAAAAAGCTCATTTCAAAAAGGAGGAAATGTGCCATTTCTTTTCGAGCTGTCTGCATAGACAGTTCCTACTGGATGGGTGTCTGCTTCTCAGAAACATCACTGCCATTATTAACAGTCAGGTCAAAGACTCAGGATCCAATTCTGTTCTCAGTTACAATGTGAAAGGAAAAAAACAAAAAGTGATGTGGAAACTGAATTACCCTCACTCCTAGAACTGGTCCCATTAAGTTAAGGTGCTGGCACATAGGTGAGGTAATGCTGGGAACCCTGTACTGCAAAAGACCATGCTGTAGCTCTTCTGGGGGCAAACAGAGAATTTCAGTCTCCTGGATTTTCAATCCAGCATTTGTCAGAAGCACTAAATTCACTTCAAAATATTTTGTAAAAACCTCCAGCTCTGTGTATATTATCATTATTGCAGAGTGATTTGCAGCCAAGAAAGTAACTACCCATCACATTCAAGCATTACTGGGTCCTTGGGTAGTTGGTTAGAGAAGTAACGGTGATCTTTATTAGTTTAAAGGGATGCAGTAAGAAAAGAAGTGAAAGCAATTTAAAACACATCATACTGTATCTACTGAAATGTGCTCAGATCTATCTAATGTGTTCAATTAATTTAACAATTACTTGCTTCCTCAATGTAAGAGTTAAGAAATAATGCTCTTGTAACATGTTTATTTACTGCTGACCTGGTGTCTTCTGGTAGCAGGCGTTCTTAATGACTACAGCGACACCAGCCGGCACCGGCCTGATCCATATTCTCCACTTTAAACCTTTATTTCTTTTTTAGAGGACTCTAAAAAAAACCTCATTTTGGTTGTATCAACAGGTTGGGCTGCACACTGAGAGATCAGGCCTCAACACGGAAGCAAATTATTCCAAAATTAAATTTAATTTGCTTTTGACAGAATTTAGGACACTGAATTTTTCTTTAGACACTTGGTGTACATTTCTTTTTGATACACAGAATTTACAGGCCTGACATAAGATGATAAGAATAGCCACACTGGGTCAGACCAATGGTCCACCTAGCCCGGTATCCTGTCTTCCCACAGTGGCCAGTGCCAGGTGTTTCAGAAGGAATGGACAAAACAGGCAATTATTTAGTGATCATCCCCTGTGGCCCACTCCCAGCTTCTGGCAGTCAAAGGCTAGGGATGCCCAAAGCATGGGGTTGCATCCCTCACCATCTTGGCTAATAGCCATCCTCCATAAACTTATCTTATCTATTTTTTTAACCCAGTTGTACTTTTGGCCTTCACAACATCCACTGAAACAAGTTCTGCAGGTTGACTGTGTGTTTTGTGAAGAAGAACTTCCTTTTATTTGCTTTTAACCTGATGCCCATTAATTTCATCAGGTGACCCCTAGTTCTTGTGTTATGTAAAAGGATAAGTAACACTTCTCTATTCCTCCACACCATTCATGATTTCATAGCCCGCCTTAGCGGTCACTCTTCCAAGCTGAAAAGTCCCAGGTTAAATCTCTTCAGTATTTTCTTTTATAATACAGAAAATGCTGTAGGTAGTTTTCATAAAAAAATTTCAAACTGGATTCCATATTGACAATGCAGAATTCCAGAAAATTAAGATTTACTTACACTCTTCCCTTGAAGTAGGGCAGGAAGACATAAGCACTTCATGCTCCACACTCACTATCACCTAACTTTTTGGTGCAATTTAGCATGTGGGTTATCTACAAAGACAGAAATGATCAAGGCTCTGGTTATACAATGTCCATTGTCCACCTATCTCCAATGGCCTGTTAGAATAGTTGTTATGCATAAGATTGCTCTTGCTGCCTGTCCCTAGGGCTTCACTCACAGAATCAACTGTGAAGAATTCTCTGTGGTGGTCTGTGGCTTTGGACTTGCTTCCCCTGATGGGATTATCTAAGTCTGCGTTTGGGGACTTTTAGAATGTGATTTTAATTTGTCTTAAGTGCAGGTTTTCAGTTACGGTACTTTTGCTGTTCAATGGGCAAAGAGAACATTGATGGGTTACCAGTTTAGGGCAACAGTCAGTCCTTTAAAAATGTGTTGTAATGCAGTCCAGATACCATGGTGATGGATATCTAAGAAATCCTGGTAATCAAGTAAACCTTAAGTGCTCTAGAAATTTGTGTCTGGATTTTGTACATTAGGATTGGCACGTGGATTTTCATGTCAATGTGTTTAAGACTCACATAATAAATGCAGCCCAAAGCTTCACATTGCAACACACTCTTAGGAGACGTTACGTATCAGAGGGGTAGCCCTGTTAGTCTGGATCTGTAAAAAGCCATTTCCATTACATGTGTCTGACGAAGGGGGTATTCACCCACGGAAACTTATGCTCCAATACATCTGTTAGTCTTTAAGGTGCCACAGGACTCTCTGTTGCTTTTTAGGAGATGTTGCAAGTGTCAGAAAACCCACTATGGTTCTAGAATTAACATAATAGGACCTGTAGTGTAACCCCAGAGGATATGAACAGCTGCCAGGAGGCTTCCAGGTCTCTTCCCCTTTCCCATTTAAAAATATACATTTACTATAAAAAAAAAGAAGCACAAACTGTACAATAACTTAAAATTCTGCTGCAAATTCTCAAAAGTCAGGACATTTCCAGTAAAGACTGCCTCTCTATCCTAAACATCTCCTGTTTGGCCCACTATTTTGATATACCTGGTGTGACGAAGTGGGAATGTTCTTAACGTTTTCTCTGAATACTGTGTTGGTGCCTCAGTTTCCCCTATGCATTTCTCAAGTATCTAGGTGGTGGGATAAGGGGTGTGATTGTTGCAGAGCCGAGAGGGCCAGTGTGATGTTGTCTGCACAGAGAATGGTCGACACTCTGTCTCCTGGCAACTGATGGCCTGGGCCCCTCCCCTGCAAAGGTGCCAAATGAAGGTGTTGGAGAACAAAGATCAGGTGGCCTCCTGGCCCGGGAAAAAGACAAAGGCCAGAGGAGAGGCTGGAGAGGGAGAGGGAGCCTAAGCTCCCTGCCCCCTAAGAGGGACCTGACTGAAGGGGTCCTGTTGTCTGTTCTTACAAGCTCTGTGTTGGACTATGTTCCTGTCATCTAATAAACCTTCTGTTTTACAGGCTGGCTGAGAGTCACGGTGAATCGCAGGAAGTGGAGGGGTACAGGGCCCTGACTCCGCCACACTCCGTGACACCTGGTATGTAAAACCATGTACGATTCGGAGGCCCTTGCTTTACACAGGGCTGAAATGTAAAAGACAAATGAGAATTAAGCTTGATCCTTGCCATCATCATAAGTGCGTATTTTAATTATGTTCTTGCTGCTTCTGCTCCATGCAGCCTTTTGACACCCTGGATCATTCCATGCTCCTGGATTGCCTTCAGGAGTCATGCAGACATTCACGCTTACCTCCTGTCACAATTCTGCGCCTAACAAATTGCTCTCATTCAGTCTCCAGTGGCGACTCTAATTCCACACCAAGACCCAACTGTAAGGCATTCCACAAGCTTCAATTCGCAGTCCTCCCTTCTCTTCTAGCTACTCATGATAAAATTGACCCCTGTGCGAAGGTACCACTTAGATCTTCAAAACAGGGTTTAAGTAGGATTTAAGTGGTGCCGGCCCTCTACACAGGAATGAATTTGACTCATAAGATCAGCTAAGAATCCAGCTCATAATCTCTAAATGTAACCTTAATCACTTCTCCATTGACGATATTCAACTGAACACGCATTTTGAATTCTTAACACAGAGTCCTCCTTGTCAACTCCCTCTCCTTGTTCTGACTAGATACACTCGTGGCTTTGTGTCAGCTTCCTACAGGTAAACATCTCAAAGACAGAAGTGTTTCTCTCACTCAAGAGGAGTATCCTCAAGCAGAACTTCATTCTCTTCTAGCACCCTCCGCAGACTCAGACCTTCTATTTGCCTCTGCTACTTAGAAGCTTGGTATTATCCTTGACCCTAAAGTCTCATCTTTCCACATCTACACCTGCAATCTCCCTGTCACCATCTCTGTTATTTGCCCAAGTACTGTATGCTCAAGAGTCAGTATATAAAATCCCTTACCATTGCCTGAACATTGCATGTTAAGCAATTTTAGTTTATTTATCTGGAAAAACATGCACGTGTGCCTGAAATACATATATGCCGCACATACATGCACTGGATATTTAATGCTCAGTTATGGTGTCCATGTCTTGAGGTACATGCTTAATTACTGAAAACACAGAATAGCCTAATAATCTGCAACATCTCTTAAAACTCCATGTTAACTTGACTGCCACACACAATTCCTAAGTCCGTAAATAAAGTTAAGTCTACTAAATACACAAATAAAAGAAAACAGACACAAATTACTGTAGATGATCAAAGGAACATTCTATTTTATGGGATTGCAAAACAAATTCTTATCATTATTACGGATGTGCAAGAGCATTTCTTTCCAGTACGGGATAACACTGATTTTTTGAAGGTGAGGCTAGAAAGAAAAAGAAAGATAGATAGAAAGGCTGCTTTCGTGAACAAAGAATGGAAGAGAGTTGAGACTGAGAAGGATACAAAGGAAGATGTGAAGTGGGGGGCACACCTTTATAGTATATGGAAAGTCAAATCACCCATGTTCAAATCCCAGCTCTAACACTCACTCACTCTATAGCTTGGACAAATCATTTCACCTTTTGCTGCCTCAGTTTATGATGATAAACAATTAACACTTGTTTTTGTATATACAATATAGGCCCTAATCCACAAACTGGATCTGCTAACATGGGCCGCTGTGCCTGCGTGTTGCCCCAATCAATAGGTTCCATGCTAGTGAATCTGATTACAAGATCAGGATTTATAATTTTAAATTATTCGGGTCAGTGACCTAGTTATTTTACACATCTGTAAGGTGCCTAGCACACTGCTGGCATTACACAATCAAATAATGATGCAAATAAAAAGTGCCCCATCTTTAAAATAGGGTCAATAATACTCACCTATCTCGGAGGAGCATTGGTTGGGTGTTAGTTAAAAGTTTGTACAGTGTCTTGTAAATATTAAGTGAAATATAAGCACTAGGTATTATATGCAGAAAAATTGCTTTAGAAACAAAAACCTCAGCATTTACACATTTCCCTTTAAACTTATTAATTGGTGCATTTAGTGGACTAATATCCTGCAAAGCTCGCCTTCAAGTCTTTTCGCATTGTAACAAAACAAAAAAGCATCTTAAAACAAGAGTGCTCGTTATTAAAAAACAACAAAATGTGTTTTATTTTCATTAGGTAGCACTAATGTTCACTTTCAGACAGTAACCCCTAATTGAAATTGTATTAATTAGTGATTAAAAAGAGCTATTATATCATTCAAACTATCCTCCTCCATGTGCCAGGCACAGTTCTCTGAAACACACTGCTTGCAAACTGCACTTCGACTTAGCCCAAGCTGCCTGGAATTAGGGTGACCAGACCGCAAATGTGAAAAATCGGGACGGGGGTGGGGGTAATAGGAGCCTATATAAGAAAAAGACCCAAAAATCGGGACCGTCCCTATAAAATCGGGACATCTGGTCACCCTGCCTGGAATACATTTTATGACTGAGTTATAAACCCCTGAAAAACATTGTTTATAATGAAAGTGCTGACACAGTCTTCAGTGTAGTGACAGCAATGCCACTGGTTTAAATTGAACTTGCTTTGTCAACCAAAAAGCACTGAAATAAAACTACAGCTAAAAACCTCATGAAAATATACAAACTATTTGCTGTGAAATATCTGAACAGAGGTTTATGGGTAACACACCGAATTAATGCGCCCTTTTACAAGAAAAAAATACAAACTCCAAAGAAATAAGCCAATAATGTTTCCTTTCCCTGTGAGATGTAAACTGCTCTCAACCCCATTTATTTCAATGGCAATTGAGGATGGTCGGCATCTAACAAGATGGGGCTCATCAAGGTTAACTTGTTACTTTGCCTACTCTTTAAACTCAGCCAACAGACTTCTTGGGCAGCGTTCTTAAACTTGAAAAGTAACCAGTTTCCCATTACCCACAGCACTGTAGCAAAGAAATTCAATGTATTTTTGAGGTTTAGAATAAATAAAATTAGAAGATTTTGACAACTGAGTTTAATCATCATACATCAAACAGCTCTCGGTATCTTGGTCCAATACATTATTTCTTGTCAATCAATGTGCACTAACTGCTAGCTTGCGGGCATAAGAGTTTGGATATTTTAAAAAAAAAGACAATTTTAAAGACAATTTTAAAATCCTAGAATAAACTCTAACTGCCCTCTCTGCTTCATCAGCAGGAGCCTGGAATAGTGTACCACCAATCCCCATGTCAATAGACAGAGTTACTTTAATGACAGTGACCTTGCATGGCTCTTTGAGCTTCTTCTTCACCTTTCTTGAGATATTTTTCTAAGCCACTGTCCTTGCTCTCATCATTTAACACATCACTCAAACCACTCCAATAAAACAGCGATCATGTTGAAGAGAGGTCTCAGAGGACCAGATGACATACCAATTAACAAAGAACACAGAGCCAAATTGTTCTGTGCATCTGACACACTGGAGGAGAGAAGAGCAGGTTGAGAAGGCTTGAGGGAAGAGAGTAAATATAGACCCCAAATGTCCCCCTAATATTGGCTGATATGATGTAAAAATCAGTATTACAAAGACAAGCTGTAAATCAGCTTCTAATAATCCTTAACCTGTGATTTTGTGTAAACTAAAATTCAGTATCTAAGGCCTTGTCTACACTGGGACTTTACAGCGCTGAAACTTTCTTGCTCAGGGGTGTGAACCCCCCCGCCCCCCCCCCCCCGAGCGCTGCAAGTTTCAGCGCTGTCAAGTGGCAGTGTAGACAGAGCACCAGCACTGAGAGCTACTCCCCTCGTGGGGGTGGGGTTTTTATGGCGCTGGGAGATCCACAACTACACAGCCACGTTAAAGTGCAGTAACGTTGGTAGTGAAAACATACCGTTAGTCTACTAAGAAATTATTAATATTTTGGTGCTGTTATGAGCTGGGTGAAACCTTGTTATAGGTTGACTTAAACCCCATTGAGAACAGTAGGTGTGAACTAACCCTTCAATTAAGGTAACAGTAAGCATAAGCCCCACCCATGTGAACCTGCTCAGGAGCTTTTGGCTGAGTACTGTTTTGGGTAGAGGGGTGTGTGTGTGTGAGAGAGAGAGAGAACAGGGAATACACACAAACTGAGGTCAGACAGCCTGAAGGAGCAGATGAAAGCAAGATGGTTGACCCTGCAAGAAACCTGGGAAAAGGTTTTTGGGATGAAGATTAGAAGAGTGCTCTTGGTATTGTGAGCAAAAGAAGCTGTTTCCTGCTAACTGATTCCCTCTGTGTACAGAAACACAAGACTTTGTACATTCTTTGTAAATAAACTGAACTACATCAAAGAAATACCTACTCCCAACTGGAACACTCACAGGGCCTGAAACTTTGACTAGTTGCTCAGGTTGAAAAGAGGTAACACTTTTGTCCATGGGCACACATCGTTGTATATCCTTCACAGTCAGCTAATGCACTGGTAAATACACGATGTAGATTATTTATATCAGAACAGAAATGAACCAAAAGTCTACCCTGGTCAAATATGCTTCCGCGGCAGGGATTTAAAGGGCTCTGGGCTCCCCGCTGCAGCAGGCAGCCCAGAGCCCTTTGGATCCCACCTGCGGCTCCGGCGGCCGGGCTGGGGCTGGGATTTAAAGGGCTCAGAGCTCCCGCGGCTGCGGGCAGCCCAGAGCCCTTTGAATCCCACCTGCGGCTCCGGCGGCCGGGCTGGGGCCGGGATTTAAAGGGCTCAGAGCTCTGGCGGCCAGAGCCCCAGGCCCTTTAATTTACCCCTGAGCCCCAGGGGCACCCAGCCACCTCTGCAGCTGAGAGCCCGGGTTGATTTAAAGGCCCTGGGGCTCCCAGCCACAGCCAGTGCACCAGGGCCTTTAAATTTTGAGAGGCCCCACCTCTTCTGGTTGAGGCCACGCCCCCTCAGGACTCCGGCAGTACCGGTAAGTAACTTTCATCGAGCGTACGTGAAAAGTTGATCTTTTGGTGAATACCCAATCACACGGCGAGAAATCCATCCCATCTGGCACAAAGCCACAATTATCAGGCTGTCTGCAAGGAACTCCACTGGGGTTCAAGAATGGTATTTACCCAGCACAGCCTCTGGATCTCCACAGCCCTATGATGGCCCACCCTTAGTGGGCTAGTCTGCACTGGCCTTTTCAGACCTGGTATAGAACAACCCCACCGCCAGTGGCATGCAGGGAGTGTAGAGATGTCCTCCCAACTGCACTCCACATACCCTGATCCCCACTCTCACTACACAGCCCTACCAAAGGGCTTAATTGGTGCATACGGGCTCTCCATACATAGGTGGATTTGACCCACTGAGAACGAATCCATTCTAGATACAGTGAAGAAACTTAGCAGTGGCTAAGCTTATATTTACAAAAGGAACTTTGTTGTATAATAGGGAATGTGTAAAAATAATCTGAATCTTAGATTTAGTTCAGTTCTTTCAATGTGTCTAAAAGAACAAGTATATATGTTTACATACCTCCATGAAGGAAATCCCTAAACTCCATACATCAGAATGAATCCCGTATTGTTCCCCTGAAATTCGTTCAGGCTGAAAGAAAGGAGGGGGAAAAAAAATCTTCTTTAGCCCAGACAAACAAACACGCATATCTCTGGGCAAATAAACTAGCTCAAAATTTTGCAGGAATCTTAAAATTCAATTGGTCTAATCTGGAAAATAATGAAGATACGAGGTTATTCATAAACATGACACACTTTATTTTTACCTGGGTTCTGCAACTAGGCAAGGGGCTCTGTCCTGCTCAGACACGCCATCCTGCATGGCCATGTATCTAGTAAACTTGGCTAATGCATTTGTGCCTGGACTACCTTATTTCGCAAGAAAACCAACAATGTGCGCCTGCACAACAAAGCACCATATCAGGTTCTAAGACTCCATGAATGGAACGGATTTACTTCTAGTCCAGAGGGAGAGGTAAGGTACACCATGAACAAAAATACTGAGTAAAGGAATTGAATAGGGGCGTAGGGGGTTAAAAATTAATGGGACTGAATTAAACCAAGATTACTTTTACAATTAGCAAGCTAATGCTTCAAAAGGGAGTCATGCGCTTAGCAATTTTCTTTTAAAACTCTTCAATTAATATATTAAACAAAAAAGATTTCACTCAAAACTATTAACAGCCCATTTACAGAAATACAAGAACACTGTAAAATGAAACAGCTAGTTTTTATCTGAAAGCTACAATTCAAGCTTTCCAAGGTCAAGTACAGTGTGAAATGCAACAATAAAAGGCTCCATGAGACTTCTCTCCCCGCTGTGCTATTAATTCACCTGTCTAGCCAACTACCTACAAACCACTGGCTGTATTTCTAGTCTCTAATAATCCAGAGACCTTTTCAGAAAACACTCCCAAATTAGTGCCAGTCCAACGTGTTTGGGGATGTTTACTCTGCACTGCTAATCTCAGGTTGAGGGCTTTTATCACAGCATGAATGTTAAGTAAAGGAACACAGAGCTGTCTCTGTTATCTTTATGGATCACCATTTTAAATAGCTTTCCAGAATTACCATGCCAAAAAAGTCAGCTTGTGTCAGACAGAATTCTTAGTTTATACTAGCTACATACTTACATAAAACAAGAATCTTATTACTGTGGCCACCAAGACAATCATTCATAAATACAGTTATTCTAGGACAAGTTTACATGCGAAAGTTTTCTGGTATGATAATGTGGGTTAGGGGTGTAATCTTTTTATGATATTTTTATGCAGGCAAAAGCCATAGCATAGACAAAGTTATTAAACTGGCCAAAAAGTGCTTTAGCCACTATAACCTATTTAGTTCAGGGAACAAGTTATAAGCTAAAGTGGCAAAGGGGACTATTTGCCGGTAGAAGCTCTCTCTACACTAGGAGGATTTGCCAGTATGGCTCCACCAGCATAGCTATACAGGTACACCTTTTCTAGTATGGACTATACCCTAGCCTTCATTTAGCAGCCAAATCAGATACGTAGTTCAATCTGGCCATTTTTAAATTATTTACTTCTTTTTTATAACAGGTAAGGCTTTAAGGTAGTAAAATATCATGTAAGTAACACTGAGGACTCAAAAACACCACCACCACCACGGAAATAGGTGCACAAAATAGTTACATCTGACCATCTACTTTCACATTTCCAAGTGTCACGTAACACTGCTTTGTCTTGCAGTCATATTTTCACACCAAAGCTTCTGTTCTTGCACACTGGCACAAAACACAAGCAATTTTATATTCTCTTTTGGAGACTGATGTATAAATTTGATGACTAGCAACAACTCACTCAAGAAGCAAAGCAATTTTAATACATGATATCCGATCAAATATTTTATAGCTTGACTCTTCTCATTTCCAATTAACAGATGGACGCATCACATTCATCCATAAACAATAAGAAAAAAGTAATTTCTTTAATGTACACCTGGGAAGGAGAACTGTAATCTGGATTTGTTCATTAAACGAAAAATATAATTTAATTATTAGAGCTATTTAAAGCCACTCTAAGAATAAGCGCTGAGTTAGAGAAGTGGAGTCATTTGGAGTTTTTTTTTGTAATCACAGTAATTTCCATTTTTTTAGAGATTGGCGCTGTAGCAATCAGCAGGCCTGGGTATCAAAAGTAATACATTTGATGTGTTTTACATTTTGCCCATACCTAATATTCTGATCACACAGTGTGGTTTAAGGCTTGTTAGGATGGTGACATGATTGTCTCAGAGGCTGAATGATGTGCACTTCTTGGCTAGAAAAACACTTAGCAAATAAATGGACTCCCTGCTTGTTATCTGCTAACAAGGACGTAAGAAAAAAAAATATATAAAAGCAATTAAAGGTCACAGATTTCTCCTCCTCCCTCCCATCTTCTGGAGTTTGAAAGGACAAATGCCAGGCATTTTGTACTACAGTACTGTCTGCAGATTGTCCCTTGCCAAATGCAGGATCCATTTTTCTCATTTATTTTTAGATATGAGCAATGTTTTTTTGCCAAAACTATATTTTAAACACTAGACAAGGACTCCACATTAATTCTACATTCTCATACTCCACAAAATGGGTGAGTGAAACCATTTGTACAAACTTTGGCAAAGACAAATTTGTGGTAGCTTTTGCTGTATTCTCTCAATATTATTTATGCCACCACTTTCTTTATTTAATTTTAAACCTAGGGCTTGGCTACACTTACAAATTTGCAGCGCTGCAGCAGGGTGTGAAAACACACCCTCTGCAGCGCTGCAAATTGCGGCGCTACAAAGCGCCAGTGTAGTCAAAGCCCCAGCGCTGGGAGCCGCGCTCCCAGCGCTGTCCGTTATTCCCCACAGGGAAGTGGAGTACGGACAGCGCTGGGAGAGTTTTCTCCCAGCGCTGGCGCTTTGATTACACTTAGTGCTTCAAAGCGCTGCCGCGGCAGCGCTTTGAAATGCAAGTGTAGCCAAAGCCTCAGTCTTTCCAATGGGACTAGAGTCACTTGCCACTTAACAGGCATGGTAAAATGGTAGAATCCAATCTGTCAAACCTATGACAGAAGTCCCCAGAAAGAGATATAATAAAAGTTTGTTAATCTGATTTAATAGGAATGGAAATATATATATTATTCTGTAGACAGAACATACAAGTAATCTCATCACGGCATGCAAAATTTCTTGGTTAAGTAATAGATGAAACGTACTGATTAAATTGATAAGCATTGCATGAAAGTGACAAACACTAAAACATGCAAGTTAATGGTCTAATGGTATAATACTTTCTGTGTTGTCTAGTATAACAAAACCAACGTATGTCATTGGGGTTAACTAAGGTGGGGGCTTAGCACTTTCCACTTACCAAATTTGCACTTTCAACCTAACACATTTCGCAAACATTTTCAAATTGAACTATGAATAGATCTGATAGAAAGTGTTTTAAGCAAGCCAAGCACTTAAGCACATGTTTAGATTCACTGAAGTCAATGAGACTTAAGCACACGCTTAAATGTTTGCTAAACGGAGGCCTTAGAACAGTGGTTCCCAAACTGTGAGCAACAATGGACCATGGGTGATCTGCCAAGCACATGCTGGCTACCCCTGGAGAGCTAGCTGTTAATATTGTATTGACTCTCCTCTGTTCCAGGCTGTTACACAGCTTTTGAGACAACTATAAATACATTAAAGAAATGTATGTATAAATATCTCCTGTCTGTGTGTTCCATTCTATGCATCCGAAGAAGTGAGCTGCAGCTCACGAAAGCTCATGCTAAAATAAATTTGTTAGTCTTTAAGGTGCCACAAGTACTCCTGTTCTTTTTATTAAAGAAATACTTTCCCAATATTACTTTTCCTTATCAGCAATTGCTGTAGCTGTCACAGAGATGCCGTGTGATCACAAGAAGGAGGGGTGTTAGTCTGTGTGATGGTGAATGGGAGCGGTTTCCATGGGACATACTCTATTAAGATGCAGACAGGAAGAAATCTGAGAAAACCCCCGATTTAAAAATATATCCTATACCATATAGAACAAAGTAGCATACAAAGACTTCTTTTGAAATGTTATTTCTGCATAAATTTACTTACCGCCATATAAGCATTTGTTCCAACATACGTCTTGGCTATAGAATTCACCAGCTATCAGACAAAACAGTCTGTTAGAACAATATAAAGATAATGTGGAAATAAAATGGGCAATTATTCCTCATTTAACCTACAATAATCATTTCTATAAATCAACTAAAATTATGTAAAAGGGAACAAATTTATCTACAAAGGCATTAAAAATGATTAAATCTGTCTTTTCTTTTGAATGGGAGTTCCAATTTAAAACAAGCACTGCGTTACAGTTTATAGCAGATAACCTTAAACAATTCCGTTAAACAGGATGCTTATAGCTTTAGTACCCCCAAACTAGTCTGATATAAAAAGTCAATTTGAAGTAGGATTGAACACACTCATTTTTCAGTCAGCTGGCTCAAGATGTGAATAAAGCCACATTCATTACTAGAACGCAATGAGTACTAAATACGCTGGAGGGACAACAGACTTTGACAACTTATAATACAACGCTGACCTTCTCTTTGGTCCTCATGTTTGGCGGAGAGAAAAGGTGGCTGCAATTCAAATCAACATCACAGCAAGCTCATGGGTCACTATCACTGAGGTTCTCCAGGGAGGCCCAAAATGGAAATTAATTAAAATTTGTGCTGCACATTGTAAAGGCCCACCACTATTGTTGCTACCAATATTAATTTTTATTGTGGGCCAGTTGGGCTCCCCAGACACATCTCCCACTCTGCCCTCCCTTTTGTCTGGCCAAAACGCTTTCATATCGAAGCTGCATATCAATGAAGTTTGCTATTCGTAAGTAGTAATTACAATATCAGCAGTTTTTACTGTCATTAAACAATGAACAATCATATTCTGATGAAGGAAAGTCGCTTGGAGATTACAAATGAATAACACTCTCCCAGCAGAGGAGAGTTTGCTGCGGGCCTGTTTGTCTTGTAGCCAGGTGATTTCTATTTTAGAAAAAAGAATAGGCAAATAGCTAAGGGGGGGATACCTGTGTGCTAACCCCAAAGTCGCACAGCTTCACCTGTCCTCGTGTGTTCACCAACATATTAGAGGGTTTCACATCTGTCAAAGAGGGACAAAAGAGGGCTTTCAAATAAATTATTCTGTGTATGCAATTCTGATATAAAGATATATATGCATCTAGTCATGTCAGGTTTTTAATAGCAGACATTTTAAATTCAATCTCTTTGAGCTGTAACACTCTAGCATTGCACTACTTCCTCACCGAGGTTGGATTCCAATAATTTAAACCTACATTCTAGTCTAACCCTCTTATAAACCCTATATTGATCTTGTAATCGTCTCTCTTCAACTGCTTGGATTTCAAGTAGTGGTAACAAGATTTAAAAAAAAAAAAATTATTATACACACACACTCTATATTATTGCATACACATACATATTATACACCCCCCACACACATAACACGGGCATACACACACACACAAACAAAAATATACACACATCAAATACTCTAGCAGATCCAAACAAGGTGGACCTAAGTGCCTGCACAGAGCCCTGTTGAAGTCAACGTGACTCTACCTACATGGCTCCTATGACAGGACTGGTGCACTCCTCCCATGATCTCAGTGCTGTCACATAAATGAACTCCCACAATCCTATCAAAATGGACTGCTAATCCCACTCTAACAAATAAACACACCAATGAACATCATAAAATAAGATCCCCTCAGTGCAGAGATTATAAAGTTGACAGTCTGTGACACGAAATAGAAGTGGCAAGATCATACTGTACATTCTACCAGTAGATAGACTTCTAATTGTTTCCTGTAACTGATCAAATGTAGTGCAGATCTTTCCATTCCAGGGATGCTGGCCAGAATACATGATAAATGGCTTGATGCAGCTCTGACCAAAAACTTGCACAGATTAAAGTATGGTGGATGTGTGTAATGACTGCTTTCTTATGGCATTATGAATTGAAAGTAATAGCTTGCGTCTTTGCCTTCTTTAAAAGTGAACGGTAGTTGGGTGCAGATGGATGAAAACCAACTACGAGAGAACCTAATTTTGTTTATCATTAACTTTGGCTTTGTTTAACAGATGTTTTCTGGGTATCACAGTAGCTTGCTTAATTTGTCTTTGTAATGTAAAGTATATAACTTCAATTAACAAGCTGATTAAATGCTCTGATGTTTGGGGCAAAAAGAAAGCTATTTTTTTTAAAAGGGTGGGCAGTCGGAGGAGCCTCAGTGCTCTTTCAACCAACATTTTAAAATACATTTTTTTCTAATACAAATTTTGGGAAGACTCAAGTATTGTCTGTTTGTAGCAATCTATTAAACTGTATACAACTCTCTACTGCTGGGTGACCATTCTCAATGTAACTAGACCTGGAGTGTCACCAGCATGTCTCCATTATGAACGTGTAAGAAGAACAGTACAGCAGCCATAGGCTGCACAATAATCCTATTCATTATGTTTAATTGTCTTCTGAAAATATGTCAGCAGATACATCTACCTAGTTATTACGTCTGCATTGCATTCTAATGAGCTAAACAGCAGGTACAATTAAATATGCAAAATATGCTGACAGTTTGCATTACAAATTAATCTGTTTACAGCAGGAATGCATTTAAAGGAAGATTGCAGTGAAACATGAAGTCCCTACATCTAATTACAGAGCAAAGTCAATGGCTCCAAAACAGTTGTAGATATTTTAAAAAGGATAATTAACAATCAAACAAGCACAATAACTATCTTAACAAGGTCAGACTGTATTCTTGGGAGAGGTCCCTAGTTCAGAGTCTGTGACAACATGGTGTAAAGATGATTGTAACTGGCCAGCCAGCCACCTGCTAATGATGCACCTTACGTTCACAATACTCCTCTCCCCACTTTCCTCATATTTGACACCTGCACAATACAACCTGAGAGAAGGGTCAGAGGGCAGCAGCTGGGAGGATGTGTGACATACATAAGAGTCATGCTGGGGAAGTGTAGTCCACATGATTATGTGAGGATCCTAGAGTTCTGGAGGCTCTCAGGCCATTAGTCTCAATCTACCCGCATATTTTTACCAAATGCAGTACAATGACTGGATCTGTAATACAACAGTGGTTTAACAATGGCAACATTCATGTATTTTATACACAGAGAGCCAAACCTTTAGTCCCTCCAGTATCACTGGCAAAGTTCCCATTGATTTCAACAGGACTAGGCTTTGGCTCTTAGATTGAACTTCAGCTTAGTCAGGAGAAGGAAGTCAGCGGCTTTCCCCACCCTTGCTGCATTCACAGCATCTAGCTGTTTTGCAAGGCACCTAAAAACGCTGCCCTTCGCTATTCTGAATTACAGGAGCCTCTTCCAGGCATTAGGCTTATACCTGGGAAGGAGGCAGAACACAGCAGCTCTCTCTGAGAAACCTGTCCCACAGTGTGAGGGAAATACGTTTAGGATGGTATCCATACAGCTACATTCTTCTTCAATAAAATTATTACTAAGGGCTTGACTGTAGATGTGCCATGAGCCCACAATAAGGGACAATGCGTTGTTACGCTGCCCCAGGAGCAGACCTGGGGGTGACTGTGACTCCGAGTCATATTCTTTTTCCCTCCCAGTTCCCCTTACTACTCCCTCTCCAGAGCAAATTGTGCTGGGTCTATAACCAGTGCAACACACGTCGTCCAGTGCACCAGTGCTGGCCAGCCCATTGGAGAGCCAAAGCCAAGGTCCCACCCAGTCCACACCGTGTTTCATTCATCTGCGTGAGTGGAGGATGTAGGGTTCTGGACAGTCCATTTCCACCTTCCATGCTGCTATCTGTGATGTGGCCCTACAGAATGTTAAATATTAACAGCTCTAATTAAGTGCTTGATCCTGAAATCCTTCTGCAGGTAAAACTCATCTGCTTGTCATTAATATTACTGTTTAGAAGTTGAAGAATTTAAACAATAGCCAAAAGGGCTCCTAAGAAGATAAGAACGGCCATACTGGGTCAGACTAAAGGTCCATCTAGTCCCGTGTCCTGTCTTCTGACAGTGGCCGATGCCAGATGCCCCAGAGGGAATGAACAGAACAAGTAATCATCAAGTGATCCATCCCCTGTCACCCATTCCCACCTTCTGGCAAACAGAGGCTAGGGACCTCATCCCTGCCCATCCTGGCTAACAGCCATTGATGGCCCTATCCTCCATGAACTTATCTAGCTCTTTTTTGAATCCTGTTACAGTCCCATCACTAGTGCTTGCTTACTACATATGATTTGTACAGAGCATCATTATGGAGGATGAAGATGTTCTATTTATGATGTAGCTGCCTAAGCTGTTTCACCTTTCTGTAGACAAATGGAACACATGTGCTCTTACTTACCAGTTACTAGAACTGTCAGAGGGTCAGGAATCTGAATACTGAACATTTAGTCATCTTATTCCAAAGTAAACAGAAATATAATTACTCTGAATAAAATGGACCTGTAAAAAATAGTATCTTGACTTTTATTGCCTTTGACAAATACAATACTCTAAAATGCAAGAAAGACGAGCAGTGCAAAAACACCATTTTAGCTATGGACAGCTCTGAGTACATTACTTATAACAACAATGAAGCAGATGAAACAACTAAAATATTCTCTGTGCTGAGCTTATCAGCCTACTTCCTTCAGAGGCAACTGTTTTTCCTAAACTTGAGGGGCATGAGAGTGCATATTTATACTTGATATATCTGTTAGGCATCGGTGTACATGGTGATAGAGCCATTTAATGTATCTAAGCTAGAAAAAAAACTGCATATGATCCAATGCGCACATGATCCTAAACTAGGTAGCAGCCTCTATTCTACAAGCCTTGCTGGTTTCTTTGGCAATGTCGAGTCAAAATTCATGTAACTGCTGGATGATGTAATCTGTCATTATGCATATTGTTAGTGCTATTGCACTAGTGACTGGCACTGGCGACCAGCATTTAGGGTTTGGTGTTATTCAGTTTCCAAATGTAGGTAAGTAACTGAACACGTTTATTTTAATACCTGTTACAATAACTGTACATACCGCCTGGAAAGGGTGAGCTCTGGAGTCAAGATACACCTTGCCCCTGGAGACTGGGTATACACGCAGTCACTCTAGGCTCACATACCCAGAAAGTGGAAGACTAAGTTCAGATCTAAACTTGTAAAGTTAGATTTTACTGCCCAATTTATTTACACGTGTGCTATTTGCTAAAATGTTGCACCATTAGATGTAACCAGCAGAATTCAACTTATGAAAGTTCTACAACACTGCTCCCCTGGAAACGGCAAAAAAAGGCTCACTTGTAGATCTGAGCAATTGTGTGCACAGAGCAATGAGGTTCCTGCTAAAATGTTACCTCTGATAGGTGGAGGTAAACATGGGTGACAAAAGGCCACTGGGCCTAGCAAACTTGATGTATCCTAAAGGATCTTCTTCTGCAAAGGCTCAAAACCAGGAGAGGCTGGGGGTGGGGGGAGACAGGGATTGGAAAATAGTGCTTGATGGCACGCAGATGTCTCAGTTATCTGCTGCAGCCATTGTACCATTCCACAAAAGAACAAGAGAATTCAGTGAAAGTCTCCATCACTGCAATACATTTCACACCCAGGATGGGTTTTGTGCTTTAGTCCAAAGTCTTGTGGCAACAGATATAAAGCAGCTTAGTGTATCGTCGCCGACAGCCTTAGCATTTATACAGAGCCTTTCACCCAATGAACTCAAGGCTTTTAAATGACAAATTAATTTAACTTTATCCTGGTAAGATACATATTATGCCCACTGGATCTACTGGTAAACCGAGGCACAAGCAAGTTAAGAAACTTGTCCACACTCACTCTTAGTCACTAGAAGAGTCAGAAACAAAACCCAGGAAACCTAATTCCTAGTCTCCTCTTTTTACCACTAGAGCATTCTGGGTAAGATTTTCAAATGGACTTAAGTCCCATTTTCAAAAGTGGCTAAATCACATAGGCACCGCTGAAAATTTTATCTAATGTATCCAGAATAAGGATTTGGAATGAGTGCTCAAATTGGAAGGTCTTGCTCACCTTCTAGATAACATCATAATACTACAGTAGAAGGGATATAGCAATCAGACATGTATGTTGTTTGTACAGATAAAACCACATGCATGAAATATATATACACAAAAACATACTCATGTAATATTTTACTGCGTGCACTCCTCCTTAATGAGCATGCTTTACCAGAGAAAAGAAGAAATACCATTTGGATATAATGTATATTCTCTGTACTTTATTCTTGAACTTAATGGACTTGGCTTCCTCTTTCTGCAAACTTTGACTTTGTGCAAAATTAGACCAGTTTGATTGCTAATTCTATGCTAAATCTAAGTTCATTTCTCATTACCCTTCCATTTCTATTCTTTATCCTGAGGGGAAGAGAGAGCAGTTAGCACTGGGCCATTCTCACATCTTCCAAAGAAGTGGTATAGGTGTTAATCTTTTGTTTATGTTTGATGTGGGTAATGACGACTATGACTACAGCATTAGGTTTATTAATATGCAAACTACCACCTCATTAACCACAAGGTTTGGTTTGAAGTTAAGCTGCAATATTTGCTGAAATGTCTGATCTGGAATAAAAGACTTGCTCATTATTTATTTCCTTTGCTTTTATCCATGCTCTAGTCAGAAACTGCCATGTTTGCTGCACTGTATTATACATCTTTTTTTCATGAGGACCACTTCTTCACCTGGATTATCACCACTGTGGAATTTTTTGACTCCTTAGTCCATAAGAGTCTTCTATGTGATACATTTTATGCATGATAGCAAAGAAGTCAAGGTTAAATTTTCTTCCATTTGCCTAATGCATTAAATCCTATATATAGCTACTCATGACTAGTGAGAAATAAATATGTATTCTGATTTGCACTTCATTACTCTGTATCCATCTACACAGATATAGGATGTGGATGCATGCATGCCCACTTGCCCATACGTGTTTATTTACAATCAAAGTCCCTTGAGGGAACACTGCTGGACTCTGTCATGTTACTTAGTGTCCATCTGATGTTTTATAGCTTATGTATATATATGTTTTCAGTTTGAGCAAGCTAGGAACAGATCAAGCCCAGCAAAATCTGAAGTGAGAAAAAGGATGAGTTTGTGTGTTTCTCTTTGGACCAGATGTAGCTCATGCATTCCAGAAAGCACCAAGGCACTTTCCATTCCAAGTAACCTATCAAGGCGTAACCAATATTCAGTACACCTTTTAATCAAGCCAATGAAAGTTATGGAAGATGATGTTGGAGAAGTCACAGTTAACTGGGCAGGAAAAAAAATCTAATTCAGCTTCTAAACTCAAAGCAGAAGATATTACATAAGGCATAAAATATTACATTTACAGTGTCTGTGCTTGACTACGAATATTATTGGTTATCTGAAAGACCACCCATAATTCTTTAGGCAGACAACTCATTTTAAAATGAGTGTTTAAAATAATATTTTGCTCTATTTCACCAGTGAAGAGGCTAAGCAATGGCTTCTCACACTAACTTCATGAATTGGCCATTATGGGAACGGTTCTAATGTAAGTGAACTGGCATTGTTTTGTACATTGGGAATATGATATCGAGTTTTTCATTTGTATATAGCAGCTTTTGCATCTGTTCCATTTGTTCTTTGCTCTTGAAGGAAGATAAACTGTTAATTCCATGCTTTTGAGGAAACTCAGAATGAAGGGTAACAAAGAGTTGACAGTTTTTCAAAGGGACACTATTAAGGGCCCAAAAGCAAGCTATTCCGCTGGGTAGGAAAGATAGAAAAAGTGGCAAAAGACCACCTTGGCTTAACCATGAGATCTTGCATGATCTAAAAAATAAAAAGGAGTCATAAAAAATAGAAACGAGGACAGATTACAAAGGATGAATATAGGCAAACAACACAGGAATGCAGAGGCAAGATTAGAAAGGCACAAAATGAGCTCAAACTAGCTACAGGAATAAAGAGAAACAAGACAACTTTTTATCAATACGTTAGAACCAAGAGGAAGCCCAAGGACAGGGTAGGCTCAGTGAGGAGGGAGAAACAGTAACAGGAAACTTGGAAATGGCAGAGATGCTTAATGACTTCTTTGTTTCAGTCTTCACAGAGAAGTCTGAAGGAATGCCTAACGTGAATGCTAATGGGAAGAGGGTAGGTTTAGAAGATAAAATAAAAAAGAACAAGTTAAAAATCATTTAGAAAAGTTAGATGCCTGCAAGTCACCAGGGCCTGATGAAATGCATCCTAGAATACTCAAGGAGCTAATAGAGGAGGTATCTGAGCCTCTAGCTATTATCTTTGGAAAATCATGAGGGACAGAAGAGATTCCAGAAGACTGGAAAAGGGCAAATATAGTGCCCATCTATAAAAAGGGAAATAAAAACAACCCAGGAAACTACAGACCAGTTAGTTTAACTTCTGTGTCAGGGAAGATAATGGAGCAAGTAATTAAGGGAATCATCTGCAAACACTTGGAAGGTGGTAAAGTGATAGGGAATAGCCAACATGGATTTGTAAAGAACAAATCATGTCAAACCAATCTGATAGCTTTCTGTGATAGGATAACGAGTCTTGCGGATAAGAGAGAAGTGGTGGATACGGTATATCTAGACTTTAGTAAGGCATTTGATACGGTCTTGCACGATATTCTTATCAATAAACTAGGCAAATACAACTTAGATGGGGCTACTATAAGGGGGTGCATAACTGGCTGGATAACCGTACTCAGAGAGTAGTTATTAATGGTTCCCAATCCTGCTGAAAAAGGTATAACAAGGGGGGGTTCCGTACGGGTCTGTTTTGGGACTGGCTCTGTTCAATATCTTCATCAATGACTTAGATATTGACATAAAGAGTACACTTATTAAGTTTGCAGATGATACCTAACTGGGAGGGATTGCAACTGCTTTGGAGGAAAGGGTCATAATTCAAAATGATCTGGACAAATTGGAAAAATGGTCTGAGGTAAACAGGATGAAGTTTAATAAAGACAAATGCAAAGTGCTCCACTTAGGCAGGAACAATCAGTTTCACACATACAGAACGGGACAAGACTGTCTAGGAAGGAGTATGGCAGAAAGGGATCTAGGGGTTATAGTGGACCACAAGCTAAATATGAGTCAACAGTGTGACGCTGTTGCAAAAAAAGCAAACATGATTCTGGGATGCTGTGATGAAGTGGGGCTGTTCTTAACGTTTCCTCTGAATACTGTGTGGGTCCCTCAGTTTCTGGCCGACACGCTGTCTCCTGGCAACTAATGGCCCAGGCCCTTCCCCCCTGCAAGGGGATGCTAAAGGTGGGGAGAACAAAGGTCAGGTGACCTCCTGGCCTGGGGAAAAAAAGGCCAGAGAGGAGGGGCTGGAGGGGGTTTCAGTTTGGAGCTGGCTGGGGACGTGGTGTGAATGCAGACGTGGGTATCTGGCTCGCTGCCCCCCAGGATGGACCCAGCTGAGGGGTCCCGTTCTCTGTACCTACAAGCTCTGTTTTAGACCATGCTCCTGTCAATCTAATAAACCTCTGTTTTACTGGCTGGCTAAGAGTCACATCTGACTGCGAAGTAGGGGTATGTGCATGACCCTCTGGCTTCCCCAGGACCCCGCCTGCGTGGACTCGCTGTGGGAAGCGCACGAGGGGCAGAGGGGCTGAGGGGGAGAGGATGCTGAATGCTCCAAGGAGAGACCCAGGGAGGTGAAGCCGTGTGAGCTTCTTGCCCTGAAGACAGTCTGTTCCAAGGGAGAGGAGGCTCCCCAAAGTCCTGATTGGCTTTGTGGTGAGCAGTTCCAGAGCATCGCCCGGGGACTCCGTGACAGATGCATTAAGAGGTGAGTTGTGAGCAAGACACGAGAAGTCGTTCTTCCGCTCTACTCTGCGCTGGTTAGGCCTCAACTGGAGTATTGTGTCCAGTTCTGGGCACCGCATTTCAAGAAAGATGTAGAGAAACTGGAAGGGTCCAGAAAAGAGCAACAAGAATGATTAAAGGTCTAGAGAACATGACCTATGAAGGAAGGCTGAAAGAATTGGGTTTGTTTAGTTTGGAAAAGAGAAGACTGAGAGGGGACATGATAGCAGTTTTCAGGTATCTAAAAGGGTGTCATGAGGAGGAGGGAGAAAACTTGTTCATCTTAGCCTCTAAGGATAGAACAAGAAGCAATGGCCTTAAACTGCAGCAAGGGAGGTTTAGGTTGGACATTAGGAAAAAGTTCCTAACTGTCAGGGTGGTTAAACACTGGAATAAATTGCCTAGGGAGGTTGTGGAATCTCCATCTCTGGAGATATTTAAGAGTAGGTTAGATAAATGTCTATCAGGGATGGTCTAGACAGTATTTGGTCCTGCCATGAGGGCAGGGGATTGGACTCGATGACCTCTAGAGGTCCCTTCCAGTCCCATTTGTAAATAACTATCCATATCTAAACCATCCTTAGTAAATTTTATCAAATGTAAACATCACAATGAAAGCCTCATTTCCTCCAGGAAGAGGACAAGAAAATTATAAAATGGCCAATGTGAATGATAGCTCTTACAAATTAATAGCAGGATTTTCAAAGGAGCTTAAGGGTGTTAGGTGCCCAACACCCTCAGGCACTTTTGAAAATCCCAACCTCTCTCTTTTTCCACCTGTAGGTACTTTTCCACCTGTAGCTAATAAAATACATATTCCTCTGTTCTCCCAACAGCATACTATTAACATCCTCACACACAAAAATGTTGCTGATAAAGCAGCACCCTTTTGCAGGTATAGCACAGAAAAAACATTAACTGAGAAGTTAGGATTGCAAATCTGATTAACAACAATAAGAGCTGAAAATTCACAAATTCTAAGAACCGGGCTGGAATTTTATTATTATTTCTATTGCACCTCAAAGCCAGGGTTCCATTTGCTAGGCACATACAAACATATCAGCAAAGAGACTGGCCCTGCCCAAAAGAGTTTACAATGTAAATTCAAAGTTCCTGTTTAAAGCAGAAGCTGAATTTAGACTACTCATTTCTCCCTGAGTTGATACTTTCTCTTATCCTCCTTTTAATCACAAATAATGTCTGCTACTGTACCCTCCAACTGTGCACCAGGACTGAGTGAGCAGATGGGTTAAATTAAGCAGTATTGTTAGTAACATTAAGATCTGTAGCTGTTATTTTCAGACACTTTGGTACCATTATAAATGCAAAGTTTTCTTCTTGTTTGCCAAAATACTTACTTAACCCTTTCCTTGTTCTCTAACAGGTATATCCTCAGCATCTGCCATAGTTTGGCAAGTGTTTTTGAAAGAGCTGGTACATATGGATCAATTTAGCCATAACTATATTAAGAAAATCTAAAAGTCACAAATAGGTGAAAATTTAAGAGAAGTCAAAAAATTAACTTGAGGAATGAGGATAGGGCTTTATACTGAGAATAGTTTCAACTTTGCTTACGTAGATTTAAAAAGTTACACTTCTTTGTCTTTCAAAATAGTAGTGTAGGGGTAATGAGCCAAATATTTATGTGCCTAAAGATACAGGTGAGTACCTAGTTGGATTATTAAAAGTGCCTATTTAGGTTAGGCATCCAAATCCTATTGAATTCAATGGGAGTTAGGTGCCTAACTTGCTTAGGCACTTCTGAAAATCCCATTAGGCATCTATCTGCATCTTTAGGCACCTAAATACTTTGGAAAATCTGGTTGTCTGTCTACTTTTTTGTTTGGGTGGGGGAGGAACAGAAAAGAGGCAGGCAATAAAAATCCATAACCAGAGAATGTGAAAGGCTATCGAGTAAAATTAATCCCTGGCAGAACTCCACTGATGTCAGCAGCATCACAGGGCTTGGTGTGGCCCCCTGTCTTTCTGAAAAGCTGCACTGAACCAGAAAGTGTGATATTCACTTAGAAAACAAAAGAACAAATCTGTCACTCACCTCTGTGTAAAATCTTTAAACTCCATAAATAGGTAAGGCCTTTAACAACCTGCAAACAAGAGAAATAATACATAATACAATTTTCTAATAGGGAACTGTACGCATTTCAGTTGGATTTTATTCTTAAGGATTTGGGTTGCAAGTGCAAGAAGCAAGACTGAAAAATAGGTCTATTCCAGTTTACCCCATGTTTTGATGGTTGTCTTAGCTGCATTGTCCAGAAGTCATCCTGAAGATCAAGTCCAACTTTATCTCTTGGTTTATTAAGAATACTTTCATTAATTCCCGAGTGTTGTTAATTTCACATGAAGGAGTTCATTACAGTTTTAGCTGAAATAAGTATGAGTAATGTCTAAAATAGACAGCTTAGTCTTCAGAGAATATATTTAGGGGCCAAATTTGGCCCAGATAGCAAATGTAGATCTTTCCCCAACTCTTTAAATCAAGTTCTGTTTGTTTGTTTTAAAGTAAGAGGATGGAAATTTTCTTCATACAACTATTCTAAGCAGAGGACTGAATGCATGCCCTGACTGTGGATTTAACCCACTTGAAATAGTATTCCTGTTAGGCCAATTATCTCTCTATTTCTCTTAAAGTAATATCCAGCATTTTTTACTGTAAAAATGCCATTTTCAGGCCTATGCATTTCCAAAGTTGCTCCAGTTATTTTAAGGAGATATCGGTGGTTCAAACTATTAACAATACATCATCAACAAATAGGCTTATTTTCTGTTCATTTGTCCCCACTCCTATAGCATGGCATTGGTTAAAGTTTATTGAGCAAAAGCCTATATGTAAATGGCATTAAAATGGTGGTAGAGTATGTAGCCTTGCTTTGTCTTTCTTTTTAAATTAAAGTTGTTGGCACACGCCATTAACATTCTCAGTGTTGAGGGTCTATAATATAAACTTCATATCAGTTTTAGAAATTAGAATCAAATCCTCTCAAAATGAAAACCTGCTGTGGAAGACCCTGTGCAAGGGCTCAGTCTTGCAAGGTGGTGAGTAGGGCTGAGTTTGATTTGAACCCAAACACATTTTTTCAATATTTTTGTCAAATCAGAAAAGTAAAAAAATAAATGAAAAACCCTGAGCCAACTCAAAACCTTTTGGTTGACTTGAAGCAATCTCCCCCCAGTTTTTCAGTTCAGGTCTACTGACACATTTTCTGAGATCTGACATGGGTTTCAATCAACATTCCATAGGGCATTGTGCATACATTAAGTCTACATTCCTCAAACTAACACCTCAGGATGCTTCCATACATGGAATTATTTACATATGTTTATTTCAAATGTAGCAGCAAGATAACCATTAGATCTGAGATGCACCAAGCATTACCATTTATTTTCCATCCTCTTTATTTCTTTCCTAGGATTACATTCAGAATAGTCTATGACTATACAGGCTGTTCAGTCAACTGCACAGGAACGCAATGCTGTACTACAGGTTACTTAGAAATAGGCTCTTCTCTCTAGATTTTGTAAAGCTATCCCAATAAACAACCAAGTAATTAACACCCCCCCAAATAATGTAACTTCTTGCCTTCTGCCACACCAAGGTTTTTTCCTGATCTGCTTTTTCCAGCAGCCCGAGATCTATAAGATCATCTAATAAACCTGATTCTATTTTTGCACACTTTTCTTCTCCAGAACATTTCTGCTGTGTCAGCCAATTATTTTATTGCAAAAATTTTCCTACAAAATTTGCTGTCTATAATGACTTGCCACTCATTTTCCTGACTGAGGTAGGTATTTTTGTCCAGTACTTTCCTGAACAACAGGCCATTTTAGATGGATTGGAAAGTGACAGGTGTTCTTCATGCAGAACAATGAAAATTCTTTTTGGCCATTAAGGAGGTTGAAATAAAATTAAATTGTTTCCGTTAAAGTGAATGACTCGGAAACTTTACAAAAGTCAAAATTGTTATATGGCATGTAAAGGCATAAGATTATATTAATTTTCAGTCTTCCTATTGGATTAGAAGATTGTTCTGAAATCTCATTCATTCAGTAAGCAAAATAATGCAAGTGGAACCTGAGCCTCTTTTGTATACTGAATAATGATTTTGGATCTCTACTAAATTGCTCTAGATGGCACTTTCAGAGTGCTAAACTTGCATCCCTAGTACCAAGTGCCTCATGGCCTCAGATGGTAATTACCCATCACAAAGAGCCTTAATCATAGTCCATATCTCCCCCTCAGTGTGGCCTTGCTCACTTTAGCCTTTCAAAAAGCAAAACAGTAGAATTCTATTTACACATTGTTTCAAAAATTGCCAGAATTATAGCAATACTAAAAAAATAAGGAATGGTATTTCAGCCATTTTCCCACGTCCCCAACAAATATAGTTTTGGATACAGTAAGCTATTCTCTTCATTAAACATATATTCAGACAATTTAAAATCTTTAAAAAGATTTTAAAGAAGTTCTGTAACGAATTTTGAACATTTATCATGTACAGGAATAAAGCAAACATTTGCTAGGGAAAAAAATCAACAGTTGAGAGTTATTATACATCTCTTTATTAAGGTACACACACCACATAAGTGGTTATAAAAAGCTTGCTATTAAACAAACTATCGCATTCAGATTATCTGTGCAACAGAGTACATGAAAATTCAAGGAGTTTTTGTTATGTTACCTATATTTTAAAGCTACAGAATAAAGAAAATGAGCATAAATTATTGTCATTCACTGAAACACTAAAACATACATTTAAAGAGATGCCATTTTCCTATTAAGGATGGACATTTTGGTATTAAGCATTATTCTAAAAAGATGCCAGCATAAAGTATCTTTTGATTGAACATCTAGGAGGTATTATTGGCATTCAGTAAAGTAGGTTTTGCAACAATGACTTGACAAAGCCTTGACACAAAAAGTACTTCTACCTGCTGTCAATCACTCACTCTCTTGACAGTTCAAGTGCACATCCTTTCAGGGAGAACTTCAATCAACATTAGCACTAAAAATACAGTGCACAATGTCACTAATTCAGAAATGGAGGTGGAAATAAATGTGTGAAGTGGCAAGCAAAGGTAGAACAGTATCAGCCACAGAGATGCCTGAAAGCATACACACTGTAGTAGAAAATTGTTTAGCAAGATGGAGTACAGCCTGCCTCTTTCAGGGTTCTCAAATTTTCCTTTTCCTTTTCCCATGGAAAAACCACTAGCCATTCACTGAATAAAGTGAATAATACAGTAAACAGAAAAAGGTTCCCCTTCTCATCAAGGCTGCACTGGGCAGAATGATCTAGAATTTTGTGATGGAATCAAAGACAGCTCTCTCCTCCCGAGGCTCACTTCTGGCAGCTTCCTCCATTCTCTCTCACTGCTTTCCTTCGACTAAACACCCTCTGTCTTCTCTATGAGTCAGCTCTCTTTCGTTGAGTCTTTATTCAGATTCCTCCCACTACCCTGCCCTTTCTCCACCACTCTCTCATCCTTATTGTATCTTATTACATCCATGGTAAATAACTAATACTGAAAAAAAAGCCCAGTATCTGACAAGGCAGAACTTCTCTAGGAAAGAAAAGAATGGATAATGGACTCTTGCAGGATCAACTTGAATCAAAAAAGCCTTGTGCGCCTCACATCTCCCTGAACAGTGTAACATGATGTTTGGATGGCTGGGCAGGAGTAACAAAAAAAACAAACTGTAGATGCTATACAGAACAGTGTCAATAATATTTTTACTTAAACTGTATATAAGTGCAAGGGTTTGGTGCCCAGTCTTCTTCCCAGTGGACAAGTGTCCACACCAGAAAAGGTACCATTGCAACTGGCCTCAACAGGTAATATTTGGCAGTCTCAGCAGACTATTCTCTCAACAGTAGAGATGATCATGCCAAGTCAGGGATTAGTCACATTGGTAGGAGATAGTATGTGTAAGACTACACAGTTGCTACCCTAATGCACCTCTTTTATGGATACCTACTAAGTATTTCTACCAAGTACATCACTGTGATATCTGTGACCCTTACAAGAAAATAAGGTCCTATCCCTTCCCTTCTTACTCTGGCTGTGGATAGCACCTTTGACCGTTGGACCGCAGGTGCCATGGAAGGTCCTGGTTGCCAAGGGAGAATCCCACAAGTAGCTCAGCAGATTAAGACATGCAGTTGAATGTGATTCACTGTTCAATAGAGCGAGCAGAGCACAGAGGTAACATATTCTTTTCTAATGGTGTTGCTTGGCAGACAGGCTATTGTGTCCTAGACTAGTTGGAGTTATTTCCAGGTGTATGGTGTATATAAGGCATTAGTTTCCAGGGCTGGCTGTCTGGCACCTTTCCTGGACACTAAATTCACACATTTTTTTAACAGAATAAATGAATGTCCCATCATGGCAGGAGTGGTACAGCAAAACCCAAGCCTCAGGGCTTGTCTATGCTTAAAATGCTACAGCGACACAGCCACGCCACTGCAGCTGTGCCACTGCAGTGCTTCAGTGTAGACATGACCTATGCCGACGGGAGGGATTTTCCCATCGGCAGAGAGAATCCACCTCCCCAAGAGGCAGTAACTACGTCAATGGAAGAATTGTTCCATTGACCCAGCTCTGTCTACCCGGAGACTTAAGTCAGCTTAACTACACCACTCGTGGGTGTGGATTTTTCATACCTCTGACTGATGTAGTTAAACCATCTTAATTTTGTAGGGTAAACCAGGCCTTAGTCTTGACTGATGCAGTAAAGATCTACATACTGTATTGGGTGCTCCTGGGAAGGTTTTACTTAGGAGGAATCATTTACTAATTTTAATTAACTGAAGTGCACATCATGCACATTTTTTGCAGACTCTACAGCCTACTGAAGTTGTACAGCTCTCAGGACTATAAAGGATAAACGGCCATGTGCATATGGAAGATAGGAAGAAGATTTATAGATTCAAAAACAGCTCATGCTTCTCTCAGTACAAGAGTCTTAGATTTTGTCTAAGTAAAATATATAATCTTGGGACATTTGTGTATTTTCCTGTCCCAATCTCTAGCCTTTGCTTTTCCTTTCCCTCTCATTACATGGACAGGGATGTAAATACCAGGCTAGCAATCCCTGGGACCTTTGGACAACAACAGTAAACTCCTGGGGCAAGGATAGTGTGTCTGTGTGCGTGCTTATTCAGTGACTGTACAATGGGGTCCTGACCCATGCCTGGGACTCTAGGTTCTACTGTAATTCAAATAATACACAACACACACCCAGGGCACTTGCAGGATACACTGCGGCTGCAGAGAAGTTACTCAGCACGCAAGGGCTTTTGTTTCCCTCTCTCTGTCTGTTCTCAACAAATGCAGAGAACTAGCAAGGGGGCAGAGAGAGCTTCCAAACTCCATCCTCACTGCTGGATATGCCTGTTGTGGCTTATGAGTGAGGAAATCTGCCTGCTCATTTGTCCACTACCAGTCCATGCAGTGACCACAGTGCAGGCAGATGGAGGATCAACACATGTCAGATGTCAACCATCTGAGGTGAGTAGCAGGGAATGTTTGCCAACAACAGATTTGGTAAGAGGTCAGGCTGAACAATGAGCAGATGTGAAGCTACTTAGACAAAATGTCATCGGAAAAGGTTGTTCATTATTCTGGGCAGAGAACAGAGAGAAAGTAGAGCTGTGAATTACAATGAACAGAGACTAAATAGCTGCCTGTGTTGGATTAAAGGATTTAAATTATCAGCTTGATGTATAATGAATGTGAAAACCCAGCACTTAATTAAATGGCACATGATAGAATAACTTTGTTATGCTTTAAACTGCTTAAGTTATCAAAGTATTTCTTAGATTTAGCAATTGTTTAGCAGTATCCCTCACTCCCATGATGTTCGCTAAGATGTTGTTCAATTAGCCTCGGTTCAGGCTTTGAAAGCAGATTATAGAATAGAAAAGTCACTCCATATTTTGCCAACACCATTACCAAAATCAAGGGAACAATGCACTTGTACTCTCTATCATGATGAAGCCCACAGGTGCTGCTGAGACACACTGATGTGCTAGAGGGGGCTCTCAGGAGCCCCTTGTCAAAATTCTGCCACCAAACTGAAGTGAGGTTATATCCCTGCCTAGGACAGGGTTCAGTTCCCCATCCCTTGGGATTAGTGCTAAATCACCCCTACTAGAGATGACTTGTGTGAAGGATCACAGAAATGGGTTGGGAATACAACATGCCCCATAGGCATGTTTTGCTTGGACTTGCTTTTCCAGGAGAGCAACTTCGGTCTCCTACTTGTTGCTTTAGGAAGTAGATCAACAGTGGGGGAAAAACTGTACTGTACAAGGGGTTAAACATACGATGCCACTGCACCTTGAGAACAGGTGTATGCAGCAGAACATAGGAAGCCTTTGATTCCCATCAGGTTTAGTCACAGCTTCTTGGCCTGAGGAGCAGATCTAAATGATTCACCTGCCTTTGTGCATAGAGAGGACCAGAAGAGCTGAAACACAAGAGTCAGTCAGCAGCAGTTCAGCAGAAGCACAAGAGCAGCCACCATAATATGTCACTATGGTCCCATTTTCACATGGTCTTACGGCTGCTTATAGTGCTGTAATAGTGCACAGAAAGGATGGGAACTCTGACAAAGGCCCAATGAGAGGACACTTCATACAATCATATCTAAGACTGGATACGTATATGACACAACCATCAAAGACAAAAATACTTACAGCTACTGCTATTCTTCCTAGTACGTGCTCTGGAATTTTTCTATAAACATCCAAAGAACCGCCTGTAGGGACAGACAGACAAAGTGTGATTAGTTAATATAAAATCAAATACTACCCTAGATTTAAAGGTTTTCTAGCCCTTTGGTTATTAATAAAAATGCCATAAACAACATAACAGTAATAGTGTCAGAAGTAACCGACCTTAAACAACATTCATTCTCTGAACAACCATAGGAGACAGCGCTCTCAACATCTCTTTTCTTCCCACGTTTGCAAAGATATTACTAACGTCTTTTCAGAATACATCCATATCGCAGGACAGAAAGCAAAAAACAGACTTTACTCTAGAGAACTGAACAAGGTTTGGCACACCTTAATTTACTTCTTAGTAATATAAAGACTTCAGAAGAATTACAACAGATTACAAAGTCAAAATCATCACTAACACCTGGTCATAAAAAGCCATGTACAACTGATGCTATCAACAACTATTGGTATGTAGCACAGTGGAACGCGCCCCTGAAATCAAACTTCCCCTGCAGATCAAACATGTAAGGATTGACTGCGCCTCAAAGTCATAACCCTGAACTAAGGGACGTCTGGAGATGCAACAGAAAGAGCTTCTAGGCACACAGAGAAAGCTTCTGCTAGTATATTCCTTTATTTACTACCTGCCCAAAACTCAGTATGGCCAGCCATTGTATGTGGAGAAGATGGGGAACCCTGGTTGCTAATGGGATGCCAGGCATCCCCAGAAGACTGGGAATCACAGTTTCTACTGGCCTACCTTTTATTAGATTATTTATTCTGGAAATTCATGCCTAATTGATGGGAAAAAACATTTAAAAATGTTAAAGTTCGTTCAGGAAAACAAATTTAAAATTGAGGATGTAAAATAGACGAACAACATATAGGGTGAGCCAGCTCTGATTTCCTGGTTTGTGAGGGTGTAAATCAAAGCATAAAACAGATGCAAAGAGGGATTTTCAGATTTGCTAGGTGCTGCTCGCATCAAAGTCAATGTGGTTTTACCAAAGAATCCAGCTTGAGCAGAGCTAGGCCAACACTGCGAAATTTTGAAAATCCCACCCTTTGCCCGTAGACTCATAGACTTTAAGGTCAGAAGGGACCGTTATGATCATCTAGTCTGACCTCCTAACCCTGGTTTATGGTTCAATTAAAAATCATAAAAGACATTCTGTAATGCAAGAGTCCAGAGAAAAATCACAGGATTCTTAATCCATTCTGGACTCCTGTTCCATTCTGCAACTGTTAGTCATGTGAGTAATAGTTACTCTAAAGAGCTGCTCCGTTTTCTTCATGTTCTCCATCTTTGGAAATACAGTATTTGTGCCGGTCTCCACTAACACTGTTCTATCTCGTTTCTTTAAGGAGATAAGGTGGGTGAGGTAACATCTTGAATTCTAGAGAGTGTACAAGCTCAAAAGCTTGTCTCTCTCACCAACAGAGGTTGGTCCAACAGAAGATATTACCTCACCCACCTTGTCTCTCTAATATTCTGGGACCGACACAGCCATAACATTGTTTTCTTAAAAGTATTTTTATTTGTGTTTTAGCTCACGAAAGCTTATGCTCAAATAAATTTGTTAGTCTCTGGTGCCACAAGTACCCCTGTTCTTTTTGTGGATACAGACTAACACGGCTAACACTCTTAAACCTTTTATGTGTGTGTTAAGTTTTGGTTTTAAATGTAGAGTGCCTATGTTCAAGGCATTAGACTGGACTTAAATTTTTAAACTGAATTTAGATGGGCTCTTGCACAGTGTGATGAAAGGTAGCACAGCCTCACATGCCTATTCAACACCACAGAAGGTCAAGTGTCAGGACAGCCAGGTGAGCTGGAGCAGGGGAAGGAGCAGTCTGTCAGAACTACCAGGTAGCAGGGAGCATCCCCAACAGGGTGTCGACATTGAGCAAACTGAAGTGGCTGCTTTCATTAGGAACCTGTATACCTGCCTTGGTTAGATCCTTGCTTGTGGATTGGCTGAGATCTCACAGGTAATTATCTCAAATGACACATCAGGCTCAGAGCACTCATCACATAAAGGGAAGGCCACTCACAGGCTCAGGTCATTCTTGTTCATGTTCATGAGTCTAGGGTGACCAGATGTCTCGATTTTATAGGGACAGTCCCGATATTTGGGGCTTTTTTTTAATATAGGCTCCTATTACCCCCCCTCCCACCTCTGCCCCGATTTTTCACACTTGTTATTTGGTCACACTTATGAGCAGTGTACATTTACTGCTGCAAAAAAATTGTCTTTTCTCACACATCAGCAGCCAAGTCTTGTACTTAAAAAGTGAATAGTTTGATTATAGACAGTGCAGTGGAAGAAATCAGAGAACACTGATCTTAGAATACCCAAACATTTTTGTTGAGCAAAACAAACAGTGGACAAAAATTGTGGTCAATGTTCAAAACTGGGAGCCTAAAGTTAGGCTTCTAAATCCACATGTAGGCACCTAAACAAACATGGCCTGATCTTTAACGGTGCTGAGGACTTGCATCAACTTCAGTGGAATTTGTGGGTACTCTGCACTTCCAAAGAGAAGACAGAGATAATAAAAAACAATCCAACAATGTATTTCACTATCTTTATTTAGTAAAATAGCATGTTTATTACAGATGTAAAAGTGAAAAGTCTCATTTTATGTTCCCACTGATCTTGAAGATCAATTGGAAGGTGCCAGGATTAGCCAGGTCAAGCAGTTCAACCTATGCACTTCACTATTTGTAGACCTTGATTCATGTAGTTTTCTTTGCTTTCAAGTCCATCAGAGAACCAATACTACTGGGTGTGTGTTTTTACTCTGCATCCCCTTAATACATAAGTATCCCCAAACATACAGATGCCAAGTGTTGAGGTAACCTTAGAGCTCCATCTGTGATTAGCTATTCCACAAAGGAAGTACTTATTCACACACCCATCCGTGCAATTCACTGCCATAGGACACTTTTGAGACACAGTTCAATGGGATTTTTTAAAGAGGAGACTGGATACACACACGTCTTTATAAACAATTTATAAACAACTTCCAAGACAGGAAGGCTGGTCAAAAATGGTCACTAGGGGTTAAAAAGTGTCATGCTTAAGGGCTATTCACTTGCAGGGTCTAGGAGGTAAACGTTTCCATCCTCATCTACAGCCCTACACATCCATAAGAAAGTTTTGAACAAAAGCTTTGACAAGGTCCCATTATGTGAGTTTTGTTCTTCCTTTACATTATTATTTACAGCTCATTGCCAGAGGGAATGCACACTGCATTAGATGGACCAGAGTTCTTTTCCAATATGATTCCAAGTAACTTTTGCATGGTCAGTAAATACCAGTGCTGTGCAACATTATGAAAGATGCACATCTTAAAGGGTTAACTGTCCTTATACAAGAACTCAGAACAGCAAACATTTACAAATAGGTACACTTCTGTCACTTTTTAATTGCATTTGAATTTGCCTGATCACTTACAGACCCTGATTGTCAGACTGTAAGTATATGCATTTCTGTAGCATTTCCAAATATTTCCCTACTTGGTATGCCCACCACGTGACATGCAAATGTAAATACCAATTTGTACACAAGTTTCCAGCAGCCTGGTCTCAACCTCTGAGTACGTTAATGAGAACCCAAATATTGAAAATCAAACCCATTGGTCAATGTTTGTATAGTTCAAGAACATCAATGAACGTCACATCTGGGTTTTGTTGAATTAATATATATATATATAAAAATATATATATAAAACTTAGCATTTATAGAAGATCAGAGCCACAACTCATGTATGTAAATGGGTTGCAATGAACTTCAGAACAGCAAAGGGAAGAGCAAAAAAGAATGATCATATCTAGACTGTAAAACAGATTATTGTAATGAGCAGAAATATATAAAAAACTTTATTTGCGATCCTCAATGGAAGAAAGAAAAGAAGGTAGCCAACAATGGTCATTGACACACATCTGTTTTACGTAAACGTCCTATGCGAGAGCCATCTTTGCATGACTATTTATATTATAAATTACTTGTAAAACTTCTATGTCTTCATATCTGACTCAACTGCACCTTAGTAAAAAACCTAGCTATGCCACAAAATGCTGGCTCGTGAGAAATTCATAGCGCGTCATGGATTATTGCTTCAGCGACATAATGACAACATAAAACTAAGACTAGAATGTTGGAAAATGTTTGAGTTTTCATGCGCTAGACACTGGAAGACTGCATCTGTCATGCAAGAGAGACTCTCAGACTTGATAGACAGAGGATAGCAATGATTATAAATTGCTTTAATAAAATTACTTTGCTTGTTGAAAGTGCCTTTTATCCAAGGATCTCAAAGCACAAAATTTCAATGTCAAAGTGCTAATAAATCCCCAGAATGACAGTGGAACCAGATCACAGGTTAGGGAGTACTACAGGCCTGAAAGAGATTCATACTGGAAAAAATAAGGGTACACTCCCAAGGAAACTGAGTGCAGCAGAGCTAAACAGCTGTGTTGGAAAATAATTCGTTATCTTGCAATTAAGAACCAATTTTCACTGAAAACACACAGGACATTGGGTTAATAGATTTCTTTAAAAGAAAATCTGTTTTGGCTATTGAAACATTAAAAGAAAAGAACAGCTGTTTTGTCACTGAAGACAGATTGCATGGAAGAATCAAATATCAAAACACAGATTAAACTAGCATTTATTTCTGTTCTATTTAAATTTTCAATAAAAGTAAATGAAATTACATTCAGAAAAATATTATGTATAATGAAATATTTAATGTAAAGTGGTAATTCTAACATCCTTTTTAAAATGATCATATTCTCCTATACATTGAAAGTATACATCTTTAAATGTTTTATCAATTACATTTTTTTTTACAATTAAGAGTACACAAAATACTCAACTCACCATCCATGAATTCTGTACACAGTGAAATTCTGTTTTCTACAAAAAAAGCGCCATAAAATCCTATGATATAAGATGAGTCACACTGTAAAAAGAAAAAAGCCTATTAAAAATCCTCTGCATAAAGACTATAGACCATAATAATTAGAAGTAAGTGTTATAAAAAGAATACCTTATAAAGGATTTCTAATTCCGACATAATCTGCTTTTGGAGTTCCAGTGTAATATCTAAAGGTATGAGCTAAAAATATAAACATGAGAAACATTATCTGTTCTGAAATAAAATACAAGTAAATTATATAGAATTAAAATCAACTGCATATATTGATAGTCTGTATGTGAAAGAGAATGTGGGAGCCAGAAATGGCAGAGAAAGGAAACTGGAGGCCAAAAGGACAGAATTAATTACTTTTAAAAGTTAGTCACAGGTTAAACTGACTAAATTTGGCCACACACGTTCCCTAAGGATTAGGAGGAAGACTTTACCCTAACAGTATTAGGCAGCACCGCCTAACACAGTGGTTCTCAAACTTTTGTACTGGTGACCCCTTTCACACAGCAAGACTCTGAGTGCGACCCCCACCTTATAAAAAAGAGAGTTTTTAATTTATATTAAACACTATTATAAATGCTGGAGGCGAAGCAGGGTCTGGGGTGGAGGATGACAGCTGGTGACCCCCATGTAACAACCTCCTGACCCCCGAGAGGTCATGACCCCTAATTTGAAAACCCCTGGCTTAACACTTTGCACTTATAAAGACATCTTTAACTCAAGGATACTACGGCACTTTTATATATATTCAACCACACCTAAAAGATACTATCCTCATTTTACAGACAGGGAAGCTTGAGCACAGAAAGATAACATCAATCAAGTCTGTGGTAGGTGCGTAGACAGAGTTCAGATCAACTGATTTCCAGCCCTGGCGTGAGCATTTTTCAACTGCAGCTGGCCATAAAACACCTAAAACTCTGGGACCCTGATAAACTTTGCAGAATGTAGCCAAGACACTTTACGCATTCTAAGGAAGTGCTGTAGCATTTGAACGAATTCTCAGTGTGGGTACCACTGTAGGAGCACATGCGCCCCATGCACAGGAGGTCCAAGTATTTTGAATAGTGGTGTATGTCATGGGCCGTGCATGTGTCCTGTGCCTTCTTGTGCTCCAGTACAAAGGATAAGGGGCAATGACTCTCCCTCAAGTCCTTCACAGTCTGAAGACCATGCTGCTGAGGACTACAAAAAGCAGGGATGGAGGACAGGTCATGGGATCTGCACTGACTACAACATCTCAAAGAACCACAGTTACCATTGTCTCCAAGTATGTGTCAGTATGGATCCCACTGCACAGGACTGGCAAACAGTACTCCTTCTGGACAGTGAGAATGAGGCACACCGGCTGCATTAGTCAGCTAGCAACTGAAGTACAGCTCTCTCAAATCTGGCATGAGTACTAACCACCACGACAAGGGTGTAAAGTTTGACCAATATCAATGGCTTGCTCCATATTGCTGCTTTGCAAATCTCAGATACTTGTACGTTTCTGAAGCAGGCCAAAGACACTGCATATGCCCTGATGTCTGGAGGGAGAGGCTCGCCACCTAACTGATAACAGGAGATGCACTAAGTGATCCACTTATAGATTTTCGCTGATGAGATGCAAAAAGAACAGGAGTACTTGTGGCACCTTAGAGACTAACAAATTTATTTGGGCATAAGCTTTCGTGGGCTAAAACCCACTTCATAGGATGCATATAGTGGAAAATACAGTAGGAAGATATATATGCACAGGGAACATGAAAAAATGGTGTTGCCATACCAGCTACAATGAGACTAATCAATTAAGATGGGCTATTATCAGCAGGAGAAAAAAAACTTTTGTAGTGATAATCAGGATGGCCATTTCCAACAGTTGACAAGAAGGTGTGAGTAACAGTAGGAGGAAAATAGCAAGGGGATACAGCCAAAAAAACATGAGGAGAAAGATTAAACATTTTGGTCTTGTGACAATAGAGCAAGGTTCTGGAAATGTCCAAGGTAGCTTCTTCTCTTCTGGCACTGAATGTGGCTTTAGGGAGAAAATGGGTAAGTTAATTGACTACTTCAGGTGAAACTCCAAGACAACCTTAGGGATGAATTTAGTGTGTGGTCTCAGAACCATCTTGTCCCTGTGAAAGATGCATAGGGAAGTCTGGCCATAATGGCCTGGAGCTTGCAGACCCTCCACACTGAGGTGATGAAAACCAGAAAGACTGTCATAAGGGTAAAGTGATTAATCACACAATCCAATAATGGCTCAAACAGAGACTCCATAAACGTTAGGACAGGGGTGGCCAACCTGAGGCTCTGGAGCCACATGTGGCTCTTCAGAAGTTAATATGTGGCTCCTTGTATAGGCACTGATTCCAGGGCTGGTGCTACAGGCGCCAACTTTCCAGCATGCCGGGGGGTGCTCACTACTCAGCCCCTGGCTCTGCCACAGGCCCTCCCCCCACTCCACTCCTTCATGCTCCCTCCCCTGAGCCTACCATGCCCTCGCTCCTCCATCTTCCCCCAAGAGCCTCCTGCATGCAACAAAACAGCTCATCAGGCGGTGCGGGGACCTGCTGATGTATTACTGTGGCTCTTTGGCAATGTACATTGGTAAATTCTGGCTCCTTCTCAGGCTCAGACTGGCCACCTGTGTTAGGAGGACAATGTTGACATTCCATGTAGGAGGCAGGTCTCTAACAGGTGGGTAAGTAAGCAGGAAGTCCTTGAGGAATCTCAATACTGTTGGATGTGAGAATATGAGTATGACTGTATTGGAGCTAGCATGCCGAAATAGCTGCAAGATGGAATTTGCAAGGACTATGTGCAAATGCAGCTTGTAGTTGAGTATCCTGAGTTTCAGAGCCTCTGCTCTGTTGGAGTGCTCATATGGAGATTCATTTCCATTCGGAGGAGTGGATCTTTAATAGATGGTTTCTTGCTCTGTATGAGGATTTCTTGAATTTGTTGAGAACAATCTGTCAGCAATGTTCAATCAGCCAACATCCACACCGTCAGGTGCATGGTTTGAGTGCAATATCTGGCAGTGGTTCTCAGATATTACATCTGGGCAGAATGGGAGATGGATGGGAGGCTGAATAAACATGGGCAAAAAATCAGAACCAAAACTGCTGCAGTCAGAAAGGAGCTCTTAGGATCAACTGTCTGACTTTTGATATCACCCTGGAGAACAGGGGAGTCACAGGAGAGATGCCTGGTGATCGCCATCGCAGGAAGATGTCTGGCAAAAATCACAGGCTTATGCCTCCTTTGGAGCAGAAGTATGGGCACTTGCAAATGTCTTCTGAAGCAAACAATTCTATCATGGGAATACCCCACTGGCAAAATATGGATGCTGTGATGGACATCTGCCGTCACCACCTGTGGTTGGTTACCATATGCTGGCTTGAAAAGTCTGTCAGGTTGTTGCTGGTTCCTGGAAGAAGTAGAGCCAATAGGGTTTGCCCCTGGTGAGGACACCAAGTGCATAGTCTGATGGCTTCCCAGCATGAAGGGGAAAAGCGAGTGCCTCCTTGCTTGTATATGCAGTACATTCAGGATGTGTTGTCTGTCCAGTTCTACGACAATGCAGGCCACTGGATGACCCTCAGCTCCAGGACGTTCAGATGCAGCTTCAAATCATCCTGAGACCAGGTCCCCTGCATCTGCAGATGATCCAGAGGGGCACCCTAACCTGTCTCTGAAGTGTCTGTGATGAGTGTCATCATCAGGGAGTGGGGTCAAGAAGGGAAGTCCCTTCCAGACATACTCTGGCTCCAACCTCCACGTGTGGTCCTGCAGGACCTGTGGCAACATCCCAGACAAAAACATTTTCATCTTTGATTCACCGAAAATGCTGGAAAAAAAAAACTGGTTTCAGTTTGACACAAATTAATTTTTTTATTATTTTTCAGAACTGCCAACAAATCGAAAAAACCAGTTATTCTCCCAACTCTAGCTGGTGCTGCTTCTCTACCCGCGTTTCAGTGAGTGTTATTATGGCTGGCATCTGCCACATGGCTCAGGTCCATCAGTTCCCCATTTATGGGGAGCACAATTCTGGCTGCCCCAGGAGCTGTCAAAATATCGAAAGGCTTATAAGCTTTCTCTGATATGCAATAGGAAGTCTCTATTGCCTGAATCTTAGCAATTCTCATAAGGAGTCACCTGGCACCAGATATAGTGCCAAAGACATGCCTCATTGGGCAATGAGTATGACTGGCCCTTTGGTGGCAAAACAGGATGCTGTTGTAGTTGTTCTGCCCCCATGTGTTTTTTTCCTGGAAGTCTGGCATAGGTGGTCTGTCCAGAGAAGTTGATGGACAGAACGATCTCTTCCTCTTCCTTGAATGTTGTGTAGCACTGGTGGAGTCAGCTTTGGTGCCAGAGGCGTCGGTGCCATTGCCAGGTCTTGTCTCGATACCAGGTCTTGTCTTGATGCTGATTTTTGGGGTTGTTTGATAAAACTGGCTTGTTCATGATCAGCATTCTGGAGCTAGTCTCCTCAGGACCTGAAGAAACCTTCGAATATTGCTCCAGGAGATGAAGCTTCAGCCACAGGTCTCACAACCGACGCATTCTTGGGGAGAATGAAAGGCATTGTATATGCTCAGTGCATCGGACACTCCTAAGCAGAAGAGGCACCGCTATTCCCATCTTTCAGTGAAATCAGTCCATTGCAAAAGGGACAGGACTTGAACCCCACAAGTTTCAAATCTGCCACACTGAGTGGGAGTGTACAGGGGGTCTGACATGAACATTCAGTCAGATGGGTGGATATAATTCACAGAAGTCATATGTCAATGGATCAGAAGAGTCTTGGGGCTTTTATTGAAGATTTTGAGAAATTTAGTCAAATATAGGAACTAGTGGGTCAGACACTCACCAGCTTCCTTCTTGCAACCATAGGGGGTAAGAGGGAACCAAAGGAGGTCCATGGCAGACCCACCCTTTACACCTTTGTATAGGAGCGTAAGGAGGCACAGGGTACATGCACAGCCCCAAATGACAAGGCTATTCAAAAGACTCTAACTTGTGCATGTATTTACCTACAGTGGAATCCACAATGACACATACCACAAGAACAATACGAATTTACATTGGATGCCAAGCTTATGTCTGGAGTAACCGCCTAACAGGTGTAAAATTTAAGTTTCCCTGGCTCTTGCAAGTTCACTGAGAACTTCATTCTTGGGTGGTTTTGGTACTAGGTTTGATCAGGAATTTAAGTAAATACGTGAACATCTGAATTAAGCTTAGAGCTGAAGATTATTTGAGAATGATTGAATATGGCTGATGTTAACACAACCAATATGTCTCCGCAACTCCCTCATTTAAAGACCATCTAGAAATTCGAGTAATACCTTGGAAGTTCTGAATAAGTAGCAGAAGCTAAGGAGTGCTTTTATGGCTCTCCATTTTCAAACAATACAGTCAGTGCCTATGAAAGGGAGGCACTGAAAGGCATAACCATTTATGACCCATGTGGGTCTAGCCAGGTTGAAGATTTGCCACACTCATTATTTTGTAACTTTTATTGTCTTTGGAGAAATAAATAGCTATCTTCAATCTTGGCGCAGCAGCCTTTTGCACCATTGGTTAAAAAATTAGAATACTTGTTATGTAACATGAATAGGTCAGTTATATAGGCAGTTGCTCTATTTGCCTTAGTGGTGTCAAAAACAAGGAAAGAATTGTGTGAAGTTAATTTTCTTTGTGGCCTAAACAGGTCAACTTACTCTCAGCTTTTGTAATTTAATTTTGTTTATTATTTTATGGGGCGTCTTAAACGTGTCATTTGAATTTAGGAGAAGAGTTGAACCTGTTATTTTATCTTTTGTATTGTGATGACAAATATTTGTGCTAATTTTGTTGAGTGTTCTAGTTAATTACTAAGATGCTACACTAATACATTTGAAATTGATTGACACTAAAGGCAAGTTATCCTTAGTCTTACTTTCCCCACCCATATGCTATCTTAGAGTTAGAACTACAGAGTAAAAGCAGTACTTTTGCAGAATTAACAGTACACAAATTATGTGTTGCATATACTGCTGATGAAACAAAATAAAGAGAGAGAGACCATTTCCAAACATACATTTTATAGTATTGATGTCCGTGTAAAAGAAAAAAGCATAGTTCCTATCAAGAGTTAGCTTTAGGGTTGTTTATAAAAGCTCTCACTAAACTAAATTGTAACTCTAATATAGGGCTGCCAAGAAACATTTAACACACTTCTCTAGATCAATAGTCATTTGCCAGCAATATTCACTTACATTTTTCAGTCTGAAAAACTTAAAATAATTTGCTGGAACACTGAAGCAGTTTTACCCATTCACATATTAATTTAGTTTAATCCTACTTCAAATATATAAAGATTAATTTTCTTGTATTACATACCAAGGGCAATAGAAAGTCTCCCTGCTCTCTTCACTGAAGCTTTCACTGACCTAAACACTGACTAGTTAGCATGGTTGGTTTCAAACACAACACCAGTATCCACTCACCCAAAACCTGGCATCCTATTGTTTTGAATTAAACTATAATTACATACAGACTCTGCATTATAATGTTAAAGATGACCTGCAAAGGGATAACCCTACAACTTCTGCATGTACTTCATCCCCATATACTCCAAACAAATAAATGATGAATGGGGAACCTAAAACAAAAAAGTTACAAAAGTCACATGCCAGCTCTGCTGTGACAGTCCAGAAGGCATCGCCAGGAAACACTAGATTAGGCAGCCAGTACATAGGGGCCACAGTAAATGTTGCATTTTCCACATTATTAGAGAGGCTACTTTTAACTGTATTCAAACACGTATAACTGGCTGTTTTGACCAGCACGGTTCCATTGTGTCTGAGCTGGAGCTGGTTGGCATGACTTTAGAAAACCTAAAGAGGAACATATGTTTAATCATAATTTATCATCTGAATAACACCATTCTATTTAGGGCTTTCAGCACTGTAATTGGGCCAAAAGTGGGGAAAAAAAGGCTGCATGTCCTCCCCTAAATCCGAACATAGAATCGGAACAACAGAAGATTAGGGTTGGAAGAGATCTCAGGAGGTCATCTAGTCCAATCCCTTGCTGAAAGCAGGACTAACCCCAACTAAATCATCCCAGCCAGGGCTTTGTCAAGACTGACCTTAAAAACCTCTAAGGATGAAGATTCCACCACCTCCCTAGGTAATCCATTCCAGTGCTTCACCACCCTCCTAGTGAAATAGTTTTTCCTAATATCCAACCTAGACCTCCCCCACTGCAACTTGAGATCATTACTTGTTGTTCTGTCATCTGGTACCACTGAGAACAGTCTACATCCATCCTCTTTGGAACCCGCCCCCCACCTCCAATTTGTTCACATCCTTTCTGTAGTGGGGGGCCCAAAACTGGACACAATACTCCAGATGGGGCCTCACCAGCATTGAATAGAGGGGAATAATCACATCCCTCGATCTGCTGGCAATGCTCCTACTAATGCAGCCCAATATGCCACTAGCCTTCTTGGCAACAAGGGCACACTGTTGATTCATATCCAGCTTCTCATCCAGTGTAATCCCCAGGTCCGTTTCTTAAGAACTGCGCCTCAACCAGTCAGTCTCCAGCCTATAGCAGTGCATGGGATTCTTCCATCCTAAGTGCAGGACTCTGCACTTGTCCTTGTTGAACCTCATCAGATTTCTTTTGGCTCAATCCTCCAATTTATCTAGGTCACTCTGGACACTATCTCTATGCTCCAGCGTATCTACCTCTCCCCCAGCTTAGTGTCATCTGCGAACTTGCTCAGGGTGCAATCCATCCCATCATCCACACCATTAATGAAGATGTTGAACAAAACCAGCCCCAGGACTGACCCCTGGGGCACTCCGCTTGATACCGGCTGCCAACTAGACATGGAGCCATTGATCACTACCCATTGAGCCCGACGATCTAGGCAGCTTTCTATCCACTTTATAGTCCATTCATCCAATCCATACTTTTTTAACTTGCTGGCAAGAATATTGTGGGAGACTGTATCAAAAGCTTTGCTAAAGTCAAGGTATATCACGCCCACCGCTTTCCCCATATCCACAGAGCCAGTTATCTCATCATAGAAGGCAATCAGGTTGGTCAGGCATGACTTGCCCTTGGTGAATCCATGTTGACTGTTCCTGATAACCTTCCTCTCCTCCAAGTGCTTCAAAATGGATTCCTCAAGGACCTGCTCCATGATTTTTCCAGGGACTGAGGTGAGGTCTGTAGTTCCCCGGATTCTCCTCCTTCCCTTTTTAAAAGATTGGCACTATATTTGCCTTTTTCCAATAGTCCAAAACCTCCCCCGATCGCCACAAGTTTATAAAGATAATGGCCAAAGGCTCTGCAATCACAGCAGCCATCAGTTCCCTGAAAGAGTCAAAGTCTGCTTTTCTCAAGTCCAGGGTCCGTATTCTGCTGCTCTCCTTTCTGCCTTTTGTCAGGATCCTCAACTCAACCACCTCATGCTTTCTCTTTGTCTTTGATTTCTCTTTGTCTGTGCTCATGCTCCTTTTGTGCATAGTTCCCTTGCAACAACTAGGTTTTGTTTGCAGATAGCAAATTTGAAGGTGGCAGAGGTCTATGTGGGATGGGACACTGCTTAATACACCAAGAGGACATAATTTCCCATGCCCATTACTACTGACACACAAGCAAAATAAATAAGGATCTGGCAGCACCCTTCACAACTGCAATGCACCTGGCTTGAATGAGCTGAAAGAAAATGAAATTTAAACTCTACACGCAGCCAATAAACCCTGCAGCAGCTCTGAAAGGACTGGTGTGGCGAAGAAAGGAAAAATTGTGACCTGCTCCTTTGGGACATATTGAGAGCAGAAAGAGAGGTTAAATTAATCAAGTATAAATTAACTCGCTGTGAATTTACTCAGCACCATTCTTCACATATAGGAGCAGAACGGTTCAACTGATTTCAAGGAAACAGTTGTGCGTTAATCCTTAATATGTGGCAGGGTTGGCAATTTCCTGGGGAAAATCAGTTTAGGACAGGTAATTACCAGCTTAAGCCTGGTTTAAACTGGAAAACTGGGGGAAACAACTGCATCAACAAGTTCTTCAAGCACAGAAAGCATCTTTTCAACTTTTGGATACATCCATTCAAACTTGAGGAATCGGCTCGATCTAGCCACTATATCAAGTTGGTCTTCTGCTGCAGAATGCTACACCGCCAAACAGACTTGGACTGGTATCTGCAATGCATGCTTCTGACTGCTTATTGCTTCATGCACACTACTCTCCATTACTGTCATTTTCATATAATCAAGTGTTTTCAACTTTTTCAATATATAATATTGAAAACTAAAATGAGTCATAACATGTATATCTTCTTGAGAAAATATCAAACAAAAATGTATACAAACATCACAATAGTCAGTATTATAATTACATATATTAGTATTATGCCCACTGCAGTTTTACTTTTTAATTCGTATAACCTTAAATTAATACACAAATTTACTGTCATATGTAACCACAAGTTGAATAAGTAACTAAAATGAAGTGTAATGTGGTGTGCATTAACAAAGCAGCTTTTAACACAGAAAACGCCTTAAACTGGGACTAACTAATTTTTCCCAAGGCAGAAAAAAACATGATTTAACACCATGCCATTCCTGACAAATGGGGAAAAACTCAGGTGTTAATTGCAACTATCTACTTTCTAGAAAAGCCAAAGCCAGAGTGGGAATGGTGGATCAGAAGTGTCTGACCCAACTGCGGCTCTCCCAAAATTAGCAGATGATGATCCACAAGTGGAGCTATAGAGGAGAGTTCTGGGAAGGAGGCATTTTATTTAATGACATACCTATGATGCTTAACAGTGGAGTATCGGAGCAGCTCATAAGCATTATTAAATTCTGCCTCATGCCACTCCATGGTAGGAAAGTAGTAGTATTCCCATTTTGCAGATGAGAAACTGAGGCACAGAATGGTTCTATGAACACACACACACACACACACACACACAGGGAAAGGAACTGGAACACTGAATTCAGGGAGAAAGAACCAGGAAACAAATAAGAAGAGGGAGCAAAAGGCAGAAATGCAACACACACACACCCTCACTCTACCTGAAGCCTGTCTACACTGCAGTTTTACAGTCCTGCACCCAAGCCAGCTAACATGGGCCAGCCACGGGTGTTGAATTGCAGTGTAGACATACCTTAAGTGAGTTACCTAAGGTCACACAGCTACTCTGTGTAATATCTGCATTGAACCTAGATCTCTTGTCTACTAGCCTTGGCCCTTGAACCACACCACGCTCCTTCCCTCCGGACAGGATGACAGAATGCCCCAATGATGACAGTAGTATTAAGAATATCAACTCCCCTGCTTAAAATAAAGCCATCTATAAACATGCTAAGCAGTGTAAAACATATGAGAATTTGAATACTTAACATTTCAAATAGGAAGGGTTAAATCCAAGAGAAATACCTGTGCACATTTCCTCTGCTCTCCACTACACCTCCAGGACAAATAAGGATGAGTTGTCAAGTTAAATACAAGCAGTCAAGTGACTGAATTATAATTTACTCTGTGCTCAATTTAAATTAGTGTGAGGCTATTAAAATATCCAGTATAAATACGGCAATTCATCACAAGCTGTCATGGATGACTTCATCTATTTGCTGGAGTGGCATACGTTCCACTAAAGGGAACGAGAGCAAAATCACAGGTCAAATTAAGCTGCTATTCTGTTTTAATTCACTTATTTAATCTGTGGCGACATAATTGTCTTTTACAGTATGTACAACTCAAAGGAAATTTGGGAGTATTATAGTCAGTATACAAATGATTAATCAAATGGTCCATTTAAATGCTAGTTTAAGAGCAGCAAATACTAAAGCAGCTGAAGAATGGCAGTCAGCCACAATACACACAATGCTAGGATTTTTCATCCACTTTTAGATGGATTTTTTCCCCAATTAGAAAATAAGTAATATTAGGAAATCTATTAAATCCTCCATGCATTATCTAGCTGAAAAGTTTTTATGGAAAACTCTAATGGTGTAGAGGGCTTCAGTTCTCTGAAACATGTATTTTTTTTCTGCTCAGTCTACTTGCAATTTTCAAGTCTATCCATCAGCACAAAGCACCTAATCAACAGGTTTCACAAGTGTTAACCTGGGTTGTCAAATCATTATGTAATATTTACATTTAACAGAAATATACTCATGTAAGAATAACTTTACACATTTGTAGCCCTTTCCATTCAGAGATGACAGTGTCCTCTATTATTTGTCTGCTTTACACTGATCAATCCTCACAACATTTTTATCAGGACAAAGGTCTTAACATCATTTTTTAGATGGGGAAACTGAGTCGGGGTAAGTGATTTGCTCGAGGTGACAGAGCAAATTAGTGACAAAACGGGGACAGAGATGCAGGTTTCCTGATTCCTATGTTTGCAACCATGATATTATAAACACGACAATATGCACGTCCCGCAATATAATTTTTGAAAGGGCAGAGAACACGAACATTTTAATTAATATTGATAAGGACAATCAAAGTAGTAACATTTAGCAATCAAAATCCAGGCTAACAAACCCACAAGATACTAACTAACCCTTGGAGACTGGTCAACTCCTTAGGGCTTGAGGAAAACAACCAGGTGAGGTTCTTTGGAGGGAAAGGTTTTCTTGCAAATGAAAGGTGGGGGGATCAGTCTCTCTTGCATGTAGTTAATCCTGACAAGCCCCTCCCTCCTCCAAGAACTGTGCCCTCACTTGCTCCACCACCTCTTGCAGACAATTTCTGACTGTTCTCATAGTGGGATAGTGGCAACATGCTTCAGGAGATCAGGCTATGGGGAAAGAAGCCTGAGTAACTTTGTGCCAGGGCTGGGATGGAGGGAGGCTCCTCTGTAAGTGGCTTGGAAGAGATCTCTCTCAAGGGAGCAGGAACATGGAAAGAGGCAGGATCCCACACAGTGAGAGATGGGGGCAGAGTTCAACAGGCAAACATTTTAGCCTTTAAAAGAGAAATAATCTTGGGGAAGAACATTTTCAGCCGCACATTAAAAAAAATTAAAAAAGTCTTTTCCTGTTAAAATTCTTGTTCAGAATTACTTATACAAAACCATCCCCATGTTTGTTTATTGTGACTATGGCAAATTCTTGTCTTTTCCATTTGATTGTCACGGGTTTTGTCAATGACAAACACAATACTTGAAAATTAAAAAAAAAAAAGACGCTTGTTCGGTGTGCATGCACAAAATTTGTTGAGTTCATCTCCTCTCTGAGTTCCACGTCCTGGGCTCTCATTCAGAGATTCATTAGACTTCAAACATTTCCTGCATTCAGAGAGCCAGTTGAGAAAGGGAGTCAGCAAACATTTGCTCTTCTCATGTGCACTGGAATTTTCAGAGGGTCATATCAAAATACGTAATTATGTATTTCATCTTTTTTACATGAAATACAAAAGGATTTTTTATCTGCCCCACAGAAAAAGTCAGAGGCAAAGCTGGGAAATGTTATTAAAATATACATGACTGAAAGCACAGAAAACCAGGGCCCAATCCTTGAAGCCCTCAGTGCATGGAACACATGCTGAAGTCAGTGAGCATTCCCTTATGGAGGTCTTATAGCACAGGCCCATAACCAGAAGCTCCATTTACTTCAATTCACACGAGCAAACTGTGGCCATGTTGCTTTCAGAAGCTAGGCTGCAAATGCACCCTCCCCCGCCCCCGCAAAATAAAATTCAACAATTCAGCGATGTTAGAAAAAGCATTGGTTAGATATAGGATGGGAGAAAAGAGAGTCCTAACGAAAACCTTAATCGTACATAAATTTCTAAGTAATTTTTCCATAAATTAATTTAAGTAAACTTTTTCTTTTTTTAATTACCTATTTAAGTTGCCAAACCATAACAAACACTAAAAGGAAAATGTCTTCCTGAACTTTTTGGACTTTTTTTAAGTTTTAGTGGTATCACAAAAACCCTATGTTTAGAGCTTGGCTGATAAGTAAAGGAGGAACTTATTTTCAAATATTTTGTTTTAAAATATAAAATTGTATTTGTTATTCAGCTCTACATATGCCGACTTGGTGCAGTGGAATCAGAAATAGTTTTCATTATTTGTTAACAGCTTTCAGTCAAACTTCGGTCCAGATTGTCACTTATTTTAATAAATAATAGTAATTCAATAGTAACTTTCAGTGGAGGTTCTAAAAATGCTGACACAGGGAAATCCACGCTTAGATACAAATGATCAAAGGAAAGTTTAGGAAGACTATGAAGAAAATTTTCAGAACAGCAAGATCTCTTAGAAAGCAGAATAATCTCCCAAGGGAAATAATCATCTCACAAAGCACATGAGAATATACTCTACAGAATGCTTCTGCATCAGCAGAGGAACAAATAGGATGACCTAGGAGACCTTTCTACCACTTATTTCTGTAATTCTAGGATTCAGGTGGTAAAGCAGAATCATTGCCAACTGGTTTTTATCCCCATGGTACACCACAGCTATTCTCAGGTTTACCCACTTAACCTAAATGGCGGCGGGGGGAAATGTAGTGGTGCCTGAAGCACAATGCAGAATAATCCCCCAGTTACCACCATGTGAAACCTGGTCATCTGGGAGCTCTGTGGTCATTCTGATTTGTTAGATTATGCAATGCGATTTCCCTACGTAAAGTTCTGTGGTTGTTTAATGCAATGAAGCAAATTAAGGTCTGATAATTATAAAAAGGAAGAGGAAAGAAACCAAAGTCAAGATTAAAAAATAAAACAAAAACCCCAGAAAATTACTAAAATAGCTTACCTTTACTGCCAGTATTTTTCCACTAGGGACATGATATGCTCTGCATGAGGGAAAAAATTAAATAACTTGAGAACCTGCAAAATTACCTTTATACATATATGCAACCTGTATATAACTAATTTCACATTAACACTTTTGCTGGAAAACCAGTTTCCCTATAATATTTCCAAACAGCAAAGTATTTCAAGGCATCTATGTCTAAAAACAACTGAGCAGAAAAATGAATTTATGTACAATAAAACTTTGTAGATGATCCACCAGTTTCCACATGATGTTTATGCATGTTTTGTAGATAGGCACATACATAAGGAAATTTTATACTGTATAGTAATGTGGATATGGATATGAACAGACTTGCCTTCAGAGTTTATTACAAAGTAATGCAAGTATGATATAAACCCTTGTGATGGGGCACCTGCCCCATACTAGGCTCTAAGGGGTTAATAGAGCCTTGGGAGGCTGCACAGGAGGCAGTCAATCAGAGAGGGGCTGAGAGGAGCAGCCAGTCAGGGCCAGGCTGGCCCATATAAGAAGGGCTGCAGACCACAGCTGCTTCAGTCACTTCCTGGAGCTTGAGGAGGGAGGAAGACTGACTGCCTTGCAGGCTGAAGGTAGCAAGCACCCCAGACAGAGCAGTGCTGCAGGTAGAGACCCAGGGAGCTAAAGGCAAATCCTGGCGGGCTGCAGGGATCTGCAGGCTGAGGCAAGGGCAATGAGGTGCCAAGGGCCGCAGGGACGTGTCCCAGGGAAAGAAACTGAGAGGTTGGAGGGGATGCAGCACAGGGCTGCCATCTACAGGGTCCCTGGGTCAGGAGCCAGAGTAGTGGGCAGGCCTGGGTTCCGCACCTCCTCCTACCTTGTCACTGAGAAAGTGGCCAGACAATTGGCTGCAGAAGCCACTGAGGGAAGTGGCTGGACAGTGGACTGTGATACTGTCCCCCAGAAGGGAGGAGCACAGATTGCGGCAGAGCCAGAGGGCTGTGTCACGAAAAGGACATCGTGATCCTGGGAGTGATGTGGGTCCTTGGAGCAGAGTGACAACGGTGAGATGTCACCAGAAGAGGGAGCACTGGCTCGCAGAGCTGATTCCGGAGACGTTCAGCAGGGGGGCGCTGCAGTGGTGAGTAGCACCCCATCACAACTGTATTCATATTCTTCATATTCCATACATATTCTACATATTCACAGCACAAACTAATCCTCTCTAATCCTGCAGCTATTTTGAGAGTTAAGACAAAGGGGCACCCAATGGTGATTGATTGCTCATAGAAATCAAAAGACTAACCAGAATATTAGTTAGTGAAATCAACATTCTGCGTCTACACTATAATTAATATCTGTATTATAACAATGCATCTACACCTTAATGTCTACGTGTACTTGAAATGATTTTGCACAGTAATCCAAGAGCAGTTTGTGTCAATTTGTCTCACAAAATATTTATAATTGGCTGTTGTAAGATGAACAATATAATCCTAATCTTATCGTTCCAAGAAACTAAAAAGTATGAGAAAAAAATTCTACATATAAATTTTGAATATAAACACAACCATTAAAGCTTTTTGCTTCAGAAATTTTAATGTCTAGTTTTGGTTTATTGTACTATGTACAATATTGTCATATATGTGGCATTAACTTTAATGAATTACAATACCGTGTAGCACTATATACCACTAGTAATTATCACTGAAGAAAACTTTAATAGTTTTGTTCCCATGCAAAATTATTCATAGTACAGGACAAGAATATCATTTACTCTTATATTTTTAATTGTTTGCATAACTTCTGTTAATGGCTTGGGAGCTTAAAAAGCTCATTTAAAATTATCTTAAATCAACAATTTATGGGATAATATTGATAAATATGTGAATAGCATAAACTTACAGGGACTGACAATATTTTACATAGTATGCATCGAAATCAGTATTATTTTAATGTCAGTTTAAGGTGCAGAACACAGGATTGTCAGACGAAGCTATAACTGAGAGACTGACAGTTGAATGCATAATAAATGAGTCAGGTGGAGTAGAAGAACTATTCTGTAACTATGGATGAACCAACAGTGGCAAAACATTTTGACTTTAAGATCAGCAGAAATGATAAGAAAATGAACAGGTTGAGATAGCATGCTTAACGTCTGTTAGTTTAATATGTACTGTGCTGGACAGTTTGGCAACTTAATTAGCTTGTCAAGAAAGCTGATCTTTTTTCCATAAGAGAGGTCTCCTGTTTCCAAGTGAATTAAAAGGGAAGACTTGATTATTTAATTATGATGCACGCTAATTCATCCGTGGAAGTTTGGGTTAAATTTCCAGCAAAGGGCAGATACCTGGTTTGGTTTACAGAGCATTGACAGTACCAATTTAACATTTAATTATCATTGAGAACGACCACAAAGGAGACACCATGCCCATGGGTACAGTGTGTCCCTTGACTTTGCAAATGGCACGCTACCTGGGAGAAAAGGAATTTGTTTACTTCAGACTGATATGGCATCTCAATTGTCTTGACCTTCCTAAGCACAATAACTGTGAAGTGATTAATGAAGTCTGAATAGGAGCTTTGGTTACACCAAAAGACAATGGTACACCTTGGCAGTGTTTTAATTAACAACTAACACTTCAAATTAGTCTGCATTTGCTATAGTAATTACCTGTTCCAGTGAGTGTGTGGAGAAAATATTTTTGTTAGATATTAGATAGAACAGCCATTGGGAATTAACCAATCTGGCTAGTGTCAGCATAGATAACATATGAAGATTTAGGAAGCTGCAGAATCATATCTCAAAAAGCCCATAGAATAATGTGCTTACCCTGAACGTTTGTTTTTTCTTTACATTTGTTAAATGTACCCACCACCCAATCTATGAGTAAATATGCAGAGATTGAAGTAATATTGTTTATAAATAAATATACAGCGCCATTCCAGGAGACAATTATTTACACATCTTGCTGTCACCCAAAAGATAAAGGCTTGAGTAAACGAGCTTCACTGTGCTAGAATGTGACATGTGGGACGAAGTAAGGTAGCAAGTTCAATGTTGTACACTCTCAAAGACACCCCAATGGCCCAATCCTGCAAGGTGCTAAGAGTTGATAGCGTTCAGCACTTTGCAGGATCCGGTCTCGGGTTGGCAGTGATACTTCATTTAAATCTCTTCCATTGAAGTAAAGCAAAGGCAACGGCTGTTGCTTAATAGGGACAGTTCTGATACAAATTCTGATGGTTGAGGATGCATTTGAATAATGTGAAAGAGCTAATTTAACTAGATGTTGCGTGAAAGTGTGAAATTCTAAGATTTGCAATAATTTGATAAATAAAAATAAATAAATAGAGGCGCAGGTAAAAACAATATGCAGTGAAGAATAGATTTTATTCCATATCAGCTTTTATGTAGCGCAGATACTTTTTAGTTGGCTTTTGCTCTTAGGGCAAATTTTTGCTATAGTAAAATATCTGTGCAGCTCCCATTGACTTCAGTAAGAATAGCTTGTGCAGAATCTATGGCAGAGTGTGGCCCACACAGAGGACAGAAGGCTGTCTACCAGTGTCCAGAGGATTCTACGCTAAGTGGAGCTGCAGAGCAGTGTATTACTAAAGATGGTCTCACTTTTTAATATTTTATGCATCAGGAAGTCTCACATAACGAATCATAGGCTTCCACGAAACTACAGCAGGGCAAAAAAATTTCTGTGAATAGACATTTTGCCAAAAGATGCATTTTGGGGGCTCTGAAACTATTATCAAATTTGTGTGGAATTTGACAAATAGTTTTGGGGGGAAATAAATAAAGCCATGTGACAAAAAAACCTTATTTTTTAAATTGTGTTTTTAAGTTGAAATGTTTCATTTCAACCAATTCAAAAATTTTGTTTGGAGTTTTCATTATAAAATAGCATTTCATTTTCCACTTCGGCCAATTTAAAAAACAAAACAAAAAACACAGACAAGGGCAAATCAAAACAAAACACCAAAAAATGTTTTGAGTTGACCTAAAATGTTTTGGTTGATTCAAAATATTATTATTCACTCAGCTCTCCTTGCTATCTCTCACTGTAGCTGAGGTCAAATATTATTTTGTTTACCTTCACTTTTGACTTGCATTCCTCATATTTTTCTAATCGCATTTTGTTTGCACAGCTCAATACACTGGCACTGACTTAATGACCAAAGAACTTCTATAGGCATATCTCCTCTAAAACTGTGCTAAATCAGTTCTTACCAACCAAAGGAAATACGCCATTGTTCCAAAATCCAAAACACTGCACCATGCAAAATATCCCAGGGAAACTACGTTTTGAATTTATAAAGCCTGGTCTACACTGGGGGCGGGGGTCGAACTAAGGTACGCAACTTCAGCTACGCGAATAGCGTAGCTGAAGTCGAACTACCTTAGTTCGAACTACTTACCCGTCCTCACGGCGCGGGATCGACGTCCGCGGCTCCCCCACCACCGTTCGGGGTGGTGGAGTTCCGGAGTCGACAGGAGCGCATTCGGAGTTCGATATATCGCGTCTAGATGAGACGCGATATATCGAACTCCGAGAAGTCGATTGCTACCCGCCGATCCGGGCGGGTAGTATGGACGTACCCTAAGAGTTCACACCTTACAGAAACCAGCCATGGAAGAGCAAGTCCATTTCTCTATTTTTTGTGCTCAGGCTTTATTTTTGCTCTGCAAATGAACCACTGCAAAAGCTATAACCCAGATGATAGGGAAGAGACAGCTATAAATCATTTATTGTTAAGGAAAAATTGAACAGGCAGCATTACATCAAGTTAGCCAAGTTCTGCAAGAAGAAGTTTAAAAGGCAATTTCGAACAATGCAAATGTAAACTACTCACAAATCTGAACGTTATTATTAAAGTCTTGTTTCCATTTACAATTGCAGAGATCCTTTTCATTTCTCCCCATTTCTGAATGTTATTTACACTGTGCATGTGTAATTAAATGCCATGTAATGCACTGTTCATGTTTTCCTCTCATCAGAGGCATTACATACCAATCACTGTGGCAAACTGAAAAAATGTTTGTGTTTCCCTCTTTCAGCTATATCATTAGAAGCCTGATCCAGCTCTCACTGAAGTTAGTGAGAGTCTTTGCATTGCTTTAGAAGTATTACAGGTAATATCCTACATGCTTAAAAAATAAAACATTCATTTTATCCTATCAACCTGACAACATGTTTATAGTGAACATTATGCTGCACTGACTAAATTTTTCCAACAGTAAAAACAAAAAACAAAACCAACAACAACAAAAACTATACTATCTGCTAGGAATTTAGTTAGAAAATTCTACAGAAATAAAATATTTTTTATAATATTCTAACACCATCAAATCCCAGTTTTCTTGACCAAGATTTCAGCTCTTTCATAAATTGCAATTCCAAAATCCTGAAGCAGGCATAAATCAATACCAGCTAATCAGGTATTTCAGAGACAGTTTTGTTAAAGAAGTACAATTGGTCAATTTTTGTTCTAGACTAGGAATATTTTAGGTGAAACATGTTAATGAGATAACAAATACACAGTTCAGGTATTCACATTTGGGGACCAACCCTATAAGATGCTGCAGTCCCTTCAGATTCCTTGAAGTCAATGCTCTAGATTTTCATTAACTGAAGTGGACGGAGAGGGTGAGCTGAAAGGTAATGGGTTGAAAAGTACGCCCAAGCCACAGAACACCATATTAGAGACCACAGAAGAATTCACACTAAAGCAATGAGTGACATTGCTTAGAAGTTAAAAAAACTATGTAAAGAACATGATTATTTTAATGCCATCTAAGAGTGCATTTCTAATGCAGATAAAGGACAAGATCCATGCTCCCAGGAGCTTCCTACAAACTAATATTTGCTGCGACACAATTAGGTGAAGGGGATAATGCCATAATAGGGAGGGGCAGGAGAAGCGGCAGCATCAATAAAATAAATCCATTACTCAACGAAGTGCTGAGTTTAAAAATAATCCAAAACTTATATTTGATTAAATCAAATAGTTGGACTAAATAAGTAGAGGACTTATCAATAGGGTTCTTATAAGCCTCACAGAAGAAATGAGTCTTCAGGAGGGAGGCAGAAGAGACAGTAGTGGCTTTGCAGCCCAGCTCAGATAGGACATCTTACGAATAAGAGGTGGCATGATAGGATAGCAATGGCTGTGGGAGAAGCGGACAAATAGGCCAACGAAGCTGGCACACAGATAGGGGGAAGAAGAGTCATTTATGGCCTTGACCCCTGCCCTGGTGTACTGTACTAGAAACCACAGGAGAATTCAAAACAAAGTGACTTGTGGGATTGCCTAGCAACTGAAAATCTAGATGAAATAAATGGTTGACGCTTCCATTTTGGGAAGTTCTGTTAGTGAAAAAGTGTGTGATTCAGAGAGGATTGCTGAAAGCCACAATACACTATATAAGTATAGGAAAGACTGACTCCAACTCCTATAGATTTTGGAACATATCCACTGCGGAAAGGAAACGGAAATCTTTGTTCACATTTCCATCAGCATTCATTATTCTAGCCCTCTACATCCATTACAGTGAACAGCTTCTAAAGCAAGACTGGCACAGTTGTGTCAAATATTTTATTAACCTTGGCTCTTAACCATGTCCCGAGACACTGAAAGCCCTGAAGGGCCCAATGCAAGCCAAGTCCTTCAGCATAACTTTGTCACCTCTACTATGAAAATCAAAAGCTCACCCAGGGAGCCTTACTAAGGCAGTATGCCCAAGTCTGTGGGTGGAGGCTGGTTATTCTGGGTAAAGAAGGAAAGATGGTCAAACAACGTCCTCTAGCTAACATCAGAGACATTCTGATCAACTTCAGAGGGTGGTATATGTATCCTTTCTCCCCCAGAAGCAAAAACAATACAATGTGAACTTTGAGGGGATTTGGGAGGAAGAATTCCAGATGACTCCTCACAACATCAAAATAAAACTAAAGAGCAGTTTTGAACAGGAAAGAATACAAGGAAGTAAAGAGCTGAGATTCAACAGTAACATGGGAATTTATATTACACAAAAAAAACTTTTTTCCGTCTCTCTCTTCTGCTGCCTACTTAGTTATGCCTTAAGGTCTAAACCACAGAAAAATAAAGGGAGAAACTAGTGATGGTTTAGGCTGACTCTTATTCATAAAATAATCTTGAGTTCATCAGATCTTTTCTGATAAATATCTAAAACTTTCATACATTTAATGGAGACATCAAATTTCTGCAGCACGTCATATAAACACCTCAAAGTTAAAAAAGGTTATATAACAGACCAAACTTACAAATACATATGTCTCAAAAGTGAGAAGAAATGTTTTTTTGTTTGGTTGTTTTGGATGTTTTTAAGCCTGCCATGCCCTGAGATAATAGTTTTGTGTTCCTCTTGCAAAAGTTAGGGGTTTAATACCTAAAAGCACTGCAAAGAGAGGTTTTTATTACAGAGTTTTAAGAGTTTGTGATATCTTTATTTTAGGAAAAGCAAAGAACTCTGAACTTGGGTCCTGGCACATGAAAAAGAGGAAACAATTTTCAGGTTGTTTTCATACATACATACATTTTACTGTAAAGCTTATGCCCATATGTTAAGTAAGGATTTAGGGATGGGCACATTACAAGTGCATAGATTAGATATATTACGTTTCTGAAAACTTTTAGCATACATGTAACTAAAAACATCATTGTTCACCTTTAATCTAGTATAATCAAATTATTTAAAAAAACTTAACACTTATCTGCAACTTAAATATTACCTCACTCACAGAACTGAAGAGTTACTAATGTTATATCCACAGTGTTACAGATGGGACAACTAACGCACACAAGGTTAAACGACTGGCGCAGTATCACAGAAGGATTCAGTATCAGAGCCAGGATTAGATTTCAGGAATTCCTGCTTCCCATTCCTAAATTCTTCCCAGCAAACTACTTTTCTATTTCCTCCCCCATCAATAATGGAAACAACAGAGCAATAAGGTATTCACTGTATAAGACTGAACCAATTCAATGACAAGCCATAGCCTGCCTATTACACTAATAGTCATTCCCTACCCCTCGCTATACACATAACTGACGTCTGCAAAACTGACAGAATGATGTGATGCTACAGTGTAAATTCATTAGTGACGTGGCCACTGAGTACTAGGTAAATGGTGCTCTCCACCTGCACAGGCTCCTGAAAGAATCTCCTGGGTAATCACATCTATACGATCAGTCTTCTTAGCGTATGTGCAACGTGCCTCAGGTGGCGCATGACCTGGATTCACCATCGAATTTGGTCTGCTGGTTGGATCATTAGCTTCCTCGATCTGGGCTGGGTACAGACAAGGAGTGTGACATGAACAACGATCCTTCTAATAGCTGACAAAATTTCTAACAGTGACAGGACAACACAGCTCCTGTGAACAAAACATGGTACTTCCTTCAGAAACTCTGGCAAGTGAGGACTGTTGGTATAAGTATTTCCTGCCACATAATATACTTCAGGAATGCCTATGAAAACAGTAGAAGCAATTATTCTTTTAAATTATTTGTAGAATCCTACCAATTCCTAGGGGTTTTTCCAAATGAATAGACCTTGAATTCAGGCATGCTACTGATACTGCAGCCAGTAAAAAAAAGTACAGCATCCAGTTTCATATGGGAAATCCTTTCTACTAGGACACAGTAAATCTACTTCCTTAATAAAAGCAAATATAGCTATAACAATTCCAAAATCACTTAAGTATTCTTTTTCTTGAAAATTTACTTATTGTGACAAAACCCAGATGGAAATTGTGGTTTTTCATTGATAAGAATCAGAATGATTATTTAAATGATACTATATTTTCTCCTTAAAACTGGAATGGATCCTCCAACATTGCAGTGTTCTTGTTTCATACTGTTAGAGGGCTTATCATTCACTCTCCCACTTCCCTGGTCCTTCTCGTGTGAACAGAGAGCAACAATATCCGAAGCCTGAAGGTGCAAACAATTCCATGTTTATTGGGGTGAACTTCCAGCAAGCTTAAATCCAAGTTCCTTTTTCCTTATTTTCGAATTCCAACTTACTTCCTGTTTGCCCCAATTTATATAGCAATAGTCTCAGCTATACCTTAACCAATCATTTTACTGAAATTTACCTAACCAATCCTAACATATTCTAACATGATTAATCATCTATATCCTAAAATATATGTTCCACCGACTATGCCAAAAATAATTTCTCTAAGGGAACAAGAGTTTGAGAGTGGGGGAAACTGTTCCTCCAAGATTTTAAGCTTGACAAGACACAGAATATATAAAATCTTTGATTCACTAGGTTCTCCTTTCCAAATCAACAAGAGACAGATTCTGCCCTTTAGATGTGCACGTCTCTCCCAATGTAGTCACATGCACTTGCTCATAAAACAGAATACAGTACAAACATTTTTTTCCTTATCCTGATGTTCAGGACATCTGAAAAGTAAACTTTCCAAGTCATCTCCTGTGTGCGCATACATCTATCTTTCTCCTGCCCTCCCTCCACCTCATCATTTGTCCGCTGAATACTTGTTCAAGAGAAAGGCATTTTTCCACTCAACAAAGGCTACAAACACTGTTCAGCCTTACCCAGATCTGTATCAGGCCACCTAAGGAACAGCGCTGATGGTCTCCAAAGAAAACACAGCGTAATCCTCCTTGACAAAGAATCACAACACAGGCTTTCAGAAGGACAGGAATGGTGAAGACCTTCAGAACTCAGGTATCGAAGACCCAATGGAAATAAACATGCCTACAGGAGTGTCTGGTCTCAACATTCTGAATGTAAATGTTTACACAATAAGCAGCAGTTCATTTGGTGGCACGCATCAGCAGCAAACAGTTCTTCATACGCAAGAACTCTGAAGAGAATCAAACAGATTGAACATTTTCTTGTCCTAACAGAAATAACCTAGAGCAAAACAATTCTGTCACAGCATTGTGTAAGATGAATAAAATAAGTGTTGCACATTGTAGAATGACATGTCGGTCACCAGCTGCAAACTACATGCGGCAAATCACCCACAGATTTGGTTTACTGCTTTTGTGCGTGTGCGCGTGTGGATTTACCACTGTGTTTCATGCTAATGGTCAGACTTTGGGAGTTTTAACGATAGCGTTGTCACCTACTAAAATGGCCATCTAAAAAATAGATTCAAATTGTTTCTACGAAATAAACACTTTGACAGTTGTTGCTGCCTTCTGTAATAGACAAACACATTAGCCTGGCTCTCTGGCTGGTAAAACAGGAAATACAAAGTGAACAGCAGTTGTAAAAAGAAGCTTTTATGGGGACTCTGCTAGTTCAAAAAGCAATCTATGCCAACCTTCCTTCTGTCTAAAATCCTATTACAAATGCTTGAATAGTGATTGCAAAATGATTTGTTGTTAAACTACAGAACCAAAAAAATGCTTGTATCTAAAATCTAAACTCTTCTAAAGAACACCAGAAACAGTATAAAGTGAATGTACAATACTTGATTTCACATATGGAGGAGGAGGGTGAGGGCCAGTGTATATGCGTGTGAGATTAAGTAGATCCCCATGTCATTTACCCAAGCAACATCTGTACAGTTGTCATTTCCATCTATTACCACTTTCCTTAATCCTCCTTTCCCCCTCTGCACACCCCCTCCCGAAGACCAGAAATCTGGAAGTCATCCTTTACACAAATTGCTTTCCCTTCCCTTCCTCATCTCCCTTGTCCATTCCTATCACCACAGCCACAAAAGGGTCTGGATCCTGCAAAGAGATCTGCATAGACAAAGAGATCTATCCATAAAATCCCTTTGTGGGGTTGATCCCTTAGTCCTCACCTTGACACGGCCTCTGGTCAAATACACATTCATGCCCTAACTGCTGAGTGAGAACTATTTAAGGAGCACAGTGGTTTTGCACAATATTTCCTAGACCTAGAAAAGATAACCATATGGCAAACAAACAAAATTATTCTGGCATTCCCTACAGCAGCTGGAATTGGTGATTCCATTTAATCTCTGCTCAGTTTCACACAAAATTTAGATTAAAAATTTAATTCAGACTAGTTTTACACTGATTTTTTTAAAAAAAACGTGTTCTAAGTACATTTGAGATGATCCTGGCTATTCTTCCCACTTGCCAGCTTTAGGCCCTTGTGAAATCTTTGCTTCTGAACCTTGCTTTCCCAAAAGCTGAGTCTGCAAAATATCTGAGTGCCAATGTTTAAAGGCCTATAATATCGAAATGTTTCTGCGATGCAGCCAGAAGATGGTTTTAGACCAAGTTCAAATATGACTGGCTAATCTTAATATTCCAGAATAACCACTGAACATTCCCCCCTCAGGAACTTCAGGGGAAAGAAATGGAAAATCAGCATCCTGCTATTAATGACATTACTGTTGACTTTTCTGTTCCACTCACTGTTCTTTACAGAAAATTCTAAGTGAGAATAAGGACACAGTTTAAAACATGATGACGGTAAATTCTCACAATAAATGGTTCTAACACAACACACATCGAGTGGACATTCTACTGTGCACGTATCAGCTTGCACAGGTTTTATAAACAAAAGAATTATAAAAAGTGATCTCTGCCAAGGGACAGCCCCTATCTATCACTTTGGCATCACTCAGCCTTCGCTCAAGGCTGACACGAATGATCTAGTAAGAAGACTGGTTTCAGAGTAGTAGCCATATTAGTCTGTATCCGCAAAAAGAAAAGGAGTACTTGTGGCACCTTAGAGACTAACAAATTTATTGTAGTATTTTCCACTACATGCATCCAATGAAGTGAGCTGTAGCCCACGAAAGCTTATGCTACAATACATTTGTTAGTCTCTAAGGTGCCACAAGTACCCCTGTTCTTTTTAGTAAGAAGACTGTTACTTCTAACCACTAGAGTGCTGCTTCCTCTAAGGCAAGGGAAGCTGCTGAAAAAAAACTTACATTGCGTTTACAGAACACCTAACAAAAGCAGCTTAAATTTCTGTTCACTTAATCTTCCATTCTAGAGGATGGGTATACAATGCAAACAAAACAACTTTAATTTAAGAATCATCCCATTTCTAATTAAACGGCCAGAGGCAGCTGGTTGGATAAGTTTTAATCAGTTCCAATAACCTATTGATTGGTATACTGAAGCTTAAAAAATTAAAAGTATAAGATGATTGGGGAATTGTCCCATCTCAGAACAACAGTAGAACCTTCTGTAAATAACTCCTCTTTTAACCATCAGCTAAATGAACATTTCAATACCACAGTACAAAGTCTTCTGCAAAATTACTTTAACTAACAAGCAGAAATTTATCAGCTTCAGCCAAAATCAATGCTGAAATCAATTTGAACACTGGTTGTGTCTAAAGGGGCTCATTGGCAATTTAGGGAAATTACACCATGTAAATGCCTGTGCTTTAATTGAACAGTTTCATCAACTAGGCTGTGATTGCTGTCCGTTCATTTATTTACTTTCACTGCAACTACCATTCTGCAAAGGAATGGTTTTTGTCAGTCTTGAAGGAGGCACTTTATCTTCATTTTATGCACTTTTGTGCATAACAGATTTTATGAGGCAGGCAAGCAATGGCTAGGGTCAAAACAAACAAACGAACAGCAATCGCTGGTCAGTCTTGTTTAAACTGCAAGGACAATAAGAAGAAAATTCTGTGGGGCATTTTTAATTTACTCCAGCTATTATTGTTACAGTGGTTTTTAGCATGACTAAAAATAGGGTGTAAAATAGCCACAAGAAATGGAAAAATAAAGCAGAATGGGTAAGGATAGAAAGGAAGCATGTGTAATGGTTAGAATACAAGATTAGGGGATCTGGTTTCTAGGCCTACGAATGCCATAGACTTGCTGTAGGACATTGAACAAACCATTTAATCTCTCTGTACCTACATTTTCCATACTGTAAATTTCTGATTATACTTCCCTTCCTCACAGCATTATTCTGTGAGGATTAATTCATGAACATTTGTAAAATGCTTTGAGATCCACAGATGGAGATTGCTACAGAAGGGCAATTTATTACAGCTTTATTCAGACAGACAAAACAACAATAGATAGAAGTAGAATGAAAGGGAAAATGATGGTGAAAAAAATCTCATGACAAACAATGGAGAGAGGTGGAATCACTACTCAGATTTAGAGTCTGGCCAATACCATAATTTAAGTTGGAAGAGGATACAGGAAGAAGTTACTGTTTCTGAAGAACACGTCTGCACTCTAGACTCCCTCATGACATTGTCCCTTTACAATGCTACATGATGCATCACTGTTCTTGATCAAAGAAATACTTTGAGGTAAGCAAGAAAACAGAAAAACCCTGAAGAGCCCAAATTACATAAGGAAACAGCAAAAATCTCAGATATTCTTGTGATGGGTTCCTGTGGAACTGGGGTACCATTGAGCCCGCCTGACTCACCAGCCTGGGCTCCCTTCCCCTCCAGCACACACACAGGTAGGGACACACCCAGCTGCAGCTACACACAGATCCTGAGATCAGCTCTGCATGGGAAGGCTCAGCTAAGGCACCTCACAGTTCCTAAGGCATGCACTCCCCTTTGAAGTGCAAACTCAAAATTATACCGTCTTGCGCTGCACAGGGAACTACAGCATAAGCTCATGAAATTCACCCCCTCCCTCAATGTAGAGAAAGATAGGCAACAGCTTTCTGCTCCCAGTTATGATTTCCACACACTGATTTTAGACAAAAACAAGTTTACTAACTACAAAAGATAGATTTTAAGTGATTATAAGGGATGGCAAACAGATCAAACCTAGCAAATAAACAAAAATGTAATCTAAGCTTACTATACTAAAGAGATTGGATACGAGTAGCAAATTCTCACCCTAACTGTTATTTTAGGCAGTTTGCAGAAATTCTTGAGGGCAGGCTATACTTGCTTGCAGCTTAAAACCCCAGGCATTCCTTTCACAGGCTTAGAAATCCCTCTAGCTTGGGTTCAGCCCTTCTCCTCTAGTCCAGTCTTTGTTCCTCAGGTGTTTCTAGCAATCTTCTTGGGCAGGAAGTCAGTGAAGAACCACGATGATGTCACTCCCTGCCTTAAATAGCTTTTGCATATGGCGGGAACCCTTTCTCTCCCCTCTTGGCTGCCACGCCCAGTCAGTGGAAAAACATTGGTATTCCAAGATGGAGTTCAGTACAGGTGACTTGGTCACATGCCCCTATAGGGACACAGCAGCCATAACTCTGAGGCTGTTTGTAGTGTCCTTAGGAAGGCTCCCCAGTGGGAGATTAGCATCTTCTAAGACCTCTTGTTTTCCCTAATGGCCCTTCCCGTCTAGACTGATTGCATTCTGCCTAGTGGGCGTTCCCCAGGTGTAAACACATTTGTAATAGATGCATAGACACTATTCCTAACTTCAGATACCAAAATGATGCATACATACAAATAGGATAGTCATATTCAGTAAATCATAACCTTTTCAATTATATCTTACATGACCTATCTTGCATAAAATACATCATAGTTATGCCATAATCATATAATAATATTACTATGAAGAATATGGGGCGTAATGCCACAATTCTGTCACCGCTCTGGCTTCTGGAGGTTGGATAACCTCCATCTCCTTTACCCTAGAAGTGAGCTTCACCTCTCACCCTACAGAGGATTATACTCAAATAGCACAGCTTGTACATGCTGCTTTCAGAAGGGAAACACTTGAACATCAAGACAACCTTCCAGATGTTTTGCCATGCATTGTGTGCAATGTGAAATGGCCTATCGCAAAGGTGGTTGTGATAAAGAATATACAAATGGGCATATTCTGACGTTAGCACACAACTCAAGTGAACAGCAAAACTGCTCAAGTGAATTTCTGATGGAAACTGAAAATACACACTGTTCACAAATAAATATTAAACCTCCATATTTATATTAATTTTCTGCAGCCATACCAGTCTTCTGGCCTGTGGATCAACCACCTCTCTCCAGACCCTCCACATAATTATGCAAACAACAACGAAATTGTCTGATTTAACAAAATTTTGGTTGATATGATGACCAATACACTTTACTCACAGATTTTAGATAACTTTACTGTACAAATTATTATGGTTTAATTGGGACATTATGTTGACTGAGTAATTATATAGCTATGTCTTGCTGATACTGTAAACCAATCTAGTAGAATCTAGTATATTCATACACCATACACAATACATACTTTTAATACTCCAAGCATTTTAAAGTGCTATACTGACTGTAACCTAAAGAGAATTCTAATTTTATTTGAACATTTGACATTTCTTTACCTGCATTTAAAAAGCTGAAATTAAAAAATATGAAATTAAAAATATGCTGAATGATTTTGTTTCAGAATCTAGTAGAAGTGTGAAACTTCAGAGAATGCCATGCATGTGAAAAATATTACAAAACAATTATTTGCCAGTAGCAAATACCATTTCTATATAATTTTACATTCTAAATACATACTGATACAGTATTTTGGTTCTAAATAATTTAGTGCAGCTACTGCTCAGACTCAGCGGCAGAGTTTACACATTACATTGTGTATCAAAATGTTAACATATTTCACTAAAGAAAGGAAGCAATCTTACAAAAATATGGTCTCTCAGAGCTCTGTAACCAATGATAGAGGTAAAAAAATGTAGCAGAAAGACACACACTTTAAATGCCTTTTGGACTTTGCAGTGAATTATTTTTCAAAAAAAGCAATTTAATTAAATACCCTAGATGCAGCAGTATACAAATATTTTCTTCTGTTGTGCAGCAGCCAAGAGCCTATACTCTCCATCATATCAATTTTTATAAAATAGTTGAGAAAAATTAGAAAGCCTGTTATAAAACTGGAAGGTTAATAAATCCACCACCATAACTATATCAGACCCAATCATGCACCCTCAACTCTCACTGAAATCAATGGCAGCTGAGGGTACAAAAGATCTCACAGAACTGGGCCTAAAATTAGTGAATACAAAGAGCAAATCCAAGTGGCTTAATGATGAAAACAGACTAGAATGGTGGAAGGATTATTATTTATTTTGAACTTCCAAATAACTTTTCAACAAGCTTTATTCAAAGTGAGGAGCACACTCCCAACAAAGTACCAGAGCTACATATTATATGCATTCAAAACAAGCAAGATGACTTAATTGTGTTTGCAGTGATTGAACTCTGTAGCTGCTTATCATTCCTTAATTTAAAAAATGGTGCATCAAAAAGCAGTAGAAAATAATTTTAAAAGGAAGTCAGGCAATTATAAAATCCCTTTTCTTTGAAGAAAAAACATTCAGATTCAGCAAGTTCTCACTAGAAATATTGCTATAAAGTATTGATTTTTGCCAGACTCAATTGACTGAAAAGTTGTTTGTATAGCAATATTGGCCAAGCCAATATACTGGAACAGTTTTGCTACACACAGTAATCAAGTGCATTTCTGAAGTATAATTATACTGTCATAAAAATAAAGCCAAGATACCCCTTCTCCAAGCAATAAAATAGTGGAGGCTGTAAAAAACCTAAATAAATGAAATATATATATTTTCTAATGAAACACAGTGTCTTCCAAAGAGAATGAAAACACCTCCTCTCTCTTCCCTTAAGCCAAGGTTAGCATGAAAAGTGATCAATACTTCAATCTCAATAAACTATTTCAATAATAGTTAATTCACGTGGAAACAGAGGCTGAAAATTTCTGCTCAGCGACCTGCAACATGCTATCTTGTTTGCTGAATGCTGATAATATATCATTGCCATAATGGAAACGACTTAGTATGAAGTGATAGAAAGACAAAAATTGAACAAGGAAAAGATACCCACACATACCCGCTCATTCTTTTCATTCAAATCAATACCATGTATGCCGCCTTCTGAAACAAACCTATGGCATGGAATGCTGGTAGGCTGAAAGAGTCAAACATTTGTAATTAATTTTATCTGACAAATGCTCATTGATCTACTAGAATAAAATACTTGAGAGTTGCTATCCATTACTGTAGTGCAATCCAGCCACCTGTACGTATTTCATTTTGCAATTTCTTATTGGCGCATATAACATGTATGCTTCTTTGGCCAGGAAGATCCAATTCCCACTACAGAGAGGCAAATGCTTCAATATAAGAAAGTTTTACCGGCTTTATACTGAACATATCACCGGACCATAGTCAAACACCCCAAAATATACATCCAAACAACATTAATATTCATTTCTATATTCATTCTATCTTTTCATGACTTTGAAATTCTTTCAAAATTTTTAGTTTTGAAAAATTTAGACCAGCTCTACATCAACCTCTGTATAAAGATGCAGAGTTCACTCTGCTGACTTTTTATAACAGCAGTCGCTAGTAACTCCCCCAGAACGAAAGAGTACATGGGGGGAACTAGGAGCAAACACCGGGAGATCCTACGGGAATTAATATCTTAGCAACAGTTGGGCTTGAGGAGGAAACTTGGGCTGAGGTTTATGCTGTTATTTGGGTGTCCGGTAAAACCAAACCTTAGGAATGGTAAGCCTGATCTCAGACGGCATGGGTAGACTTTCTCTGGAGCAAGATGAAATGCCGCTGGCTCATGAGAAAAAAAAAATAAAAATCAACTAGCTACTACAGTGGGCATTTTTTATATTTTCACACACACACACACACACACACACACACACACACACACACACACACACACACACTGAAAAAAGAAAAACAAAAAAAGTATGTTCTCCTAGGCTCAGGGGAGGTTTAACGTTTTTCCTCCCAAAAAACCATCATTCCTTGGAAAGCCAGTTTATAACAAATCAAAACACCCCAAAACCCTTAACAAGACAGACACTGGGATCATCACAGCCCACCCAAGAACTAACATGCAGAGGAGCTGCCAGAAGTGCCACCCCTTCCCTTTCACACCTTTTTTGCTTTATCTGTCCTTTCGTGACATAGAAGAGTAAAGAAGGTCAAAGGCATACCAGGCAGGATTGATGCTGCCTAGCATTTTATCCAAGTTTCCTATATGGATTCTATGGCGCATGTGTTGTACACATGGCAATATTATACAAATATTTGACGTGCATATAGAAGCTTCCACCTCTAGGGATATCACAATTCTTTATAAATTATATACACACATTGGGCCTAAAATCCAGCCATCCCTTAGGAGCAGGGCAGCAGCTAGGTACACCATTAGGTCCTAATGCAAAGCCCACTAATGTCAACTTCAGTGGGCTATGGATCAAGCCTTTAGTTATGCTAACACCTCATAGCAGTTCCCACTCCCATCTCACCGTGCCACTTTCATCCTCTCTTCTTTCAACTTTTCCATCACTTCTTTCCCTTCTCCACACTCTATTTAGCCTCTGTCCTTCCCCACTGGTGCCAACCATGTTTCTTCCATCACTATCTTCTTCTTCTGCCTTCTCTTAGCGGGGCAGTAGTAGGATTTCAGTCTCTTTAATCAACTCCATATCACACTTTCTCATATTCTCACCAGTAACTGCACACTGCACCATAGTAACTCTAACTCAGGAACTAATCCATGCAACAAACCTCGATGCCAACTCTGCCCACGTATCTACACCAGCGACACCATCACAGGACCTAACCAGATCAGCCACACCATCACCGGTTCATTCACCTGCACGCCCACCAATGTAATATACGCCATCATATGCCAGCAATGCCCCTCTGCTATGTACATCAGCCAAACTAGACAGTCTCTACGGAAAAGGATAAATGGACACAAATCAGATATTAGGAACGGCAATATACAAAAACCTGTAGGAGAACACTTCAATATCCCTGGCCACACCATAGCAGATCTTAAGGTGGCCATCCTGCAGCAAAAAAACTTCAGGACCAGACTTCAAAGAGAAACTGCTGAGCTTCAGTTCATCTGCAAATTTGACACCATCAGCTCAGGATTAAACAAAGACTGTGAATGGCTTGCCAACTACAGAACCAGTTTCTCCTCCCTTGGTTTTCACTCAACTGCTAGAACAGGGCCTCATCCTCCCTGATTGAACTAACCTCGTTATCTCTAGCCTGCTTGTTGCTTGCTTGTATATACCTGCCTCTGGAGATTTCCACTACATGCATCCGACAAAGTGGGTATTCACCCACGAAAGCTCATGCTCCAAAACGTCTGTTAGTCTATAAGGTGCCACAAGACTCTCTGCTGCTTTTACACTTTCTCATGTGATGCACAAACAGCTTGGGCGTGAAGGCCACAGCACAACCAAGGTACATGTATAACATACATACAAGGTATCTGTGTGTGACAAGTGCATCCCCTGTTCTATGTTCAGGATGCAGAAGCAAGAGAGATACAAACACATCTGTATTGTTGAAACAGCATTAAGCAAATATGGTGAGATCAGCAGGGCTACGTCCTTGGTTAACAAGGCCATCGCCAAGGTGTCATTTTGAAATTATGTACCATGCAACCATCCTGCCAATTTGTACTAGACAATCACGCTGAGGCTCCAATCAGATCTTAGAGAATGATGACAATGGTAAATCTTCTATTCTGCACAAGGCTAAGAATAGTGCCTGCTGACAATATCTCCTTCCTTGCCCCTTATTAGATCCACTTCTTCCAAGCAGGTGATCTAATATTGGGGAACAATGAGAGATGTGGTTTTAACAAGCGGGACTTGCATGCTAAGATTTTCCTTGTTAAAATGGTCCTCCATGCCTTCCACAAGCAACAAAACATGAGTTCTCCTTCACTATGTCTGGTCCTGATCTTGAAGTTCCAATCCCCCCCAACGCCCTTCGTCCATTCTCTCTCTAAGAACAATCCTTGCTCCAGAATGGGTTGTGCTCTCGTCCTCCAGCTGAGAAAGAGAAGCAACTCTCTCCAAAGAAGCAGCAGCCATAGACTGATTTGTAAGTGCAACAATCCACAATCTCTCCCCAGTATAAAGAGAAAAAGCACATCATGACTACAAAACATGTTTGAAATCTATAGCTCTAGAGAATAAGTACTATCCAGAAGACAAATAAGAGAACATGATAGAAGGTCTTTGTACCACCTTCCATGTACCAGGTTGACTTGATTTTGGAAATCTGTTAAGATTCATAACAAATCTGCATTTACTCTGATAACGACTCCAAAACCCATTTTTATTAAAATTCAGGTTAGGAGACAGAAAGCAGGAGCTTAGGGAAGTTGGCAGCCAATTAAAAAATAAAATAAATGTGTTGTGGTTTTAAAAACATTTTTTAAAAAACATTAATATCCAAGTTAAAATGTGTAAGGTATAAACAAGATCAAAATGGGATGCCATGTTACTGTATATGGTAAATAGCTCTCTGGAGGAAACCTTTATTACTCCCTGAGGGCTTTCTTACAAAGTATGGATTTTTTAATTCCTAGCGGAATATTTTTCATACACCACTGCAGACTATTAAGTACCAGATATTACATTATGTGGTTTAAACTTTGCACTACGCATGAGAAAGACTTTCCCGTTGAGAAAACTATTTCTTTGCTATTATAATCTTTACAATATTAAAATTAAAACTGGCTTCAGGGTATAAGCATCACTATCAAAATTTGGGGGAGTTTATAACTTAACATATTCATCAGTCTGTGTGTGTATGGAGCTTCTTACAGGGGAAGGAAGTGGATACAACAGAAAGGGGGGATGTTACTAATTTTGTAGTGCTGCAGAAAGGCAGAGCAATGGTATCATAATAACTTTGCATCCAATTGGTGTCAGTGCAAGCAATGAACTAGCAACATGTATGATAAGCAAGCAAGAACAAGAGTATTAAAAAGAGGGAAGGAAAAATTATGCTTTATGCTTCAGGCCAGTTAAACTTGCACTTGTGGACCATTAACTTGTCACCCAGGAGTGATTCAACTCTAAATATGAAGAAGATAAAAAACCCACCAGTCCTCATAGCACCTAGAAACCAATATTTCGAAAGATCTGGAAGGCAAATGTGAAAGAGAATTTCTAGAAAAGCCTAAATTACATATATTGTATTTTATGGTCTTTTACCATATGTCAGCAAAGGCCATCCACCATCATATTGCACACCTGAGAGAGAAAGATTTACTAAATTCTGCTTTCAAGAAGTTTAAGCGAAATGCAACACTCACTTGTAGACCGTGCCTCCATTGCCATGACCGAGGACGTCTCGATACTGTATGTCTTGTTCATTCATCTCCACAAGAAAGAAAGAAAAACAAGAAAGATGTCATGCTGTGGATGGAAATGTCAAGGAAAAGCAACTCTAGGCCATAAACAACAAGCAGTCTGGGTCATTTCAAGTTCAGCTGCAAGAACGAGAAGATCAATACAACATTTGCTGTCCAATTTATAAAAGACGATACCAAGGGACAAAGTGATGGAAAGTTTAATGACAATTTGTTTGCCTGGGTCATTTCATTAAAGTTTGATAAAAGGTGTCAAAATGGAATGATATAACATAGCTCAAGAGAGTCAGGTCATAGATACTGATAGGAAAGGGGTCTCCAGCACCGTACATAGCCAAAGCCAAAGTTGTTAGGGGGAGGAAGCAAACCAGCCAACACCGTCATCTTAAATATGGCCAGAAAAGTTTACTTGGGTCGATTTACAGTTTAGTGTAGAATCGGCATAATTGATACTAATTGGATAATATGTTTGTATCAGTAGAATTGCTACAATTTATATACAAATGCTTAATTAAGGCCACAATCCTGCAACAAATAAAAATGCGGTTTTAAGTAGTGAACAAACACAATTTTCTTTGAGTTATACAATAAATTGCTATCTTGGATGCTTAGTGCTCCCCGGGGCAAGTTTCCAGACAGGGTGGTGGGTATCAGAGCCTGTGAACACATGGAGCTTTAGGGTCTGCTCTCCCCTGACCAGGGCCGGCTCCAGGCACCAGTGCAGGAGGCAGGTGCTTGGGGTGGCCAATGGAAAGGGGCGGCACGTCCAGGTCTTCGGTGGCAATTCGGTGGTGGGTCCCCCAGTCCCTGTCAGAGGGAAGGACCGGTCACCGAATTGCTGCCAAAGAATGAAGCGGCACAGTAGAGCCGCCGCCGAAGTGTCGCCGATTGCGACTTTATCTTTTTTTCTTTTTGCCACTTGGGGCGGCAAAAAAGCTGGCGCCGTCCATGCCCCTGACACCAGCAAATTTTGTACGTTCTGAACATGGGGGTTTTATATTGTATAAAAGCTTAGCTCACTTTTGTTTGTTGGCTTACTGGTTCAGACCGAAAACCAGGAACCTCACTTCTATACAAAAGTGAATATTATGCTGAACATCATAAATAAGGCAATTTATTATTCAAAAGCACCAAAGCCATTTTTAACAATAGTGTATGTCTATTTTAAAACAACTCTTTCAATTATGATAAATTTTGGTCCACAGTAATGTCTCCTAAACTAAGATAGGGAGGCTAAATTGACTAATACTTATAGAAAGTAATCAGATTTAAAATTATATTGTTAGCAATCTACCACAAAATCTTAAAAAGACTCATTTCTTGGATTATTTATAGTCTATTTGACGCCAAGTTATTAATTTTGTGCAAATTGTTTCAGCTGCTAAAAAACTTCCTGCTAATTTTATTAACCAACAGTGAGACTTTCAAAAACACCGAAGCAGTTTTAGCCATTAGCCAGGATGGGTAAAGAATGGTGTCCCTAGCCTCTGTTCGGCAGAGGATGGAGATGGATGGCAGGAGAGAGATCACTTGATCACTGCCTGTTAGGTTCACTCTCTCTGAGGCACCTGGCATTGGCCACTGTCAGTAGACAGATACTGGGCTAGATGGACCTTTGGTCTGACCCGGTACGGGTCATTCTTATGTTCTTAGCAACTCGGAAGCACAAGTCCCACCAAAACTCAAATGGGACTTGTCTTCTTATGTCACGTAACAGGGTGTCTTGATCTATGTGGGTTGGAGAGCCTGGGGCTAAGCCAACTTTGATTAAAGAATGGGCCGCACCTGAGAGGAATCAGGTGATTCCTGTGTAAAAGGAGCCAGGTTTAAGTAGGGATAAAGCCCAGCTCGGGAAAGAGCTGAGGGGAGGTTCCTATAAAGGTAGGAAGTTCAGAGCAGGAAGGGGCAGCGAAAGGGGAGAAGCCCAGGAAACTGCCACTATATCTGTAGTGACTGCAGGGAGCCAGAAGGGGAGGGGAGAAGATCTCCAGGCCAGGAAGCCTGGGAGAGACCCTGATCAAACAGGAGGGAGACTGAGGAATAGCCCCCAGGAGGGCAGAAGGTTCTGTTTTTGTGGTAAGATTTTTTTGGGAATTTTTAATTTGGACAACCGTGACCCCAGAAGGGGTGGACTAAAGACTGTGAACTAGCCAGAGGGTTGAGTCGTTGACAGAGAAATCACCACAGTGTCAGCGTGACCATCAGTAGGGGGCGCTAACCTGGTGAGAGCTGTGATGCCATGCCTGGCCCCAAGGGGGCACACAGCGGTGAGTGGACCTCAGTTTCTAGTCACTTCAGCGCTTTTGAAAATCCCACTCCGAGAGCCTTATCCTACACCATTGAAGATAGGAGCAGTCTTGGGCCTTAAGTGCTACATGCAATAAAAACCTCTAAAAAGTCAACTTTCAGCAAGTTTCAACAGCAAAAAATGGAGTTTTTAACTGACTAAAAATAACTGTTTCCGAATCACTAACAGTGAAGCTTTAAATATTTTGTTCTGCTCTTCAACCAACTTAAGAAAATCCAGCACTCGCTTATCAAAGGAAATATTTATTCTCCTATATATTTCCAAGGTTGAAGCTTGTGAGATCCGAGATAACTGGAAGTGCATTGTAGCAGAAGTTACGTCCACGTAAATTGTCTATTTGCAGTTAAGTCTGCACCATAAATCTTCAAGGTATATAAAGATTAGTACCCAAAGACCAATTGAATATTAAAACTAAGCTGAAAAACTCTGATAATTATATTTAACCAGAAAATGCAAATCAAGAGGAAAAAATTGTAAGGAATTCTCCCCTCTTAAAATATTGGGTTGGCACCTCACACAAGGTGAGATAGTAGGCGAGTGGGGCTTAAGTGATAGACGCCTAATACCAGGCGCCCGCACAAAACTGAATTTCACCCACATTGTGCGACTCGTCAGCTTAGAACACACGCAAACACTGAGGAGTTTTTTGCCCCCAAACTACCGAACTCTGCACTTCACTGACTTTGCAATAACAGAATAAGACATCTTTAGACTCTATTGTAAACAAAGATCTCTGAGAAACACGGCAAACCTACATAACCATAACTAAACCCACATCATTAACTATACATTAGCTCTTCTGGGAGGTTTTTTTTTCTTCTTTAATTATGCAAGCTTATTCTGCAAGAAACAGCAAAGGGTTATTTTATACCAGTGCTTTCCCTTTTCTTCTGCATTTGGCTAACTGGTAAAAAGTGAATCATCTTAGCCAAATCTTTGCTGTGATGTTACACCACTTTCACTCTGCATGCCTTTCACTGCCAATCTGGTACCATCCCTTGACAGTTATGCACAAAGGATCAGCACAGAACTGATGGTGAAACAGATATTGGGGTGGAGCAAATATACACCAGAAAACCTTACAGACATAAAGCTTGATTTATTGAATCAAATAAAGATGCCAAAAAATACCTAGTGAGTTATGTATTTTACTGAGAAAACTGAATCTTCAATCACAAAATGATAACATAAAAACAAGGACTCCACATCAAGGACTGGAATATTAAACTTTCAAAGCCAAACTTGATTGGATGCCGATATTAACAGAATTAATGAAAAAGTGAAAACAGAATTCAATTATGGGTCAGCAAACAAAACACTCTTTGTTTATACCTGCTGTCTCTGAAAGACTCAGTATCTATTCTCTTGTAAATCATTAAAAGCAAAATGCTCAATTAATCCTTATTTTATATGTAAAGCTCTGACAGAAGCAAAGTCCTATAGCTGTACCTTTGCTTTACAAATCGAAGTAGTAATGGTTTCAGAAAGCAGTCACACTCTATGAGCAGACAATTGAAGAGATTTAGTAAATCCCACTTTATAGAGCAGAGACTAATCGGAAAACACAAGCCAGTCAAATGTTTCTTATGAACTGTTGACACTATATCAATGCTGAATCAATTGGTGGCATTTACTCTGAGTGACAGAAAAGAAATAAATATTTATATCACATAACCTATATCAATGAACCTAGGCAGAAAGCTATTTCTAACCTGCCAATATTTGATTATCTTGAAGAATCATGTCCCCTTCTTTTAATGATTAATATGAATTTCTTATTAAACCTAAGTGGAGGCTAGTGGAAAGGAATATCATCATTAATGCTTGAAAACATAAACCACACAAAAAACTGTTAAACTAATGCTAAGGGTGAAAACTCCAAAAAGAAAGGAAGTCAAAGTTAAAAGAAAAATCTGTCCCCAGTTTATATAGTTGTGCCTAATTACTGAATAACAAAAGGTATGCAATATAAGAGAGAGCATTTCCTCTTTGGAGATTGACAGTCTAGTCCCTTATCACAGCATGGTGAATTAAGGGTAGCATTAAAACACTAATTCTGAAATTCCTTTCTTTGATGGGCATGTCAAATCTTTACTATCACTAATAGATTTTATCTATTTTATTTCCTTACATAAAATAGGTAACCTTTAACTTTCTAAAATCCAGCTGAGCAAAATGTCTATTTCTTTCAACAAGTCAAAATGTCAAATTCAGGTTATTCACCCATTCATGATAATGTAACCTTATTCATGTTCAGTTATTCCATTTTCTAAAAATTATCCCCAAATGGCTCTCTGATATTATGGATTAGTATTTGCCAAATTTCACTAAAAAGCTCCAAAGCATGTTTTTGATACTCACAACATTTAAAGTTATCTGTTTAGCTATTTTGTAAATATTTTTTAAATTATAAACAGACCTTCCTGGCAAGAATCAATTTGTTCAAATATGGCTTTGTATTAAGAATGCTGACAAGCCTAAAAATATATTCCAAGCTGTATTCAAAGGATTCAGTGCCAAATAAGCAAGGCTGCAGTGCTGATGCTGTTAGAATCACCTTTTAAAGAGGCACTCTCATTTATTAGATCACCATGTTACAGGTGATACTGAAGGACAAGCATGAAGACCAGCCTTTATCTTCTTGACATGCACAACTACAACTACTTGATTCATGAAATGCCAATGAGACTTGGAGAGGTCACTGTGTGAAGGCACTGAATACGCATCTGAGATAATTAAGATTTCAGCCTTCGAAACATGGAGGGGAAGTGAACAACAGTTAAGAAAATCAATAAGAGTCTTTTATTTGCGGTGACACAGATGTCTCAGTCAATAGAGCCTAATAGGCAAGCTTGATGGCAATGGACAAGTGCCTGCCTCCAAGGCTAGCAAAGGGGTTTCACTATGACAAACATTAAAACTTATTTATGTTGCTACTGAAGAATCCGGTATTCTTTTAGGTAGCTTAATTTAGCAGTGTATATTTAAAGTCATTATACGACTTTGGATCTGTCTGTCTATTTGAATCAAAACTGGTGAGAAATGAGTGCCCTAAAGGGTCCATTTGTCCATCAACTGAAAGTGTAAACTATTCAGGTCTGTATATCAGGATCTGAACGCCTAGGGCAGAGAAGAGTAGGTGATAAGGAAGTCTTCTACAACTTTGCTCTGATAATGCAGCATATGACGCAGCTCCAAACAATAAAAGAAGGAATTTTCTCTCTTACCACTTGCAAAAGCCTGCTAAATATTTACGTGCCTACTGCTCTGAAAATACAAAGGTACATTCTAGCAACTGAGCAGCTGATTTAGTTATTCAACGCTGATTAACTTTCTTCCCCTAAATTGTGGCCACACTGCAACATGTGTGTGAGGTGCTTAAATCTATTTGGAGCTAAAAAATGACTCTCACCTTTTGAGAAATGGGAAGCAAATTGCTATGGCAATCAAGGTAAATCAAGACACATAACTCATTCATATCATGAAGATTTTCATGGTCTCTCCACTTCAGTATTAAAAAGGAAACATTACAACTAAATGAGCAGTAACCATCTCTCCACTTATATATAGTATGCCAATCACTGTGGTTTATAGGCAGTAACAAGTCATACATGTACCCAAGTATGAATTTAATGCACCTACCTGGCCATTAGCTAATATTTTCTTCAGTTCTGCAGAAGACTTCTTTAAGCTGAAAAATACAAAACAATTCTTTTCCATGACTACAGTTTCAGTCTATGAAATGGAGTTTAAAAGGTATCCCCCCAACAAAACAGCACCTTTGCTTATGGTTAGGCATGCTGAATATGTTTTACTTATGCATTACAGACTGAGCCTGGTATTTCTCAAACAGCATATGACAGAAGTCCAGAAAGATTGAAAATTCAAGATTATCAAGACTTATTTCACTTTTACAAAGCAGTTTAGATAACGACAGACATTTGACCATCCCACTCTTCAAAATACAGCCTAACATTTGTCAATAAATCAAAGCTATCCTCACCAGCAAGTGTTTTATAATAAAGTACCAAAAAAACCCAAGGTTTTACTTCGTTACAACAGATCAAGCATCTCAACCAAACATCTCTGAACTTGTGAACTAATTAAAAAAAGCCACTGTATACCCCCTGAAGTCAACAGGGTGGCAGGGGTGTACAGTGATGGAGGGCACAATTTAATCCTTCGACTAGAAAAAAAAATTAAAAGCCAAACACTTAAGAGGAAGGATGGTCTTGGGGTTAAGGCAAGAGTTAAGGTTAGACTGGGACTCAGGAGATTAAGTTTCAATTCCTAGCTCTGACAGCAATTCCTAGCTCTTCATTTGGGCAAATCACTAAATTTCTCAATGTCTCACTTCCTCATCCACAAAATCGGGAACACATCCTTCCGGTGTCTGTTTTATTTACTGAGACTGTAAGCTCTTCAGGACAGGGACTGTCCTCCTATGTGTATGTACAATGGGGCCCCAACATTGGTTGGAGTCTCTTGGCACCACTGTAAGATAAATAAAGTACTACCAACACTCCAGAAAGCCAGAGGAAGTCGCAATTCATTTTTATCCTTCCTCTTGATTTCATTACCAATCTAGCAAGGGAAGTGCCCTGAAAGCCGTTATCATAAATTCGTTTGGAGCAATCTTTGTTGTATTTCACCATAAAATACAAATCAAAATATTTAAAAACATTGGGGGTGATATAGTGGAACCTGCATCTGAAGCTTCTAAAATATATATTTGGTGCAGTCACAGAAACTTGGAGATGTCAGGGTAAGTTTAAGAAAATACAAATAATAAAAAAAATTAAGAACAATATTGGTACCATTTCACGCTGAGCCATAAACAAATTCTTAATTGAAGCTCTTCGCTTTTAGAAACTTGACTACATTAAATAAATGAAACAGCAATGAACTAGCATGATGCACAGCTTGAACACTGATGCCTTTCTAGAGAGTGCGCCCATTTTCTTAGAATATATAAGAAGTTCAGATTATATATATATGTAAGGATTGGTCTGTCAAGAACGAAGTAAAATATGGACTACCATGGAGGGCTAAAGAGATAACACTTCTGACTGGATTACAATTTTTTTTTAAATACTTGAAAATAAGGATAAAAGTGGTGCTTTGTCTATGGTAAAAATTAAGCCCATATTTAGCACCTAAACAAAACTAAATAGATTTTCTGAGAACCTCCAACACCCACTGATTTTATGAGAACAGCAGGTGGTCAGCACCCAATTTAATATAGGTGTCTTAGACACCCTAATTGGAAAGTGATTGCCAGAATCTAATTAATTAACCCACCCTCTACATGCATAGGTACTGGAACTAGGTGTGTTGGGGGTGCTACCACACACGCTGGCTTGAAGTGGTTTCATGATATACACAGTTTACAGTTTGGTTAAATGGCTCTCAGCACCACCACTATAACAATTGTTCCAGCACTCTGGTCTGTGTGTGTAGAAGGAAGAAATTTTATTTCCACCTCAATTTGTTTTTGCAGCCTCTCCCTTTTTCAGCACAATTGTCTCATGTACCAGATATACTCACTGACATTACACTTCTATTGGGATATTCACAACTAACTGCTGCAGCTGTGTTTGTGTTTTTGGTAACTAAAGACTATCTTGCAAAAGTGAAATATGCATTGCTATCATTGATTCCAAGGTAATTTCCTTTCCCAAAATATCAAGGCCTCCCCGTTTTCCTGACAACCTGATCTCCTCATCCTCCCACAGAACATGCTGCCTAGACAACAGTACCACTAGAAAAATCCTCTCGGGCAGAGTAGTGAATTTAAAAAAACAACAACAACCAAACACAATAATATAGTCTTGATAGGTGCATGTGTCTTGATCATAGATCACTACTAACAGGAACAGTGAAAATAGGGACTTCATATTTGGTGGCTTTGTTCTTCAATAGGCCTTTTGTTCCCAGACTACTTTAAAGAAAGATTAAGTTTTCCAAGGAAACACAAGTTGATCTTGTCATCTCTCAGGACTAACAATTTGTGAACATAAAACAAAGAGAGACTTTCAATTACTTCAAAAACACAACTCCTAGTGCAAAAGGTTTTGGAAAAGGAATGGCAATTAATCAAGACATAAGATGATGCAATCTTCTAGAAGACTCCTTTTCAGTGCACTGTGAGAACCCTCTCAAAGTACATGGCGTACTGAAAACTACTGAATGCTAAGGAGAGGAAGAGTATTTACTTAGTTTAATGTACAACGTAGCCTAGTGAAAACAGTAAATATTTTCTTCCAAAGAACGTGGATAGCATCTTCACAATTGTGATACTCAGCATACCTCACCGAGTTACTGGAGCCAAGATTTCTCCAACGCAGACTTGCCTAAAGTGCTTGATATCTCTTTTGTCAAGGTCTCTAGCAGTGCTCACTGACTGGGGCACCTTAAGTGGTTTAGGTGCTTGCAGAGTCTGTGTCATGATCTCTGCATTGCCTCCAATGTTGTAATGCACTTTTGCTCTCCCCAGTGGATAACTAGGTGGCACCACAAATATCAAGCAAATGGGACTGCAACGTTAGCAGGTACCAATAGAAAACTGCTTCCACTCAAGTGTGAACACATCGTATTTTAACATGCTTGTATCACTCTTTGTCAACTTGTTTAAAAGAGGGTTTTTAAAAAGAGAAGGGGACACATTTGGTGCAGGGCTATGTAGAAAAGGCACTCATAAAATGTATAAATTCCAATTAAAATACTGAGCCTTTGAATTACAAGGCTCTACTGTGGTGCACTAGAAGCTACCTTTCCAATATTAAATAGTTCTCTTATATTCACAGGCAATAAGAAGTAATATTAAATCCATAGCTAGAATTTTGAAAGAAATCTAAGGGAGTTAGGCAGCCAAATCACATTGAATTTTGGTGGTATCTGGGAGTTTAATACCCTTAGACGTATCCCAGCCCATGCTAGCAAAGCTATTAAATTGAGCATCAAACTTAACAGGACCAAATTTTTCAGCAAAATCACTTTGCATTAGATATCCAATGAATGACTAAACCTGCTAAATAACTAAAAACCCTGTGATGGACAATGATTATTAGATCAATTAAAATAAATGAACTTCTGGCTCAACTATATACCGTATGTCAAAGTCATACAAAGGATGAAGCCATGTGAAATATCCCATAAAGGCAGAGTTCTATCGGCAGAAAATAGGTTTACTGAACACCTGTAATAGGAGTGTAACAAGTTCTACAGGGCAGGTTAGATTGTTTTTTCTTTCCCATTGTACTCCTTCGCTCCCAATAGTCATACTGATAAAGTTATCTGACATTTCAAGTTTGATACCATTAATTACTATACACCAATCACTTCTCATGTTCCATTTTGTTTTAATAAAAAACATCCACATCCACTATTGACTCTTACCTATTGCTTGGAAGGGAATCCGAGACTGCTGAGCTGCTATTATTAGCAGACCCTGCTCGTGTATTTACCTGCAGGCAGAGAAAGAATCTCTATCAGTCGTTTGTGTTCAGAGGACACCGTTCTAATTAACCTGTAATTTGCCATGAATTTCTCATTTCACTATGAAGGTTAATTAGCTTGTTGCTAGGCATACCCATCATTGAGGTCTTGTCTGTATGTAGGTTAGGATACTAGATAACTGATGGGTTTCAGTATATTATTTCCTTACATTTTAAATCCTTAATTAAATAATATAGAAAAACAGAAATACACAGTAAGACTGCCATTTTATTCCCCTTTAAGACATGCATTGAGAGATAAACAATCATTTTATACAAATTATCCTATAGGTTTCTGCAATTCAGAATGGAGAACATATGTACGATTACAGTAGAAAGTTAATAAGTATATATGAATAAATTGAATAAATGTCCTGAAAGGATTTCATTGCAACTTGGTTGTGTGCTTAACGAGTTATATAAATTAATTAAATCAAATGAACATGGTGTTTCTCCCTTCAAAAGACCTCTTTGCAAATTGGTACTAATAGCAGAGTTAATATTTAAGAAGCTTATTAACAAAAGGAAGAAACAAAATGCATTTCAGTTTTTAATACAACTGTCTACAACACTCAGATACTGCAGCCAATACCAAGCAGATGAATCTTTGTCCCACACTCATAAAAAAAAAATCTGCTTGTCAGAACTCAAAGAAGTGCAGTTTTATTTGACATTTCAATAAGTGGAACACAGCATTACAAATCCATCTAACTTTACTGAAACAATTATTGAAATTCGTACCTTCAGGCCATGTATGTTGCGTTTCCCAGGAGGCTTGCAGGCTGAAACAGTAATTGACTAAATTGTAGAACACATCAGGGCCATTTACAAATTTGCTCAAAATGAATCTTTTAAAAAGAAATGAGGGTGACACCAAAATTAGCAGCGAGAAATGATTGAAAAGTGCCGCCTAAGACCCAGAGTGGGAATTGTGAGCCAGGATTTTTAACTTGCAGGGACTAAGCATTTATAAATGCTAAGAGCTTTTTGACATTGTCTAATATAAATTATAAATTCTGCTTAAAATACAGCAAAATCAAGATAACTAGGCTAAAATGATTAGATTCATTTCTTAATTCAAATGCCTTCACTATCTTCTTTTGTTTACCTACATGATGTACTGCAGTTAACTAAATTCTTTTAAAGAGACTTTTTTTAAAGTCATGTTGACAAACAGGCCACTGTGTGTTTTAATGTGGGGAAGACCTGGTTGGGGAACAAAGTTCAAAGACCAAGGAAGCAGAAGATTGAATGCATTAAATATAGAATAAAAGATGATGCATTATTTGTTTACATGAAAATCCTGACATCTTTTTATGATGTCTAGCTTTAAAGATGAAGTACTACTTGGGAAAAGGTATTTTCGTAAAGCCTCTTAAACTATACATTATCACGTTTTTTCCATTCAGCGGATGTGCCTTTGTCAAATGTTAAAACCACACAGGCTTCTAGCTACATGTTACAGACAATTCCCATTTTAAAACTACAGTGCCCTACAAATTGTACGTTAAAGGGCCTGTCAATTTTGATTGATTGTCTGGGAAGGGATGAATTTGATTTTTCTCTCTCTCAGATGCACATGTATTTCACTCCATTTTTTGACAGCAGAAAACAGAGCTATTTATTAGTCAAAAGGACACAGATGATAGTTATTAAACACATCAGTTAGGCCAGGCTGTGTGCATTAGAAATTACTATGATATTCTTAAAGAAGCTAAATATTATTTCACCCAGGATTGGGGAGGAGGGAAATGGATAATTTTTTAGTGTAATTTTAAAGTTTACCAACCATTTTAGTTTACATTTCTTCAGAAATGGAAATATGGAAATTAACATTTTGAACAAACAATAAAAGACATGTCAAATGTCATTTGCCCTGATGCCTGTAACAAAATGCTTTGGTAACAAAATTCATTGTGTTTGAATAAGAAGTGCACTGTCCATAAACACTGTAATAAATGATTTGTTTACCATGAATTAAAGAATGGATAGTATTTATTTAAAATATTTTTCTCCTGGGCTACCACCGTCAGCAGAATTAAGACAACTATTATGAAAGGCTGAAGCATTCTTCAAAGAAACCCTTTATCTAGGTTTTTGCTGAAGAAGTGATCGGACCTTAAAACACAAACATATATAATCAGTGGGGATTATGGAAAATGTAAGCTTTCAGAGCTGTTAAAAAAAAGACAAAAAGAGAGTCGCTCATTGGCCAAAAAAAAAAATATATATATTTTTGATGGGTTTGAAAAAAAATCAGGCAATTATTATTTATATATAATATAAAATATACTAAATACAAATTTGTTACCCCCAAGAGCTTATAATATGAAACAGGTACAGCACAGTTAAGGCAACAATGCATGGCACATGGACATCAGTGCTGGCCGGTTTCATGGAACAGGTTGGTTTTCAGGAACTATTTGATTACAGAGTAAGTAGCACTGGAGAGCCTTCCTCAGAAAGATTAAAATGGTGTCAGGAAAAGATATGAAGGGCTTGTATGTATAGAATCTAGTGCGGGCAGTAAGGTAGGGAGGAGTGGAACTGTGAAGAATTTTGAAAGAAAGAGAGAAGCTCAAATCACATGCAGAAAAGGTAGATGACACTAAGAGGATTCAAAAACCAGTGGGAAGGGAGACATGGCCAAAAGGGTGAGAAAGGAAAGCGTTTTTGCTAGAACAGTTTTGGATAGATGGAAGAGGAGAGCCTGGGCTAGAGCCCTGGTTGAAAAAAAAAAAAAGAGAGGAAAGGGCACTTGTTCAGATACTGTAGAGGAAGAAGCAGCAGGACTTAGTGGGAGCTTGGATGTGAGAGAAGCAGAAAAATTAGTCAGAGATGACGGCCAGGTTACAAGCATAGCAACAGGGAGAACAGAGGGGTTAACAGAGAAAGTTTGGGAGGAAGGAGAAGAAACTCGGCTTTGGACTGGTTCAGCCTGAGGTGGTGGCAAGCCATCTAAGAGGAGATGGCATGACTGGACAAGGGTGAAAGATCACAGGTGGCAATGGAGATTGGCAAGTCATCAGCACAGAGGTGATAACTGAATCCATATGATCAAAGATCACCCAAGGAGGGCATCCATGGAAGAGAGAAGGGGCACTCCCACGGAGAGGGAGAGCAGGAACCACAAGGCAGGTACTGAAGGAATGGTCCAAAAGGCAAACTTACAGAACGTAGAGTCTGATTTTGAACCTCCGTGTGTCCCTCTGGGGTCTCAGCCGTGAAAGGTACTGAACAACTTCCAAGCAACAACCACTGATTTTGGAAGTGAAATGACAATGCTCAGCTCTTTTGAGCTGTTCAGCCCTTTGAAGGCTCAGCTGCCAAAGCAGCATATACTCTGGCCACATGAGATTTCAATATTTTCTTTTTTGCAATTGAATATCACAAAATATGCAATAAGGGGCTCTTGAACCTTCTTTACACAACTCCAGACAAGGTGGGTTTGTCATGGGTGCTCTAATCTCCCAAGATATTATGTAGGCCTGTGGTTTTGTACAGGGAATGTGTGAATGCACAGGTATATGTACACACTAGATACTATACTACCCTGATACCTCATTATTACAATGAGTTTGAATGCAAACGCAGCTATAAAGAGGCAAGAGTGAATGTTTGTGTTTATGTATTACACACACATATTCTCACACACACACACACATTTCCTTCTTTATAAGTGCACTCGGAAAACCCACTGTAACAGCGAGGAATTAATCTAGTGATGCATGAGCTTTTTCCATGGCTAGAATCTACAAGAATCCCTCTGCTATTTCAGTCTCTGCTCGGCTGAGATGCAAAAGTCTCAATATTTCTCCTTTAGGCTTCTTCCCATAGCAGCTCACTAACCTACCACCAGAGACAGCCTCCTTTTGAGACCTTAATAGCATGTGTTAGAAAGGCCTATTGGTTAGCTGCCCAATTAAAACTTCAGAGTTATAAGTAATGAAAGTCTAGAATATTTAATTGGGAAACTCATAGTATGATTATTTGTCTAGTATCAGTTAACAGAGAAGATTTTAATTCTTAATTATTTCAATTAATTTATTGCTGGAAGATTTACTTGGAGAATTTAAACCTTATCCATTTCACCAATTAAGAACCACAGATGCAGAGACTGGATACTGAGAACATTTGAATTAGAAGGGTTATGTAATATGCTATTCTTTTTAACCATTACCTGAGTTCTCAGAGAAAAGTATGTATCCAAAATCCAAGTAGTTGCCTATGATTTTGTTTAGGAGATAGTAAATTCTATTTTAATAGCAACCCAGCACAAAAACATGTGATTAAGTCTTCTGAATTCAGGAGAGCACTTGAGCACATACTAAGTGCTGTCCTGAACAGAGATACTTTCTACAATCAGTGCCTACATAACTGGGTATTATCTGTGTATAAGACGCCATTATTTTGATTCTGTTACAAATTGCCAACAGCTCAAATAAAATTCCTCTCTACGCTGGACATATCTCCAGTTTCAACACAGATTGACAGATCATATCCCCTGAACATATTCTGTTGATTAAAAACTTTAGAGGAGCAAGGGTCGTAAGAAGCATCCAGAACCTGAGTTATTCAACTGCTTTGCCTTTGAATACACACAAACTACACCACCACCAATGAGTTTTTTTTAATTGCACGTAAATATGTACCATGCAAACTAAATCTGGTTAGTTTAATTTACTCCAGTAAACAAGCTATTTTATGTGCAATAACTGTAGTTTCACTACAATCCTGACAATATTGAATTTTATCGAAATTAAGAAGTAAACATCATGTTATCTGCATTTAAACCTTCTGAAAACATAACTGTTGATGAAACATCTTACTGATATAATCATTGCTAATAAATATTTGCTAAGCATTACCTCTTGGATATATCTGCAAAGGTTCTATTAACTGTCCATTTACTTGCTGTTCCATTACAATGGTATAATACTGCAAAGAGATAAGAGGAGATTATTCAATAACATATGAATAGTAGTTATAGTGTTATAGATTGTTGAAATCATGGTATTTTTTAGGGTTGAAAAAATTGCTGTCACACGTATCAGCCTCCAAAATATATTCCTACTGTTTGTACTGTCCACACAACAAAACAACTATGAAGGAACATTAAACAAAGGGCAATGATAATCAGTAATATATTGACTTCAGGGGAGTGGTCTATTATTGTACCATGACCATCATAAGCTCAGGCTTATCCGACATCTACATTATTATCAAATAAAGAGAACATTAACAAAATTTGCAGCAGTAAGTAAGAGCCAGAAATAATACAAAGAAACCAAGATCGATTAGAAACAAAATACAATGAAATTCAACCTGGAAAGATACCAACTACTACATTTGTGGAAAAATAATTCAAGACAGAAAGAGTCAATGGGGAAGAGAAACCTGGAAAGCAGTCATTCTGAATGAGACCATTGGATGAAAATAGACAGACACTTGAAAGTTAGCCATGAACTGCCAATATGATATGGTAGAAACAGTGAATGTGGCTTTGGGCTGCATATCCAAAGGTATCACTCCACACAAATCAGAGAGGTAATATGGTCCCAGTGCAATGGCATCTACAACATAACGTCCACAGCTCTTGGCATTTCATTACCAGAAAGACACTGTCACATTATGGGGACCTCAGACCACAGCCCCTGACATTTTAGTGGCTGGTGGGAGTAGCTGATGAAAAAAAAATCCAAGACAGCTACCATGGATACATAAATACAAGTTTGGCGAAGAGATGACAAAAGGCTACATAACAGTCTGTAAATATTTGAAGGGCGTGAATACCAAGGATGGAAAGAAAATAGCATGGTAGGGAGAAGAGTTACTGAGTAATGGGTGAAAAATAAGGAAAGGGAACATTTAGGCTGGAGATCTGGGAATATCTATTTGCCTTTAGAAAAAAATTCCCCTGGGAAATGTTGGAAACTGCATTACATGGGACACTGAACACAAGACAAAACACCGGAACATGTACTTTAAGAAACAATCCTGCTATGGTGAGGAGATGGACCTCATTGGTTTGCCAATGCATCTCTCTGACTATGGGAAGTGTTGAGAATTCAAAAGCACAGTACGAAGTATGTTCCAACTGCACCTTACCTAGCTTAAGAACAAAAATGTTGACTGCGAGTCAGATCTTCAGCCAGTGAAAGTCAGCACAGCTCCATTGACTTTGATGCTCATTTTCACCACCTGAGAATTTGGCCTGAAGATTTTAGATATACAGTGTTCTCAGATAAATATTTTACGATGCTGTTACCTATGCTGACATTACTTAACCTAAACAGTGAATACTGCATATCTGTATGGTGTCAAGTACGAGTGTTCTGATCATACCAATGTCTTACCATAAAACAAACTTTTTTGACATCTACATAATGCAAATCAACATAAGGATTGGTTTATTAATTGTTATGTAAATAGTTTTCTTTCAATCTTGTTATGGAATGACATCAAATTAAGTATACAAAGGGAGCAACTACACAAATATAGTGAGCACAGGCTGTAGGACAGATCACTAAGATTGCTTTAGTGTACAATACATGCTTTCATTGCGTAAAATCATACATGCATTCACAAAACTGAATTCTGGAAGCTTCAAGTCTTCAAGATTTCTTTACAACTGATTACAAACTTGGTCCTGTTCTCAATATGGCTCTGTGTGAACACAAAAGTCTGCACGTGCAGATCCACTTGAAGGACTGGGGCCCTATTTCAATGTTCCTTTACAGTTCTAAGATTCTAACCAGCTAAGAAAGAGAAGGTATTTGATATCGCCACATTTTTCATATATGAGAATGGATAGGAAGAACAGTCCTCCTGTAAAGTGTTAGTAGGGGAGAAAACTATTGGGGGTGTTGGGTTCTTGTTAGCCCCCATACATGCATGATATAAAAGCATGTTTGAAGGGCTATCTGGGTCATGATTACTGTACACTTCTCTTAAATAATCCCGCTACACACGCTCCCACTGTGCTTATAAAGAGTAAAGTTATTAATCACAAAAATATACTATTTTAAAATGATCAAGAGATGTTTGCAGGAAGAAAGGGAGCTATCCCTGTAGACTTATTTTATATCATGGGGTAATGAATAACAAACTAAGATCTTTGCCCCCCCACCACAAAAAAGGCAGCTAGCATTTAATAGCTATGGGGCTATAAAAGAACGCACTGCTTTCTAGCAGACCAAAGCTGTAAAGAAAATGTGTTTCTTTATTTTTAGTAATATGCCCAGACCCCAAGACATATACATATAGTATAAATACATACTACACACTCTCTGGAATAATAAACTAAAGCAAATGTTCAAGAGACGACGTTTCTTTAGAAAAAAATAGTAATGTGGCCTTCTCCATTACTCAGTGATGACAAGTAAATGAAATATCAATCATGTCAGCTGTCAACCTTTTGGGACAGCAATAACTGTTAACAAGTAGTCTGGAAAAATTCTCCGAAAATGATTTGTCCTCCACATACAAGTATTTCAGTTTCCATGGAAAATTAAGATGCCAGTGGCTATTTGGAACATTGTTCAGGTACTTTTAAATGGAAAATTTGCCAGTTATTGATCCAGAGCATGTACCCCTTGCTTCCAGAAGGCTGCAAGCAACTTTCCAATCAGTGGCTGTCAAAAAAATTACTGCCTTTTTATACTGATACAAGACAACAGTGGTAGTGTAGCTCCACTGCTACTTAATATCTTTCTTTAATTAACTGCTATGTATAATAAGAAAATAATTTCAATTACCATCTTACAATATTTCCATAAATATAATGCAAAATCTCTTTGTGTATTACAAAGCAAATTAATTACAGAGCTGATTGAAAACTGTGCTGATGGCCAAGTTCACAAACAAATAACCTCAACGATATAAGGGTTATAACAGATACAAAGCATCTTTTCCTACCACAAAACCTTGCATGCATGGAAGGGACCTGTATTCTCATTTCATTATTTAATTTTAATTATAAAAAATTCACTCACTTTCCTTTTGCAAAACCTTCAGCGTGTTCATGGCAAAATGCACCATGTCAGCATTCTTGGAAAGACATTAGCATCTTCCCAACCCTACAAACATTTGCTACCAGGCCCAGCCACTACCATGAGTGACTTAGAATGTATGCTATAACAGAACTATTGTCTGCAGTCCATTCTCCCAGCATGCAACTTACAAGACCTCTCACAATTTCAGTATTTTAGGGTAGCTAAATCTTACATACATCAGTTGGTAATCAGCCCCAGTGATGATGATGGCCAGCAGCCCCTCTAACCATCAGGCTTTTGGTGTTTTTGTTTTTGAGGGATTTTTTGCTTTGGTTGTTTGTTTTTGTTTTATTGTATTATTTTTTGAGAAAAAGGTAGAAAGCCCTGCAAAAAGATTATCCCCAACTCTGCCGGGAAGGCAGATGGATGTCGACAGAGTTATAACTACCTCACTTCGAGGAACAAGAACAAGTAATTTTATTGTCTCAACTATTTTCTTCAAGATTATGGCAGATTCGTTCCCACATTTGGAGACTAAAAAGCTCCAGGATGTTTCTATAAGCCACCAAATGACAGACAGACTGCTAGAACGTGAAACCATCATGTGCATCACTGAAACAGCCAACTGATGTAAAACATCTGAGACAAAACAGGTAGAAACAAAATGGCTCAGACTGGAACAAGATTATTTATAGGCATCCCATAAATCTTAAGGCATTTGAGAGGACAAAACAATTGGGCACTTACAATTGCTCACATGCTGAAATTTTAAAAATAGGCCTGGATTCATGCCAGAATGATAACTCTGCAAAGTAGTGATTTGTAAAATTGTGCTTGAAAAAAATGCAAGTATCCTTATCGTATCATGTCTTGAGGATTATCAATGAATAGATTGGTTATAGACTGATCCCTGGAAAAGTATCATTATTGAGCCAGTAGAATAATAAAGAAAAAGCTGTAGAGAGTCTAAAAATGTTACCCCACTGCAGATAAAATTATTTTAATATCAGACTTGCACTAAGATGGTCTGGTCTCTTCAGAATGGAAAGGGAAGTGAGGGAAAGTTGGGTGGGGAAAAGGTTTAATTCATCATCTCCGTAAAAGATCTGAACCTTACAAATAGGTGAATCAGCATCTGGAACCTGAAGGTATTTTTTTACTCTCATGGCTTAAGTCACTGACATTAAGAATCAGAGGGGTAGCCGTGTTAGTCTGGTTCTGTAAAAGCAGCAAAGAATCCTGTGGCACCTTATAGACTAAAACGTCTGTTAGTCGTTTCAGATTCTTTGCTGCTCTGACATTAAGAATAACATCTCACAGTGAAACTGGAGCACATGGTATTTAGTAGTACAAGGAATGCTTAACAAGGAACACTGTGTAGAAGTTCCAAGGCAGTAATCTCCTCCAATATCAAAAGATCATGGCCTAGAAAAGAAAGCCTTCTGCATGTTACTAAAATGAACAGGGCAATGAATGCTTATGTCTGAAGTCTGTAACCCGCACAGAGACATGCACAGGAACATGATTTATGCTGACAAGTCTTCCATCATATGTTCTCACAGTCTAATTCCTGGCAATTGTAATTAGAAATGACTGAAGAAGTGATTTTCAAAAACTGTTATGATCTGATGATTTTAAGGCATTTTGATCTTGAGCAAGACTCTGAGGGAACACAGTGCAGAAGACTGGGTAAACCACTTTTGTAGTGCTGAAACCACACTGGCTTGCTAATTCCCTGTGGCATTGGGAACTACATCCAGCGATCTTCAATCTGATAATACTTGGAAACTCCAGTGTCATCACACATTGAGGATCAAAGCTACAATGCAAGTGCAACAACATTACCCATTTAACAAGTTTCTTACTTCTACTGTATTCAAATATCTCTAGATAAATTAAGATGAACAATGTCTATGCTATCCATTCATCACTCTGCATGCAACTCCTAATGCTGTGCTATATTCTCATTGGCTTGCATTCAGCAAGAAACACAGATAAAAAAAAAATCAGTGTTTTGATCAGTGTTGAAAAACTAAACAGACAGGGAGAGAGACATTCTTTCTTCAAGCTTCTTGGAGAATATTACAGATCAATAGAGGAAAAGGCTGTTTTAAATCACAAAGGCTATATCAAAAGAATGCTTGACATTGTCCTTCATTTAATTAGCAACTATCAGAATATGTAGGTTTGCAATATTTTAATCAGGCAGTCATATCAGAGAAAAAGCCTTAGTTCCATTGGTGTCCTAAAAGTATCTTGAAAGAAAACAGGTTGTTGATTGACACTCGTTCATAAAACAGCTGTCACAGCAGCATTTTCAACATGAGTTGGCTGCAGAATTCCTTCAGTACAAGTCTCTGTGGCAACAAAATGACTACATGACTACAGGACAATTTATTACAATTTTGGTTTTCTTCTCACTATCCCTTAAAAATACACAAAGTGAACAAAAAGCTCAAAAACACAGAATGGTCCCATTGTAGCTTAGTATGTTGCACACTTATCTACATAACTTCGGTGACAAAATTCTTATGCACTAGATATCCTTCATGTCACATGCAGCACATAAACGTGCACCATTAACAGCCCAGGGTTGCTCAGCAATTTAAATAATTGATAAGATTTCAGTTATAAAAAGGAAACATTTTCAGTTCTAATACAAAATTTGTTTATATCCCTGATAAAAATGCATGATGATTTTGAAATGTTGCCAGAAAACATTGAGATGTCAACAAATACTAGGATATTTCCACTTTAATTTAAGCCTAAGGAGCGGGCATTCTCAACTTTTGTTATACATGTTTGGGCTAGGAAAAAAATAAACATGACCTTCTCCACCATTAAACCCAAGTGTAAAAATGTCTGCTGTATTCCAGTCCTCCATTTATTTCTGTCTAAATATATAAAAGCCATGTTTCTCTGTCTGCCCTCCCCCAAACCACTTCACTAAGCTGACAACACACACACCTCAATGGTGAGCTATGCCATTCAAAAGACAGCAAGAGAGAGAAAAGAGGGGAAGGAAATAAGAGATGGAGAAGAGGGACTCTGTGTCATTTTACCCATGAGCACAACAATACTGAGAAGTTTTGTGAAAGATAAAAAGTGAAATCATTCTAGTTTTCACTCTGTTTATGAAACAGAAGGCATCTCTTTCCCACAAAAGGAGAATGTTACCATCTGCTAACGGCAAGAGAGAAGGCAGATGATATAATTTCTCATACTTGAATGTGGTCACAGAAGGAGCAGGGAAGCAAGCAGGGCTGCAAGATGACCACTTTGGGGTTCACAGTGAAAAAGCAATAAACTCTAATTAAGAGATCCCTACTTTAGGTATTAATTTGGATGGAACATATGGGCCAAAGGTGTTAATACAACCTAGTCACTGTCCAACATTAAACAGCGTTAAACAAGGTTCAGGGTGTGGTATACAGAGACCTGAGTCTGCTTAGTACCATGGCGAATGCATCATTAAACATCTTTTTAAGCTTTTATTAATGATAAAGTAAAAAAGGAAAAATAGTTAAAATGTTTGAAATGTAAAGTATTAAGTAGAGGTTTTATTCATTTTAATAATATCCCTTGTTCCCTCTCCTTTTAGCTGGAGAGAGTTTTCAGAAGGAAAACGTCTTTGTTTGACAGTCTCTCAGATAGTATCAAAGTCGGTAATAATTGTCCTTTTGGGGAAAAGAGAAGAGGTTAGTTGAGATGAGCATTATTGTAGGTTATGACCTTTTACGTACTTTTTACAGCTGAGTTTACAATTAGTGTACATTTGTCAGCCCCATTACACACTGAAGTAGCCACAAATGTTGTCACATTATACTAAAAGAATAATCCCCAAACCTCTTGCAGTAGTACTAAGAATGAAACAATGTGTTGTTATGGGAGCACACATGATCATTCCTTTCACTTTATCAAAGATACACACTGGAAGTTTCAAATAATCAGGTCATCTGATTAGCTGAACATTTCTAGATGTGCTTATTTAGTCCTACATTAAACTGTAAGATGTGTGACTAGAGATCAGAGACTAAACATGCAGTTTTTCAACTCAGCAGCATGTGTATCTGGTAACTGTACTTTTAAAAGCACTAAGTACTTACCTGCATCAAATCTTTGCATTAGATTTTTGTATCAAATCACTAACATGTCCTAGCCTCTGTAATTATATCAGGCATACATACTTCGAACTCTCATCAGCCAATCAGATTCCACCTACAAAGCAAATCATGCAGTCTTTGCAGTCCACAGACGTTCTGGATAGTGAGGGTCTACAGGATCAGGTCTTTAAAAATGTTTTCCTTTTTCAATTTTTGCTACTATATGTTCAAAAACAAGTAAAAACATCCAAACATTCTGCCTATCACCTGCTGGAAATGATGGATCAGGCCTTTCGCCATTTTATTGCTACACATGAGTCCGTATCTATACATACACACACATACACACACTTATATGAAAAGATGTGAATTCATGCACACACATGCACACAAACACACAATGCTTTACAAAACAGCCAGTCACAAAACCCAGTCTGTGGATATATATAGGTACCTTATAATGTCTTTCATTCAAATTCATACTAAATGTTTGTTTATTTTAAAGCCTTCGGCAAAGATAATATACTTAGCTACTAACAATTTTACAGTAGCAAAATAAAAGACATCTCCTAATTGGAGTTGCAGCTAGCAAGGGATGTGAAGGGTAACAAGAAGCGTTTCTACAGGTATGTTAGCAGCAAGAAGGTGGTCAGGGAAAGTGTGGGCCCCTTACTGAATGGGGGAGGGAACCTAGTGACAGAGGATGTGGAAAAAGCTAATGTACTCAATGCTTTTTTTGTCTCTGTCTTCACGAACAAGGTCAGCTCTCAGACTGCTGCACTGGGCAGCACAGCAGGGGGAGGAGGTAACCAGCCCTCTGTGGAGAAAGAAGTGGCTCAGGACTATTTAGAAAAGCTGGACGAGCACAAGTCCATGGGGCCGGATGCACTGCATCCAAGGGTGCTAAAGGAGTTGGTGAATGTGACTGCAGAGCCATTGGCCATTATCTTTGAAAACTTGTGGCGATTAGGGTAGGTCCTGGATGATTGGAAAAAGACAAATATAGTGCACATCTTTAAAAAAGGGAAGAAGGAGAATCTGGGGAACTACAGACCTCACCTCAGTCCCTGGAAAAATCATGGAACAGGTCCTCAAGGAATCCATTTTGAAGCATTTGAAGGAAAGGAAGGTGATTAGGAATGGTCAACATGGATTCACCAAGGGCAAGTCATGCCTGACCAACCTGATTGCCTTCTACGATGAGATAACTGACTCTGTGGATATGGGGAAAGAGGTCGACCTGATATACCTTGACTTTAGCAAAGCTTTTGATATTCACAGTATTCTTGCCAGCAAGTTAAAGAAGTATGGATTGGATGAATGGACTGTAAGGTGGATAGAAAGCTGGCTAGATCGTCGGGCTCAATGGGTAGTGGTCAATGGCTCAATGTCTAGTTGGCAGCCGGTATCATGCAGAGTGCCATAGGGGTCGGTTTTGTTCAACATCTTCATTAACGATCTGGATGATGGGATGGATTTCACCCTCAGCAAGTTCGCAGATGACACTAAGCTGGGGGTAGAGGTAGATACGCTGGAGGGTAGGGATAGGATCCAGAGTGACCTAGACAAATTGGAGGATTGGGCCAAAAGAAATCTGATGAGGTTCAACAAGGACAAGTGCAGAGTGCTGCACTTACCACGAAAGACTCCAATGCATTGCTACAGGCTGGGAACCGACTGGCTAAGCGGCAGTCCTGAAGAAAAGTACCTGAGGATTACAGTGGACGAGAAGCTGGATATGAGTCAACAGTGTGCCCTTGTTGTCAAGAAGGCTAACAGAATATTGGGCTGTATTAGTAGGAGCATTGCCAGCAGATTGAGGAAAGTGATTATTCCCCTCCATTCGGCACAGGTGAATCCTCATCTGTAGTATTGCGTCCAGTTTTGGGCCCCCCCACTAAGGAAAGGATGTGGAAAAATTTGAGAGAGTCCAGCAAAGGGCAATGAAAATGATTAGGGGGCTGGAGCACATGACTTATGAGGAGAGGCTGAAGGGGGGTTCCAAAGAGAATGGAGCTGGGCTGTTCTCAGTGGCAGCAGTTTTTAAGGACCGGCTTGACAAAGCCCTGGCTGGGATGATTTAGTTGGGGTTAGTCCTGCTTTGAGCAGGGAGTTGGACTAGATGACCTCCTGAGGTCTCTTCCAACCCTAATCTTCTATGATTCTATGATTCTATGCTTTGGGGAAAATAGTTGCCACCTAAAATAAGCCTTGATAACAAAAGAGCACCCTGTATATTTTTGATGACAAATTCTAAACTAAGCTAAAGCATTATATCCCACACAAAAGGCCTCCATAGTCAGATGACTGATACTTCAATGGCTGTACAGTAGTTAATTTTGCAACATTCAAAGTTAAAAAATAAACAGAAAACAAAAAAAAAATCTTTTTTGGCAAAAAAGTGGATTTTAGCACTTAATATCCATCTTAAAAGAAGAGAATAGAAAACTATTGGTTATTTTCCTGTTCATCCATTTCATTTGAACGCAACTGTTAAATGGAAATTTTCACTTAAATTTACAATAGGAAAGATAAATATAGCTAATAATGAGTTAAAATAACTGTGATTCAATAAGTTACTGGTTTTGCTTTTTTTTTTTTGTACATATTAAAAAAAACAGAAATACATCTTTAAATCTTCTGTGCATATTGAGCCTGAAGCTACAATGTAACTCTTCTGTTAGGAGGGGTGAAATAGTCTCCAGATGAAAGTAGATTCTGAAAATTTTTTAGAGCCCAGGGGTTCATTTTTAATGAGCCGTTACTTTAAGTACTGCATAAAAAATACAAGAAATTGATAGTCCATTTAGCCTGCACTATACCTAATGCAAAAGTCATTAAGATGCATTATTCTTAATGTTCATCATATGATCAGTAAGTGTACAACTCTTTTTAAAAATGTCAAGCATGCCCACAACTCCATGTGATTTTCAAAAAAAACTAAAAAAAAAACAAAAAAAACCCCACAACCTCCACATAATACAGGAATATATTATGATCATTGTAGTTTATTTTTAACACTTCAATACGAGCAGAATAATGGACAAAATTACAGGAAAACTGAAAACTATGAAAAACATTCCCCATTTGTTACAATATACCTACATAGGATAGCATGGCTTTCATTTCTTCATCACTTCTAACAGTAATCCGATCACCGTCCTCATCTTCATCTGATAAAAAAGTATTACATTCATTAAGTGAAATGGCACTTACAGTTTTTAATAAATCAATTATGCCTGTTTACTCTACCTGAACAACGGAACTTCTACAAACAAATGAAAATAAACTGAACGAACAAGCCAATTATACAAAAAACCCAGAACCTTGAAATGACTGTTGACATCATCGTCGTCTGGGGCCTAGACACGTGATGTGGAAGAAACAAGTGAGGAAAACAAGACCAAGCAGCTGAAGGACTTGAGACGCAAGAGCACAAAAGGAGGACAGCAGATCATTCTCTAACCGCACATACCAAAGTAATCCCAAATGCACATAAACAGAGGCTATAATTACATTTTAAGAGCGGGGACAAGAACAAAGCACTTGAAACTTTGCTCTCTCAATTTACAATGCTAGCAGAACCTCCCTGTGGAATTCCAGTCTATGCACAGTATATTACTCCTTATGCAAATCCATTAAGTCATTCTGGTGACACTGTAAACTCAGAGTGAAGATTGAGTGGTTTCTTAATGGGTCTAGGTCTCCCAAGATGGAATTAAGTTTATTCAGTTTTGTTGAAAGAAAGAACATAATATCAAAAACCTGATGTGTTTTCTTACCGCTACATCCTTCTTAGTCTAAAATCTTCTGACTTTACATGAATTCTTTCCTGTCTCATGCTCATCTGCCCCCTGTCATGCTTCTTCCTCCTGATACCTGTCAGGAAGCACAGGTTTCTACCACACCTAATAACAACAGTAGCTTTACCTTTAAACAAAATTAAACCAGCACATGATCATTCATTTGTACGTCCATATATACACACATCAATTTAGACTAGTGCCAAACTTCGTGTGCATGCACGTTTGTCTGGGAGGATTTGTGCACTGTACAACTGTGGGAGAAGAGAGTGAGTGGTTCGCGAATAGTGCAATGTAATCACACCTTTGTAATAAGAGCTAAGGTACAGACATGCATACACACAGCACTGCATACCTTGTGACATAAGGAAAGATGCTGATGTAGATTTGGAGGCAGACGAAAGAACAAGAAGATTCAGAAAGGCTTATGTAAAGCGAGGGATTTTAAAATATATCTATTTTAAATTAGGCTCTAACATTGGAATAAGTTTTCCAAAGGCATAAGGCAGGATTCGATCTCCATTAACAATTGTGAGGTACTCAGACACTCTTGTGATGCGAGACGCACAAGTAATCAGATAAATTGATCAGAACCCCACTCTCAATCTGTAGCAAAATATAATTTTTTACTGATTTACCTTTTTATTGATTTGTTTCCCATCTTTGCCCACCATGATTTAACATTCCTCTTTCTTTCTGAAGTTTGTACAATTAGGATACAATATTCCTTTAACATTTATATTTCCCCAGATTTGGAAATTAGATTTTCCTTTTACTACATCTACAGTATGACTCGGGGGTATGATTCCCCTGCTCACATTTATTTAAGGCAGTACAAACATAAATAGCAGTATATATAGTATAGCTGCAGTATTATGGGTGGTGGCAGCAGAGGCATGGCTGAGCTCTGCTGAGTACATACAAACCCACCTGAAACCAGTGGGTTTGTATCATGCGGATGCTGCTATTTATACCTCATGCTAGCTCAGTGAGCGCTAGCAAACATATGCGGACACGAGCAAGAGAATCATACACCTAGCTCATAGCACAGATAGCGTCTCAGACACAGTGATCTTTCTAAACTGCTTTCCATAAGACATTTAAATTTTAAGCTAAAAAATGAGGCAGTGTTAAAGGCATGTATATTTGTAGGCTGGGGGGGGGGGGAGAAATCAACCACACATGTGGTTTTGGGCTGGGATTTTAAAAGAGACCTAGGCACCCAATTCTCATTGGAAGCTGATGGGAGATGGGTGTCTGACTTGCTTAAGTCTCTTTAAAAAAAAAAAAATCACAGCCTGGGCACAGAACATCACACAAAATGTGTGATTACTACCCTGGATGAAAATTAACCTCTACTCATAATTACACACATTAGTTCAGCAACAGATCTAAATTAGTTGGGCAAAGGAATGTGTTCATTCTTTTTTGAAAATCTAGCAGAAAACTCCAAAGCAATAATGAAAAGAGCAAAAAGAGCTCAGAGGGGAAGAAATAACGGCACTCTGAGCTAAGAAGTGAAAACATTATCTAAAAGTCGTAACTGAAAATATTTAGAGAACTAGAGTTTATAAATCCACCAGAGCAGACTCACAAGACACTGGAAAGATGGCTTTGAACGGAGACGTGGCTGGCAGGTAACAGTCTTGAGGATGCATGGAGATTTAACTGGCAAGTTGCCAGGCTGCTAACAATGCTCTCTGGAGTGACCAACCTGTACCAACCTGTTTCATCAATAACGATGAAAAGATTTGGAAGAATTAGTGAGTTGAAACTGAATGTTTCCTTGCCTGAAAGCATATAAGAGACAGAAAAGGGAGGAGAGGTTTGTAAAACTACAACTTGGCTGAAAACAAATTGTTCTAGCATGAGAATCAGAAACACTGAAGAAAGCTGCCAGAGTAATGACCGCAATGAAAGCGCTGTAAGCAGAGAGGGGATCAGAAGTAAAAGTAGATGAGCAAAAAATATATTTAAAAAGACAGAGAAAGACCAGAGTTGATAAACAAGTCAGGCTTAAGAGGAAAAAAAACCCAAAAAACTGATGCTAGAAACATCCAAGGGTGTGTAGCTGACGAACTCACACAGCCCACTGGAAAAACATCCTCGGATCTCCAAGGTCATTCAGGATTAGATTCAAATGACATGAAAATAGCTCCAGAGTATCAGAACTGTGAAAACTCCTTACAGTTGCATGAAGAATACAGGAAAGATACAAACATACTGATGAAAGACAGAAGATATTAAAAGAAAGCAAGTCTAAAACAATCCGGGCAATTTTTTCTTAATCTGAGAATATATTTCTCATGTTAAATAAGGAGATTCTTTTGCCATCCTACCAAAAAATATAACTGGGAATAGCCCCCAAACTGGCTATAGATGATGCACTGATTCAGAGAGGAGAATTCCAAGCTTGTCTACTTGCCTAGAGCACAACAATATGATTTTCCAGCACATTAGGGAAGCAAAAGTAGAACCAAAAAGCCTATGTACTGGCTGGATTTTGCTAATGTCACTTAAAATGGAGGAAAAAATCCTAGCAAGATACCAAATAGAGTGCAGCAGATGGTAAACAAATATTATGAAGCAATCTTCGCAAAATCTGCAGTGTGTCACAAATACACAAAATGGCAGAGTTTGGATAAAAGGATCATAACAGGCCATATGTTGTTAGTCATTTTATTTGTAGCAACGTGTAATACAATGATGAAATCCACATAAAGGTCCAATGGTAGAAGCAGCACAGCCCCAGGTAGAGGCTGCAATGGATGACACACTGTAGATAACAATAACTAAACAAACAGTAGAGGAGACTATACTAGCTGGCAATTATCCGTGTCTGGAAAGTAATCAAGCAGGTGAGAACGACATTTATGCCAGTAAAATCTAGGCATTTGATATGGCTAGAGTAACCAGGAAATCAAGCATCAACATACATAACATATTTTAGATGCCAGTTAAATGGCAGGGGAAATAGTTTTGTGCAGATGTAAATGACAGACTAGAGACATGAACTGAAAGCACAGCAGCAGATGTGTATTTCCAGGAAAGTTCTACACATGGTACCATTAATATGGGCTACTGCTCTGATTGCTGGGACTCTTACTGGTGCATGAAGTTCAAACAAAGCTAATGTGTGATATGGGAAATAGGTAACAAAAATCAAAAAATTATAAAAGAAATGGTACGGTCTGGAGCCTGGTTTTGCTCAGGTCCCTATAGCAAGTCCTAGGTTTTACAATGGGGAAGGGCACATGTCCCAGGCTCAGGGGAAATGGACGTTTACAAACACAGTTCTTATCCACAGGATATGTTTTTTAGTCGAAAACAAACATGCGGACGTAAAAGCAACAAAAGCACTCGAAGACTCACAAAACAATTATTTCCTTTAATTTTCTATGCCCATGATTATCGATCAAGCACAACACAACCAAGTACTCTGCGCCTTATCTTCTATCATATATACTCTCTCGCTTCCAGCATTAATATACAGCATGCAGATTCACAAACCAGATGCAACATCCCATGGCTCTTTTTGTAGACCCACCTCTACCAGGGCAAACCTTTTGCAGAAAATTGGTGGAACCTTTCCTCTAGCACAGACTTGTGGCACCCATAATAATTAAAATATTAGAAAGGAGCAGTAGAAAGCCTATCCACTCTTAAATAGACTACTGATCTTATTGCCTGAGGCAGAGAAGTTTGACTGCCCTTCACAAATTCTTCTTGAAAACAATGCCATAGGAGCCAAAAAAAGATAAAAAGAGTGCAAAGAGTTACAAAAAGAAAGAAAGAAACTAAGCAAGTCGGTATTGTCCCAAATCTGCATCAATGGAGTAAATGAGCGCTTTGTTACAGACTTCAATTACAGTAGGATCTTAGCCTATTTATAGAACCCTGTGAACTTTTTATTTTTTTGCAATTTTTCATTTTTTGGGGTGGGGTTCTTATTACGTTTTATCCATTAAAAATATTTTTACTTATTACATTTACATTAATAAAATACCTCAAATGATCCCATATAAAAAACCCATGTCTAAACCATGTAAAAAAACCCCAATTTATTTAGACTACACCATTTTATTAAGCGTTATTGCATGGTATTAAAAGGTTTTAAGAATTAAAAGCAAGCATAGATCAGTACTCCTTAAATATTCCCTATGCCCTCTTCAGCCCCCATGTCTCAGCCTCCCCATTAGTTCAAAGGACCCCTCCCCTAGCCTCCTTTACATATTCCCCAACCCTACTGAAATCAAGGCCCTTGGGGAGGGTGGCAGGCCCTGTCCCCAGGGGTGGGAGTCCCTAGGGGGGATATTGCAGAGCAAGCTCGCCCTGCACGCACCCTGCAGTGGCAGCGCCTGTCCTGTGGGGCTGAGCCCAGCTCCCCGCTCCAGGTGTTGTGACCTGGAGCACGGGATCATAGTACTGCTCAGGTTTGGCCCAGCCATCATCATAACAAAGAAAAGAAAAAGGAAGAATGTAGATAAGTTGGCCAACATCTTTAACTTGTAGAGGAAGGAAGGAAAATAAAATACTTGGCATCTCATGAGCATTCTTCTAATGGAAGAAATTGCTACCTCCTCCCACAGAGCATTCTTTGTTCTTTAGTGCAGGGAAAACGCAGACTCCAGCCCTCCCATCATTACAGAAACCTATTTAAAACAAAACCAAATCTTTCCCTGTTATTGGGGAGGTGTGTGGCCCTCGACACCTGTGGTACAACTGTCAAATCCAGCCTTATGAACATGGGATATCATCTTCCTAGATCCAAAGAAACAACTGATCTCAAGGACAGGTAATAGAGGCAGTCACCCCACCACAATACATGCACTGTACCTGATTGTCATGTTATGACACTTATCTTCACATGTCCGAAAAGAGATCATCTCCTCATACAAGAGCATAAGTAGGATAAGATCTCAGCAATCATTATTCTTCTCCAGCCTCACCAACCTACAGCGGCTATAGTATGCAGAAAACTCCTTTTCCAGTGGAAACCAAGGGTTCATCCTCCATAATATGGTCTGTCTCCACTGAATTAAAAAGGAAAGGTCCCAAATCTAGTTGAGCCGGGGTTTCAATGCAGCAATTGCTATGCTCCCATGCCTGGTATTATTCTACACTTTGTAGCATATTTCTTTTAAAAGCTGCACTTTGCAGCTCTTTTGTTTTTTAAAGTGAGAATTAAAATTTCAAATTACAATCATAGATCTACAGGTACTTTATACTTTTCATTTAATTCAAGCCATATAATTGCAGTGAGGAGTCAGAGCATGATAAGGTCACGTTGGTAATTAAAGCTATATTGTAGAGATATGCTCACTCAAGATGTAATTAAATAATAAAATATTACTTAGCTCAGTATCATCATTAAACTTGCATTAATGTATAAATATTTAACTGTAACATATAATGAACATAAACATTATTTATTTAAAAAATGACAACTGCATAATGTGAGCAGAGGAGCTCATACCAGACATACTGCAGACAGAAGTTAAATAAGCTGTACTTACATTCAAATGCTGTTGTCGTTGCATCAGGCAAAACTTGTCCAATGACATCCTAAACAATGACATAGGACAGAATAAGCCATATTTCTAACTAGAAGTGCTCAAGACATTTCAGAGTAGATTAAACTTAACTGTTCCTCTATTACAGAGAAAAGATACTTGAAACCCCTCTCCCCCAAACTTTTAGCGTAGGATTCAAAGCAGTTTCAATCAGTCTCTCACTTCCTCTTCCCTATGCCCCCTACAGGGAGGAATAGTATTCCATTCTGCTTTTTCTTGCAATGTAAAGAGTTTATTTTGTCCTTAGGGCATGAAAAATGCATGTGGAACTCTTCAAGGCAAGTCGTATAAACGGAGGTTTATAAATCATTTCTGTACTTGAGAAGGCACGCGCTCTCTGTCTTTCTACCCTAAACCATCCCGACTGTTGGGGAGAGAGTGGTCCATTATTTTATAACTTGCTCAGCTTCTGTTTTCTGGTCCTTCTCCCCCACCATAAGTAGCCTTTGTGCCTACCTCTGCAACCCACATGGATCTGAACAGCGGTGCTGGAATAACTTTTATAATGGGGGGGCTGAGAGCCATTGAACCAAACTGTACACTCTGTATATGATGGAAAGCACTTGAAGCCAGGGGGTGCAAGAGCACCCCCAGCACCAGCATCTATGGATCTGAACAGCAGGAGGGACAATGACTAAAATCTTGTTGATTTCACTCTGCTACTGCACAGGAAAGCTTTGAAGGATAGGGATGCACTAGAGATGCCTGCTGCAGGCTCACCAGAAAGCTCTGGTTTACATTTGGAAGATTGTCTCTGCAACCATATGAGCTATAAAGTTTTTAGTATTATTATTTTATTTTAATTGAGGTTTAAATCCTGCATAAATACATGAGTGGATTCATAGTTGGTCTGAAATAAGAAAAACACCCTGATTGTCCAGTAAGAAATGAGGCCAAAGTATCAAAGAAGTGTAAATATTTCTCATCTACACACTGGGCAGCATGTTTTATTTTAAGAAGTTTTTTCGCCCTTGCCTGAACTACTTCCACAACAATGATCTTCTAAGGACCGGATCAAACTGTATATACCAGAAGGCCCAGAAATGTAGAATTTTTGTGTATGTTACATATTTCTGTCCCAAATGGTGCATTTTTATGTCTAATATTTTAAACACATTTTCTATGCTATCACTTTTTTTTTAAATCAAAAACTGCAAGAATGTTTTTACTCTGGGTATACCAAAGTTACTCAAAATTCAGTGGAAGATCAATTCATGCAGACCTCCTAGTCTACATTGTGTCATCAGCCAACAGTGAGTTTGCATTACGTCATGTGGGGTATGGCATAAATGCATAGCATGATCTTTCTTTCCTGCTGTCTCATTTCTCATGTCATGCAAGCTTTTCACTGACAATGTCACAAACTGGTCAGGAAATAATAAATAAAGCTATTTATTGCAAATAAATTTTATGCACCTTGGAGTGCTCAGCATGTCACATTATTGGACCCTCAGTGATCACTGTCACATTATTTTTCTTTTTTCCCTCTGAATAAAACTAAGAAATGAAATACGAGATGCAATATTAAAATAGGATAATTAATATAATGAAAAAGCAGCAAATATAACAGTAAAGAGTTAACTGGACCAAATTATAGATATAGAATTATTTCTTGCTCTTTTTATCTGAGATGCGTTAAAATAAATTACCTTTATATACTACAGTTTAAATAACAGAGGATGTGCAACACAGATGACAATGATTCTGTGGAAACTTTCCACAGTCAAAAAAGAAATCACAAAAATGTAGGCAACACAAAGCTCAGTATAGTGTTAGAGAATTATTTGTGTTGTTATTATTTCTAGAGACTGGTAAATGTTCTATAGAACACTTGAGAAGATATAATCCCTGTCTGCAAGAGGTTACAGTCTAACTACACAAATTCAGTACAAAGAACTAAGGTCTTGTGTACACACAAAACTTACACTGGTTTAACTAAAATTGGTTTTTAAAAAGAGATACTTAAACCCTGCAAATCCCTGCACAGGCACATTTCAATTGAGCCAATATAAAAATGTATTTTAGTTCAGCCATCACAAGCTTTGGGAGTCAACCAGCAGCATATATGTGAGGAGAGGATGTGTGGGCTATGAGAAAGGACCATGTTTGAGGGCTCAGAGAACTCCAACTCAGGCTCTAAACTCCCAAAATTATGATTTACCATCACTCTCAGGTTACTAGCCTGCTTTATATTTTCACCTTAAAGTTCACATTTTACATTATGATTTGGGGGGAAAAAAACCAAAAAACCTAAAAAATCTAAATCCATTAATTTAAGATCTGTAAAAGTGGAGCAGACCACAAAACTGTCTCATAGTGAATTACTGGTAAGGTACCTTTACTCTGCTCAGTGTTCCACCTTGCTATTAAGTCAATGCACCAGGTGAAACACCGAACTTTAAAACATGAATTCATAAAATTAATCTGGGGTTAAGAACATAAACTTTTCACTCGATGTATAGGAATCCTTACCCTCTAAACATTTTGGAGCTCTCTCACTGACCCAAACTCACGATATCCTAACTTTCAGCAGGCTACCATAAGTGATGTTAGAATGGAGAATCCCCACAATTCACAAACAATAAAATCCTATAAATCTCGCAGGCAAATGTTCAAGCAAATCAGTGTATAGAACAACTGGTGTTTTATTCAACAAAACAGAAGGCCATTAACTACGGAGAGAAAAGTCAGATAATGGTAGACTAAACAAGAAATCTGTCAAAACTGTTCTGTGGAGGACTGTAAAACAATTTGTATCTGTAGGAAAGAAAACTGAATGTTTAAAACCTACTGCTTGTAGCAGGGTTTGCCTGGCTGTCAGCGGCCTTATTCACCTCACATTTAAACCAGCTTTTACACCAGTGTAATTCTATGGAATTCACATCAGTGTAAGTGAGAGAAGTATAAGACCCGCTCCTCCAGGTGTTCAGACTCCATGGTGATGGGACAGCATGTGAATCTAGACAGATTAATGAAAAAAACCAGTGCACTGTAATCCACTTAGTAGTGAAAAATCTTTAAATAAATCTGTTTATTGATAACTTCAAACTCTGCAAAACTGATATACACATAAAATCACTTGAAGTGGTGTTCCAAACAGTAGCACTTAGGTCCCAATTCAGCAAGGTGCTTAAGTATGAGTCTAATTTTAAACATGTGAGTAGTCCCAATTCTGTGTAACTACTTAGTGCTGAAAGATAAGCAGAACTTAAGTACCTTTCTGAATTAAGGCCTTAATGATTTTTTAAACAAACATATCTGTACCATTCAGCTAATTATCAGTTCTCTTCCAAGATGCAATTCTTCAGAAGGAATATAACAACTGAATATTAAACTCAATGGGGGCGTAGATTAGTGTGTAGAACAGCACACTAGGCATTAGGACTCAGATTTTTAAAGATATTAAGGTGTTGCTGCACTCAGCATTGCAATGCCAAACTGATTTAGGAACTTAAATCTCATTTGCAAAAAGGGATTTAAATACTAAAGAGACAGCTTTGGATTTCAAAGAGTAAAGATGTTAAATTTAGGAAAAAATCACTTTATTTAAAAAAATAAAGATCCTGCAGCATCCTGTGATAAATAACCTGATATACAGTGTTCTGATTTGTTTTTCTTCTACAAATTTTTAACCTCCTTAGGATATGAACCTAGTCTCAATCTGTTTTGTACCATACCCAGCACATTCACAATGCACATTAAATTAACAGTTTTCTGATTTTCAGAGATGCTGCGCATCTGCAGCTCCTGCTTACTTCATCTGGAGTTTTGCATGCTCAGCACCTCTGAGAAAGAGATCCTATAAATGTTATTGTTATTACTATTCAAGGTGTCCACCTGACCACTTAATTTCAGCTCCTTAAGGGCTTGTCTACACATAAAAGTTTTACCATTTTAATAATACCGGTATAGCTAAAGTGATATAACCTCCGTAGATAAAAGGCATCTTTATACTTGTAAAACTGTATCCATTCTAGGGCTTTTCCTCGTATAAATATTTTGGTTAAAAAAAAAAATCATACCCCTAAAAGGAAAGTTATATCTGTGTTGACTAATATATGCCGACTAGCATATAAATATATACCATTAATAATATGTATTGTCTGCACCATCTATATATAGGAGTATGCATTAAGCACCGATACCAGTAAGCACAAATACTGTAACAGTGACATAGCCTAAAACTTATGCTAAGTTTCCCATAGCACCTTGCATTTGCTGAAGTAAGCATTTGGCACAAGCAGATAGGAAACTTGTCAAAATCAAGATACATTTGTTCTATGTCTCAGTACAAGCTAGTGAAGTACCTTCACAGACCGGTACCTGAAATAGTAGTATCCAAAACAAAAATAAGAAAGGAACAGAGCAAGAAGTTAGGGACCTGGAACAAACTGATAGGCTGGATTTTAGTGACATGTAAAGAAATGTGTAACTTGTAAAATCATATAAATTATACCAGCTGAAATGTATAACTTGGGGAACACACCTTCTGCGTAAGGTGAATGTAACACCGCTCCATGGAAATGCTCTTTGGAACTGGTATTGTATAGAATCTTTTTCCTGTACCAGATTAACCTGACAGACACTGGTTATTTGGACTCTTGAGTATTTGTCATAATGAAATAACAAACCAAAGTGTGATCAAGCAATTGACTATACAATTTATCAACAATCAGTAAAACTTCCAAGTGTAGACCGGGCCTCAGAAAGCCCTGCCCTGGAAAATACCTATCCCTCCCCACTTAGCTTCAACAGTGTGTCTATTTACAAACTGGTTTAAGTTACAATAATTTGACTGAAGAGACATTTAAAGTTACTGTAAATATTGTTGGATGCAGGGTTGTTGTAGCCATGTCAGTCCAGGATATTGGGGGGGGGGGTGGTGATACTATAAATATTGTCTAATTAATCAGTGTTTCTGTCTGTCACATCCCATGTGTCCTGAGTAAGGCAGCTTCCAGATCAATGTTCCTCCAACTGAGACCTAAAATCCCTTTACATTAATAAAGAATCTTTTAGCTACTGCACCCAACTTCATCACCCTAATTTTCCTACGGACAGGCAGGGGAAGGATAGAGTATCTGCATCCACAGTGCAATGCTGCTTGCTGATGTGCTAAGGGGCATTTATGCTTTAGTGCTGTGGGTTTCTACCTTATTTCATTTGCAGACCCCTAAAAAATTTCGAATGGTGATGTGGACCCCTTTGGAAATCTTAGCCATAGTTTGCGGCCCTCCAGGGGTCTGTGGACCACAAGTTGAAAACCACTGGTTTAGCGCCCTGGAGGAAGGGAAAGGCATAAACAACTCTGGGGTCCCTGGCAGGCATGGGGGGGTGGGGAGGAAGGGAAAGGGAAGCCGGGCACCTCAGGGGGGAATAGGGAAGAACCGGGCACCCCGGGGTGGGGGGGAGAGGGAAGAAGCCGGGCACCCCGGGGGGGGCGAGGAAGAGGGAAGAACTGGGCACCCCAGGGTGGAGGGAGAGGGAAGAACCGGGCACCCCAGGGTGGGGGGAGAAGAAAGAGGGAAGAACTGGGCACCCCGGGGTGGGGGGAGGAGGAAGAGGGAAGAACCGGGCACCCCGGGGGGGGGGGAGAAGAAAGAGGGAAGAACCGGGCACCCCGGGGTGGGGGGAGGAGGAAGAGGGAAGAACCGGGCACCCCGGGGGGAGCGGGAAGCCGGGCACCCCGGGGGGGGGGAGGAAGAGGGAAGAACCGGGCACCCCGGAGGCAGTGGGGGGGGGGGGAAGCCGGGCACCCCGGGGAGGAGGCGGACTCACCAGCACGTCCCTGAAGAGCAGCTGCGGCGCGGGGTGGACGGTCCAGTCCACGGCGCCGCCGTCCGGGATGGTGATGCGGATGACGAGCGGCGGGCTCTCCATGGCGCGGGGCGGGCCGCAGCCGGGTACGAGCATCCCCCCGCGGCGCCTCACATGCTGGGGGCCCGCAGCCCGGCCCGGGGGCGGCACTCGCCGGGGTCGATGCGCCGCTGGCCGGAGCTGCCGCCTCCCTTCCCCGAGCGGCGGCCGGCCTGCCCCGGAACCACACCGCGGGAGCCGGAAAAGCGGGGAGGCGGCGCCAGGCTGGGGAGGGGCGGCCCAGAGCCCCCTTCCCTCCTCCCCGCTGCGCCCCTCGGGCCCGGGGCGGCCCAGAGCCCCCCTCCCCCCGCGCCCCTCAGCCCCGAGGCGGCCCAGAGCCCCCCCGCCTCCTCCCCGCTGCGCCCCTCGGGCCCGGGGCGGCCCAGAGCCCCCTCCCTTCCTCCCCCCCGCGCCCCTCGGGCCCGGGGCGGCCCAGAGCCCCCCCGCCTCCTCCCCCCCGCGCCCCTCGGGCCCGGGGCGGCCCAGAGCCCTCTCCCTACTGCGCCCCTCGGGCCCGGGGCGGCCCAGAGCCCCCCCGCCTCCTCCCCGCTGCGCCCCTCAGCCCCGGGGCAGCCCAGAGCCCCCTTCCCCACTGCGCCCCTTCGCGGCCCAGAGCCCCCCTCCCTACTGCGCCCCTCGGCCACGGGGCGGCCCAGAGCCCTCTCCCTACTGCGCCCCTCGGCCCCGGGGGCGGCCAGACCTGGACCCCCTCTCCCTCTAGTGCACCCCTCTGCCCAGGGACTGCTAGACCTGGAATCTTCTCCACCTGCGCCCCAGGGACATCCCGCACCCCAGGGCTCCTCAGCCCCTGAGTCTCCCTTCCTGCACCCTGATGGCTCCCCTTCAGATCCTGAGTCTCCTTTCCCTCTACCCCCACAGACACCCCATTGGACCCCAAGGGCTGCCCCAACCCTGAGTCCCCACCTCACCCCGAGACCCACCCTGCCCCACATGGTCCCATTCCCCCAGGCCCAGCACCCCAAACACAGACATTGCTGCACAAGTGTCTTTCGTCTGATGGCTTCCTCCTTCCCAGCCCCACATGTGAGTCCTTGATCTTTGCCCCTTGCTAGTTCAGAGTTAGAACATTCCCAAAGGTTTTCTTGTCCCCAGTATTGCCAGACTCAAATGGTCAGGGGTCACGCATCAGCCCCCAAAATCAGATATTTGTAAAAAGGTGTATGGGTGGTTAACCCATCTTCTGCTTTTTAAACTCCCCATGTCCATCCACAGAGTTTGTGTGACAATTACAATGTTGTCAACTCTTACGCATTTATAATAAGGCAATTTTTTGCTCCCTGCTGCCCGAACTCTCACTAGTACAAACACATAGTAAGAGACAATTATAATCTAGAACAAAGTACACTAGTGAGTTCGTGACGTAGGAACTGGGACTACACTACGGTGACCAGATGTCCTGATTTTATAGGGACAGTCCCGATTTTGGGTTTTTTTTCTTATTTAGGCTCCTAGTACCCCCCGCCCCCGTCCCGATTTTTCACATTTGCTGTCTGGTCACCCTAGATTCCACTCACTAATCTCATATAGGAGCTATCTATCGTCCATGAGTTAGGAACAATTATTAATTCCTGATGAGCTGAGCTCAGGATTCAAACTAGTAACCTGCAAGTAAAAGGCAAGATAGCTCATCAGCAATAACCTGAGGCATTTAGTCGGCACAACACCTAACATTACATCTTGGAGGGTGAAACTTGCTTTGTGGAAAGATAAATTTATTAAATCAAGTTCTGACCATTTTGAAGCTTACATAGGCAAGATCACTCTTTGCATGCATCAGCATATTTTTCCACAAACACTTCAGACTCAATCACATTCTCAGGTTATGTCTACACTGCAAAAAAAAATGTGTTCCTAACTCAAGTTAGCTAATGTGCATTAGCCAAATTGGGGTAAAACAGCAATGACTGAAGACACAACAGTTTGGCTTTTAATTGATGTTAGAACTTGGAGTTAAAACCTACAGGCAGCCTGGGGTTGTACTCGAGCCGCAAACTTGAGTTAAAAACTGAGTTGCCTTTTGTCTTCACTGCTATTTTAACCCAAGTTGGCTAATGCAGGTTATCTAAACCAAGTTAAAGACATACCTTTTTTTCAGTGTAGACATACTCTTAGTCTGCCACCTCCTGTTTTAAGAGGGGCAGACTTTATAAAAATACAAGAGTAAAAACATATTAACGAAATATAAATATGTTTTGCAATATAGAATCATTTCAACAATTACCTCAGGGTACATAAGCTTTTATACATATGTATTTTTTACCCCCTCATAAATTATCAACAGGATTGGATCCCACAACCTTGAAACTTCACTTACAGGAGCAACTAGTACAGAGGAAAGCATGCTGTTATTTTCTGTCAGGAGACATACCACCCACATTGCCAGTGAGTTACAACACAACTATTTGTGAAACATTACTACTCTGGATATGAGATTTTGGGTTTCCCCTCTTGGCTGCAGGAGCAGATCACGGATCTAGAAGTTAAAGGCAGCATAGTTAAATGTAACAATGCCCCTATTTGAGTAGTCTTTGGGGAATGAACCTGGGACCTCTGCAAAAAGCATGAGCCTCAAGCACTTGAGCTCAAAGAATCAGATCTCTTAATATGGAAGTTAGGAGCAGCAAGAGTCATACGACTGCAGCTGCATAAAGCTGCAATGTCCTTCCTTTTCTACAAACAATAACAAAACCCAATCACCAGTCATCACACATCACACTCAACTATACCAAAAAAAATCTTATGCACAACACATCTCTGCTTATTTCTCATTGGATTGAAGATTCAAGGCTGTCCACCCCGCAGAACCATGAGCACAACCCTCCCTCATTGATTTCGGTGGGAGCTGTGCATGAAGAACAACTGAATGTTGTCCTCTATAACCTGATTACACCTGTTAATATTAGTTATTAATTACAAGTGACAAGCTGGACAATTTGACTTACATGTTCAATAAAAATAATGATGCCAACTATATTCAATTTAATTCCTAAAACAGTCTCGCTCTTAGGGTAACCAGATAGCAAGTGTGAAAAATTGGAATGGGGGTGGGAGGTAATAGGTACCTTTATAAAGCAAATCCCTGAATATCGGGATGGTCCCTATAAAATCAGGACATCTGGTCACCATACTCCAGCTCCCTGTTATTAGGATTTGATGTTGTCTGGGCTTTCTGAAAAAAAATCATCTTTGGCCATTAGCAGAGATAAGTTCTCTCTCTGTTCAATAACTTTATAATTTAACTGCTACAGTAGAAATTTAATATAGTCCCATGTCAGGAATATCTCAGGAACTGCTATTTCCCACATGAACTTCATTTATGTTAAAATGAATCTTTTACCTGAAGTCCCTGTGCACGTTTCAATGATGATTCATCTTCTGTTAAGTTTTAAAAACTAGGATACAAAATCAAAGAATTACTATGGCCTTATGATTTTTTTCAAATATATTTTTCATTCATAGGGCTTCAGGGAAAACCAACTCAATTTACCAAATTTGCATAAACATTATATAGCTTTTCCAGGGCTAATCGCAACCTCAATCCCCCATTCTGATTTGTGTTGATGCAACTGTAATCAAACTTCAGTTTATCTCACCAAGTAAAGCACATCAAACATTTATAGCTTGCAGTAGAGATTTCTCAGAAAAACCTCCGTTCACTGGGAACTTAAGTTCTAAATATACCAAAATTTGATAAAATAATGGAGATCTATTATTTCACACTTTCAATGATATTATCCTGCAGAATTTTTGCTATGTCAGAATTGGTGAGATTTTCATTTATTTGTATTTTTGCCCAGATCAGATAAGGAATGTTCCAAGACTGTTTTCAGCACAGAAAAATTTGTAAACAGTTAGAGAATGGAATAATAAAGTATTCAGATGTCATATTGTCAACAAGGAATATGCATGTCATTAATTCCCTTTTTAATAATTTGTCCATATTTATAGCGTACTCCCCCTCTGCTAGGGTGACCAGACTGTCCCGATATCTAGGTGTTTGTCCTAATATTTCGCGGTACTCCTGCTTTTTTTTTTTTCTCCACCGGTGACTTCTCCCCCATGTGTCCCGATATTTTCTTCCTCTCATCTGGTCACCCTACCCTCTGCAGAACATTTAAGCAACATTATATTTGAAAGATTTCTACTACTAAAGTTCCGTGCTGCTATAAAAGGGATGTCTAGCATAGTGATTCTCAATCTTTTCCATACCATGGACACGTTACAGTACAACAAAAGAGTTGACCTGTCTCTCCCCTTTTCCATATAGCCATAGAGAAAGAGGGAGGAGGGGTTGGATTGTGACCCTACTGGATCTGTTTTGTTACCCTTGGAGTATAAACCCAAGATCTAGGAACTTCTTTGTCTCCCAGCCAACAGTGGACTATGTGAGTTGAATTTCTGTAGGGGCTCAAGCAAGTGCCTGTGCTTAAGGACAGTGCAGGCAATAAAAAATGATGCTTAGCACTTACATAGTCTTTTCCTCAAAATGTATTTCTCTATATGTCCACATTGATCTTCAGAGTGGTACCCCCTATGTTAATCTTCACAACATTCTTGTTGTAAATATTATTCAGTGGAAATTGAGGCAGAAAACTTGCCCTAGGCCACAAAGGGAGTTGGAGTCAGTGCCAGACCTAAGATTAGAAAACAGAATTCTTTGCATCCAGCCCTGTGTTCAGATTACTGGATAAGAGAAAACCTCAGAAATCAAATTTATGAAGAAAACTAGAGGAGAAGGTAGTTGGGAGTCAGAAAGTGCTAAATTTCCATTCTGGTTCTGTGTGCCTCTGGGTAAATTATTTCACCTCTGCTGCAATTTCCCCAACTTTAAGACCGCAACAATAGTACATATTTACTACCTTGCAGGAGCATGGAGATTAAAGAGTTAATATCTGTGCTAAAAGTTATTTGACACATTAAATGTTAACAAAAAAATGTAGGTCTCCAATACCATGCATACAGTATGTCTGATTAGAGAGAGCCAGATTCAAATATATCAGTGATTCTCATACTGTGGCTTGCGACCCTATTTTGATGTGGTAACCAGGGCAGAGAACCCCTGCCCGGAGCCTCTCCCCCACAACCCAGAGGGGGACTGAAGCCTCAAGCTGGGCTGAAGGTAAGGGATCACAATTTTTTCTAGTGGGGGGGGGTCACAATTTTTTTAAAGTCCAAATGGGGTTGACAACACAAAAAGTTTGAGAAACACTGAAATAGATAGGCCACGAAGTCCAGTATATTACCTCTGGCTATGGCCAATATTTGATCCTAAAGAGGACAAAAAACATCTATAAAGTGTGTGGGAGAAGAGCTCCTTGCTTCCTGCAAGAAATGGCTCATTATTCCAGTGACATATTTTCATGGCTATGTTTCTTTCTGATTTAAAGAGGTAGGTGAACGTGTAAGAAACATTTCTGCATGGATAAATAGCAACCTAAAGTTACACTGGGGTGCAATTCACTCCTCCCTGCCCATATTCCAAAAATCAGACTGTGTGTGGTGAACTAAAAGCATTTGTGAAGGAATTAACTCAGCCATACAGATAGGACCGGAGTGTCCAGCTCTTATGTGCCTACTCTTCCACACTATGGGCCTTCCCCTGTACCAGCCTAGCCACAGCAGGATACAGATCCTCTAAAATGCATACAGGGCTTGCAGAGTTACCCCTACATGCCTTTGCTACTACCCCTTGTAAATCTTTTGCACTGGTTTAAGGCATGCAGAAGGTTTGCACAGACCTTCTGCACCTTAGTCAATTTTACAATTATCACTGAAAGTGGGAAACTTCAAATGATTTCAGTTCAGTGGGACCAGAATTGGGCCCCAAATGGAACTTTTAAACCTGTTTCTTCCTCAGGATACAGAGAATTTGGAATTTTTTTAATAAACTTTAGGGAAATGATCCTCTTGATTTAGGCCGGGTAATGAAATGTTTAAGTCTTGTTTTAAATGATGTACCTATTTTAAAAATAAGAAAAAACACAATCAAAATATTTTGATGCTTAATAAAATTAATATTATTCCAATGTTACATATGCTGCACAATTACTGAAAAAGTACAACATGAACATTACAAATGAAAGTGATCAAAAATAAGTCTATACAGTGTTAATGTTACTGTACCTTACCAGACCAGCTTCAGGGGCTGCATAATTGTTTCTGCCAACCTATAAATTTTTGAGTAACAACAAAATCATTGTGATTTTTCTTACTAAATAATTCATACATTACAAAGCATGTATGTAACAAGACCCATGAATCACTAAGCATATACAGATCATATCAAATGGCATTGCTTATTATAAAAATAATTCCAATAGATTTATATATTTGGATTAACTACAACACATTGAGTTTTTTTGGATAAAATTATATATGTTATAAAGTCAATTTAAAGAGTTCTTTAGGAAGTGTTGTGTTTTTAAATTTGCATTTTAAAATTGAAAGAGTTCCCTGATCAGACTACTTGTGTAAAGAACCGCTTTGCATCATGTTTTATAGATTGATTCTATTGGGATTATTAATATCACTGAAAGTAATAAACTGGGTTTTATAATGAACTAGTACAGTGCTCATAAACTGTGCTTAAAGTGATGCAATCATTTTAAAAATAACTCTTAGCCATACATATTCTACCTTACCAAACAAATAATGATTCCAAACTGGCTGACTTTACAATGCAAAGTATTCCATCATTTCAAAATCTTAATAGCTTCTTCACATTTTTAAATGCTGAATAGATACACATTTGTGTTCCATGCAACAATTTCCTCATTCAGACTTTGCGTATCTGCATGGTTTATAATTTGAACATGTACAAAAATCATGGGTTTTACCCAACTTCTCAGCAGACGTTTAATAGCTATTTGCTATACAAAGACTTAATATTTTATAAACTATACCACAGTGCATTGACTAGTATTAGCATAAATAATTAAGACTAAACAACACTTGTCTAAGGAGCAATGTACATTTTATGATGCATTATCCTAACTTATTTAAGCTGCATTTTTTCAACATACTAATTCACAAGGGTCAAATTTGCAATGAGTATCCTAATCATTAATGAAAATTAGTGAGGTTGTACTGTACACGTATTACAGGTTTTATTTAAAGGAATTTTTTTTAATCCCTACATTAAGATGCCATTACTGTCTCTCAAAGTCCACTTTGCTGTAGTTATCAAGTTGATTTAAATTGAATGATAATGCCCAAAAGGTGTGTACAGCTAAGTACTTCTGTACAAATGTATGGTTTGAGAAATGCACTGATTTTAGATTGAGTTCTATTATCTTATGTTTCTATAGCTAGCAAGATTATAGAGGAAGATTAAGGCATGTTACAGTAAACAATTTACCCTACATGGCCAAGTAAAATAATGTAGGAACCCAAGGAGAATGAAGCCAAGTTGGTTCAAGACATAGGTCCACAAGCAAGAAATCTAAGTAAGCCAGGGGATACAGTATAGCTGCATGTGGGTTTTGTTAAATTTAGTCTTTTAAATGGCTTGCTCTTTTTCATATTTAGAGGCAGCATGGCCTAGAGAACTAAGCAAGTGACTGGCTGGAGCTAGGGACTACTGATTTCTAATTGTGGTGTTGCCACTAACTCTCTGTGGGCTTGTCATCATTAGTTTTAATTTATTTATTTTTATTTTATCTTCAAGTTTTTCATTTCATATAGCTTAAGGCCAGAAGGGACCACTAGATCATTTCGTGTGACCTCCTGTAATGCCACAGGCTGTTAAATTTCACCCATTTACCACTGAATTGAGCCCCATAACTCATGTGTGCCTAAAGCAGATCCTGCATTTAGCTAAAGCATATCTTCCAGAAAGGCATCCTGTCTTGGTTTGAGGACATCAAGAGATGGAGACTCCACCACTTCTCTCAGTAGTTTGTTCCTGTGGTTACAAATGTATGCCTTATTTCCAATTTGAAATTTTTCTGGCAAATCCAGGTTAAAAAGGGTTAGGCGATCCCTAGAATAAACCAGAAATGATTGTAGCATGGAATAAATTTTTTGGATTGTCCTGAAGAGCCTTCACAGACATGTTAACTAAACTACTTCAATATAATCAATTAATTTAGAGATTAAAAAACAAAACCAAACACTATGTGACACTGGGGAAAAATCAACACAAGGTGTGTTGATTTTCCCCTCTGTAAAATGGGGATATTTACTCACTTAATGAGGGTGTTGTGAAAGTTAGCTAGTTAATGTCTGTAAAATAAGTGCTAAGTATTACTATGAACATGGTTGTTTTTACAGGTAACTCTTTTATGCAGCTGATCTATGCTTTTTTTTTTAGTTTGGCTGTCTTTGTACCTGCCAAATGGTTCTGGTCAGTTTTATATTACTGAAAGGTTTAAGATTAACTGTCTGTGTCACAATGTAGCAGCACTTACTTCTCAGTACACAAAAGATTAACTTCAGCTTCCAGTTCCCTTGCTGTCCCAGAGTGCTTTTGCAAAGGGAATGGCTATAACAGAGCCAGACCCAGAAGAATGCTTGCAACAAGTTAGGGTGCCCTAAGTTAGGGAAACATATGTTGTTCATGTCTAAGGGATTGTCTACACGGCAAATTTGTTGACAAAACTTTTGCCTTTCACGGGTACTTAAAAAAGCCCCCCCACGAAAGACAAAAGTTTTGCCAACGCAAATGGCAGTGTGAACGTGGCTTGCTGACAAAGCTAATGCTGCTCACAGGGCTGGAAGTCTATTGTAGGCAAAAGTGCCAACAAAGTACAGATAAAGCGTGTTTACACACGCTGACTTTTAGCGACAAGGCTGTGTCAACACAGCTTTGTCACTAAAAGCTGCGCGGTGTAGACAAGCCCTAATTCTTTTTGCTAGTTACTTTGGCCCAGTCCACAATAATGAAATTTGCACACATCAATTTAGTGGCACCAGTGTAAACCCATAATATAGACACACTGGACCAATGCAAAGCGGAGCTTACTTCAGTTTACTGCCACATTAAGCACCGGAGTAAGTTCCACTTTACACCTCTACCTTAGGGATGTGCACCTTTGTAGCTACTTTGATGTAGTTATACCAATGGAAGTTTCCTTAACATGGCCAGAACCCTTGTTTGACTTACGTTAAAAAAGATTCTCTTGCATTTAATGGACTTTACAGCCTGTTGCTATATTTTGTTTCTGCTCATCCATTCCATCAGCTTACACTGCCTTTTTAGGAACTTGTTAAAGGGACATTTAATTAACACTGTGCGTCAGTCCCCCATCTGTAAAATGGGGAACAGTACTTTCCTACCTCACAGGAGTGTTGTGAGGAAAAAATGTATTAATGATTGAGGCACCAGGATACTATGGTAATGAGGTCAGATAAGTACTTAGTTTTTTTTAATCGCTTCTGCTAGAAATTTTTCTATTTACTGTTGTTATAACTAACACCCAAGATTATTGTACTGAAAGATGAGAAAAATCTCTTAGTTTGTTTACTTTGTGATTTTAACAGTGTTCTAAATATAGTCTGTTCCACTGTGTTTTTTATATAGTAAGTACAGGCTGACTCCAACTCCCATTGAAATCAGTAAGAGTTGGATTAGGCCCTTCATTTTGCTTGCAGCTGGTGTGAGTTTTTCCATTACAGCAATAAGGGAAGAACAAAATATTTTCAAGAAAGTAGAAAATGTTATTAATTGCCCACAAAATTAGCAGGGAGACTTAGGGGCAGGTGCAATATATGAACCTACTGCTAACATTTTATTTACAAAAAATGATGGATTTCAAGTTGATAATGTCTCTGACAGCCTACAGGTTACAGATAGCTTTAGATCAGCAGTAAAAGGAGCTGCCATCAGATATAGAAACTGATCTTTATATACAGTTAGATGCCTAGAAGATTAGAAGTTTGCTTTATTGGATATTTAGCCAAGAAGTTTCTATTAAAACAAATACACAAAACATCTAAGATTTAGCAATTTGGATTAGTAAACAGTACTCCAAGGAATATAGTCTCTGTTAATAATACCTCTTATTGGTGTGAAATCTCTAGTGAAACAAATTTGTCAAACACACACAAGGTATAAAAGTGAAATATAGTAATTAAGACTTGTGCTTTATTGTGTAGCTTAAGTAATTTTTCATTACTAACATAAGATTTAATAAGTATAAGTAGTTAAAGATTCTGACTTGGCACTAGTCATTAGCATGTAATTGAACTAGTAAAAAAGATCAGTTAAACCTATGTTGATTACCACCTTATCTTTGAAAGGCAATTAAGGACCTCAATCATTGCAACAAGATTTGATTGTGCAGCCTTTATTGGACATTGATCTTTCAGCAAAGTGCAGTTACATTTTCCATTAATTTACAGTAACACAGTTTAACTCTGATACCCTAGACTGTTGACCCAGGTAAGATGTAATGCTAAGCACTCATTTAGGTTAAGATGCCCCCAGTAGTCATTACTGTTTAAAAGGCTAGTGCTGAAAAAAGTAGCTACCTGATCTATTGGGTTTAGAGTAAGGTTTCAGTTATCTGCATTAGTTGTTAAGTGAGGTGAAACAAAGCTCCTTGCCTTCTTATGTCATCTCACTCATTTAAACATCATCCTTGTATTCAGTGAAGAGATAATTAAAGCAAGAGTTACAAGGCAGACTGTACTTTGTTTCAAATGAGAACAGAGCAGACCAAGTCAGCAGAAAGTTGAAGGGTAATTTTGTATTTTAATCATCTGTGACAAAGTATTGATATATAAACATATGCATGCGTGTACACATGTAATTTAGTAAGTACAAAAAGGAGCCTGTCAATTAAAAACAGTCACATAAAAAATTAAAGCATCTCTACCTTGCTCCCAAATAAAAAAATAATTAACCAAAGATTAAGTCAAACCCTAGCCAGAGCCACATAAAAAAGGTCTTCCTACAAGCTACTGCTGTATGCCGTTCTAACAGCAACTTAGGATCTTCTAATATCCCCAAACTGCAAACTAACAAATGGAGGCCACTCTTATTACTCCAATTTACCATCGTCCCCTCTGTCTTATCTGGACTGGGTTTCAACCAGCTAATATCTATGCTCCAATCTCAACACCACACTAGGTAGAACATTTGACTGCACTTACTGGGTTGGATGAGATGTAGTACTCTGGGTCAGCAGCATACTAAAAGCACAACAGCACTGTGCCTCCTCACTAACTTTCCCACTGGCCCATAAATACATTGAAGAGGAGAAGAGGCAAACTGAACTCAACATTAGCGCACCCTTCAGGACAGCAAGTGCCCAACACCAGCAGCCATATTCTCCACATGTTAATTAGATCTGAGCCCTCTAGCTCTCCAGGGCTGGTCTTTAGCCTATTGAAATCAACAGACACCCATTTGCTTCAGTGAGTTTTGGATAGCATAGTAGATAGCATTCCCAACCCATTGGCCCCGCCATAATACCAATATCGCCCTTTTCATGCATATGGACCCAGTCAACTTTAGACAGATGAATCCTGGAAACAGTGCACCTTGGATATTCTCTGGAATGGCAGGCTAATCTACAGCCTTTCTTCACACCCTATCCAATATCAAGAGATGCCAAGAAACTTCAAATTATCCTAAAAGAGATTTCACTGGTCTTTCAACACAAGAGACATTCACCACTCTATAGTATGGAAAAGGGGTTTGGAGGACTTAGGGCCATTTTAGACCTCAATTGCTCAAACAGCTAGATGAGGAAGACAAAATTCTGAGTGGAGACTCTAGATTTCACTCTCAGTAGACCTTCTGAAATTAGTGACCTGAAAAAAGCTTCTCTGCATGTTTTCATCAGGCTCTGTCATGAGCAATTTCATGAATTCACCTGTCCTCAATGTCAATACAACACATCTTCTAGTCTGTTTGCTATACCAGGATATTCCCAAAGGGATAGGTAGTGATAGCAATAAGGCTACAGAGTCTAAGAATTCATCTATGCCCACTTTTAGATGACACACTCAACAGAACCTTGTCCCTAAGATGTAACCCGATCTATAGATTATGTATTAATTATATTGATTACTTAAGAATTCCCAGTTATCAATTTGAGGGTTAACAGGTTTCTGTCTCAAAAGCAGGCCAAATATTATTAAAACCACTATATAGTTCTATACAAGAAGGCAAAGCAGTGAATATAATAAAGGCAAGTTACGGACTACAAAGGTCCCTTATAGGAAACAACCCAGAGGTCCTTCCCCATGTTTCAGGCACATGGATTTGCAATAGCCTTACAATATAACTCCCTGGTTCCTTCTCAGATGATTGTCTATGTAGGAGCTGACTTAGATTCAAGGAGAACCAGAACTGATGGTGATGGGAACTAGACAAGTATCTAAATTGATGGTTTTCCGTCAAATGAAGCAAAGGTTTGATAAGATGCCAATGCCAAGATGTCATAGAATTCAGTATTATCCATCCATCCTTACCTGCCATTTCTATGATTTCTAGTCTCCTAATAAAGATCATTTAATGGGCAGGACTGCACAAGAGAGCTCCGGAAGTTCCTCTTTGGGCCTGGAACCATACCCAAAGTCATCACCAAGGTCACCAGCCTTTCCAGAGGGGGAGCACTCTTGGGACATAGCTTGTCCCTCAACAGTGTTTTCATTTTTAACTCAGACCATGACTAAAGAATAAATCTTGGTCATAGACTGACCAAAAGAACCCCACAAATAAAAAAAGAGAATTTATTCAAAGAAAGAGAATGAGAGACAGATTTAATCTTTAACTTTTGATTAAAGTTAATTAAAATAGTTATTCACCATTACTTAATAAATGTCTCAAACATTGTGTAAACGAAAGCACTACCCTTTATGAATAGCATATTTTCCTCTAAGTACTCCAACAGCTCTTACACAACAAGTCTTAATGAATCCAATGAATATTATATTTGAACTTTGCCCTCAGCCATCTTCCAGTTCATCCTTCACCATGATCAACTCCACAAGAGCAAGAGGTCTATTGATTTTCATGTAATACAAGAAAATATTACATTTGCTTAATTGTTACACAGTGAGAGCATTGAACAAGAAATCAAGTCTCTATTTAATGCTGCTAGCAGCACAGAATTGCAGTGATCAATAGGGTAGTTTGTCAAAGATGTTCTCTAAGGAGACTTGCCCATCACTGTATGGACAAGGAGTCACGTTGCCTGCATTTATTGAAAAACAGGTAAGCAAAGTCAGCAGTACACATTATCAGAAATCAAACAAGCTGCAGTGAATGGAGGTGCAACTCCAATGAAAAGCTGTATTTATAGTCTGGTAATTAAAAACCATTTTATCAGCCTCATGTTGAGACCAAACCTTTACCGCAAAGTATTGACAAGATCAGTAGCAATGAATGAGCAGTATTTGACTTCAAACTTATGAGCTGTAGTTATTTAACTTTTGCTCATTACAAAGGAAATCAGTTCTAGCGATTCTAGCAAAATGCTAATAGTGAGTTTTATTATTAATGAAGCTTAATGTAACACTCTCTCTTCTTCTGTGAAAGCTATTTATTCAACTTGTGTCAAGAATATTCTTCAGTATTAAACATACTGGAATAAGTGCTCCTTTGACTAAAGTTTTATTTAGTGTTGCTTTTAGACAAGGAGACACACTTCTTTCATAAAGCATGGAACAGTTCACTGCTTACAAATAATTTTCAATAAGAATATGTATGTTGTATTTTGCATCAGTTAATTATATTGATCATATTAGTGATTTTATCCTTTAAAGTCTTTTGCACGTTGTAACATGCTGCTGGGGATACCTAGAGCTGTGAGACACTGTGTGCCACCCCTTGCCCTCAGCAAGAGTGAGTTTTGCTGATGATCAGACTTGTCAGCCCCCAGCCATACCAGTTTATCTTCCTCACCAGCAAACTCCTCAAGGCTCTCTCAGGCCAAAGCTCATCCATTGTGCTAGTAAGATAAACTCTAAGGTTTTGTGTCGACTATAGAAAACTCACTGCTGTAAGTGTTTCAGATGTTTATTTTATGCCCAGAATTAACGTTTGATATTTTGAGCAAACCTAGATGTCTTAAGCATGTTTGATCTCGCAAAAGATTATTGGTGGATCCCTTTAGAAAAAAATGCACAGAAAAAATACCTGCTTTTATTACTGATATGGGACACTATGAATTTTAAGCGTTACAATTTGGGTTACTTAATGCAGGAGCCACTTTTCACGGGTTTGTCGACCACGTGCTAAGTGGTTTACAAAATTTCGCAAGAGCATGTGTCGAGGATAAAGCGGTGTTTAGCAACTCTTGGTCTGATCACAATAAACACTGTTAAAGGGATCAATAGCCTCAGACCTGTAAAGCAGTGTGGGGAACTGCTTCTTTTAGACTGCTTTAGATGTGAAAGATTAAACCAACTATAGCCAAAGAAAATACAGAATTGTGAATTCAGATATTGAAAGAAAAAGGTGGAACCAGTTTTCAGATGTTTTCTTTTCAAATATGTTTAGATGTGAATGTTCAGTTGACACATACTACGTATTCCGTTAATGTGGATTTTAATTTGTGGGGTGGGGTTAAAAGAGCATTTCAATACATCTGCATAAAAGAAGGATACTATTACAGATTCCTTCAGACTCTGATTAGGTACTAGGACAATTTATATATTGTTGAATACCTAGGCACAGAGTCTAAAACTCTTGTCATTTACAGTTACACCTCTACTCCGATATAACGCGACCCAATATAACACGGGTTCGCATATAACACGGTAAAGCTCTGACACGCTGCTCTGAGCAGCGTGTTAAGGGTGGCAGACCAGGCCGGGGCTGAGGGGTTTGATAAGGTGCAAAGGGTCTCGGGGTGGTATGGGGCTCCCCCCCCAAGATCTGGGGGGCAGGAGCTGTGGGAGGGCACTTTTGGGGACCCCGCAGTCCCAGAGTGGTCTGGGAGATTAGCAGGGGGCCAGGAGCAGCCCGCTCTGCTCCCCTGACCCTGGCCCCAGCTGTGTCGCTCGGGGGAGGGGGCTTGGGGGAAGTGATTCCCCCCCCCGCACTCACCAGCAGTGGCGGAAGTGGAGCAGCCCGGCCCCAGCCTGCTCCACTCCGCCGGCTCCCAGCCACAGAGCTCCGCTGCCCGCCGCAGGTGAGTGCGGGGGGGCATCCTTTCCCCAACCTCCCCGCACTCACCGATGGTGGGAAGCAGAGCGCCGTGGCTGGGAGCTGGCGGAGTAGAGCAGACTGGGGCCGGGCTGCTCTGCTTCCCGCTGCTGCCGGTGAGTGCCTGTCAGGGGAGGGGGGGTGGATAGGGGTCGGAGCAGTTAGGGGACAGGGGGGTTGGGTAGGGGGTGAGGTCCTGGGGGTGATTAGGGAGGGAGCAGCAGTCAGGGAACAAGGGAGGGGTGGGGCAAAGCAAGTTTGATATAACATGGTCTCACCTATAACGCGGTGAGATTTTTTGTCTCCTGAGGACCGCATTATATCGGGGTAGAGGTGTATGTGTAATGTTTTTGGAGAATGTGTTCCTTGCCTTCAGGTTACATTACAAATATCATAACCTATCCGATGTATATAAATAAAGAGATTTTTTTTTAAATAATCAGAAGTTTCTTCTCAGCAATAAGCATTTCAATCACTGTCTTTAGAGCTAATGCTTTTGAGGACAGTAGAAAAGTCAATTCATTTTCCAAAGCTGCTAATAGCTTATCTTCATTGACTCCAATATTCATTTCATGCCTCTGCTGAAACAGGAACAGTTTTTGTAACTGAAAAAAGGAAAATGAAGTCTTTTGAGGACAATACCACATTAAAAAGGAACACATTGAAAACAAAGGTTTGCTTTTAAGTTGTGTATATTTTAAAGCAGCAGGAATATATAAATACCCACAGCTGTGAAAACCCACCAAATGAGTGCTTGAATGCACAATTTCAGTACATGGCACCTTCATCTTCTTTATTCAGAAAATAAATAGTAACTGGGCCACAACTTGTGTGAACAGTCTCTGTGACACTAACAAGAAACCAGGAGCCAATTCCATATAATAAAGTCGGGATGCCTACAAAAGAGAAATACTTGTTACACACAACCATTACAAACCAAGAGAACTAAAACTAACACAGTAATAGCTAAAAATAAGGGGGAAGGCAATTATTATTGCTTATTATTTGTATTATAGTAATATGTAAGATACAAAGTGGATAAGTAGTAAGGGGCTAAACTCAGAAGGGCCTTAAACTGTAAGAAGCTTGTATTTGATGCAGTGAAGAAGAAGGAGTCTGCAGATGGACTCAGGCGCTTCATTCAATGCCTATGCATGCATGTGCCTAATTTTAAGCATACGAATAGTCCAACTGACTTCAGTGGGACTATTCAATGCTTAAAGTGAGGCATGTGCTTCAGTACCTTACTGAACTGAACCCTCAAACAAGGCAGGGGATAAGAGTCTGACTGGAGCACCAGAAAGACAGTCTTAAGCAGCAGTGGTTTGAAAGAACATGTGAGGGCTGTCATAGTCAAGACAGGAGATGATGAGAGCCTGGATAAGAGTTTTGACTATGCGGACAGAGAGCAATCTTAGTGCTATTACAGAGGAAGCAGCAGCAAGATTTGGACAGTAGAGCCAAGCATCAAGGCAGAGAGAGGACAGAATCAAAGATAACACCCAGAGAGCATTTCTAATACAAATTATGTAAAATTTGCAAAGTGATTATTGTAGCGTAAATCAGTTTACTGGTAACAGCCAGAGCCAAAACCAATAAAATTTGTTAATGAGATTACAGTCCTCATAACAATCAACATTTAAATATGAAATGTCTATTATCCGCACACTATTTTAAAAAAATTACAATGTAATAGATGAATGTTATGTTCAACAAGTTTGGGGGATAGATTGCTTCTTCATCTAAATCACTGACAAATGTTATACCAATATTTTCTTATTATTAAACAATTAGGTTGCTGATGTTCTAAGACCACGGCCTGTCATGCTGACCAATATTGTCTCGTTTTTTTGTACTGTATCCAACCATTGTGTCACCTTATACTTAGATTGGAAGCTCTGTGGGGCAGTGACTGTCTTTTTTTTTAAATTCAGTGTTAGTACAGAGACAAGCATAATGAGACCCTGGTCCATGACTGGGGCTAGTAGGCACTACAGTAGTATGAATAATAAATAAAAATGAGTATTGTGGTAGTGTCTGAAGTCCACCACCAGGCTGGGTCTCATTGTGCTAGGTACTGTGCAAACAAGTAATAAATGGCAGACCCAGTACTTATTTTCAAGAGCCAAATTCTGCTCTCTTGTGTCTATGCAATCATGTTGACATCAGTAAAGCCAATGGCAACAGCAGCAGTTTAACTGAGGGCAGAGTTTGGCCCATGTTAGAAATGATTTGTAATAAGATAGGTACACTCTCAGATGGTATGACATTTTACTTCAGTTGATGTTGTCCCATGATTTGTTTTCAGTGATAAATTAATTTGTTTTTTATAGTCTCTGAAACTTCATATACACACACAATCAGGAGATTGGGAAAAAATCCCCTGGTGTACCGTACTGTACAGCTTATATCCTAGTCACTACATCTCGTTACAAAGAAAAGTTAAAGCTGCTAAAATGTATCAAATATAGTTTTTAAAATACTTAAAATCAAGCAGGGTGCAAATATTTTTCTTGATCGGCTGATGGTGTCAGTTAGTAGGCAGGAAATGCTCCTTAGAAGCAGAATGAATGAGCAACTGGGTATTTTAAACGCTAGCATAAGTCGTATTCAAAACTTGTTAACTAAGCAATAGTTAAAAGGCCAGTTACTATTCTTGTACTAGACAAGTTTATGTTAAAAAAAAAAAAAAACAACCACCACCATCAGTTACTGGGATCAGCAGTTTACCAAGGTAAAGGTGACCTGATGAGGGTTAAGCTCAGTGCAATCTGAGGGCCCTGATCTTAGCCAGGAGCCATTGGTGCGCTGGCACAATTAGACTAAGCAATTGCTTAGGGCCCCCCAGCTCAAGGGGGGCCCCGAATCTGTATTATCCCCTCCCCCCAATATCACTGATTTTATTTAACCTGGGCTTGTGTGGTGCGGTGCGGTGCGTGGTTGGTGGCAGTAGCGCCAACGGCCGTCAGCCCTTCTAGGGGCGGGGGCCCCCCATGGGCTAGCGCCGCCTCTGACAAGGGCCACGCGCGGGCTGAGGGGGGCTGGGGGAGACTCATCGCGCCTCCCCGAGCCCGCCACTGCCCGTGTGCGCGCGCCGGGGCGCGGCCGGGGGCGGGGCGTCTCACCCGCGTTGAGGAGCTTGAGGGCGGTGAAGGCGGCGTTCTGCAGCGCCAGGTCGCGGCGCGGGGCCCGCGAGCAGTGGTACTTGATGAAGGGGAAGCAGCCCGTGCGCAGGACGTGGTAGTTGGCGCCGTCCACCTGCCAGTTGAAGTGCGAGAGGCCGAACTGGTCGTTGCGCACGGCGCTGTACTTCACGCAGTACGAGGTCCAGTGGGGCAGGCCCCGCTGCCGCAGGTGGCGGCTCAGCACCTCGGAGGCCTTGGGCTTGGCGGCGGCGCCCCCGGCGGGCGCGAGCAGCCGCCTCAGGGCCGCCTCGTGCAGCTGCCGCAGGAGCAGCATGCTACAGGCGGAGACCCCCTCAGCGCCCGGCCCGCGCGCCCCCGACACTCGCCCGCCGGGCCCCGCCCCCAGCCTTCCCAGCGTGCCCGGCCGTGCGCGCCCCCGGCGCTGCGAGCGCGCGCACACCAGAGGGGTGTTGGGACGGCTCGCTCCCGGAGCTGATGGGCACGCGACCGGGAGCGCGGGCGGGTCTGCTGAGTGGGGAGAATGGCGTCACGTGGCAGGCGCCCTGGTTATAGGGGTGTGTGAAGGGGTAGTGGGGTCACCTGGGGGTCCTGATAAAGGGGGTTCCTGAGGGGGGGATACTGGGGGTCACCTGGGGTCCCTGGGGGATGTTGGGGGGAGAGAGAATTCTAGGTCACCTGGGAGAGGCCCTGAGTCTGCACAGTCCTTGTGGGGAAAGTGGGGGTCACCTGGGGTCCCTGGGGGATGTTGGGGGGAGAGGTAATGCTAGGTCACCTGGGAGAGGCCCTGAGTCTGCACAGTCCTTGTGGGGAAAGTGGGGGTCACCTGGGGTCCCTGGGGAATGTTGGGGGGAGAGATAATGCTAGGTCACCTGGGAGAGGCCCTGAGTCTGCACAGTCCTTGTGGGGAAAGTGGGGGTCCCTGCTGGAAACTCTGGAAGTGGGAGGGTGAGGGCATGAAAAATCCCACTCCAGAAAATTCAAGCTGTGCTGCTGCTGACGGGAGCTGTTGTGGGATACTGCTGTAGGAAGCGGCCAAAAAATAACTTCAGAAACTAAATGGAAATTAGACACACTTCTGTGCCCTTTGTCACCTCCCTGTTCAAGACAGATAAATCAATAGCCAGTACTGAGAAAATGCTTTGATCATGTTCATTTACAAAAACTATCAGAAAGAACCCTGAATGGCCCGATCGAGCTACTAATCGTTATGTTTTATCATGTATACACATTCAAGAGGCCACCCGATGATTTCTTGGCACATGTTGCAACTGGAGTATGAAAAAGATTAACCTAAGTGTGAGGGAGAAATTTGATTTAGGCCACATTATATAAATACACTGATTTTATTTAGTGAAGTTTGACAGCAACATCTGAAGTTGAAATTGGGTTGAATATTTTAAAGCTCTTGGAAGCTGAATATTTTAAAATCATAACTAAAAATTCAGTGATATGATTTATCTAAACAAAACCTAAGGTTTTGAACCATTAAACATTCTGTTTGAGAAAAAATGACTGTACAGAAGGGTAAACTGAAAAATGGGAACAGATTTATTTTCTTTTAATAATTATGAGCAATATCTCAAACTCAGCAATCTTAGACCATTGAGCTGTGTAGTATGAAAGTGCTAATTAATCAATTACTATCCAACAATGTACCATGTTTATTTACTGTAATGCACTACATGACTATGTTGCAGAACCAGTAATTATTAATCATTGTCAGTAACAAATTTGACTCAAGTTCACCTTCCTATAATTAATAGAGCATATAGTTTGCTTTAATATCTTTCTTTATTAGCAGCAACAATGACAGGATAAAAAGAAAGTGGAACCTGATGCTGTGGTTCATTGAAATGCAGGATTGGACTAATGCATCATACTCCAACAGCACTATTTGTGTTATTACAGTTCATGGTCAGTCGGTGTTCACATTTTAAATTTATGCTAGACTGAAATCTATTGAATGTATTAAAAAATAATTGCTCCTAATTTTTAAACTATATTAGTTTGGAGTTTCAAGATATTTTGCACTCATTAATTTAAATGCTTGCATCTGCTCTTCCTTGTAAAAATGCCTGTAGATGAACAAAATAATCCTACAGCCTTTTAAGAGTAGCCTCTCATTAAACCAGTGAATGTATTGATATCCATATGTATGTGGTCACATTGTATACTACAAACGGAGGGAGAGAAACATCTGCATTTTCATAAGACCAGCAAAGCATCTCAGACCGTTCACCAATGCAAAGGATCATGGCTTGGTATGTATGTATATATGTATTTAAGATGAGCTTATGATAAAAAGTTGAGTATTTTTGGGCATCCATCTGAACATCATTCATTTAGAAAGAACAAACCACTCTTACAGCAGTGCTGCTGCATAATAAATGTTGGCTGGACAGTTTATGCTTTATATATTGAGGTCTCTGTTTTTTAGAGTGCACTGTGCTTTTATATAATTGCTGTTCCAAAACCACCTCTTGAAATGTGACATGCCACTTCTCAAAGAGTCTTTGGGGTGAAGATGGAAGACACCAGACTATAAACATTCCATAGTTAAAGTGAGTCAATTGGTGCATGAGTTACCAGGCTGTAATTTTGTAGTAATTTGTTTTGGATCTTGCTGTAAAATAGCAGAAGATTTAAAAAAAAAACCCCTATAATTTTGGAAATAGCATATTTATTGTTTTGGTCATTTCATCATGTACACAAAATCCCAGAAACTACCAGTTTAAAACCTGTAAGAGCCAGAGTCCTTCCCCAAATGTAATAGAAGTTCACAACCATGAGTCAGATTATTACAGTGAAAAATAAACTTCTGTATTTCATTATGAAGGCCTTGCTGAAGAAATGTTAGAGCATACCCACAAAACAGTAGGATGACATTTGGTAATAATTCCTTGCACTTTTATACCCTTTTTTAATCAAAGCATCAAAACTGCCTTGTAGATATTATTGAAGTCTCACAACCTCAGTATGTGTGTCATATTATCCCCATTTTGTAGTTAAGGAAATGGAAGCCCTGATCCTACATAGACTTACACACGTACTCACTTTACACACCATGAATTGTCACATGAATTGTTATAGTATTACTCACAGCATGTAAAGCTAGGCATGTGCGTATGTTATTGCAGAATTACGGTCTGAGGGAGAGAGTTTAAATTACCTACTCCAGGTTATACAAGTCTGTAGACAGCATTCAAATATTGAAGTCCTGACTCGCAGTCTCCTACCCTAATCAATAGACCGCAATTATTCCCCAAAAGAGGCACCAATATTTTATTATAGTTAAGAGGATTAGATCTTATCAAATGAAAAGCAAGCTCCCAGTGTTATTCCATTCAGTACCATTATTTCAAGTACTTCACATTTCATACCAAATTATCTTGCAGGAACTGAAGTAAGAATACGTAAACCATATGCCTAACTGTAAGCACATGAATTGTCCCATTTAGCTGGTGCTTACGGCCAGAGGTCCCATTCACAATAACATTAATACAACTAAAAATATTTAAGTTTTTGAAAAACATTTATAATTGGCATACTTAGAAGGGCTCATCTAGTCTAACCTACTGAATAGCACGGGCCATAGAATGTTCCCAAAATCATTCCTAAAAAGTAGATCTTTTAGAAAAACATCCACTCTTTTTAAATGGTCAGTGATGGAGAATCCACCATGACTCTTGTTAAATTGTTCCAATGTTTAATTACTCTCACTGTTAAAATTTTATGATTTATTTCCAGTCTGAATTTGTCTAGCTTCAACTTGTGGCCATTGAATCATGTTAGAAAGAAGAGCCAATTATTTAATATTTGTTCCCCATGTAGGTACTAATAAACTGTAATCAAGTCATCCCTTAACCTTCTACTTGTTAAGCTAAATAGATTGAGCTCCTTGAGTCTCACTATACAGCATGTTTTCTAGTCTTTTAATCATTTTCATGGTTCTTCTCTGAAACTTCTCAAATTTATCAAAATCCTTAATAGGACACCAGAACTGGACACAGTATTCCAGCTGCTGCTCTCCGGCTGCCCAGCTCTGAAGGCAGCGCCGCTGCCAGCAGCTGTGCAGAAGTAAGGGTAGCTATACTGCAACCCCCCCCAACTCCTTTTTGGTTCAGGACCCCTTTAATTACAACATTGTGAAATTTCAGATTTAAGTAGCTGAAATAATGAAATTTACAACTTTTAAAATCCTAGAACTGTGAAATTGACCAAAATGGACTGTGAATTTGGTAGGGTCTCACTGATAGCTGTCCAGACATGAGCCCCCTAATCCCAGATGCCATATTTTCCTGCCACCCTAGATCTGGATCATCATGGCCCTACAAATTCAATGTGCAAGGTATCTTTATTCAAGGGGTCATATTTTCCTGTAGCAAGAGGATGATAGAATGTAGTGGCATGAGCACTGGATTAAAAGCACCATGAACACATTATGCTGAAATATATTTGGAATTTATTTTTTTTAAATTGAAAATTGGCATTTTAGTTTATAACAGCCATATTAGTAGAAAATGACATTTTTTACACCAGTAGCATGAGAGTTGAATGTGAGAGATTGTAAAGCAATTTCAATCCTGCCATCAACTCAAGGCTCAGAAGTGCTAATAGTAATTAAAAACTTTTCCCTCCAAATACATTTCACACTTTGTACATGCTGAGAAATAACTCTCACCATGGGAACTTTCAGATCGCTTGTGCTGAGCAAAAACAGGTACAGTTTTCTTTTGTCAGAACAGAACAAAGACATAAAGAGGCAGAGGGTTTCATTTACTCCTAGGACACTGCAGTCTACTGAGTGCCAGTGAACTAATGAGCCTCTCAGACCTTATGTTGTTCTGGCATGAATCAAGGCTTGATTCTTCTTAAGCCTTAGGAAACTACCTAATTTCCAGGTTGATATCATCTGCGAAGTGGCTCCCCCTCCCCTGGCACTGTTTGAAGTGACCAGTGAAGAGATGGGGTTAGGTCAGAAATCTAGGAAGTGTCTCTTGTTAAGAGTAGGAAGTACACAGTATGTACCTTGGTTGCAGTGGGGAGGAAGTTAGGAGTTTACTATCTTCAGCATCAGAGAGAGAACAGAAAGTGAATATATCCATTGTCCTTGTTTTAAGGATTGATAGGCAAATAATGCTGTTGTTTAGTTAAGTCTTTTGACAATGGACTTCTTGGAAGCAAAAGATCACTATTGCATCTAACAGAGGCAAGGAACCTGCTGATCTCATTTCCAACTGCAGCAAAACAAAGGCTTCTAGAAAGGATGATTGTTGGCTGAATTCCACAGTCGAAAAGCCTGCTTGTGGTACTAGTGTATCCAAAACTGAGGAATTATTGAGACTACCTGACAAAAAGACCCAAACAATTTAAAAATATATACATTTATATTTTATTTGAAGAATAAATCAACATATCATATAAAGGTTCTCACTTCTATTTTTATTTCTTCAACCACTGTGGTGAATACAGAGGCTGATCATAAGTTTACGCATTGAGTTCACAGATCGGTGGCTCATGAATGGCACTTGAGTATTTCAGTTAAACCTTTGAAAAAGAAAGGCACTGTACACTGTAGTTCCATAGTGAATTTCATTACTGACTGGAAAACCCTGGCTTTGGTATTTGCTGGAGATTTTTTAGCTGTAGGATGGTAGAGACTTGGCATGTTCAGGAGATAATACATTCAATCTGCAGGAGGAAATATATTGTAATTTAAAGCAAGAGCATAATCTGCCAGCAAGATAAATAATACAGCCTTGGTTGGGGAGACAGGTCTTCCCCTTTCCATTGCCCTCCAGCCCTGAAGACAGCAAATGGCAAGTAATCTGATGCTAAGAAACACATAGGAAAGAAAAAGCGATGTTACCATCTATATCTAAATTACTTACACAAACCATTTCTGAGTGTACAAAACCTTCTTTTCACAATTTACAAATAGGGGCAGCAGAAGAATCCTCAAAAACGAAGAGAGGAAAACATATTTTAACAAATCTGGAAAGCTGAGGAATTCTAGAAGATTGAAAAAAAGTGAATGTGGTGATATTTAAAAAGGTTAAATGTGATGACACGGGTTACTATTGGCCAGTTAGCCTGACATGGATCCCAGGCAAACTCATTGAAGGGCTGATATGGGATCCAGTCAATAAAGAATTAAAAGATGGTAGCATAATTAATGCTAATCAACATCGTTTTATGGAAAATAGATATTGTCAAATAAACATGATATCTTTTATTGATAAGATTACAAGTTTGGTTGACAAAGGTAACTGTGCTGATATAATGTACGTAGATTGCTATATGGCATTTAACTTAATATCACAGAATTTTGATTAAAAAGTTAGCACTATTACAAAATCAACATAGAACATATTAAAATGGTTAAAAACTAGCTAACTGATTGATATAAAAATGTAATTGTACATCGGGAATCATCATCCAATGGGGATTTTTTTGTGGGATCCCACAAGGATCTGTTCTTGGACCAATGCTATTCAGTATAATTATCAATGACCTGGAAGAAAATATAAAATCACTGCTGGTAAAGTTTGCAGCTCATACAAAAATTGGTGGAGTGTTAAACAACAATATAGGTAGGTCAATGCTACAGATCAACCTGGATCTCTTGATAAACTGGGCCCACCTGAACAACATGCATTTCAATATAGCCAACTGCAAGATCACATGTCTAGCAACAAAGAACACAGGTCATGCTTCCAGGATGCGGGACTGTATTTTGGAAAGCAATAACTCTGAAAGGGATTTAGGGGTCATGGTAGATAACCAGCTGAACATAAGCTCCTAGTGTAATGTGATGGCGAGAGTGCAAACACGATCCTTGGATGTATAAGCAGTGATACAGGTAAGAAGGTGGTATGACCACTGTATAGAGCATTAGCGAGACCATTACTAGAATACTGTGCTTGGATCTGGTATCCACACTTTAAAAAGGATGTTGATGAATTAGAAAAGGTTCAGAAAAGAGGTACAAAAAAGAGTTGAGGATCAGAGAACCTGCCTAACTGTGGGAGACTGAAGAAGCTCAGTCTATTGAGTTTATGTAGAAGATGTGACTTGATCACAGTTTATAACTATCTCCATGGAGAGTTTTCTCATAGTAGGGTGCTCTTTAATTTAGCAGGGCATAACAAGATCCCACTGCTGGAAGCTGAAGCTAGACAGATTTAGATTAGAAATAAGGCACAGATTTTTAACAGTGAGGATCATTACCCATTGGACCAATTTATCTAGGGATGTGCTGGATTCTTTTCCATTTGCAGTCTTCAAATCAAGACTGGGTGAATTTCTAAAAGAGATGCTCTAGTTCATGTCAGAAGTTATGGGCTTGATGCAGGAACCATTTGATGAAATTCTATGGTCTGCGCTATGCAGGTCAGACTAGAAGATCATTATGGTGCCTTCTGACTTTTAAAACTATGAGTCTACAAATAAGGTTTGAAAAATACATGCTGTACTCCAGTATTCATAATACGAAGTTGGCGGACAGGTATAAGAAAATGGACATTTATTTTGTTCCTCTGTTCTTCACCAAGATTTCCCTTTGCACAACCAGGGATATTTTAGTTACTATTTTACTAATAATTTAAGCTCACTCAATAATCATTAAAATTTCCAGTCTAAGCTAATATTCATTCAATTATCAATAGACAAGGACAACAAAACATGTAACTTATTTCTTTCCTGCATTCCTGAGAATGAGAAAGTTTTTCCTAGAGGCTTAAAGAAAAAGTTTTAAAATTTCAGTCAACTATTCTTGGGGAGCATCTTTGGAGGATTCCTCTTCTTCAAATTTCAGTTTGTTCTCTGCTGTTATTCCCAGAATTGCTTCAATATCTTGAACTGCTATCTGTAATAGATTGAAAGAGTGCAAGTTATTTAATGGATGTTATACTGGAATAAAGTCCCCCCAAAGTTTTCAGCTGGTTACATTTCCTCCATCTCCCCCACCCCCAAAGTAACCTGTGTTATTTAACAGAATGCACCAATGGAATCTTCCACTATTACTGTGTGATTGAGGGTGTATTTATTTAAAAATAAACACAAATACATATAAATCCGAGATAAATGAAAATATATAGCTAGACACATTTTGTTATTCTAATTAACTAAGTTGTGTTTTATTATGCATATATAAATCATTATTAATTCACTATAAATAAAATGAATTAAAATCTCCTTTTACATTTTTCTTCAATACTTGGTTTTGAGTCCCTCCCTCAGATCAGAAAAATAGTTTTTTCAGTTTATTGTGTTACATGTTAAAATGTAATTATATTTTCCCCGAAAAATGCCATTTGACACTACTCGTCACAAGAAAATACAGTTAGAGTTAAGATTTAGTCTGTTTTACATTCCCACCATATCAACTACAACACAAATTTGCGATATAGGGTTCTCTTCTTGCCTTTTAAGAAACTGTTTATAGTTCAAGTTTTTAAAATCTTCTGTAGAGCTAGAGAGCCTCTGGGTTAGCAAAAGAACATTTGCTGAAGTTATGCTACTCTTTAGAATCAAAAGATAGCATCATTTATAATAAGCAGTTGTTTCCCCTATAAACTAGTCGCTTTGTACTTTCTTATGGCCTGATCCAGTATTGGACATAGGGCTGGATTCATTATTGCCTGATAATTTCTTTTCACCAGCTAAGCTGGTGCATAAGGGTTCCCTGTGGAACATTCCCAGAGTAGAAATGCCCAATGCCAGACACAGAGCTCTGCAGGTGCTCTGAGTCCATGAATAAGGTGAGCTCAGGTGTGGAGTGGGTACCCCCAGAAGAGGCAGTGTGAAGGAAACAAAAATGAGAGTGTACTAGTCTTTCAATGTTTAAGGTGACATGGAAAAAGTAAACCAATTGAGTGGTGAAAAATGAGTTGGATGTTTTAAATGTGATATTAATATTTTAAGTGGTCATTAGTAAAACAGGGAACTCCATTTTTTAATTTAAGATTTTTATCTTGATGGTATTCCTTTAAAAACAAAAGAGCCAATTGTGACAGAATTCCCTAAAGCAGCATCGTGGCCTCCTTTGCCTCTTACATTGGAAACTCAGAAGCTTTGGGGATTTGGTTTACAAATGGTTCCAAGTTAAAGCATGTTTGTTTTCAAAGAAAAAGTTTCAAACTATTAAATTTAACTAACAGGTTCACTGGGAGACTTGCTATATTGACCTGCACACTGTGAAATATGTACTGCTAACAATGAAAAAGGAATGGTTTAGCACTTGTTTACAATACAGCATGAGGTATTTTCAGCCCTGGTACAGAAATTAACCAGGATCGTTAGTTAATTAACACCTCACCTTAAAATTGGTCTCGCCTTGCATATTAGGTGCTGATATTTCTTGATGGATGATGAAGAGATTGTGAGCAAAGGTCATGAGGACCCCCTGGAGATCCTCTCCGATTGTTCTGTTAATGATATCCAAACAAATGAGTTTACCAATGATTCCCTTCACATGCTTAAAAACAATCGGCCTCTCATTTGTGCCTGTCTGGTGATGGAATTTAATGAGTATTTTCAATCTCACAAGGTGGCAATCTTCAGGGAGATCTGAAAGATGAGGCTCCATTTTAACTTGTCAACAGAAAGGATTTGTGTAATAAATAATATTTATTAATCAACTTAGCAAAGGAGAGCAGTAGGTTCAGCTATTCCAAGCACAAGGCTACCACTGAGTTAGGACAGTGCCCTTAGCATATATTTTAACATTTAAATTAGTTTAAAAGAATTGTTGCTACTTCATGCATACACAAATACAATTCATGCGTAACACTTCCTTTTGTGATACACAGACACTCAAACTGCATCAGTACTACTTAGACTATTGCATTGTACTTAGAAATATTAGTATTAGTCTTTGGGGCTTTAATCTCTTGATAGTACATCCAGAGTCTCAAGATAGCATATTTCATTGAGGGGGAATATGCCTCATTTAGCGCATGTCAGTTGCAATGCACATTAAGCACAGTGCAGTAAAATGCAGGATGAATTATTTAAAAAATGTTACAACTTGAACCAAACGGTTACACTTTTGGAACTTAGTTTCCAAATTAAAATGGTTGCCTGACATGTATTTAGCAGTCTTGTCTGAGGGAAAAGAAATATCAAACAGAAACTGTTAGAGATTCCACAGGATGTAAGTAAGGGCAAACTTTGGATGAGAGTCAGCTTCATTTCATAAGACCAGATCTGGAGGCAGTGATGCGTAAGGTGGTGTGAGTTATACTTAGGAAGTGATTGTGAGTCCAAGATTCTAAGAGGGGTAGAAAAAAGGTGTAAGGTTCACTAGGGTGGAACCAACACTAATTTAGGGGTTAAATTTTCAAAAGGGCCAAAGTCCCACTTAGGAGACTACAGTTGCTAAGTGCCAAGTCACTTTTGAAAATTTTACCCTAGATCCTCTACATCTTCCCTTTTGTTGAGTTTCTTGCTAATTCTCCTTTTCTAGCTCCTGGGTGTGTAAACTACACTATCACCCTTACACCCACTTACCAAACTCTTTCAACAGGCCAGTCTCACTGGAAGTCATCACATCACAACTAAATAGTGGGTGACAATCACTGAATTGCCAGATAGAAGTATTGATTTACTGGAAGACTATTAAAATCCATGATGGTAATACTTTGTATTTTCATCTTCTTCAGCTCAAATAACTGTTCACTTGCTTACTTAGCTATTTAACTTATACTGTCTACTTACATCATTCCCAATCTGTACCGCTTGCGATCTTCATACAGTATAAAAATTGTTCCTTGTTTTTCCTGTTACATTGAAAAAAAGTTATTTTAACTGTTGCTTAAAACAGTGTACATACTGATACTTACAATAAGAGATGCTAACATCTATTGTGCAAGGATGGTACGTACAAAATCATGTCATCAAAGAAAGGAGTTTTAAACTATATGTACTGGATTATGACTCCGTGTAACCTAAGTAATTTGTACTGGAGAATGCAATATAATAATTCGATGTAAATGCAAATATACACATTTCAGAATCTGTCCAGAAACAAATATTTTGTGCCTTCTACAATGGTGGATGGTCACAGATATTTTATGTATACACTTTGTTAATTCATCAAGATAAAGAAGGCCCATAAGAGCATTACATTCTGTAACGTTGAGAGAAATTGAAAATGTTTTTAGTCTTCATTATATCTTCTAATTCATTCTGGGCTAGACCTTGTTCCAAGGGAGTCAGTGGCAAAACTCACAGGGTCTGATTTTTCAGAGGCGCTAAGCACCCATTATCATATCATTTGGAAACATGAGAAATGTCTCCTGATATGAAAGGCGAGTAGGAGAGTATGAAGTCTTTGCTGAGTGACCACATGGAAGACTTCTGCCCCAGGATCCAGATACTCTTTCCTTTTATTATTCCCTCTCTACATACCATCTCTTCCCCTCTTTTTCAGTGTTCCACTATTACTATCTCATTGCTCTCTTCTCTTGCTCCATTCACAATCCTCTACCTCTTCCTTCTCCAGTGAAGTCTGTTTCTCTTCATCCTCCATCCATCCTTCTGTTCTCTGTTATCACCTGACATCTCTCAATCTCCTTCTTCACAGAACCACCCCCACTTTTAAGCCCACTCATACAGATCCTCAGGACAGTCGCCTATTAAGGAGTCAACTAAATATACTTAATCTAAAGGAAAACAAGAAACCTTTGCAAAACCAGACTAATTTATATGAGGCCTGCTAAAGAACCCTTTGTAATTTAGCTTTCATACAATAGTCTTAGGAAATCTGTTAAAAAAGAGTTGTGTGTTAAAGTACTGCCAGGTCTGCCTTATGGCACAAACAAGATAATTGGACAATTTTATTGTGAATTTTGTCCGATATAACAGAACTCCTGCACATGATATTGTGCTGTATGATTTCAGAGGGTTATAGTTGCCAGACAGAAGTTAGGCAGAGTGACTATTACACTTTTCTATACATATTTCTCCTTCCATACCTGGACATCAAATCCAATGCCATGAGCCTTACATATTTGGAGGAGAACACTATAGTAAATTACTGAAAGGTTGGAGTGCCTCAGCTGACTGCTCATTACTGCACAGCGGCTGCTTACTGGAGACGGCTGGAAAAAAACAACAACATATGATTCTTCATTTCATATCATTTTATATAAAGCACCTACAATTTGCTATTTAAATATAAAGGACTTTTGATGTTAGTTATACTGGTGTAAATGTGGAGTAACTCCATTTCTATTCACAGTGGCATTCCCATTCAGATCAATATCAGTTGAACATATAACTCAGAAGCAATGTAGGTTTCTGTGGGGCAGATTCTACTCTCAGCTATATTGATGTAAATCTAGAGTAACTCCCCTGAAATGCTCTTTGTAAATCACCGGAAGATGTTTCAATTACTTCACTGATGACTGAAGCGCTATGGAACCATTCTATCAGATTTTGACTACAGTGGAGCCCCTCCAGATTTGCACTGCTATAGCTGAGAGCAGAATCTTCACACTGTGTGCAAATCTGTATTGTTTTCAAATTTTATACTCAACTGCTATTGATATGAATGGAAATTCCAGTGTGACAGTCAATGGAGTTTCGTGAGCTATGAACAGAGGATGGCATATAGATTCCCTGGAGCCAGATTTACAGCTGGCCTCACTCCAGGTCTGCACATCCAGCCACTGCATTTGCATGTACATTTGGCTTTCTCTTTATGTAAATCTCGTAACTTGATGCCTCACCCCCAATCTGCATTTGTTAAGAGTTTGTGTTTGAAAATGCAGAGGCCATTGAGTATTTATAGTGTAGCACGTAAAATGCAGTATAGTTTTTGTTATTACAGAGTATTACAAATCTAAAAAGTTTAAGCCAATGTGACAGAGCAAAGCCAGCTAGAGATTCTTCTTCCCTGGCAAAGAGCTGAGGTCTGAAGGACCATTCTGCATTTTCAGGAATCTGGACACCGTAAAACACAGCAAAACGAAGAAAACAAATACCAAAATTCAGAGCACCGGATGTGTGAAAGATGCAAACAGTTAAGGGTCTTGCAATCAATATATGTTTACTTTTAGAGTAACAGCATCCCAAAGCAGGATATGACCAACCTCTCTTCAATCTGATAGCATGGTTCTTCAGTATCTTTAGCAACAATCATCAAAGAAGTAATAAAACGGTCAACATGTTTCAGACAGGACAGCTCAACACCATCCCAGCTGTCAATATCATATCTGCCACATCATGGGTTCTCACATAAAAAAGCAGAAGCCAGAACTATCAGTGTGTAGGAGACCATTGTGATTACTGAGCATGTTATTGCATGGTAATTACCATGAAGTCACATCATAATTCCAGTCTTATTGTTGTCTTAAGTTGCAACACTAAGAAAATTACAACAGCCAAGGGGGAAATTCTGCCCTGAGATGGGCACATATATCTCCTCATTAAAATAGATATGGATGAGCTTTGTGGGTTCAGTTTGCAGTGGATGGCAATGAATCACTTGTTTGCTTAGAATTTGGGGTTTTAGAAACTTGTTTGCTTGGAGTTTGGGGTTTTAGAAACTGAATTTTTAGAAATGCTGCAAGTCAAACCTTGTTTACCTACACATATGACCAAAAGCTCTTCATGATTTAAACTGCTTTAAAGACTGATACCCATTCACACTAAGGTCATTCTACATCATTATGGCCAGAGCAGCATAAAGGGGCTTTAGTGTAACTGAAAATCAGGCCTTCAGGGTATGATCCTGCAAGACGCTCCACTCGCTGGGATACATTCTCACCTGGTGCAAATCAACATAGCTCTACTAAAGTCAATGGAGTGGAACTGATTTATACCACTGAAGTCAATGGAAGTTGGGGGACCTATTCTGTAAAGTAATTTGAGCTTTTAAGTCACAAGCACTGTGCAAACAACATTACTCAGGCCCACTGAATGTTTGTAGTAAAACCCCACATTCAACTTGATTGTAGGTGGCTTTGTGACTCTACGTGAACCTTTTGCACAGCATTACATTGAAGTGAGTGGCGCCTGAGTACAGCACGTCCAAAAAGCAGAATTTGCTCCACTTATATATTGTTCACGTTGGATGAGAAGTGCTTTAATTCTGCCGTCACTTGTATGCTGTGCTCACTCAGAAATCCATACACTCTACATGACTCTGCTGGTCAAGTAGCTTTAGAGCAAAAAGAGAGTATTCTGAATTTGGGAAAATATATTAGTCTTGGCCTTCTCTATTATGCCTCAAAGGAATAGGGTATCATATCCATTCAGAAATGAAAACAGGAATTGTAGTTAAAAAGGGGAAGTGGGATCAAAGAACAACGTTGCTCTAGGATGCATACGTTTGGGAAAAAAATACACACATGGCATCGTAACTGTAAGTCCTTCAGTATTGGTCAACTGTCAAGGCAGGTATAGTTTTAGGGCTAACAAATTTGATAGCATCACTTTAAATACATAGAAAATGGAGATGAGAACGCAACTGCTGGATAAAATCAAATCAGTTAGGGATAACAGAAGCATTGTGACCAACACCAAGAGGTGTATTCTTCCACCCTTAATCAAGTAGCACCTTACTCTCATAAATAATCCCACAGATTTAGTTGACATATTTCATGAGAATGAGGTGATATTCATTGGGTATAAGGTTGGCAGAATCTAAATGATTTAGCAAATATGGAACATAATATTCTAAAATATCCTTTACAGTCCACCCAAACTCTGTGTTGAAAATGGACCTGAGTTCTGCTTATACATGCTGCCCAATCAATATCATTACACATTTCTCAGGCTCAAACCCCATACTGATTTGTTTTTCATTGTAGGTTTCAGCCAGTACAAGGGATCTGACCCAAATCTCTTTGAAGTCACTGATAGTCTTTCCAGTGAGTGTAATGGGAAATGGACAGGATGCTTAACTTACTTTCAAAAGCTACAGTGTCAGAGCCTGGATTACCAATCCTGTGCTCAGATTACATTATCACCGCAAAGGGATGGACTATGAGGATTTAAAGGGGTGTTGTTAGAACACATGTTGTAAGTAGCACATTGCATAAGTGTAGACGAGGCAGCATTTACATTAGCACATGCTAGTGGGCTCAGCTGAAGCCTGGAGACAGCCCTAACAACACACCTTTAAAACCTAATGAAGACAAACCTGTAGCTCTATAAGGAAGGGTGGGGGATGTCTTTACCATCCCTTCCATGCCCACATGTAAATCTAACTGCCAAGCTTTGTGCCTTACTGAGAGAAGAACCAGTCCCTTGTCCTTTTCAGAGTAGGCCTGATCTAGTAGTCCTTATAAAGCCATAGCTCCTACTTGAAATCAATAGACTTTTCCTGCCAGAGAACAGCAAAACTAGGGCCAGTAATTCAAATGAGTTTTTAAAATCATAGCCACATTGTAGCTTTGTTCTCATTAGAGGCCTGATACTAGAATCATCGTGCCCTCTGCTGTGCAATTCAGCCTTGCAGTTAGGGGGAGTTTTGAATGTGCAGCTATTCCAGGATCAGTCCCTACATGAAAAACAATGTGGAACAAATGTATGGTTAATATTAATTCTAAGTCATCTTTCATTAAAACACCTGAATCATCACAAAAATACTTAATGCTAAATATAGAAAACCTTAAATACCATTTTTCATGAATAATATTTTTCTAGGCAAGGTTTAAAGTGACTATGGTCCAGATCCTCAAAGGTATTTAGGTGCCTAACTCCCATTGAAATCAACAGAAGTTAGGTGCCTAAATAGGCCGTGTCCTGCCAAGGCTTATTAGAAGGGATAGTGCATACAGTCCTATGAGTAGCCCTTAAAAAGCAACAGAGATAACACTATGGTTGAGATTCAGAAAAGCATTTGAGCACATACTTAAGTCCTGTCCTGACTGAGGATACTTTCCTGAACTGGGGGTTGAGTCTGGTGTTGTTTGCAGGACTGGGTTCTTAGATCTTTGAATGGGGATACTGCATCTTGAAGCATGTAATTTACAGTATTTTCCCCAAAATGATATTGTTTTGACATTGATGCATTTAAGTTGACATAGTTGAAATCCTTATATAATACATCTCTGCCTGAAAATTAATCATGTTTATAATATTCTGAGAATTAATAACAGCCATTGCTCAAGTCATTAACTTAAAGAAGGAGCTTCCAAAATCTGTTCTCTGCAGTAGGGGACCACAAATAAATGAATGCTTGATAAAATAATCCAAGTAGCAGTTTAACAAGCGTAAACTTGAATGTGGCTGCAATAACACAGAACTATTGTTTAAGGGTTGGCATCAGGTTGATGAGGTGCTTATTTCAGCTACAAAGCATGCATACACATGCATAATGAACTGCAGTATGAATTATTAATGTGTTGCTTATTTAGCCTCATCTGTCTAGAAGATAATGTATCCTAACTATAATGAGTGATTGGATTTCTACATAATTACAGTAGCAGCAGTATCTAGGAAATTTGTTCTTTCAAAGAAGAATTTCTAAAAATACAATCGTCACACAAACTCAGTCGTTGCTCCATTTTATCAATATCAGCCCTAGCAGCATTGGGAATATATAATACATAAAGGGGACAGATTCATTATTAACATCATAATTTTACACAAAGTGCTTTACTTAATCATTCATTACAGATCATGTGCTGTAAAAACATTTGTCTCTCTCTCTCTCTTTTTTTTTTAGAAAGATCTTCAAAGATAGTACTTTTTTTCTAGTTAACTTTTAAGGAGGTAAGAGCCAAAGATATAAAGAAGAGGAAAAAATTAAGAATAGAGTGACAGTTTATGTTAATCGTGACAGAATTTTAATTCAAAAAGTTGCTACTTGATTACTTTTCATTTCTAGAACATGTACTACTGGGACTAATTCATTCCTCTCCAACTTAAAGTGGTTGCTTGACAAGAACAATAGATCAGGATCTCATTAACCTCTAAATTACAACTCTCTGGCACTTTTTGGAATGGCACAACATCTCTCCTTTATAGACAGAAAAAGCGGTTTGTGCGTTTTCTAATAAAACACCTAAACACTGCAGTTGTTCTCCTGGCACTGCCTCTTAACTCACCCTAATTTTTCCAGAGGGTTTCACCTTGTCTGTCCTTCTGCTGGTGAGAGCCACCATCATAAGGACAATCTCAAGGCTGATAAGCCAAACAGTTTATTAAATTTACTAAATTCAATAACCATAGTTTACACTTTAATAGCACTATCCATATGAGGATCTCAAAGCACTTTACTAATTGTGACTTATTTAGCCTCACAACATCCTTATGGGGTAGGGCAGTATTATCAGCACTATCTTGCAGATGTGGAAGCTTAATTTACAGAACCGTTAAGTGTCATCCCAAAGTTTACATAGGAAGTAGAACACAGGGGTTCTGACTTCTAATCTTGGACCTCAGCCACAGGACCATGACTATCCTTCCTCCTTTTAGCTCTTGTGACACCGTGGTGCTCTCCCTACAGTGCCCCTTTTACCACCTGTTTGTTATCTTGTTTCACAAAGTTTAAGAATTAAATATCACAAGATTACTTAAAACTTTGAGAACTATTTCAGAGTATTCATCATTTAATTAGTGCCATAAATAGAACCAATACTGATGGGTGAAAAATGTGGCTAATCAGAATGAACATAAATGGCCAATCACTTTCTTTTCATTTCTAATGTGATGTCACATTTTTTTAACCTTCCTGAAATGCAAGAGAAGTAGCTGCTCCGTTATTAACCTTTGGTGCTGTACAGCAGCTGCTGGTTATGCTAAAGGAAACCCCAAACCTTGGAATCCACAAATTAACTGGTGTTGCTGAATGTGAAGGTGCTGAACAGCCTTTTATACCCGAAGTAACTTAACAATGTTAGTTGGAAATGAAACATTACTTACAGTTTCTGCCTCCTCACTCTGAACACTGTGACTTTTTGTTTTCTTCCATGTAAGTGGTACTTCAAAGCAGCTAGAGCACCCATCCAGATTGCCATTTGTCACATACAACATGAGCTGAGTAAAGGCCAGCTGGTCACTATAGCAAAGGTCAAGGTCTGTTACCCACACCTAAGACAACCAAAAAAAAAAGTGAAATTCACCAAGTTTATTTAATGAAGCTGGGATTCCACTGGTTTATGAATGCTGGTACATCATTTACTTGACTGAGATAAAGAAACCATTTCCAAACTGGAACAATCAAAACTCTTACATAATTTTAGAAAGCTGCCTACCAGAGAATATTGAAAGGCTGAGTAAAAGACTTACAAGACAATAGCAAAACTCACTGCAAAGGTTTTAGCAGGAATTAAGGACGTAGATGTAGATGAGCTCATGCGGTGGAGCAGCTCATAAATGGAGCTAAAATGTACAACTGGGATTTTCTCCCCTAAAAATTTTGTACAGTTAAAAAACACTCTAGTTACACAAAAACCCAACAATGTTTTTTTGAAATGGTAACCACGAGGGCCTTAAGGGCAGAGTGATGATGTGAGTGAAAGGGACAGTTTCACATAGAAAGCAATGCTATTTGTATATAACATATGCATTAGTCATTGCATGATTTTAGTGATGGTGTTTAGCAATGCATATTCCTACTGAAGTATACAGCATCGTAAACAGCAGTTGCTTTGTCTTGTATGTAAGCAAGTTATGTGACTTGGGGCCTGCTTCTGCCTTACACTGACTTTTTTGCAGATTTAACTTCCATGGAGTCACTCTCTAGATTTACATCTGTGTAACTGTGAGCAGAGAGTCAGGCCCTAAAATGTTAGGGCTGAGAGTGACACGTGCACCCATAAAGCCTTGCCTCTGCACAAACTGGCTCACTGCACATTGAACTACCCACTGGCACACAAATGCTAATGTGAGTGTTGTGAGGACACAAGTTGATCTCAATTCTGAAACTCTGGCTCTTTATGTCTAAGCCTATATATTATTAGAGATAAAAGTCCAACTTACAAGGAATGTTAAATAAGCTGTCTGGTTACTAGCCTCTATCTACCACAGGAATTGATATGACCCTAAACAACCCTGTATTCACACACAATTGTAATAATCTTTGTACTAAATATGCCTTGTGAGGTATCATTTGAAAACTATTCACTCTCTGGTCAGTAATATCATGGTGAAATGTGTGTAGCAACATTATATGTAAAGTTATAAATTCCGCCCGCACGATATTATTACCCATGTTCACAACCAGACAGCCTTGCCTCGGTAAAGGTGTTAAATAGATCTATCCTAAACAAAGGAATGTGGATTTACACCACCTTAAATATAAGCAGTAAACAGGGCCATCAAGCTAACAAGGGGAAGAGACTGTGGGAAACAGAACAATTTGCATTTTAGCAAACCCCAGCGGGGGAAAGAAAGAGCATGGAGTGTCCTTTACCACCAGACTCCATGTTGCCTTCCTCCCCATTTGAATAAACTCTTTACTTTGAGGGATCATTTCAAAGGTTCATTGGACTATAAAAGAAAGGGGCAGAAAACCCCAAGTTCTCTCTTTCACCTAAGACGACAAAGGAAACAGCACTTTGGGTTTCTGGAGGAGACCCTGACCAAAATGGGGGATCAGTCACCTTGCAAGAAGACTGGGGGTGAGATAAAGACAACTTGAACAAGGCTGTATCTTGCGAGATTAAGTTTTAGAGTTTTAGATAGGTATTTTCACTTTTATTTGCTTGTAAGCATTTCTAACTTTCTTAGGATTTGAAGTGAATTCAAGTATATCTTCTTTTGTTAATAACCTTATTTTACTTTTAATCTAAACCCACAGTGCTGTGTTTGATTAAAGTGAATGTTAACTTCAGTTAATGTGGCAAGCTGTTGGGTTTTGTCTCTTTAAAGGAGCAAATGGATCTTATTCCTCTGAATATTTCAGGAGGGGGCTGGACATTGCAGAGCACAGGTGTGTGGGAAACTATGGGACTGGGGGTGCGTTGGGGTCACCTGCTAATATTAACCAAGTCTACAGAATGTGTCTGTGAGAACTGCTGGCAGGTTGTTGGATTCCAAGTGGTTGAATCAGAGCAGTACAGTTTACAAAACATAGTGTGCATGCTGGCTGCGTGTGTGGCCTAGGCTGGGAGTCTCAAGTAGCAGAAGCATTTTGGGGCACTCAGGGTAATGATACAAGCAGTGTCCTCTTGCTGGTCTGAATTGCACCCTGAAGTGTGCCACCGCCATCATCCGTATTTTTGGAGCACCCTCATGATCTTTAATGGATTTATCCTCACAGCACCTCTGCAAAGTAGGTCAGTGCTGTTAGCCCCCATTTTACAGATGGGGAACCGAGTCCCAGAGATACATGCTCATGGTCATAGAGGAAGTCTGTGGCATAGTGGGAACTTGAACCAAGGTCTCCCAAGTCCTAGGTGTGAGCCCTAAGCATTCTTCCTCCCTGCACACCATTAACTGTATGAACAAGTATCTTGTGGAGCATCTATGAAGTCCTACAGAGCTGATAATAGCAACACACTTGCACTGAAGGAAACTGAAATGTAACCGTATTTTCAGGAAGACTTGGGGCTCTTGTGCCTTTAAGAGCCATCACGCATTGGGATGCCACAGAGGTGCACTGTCCTAGCCATAGCTCTTGGAAGCTTCATGCCTGACACTTGTACTATGCCTCCTGGAGCAAGGGGAGCACACGGGCAGGGAGGGAGGGCACTGTGCCACACCTGAAGGGGGTGTAGCATCTATCCCCTTTGCTCTAGTGGCTAGTACGGAGCGTCGGGGGGAGGGGGAGAAGCAAAGCTCCTCCCACCCACTTTTAGGAGACTTTTGCTAGCAGTGGCACTAGCTTCATCTTGCGCTAAGGGGAGCACAAAGAAGCTCCTTGAATCCTCCTCTCCTCCAGCCTGTTGTACTCACAGAAGCCTGTACATACTTTGCGTTTACATTTTTCACATTTGGGGCTTATATGCATTAGCACTTACTTCCGTATAACTGAAGTCACTTGGGTGTGAAAAAGCCACCCGAGTGACGTAAGTTACACCAACCTAAGCACCGCTGTGGACAGCGCTATGTTGGCGGGAGAAGCTCTCTGCACTAGCAGCGCTCCATGGTACACTGCGCTGTTGTAGCAATTCTAGTCTAGACTAGCCCCAAAAATCCATGTGCCTAACCCTGCAATCAGATACATTAACATACATAAAATGTCTGCCCTAGAGTGGACTCCTTTAAAACAAATCTAGGAGTGAGTGACTTGAATAAGCCTTTGAGTGGTAAATGGCATCATTATAAGGATATTAAGAGGTCAGGCAGCCAAGGCCTCTTGCTAAACTGGAGCTAATTTCTGAATCGTATTCACACAGTAATGCCCTTTTCATAACAGCAAATAAATCACATCTGTAACAGTTGTTAATAACTAACTGCCAAGTATCTGTTGCTGTATTAAATATGCTATTTGTCAACTTAAATATTTCCTGCTGCATGGTATAAAATGCAAATCAGATGCTGATGGCTGGCTTTGCTTAACAATAGAGGGAACTTTCACCAATTACAATGCTTAATTTTCCCTAAGAATGTAGTCTTACATAGTCACTTTCTATGGAGGTGAGAAGGAGCTTTCAAAATACAATAGATTTAGACTATTTCAGCATGTGATAACCCTTCAAATGAGCTACATTTTTACAGCACATGTAGTTCATGATGAATTCATATTAAATGCATTTCATAAGTATTAGTAATAAATCAATAATAGCAAGTGTGTGAAAATTAGGTTTAGAATCTAAAATAAGTATTCTACAAAGAGAGTGAGAACTGGATGGCTTGAGTGAGAGGATCAAGGATTATGGAAACTATTTAGTTCATAGGTTCAAGTCTGTCCCAAAATGGCAGTGACCAACCGTCATTAGTATCCAATGCCTGTTCAGTGACCCATGTGACATGAGTTGATGATCTCCGTCCAGTTTCTGGTGCCACAGCAGTAAAGCCACAATCAATGTCAGCAGTAAGTGAAAGCTTTGCTGGAAGCCTCAACATAGGGGAAGGAGGGAAAGATCTCAAAAGCTGAGAGTCAATTAATCCCTCACCCCTAGAAGGGGTCCCTCCAAGACAGGCTTCAGACACAAAAGCAGGGAGTGTAAGCAACATTTGCACTGCCATTGCCCGTGTTGTACCTGATCAGTGGATAATTACGTGGCTTTGGACAGTCAAAGTCATGTTCTGACAATGTGTAAAGAACCTGGCCTTCCACTTAACAACAGATAAACCCTCAAAGAAATGCAGCAATCTTGAAACAGACATTAGCAGATGACAAATTTATTAAAACATGACAGAAATTCAAATAGACAACATAAAACGTGATGTTACATGTTTTATGTAACAAGTAATACAATCAAACAAGCTTTGTCAGCAGCTACTTTCCTGTAAGTTTAACTGTAAAGTGTGCGTAGGCCACTTTTATTTATGTTTAGATCTACAGAAAAGACCCATCAAATTCAGCCTGGGCACACTTCATATAACGCTGGCTCTAACAGACCCTCCAAAAGGTAAGCACTCACCACTCAGACCCAGGGGAATTACAGGGTCCTCAGTGAAAGAGAAGTTAGCCCAGCCCAGCTCAGCTCTCTGCTCAGGGAAGGGCTATAAGATTGCAGGCTAGTGATAGAAGGCCTTTGGGCAGGACAGCCTCCATACCCAGAGGTCATAGGACTGGGCTGAATGCTGGAGGTGTTACTGTCCATCAACGTTCCTTACATTCCATGCTTTATCATCCTATGATGATTTTAGCCTTGTGAAAAAGTGCTATAAAAATTAATGGATTAAATCAAGAGTTAGATTCTAAAAGCCTACAGCATGTAGCAGAGAATGACACCCATCACCTCTAACCCACAGTTGCCAACTTTCACGCAGTAAATAAGCACCCCGACTTTCACAATAAGCCAAAAATCAAGCTAATCCCGTTTCAAAACAAGGTCAAAACCAGCCAATCCCTAATAACCCCAACACTCTATGTGACTAGATCCCCCCGGCGTGCAGTCTGGGACTGTGGTGGGCCTGCTGTGCACCCCTGACTCTCTCCCCCCCTTGCCTCTGCTTGCCAGGAGCCACAAACTAGCCAACAAGCAACTCACAAGCCAATTAAGCCAAAACCAAGCCCAATTTCTGCATTTTTTTCCGCAGGTTTGGCGTGTCTGCTCTGACCATGGTTCTTTTTAACCATTCTACAGAATGCTACAGCAGGGATATTGTTTTGTGTTACTACAGAATGGTGCCAAACCCCTACAGAGAGTTTAAGTCATCGTTACATTCCAGGGCTAAGAAGGTTGTCATTAAAGGTGCAGATTACCCAGTTTTTAAAATGGAGGCCGCAGTCCTCAACAACACTGAGTTCAGGGAGAGGAAGGCAATGATAGCTCCAAGCCACCTTTTTACCTCCTCTAATCCTGGGCCTGAACCATCACTCTTGTAAGCTGGAGATGCCAAATGGTCACTAATTTATGCCAGTTGGGATGTTCCCCTAGGGACAGTTTTATGGGAGCAGGATTGCCAGAGCACACTGCACTCTGGCCATGTCCTGGAACTCCTCCTACGTAGGGGAAAGAAGGGAGAGCCGGTGGCGTAAGCGATCTATGTTGGCTTCATACTATGACAGGTAAAATCCCCCAAAGTCCCTTTAGTTCAGCTTCCAGTCCACTGTGCACTGCTGAAGCAACGTGAAGGAGAGACAGACTGGACTGAGAATCTTGCCCCTGGTTTTCATGGGATTGATAATAGGGTGCAATTTTTCATGTTACTAGTTCAGATGCAGCCCAGATCATTAGTAACCAACCGATGCCACCATCCAGCAGGTGGGTAGATTCCTATATGAAATGAGCTGGAAGTTTCCCTCCAGTTCCCATTGGTCAGATATGACCTTTGCAAAATTCACAGTAATTGATAAGGACAAGTAAACTTGTTGGTAGTCTTGACAGTGAGGCTATGGATTAAGTGAGATTGAGGCTCGCGGGGAGAGCAGCAGGGCAGCTGCCTATGGTGGACTTATTCTGGGGATGCGGCGTGGACATCCATTTGCAGGCCTATCCATCTGGCACCTTTCACCAGTGATATACAGACACAGACCCTCAAATGGAAACGAGTAGAGCTTGTAACCTTATACTAAGCACATGCTTTACCCCACTGCAGTTAGCAGGTGTCCCCTGGGCGTAATAGCCTAGGATTAATTATAATAAAAAAGAAAAAGAAGTAGAATCCTTTATATCTGAGCCTAAAGAATTCTAGTCCAAGAGGATTCCATAGGTGTTGACTTTTCATTTTCCCTGAAGGGCTCATCAGGCACATGCCAAGAAAACCTGTTTCCACTGCAATGAAAGGGCTTTTTTGTATGCAGAGCACTGAGCTAAATCAATGTGGCTGGAGCTGCCAGCAGCAGGGGAGAAGAACCTGAAATAATAAAAATATATAACCTTTGAGCAAGAGCACAGAAACTGGGAAAGCAAGGATTTACAGGCTGTCTGCCCGCTGTTTTTCATGGTGTATCTGTGCCTGACACATACATGCCATGGTCTAGGAAACAAATATTTTAGGGATGCCTATTGCCCAGTAGAGTTTCTCTCTTCCACTGCCGCCTCCTCCCAAGATGCTGGCTTGAATGCACACAGGCCCTTTGCTTTGAGCCCTCTCAATTCTGCAGCATCTCCGCTGCTGGCCACTCTTTCTGCCGACTGACTTATGAAGCACTGCACAGGGTGACGAGCATGGCAGAAGAAGTCTGGTGGCATTAATGAAAGGAAAATGATTCCTTATTATTAATAACGTATACAGCACCATTCATCCCAAACAGATCTACACAGGGAGTGCTCCACCCTCTGCTAAAAATGCCGCCAGGTCTGCGCAAAACGCAACAACTCAAATGGGAAAGTGAAGATTACATGAGCTAAGTGGGACTGCTGGGAATGTTAAGTAGATGGATGTGATCATCTGAGTTGGAATTTGCCCAGACAGTGGGAATTAATGCCCACATAAAAGTGTTATGGCAACTTTAATGTCCATAAGTGGTTAGGACATTGCCATTACAGCTCAGTCCACAAGCAGCAGCTCAATGCCCCAGAGCACCATGCCCAGAGGAAAGAATGCCACTACTGAATGTTCACAGCATTTCTCATCGCACCTGGGATTTGCTTATAGGTTCCACTCAAGTACTGGGCAGGCCCAAAACCTGCTTAGCTCAAGAAAGTTGCAGCACAAGGTAGCACAAAGCAGACCACAGGGCAATTGTAGTTCTTGTCGCCATCAGGTGGAAGCAGGACAGGGGAAGAATGCCAAGCCAAGAATGTTATGTCCGAAAAAGAAAGAAGGTAGAAGCAGACAAGAAAGACCAAGAGGAGAGGGGGAAAAAGAACCAGAGTGAAGCAAAAACAACCCCCCAAACCACTGAGTAAAAGAAAAATAAGATACTAAAGGAAAGAGCTGGGCCTGGAGAACAGATCCTGGGATGCAGCTGGTTTCCAATAGCACCTACTGCCACAACTCAGCAGGGAAAACAAACACATTTCCAAGATGGCTCCTGCTTCTAAGTGAGGTTTCTCTTCCCTGCTAAGCTGTGGGAGTGAGAACTGTGAAACAAGTGAAGTTTGACGTTTCTATCTGCTGCAGTTTTTGATTAACAGAGCTATATGGCTCTGATCCAAACTCCACTGGCGTCAGCGGAAGCCTCCTGACTGACTACAATGGGCTTTGGATCAGGCCCTATAAAGCCAATTATTATCGAAGAGTCTATATAAAACAAGTTCTAAACTCACCAAACTGCATGAAAAAAACATTTCTCTCATCTACTGTAATGATTTTCCTTTAACTCAGAGTGACAGACAGTGGCGATCTCTATAAACTCTGTAAGAACTGAACAGTCCTTCTTCATTGTGAGAAGCAACAGAGGTAAATGAAATGTGATTCCAACTTATACCTGTTGATACCGCATACTTCTTCAATTAAAGCCACAATCTACAGAGCCCAAATGCAAGACTGAAGAAAGGCAAGCACATGACCTAATTCTTTTTTTTTTAAAAGGTGGCTTGTAGTTACAGCTTTTAATAATTTTAAATGAACAATCAGTGCCAAATGCATCTGTGCACCAAGATGCCTGTTTTCACTGGAAATCCTACTGGTAAAAGGAGATGTTCAGTCTGTGTGGAACATGGCTGGTGTGGTAGCTAATTTTGTTTGTTGCTGTATCATTTTAACAAATCAGACACGGGAATTATTTAAAAGGTCCCACACAAGTGTAAATCTAAAGACTGGTGGAGAATGCAGTCTTGTTTTTCTGCTGGTAACTGAACTAGTCATTAGTGGCTAGGAAATGGAACTGTGTCCATGGGGACATGCTATTCATCTCTTAACTTTTCAACACAGAAGGGAAATTATTTCCAATGTGGTCTATGGGATTACATATCTTCCTTAAATTGTAATGGAAGAGGAGTGTCAAAATCCCCCAGAATGCTCTGAACATATCAGCCTTAGTTTTTTTTTCCATGATATTTGCATGGTTTATAAAAGCAATAGTGACTGCTCAGGTCAGGCATTTACTAGCAATTAATAACCAAGTGAGTTGTCTGCTCCAGTCAGTCAGCTGCTGTTACAAAAAAGGCGTGCCCCAGAGGTCATGTATAAGTAAAATCAAAAGAGTGGCACAACCAGGAAAGTACTGAACATTTAATGTTTTTAAGCCTGTTCTCATTTTCCTAATTTGCCCTGGTACCTCTATGCAATGAAGGGCATCAGAGACATGATGTCATAAACTGATCTGAGGCCTCTGCAGTACCAAGAACCCACCACATGACAAGTTAAAAAGTAATGCAGTCAACTTTAACTCGAAATGTCAGGGCTTTCACAGGTTTCTGTCACCATCTAAATATTGACAAAAACAGGCCCTGTTTCTAGAGCCCTGCAAATCCATGGATATCCGTGGATAATTTTTGCGGCTTGGATGCGGATATACATTTTATATCCGCGCAGGGCTCTACCTATTTCTCTCCAATAAGTGTGTGTAATTCCTATTAACAGCAACAGAGTACGTGTTCGTAAGTTTAACTGAAACAGAGCTCAGTTGTGAAGCCTAGAAATGGACCCAAGACTTAAAACTGACATTTGTATTTCAAACATCCCAGTGTTCTGAGGTGTTCAGATTCGGGGTTTTGCACTGTCCCATTATAAAGATAGAGGCTGTGCGCTCAATCGGGATTCAGAATTTGAACACCCTCAAAACTGATCATATTTGGGCTTTTGGATTGGGCCTACACAAGGGAGAACTCAGATTTTTCAGACTTCTCAATCTTTAGACAATGTCTAGAGAAAAAAATCAGAGGTTCAACCTATAAGACGTACTGACTACTTGGCCAAGAGAATGTTATGGAAGGAAGGTTACGATTTGGGATCTGGCATCACTTATAAAAGATTTTTGGTATGCAAGCTCTGCTGAATGCTGCAAGGAGATGCTTTCCTTTAAAATGCATGGCTCTACAGGCTGCACCTCATGATAAAGCTAGCTCAAGTGAATAAAGTCACAATTATAGTGTAATTCTTTACAGCTGCCATAAAAATGCTTCAACTTTAAAACAAACTTAAGAAGGGAAGAAAAACATAAATTCTTAAACAGTTACTAAATTATAGCTTTTCTTTCCCCAGTTTAATTGTTTTATCTGCATCTAGTATTGACGTCTACATTATTGTAAAGAGCACACCTGCTATTTTTAAAGAAGTGCTTGGATGACACTGTAAAAACTTCAATTAGTAAAATATTAATGCAACTTGGGCTTTGAGAGGAGAGCTCTTTTTATTACTTTTAAAATTCACAATGGAGTTGAATATTGTAGCAAGGATTGCATACAGTATCTTATCAGGTTGCCATCTAGTGGCAGTTATTGTGATAGCCCAGTGTCATCTCTGACAAACTTTTTGAGCTCTGGCTGGCTGGATGTCTGATGTGGAAACAGTTAAAGGGAAAGCAGTGGAACCTGTCTGAGAATTGCACAGAGAAAGCCCTATGCTGTGCTAAGAAGAATCTGGGAATTATTTTATTGGTCACAATTACTATTATTATTATTAGTTACCATTTACATTGCAGTAGTACTGAAAGCCCACAACCATGTTAGGCCCCATTGTACTAGACATGCTGCAAACACCAAATAAATGACAATGCCTGCCACCAAGAGCTTACAGGCAAAGAGGCCTGGTATAATGGGTGGATGATACAACAAGTGAGACAGGGTGGGAGAGATGGGGTAATAAATGTGCAAATTCTTATCCAAAGCAGAGTAGTGATCACGGCTTTCCACTTGCCTAGCCATTGTCAGGTTGTACTTTACTGTCTGCATTTTGGCATCAAATAACAAACGAATATAAGAGCATAAAATCCATTTGATGAGTCTCTTACAGGCTTTCATCTACAGTAATGTTATTTTAAATCTTCAGTTTTAATGCTATACATGTCAGAACTGATAAAATGTCATGATTTTAAAGTCAATCTCATTCTTTTAAGGACCTGATTCATGGATCTATTCAGGATTATTAAACCTGAATAATGAAGAAAAGGCCCTATAAATGGGGTTCCATCAAAACAAACCGTCTCTTCGACGGGTTTCTTTCTGTCAGGCTTCCTTGTTGAGAACACTGACTCTCCTCGGTGGGTATCAGGATGAAATTCAAAGGAAATGAAATTGGAAGTCATGTGAAGAAGTTCCCCAGGGTACCTGTTTCCCAGTCCTTCTGGAAAGACACACGCTTTCCAGAGGAGCTTGTGACCAAAGTTCAAAACCAGACAAATTTCCCTTCCTCAGGGAATCTGTCCTTCAGCCAAACACAGGAAGGAGGGGCCAAACACAGGAACCAGACTGGCAGTTTTAGAGCCTTGTCTCTATGAGAAACTACCAGTAACTTTATCTCCCTCTATGCTCATTCCTTTTTCAGAAGTTGCTGAATTACCCTATCCTCTTCCTAGCATGTCTTGCCAGGCTGGTCTACAAGTCGTGCCACTCTGAGATTACATTTACCAGCAAAGGAGAAAGGAGTTCCAGATCATCCTGCACTTTAAGAGCTCCCATCTGAGGCCCAGATCTGCAGAGGTATCAATGGAAGTTAAGAGCCTAAATACTTTTGGGGAGCTAAGCCTCAATCCCCAAACAGAGGCAGTAGTTTGGGCTTCCTTCCTAAACCCTCTACTGACTGTCAGAAGCTGCTTCTGCCCCCCAGTGGCTGCCCTTCTTGTCCCACAAGTCTGTCTTTATTTGTTCAACTAGAATGGAGTAGTGTTGGTTGCATGCACCCCCCTCATCAGCCTTAAAGAACCATAACACTCCATTACATGTCTCCTAATATTTTCCCTATCTAATAAATAATAAGTAAGGCACTACTTACACTTGAGATATTGCAGATTCCACAATATTAGGCTTCCACCACAATTCTGACAGCAGGTGCCAATCTGGACACAAGAATAAATGGATATAAACTATCCACCAACAAGTTTAGGCTTGAAATTAGATGAAGCTTTCTAACCATCAGAGGAGTGAAGTTCTGGAACTGCCTTTCCAAGGGGAGCAGTGTGGACAAAAAACCTAACTCGCTTCAAGACCGAGCTTGATAAGTTTATGGAGGGGATGGTATGATGAGCCTGCCTATGATGGCACATACGCCGATCTGTGACTGCTAGCAGCAGAGATATCTCCAATGGCTGGTGATGGGGCACTAGACGGGGAGGGCTCTGAGTTACTACAGAGAATTCTTTCTCAGGTGTCTGGCTGCTGGGTTTTGCCCACATGCTCAGGGTCTAACTGATTGCCATGTCTGGGGTTGGAAAAGAATTTTCCCCTGAGTTAGACTGGCAGAGACCCTGGGGTTTTTTCCCCTTTCTCTGCAGTATGGGGCATGGGTCACTTGCAGGTTTAAACTAGTGTAAATGGTGAATTCTCTATAACTTGAACTCTTTAAATCATAATTTGAGGACATCAGTAACTCAGGCAGAGGTATGGGGTCTGTTACAGGAGTGGGTGGGTGAGGGTCTGTGGCCTGCAATGTGCAGAAGGTCAGACTAGATGATCATGATGGTCCCTTCTGACCTTAAAGTCTATAAGACTCTGCATACAGAAGCCTTTCCTTGGCGCTAATCATTTTTGTAATCATGCTTTGTAAATTGACCAGACTGCACACGGTATCTTAGATGTCACTGATTTATAGAACACCGTCCCACTAGTTCTGTATGGGTTTCTCTCCCAGAACTTCTACATTTTAACAGTTAGCTTTTCATTTTTTGAACATTACTACACCCTGAGCAGAATGTTTGACAGCAAACAACACTCTCAGGTCTTTTCCAGAGTGCTACAGTTAATCTGAACGCAGTAACACGTAGGAATGGTTTAAATTATCCTTTTAAAATGTGCAATATCTTGCATTTGTCAGCACTGCAACTCACCTGCCATTTGCTACCCTTCTACCTAGCTCTAGCCAGACTGTGCTGTCCAGGCAGGGTGCCCCTGGACCCAGAATTGTGCAGGAGAGGACCCCCCACTCCGAAACACACTATGGGGGCACTAGGACCCCCAAGTGGTGCCTCCTTGGACAGCCCCAATTCATATAGCCTTGTGAGAACTGCAGAGAGGAACTAGCCAGAGACTCCAGCCAGCAGGAGCAGAAGCAACCAAAGTAGGAACCTTTGGACACTCAGAGAACTTAATAGTTTTGACTAGACTTTCTGTCCTGTGGTGACTGGCTGTCTGCTCCAACCCTCCTCCTCCTCCCTCAGTCTCTTCATCTCAGTTTCACTCCACACCTGGCCCTGTTACCCTCTTCTCTCCTGCGCGTTCCCATCACCCCCCACTTCCCTTCCCTTCTCTGCCATTTAGCTGATTCCCCTCCGAAGTAAACCCACCCAAAAAACCAAACCAAACTATCCTGGCACTAACATGAGGTTTGCAGCCATCCCATTGTTCACTCTGCTTGTGTTTACCCCTTTCCCCCACCCTGTCTTTCTTGTTAATTTAGGTTGCAAACTCTTTGGGGCAGGGACCATCTGCTACTCTGTGTTTGTGCTGCACCTAGCACAATGGGGCCTCATTCTGAGCTGGTCATTAGGCACTACTGTAATAAATGTGATTAAGAATGAATAATGTTGAATAGTATCTTATTCTATGAGGAATCCCACTAAAATCAAGCCTCATCTTGGTTAACCCAAACAGTTTTATATTGTCTGGAAATTGCTCATCCTCTTTTCCAGGTCACACACTTATTAAACAACACAGGTACTAGTGCAGAACCTTTCAGCGCCACACTGTTAAGCTTCTGCCTTGTTGAAAATTGACTATTTGTTCCTACTCTTTATTTCCTGTTTCTTAGTTTCTGATCCATGACACTACTTTACCTCTCACCCAATGACTATTTAGTTTCCTTAATAGCTTTTTATGAGGGACTCTGCCAAAGGCTTTTTGAAAGTTCAAATATATTCTGTCAGCTAGTTTTCCTTTATCTGATTTTTTGTTGTCATGTTCAAAGAATTCTAAGATTAGAAAGGCACAATTTCACTTCACCGAAGCCATGCCGGCTTGCCCCCTATCATCTCATGTTCAGCTAGGTGTTTTATAATTCTACATATTAACTTTCCATACTCTGCAACTCATAACTGTCCAGCACAAGAGATCATTGCAATTATTCTGCAGGAGAATTCTGAATCTCTGCTAACCTTTTCTGTACTACTACAAGAAGCACATTTCAGAAATGCAGATTTCCTGAAGAATGCTACAAATTGTCTAAATTTCTTGTAATGATTCATAAAACAGGTAGAGAGACCTGGCCTAATTTTGAAAACCAGGATAACTATAATCAAGATTTACACTTAGACCAGACCTTAGCCCAATTATTATTATTGAACTTCCTTCAAAAAATGCTAAATACATGTTGATGTAACTATAATGTACAGTACTTATAAAGATGGTAGAGTTTACTAGATGAACAAATATGAAATCAGTACTTAGTAAGATTATATTGTATAGATGCAAAGATTATCTATAGTAAAGTTAATAAAATCCAGTGCTCACTTGCACTACAGTGCTCTGTGCTCTCATCACATCTTAAGATAAGCACCGTCAGGCCTGGTCAATAGTGAATGTCTAAGACAAGTCATTGAGTCATTAGGTGGTATCCTTCCTTCTGGGTGTTACAGTGGTTTAAGGAAGGACAGTGTTGTTTGAGTGCCATCATTCCAGGTGAGATCTCAAACAAATATTCTGACCACTGCTATCCTTAAAAATCACCTCACATTTCTCACAGTAGAGGTGGCACCCTTGGTGAGGTGTTCAAACTAAATTCCACTGGCTAATGGCCTACATAAAATTTTCATTTGTAATAGTAAGTTAGACAAGGCATACTTCCCCTTTATTTCCTAAACTGTTATGTAGTGTTCAAATGGGAATGCCACCTTCTAACCTCCAGAAGTGGCTGTATTTCAATGATCCTTTTATATAAAGTTTGCTGCGATCTTTGAAAAATGGCACGGTACAAATGTCAGGTAAGCTCCTTAACCCTGCATTGCCATGTAACTTGTACTGAATAGGCTTGCATATGCTTTACCATAAAAAAATAATACTTTGGTCGTTTATAAAACATATGGTTTTCTGACTTTTTAACTCCTACTAGAATAGCATTTGCTGTGAGCCAGGCTGGAGTCTGTGATGAAAAGTACACAAGGAATCACTTTGTTTGCACCACCCAAAATATAAATGCTTCTCTTTACTAATACTTCCTCTCTCAAAGAACACATTTAAACTCTGTTGTTTCCATGACTGCATTCAAGCATAATTTCTGGACGTGTCAATATTTATTTTCGTATTCTATATCCCACAATATGTGCCCACAGATCTGTATACATTTTACAATGTTTGTTTTCACCAATAAATACCATTACCTTATTTATCTGTTTGGAAACTGACTTTGGCCTTTATAAAACTCTTGAAAACAGAGCACTTGAAAAAGAAAACAGACTTTGTCAAGCAAGGTAAAACAGAATTTAAAGGCCTCCGGCTTCCCTGATAGTAAGACACTCATCAACTATACACAGTTTATAGCAGCTTTTGTTAAAGATTTTGCTTTCAATCTTTGTGGGTTTTTTTGTTTGTTTAAAATAAGGTCAGAACCCACCCCCCCAATAGTCTTCTTCTGATCCCTTCCATCTTATCAGTGTGATGCCTTATTTCTATTCCCATCACTATTACATTTCTTCCTCTTTTCTTTCTCTCGCTATCAGACCTCCCTCAGCTGTTGTGATTTTTAGTGAGGGTGGGTTTTCAAAGCATGTGGATTGTATTTTGATCATGTTTTGCAGTGCCCCAGGTGTTTTGGCAGAAGGGTGGTTTGTAAATAAATTATTAATATGAATCAATATCCCAAAGCAATAAATAGTCAAATCAGTGATAAAAATGTCTCTCTCGTGCTTTGGAATATACAGAGATGCTCAGATCATTCGGCTGAAATTGTGTTGTGCCTCCTGGAAGCGCAGAGCAGAGAGGCATAGTCCAGGGGAAAGAAAATGTGCAAAGGTGGCTTTCAACCACTTTAGCACCCTCACTCCTGTGAGCTGCTCTGGCAGTTTCTGTCACCCTCAACATAATTTAGAGCGGCCCCTGCCTGCTCTAAATTACAATGCACTCCTCCCTACGGGACTGCTCTCTCCCCTCACCTGTGATGTGCTGGGCCTGTGCAGGGTAGCCTCTAGCTGTTCTACAGAGTGCGTTTACCAGTGGAATTCTTCCCAGGCCAGCTCCAGGGCTTTCATGCAGTGGTGTACAGATAGTCATGGTGTGATGGAGAATCCCTCTCCTTATGTTGCTTCATTAAAGAAGAAGGCATTTGATATGCAATAAATATCTGAACTGCAGACAATACCCCTATTTTTGTGATCTGACTAGCCAATAAGGTAGGCATTAATTCTCTGTAAGTGCACAGAAAGTGAGTGATGATTTGCTTTGGGCCACCAACTTCTCCCAGCTGGTCATTAATCCCCAGGACATGCCCCGTGCCTGGACTGTTGTTGCTTACATAAAACGTTAGTTAGCTTTTAAATTAGGTCTTAATTTATGTGTGGAATATGATCTCATGGAGAAGAAAAGTCTTGATCTGAACAGCTTGATCCAGGGCACTCTCACTACCAGTGCATAGGAAGCAGAAATTTGTAATTTATGAGCCCAATCTGCGAAGAAGCAATCTATGTCCCAGGTCCTCCATATATGTGCATGAGAAACTTTACACATGTGAGCAGGCCCATGCAGCTGAGTGGGCTCACCTGTGTGTAAGTATGTGCAGGAGTGGGATCCATGGTAAGACTGACATGCCATCAACACTGTGTTGGACATTATTCAGAAGGGGCAACGTCCAGCCCTTAAAAGGTGAAGTTGGAAAATGGAGAAGGATGAAATCAGGAGCGATCCAGTCTGTCCAAGTCATGCACTTCCAGTATTTTTGCTTTTCCCCAAACGGGTGACTCACAGGGCATAGACAGAGATGTGTAACTTGGATGAAGGTAGAATCCTGAGGCAAGCAGAGAGCTCTGTCAAGTCTGTAGCTCTCTGACAATGTCACTCCCTTGGCTTTTACATCAAATAGCGGTAGTGGTGCGTTTCCTTGCAGCAGACTCACTCTAGTGCTAAATTCTGAGGCTGGGGAGGTAGGGGGCACAATGCATTCAGTGGTAGGCCTCATCTTGCCTCACTCCTCAACTACCTAAAAATCTGGTTCAGATTCAGGGCTGAAAGGAATCCCATCCGTTCCCTCACAATTTAGAGTGTTCCCAAACCCTGCTCAGTGAGGACACATGTCTGCTGTGTTCCCTCATCCATGGGTCCCACGGCTTGAGTGGGAGATATGGCTTGTTCAGGAGCTGCTGAGCCTCCCTAAGCTGTGCGGCCTCTAAGTGGGGACTCCCCCAGAAGGATGTCTGATACAAGATGGGATCTTGGAGGAGAGGGGATGAGAGAGGAACAGAGTTTGCTCCAAGGAAGTCTTGGAGACCCCTCTGGCAGGAGTGACAGGATGGGAGGGGTGAACATCTGACAACACATAAAGCAAACTGTGTGCTAGGTTTGGAAAGTGAGAGAGATGTGAGCTAGTTAAAGAGTGCCCAGTTAATGACAGATTGAAGAGATCAGTGGCTAAGGATTGGGCTGAGAGGGGACTTGAACAGACTGGAGGGACCAAGAGAAACAAGCATTTCTGTCACACATTAAATTGTCTGACACTAAATTGCATTCAATATAAGCAGGCAGACCGTGTATATCTGAAAAGGCTATAGCATTGTATGAAGTGATGTGTTCTCATTTCAAAGCACAGGACTTGAGTGCACAACACACTCCAAGGAGCAAGAGAAAAATACACCTTAAATAATTCTGTACCTTTCAGCCTAGGATTCCTTGTGCATTCTGTTCAAATTGCGCCATTAAGACATCGACCTGGTGCAGAGCTGCCCCGTCACGGAAACTATGGGAAGGACTGCACCCCAGGGAGGCACAAAGCCATCACATGGCCCAGTGAACAGGACCACCTCCCAGCCTTCCTCATCTTTCCAAATGATGACATGGCCAGGGGATAAGAGTGAGACCATGTCTTCCTTCTCATCTTCTCTTGGTCAATATGCACCCCACAGGTTGCAAGGGACGACAGGTCCCACTGTTTCCCTAAGTACAGGCTCTTTGATTGTGACAGGCCCTTGCATGGTGAGCCTGATGAGGTGGGTAAAGCTCCTAGCAGTCTCTGTGTCCCCACTCCCACACAGGACAATTACAATATGGCCCATAGACTCTTGTTCTTCTATTCTAATGCAGCTCCTCAAGGATCACTGCAAGGCTGTAGTCAAATCTTGACTATTTTATCATTGCATGATATCAGCCAGCAATGATAACTAACCTGGGACTGTTCTGCTTGTTTGATCGACAGTCTGTGTTATTTATTCAGCATAGAACGATTAACCTGTTTGCTACTGACTGCTACTGCAACTCATATACGGAGGGAACATAAATGAGACACAAAACAACATGACAAAATATGGATGTTGCAAGGAAATACTTTGCTAACACTAACTGTCTTGAAAAATTAAGTGAAAGATTTTAAACTATGCTTGGAAGAGAGAAATATGGAGTTTAAAAATCTCATTTTTTCCACACACACACACACACACACACACACACACAGAGCGCTCAGTCTGCATGTGCAAAGTGTGGGTTCGCACCCATTTCACCCACAGTTGAAAATCTGGCCCCTCACATTGCTTGAAGAGTTGTGTTTATGTAAAAGATACATATAACTTTATGAAGGTTTCAGGGATTTTCAAGTATTTAAATACTGTTACACTGTACTGGTAACAGATGTTCAATTATATCTTTAATTTTTAGTTTTACTGAACAAACAATAGATCATTTGATATTTTCTGTAAAATATAACTTTGAAAGGATGCCTAAGTATACAGTGCTTCCAGAAAATTTATTTGAGCCTTTCAGCTACTGCATTAAAATCGGTACTTCTGAAATTAGCGTGAGAGCATTCTAAGAGTCTAATAGGATTTCTTGTTTGCCAAAAAATAGTGCTTTCAGAAGCACAATCTTTTGTGTAATCTCTCTCTCTCACACACACAACAAGACAGATGGCATCATTAATTGCCTCTATATCTAATTAAGTTTAAAAAACTGTGCTTAAATAAGGCTAAAGTTGTGGTACAAGCTGACAAATGGAGGAAATATTAAGGTAGAATCATTGGGAGGGAAAACAAGACAGAATAGACAGGAATAATAAAAGAACAAACAGCATTAATTAATTGTAACTTTCCTCGTTTCTGTGAGGATGTGCCACAACCTTAATATGATCCAGAAAGTGTTTCTGTATTTGGATGGAATCCTGGCTCCACTGATGTCAATTGCAAAACTCCTGCTGACTTCAGTGGAGCCAGGATTTCATCCTTTAACCATTTTATTATTGGTTTGTTTTTAAACTTTTCATGGAAGTTATCCAATGTGGCTAATTGCCAGGACAATCCAAATCACACCACTTGGGTCATGTATATACAGTGGTCCCCATTTCAAAGTTAACATCTGCGATCAGCCATCACACAGTGGTGTCAGACACCTCAGTTTCCTCTACACTTACAATAGAATATGATGGTCCTAACAGTGGTGCCATTACAGAGAGTTAACTTTTGCCAACAGATACCACCCTGTAGTAACTTCTGGGCTATACACGAAACCTCTGTATTTAGGCCTTTTCCCCATCTCTTCTCACAAAGCACATAGACTGGGATTTTCAAAGCAGCCTGTGGGAAGTAGGTGCACTAATTCCATTGAATGGATTTGGGCATGTCATTCTCATAAGGTCCTTTGAAAACCCCAACCATGCTGCATAATTTACCCTATTAAATACATATGTTAATATATGCAGTTGCACCTTATAAATATAGTAGAGTCTTAATTATCTGAGCCCCTTGGAAGACAACACGCTTGCATAGATAATTAGGAGTTTCTACAATCAGGAGTCAGTAGGAAAGGAGCCAGCAGACAGGGAGACGCTGTCAATTTGTGATGTAAACAGGTTTGAGTTCTGGGGCTTTAGTATGACTGGGACCCTGTGTTAGTATTTTGATATATTTCCTGATTTTGAACATAAGTATTTGTACCCAATAACTGTATAGCAGTGCTCACAACAACCATCAAAGACTCCACCTTTTTGTTAAAGTTTTATCATTAGTTTTCGGTCTCTAAACCTGGCTTTCTTTGTTGGCCAATTGTGTAAACTGCAAAATCCCTTAATCTCAATTCCCCTTTTAATATAATAACATGATTTCCTTTCTTTTAAAGAAGAAAATATTCAGAGTAGTCGGAATTTGGTTATTACGATGTTTTTTGATGGATGATCTCATAATGACAGAGAAAACTGACTATATAAACAAAAGAAATGCAAGATTACTCAAGATCAGCAAAACACACGACAAGATCAATATTTTGTCCCACAATTTTGTTAAAGCTGATCAGCCTTGTTCATGCCAGAAGGAAAAGGAAATAAATATAGAACAAGAGTTAGCAATTTTCAGCATGTTTCAAGCTAATGAAATTAGATGGGTCGTTTGCATTATAAGCCCTTGCAGAAAAGATACTGAAATAATGAAATAAAAAATTGTATCATTGTTTTCAGCACATACTTGAAATAATTCCTTTGTCACCTGCTGATGCAGTGCCCCACCCCAAAAATATGCTCTAAAGAGGGTAACTTACCTCTAATTGTAGTTGTGTGTACACTGCCTCTGTAAATCCGTGCTCTTAATTGAGGGTTCCTTGGTGCTGCAAGCTTGAGAGCATCTGGAAAGAAGTGACTACTACAGCAGCATACCCCCTGAGGAATCTGGATGTTGAGTGGGATGGTTTATAAGAAAGGCTGTGGTCCCAACTACTCTTCTTTCTCTCTGAGCTGCTGTAGGCAGCAGCGTGTTTTGGAACTGATACTCTGCCTGGTGGATTTATTACATCACTTTTCGCCTTGTCAGAAGTCTGATACAGCTGACAATGAGGTTTCGCTGATTGACTTGCGGACTCAGGCAGGGGTAGATGGAGTTACTTGAGCAGTTCTGATTTTACCTCTTTAAAGACAAGCCATCGCTCATTCACAGTAAGGGCTCTCCCAGGCAGGGTTCCACAGGATTCTCTTTGGTCACCGCTCTCATCTACTTCATCTGCTGCTTTGTGCCTGCTGTAGGTTGCACATTGCACCACAGCTCCAAAAACTACACTGGGCTTCCTAGTACAGTCGCTTCTAGGTGTAATTCAAGGAGTTGCCCTATTAAAAGCACAGTCTAAAACCCAACTTTGCTTGGCCCTGGCTCTTTGAAAGACTACCTCTCACCTGACGTACTGCTGCAACAGCTGAGATCAGTCAATATCACTTCATCTTACACTGTCTAAATCTGAATATCTGAAAGCTGGTGCCAGGGTATTTTCAGTGTAACACACTGTACCCTGAAACCCACTTCCACAGTTCATCAGACAGGGCATGAGTCTGTTGACCTTCAGGGCACGGTATAGAGCCAATTCTTCTTCTCAGACCTTTACCTCAGAAGGCTGGATAGGGGGAAAGTATATTGTCAGGGCCCCATCTATTTCATAATTCTGCAGCCACAGAATGATTCCTTTCTGCAGAATTGTGCAGAACCTTCAGGACCTAAGCTCTTATTGAAATAATTCATCATATCATACCATAATCCATAGAATTTTTAAGATTCAAACTAGTCAACATTTTGCTAATACCAACACTTTACCTTTAAAATATTAATTGGGGGGAGGAGGGCTAGATGGCTCAGAAATTGGCAATTAAATATAGTGCATCAGACCTCTGTCACCATTTCAAATCAGGACCAGGCTGGTACAACACAGGAATCGTCAGCTGGTGACAATTATCCAATCAGTGATCAGCTGTGCAAAATGAACGGAGGATTTCAGAACCGTACAGAGTGGACAAATTCTATGTCACAAAACCCATCATTATAACTGGAATCCTTGTAATCAGTCTCGAGAGAGACGCCTGGATTTAAATGAACCAACGATTGAATTGGTAGAATGACTGAAGGAGGTTCCTCTAGGATCAGACGTGGACAAACTACGGTGGGACCATCCTGCCTGGCCCCTGAGCTCCCAGCTCGGGAGCCTAGTCCCCGGCCCCTCCCGCACTGCCCCCTCCCTAGCCGTGCCACCGTGGGGGCTGCGCTCTGGCCCGCCGCTCCCGCTGGGCATCATAGGGAGCGCAGCTGGCTCTGGCCAGGTGTCACGACTGCGAGCTCCTGCTGCTGGTAAGGGGGTGGGGAGCGGGGGGGGGGGGTTGGGTAAGGGATCGGGGGTTCTGGGGGGCAGTCAGGAAGGAGGGGGTGGTTGAATGGGGTGGAGGTTCTGGTGGGAGCGCTCAGGGGATGGGGAACAGGGAGGGTTGGGAGTGGGAGTCCTGGGGGGCCTGTCAGGGGGCGGGGATGTGGATAGGGGTCGGGAGGGTAGTCGGGGAAAGGAAGCGGGGGGGGGGGTGGATAAGGGGGTGGGATCCCGGGGGGCAGTTAGGAGTGCGGGGTCCCAGGAGGCGGTGGTCAGGGAACGAGGAGCAGAGGAATAGGGGGTGGGAGTCCCAGGGGGGCTGTCAGGAAGCAGGGGTGTGGATAGGGGTCTGGGCAGTCAGGGGACAGGGAGCAGGGGGGTTGGATAGAGGGTGGGGGTCCCGGCAGGGGACAGTCAGGGGACAAGGAGCAGGGGGGGTTGGAGGTTCTGAGGGGGAGCACTCAGGGGGTGGGAAGTGGGAGGGGGCGGGGGTCAGGCTGTTTCAGGAGGCACAGTTTTCCCTACCCGGCCTTCTATACAGTTGCACAACCCGAATGTGGCCCTTGAGCCAAAAAGTTTGCCCACCCCTGCTCTAGATGATGGTCTAGGCACGTTAAAAGAGGAGTGTGACACTTGCACTTGCATTGCTTGTGTGCTACCTGATCTCTGGAGTTAAATCTCTACCACCATCTATCTGGCAACTTTCACAACCACTAAATTTATGAAAAAGATATTTTGCACTTATACAGCAGTTTCTATCCAAAGAACTCAAAACACTTTCAAATATTACTGAACTAAGGCTCACAAAAGCTCCAGGTGGAAGTATTATTCCCATTTTACAGATGGAGAATTGGAAACACAGAAATGTCAGAATTTGTCTGCAGGGGAAAATTGATTACATTTAAAAACTCATTGAGCTAATGCCTTTAACATGATCTGCTAGAGCCTTGTGGGATTTCAGATATTTCTGGAACACTATGTGGTAATGTATTACTGTCCAACTCACCTGCTGCTCCATTGTTTGCGGGTGGATGAAAGTTACAAAGTCAACTGAGAAGTAGCCAAGCACCCCTCTAGATTTGCAGGCCTCTCCAATTTTTAAACATAATGAATTAAGAACTGCTGGATCAACTGAACATTGTGGAACAGTGGTGCCAGATGATTGCAAAGGACCATCTGCATGGATCTGATCTCCGGATGAAACTATCTTTATGTCTCCCATTGGCTCTATCAGCATATCCACTGTAAGGTTGGTGACATTTTCTGAGGGTGGAAAGGCTTCTATCACACCGCCTGGTAAGAAAAGGAATTTTTTGTTAGACTTGTAACAGAATTCAAATTCCAGCATTTTCAGAGTTGCACAGAATTCAACCAACCACATCTATTGCACTCAGATACCATGGTGAGGACTACCACAGAAATGCCTTAAATAAATAAATGTAATAAGAACTGTGTAGCTAACCCCTGTGCATCTCTTGGAAAATGAAGTGTATGTTCTCTAAACCACACTACATAGCTGTTCATAGGGAGAGCATTAACAAGATTATTTCGCATTCTGAGTTATCCTGTTGCCTATTATATAATATTTGATTCAGCTATGATAAATGATAATGTTTTTATACAATTCCTAAATGTGACAGTGGGTGCTCTTTTCCCAAAACCATTTTCAAATGGGAATCCTGATCTACCCTTGACTCTTCTACAGATAATGAAATCCATGGAATGTATCAAATTTAATATAACTGCAGGGCACTTCACTCCAGAAACTTGCTAAACATGCCTGATGGAAGAATGGCTTGGGGGTTATATGGTCCTTGTGAATTCCTCCCCTCAGTAGGCAACTAGTGCTACATGCAACTCACTTTCTGGACCAGCGGGATGGCAAAACCACACTCCCACAGTTGTTTCCTGACCAATAACTCAGAGGACTGAACTACTTATAGTTCACAAGTCCACATGCTGACATTTCCTGCTGAGCTTCTTTGCCAAAGGCAACATAAGCTCCAATATATTAACACAAAATTAAAACGGTTAGTCCTTATTCACTCAGAATAGTGTAGGAGAGGTAGCTTCAAGGTTCAGGTTAAACACGCGAGTAGGATATAAGAATGATAGAATAACTGCCTATATATAATTCTTAAATGGACAGTTAAATATAATGTGGAAATAAGAAATTTTTAAACAAGCCCAAGATTAACAAGAAAACGGTATACAGTATGGTATAATTACCCATTATAATACTTAACAGGAACTTTGCAGTCTTATTTACCTTGACTAAGAAATGTTTGGAGGAATTTTTCCCATGTAGGAAATCGTTTCTCATTGACTGGCTGTGCGTGCTGTGCTAAAAGGCCCGGGAGCTCCTGGGAGATCTTCACCAAAGCTGGCTCCTGCAGAAACAAATTAAATAGAACCACAAGCAATTTTACTACAGAAATGAAAACCGCTTGTGGGGTGATTAAAAACCAGACCTCCAACAGGCACCAAAAAAAAAAAAAAAAGTGGTTACTGTTTACTCACAGTCAGACAGGCTTTTTAAATTTTTCTCCTTACATTTATCCAAAACAGTCTTTTTTTCTGACAGGCTGATTTGTTTTCAGCATAACATCTATTCTATTATCACTTTTATCAGTAACATGACCTTGTGATTGTAAATGACATAAAAGCCTTGATATCGATCACTAAGCCATGACCAACCGTCGATAACTTCTACGCTATTTGTATTTTAAAATGGAGAGTGTTAAAATGGCAATGCTTTCCAATAATACTCTTCCTAACTCTTTTACTTCTATACTCAAGGCAAAACTCAGCACTTTAGTCATCATGAATTTAGGGGAGCCCATGCAAGGCTGGTAGCATTACACACAAAGTGTATTCACGATGGGAGGTATCCTTGTAAATCTCTACAAGCTGTGAGACAAGCAAACTAGCGGATTGGCTGATGGCTCTCTACCTTTGGTTGGAATTTGATTTTTCATATTATAGGATATAAAATAGCCTCAGTCCCTCCCAGTATTACCACAAAAACCATCAAACGTATCTTGGCACAAACTAACTCCATTGTCTTTGCTGTTCAAGAGGCCCAGAGGTGAGCAAGGATGTAAAGTGCCAGGACCCTGACTCTAAAGCCCCGAGCCCCTCTTTCTTGCTGCATCATAAGCATTTTCCTGCTTCCCCCGGGTCTCTTTCTTTCCGTTTTACATACTCTTGAAATGAGAAATGTCCCATGCTCCAGAAGAGGACCACTTATCCGCCGATCCTGGCAACATTCTGAGCCCTGATCTTGTTTTGGGCTTGGAAGGTGCTCAGCATAACTTTGTGATTAACACTCTATAAATATGAACAAAACCGCTACTCTGCATGAGCAGTCAATGAATCCTGTTACATCCCTTACATGCAATGTGACATAACGGGTTTTTTAAATTCATATTTATTATTATTAATTTTGGATTTATCTACAAAAAGTAGCAGAGGAAGTATGGCCCAGTGGCTAAGGGCAACCGCCTGGGATAGGGGAGATCTGGTTTCCATGCTCTGCCAGAGACTTCCTGTGTGACTGTGGGCACGTCACTTAGTCTCGTTGTGCCTCTGGATCCCATCTGTACAATGGGAATAATAGCACTGCCCTATACCACAGGGGTGTAGTGAGGGTAAATACATGAAAAACTGTGAGATGCTCAGATGTTACACAAAGGGGGTGATATAAGGACCTTAGAAGTATATATATTTTAAATGTCTATCGCTGGTTCTAGGTGCCATTGACAAACCTTTTAAAAAACACTATCGTCAATAAATAAATAAATTTAGCAGCACAATATTTCACCCTCAGCCAAAACCACCCCAGATGATTAGCCTGAAATAACACAATACCTTCGACCTCACAGCCTGTTCCCTGCTCTTCCAAAGCCTGAGCATAACACATGGGTTTTGCAGGGTTCCCTGAAGGTTAATAGATTTGGGCTATTTTGGGCCAGTGAAACCAACTGCATCATTTGGCACATGAGGTTTCATTTGTCAGCTTGTCCTGCCTCTGCAATATCCAGTCCAGGATCCACATCAGACAGAGGTCTGGTGGTCTAGGTCTTGTGTGAAAAGAACACAACACAACAGCAAGTTTACTGGAAAGACATTACTTACTGCTGGCCCTCAGCCTAACCCTGGGCCACATTCTGTCACCCACACTGACTAGTACCGTACTCCTTGAGTTGTCCCACTGATTGTTTTTTATTTTATATTTTTCCATTTGTGTCTGGTTTGGAGGCTGGGACGTGTTTCAGATGCTGGTCTTGCTACTGTCATCCATGCTTTTGTGACCTCTAGAACTGTCTGCTCTGCAGTGCTCTCAGCATAGCTCTACACCTTAAATCCATCTGGAAACTGAAGCTGGTACACAATGCAGCAGCCTGCTTGTTGAGTGAGGTTTCTTGCTGTGAGAATATTGCATTAACACTGTGGGATTTGCATTGGCTGCCTATTGACTTTTGAGCAGAGTACAAGGTGTTTGGTTTTGACCAGTTCAGGCATGGGACATGCCTGTCCGAGAGAATGGCTCTTTCCCTGTACAACAGACTTGCACTTTAAATCTTAAAAGCAATGCCCCATATCAATAATGCCAACAAGAAAGAACTCTTTTTGGTCTTCAGCGTAAGTTTCTCATACCAGCCTATAATACAAACTGGAGTTCCTAAGAGCATCTACTCTACGATCGAAAATACCAATGGTAACTGCAGCTGATTAGGTCTCCCTCTGAGCAGACAACCACAGGATGCTGAGACACTAATGGTGTGATTTACTCCTATTCCAAACTGTGAGGTCAAAGATCAGAACCATAGCCAAACAGTGACATAAAGCAAAGTCATCTAAGCTGGAACTGTACCAGGGAATTCAAGATTGATTAAAACATCAGAACAGTGAGCAAAGACCAATTGGGTTCATCAGGGCTTGTGTTTTGCTTTTAAATATAACTATCCCAAGAAACTGAGAGAGCCAATGGTTACATAAGAATGGCCATGCTGGGTCAGACCAATGAGCCATCTAGCCCCGTATCCTGTCTTTGGACAGGCACTTCAAATGGAATGAACTGAACCAGGCAATTTACTGAGTGATCCATTCCCTGTCATCCAGCCCCAGCTTCTTGCAGTCAGGGATTTTAGCATACCCAAAGTATGGGGTTGTGTCCCGACTACGTGGCTAATAGCCATTGATGGACATATCCTCCGGAACTTATCTAGTTCTTTTTCGAAACCACTTATACTTTTGGCCTTCACAACATCCGCTGGCAATGAATTCCATAGGGTGACTGTGCGTTGTGTGAAGAACTTCCTTTTGTTTGCTTTAAACCTGGTTCTTATGTGAAGGGGTAAATAACACTTCCTTATTCACTTTCTCCACACCATGCATGATTTTATAGAACTCTATCATATCCCTCTTTAGTTATCTCTTTTCTAAGCTGAACAGTCCCAGTCTTTTTAATCTCTCCTCATATGGAAGCTGTTCTATTCCCCTAACCATTTTTGTTGCCCATCTCTGTACTTTTTCCAGTTCTAATATATCTTTTTTGAGATGGGGCAACCATCTCAAAACAACTGTATTGTTACCTATACAATTAATATAAATACAATGCAGTAGACAGAAGTTTTCTTTTCAGTGATTAATGCCATTGAGAGGTCAGAGCTACAAATCAATATGCACATCTCAATAGGTTCAGCAATACCTCCATCATACTGAGCCTGATCATTTAGATCTAATGACTTTGGGCATGGTGCAATTTAATAAAAACAAACACACACAGATATGTGGGATGTGGATTGAAAAGATTTTCATAAATTGATTTAAAAAATCCAAAATTCCTTCCAGTGTGTGTCGTGGTATTTGGAACACAGGGACCACATCTGTATAAATACAAATCTCAATTACTGGCATGCGATAGAGTTGTGTTAACATTTTCCATTACAACAGTGTTAAGGAATATGAAGCCACTTGTTTAGTATTTTATAACTGTTTTCCCTTTTGAATACTCACTTTTTCCTTGCAAATATGTTAGAAATAGGTCACTAAGCTCTTCTCCTCAAGCACTCTGCACCCTTAATGTCAGAGATGACTGACATTTCTGCAAAGGGTTCAAACTGATACTCAACAAGTCATCACTTGCTACAACTGATCTTACTAACTACTGCCCAGCAGCCAGTCTCCAGTTCCTGAGCCAGTTGATTAAGAAGCTGGTGGAATATGCCAACTCTGGCAATACTTAATCTCCACTAATATTCTTGATCCCTGCTAGCTAGGGTTTAGACCATGACACAGCACAGAATGGTGCTAGCGAATGGTCTCCACTTAGTCATGGAAGATGATCAAACATCCTTTTTCACACTACTGCGCCTTTTGGCAGCATTTGATGCTGCACTCTAGTGAGATATTGTTCACTTTCCTAGAGCACTTGCAGGGATCAATAAATGGCTTTGGTCTTTCTTAGCCAACCAAACCCAGAATGTAGTGATGAGAAGCTGCCCCTTCACCTCCAGAGCTTTCACCTGCTAAGTCTCACATCTTGTTCTCTACATGACACCTCTGAAGGAGATTGTGAGACACCATGGGCTCAAATGCCAGCCTTATGCAGACCACACACAGCTGTACATCTTCACATGAAGCCGAGGAAATACTGTCTCCCAGCTATGACAATGACGAAGGAAAATCAACTCATAGGGAGAAGGGGGTGGCTTTAAAACAAACCATCACATTTTTCAAATTTTCTCAGTAGAACTGGGATCAAACCCACCTGAAGTTCCCTTAATAATCCAGTCCCTAGCAGAAGCGCCTTCATCACTGTGTGCCCCTAGAGAAGTAATACTGCCAACAACAAGGAAGTATAGCAGGGAGGAGAGAATATATTAAAATAAAATCAAACCCCCTCAAACCAGTAGGTCAGACATTTACTCAGGAGGCCAGACCTTTTAAAAAAAGTCTCTGATCTTCATGACAATTTTATTTAAATTGGACAGTAGCTCAGCAGAACTTACTCTTGTTATCTCAACTGTGGCCCCAGACTGATGCGGAATCATAGGTTTACTGCATTTAACCTCTCAGCTCATGTTTCTCAGTACCAGGAAAAAAGGGTCAGCACAGATTTTTTTTGTTGCACTTTACATGACAAGCCCAGGCACACAGGCTGCTTGCCTGCTCTTTACCATAATAATGGATGAGCAAGAAAAATAAAAAGACAGTTACCTTTTGCATAACTGGTGTTCTTCGAGATGTGTTGCTCATGTGTATTCCACAATAAGTGTGCGTGCTCGCCACGTGCACCAGTGCTGGAAGTTTTCCCCCTAGCAGTACCTGTAGGGGAGCGCCCTAGCAATCCCTGGAGTGGCACCTCCATGGCGCAGTATAAGGGGTGCTGCGTGCTCCCCCTACCCTCAGTTCCTTCTTGACAGACAACTCTGTCAGAGGGGAAGGAGGGCGGGATGTGGAATAGACATGAGCAACACATCTCAAAGAACACCGTTACGGAAAAGGTAACTGTCTTTTCTTCTTCGAGTGCTTGCTCATGTGTATTCCAAAATAGGTGATTCCAAGCTATATCTGTTGGAGGTGGGAAGGAGTTCACAACCTCTCGGGATGGAGGACGGCCCTGCTGAACCCGGCGTTATCCCTGGTCTGAGAGACAATCACATAATGTGAGGTGAACGTGTGCACTGAAGACCACGTGGCAGCCCTACAAATGTCCTGAATGGGAACATGGGCCAAAAAGGCAGCTGACGAGGCCTGCGCCCGAGTCGAGTGTGCCTTCACAATCGGTGGCAGAAGGATTCCCACCAGGTCATAACAGGTACGGATGCACAAGGTGATCCATTTGGAGAGCCGCTGAGTGGAGATAGGCCAACCTTTCATGTGCTCGGCCGAGGCAATGAACAGTTGTGAGGACTTTCTGAACGGCTTAGTCCGCTCCAGGTAAAAAGCCAGAGCCCGTCTCACATCCAGCATGTGGAGGTGGTGCTCCTCCAAGGGTTGCATGGGGCATGGGACCGGCAGAAAAATATCCTGACACTGTGATAGGCAGAGACCACCTTCGGGAGGAACGAAGGGTGTAGGCGGAGCTGGATCTTATTTTATGAAGCACCGTGTACCGGGGCTCAGAGGTCAGGGCCTGAGTTCTGAGATCCGCCTAGCCAACGTGATTGTAACCAGGAAGGCCACCTTCCACAAGAGGTGTGACCAGGAGCACGTGGCTAGCGGATCAAATAGGGGCCCCGTGAGACGGGCCAACATCAGGTTTAGGTCCCACTGTGGGACAGGGGGCCTAACATACGGTAAGAGACGATCCAACCCCCTAAAGAATCGGCCAGTCATAGCATGGGAAAATACTGTGTGGCTCTGCACCAGCGGATGGAAGGCCGATATGGCCGCCATGTGCACCTTGACTGACGAGGGCGCCAGGCCCTGGGCTCTAAGGAGATAGCGTCCCGCCCCAGCGCCCCCTTAGAGCAGAACCGGGGACAGCGACGGTTCTGTCGAGTCGTGAACAGGACCACTTGGGGAGTTCCCCACACTTGGAAAAGTCTGTGCACCACCTCTGAGTGGAGAGATCACTCATGCTGAGAGGAGAAGTCCCTGCTCAAGCGATCCACCACACATTCCGGGGTGCCTGGCAGATGGAAGGCCTGTAGGCAGATGTCATGGGCTATACAAAAGACCCACAGCCTGAGGGTTCACCGCAGAGGATCGAGCCCCACCTTGCCTGTTGATGTAGAACATCGAGGCCGTGTTATCTGTGAGGGTCCTTACCACCCGTCCCTCCAGGTGCAAGCGGAAGGCCATGCACGCCAGCTGTACCGCCCTGAGCTCCTTGACGTTCATGTGGAGGGTCAGATCCTGAGCCAACCACACACCCTGGGTCTGAATGTTCCCCACATGGGGCCCCCATCCCAGGTCCGACGCATAAGACACCAGTTCCAGCGATGGGGCCTGCCCCTGAACGGGACCCCTTGGAGCATGTTTCTCAGGATGGACCACCACTGTAGGTAGGGTGATAACTGGTTTGGACACCATGAGGACTTTGTCCATCCTGTCCCTGGCCTGGGAGAACTCCAAGGCCAACCAGAGCTGGAGGGGCCTAATCCTGAGTCTGGTGTGACGGACCACATACGTGCACGCCAGCATGTCACCCAAGAGCTGGAGGCATGCTGTGGCTGTCGTCACTGGAAACTTTGTGACTGTGTCGATGAGCCCCTTCAGAGTCTTGAACCTGTCTGGTGGGAGGGTGGTTCTGGCTGACAGAGTGTCCAGGACCACCCCAATAAACCCTATGCGTTGAACTGGGACTAACGCGGACGTGGTGTTGTTTACCAACAGGCCCAAAGTGGTGCAAGTGGACAGAAGGAGCGCCACATGATCCCACATTTGTGACCGGGAGCTGCCCCTGACCAACCAGTTGTCCAGATAGGAGAAGATCTGGACTCCCCCAGTGCCTGAGGTAGGCTGCCACCACCGACATACATTTCGTGAATACCCTGGGGGCAGTGGACAGGCCAAACGGGAGGGCCATACATTGGTAGTGTTCCTGCCCCACTGTGAAACGGGGGAAGCATCTGTGCCCCCTGAATATATGAATGTGGAAGTACATGTCCTGCAGATCCTGCGGCGTACCAGTCCCCGGGATCCAAGGAGGGGATGATGGAGGCCAGGAAAACCATGCGGAACTTGACCTTCCCCTTGTACTGGTTCACATGTACTTGCAGGTCCAGGATGGGCCTGAGCCCCCCTTTGGCCTTCGGGATAAGGAAATAGCGGGAGTAGTACCCCTTGCCTTTGAACTCCCGCAGTACTGCTTCCACTGCTCCTAGGCCCAGGAGCCACCCCACCTCCTGCTCGAGCAGAGCCTTGTGCGAGGGGTTCCCCAGGAGGGACAGCAGTGGGGGGTGGCTGGATGGGGAGGAAGTAAACTGGAGGTTGTAGCCCTGGGAAATGGTGTTGAGTTCTGAAGCACCTTCACTGGCAGCAAGAAGGAACTGAGGGTGAGGGGAGCGCTCAGTGCCCCTTATATCACACCATGGAGACACCACTCCAGGGGTCACTAGGGCACTCCCCTACAAGTACTGCTAGGGGAAAAAATTCCGGCACCGGTGCACATGGCGAGCACGCACACCTATTGTGGAATACACATCAGCAATCACTCGAAGAAGAATTATTTTTTCCTCAAAAAATATTCCTGGCCCTAGAGCAAATAGAAAAATGCAAGGCTGTGTGACAATAATAGTAGCCACAAGAGATGATGTTAGGACTGCAGGTGAGGCGTCTGGAAGGAACAGGTAGCAGATCTAGTTGAGAAAGATCAGGCAACAAAGAGAAGCCTGGTGAGAAGAGAAGAGAAATAGGTTTAGAAATAGAAAGAGAGACCCAGGATGGAAAGAGGCTCTGGAGCGGAGTGCATGAGAAAGGCCTGGGGCTTATAGATGGAATCAGAGTGAAAGGAAGCTATGTGGGCCTTAGAAGCAAATAGAGCAAAGAAAGAAACCCCAGATAAGTAAAGATGAATGGGAGAGATAAGGTAGGAGAAGTAATATCTTTTATTGTACCAACTTCTGTGAGTGGAACTACCCAGAGCTCTTCTTCAGGCCTGAGGAAGGAAGGGCTCTGTGTAGCTCAAAAGCTTGTACCTTCTACCAACTGAAGCTGGTTAAATAAAAGATATTACCTCTCCTACCTTATCTCTCAGATCCTGGGACCAACATGACTCTAACAACACTGCAAAAAGTCGAATGGGCGAGAAGAACAATACAAATGGAGCTATGACAATACCAGCTGAGGATCTGTCCCCCTTTGTATTATGTCCAACCCTATTTACTTTTGTATTCTTACTAGTACTGGCAACCATGGAAAGAGTCCAAACTTTATGTCCTGACTGCTGTCCCACCTCACTGTAAGTGCTCCCTTGTTTGCAACTGACAAAGAATAGATATTCTTTCTCGTCCAGACAGGTGTATGATACCTAGAGTGATAATTTAGGCTAAAGACCAAAAACATTTTGAAAGGTTGGGGGAAAAAACAGAAACGGTTTTGGACGTGATACACTGTCTACCACACACCTACTTAAAGTTTAAAAGCTGGTTTAAGAATGAACATTTAATTGTTAACTGCAAATTTTAAAATTAAAAAGTGCCAATTTTGCCTTCCATGAGCTAAAAAAAATATGTTCTGGGAGAAGGTAACATCATGTAAAACAGCCGTCATTACCAAGTAACATAAATGTTTTTTGTATGTAAAATTGCTTTGTAAAATATTTGCTCCATCTGCTGAAAGTAGCAAAGACAATTTTCCCTGATAGCTAATGGCCCATTTCGGCTGGATGGCAAGCAATTCACCGTGGTTTCGACTTGCATTAAGTAGAATGGAGAGAACACTACATAGAATTCTCTACTTATGTAGTATTATCTACTCACTGCTTCTTGAGAGGCCTGTCCCTCATTATTGTGGCCTTCGTTTTGGATCAGCACACAGGGTTGCTTTGACTCAAGAGGCTTTTTGTCAAACTGAGGCACATATGCTATGCTTCGATATGAGAGCACAAAACAGCCACTTTCCTTGACTACAAGAACAAGGAGGTTAGTTCTCTTTCAACTTTCCAGCACTTAAACTGCTGTTCCTTTTTTCACACCACATGGGGCCATGGTTTTCTCTTCTGGCTCATGCTGTCACTCTGCACGCTGAGGATTTCAATATATAAAGATCAAGCACTTCTTTTAATTCTAAATTCAGCTACATGCACACAGAAAAAGCAGAGAACATTGTCCTAGTCCAAAAAACCCCCATTGCTCCAGCTTCATTGTATACTTTGCTACTTACAATACCTCTATTTAAAAGCATGTTTACATTGTGCCCTGAACTACTTCAACATCTGCTAACAGACCAATAAAAAAATAAATAAACCAGGATTGTTTAGAAAGAGAGATCCCTTCTATTTCCTCTGAATGATACTAAACCAGTGACGGCAGCAAGCTACAGAGACCTCTTTTTTTTTTGGAAGATTTCACCTTGGGAAACAAAATTTGGGAGGAAATTAAATATAAAACCACTATATCCAGTGCTACCAAAAATCAGACAGAAAGAGGAGCTTAGAGGCAAAGTGATTTTATCAAATAGTCATGCCGCTTCATACTCAGCACAAATGTAATTTAATTGCGATTATGACAATTCTATACAATGGATTTTTTTTTAACCAATTTGACTGGAGGATTTCTATTTTGTGCTTAAAGAGAAGCACACATACAAGTCTTTTGCAAGATCAGATCCTAATTTCCCAAATAAATAATTTCCCCAATAAACCCATTTCCCCATGGAAGGCTGGAGTAGTACTATGTATTCTTAATAGTATTTTCCCCAACAAAGGTTTTCTTTTTTTTTTTTTTTTTTAAATAAAATTTTGAAGTCAATGGAACCACTCACAAGCAAAGTGTTTGCAGGATCAGAGCCTTAGACAGTAATTCCTATGAGAGTAGCATCTGAGTGCACACTTTTGGTATATCAGACCCCTGTGAATACATGCTCAGTTCATGCCCCCTCAAGATTACTAGATTTTCCATGTTTAAAAAAATATATATATTTTTAACTCTGCATAATTTGCTTTATTTCATTGGCCATCCTTTTTGTCTGCTTCCACAGGGGAAAAAAATCTATGTGAATTTTAAAAGTGTGATTAAAAAAATAAAATACTAAAAAGCATTGTATGATAATCTCAGTAAATTCACAAGAACTCCATGTAAACTGCAGAGCTATTTTTCAAAACAGCCTACAGAGCAGTATGATAAAAACTATGTCATGTTTCACAAGTGACACACGGTTGAACTTCTTTTAGTCTTAGACTTGTCTTTTTGGATTTTAGCAAAACAAACATTTTTAAAATAATCCAAACAGGGATTTTATTGCATGTGATAACACTAACGATTTTCAGATTTCTTCATTGCTCTTGCTTTATCCTCTCCTTCCACACTGTTATTGCTAAAAACTGGCAGTTAAATTCAATTGATTCAAAATATTCTAGATCCATATGGCCTAAAACCCTGGAGCTGAAGTTCTGATATTGCCTCACTGCTGTTTTCTAGCATTTGCCTCTACTCCAGTCCCCAGATGGTGGAAGTAACATTTAAACCTCCTTCTCTCTGCCTTGTACAATAGACCTTGGCACCATTTCAACTGTTTACTCCGGTAATTAACAGCACTGATACCACAACAATTACAACTCCTACAATCTTAACACAATAATGCTATGAATTAGTGAGAGCTAATGGCTGGAAGGTATAGTGGTTCCAGACTGCGAGATCTGTGCATTTTTAGAATAAAATAAAAGGTACAAACAGCACGCTTGCGGTAGACAATGATTACCTAGTAATTAGTTTACACAAAGCTTCCTATTTAATGGCAAAACACTGTAATTAACGCGTGACAGAAAATCAAAGGGTACTTTGTAAGCATATGAAAAATTAACACTGCAGGCCTATAGCTTTATGTACTGATTAGAGGCATATTAAATCAATAGGACATACAAACCAACAGCTTGCATATCTGATTATTGTAGGTCCTAGGAATGGATATCATGGTTTTAATTTAACCAAAGGATACAATTATCATGCTTTGTTATTTACTTAGGATTTAAGAATCACCTGAAACATAACTGCAGCAGCACATAAATATAATAATTGACTGAATGAGAACACTGCAGATCGTTCTCAGATATAATAAATATGTAAACTACTCAAGATAGTCTGTTGATGGAGCACTGGCTGTATTTGTTAGGGAGGAAACAACCCTGAACTGCACAGTTTGAAGCTAGCAGGGATCTGTTCCTTTAGCCAAGATAATTTTTACCATCCTACCATACACCACATTAAATTAAAAGAAATTTTAAAAGCCTGTCACACCTTTCAAAATATTGTATGTGGATTTTCTGTGCAACTGTCTGTGTTTCTGGCCTCCTTCAGGCTAGAAAAATGATCACACCAAAAACTGCATGTAAAATCAATAAAATCAGCAGGAAAGACCGCTTGTTTAAAGAATTTTCTCCGCATACCTTAGTAGGTATGTCAGCAAACACAACTCAACTGTTTGTGAACCCCAGCAATCTCTAACATTTCTGGAACCAAACTATTTTAGAATCTGTTACCGCATGTGATTAACAAATGTTGTGATAAGAATAAGTATGAGTTTTAGGAAGTGGAAAGTACACATTCAGCAACATTAACGTGTGCAACAGAATAACAGAGCTTAGTTATAAAGCATGATGTTATGCCACTGAAGTTAAGGCTTTGGTAGTATTGTAATTATATTTTGAGTTGGTTGATAAATACATGCTGCTTATTTTGAGTTCCTTACTTTTGGAAAGATGCAAAGGGTGATGAAAATTGTTCATAAGGCTTATTTTCCTTATGGAACCCTAGGCAAAAAGTTATACACCTCTTTACTACTATTCCTGATTTTCTGATAATCTCTGAATTTATTTAATTCTTCTTTAAGGAATTTTTGAAAAATGATCAATAATGTTAAATGTTAAGGCAACAGTTGGCTCTTTCTGGCATCTGAAACTGGGATTTTCCAATGGTGATCAATCTCAAATCCTAACATGAGCATTAAAATATTTAGTCAATACTGATGGAAATTTGAGTTTTCTGTGCTTTATCTGCCTCTGAAAAGATTTTAAATCTCTATCACTAATTTTAATGAGTTACCAGGACCTAGATGTCTTTGTTTGGTGTTCTGGTCCATGGCTAGGGCTCCTAGGTGCAGCAGTAACACAAATAATAATGACAAAATTACAGTGATATAGTTAGAAACAGCGATTTAAAAAATTGTAAAACTTGAATAAAACGATACATTGTGTGTTAAACAGCCTTTTTCTTTCAACAACAGATGTACGATTTAGAGCTTTCTAATGGCTCTGTTGCTACTGGCCAATTTGTAATGTTGAACCTTCTCTTCCTCTGCTGCCACGTTCAGTTTGCTTTTCTCTGTGCCACCTTCACTTCTCTCCTCTTCTACATCTCCTGCACTCATCCCTTTCTCTGTCCCCAACCTAGGGTTCCTTATCTTTAAAACTTCCTGTCACTTTATGCCCCTTAAACTCTATTCAAGTCTGTGGTCACTGTGGCGGATATGGAGCTGTGATGCAACAATCTATGAATACTGAAATGTAACCTGGTTATTGAGATAGACTTATACTGGGGTAATGGAATGTTTACCATCTACCTTTACTGCTTTTAATTCAATGGGAGCTGTTGGAAGAACAAACAGAAAGGGAACAGAACTGAAGTCACTAAAGATAAACCAGACCTGCTGGGATAATGACGGTTGATCACAGGGGAATGAAGCCCAGGGCCTCAGAGGGGGAAAACTGTGTGATTCTACCGCTAGAGAGAGGTGTTGGCTTGAGAGGAGGTGCACTCCAAGAAACCAGGAGGGGGCAGAAGTGCAGTTCGCTTGTAACCGTGACAGCCATTTGGTATTTTCTGTATGTTTGTCAGGCTACAGCCCTTCAAGTGACACCTTTGCAGCCCACCATTCCCTAGTCTGTGCGCTTTTTGGAGTGAGAGTCCTGAGTGGGCAGGCTCCAGAACGCCCTGCTTCCTACCTCATCTTAGAGGCTGTTTCACTTCTCTCCCCAAACAGCAGTCAGAGACTCAGCCTGTCTAATTAACCAAAGATTAAGATGAGAGAGAAGACCACTAAGATCAAATACTGTGCATTTCTAGAGCATGCCTTTTTCTCCACTCAGAGCCTTCCAACAGGCTAGTCTGACAACAACACAGCCTTTTGGTTTTGGTATCTTGCAGAGCCTAGTGGATTGCTGACTTCTGACACCAGTCAAAACACTCTCCCAGGCTACTGCCCCCAGGTACTGCCTGGGGATCTGGGGGTTTACTAGGTTCTGCAGAAGAACCCCACTGCTGCACTCCTGTTTTGGCTAACAACACTGGATTCCCTTCTGGTGAGCCTAGGGCCGGCCCACAACATTTTGGCACCTGAGGCGGGGAGCTTGGGCCAAAACTTTGAAAGGTCTCAATTCTGCCTCCTTCTTGTTCTACTCCTCTCATGGTACTGCTCTGCTACCTACCCCAATAAAGGAGAATTAACAACTTAAAATGCCCTGTTCAAAAATTTTAAGTAACACTTAACTTTCAAATGCCTGAACAGCAAATGTAACTTTTCTTGTCTGCATAGTAAACACTGGCATTTTTATCTGTTTGAATAATCAAAGTGCTGCTTTCCGTGCCTTCTTGGTTGCAAAGATCTGAACTGCTTCCTGAAGGTCCACAGTCTGGGCCAGCTCATGCTCTACTGAGATGGTTGCAGGGCCGACCAGCCTCTCCTGTGTCTGTGTGGAGCGTAGATGTGTTTTTATTAATTTCAGCTTGGAGAAGTTGCATTCTCCATTGGCAGCTGTTACAGGAAGTGTTAGAATTATGCACAGAGCAACAAAAGCATTTGGAAAGAGGGTGGTCATCTTATTTGTGCACATATGTTCCACAAGAGCCTTTGGAGTTGATCCTGCTGAAATGTATCTTGAAAGGGCTTTCAGTTTATCACCTAAATCACTCGCATCAATATCGCACATGTCATCATGTGTCAACATTGTCTCTAGTGCCCTGCATTGCTGGTGTAGGTCTTCTTCAGGGATAGTGAGGAGTTTTGGAATATCATACAACATCCCAAATATACTGTTGTGTTCCTTGAGCTGCATGAAACATTCTTCAACTGACTGTATTGCACAATCTAGCACCTGGTTAAAGAATTCAACTTTGAATTGTTGTTTGGGGTCTCTTATGGGATTATCCCCTGCCTCGTAATCAAAATGTCTTCTTCTTTGGTGACTCTTGTATTCTTGAATGGGTGGGAAAATAGCTTCAGTGTGAAGTTCCTCTGCCAACTTCTGTGCACTCTTCAGAATGTTTTGAAATCTCTCATCTGACCGGTAAGACTGTAGGTATGACTTTGCTTTGTCCAGTTGTTCCATTGCTCCAGACATATCAAGGTCAACACCTTGGAGACTCTTGCTTACAACACTTATTTCAAACAGTAGGTCATGCCACAACACTAAGCCACACAGAAATTTGAAGTTATGTATGTTTCTGGTGATTCTATTTCCCTCTGCCACTGTTCTCTCATGAACAGTTCCTGTCATAGCATTATCCTCCATAATGGCAACGATATCATCTATCTTCCCAATTTGGTGTTTGATAGGCTTTATCACCTCCACTTGACTTTCCCATCATGTGGCACTCAGTGGTTTCAGTGTCAGAGAGGATGTTCCCAGATGTTGCTTCAAAATTTTGCCATCAATGAGTCGATGCAGAGAAAAATACATAGCTGCTTTGAATTACATAAAAAAATCCAGCAGCCTCACTAGAAGCTGAATCACTGACCACCAAGTTCAATGAATGAGACCTGCATGGGACAAAAAAATCTCGATGGTTTAACTCTCGGATCCGTGTCTGCACTTCCTCTGTTCTCTCCTCTCATGTTGGCGCCATTATCGTAGCCCTGACCTCTCATGTCAGCTATCGCAGTTCCCAGATCTTCCAGCTTTTTAAGAAGCACATTTGTCCTATCAGCTCCTGTAGTATCATCAGTGTCAATAAATTCTAGAAAATGCTCTCTGACAGTCACCACTGCAGGGACATTTTCACTAGGTTCTGTTGTTGTTACAAAACGCACCATTAAAGTCATTTGTACCATATGGCTGATGTCAGGTGTGCAGTCCAGAATAACAGAGTAATATCTTGCTGACTTCAGATCTGCCACAATCTTCTGTTTGACTTTTGTTGCCAGTCTAACTGTATGATCTCATTTTGAATTGTTTTTCCAAGGTAGTGGTGTGTACACATTTTGGGTGGTGACTCTTCTTAGATGCTCCTGGAGTACAGCATCAAACTCAGCCATCAGCTCCACAATTTTAAGGAAGTTTCCATTGTTTGGCACATACAACCGATCTGAAGTGCCACGCAGTGCTAGGTTTTGGGTAGCAAGCATTCTCACAATGGCAATGAGCCTTTTCAGAACATTTTGCCAGTAAAGAGACTCTGATGCAATCTTCTCGTGATGCTGATCATCTATGGTGGCCTTTCACCTTAGTCTCACCTCAAGCTCTTTCCACCTATTGACTGCTCTCTGGTGATTTGCTGCCTTCTCATGGCATGCCAGATTTCTAGCCAGATTTTTCCAGTCCTTTGTTCCTGTAGGACCCAATGTGGCTGGAACATTAGACTGGATGAGTTTGCAACAAAAACAGTATGCAGCATTCTGGGTTTCTGAGTACATAAGCCATGGCCTCTCCACTTTGTCACCATTGGGGATTTCACACCAGTAATGTGTTGGATGGAAACTTCTATTTTCATTGTCTTTGGGGAACATGAAGTTTTCACTTGCTGTGGCCCAGGCAGTACAAGGAAGTCCCTCAGGCTACTGCTCAAGTGGTTCCACAGTCCTGGATCATCTAGACTTAAGGAACTAAACTCAGCAGCAGCTGTTTCTCGCACCTCCACCACACTCTTCTCTGATCTACACTTTTCTTCAGGAATGTGCATGGTTACATCCATTTGATATGGAGCTATGGATGCTGCGGAAGCTGCCAGGTCGCCTACACTCTGACTAACTGGAAGATCAGGCATCTCCTCATCACTCACATCCTCACTGGGGCCGGAAGGCTCACCGTCAACATTTGTGTCTATGTATCTCAGCAGAGCTCCCTGCTTAGACAGAAAAGCTTCCTTTGCTTTCTTTCTTTTTCTGAATGCTGCCCCAGAGAGGCGTTTTCTTCTTTCACTCATGACTGCTGTTCTGTGCCAGCTATAGTGGCTCTCAACACTCAATTGAAGGGGACAAATAAGCAGGCTGGTAGCAGGGCCTGAGTGCGGGAAGATATCAGCATCTTAAGGGCCTAGCTGGCTCTTACTACTTCAGCTGACTGCCTATTCTCCTCAAGTGGGTTCAGGGAAGCAGCAGGAAACAGGAAGCTCCCTGAGAAGCTGGTGTAAATCAGTCCAGGCTCCTGGGCGTGCTATAGAGGTACATAAGAGGCTCCTCCTCCTCTCTCTCCCTGCAGCTCCTGCTGCTTTCTGTTATTCCCTCCCACCTTTTCTCCCGGATGCCTGTTATGTCTCTTGTGCCCTCCTTCCTCCAGCATAGCACTCCACCATCTCTGTGCATCTAGAGCAGACAGAATACATATGCACTAGCAGCAGACACAATTTTCTACACTCTGGGTCCTAGTGGCGCCCCTCCACAGTCTGGCACCTGAGGCAGCCGCCTCCATTCGCCTCACGGTAAGGACAGCCCTGGGTGAGCCACAGCAAGTACGTCAGCTGGAGAAGTCAGGGAAGCGCTAAAGTTTCCCTACCTTCTCCTGCAGCACCGAACTGCTCTGAGTGCCCTCACCTGGCCACCTCTGGTCTTTGCAATCTCTACTGTGTAACAGCTGTCACCAACTCCAGCCAACCATTTTCAACTCATTTTCTAATGAGTGCTCTGTGTTCCATTGAAGACATAAATGTAAGGAGTTAGCTCCAGAGAAGTGATAAAACAAAGACTCCCTGTAGCGGGCCGGTGTGGCTCCCTCCTCCCCGGAGAGGGTTGAGCCCCGGACACAGGAAGGGGCGGGGCTACAGCATGGTGAGCCCGCCCCTCAGAGGGTCAGGCGGCGACCCGGAAGAATAAAAGCCGGGCCTCCCAGCTCAGTCAGCTCTCAGCCACCGGGGAGAGCAGACCTGCCTGAGGGAGCTCCTACCGGAGGAACCACTGGAGCCCCGAGCGACTGCCTGGACTGGACGGAGAGCACCCTACCTCGCTCCTGGGAAGACCAGCCGGAACTCCCCCGCGCCACCTACGACGAGGAGCCCGGGGGAACGTCCCAGCTGCCATGCTGTTACCCCGAGGAGCCCCCGGGGCAGGATTGGCTGGACTTCCCTAAGGACCTACCAGACCTACCCCCCAGCCCGGGTTGGGACGAGCCCATGCAGTGGGACTTCCCGGGGCGAGACGCCATGGACCAGGTAGGACAAGAGGGGGATAGTGGAAGTGGCCCGGGGGCAGCTGACCTCAGTCAGGCGGCTGACCAGACTGAACCCATGTCAGTGTGTTGCGGTCAGGATCCCCACTGACCGGCAGCGGTGAGGACCGCTGCCTAGGGCCCCGGGCCGGGACACAGTGGAGTGGGTGGGCCTGTGTCCCCCCCTGCCACCCCACTCACGGGTGGCAGTCGTCCCCCTCTACCTACTGGCTCAGCCTGCCGCAAAAGGCCTGAGCCCCTGTACTGCTTGCTACTGGCTCAGCCTGCCACAAGAGGCCTGAGCCCCTGTACTGCTTGCTACTGGCTCAGCCTGCCACAAGAGGCCTGAGCCCCTGTACTGCTTGCTACTGGCTCAGCCTGCCACAAGAGGCCTGAGCCCCTGTACTGCTTGCTACTGGCTCAGCCTGCCACAAGAGGCCTGAGCCCCTGTACTGCTTGCTACTGGCTCAGCCTGCCACAAGAGGCCTGAGCCCCTGTACTGCTTGCTACTGGCTCAGCCGGCCACAAGAGGCCTGAGCCCCTGTACTGCTTGCTACTGGCTCAGCCTGCCACAAGAGGCCTGAGCCCCTGTACTGCTTGCTACTGGCTCAGCCTGCCACAAAAGGCCTGAGCCCCTGTACTGTTGTTACTGGCTCAGCCTGCTACCAAAGGCCTGAGCCCCTATACTGTTGTTACTGGCTCAGCCTGCTACCAAAGGCTTGAGACCTATCTAGACTGTTTGTCGCCCAGCCCCTGCACCAGGGGGCCTGGGCCTGTCCTAGCCTTAAAGAGACAGGACAGAACCCCCGTGAGACAAGCAGGCCGGTGTGGCTCCCCTCCTCCCCTCAGAGGGTTGAGCCCCGGACCCGCCTGTTACAAGTGGCACCTGACCAGGGACTGTGATCCCTTGCCCCTGTGAGAAGGGGCCGGTGAGAGGGCGGCGGACCGCCCCTCTTAGCCAGGAAGATGGAGACTGACCGGCTGTTCCAGCTGCTGGTGGAAAGCCAGGAGCGGCAACAGACGGCTCAACTCCTACAGCAGCAGCAACAGCATGCCGCCCAGCTGGAACAGCAGCGGCAGCGAGACGCGGCCCAGCTCCAGCAGCAGCAACAGCAGCAGGTAGCTCAGCTGGAGCAGCAACAGCAGCTGGTGCAGCAGCTTGGGACCCAGCTGCAGCACCTCCTCGGGCCCGCCCCCCGCCCCGCTGAATGGCCTGCGGGGGAGGTCACGGGAGGGGGTCCGCGTCTGGCGACCCCCCTGCGTCTGACCAAGATGGGCCCAGATGATGACCCGGAGGCCTTCTTGGTCACTTTTGAGCGGGTGGCCCTCGTGGCGGGATGGGCAAGAGACCAGTGGGCCACCTTGCTCGCCCCCTATTTGACTGGGCCGGCCCAAGCAGCCTACCGGGGGCTGGCGACCGAAGAAGCCCGCGACTACGACCGCGTGAAGGCCGCAGTCCTAGACGCTTTGGACATTAGCCCGGAGACGTTTCGGCAGCGATTCAGGCGCCATACCTACCCGGCGGGAGCCCGTCCCCGGATGGTGGCCCAGACCCTGAAGGAAGCCTGCCGTCGGTGGCTGCAGCCAGACGTCCGGACGGCGGAGGAGGTCACCGAGCAGGTGGTGTTGGAGCAGTTTATTCACACCATACCGGCCAAAGGTAGGGCCTGGGTACTCCGCCACCGACCGACGACCTTAGCAGAGGCCGTCGCGCTCCTGGAAGGCTTCCTGGCTGCTGAAGCCTCGATAGGGCCCGCCTTCCGGCCACCTACCTCGGGGCCCGAACGACCCCGAGACGAGAAGAGGGCGTCGAACGTGCCCCACCCACGAGGCCCGGACCCCGGGCCGGGACCCCGACAGGGAACCGCGACTCCACGCTGGGAAGCAACCCCCCAGCGGACTACCCCGGCCTTCACCCAGGGAGCGCCTAAGGTCCGGCGGAGCCCCCCCCGAAGTGCCAGAACAAGCCTTCCCCGGAGTGGACGCCCTGAGCTCGGTCCCTGCTTTAGATGTGGGAAAGCCGGACATGTACAACGAGACTGTCCCGAGATGGACTGCAGTTTCGGGCAGGTTTACGTAGGGGCCGGCCGGGCCCGCCGGGCGGGGCCCCCCCAGCTGATAATCCCGGTAATGGTTGAGAACCAGACCACACAGGCCCTGATCGATTCAGGGTGCGGCCAGACCTTGGTCCGCCAATCTCTGGGACCACCGGCCGACCCCCGTCTGACGCCGATACAGTTACAATGCATCCACGGAGATGTCCGACCTTACCCGAGTGCCTGGGCCCAGCTAACGGTGGGAGGCACTACCCGGAGGCTAGTCGTCGGCCTGGCGCCCGGACTGGCCTATCCTGTGATTCTGGGGCGAGACTGGCCCTTATTCGAAGAGGTCCTCCGGGCAACGCCGGGCTTGGCCGCTGAACCCCGGGAACCCCCGCCAGCGGCGGGGCAGGCCGGTGCGGAGAGTGAGGGAGAGGACCAAGGAGGTCAGAGGCCGCTGGAACAAACTCCCTCAGCACCTCGCTTCGATACGGACTTTTGCCGCGACCAGCGATCAGACCCGACGCTTAGCCGGGCCTATCAACAACTTGCGGCCGTCGACGGCTCCGTGGTAGATTCTCATCGGGCCACGCAGTGGCCTCATTTCGAGCTCCGGCGAGATAGGCTCTACCGCATCGATCGAGACCCACGCACCCGTGAACCCTTGACGCAATTGTTGGTACCCCGCTGTCACCGCAGGGCCGTGATGCAGTTGGCCCATGATGTGCCCGCCGCCGGGCATCTGGGGCAAGAGAAGACCCTCGCCCGAATCCTGACGCGGTTCTTTTGGCCTGGTATTCATCAAGAGGTGAAGCAATATTGTACCTCCTGTCCTGAGTGTCAGCTGGCCGCACCGCCTCGGGTATCCAAGGCCCCCTTGGTCCCCATGCCAGTCATCGAGACCCCCTTTGAGCGGGTCGCCATGGACCTGATAGGTCCGCTTCCCCGAAGCGCGGCCGGCTTCCAGTATGTCCTCGTCCTTGTGGACTACGCCTCCCGCTTCCCCGAGGCCGTCCCCCTGCGGAGCATCACCGCCCGGACCATTGCGGGGGAACTGATGAAGATTTTTGCCCGAGTAGGGTTGCCTAGGGAGATCCTAACAGACCAGGGCACTAACTTCACGTCCCGGCTGCTCCAACAGGTCTGCAAGCTCCTGGGGGTGAAACAGCTGCGTACGTCAGTGTACCACCCACAGACCGACGGGCTGGTAGAGCGGTTCAACCGCACCCTTAAGGACATGCTAAAAAAATTTCCCCCTGAGGAATTGCGGCACTGGGACCAGTTCCTACCACCCCTGCTTCTGGCCATCCGGGAGGTTCCGCAAGCCTCAACTAAGTTCTCCCCCTTTGAACTGTTGTACGGGCGGAGGCCCCGCGGACTTTTAGATTTGATGCGGGAGACCTGGGAGGAGTCGGCCTCCCCAACCCAGGGCCTCCTCCAGTACGTCCACCAATTACGGGAATACCTGACCCAGGCCGGGACAGTAGCCCGGGAGAATTTGCGGGCCGCCCAGGCGAAGCAGGAGCGGAACTATAACCAGGAGGTCAGGGCCCGGACGTTCGCTCCTGGGGACCGGGTCCTACTGCTCCTTCCCTCCAGCGAGTCGAAGCTGTTGGCCCGTTGGCAGGGGCCCTATGAGGTGGTGCGGCAAGTGGGACCCGTGACATACGAAATCCGCCAACCCGACCGACGGAAGAAGCTTCAGATCTACCACGTTAATCTGCTAAAGCCATGGTGTGACCGAGAGGGCCTACTGATCGACCCTTGCCCGCCCGAGCCCGAGCTGGGTCCGGACACGGCTGAGACGAAGGGCGTGGAGGAACCCCCGATAGGCCCCTCGCTCACGGCAGAGCAGCGTAAGCAGGCTACATGTCTCCTGCAGGCTTTCCAAAAAACCTTCACGGCCGCCCCAGGTTATACAACCCGGGCCTGTCACACAATTCTGACCGAGCCAGGGAAAACGATCAGAGAAACCACCCGGCCTTTGCCGTACCGGATGCGACAGGAGGTAGAAGAAGAAGTCCGAACCATGTTAGCCTTGGGGGTCATCAAGCCCTCCTGCAGTGAATGGCGCAGCCCGGTGGTGCTGGTCCCCAAACCGGACGGTACGCGTCGATTCTGTATAGACTTCCGTCGGGTAAACGCCATCTCGCGGTTTGACGCCTATCCGATGCCCAGGGTGGATGAGCTCCTGGGCCGCCTGGGGGAAGCCCAATTTATCATCACCCTGGACCTGAGCAAAGGGTATTGGCAGATCCCCCTCGACGAAGCGTCCAAAGAAAAAACGGCCTTTGCTACCCCCTCAGGCCTTTATCAATTTAATCGGATGCCGTTCGGCCTCCATGGGGCCCCTGCGACCTTCCAGCGGTTGATGGACCACCTCTTGCGGCCTCACCAGGAGTATGCGGCCGCCTACTTGGATGATGTGGTAATCTACAGCCGCCACTGGGAAGATCACCTCAACCGGGTCGCCGCGGTCCTACGAACCTTGCGGGAGGCGGGGTTGACCGCCAACCCTAAGAAATGTAGGATCGCATGGCAGGAGACCACCTATCTGGGCTACACGGTGGGAGGAGGACGAATCAGACCCCTGGTAGGCAAGGTACAGGCCCTTGCGGACTGTCCCACGCCCACGACGAAGCGTCAAGTGCGGCAGTTCCTGGGGCTCGCCGGGTATTACCGGCGGTTTATTCCGCAGTTTGCCTCAATTGCCGCACCCCTAACTGAGCTCCTCAAGAAAAATAGTCCCCGACAGGTGCGCTGGACGGCCGAGTGCGAGGTGGCCTTCCAGACCCTGAAGGACCGCCTTTGCCAGGAACCAGTCCTGTACAGCCCGGACTTCGACAAGCCGTTTATTCTACAGACAGACGCGTCTAAGACCGGCGTCGGGGCGGTCCTGTCGCAGGATATGGAGGGGGGGGATCATCCCGTGATATACCTCAGCCGGAAGCTATTCCCCCGCGAGCGCAACTATTCCGTGATCGAGAAAGAAGCCCTAGCGGTGAAGTGGGCCTGTGACGCCCTCCGATTCTTCCTCCTGGGTGCCCCCTTCACCCTCGTCACGGACCATGCACCCCTCCAATGGTTGATGAGGATGAAGGATAACAACCCCCGGATCATGCGGTGGTACCTAGCCCTGCAGCCCTATGCCTTTACCATCCGGCATCGGGCGGGCAAGGACCACGCAAATGCCGACTTCCTGTCCCGCCTTGAGGAGATGGAAGGACCTGGCCCCAAGGTATGGGAGCCAGGCTTGAGGGGGGGGGAATGTAGCGGGCCGGTGTGGCTCCCCTCCTCCCCGGAGAGGGTTGAGCCCCGGACACAGGAAGGGGCGGGGCTACAGCATGGTGAGCCCGCCCCTCAGAGGGTCAGGCGGCGACCCGGAAGAATAAAAGCCGGGCCTCCCAGCTCAGTCAGCTCTCAGCCACCGGGGAGAGCAGACCTGCCTGAGGGAGCTCCTACCGGAGGAACCACTGGAGCCCCGAGCGACTGCCTGGACTGGACGGAGAGCACCCTACCTCGCTCCTGGGAAGACCAGCCGGAACTCCCCCGCGCCACCTACGACGAGGAGCCCGGGGGAACGTCCCAGCTGCCATGCTGTTACCCCGAGGAGCCCCCGGGGCAGGATTGGCTGGACTTCCCTAAGGACCTACCAGACCTACCCCCAGCCCGGGTTGGGACGAGCCCATGCAGTGGGACTTCCCGGGGCGAGACGCCATGGACCAGGTAGGACAAGAGGGGGATAGTGGAAGTGGCCCGGGGGCAGCTGACCTCAGTCAGGCTGCTGACCAGACTGAACCCATGTCAGTGTGTTGCGGTCAGGATCCCCACTGACCGGCAGCGGTGAGGACCGCTGCCTAGGGCCCCGGGCCGGGACACAGTGGAGTGGGTGGGCCTGTGTCCCCCCCTGCCACCCCACTCACGGGTGGCAGTCGTCCCCCTCTACCTACTGGCTCAGCCTGCCGCAAAAGGCCTGAGCCCCTGTACTGCTTGCTACTGGCTCAGCCTGCCACAAGAGGCCTGAGCCCCTGTACTGCTTGCTACTGGCTCAGCCTGCCACAAGAGGCCTGAGCCCCTGTACTGTTTGTTACTGGCTCAGCCTGCCACAAGAGGCCTGAGCCCCTGTACTGCTTGCTACTGGCTCAGCCTGCCACAAGAGGCCTGAGCCCCTGTACTGTTGTTACTGGCTCAGCCTGCTACCAAAGGCCTGAGCCCCTGTACTGTTTGTTACTGGCTCAGCCTGCTACCAAAGGCCTGAGCCCCTATACTGTTGTTACTGGCTCAGCCTGCTACCAAAGGCTTGAGACCTATCTAGACTGTTTGTCGCCCAGCCCCTGCACCAGGGGGCCTGGGCCTGTCCTAGCCTTAAAGAGACAGGACAGAACCCCCGTGAGACAAGCAGGCCGGTGTGGCTCCCCTCCTCCCCTCAGAGGGTTGAGCCCCGGACCCGCCTGTTACACTCCCAAATATAAATTTGACAAAGGGGTGGTTTTCAGTGTTCACAGAATAGTAACACTGAAGCTAGTGACAGAATTATACAGAGCCTTCCAGGGGGAGCTCCTCATTAAACACATCAAGTTCTGGTTATGGAACGTGTTCATTTTCACATAAACACTGGCCTATAAACTGTACTTTGCAGGGTAAAACAAATGCAAATATAATTGCAGTGTTTCTAGTGCACCTCTGTAACAGTGGGAGCAGTGGAGAGGGTGAATTTCAAACCCACAGAAAGTTTTTGGACACAAAAAAGTAAAACTTAGGTTGCAGCCCTCCTCTGTGTACAGACTCTGAAAATCTCATGTTTTCAGTTACCAGAAGAAGTAACTAAGAAAGACAGGAGGCTAGTGATTTATTTTTATCCCTTTAAAAATAATGGCATATGATGGTGGAAAAAACGACAGTAAATATGGGTAGGATTTTCAAAAGTGCCTAAGAGTGTTAGACCCTAACTTGCATTTACTTTTAATGGGAATTAGACATCTAACTTCTATGGTGCTTTGGAAAATCCATTACTAAATACTATTACAGTAGTATCTCCACATGCAAAACAAATCATCGTCAATGATGCTTACTACATTGTCTATTGCTAATGGAGTTGCCAAAACTTTCAGGCCAATCCTTCAGTGGGAATAGGCACAGGCTCTTGGTTATAAATGGACTCTCACTACTGTTTGAAGACAATACCTAAATAAGGATGGAAAGTGATAGTGTACAGATAGAAAAGGATCCCAGGTAGGACACGTTTGACATAGATAAGCTTCACAGATTTTAGCTAGATAACATTTTGCTTTTCCCCAGAGTCGTTTACATTGCAAAATACAAACTGGAAAATGCCACTGAGGTGCTGAGGCTTTTCAGCACTATCTGATCATACAAGGGTCAGACACTGATGCCCTTGCTCACACTGAGTGGTGCCTTGCTCCATAAGTGGATCCACTGCAGTCAATGTTAACATATTCCTCAGATTTCACCCCAATTGCAGCTGCAAAGTAATCTCTCAGATAACTCAGACTCTACATTAATTTAACAGGATAAAATACATCACTAATCTTGTCATGCATTTTAGTTTGCCCAATGTTATGCTTGAAATGAGGAATCTAAAATCACCTTGTTTTAGATGGAATAGATTCTTATACAGTTCAAACTCACAAACTACATTATTTTTAATCTGTTGCCTACTACATACCAATGAGAAAAATCTTGGTATCGTGTCATAAACTGCTATGCAAATGATGCTATTTGTAAGTATTAACATAATTTAGTGCTTACAGTCATATTCTCATTTCTAATAATTCTACCAGAATGGAGAGTCTTTTCTCTATACTCTTAGCCTGCAGGATAGTCTTTCATCAAGAAGCTGAATTTTTTAATAACCTGCCAACATATGTTTTGTATGTGGCAGCCTAGGCCAATGACACAATGTCTTCATTATCGAAAGAAACAGGTCTACATACTGCAATCGGACATTAAAGCATGCCTGTGCCCATAAACTAATGCTTTGATGTCTAAATGTGTATCATTACGATGGTACTCTGTAACAAAGGATAATTTTAATCCTCTGCTCTCAATGGTAATACGTAGTGGAGATTGCAGTTCATTATATATAAGAAAGGTCGCCATGCTTACAAAATAGAGCTCAACTCAGAAGGCAAAAAATGTCAACTCTCATTTCTGGACAAGATGCTCTAAATGGCAACGTGTTTTGTTCTTTCACCTACGCTCCCTGAAATACTGGCCTGGATTTAGAGAAGCTTTCCTGCTGACATGCTTGTAGAAAATTATATTAAGTGTACCGTTCCTTACATATGTTTTTCAGCTTCTGGTAAGCATTTATGTTGTAGGAGTTTTTAAGGGGCATGTTCTTGTCTGTGTCTGGACTCCACCTAAATGCAGCGGAAGTGGGGGAACCATAAGGAGACCAGTTATAACTCCCTGTTTCTGAGCCATCAGGCCCTGAGGGAGGTTAAAATGGCACAAGAACAGCTCTGACTTAAGCCACTGGTGCAAGGACTCTCAAGGAACTTACACCAAAGGAGGAGCAGATGTAGTGCAGCTGTGCTCTGCAGTGCCTTCTTCCACTCCCACATGGGCAGCTGGCACAGAAGGTCAGTATAGTGCCTCTTGACAGCTTTATGCAAGCAGAGAGCTCCCTGGCACAGGCAATATTCTCCACTGCCATCTCTAGTTTTAAGTCCACTTTGCACTGGTCATAGTTATGCAGAGGAAGGGAGCCTTAGAGGACTGGAGAATCTAGCCCTTAATGTTTGCACAGAAAGTTTCATATGACAAAGCATTATTACTTTGTAATTATCCAAATTCAAAATAAGTTTAACCAGCACAATTTGAAATATATTATACTATGCAATTCAATCAAATGTTACACTTTCTAAAACTATTCTTGATTGAATTAAAAAAGCTGAACTGCTGTAAATATTTCTTTATTTAAAATAGGATGATGGGGCATATATTTCCGTGATACAACTCTTCTGAATTTAATGGGAATAAATTTGGCACTACAGACTTAAATATCAAATACTTATTTAAATATTCACAGACCTTTAACTAAAATTAATCTAATTCGCATCAGAATTCAAATACTGAATGAACCGGATCCAATGAATTCAGTCCATCAATTTGTAAAGAACAAACTTGTACATTGACTAAAAGGTACACTAATGAAAGCTGGAAGGTCATAACGTTTACATCATTTTGTTTGTGTATTTGTGGCTGTCCATCATTTTTGTAGCCACCCAAACTTTGTGCAAATCAGAAGCCACTGCCCCAGCTATCTACTGAATTCAGCACATCAATAGCGAAGACAGAGTATGATCAGAAAAGTGAAGTTTTAACAACAGAAATTCCCTTTATTCTGTGTTCACCCCCATAGTTATTGAACTAAGAATTTTGTTTGCTCCTCTCTTCAGTTTCTGCTTAACTGTCTTATTTAAATCATGTTCTCTTACAACAGTTTAGTGAACTTCCCAGCTTGCCATTAAACACAATGGACCAAATTAATCCCTGCTAATACTTCCTCTTCACTTTTGTTCTTTAAGTCAATAGAATTACATCAAGCAAGTCTTCAGTGGAGAGAAATTTAATACTAGGAGCTGAATTAATTTCCAGAAAGCAACAACAGAATTAAAAACCTTTGCAACACCTCATTTATGCACAAGCTGGGGCGAGTAATACATGCTCTGTTAGAACACACTACTTGCAGCATAGCAACACCCACCAGCATACAGACAAGTAACACTGAAGCATGGTGACATTTGCTCATATTCATGTTTAGGAATGTAAAACCAGGTGGTTTTTCTACTAGATAAAACAGATACACACTTCTGATCAGAGATACCTGATCGCCCATAGACATCCACAACTCCCTCTGAAGTCGATTGTAAATACTCAGCACCACTGAAAATCAAACCTCAGTACAAGAGGTTCTAGTGTTCATCCTGTTGAACCAGGACACCTATTTATAAATGATTTACATAAATAACACTCTTTGGTTTAACACTCTGCCCAGCTGAGTGACATTGGGCAAGTCGTTTAACCTTCCTGTGCCTCAGTTTCCCCATCCATAAAATGGGGATAATGATGCTACCTCCTTTGTAAAGTGCATTGAGGTCTAGGGATGAAAAGTGCTATAGAAGAGAAGGTACTATTATTAATTATTATTATTATATGTCAATAAAATGTTATAAAACTTTCTATCCAAATAATTCCACAAGATAAAGTTCAATTTCTTGTAAAATTGAGGTGTTAATTTAAGAGGCCAGAACAAGCCAAGGGCATGTCCACAGGAGCTGGGTACACATTAATCCAGGAAATCCCCCCAGCCACCTCTGCCTGCAGAACTCCTTTGGAAACTCCAGAGGGAGCTAAATTTTCCCCAACCAAGCAAAAATTCCATGGAAGGGGGTGCACGACAATGTGCTTGCTTTAGTGAGCATGACCCATTCCTTACAGACGTATTCAACATAAAACAGAACAAACGGTCCCAGAGAATAAGATATCCAGCTTCTCACTAACTTACGTGTGCCCATTTCTTCCGCCACATCTCAGTGTCGTATCTCTGACATTCCTTCTGGGCCCAATGGTAGCATTTAAGGTGCCTGGCAATGTCACAATATGCGGTGCCATTTCCTCCAAATTCATTGTCCACTTTAAACAACCAACGTCTCACTCCCAGGTTATCTATGATCAGCTGACTCAGAACTTCAAGCATCTATGGATGAAACAGGGCATAAAGACAAAAGGAATGGCTTCAAAAACATTGTGACTTAGGACATCATTAAGGTGCTTGTATATTTTTATTTAAAATTTGTTTTATAACAGACTTATAATTAGGGTTTCTAGCTTCAGGTTCAAACCAGTTTTACCAATATTCACCAATCCTCCTTCCTCCCAAAAAAGCAGCGATACTGGTGATTAGTAGCTTGGATGCTTATGTAAAGCTCACCTGAACCCTTTTTGTTCAGGATCCTATGGCCACAATTCTGCAATTGGATCCACCTGAACAGACTTTGCCCCCATGTAGACCCACTGAAAGGTCAATGGGGCTCTGTGCCAGTGCAGAGTCTGCCTACGTGGAGCTCATTGCTGGGGCTATTAGCTTTGAATGTTCGGTACTTCTCAGGATGTCTCTCAGAAAGGGTAGCTGATGGCAACACTAGACTATTTTCAAAATCCTCTCTTTAAAACCTTCCTACAGTCAGATTCTAATACCAGGCAAACATCTGTGACACGTTCTTGCTGCAGAGTGAATTATATGGTTATAAATTTATGAAGGGGTTACAAGATAGACTTTATTAAAGTGATTCTAATTATTTATCTATATGCATACCCAGTTTTAAATGGCTTTCTTGTAAAACTAGCTGGGGAGCAGAATATAATTAGCTGTTTAGAAACAGTAAATGCCATTGGACCCTGGAAAAGTGTTACACAGATCTTGTGCTGCATTGACTAGAAGGTATTTTTACATGGTAATCTTTTGGACTCCTAGTTGTATATATTTTTTGGTCTTCGACCACAAACAGAATTATCATCTGTTTGCTCCAAATCCTATTATTTGTTGCTTTCGAGAACCCTATAAATGAGTTTCTGTTGATGACTCCCCTACAGTAATGAAAACAATCAATAGTATTGTTAAGACTGTACCAATGGAAAGAATTATGTGCTATCTTTAAGTGAAAATTGAACTGTGCTTTAACATAGTGTCACCTTTCTTTTATTATTTAACCTAAGATGTCAATATTTTATAGGAGCAAACAACAGAAGGAGAACTTCTGAAATGTTGCAGCATGGATCAAAAGAGGAACTAATAAGCATGTTGGGGTGTTGGATAGGAAATTTTTATAAATTAATTACTTAATAATAAATTGAACTAATTTAGAAGTCTAATGTATTGTTTTTCACATCATTGAACATATATTTATTTTATCAACAGTATGGAAGTTGTAATATATTTGTTTAGCTGCTATTATTTTCAGTGTTAAAGGTATTTGTAAAAAGAAAAGGAATGCAAAAAGCCTTTTGCTAGCCAGCAAGAATGCCTAAGAATGATAACATCCTCACTATTTTCAGGTTTATGATGCACATCAGTAAAAAGAGAGAAGCTATTGATTATTGCCATCCACAAATACAACATGCTGACATTACCAGCTGGATGAATGCTGCAAATTTCAAAACACAGTAGAAACAAGATGATTTTCTTGATGAGGTAAAGTATTTTCTTCCAGAATCTAATGAACACTCAAAGCTACCCCAAAATTCATCCAAATTCCATGAAAAAAAATCCACAATGATACTGAAGGAAGTGTGCAATCAGAAATCAGAAAATTGTATAAAAGGATCTATGGCTAAGCATGCTGCTGTTAAAGGGACACCACTAACTTGAAATCTAGTCAATTTAAAAAATGAGGCATGCGCAATTTCAGGTACCCCACCTGCTATTAAGACATCCCTCTGGATTCTGTAGTTTCATAATCACATTTTCCTCTTGCAAAAATGTTTTCTTCTTCCTAATCACAGATTCACAGATTTTAATTTGTTTGCCTGTTGCTGTGTGAAAAACCCATGTGAACAAGGGAAATTAGCTGACTACTGCATAAAAGAGAGAAAATTTGCATACTTCTTTGTTAGTTGATACGATAGTATCATATCATGAATATTCACAAGGCCTAATAACCAGGCAGGAAACTGTTCTGCGGTCTGGTATCTTTTGAAGGAGGTGACTCCAAAGTTTAGATGGAATTATGGTTCTGTTTCAGGGGTATTTGGATCTGGGATGTCCATTTGGAACAGGGCAGATTGGAAAAATATAAAAAGGCGCATTAATTATTTTGAGCATCAGCAGACACCATTTCTAAACCCATAATTCATGGCTACTGAGGAATGATAAATGGTGTACAATATACATGACAATACTAAGCTGTTTAACCAAACACAGGTAAAAATGAATTAATTCATCACAGAAAACAATGAAAAAGCGAGGGAAAATCATATAGGTAGAGAAATAAATTTGCACTGCTTATGGGAGATATGTGTTAACTACTATAACTATTTCATTAGGGAATACTGAAAAAGGGAAATTGCCTAATCTTATTAATGATGAGCAATTAGCCAAACGGTATCGTCAGTGTACAACAGAGATTGTAGTGTATTGGCAACAATCATAATTCCATTTAGCACAATTCATAATCTGGGGTCAGTGACACTGCCTCTTAATCAAGGTACATGTTATTCAAACAATTGTGCTCAGTGGTGGGTTCCATGTCTATTTCTTTTAAGGTATCGTTTCTGATAATGGATCCTGACACTGTAATAGTTGATCAATTGGCTTCTGGCCATTCAGCAGGTTATCTGGAAGACAGCATCTTCAAGGAATGCTTAGGTCTACCTCAGCTACTGTGTATCATTCAGCAACACAAATCTCCAGGGCACTGCACACGGCTTGTTGTTCCACTAAAGGATATTGATATGTGGGCAGATGTGATGTTTTTGACATCACAATTCCATTGGATAGCCACGCTGGCCTGTACCAGTTTATTGTGTCGGAAAAGCTAGCCGCTTCTGTCTCCTGCCTTGTGATGCTCACCAAATGGTGATGACCAGCCGTAAGGGTCACCTGTAATATGGACGGACAGTACTGTGGAGTGACTAATTACAAAACATTTATGTATGAAGACCTCATTGGTAATGTCACTACTCCAAATTTCTGCTTTATTTCTCATAAATGTAGCATTATAGGTCACACTAATTATGCCTTTTCCAGTCTTTCAAAATGAATCCATGACTCAAAGTAAGCCCCAGCACCAGGATGAAATTAAAGAAATACAAATCAGTTTTAAACATACATTTTGAACCACTAACTTTAATTTTAAAAACATTACTGGACTGAAAAGACACTCACACTATCCAGATTATCAATGACATGCGCAAAGCAGAACAAGCACCTCAACTAGATAAATTATCCATGATGGTGGAAATAATAATTTCCCACACTTGGATAGAAGTTGCACTTAAAGCTTTTGGTTGTATTACCGGGAGTGTTAGTTTTAATTGCATTAATTACGTGCTGTCACTTATGCAGTTTGCTAAACCAGTATAAAACTCCCATGAATGCCCTCACTTCTGCTTCATATATTAATTTGGCAAAGGTGTTATCCTGATACAATTACCAAAGCCACAAGTGGGGACCTGTTTGCCAATACATATAAGTTAGATGCAGCATACACCATGGTAATATGTATTATACGCATGGTATTATTAAGGTATATTGAGTAATCATGCTGAATTGTACTACTCCTACTCTTGCTCTCTTATGCTCCCACAATACCTTGTAACAGTACAACTCAGCATTTGGCACAGGGAGACAGGGAACAAGATATGTAAGTATTCTACCCTGGTACAGGGAGGGAGTGCCTCCATGGCCCAACTAGTTTGGAATGCTGTATTTGAAAACCCAAGAGGGATGCACCATGGAACCAGAAAAATAAATTGAAATTGGTGGGTGGAATCTTAAAGGACATACAGAGGGTTTTAGCTTATAAACAACCCCATTAAAATAGAGGTATTTCTAGGGGTGTATTTTTGGGAAGCAAACCTTCTGTGGAAGGTGAACTGAACACACTGCTAGAACCCACTTCCTGGAAGGATTGGTGACATATTAGCTCTTTATTTCCTATACCATACTGTTTGTCTATAGACAATAAACTGGCCGAGCTTGGTTATTTGGCCTCTTGAACATTTTTAGTATCAAACTGCAAGGGCAGTCAAAACCAGCTGGCTATACATGTAAATCAACAAAAGAGAATATAACCTATGGTGAGCAGGAAGGTCTTTCTATGAGCAGCCACAGAGTGGAGACTGAACTGCTCTCACCTCACGGCTAGATGAGGACCCCTCAGAAGCAAAATGATGCTAGGAAGCCAGAGCACAGATACAGAAGGGAGAAGATAAAAGGGGGGTCCAGTGAGAGGAACAAGATTTTCAACACAATTTAAAGCCAGGTTCTGTACCTCTCCTGACCAAAGGAATTCCTGGTGGATACTGTTTATGAAGGAGGGGCCAAGGACTCCCTCTCTCAATTATGTCTTCTTGGCAGGAATTTCTTGTAACCAAAGATATGATTATTGTTTGTTTTGTGGTAGTACTTAGAGGCCCATATCAGGCACCATGTTGGGTGCTGAACAAATACATCAGCAGAGACAGTTTCTTCCCGGAAGAGCTTACAAGCTAATTTGAGACAGGATGCAACAAGTTAGTGCTCCATAACACAGGAAAGAGGAAAAAGGAAGATAATGAAAACAAAACCGGGTTGTATATAGGTTAGCTGCTGCATAATTTGTAGCACCACAACTAGATAAACTCAGCAAAAAGTAACAATACACTGAGGCACACCAATAAAAATTTGCAGTTACCTCAAAGAACAGTATCTTGCCAGTGAGTCCAGAATCAATACATACAAAGTGACCACATTATATAAAATCCTTTTTCCCCCCCTCTATTACTGTTGTTAAAGCCACCCCATTCGCAGATGATTGATGTACTGAGTTTGGCAAAACTTTTATGCTTTGTCATGGCAATAAGATAAATGAAATTGGAAATGAATTGATACACTACACAGGGGGAAAAATTCAGGCAGCAGATCTGCTGAGCGGATCTCAGTTTGGATGATCACCTTTTCCTAAACAAATGGAACCTCCCTTGACAAAAATGCTTCACTTCACAGCAAGGTTCTAATCAATGCAACAACAGACATTTGATTTTTTTTTATGCAAGGCAACAAAGTTTGCCCCCTACCTAGACACAATATGTGTCCATATGTTGACGTGCCAAATAAACTGTTCTTTTGCCAACAGACACAAGTTCCCAAACTGCTTCCCACTTACCTGTCGATGGTTATAGATGTCATATTCTCCCGGAGGTGTTGGCACACAAGCACTAGCAAAGATTCTTTTACTTCCGGACTTAGTTCTATAGAGATGAGCAACTTCTGGCTCAGAGCCCAATATGGGCACATTTAACATGTCAGCCACTGCTAAATCATCTTTGTGAGGAAGTCCACCAATAATGTAGGCTTCTTTGCCTTGGATGAGATTTTTTATTCTTTTGATTGTCTTGGGACTGTACTTCAGCTGAGTGGCCAGGCACATGTGATGGCCCTGTATAAAGATAACATTATTCTTGTTAAAAGGTGTTCTTTTCTGTTCCATGAACCTAATTTATAATGTTGCACACAATAAATACATTATTAATAGCAGGCTGGGTTATGACCTATCCTGTAGCTTAGCCGTTTAAATTGATAAAAGCTGTTGGGGTGAGGCTCCATAATCGTTCACATCTTTAGTGTGTTGGAAATGGGCTCACTGGGAATAGAACTAATTACTACACATCTGTATTTATTTGATCCACGCGGAATTATCCTTCTGTCAGTCGGCAGAGATGCTGGTGGCCTTTGGATAATAGTGATTCATCTCTGCAACACTTCTGGCATGGTTTAACTCTAAAGCGTCTGCAAAATCAATACAAAAAACGAAGAAAAACCCCTATAGCAGAGAATATATTTCCCCATACAGTGCAGCAGCATTTTAAATGATTCTCTGAGAATAAAACATTTTGATTTAGCAAACCTTTCATTGATCATATTAAATTACAAGGGATATACATTTCCATTATGCAGTAGTTTAAATGGCTACAGTCAATTTGACTGCAGAGGAGGAAGCATAGATTTTTTAAAAAAGAACAAGGGTTTCAGTTTTTCATTTCTTTTTAAAAATAAAATGTCTGTCTCTGGACAGGCTGTTCATGGACATATCACATCGTGTAAAATTAAACTAAGAACATCAATCATGGAAGGCTGAGTCTCAGGAATATTTGCTACAACAAATCCCATGCATCCATTGCAAATTAGGCAATGTATAAGTTACTTCACTGGAAATATCAAGGCACATTCAGAAAGTGAGTAAGACAGTGATGGATGCCATGCATAGAATAGTGTTACAGACATTTAGCAGGTCAGAGATTGCTACTACACAAGAATGAAGATAACGTTCTAGAACCATATTGGGAAGGAAGTTTTCTTTACAATAAGATTTCATCCACCAGTTTAGGACCCAGTTCTGGAAAGCATTCCTATTTCTTTAACACGTTTAAATGCTCTCCTTAATAGGGGTGGACTTAAGCATATGTTTAAGTGTTTTCCCGAACGTGGACCTTAAGGGCTGTTTTCATTCAAAGTTCTGCAGGCTCCATGACCAGAAAGAAAAGTGTAAATCTTGGACCTAGTGTGGAGGTACCATGCTCACCCCCCAGAAGTGGAGGGAAAGAATGCCTCATGTCGCTCAACAGTAAAGTCCCTAACCTAACGAGGAACCAGTGTGGAGTGCCAAAGAGTGTCCAAAGCTCTCTGTGAAGTTGGTGGACGTGATTTGGAGAGGTGTGATCCTCAAAGTTCCATCAGGAGAAGCGAGGGTCTTGGCAGGCATAATAGAGGGAGAGTAGCTAACAAACCTATGTTCCTGATTTTCCTTTCTTTATTCAGCTTTAAAGCACATTCTTGAAGTTTTGTTAAGTGATATTTTTATTTTCCCCCCTGAGCAGTAGCATGAAAGCAGGACAGAAGGGCCAGCCAGACTGACCCAGGTTCAATTTCCAGTCCCGGTCACTTGCTCCCTGGGGCCAGGAGTGATGATGCAAGGAAAAGAATTGCTGTGGGTCTCTCAATAATAGCTTCTACAGTTAATTAAGGAATGAAGGCAACAGGGTGTAAAATCTAGTTCATTCTGCCTCAGACAGTGATGTGATAGCCATGACCTGAGGTGCTGAGGGGGAGAAGATATAAAAGCAGGGGGATGTGGGGAATCCTCAGGATTCCAAAAGGGAATAACACAGAAACAATAATTAGCAGGCAGAGAAAAAGGCCATTTGTTTTATTATCACGTATGGACTTGTTTCAAGGATTTGGAGGCTAGATCCTGGGGTCCAGACAAGCTCAGCTTGGCATCAGACTCAAAGTAGTGAGCAAAGATGGTCTAAACCACTGAGCCTGGGGCCAACTGAGGACCACCACAATTTAGAGCAATCTCAGGGATGCTTTAAATTGTACCTGGCTGCAGTGATTCCCCAAAGCGTTATGCCAGCAACCAGGGATTGCCAGAGCACCAGGTTGTTTGAACCACACACCCTTCTTTCCCGGGCCATGTCTGCCATACAGAGGGTTGGGACCTGAGGTGGCCCAGCACCGGCTATGTAGTTATCACCACCCAGTAATTTCCCCTACACCGCAATCCCCAGGTGGCAGGTTAAATCGGTATTAAGGTTGCTATGTGCTGCCAGAGCTGGGACCTGGCTCCTTAGTTTCAATCCATACTCAGGTACTTTGAGGATACTTCTAGGTAAATTTAAGTACAATGAGAAAAGACATTATCTCAAACTGAAAGAAAGGTGCTTAAAACAAACCTATAAAGGTCGAATCCAGTACTGCTTCCTAGGCAAAACGCCTACTAAACTCATAACTACTGAAGTCACTGATGTTTTGCCTCAGCCAGAGTGCTGCAGTAGGCTCAGCACTGCTGTCCCTTCAGTAGGTTTGAGTCTCTTTTCGGACTATGTTCCATTGTTTGGTCTTAAAATTGGCCTAACAAGTTCAAAGCTAATATTACTACAAACCCTACAGTAAACTCATTTAAAGTTCCACACTCTTTAAAAGAAAAAGTTCTAAATTGGATTTCACTGCAATAAATACTCTTGAGGAATGAATACATGAATGGCTGTTCAGCTATAAGGAGCTAAAGTTTGAGTAATAGAAATGTTTTTATTGCTACGCTTTCCTTAGCATTATAAATCTACCAAGTTCCAAGTCCCAGACGAACACTGAGAATGGACACTGGGCTACAGACAATGGAGATAGGACTACCTCAACTAAATCTATAAAACTAAACTGGGATATTTATTTCCAGCAGTCTAACTAGTAGTCTAATCAGTAAAGCTCTTAAACTTGCAATAATATTTCACTGATGGGTACCAGAGCGTTACACGTTATAAAATTTCCAATTTAATTTTACTGCATCCCTCAAGCTGTAGTAATTAGAAGACAAACTCACTGGGAAGCTGTTTATAGCTTCAGGGGTGAGAATTTTGAACCTGTCCTGCAGGTCACCCATGTCCTCAGGGTTCCCAGATCTAACAGCTGCCTGCAGACCCAGGAGTTTATTGTAATACTGCAGTAACTCCTCACTCAGATGAAGGGGGCAGATGTAGATGACGTCAACGTTGGCATCTAAAACAAATGGGCACAATGTTCATTATCCGTAGAAAGGTAAACTCCATTGTGAACTGATATCTGATGATTCCTGACCATTTGCTAACAAACAGCTTCCTTAAAAGCATACTGGAAATAAAATGAGCTTTGTAATTCACAAACCTTACTGGTTTAACTGCTTTTCTGTGCTTCAGCATTTCTCTGAAGACAAGTCAGCAACCCAAAGAAACAGCTAGCTTTCAGAATTAAGTTTGCAGAACACATTGGGGGTAGAATTTCCAAAGCATTTCAGGGGGATTGAGCAGCACAACTCATATTAACATCAATGGGAATTACGCACTACTTTAAACATGTGTCCCATTAACTTCAGTAAATTATAAAACTGAGCTATTAGTTCTAGAAAGCTGATGAAACTGCAGTTTCATACTCTGCTTGGATTTTGTATGGCCTGGTCTTATTCTTGCCCCATCCATGTAAATACTCACAGTAGACAAGGCTGTCCCTAGAGGGGTCCAGGGCCCAGGGAGGAAGTGACGAATCTGTCATTTCCGGGACTGACCATGCCAGCCAATCACACCAGCTCACAGGGCCCCCCCAAAGCGCAGGGCCCAGAGCAGTCGCCCCGATTCGCAAAGGGATGGCTCTAGGGTGACCAGATGTCCCGGTTTTACAGGGACAGTCCCGATTTTTGGGTCTTTTTCTTATATAGGCTCCTATTACCTCCCACCCCCGTCCCGATTTTTCACACTTGCTGTCTGGTCACCCTAGACGGCTCTGACAGTAGGATGGCATTATCAACTTCTGCAGAACAAACGGGTGTGCAGATTGGCCTATTAAATACCAAATCTGAGTTCACGCATGTAAAACAAGTTGGTCTGAAAGACTGCATGTGCAAACACTTAGGTGTGAAAAACTGCCACACAACTGTAGATGCCACTTCGGAAAATTTGATCCATTGTGTTTTTTTCTAAAACATTAATATTAGACATTGATGAGTTAACAGGCCTCATAACATCAACACAGTGTGCTGCTTTGAGATCTACAAATGAAAAATAGCACTACCAAGGTCTGATCCAACTCCCACTGAAGTCAATTGTCTTGTCTTCACCGGGAGTTGGATTGAGCCCTAAAAGTGCCATTAATGATTATTATTACATCAAGATGAAATTTAAGAAGGTACAGCAACCAAATCTAGGGGAAAAGGTGGTAAGAAGGAAAACCTCATTTCATAAAGGACTTGGAATAAGATATTCCACTCATTTACTTTGCTGTGGTGCGTTACTGCAGGAAAACAACACATGCTAAAAAAATACATATATAGTGTTCAACTGGTATACAAAAAAATTACACGCGCTGAAGAGCTAGCCCATTGTCTAAGTTCTGATTGTGCACATAAAAAGAATGCATAAAATTCATTACCACATCATTTCAAAAAGTAATTACAATGAAGAGAACAGTCCATTTGGCCTTTGGTCAATATTCAATATCACTTTCAGTCACTCTTGAAAATTCACCAACCTGGGCACACAAACTGCTCACCCACCCTGGCTGTGACAATGAAAAAGCTAATGATATTGCAATGCCCTGTCAAAAAGTTACTTGCCCAGGGTAAAGTGAGTGAGCAGAATTTTGCAAGGCTGAATTAAAGGCTGCTAGGACTATCCCAGCAACAGCTATCAAGATCTCATTTAGACATAAGCTGAAATGCATAGGGAGACTGTAGCTAATATCTGATTATATTAGTGTAAAGAAACATTCTTGATACTCTAAAGCAGTGTTTCCCAAACTTGGGATGCCGCTTGTGTAGGGAAAACCCCTGGTGGGCCGGGCCGGTTTGTTTACCTGCCGCGTCCTCAGCCCGCGCCGCTTCCAGCAGCTCCCATTGGCCTGGAGCAGCGAACCGCAGCCAGTGGGAGCCGCGATTGGCCAGACCCGCAGACGTGGCGGGTAAACAAACTGGCCCAGCCCACCAGGGGCTTTCCCTGCACAAGCGGTGTCCCAAGTTTGGGAAACACTGTTCTAAAGAAACCATTAAACCAATGTTGCAAGAATCTGTGCTCTTCTGTTGGGCACAAATTAACATCTGATATATGCTTATCTATAAACTCTATGTGTTTTACCCCCTTTTTTCAGTTTCTGCTTATTTTCATTCTCAGACACCCAAAGAAGTCTTCTCCTGTGCTAAGTACTAACATTTATCTAATCTAGTATTTAAGGTGGAGTGGATGAGTTCTGTGGGTTAAACACAATTTTAAAAAGTATTTGGTCCTTTTCTGCACTACAGTTTACAATTCTGTTACTTGCTAAAGAATGATTGCAAACTGTAGTGAAAACAAGGCTAATGAAATGGCCCCACTCAAAATCCTGGCCAACCGGAAACCACTGCTGGGAAAATATTTATTTACTGATAGACTGTAGAATATGGTGCAATTCACTGAAAAGGACAGGTGGCTTCTGGGGTTAGATTGTAATCTTATAAACTCCCATGCAAATGAATAGGGTGTAACTGTGGAAAACTCACTTCTCTGGTTTTGAGAGACCCTCCCATTTTGCAGAAGTAAGCACTAAGGCCCTGATCCGACAGACACTTGCACATAACTTTGTGCATGTGAGTAGCCCACTGAATCCCATGGGAGTACTTACATATTAAAGTTACTCCAGAGCCAAAGTGTTTGTCAGATCAGAGCTGATATTTGAACATAGGAGATCTGATGAATTTTTGGACTTCGGTTGCAATGTCCTATTTCTGTCTAATGGCTCCATTCCCCAAGTCCTTGCCAATGTGAAACTGTTGACATGAAAAAGGGATGCAGGATTGGGCCTTATCTTAATTTAAATTTATGATTCTATATACATGATTTTAATAAGTAAGAATTAAACAGGTTTAGAATAGGATTAGATTTGAAGGGAATACTGTCAACTTAATTTTTTTTAAATTGATTAATACTAAAAAAAAAGAGAGGGTTTTTTTGATAAAGCACCTTTAATAGTATGGTCAGCACCTTTGGGGTTTTTTAAAAATGTTAAAAATATTTAGGATTTTTTTCCAGTCCCCTGTTTATGTGTAGAAGGGTCTTTGTGAGGATAAATGGGGCACTGAGCAACATCATCCAACATGTTCAAGACCTCCGCCCTTGGCCCCCTCCCCTTTCCCTCTTCTGCCTACTCTCTTTCAACCTCAGCTTTGCTGCTGCTGTTTCTGGTAAACAAGTTCATGTAGTCCACATAGTGCACATAAAGTGCTGTCAAATGCACCAAGTAAATAAATGGAGAAAAAGAGAAAAAAATTAAAAATCTCTCTACTCTCCTTCAATTGTAATCTTCGGGTTTATTTCTAGGTTATTTATTGCTAGGACCAAAATTCTCCAATGGAAATGCAATTTTCATGTTCATAGATATGAAGGTGAGAAGAAACCATTCGATCATCAAGGCTGACTTCTATACAATGCATTGATGTTCTTCCTTTCAGTTTCTAACAAACAATGTAAATGTAACAAATCTATCTTTTAAAAAAACTCCAAAAAATTTAAACCAACTGTACTATGGAAAAACAACATTAGTGCCTAGATAATATATAAAGGCAATTACATTATTATTTTAGGCTACTGTAAATTTCTGGATCTAACATTTTTGTTACAAAGTTACTAAATGGCATTTATGAAATAATAATGTCACTGAAATATATATGAATCATGTAAAGTATGTCATTCCAGGGAGCCAAGAAAGTTGGTCATTGACAAATTAATATTCTTCATTGCTTTGTTTAAAAGAGAACTGTCATGCTGGGGAAAACTTTCAAATATATGTTTCTTGTCTTATTTGCTAATTAAAAAAATTGGTTTAAATAAAGGCTTATTCTTTCCCAGCATATCTTCTCTCCTAACGTGATCCTGAATGCATAACTGGCACTGCCGAATTATAAGTCAGATTCTATGGAGTGTTGCGCACCCTTGTCTTCCAAGAAATGCTCAGCACCATACAGAATCAGATCATCTTACTTCACTGCAAAATCAAAAATAACGAGTATGTTCCTCTTAGGAACATCTCACAGAGCAGTAAATGGCATAAAGGACCAATCAAGTACTGAAAAGTGCTTTTGGGTTTAAATGCTCTTGGCATTCAAGATTACTACAGCAAGGAACTCTCCCTCATCCATGCTCTTTTCCTTAAAAATGGGAGACAAACAACAACAACAAAGATGTAGGCAGCTGACTGCACTTACTATACCTAGTATGTCACATAGCCTCCCCATCTGCAAATTCTGCTGAAGAGCAAAATCAGGAGCAGCCTCACGAATGCACTGGGAATATCCTAAAAAGAAAATAAGGTACCAACATCTATTAATAAAACTCCTCATCTCATGTATATTTCAAAGAGATCAGATTTCAGATAAGCTATTTACATTTTTCCTTTGAAAGTTATTATTTAAAAATATATTTTATAGTTATTCTACCGCTAAGAATTAAATCTGTATTTATTTTAAATAAATAGTCTGAAATACAAATGCAGAGCACAATTCTGCTCTTATTCAAGTCAAAAACGAAACTGCTGCTGATATAACTGAGAGGAGAATTAGGCCAATAAAATGCATGGCAAGAAGCTGATTCTGCTACTAGAAGCTTCAATCTATTTATTTTTATTATTATTTTTTCTTTTACTAATGCAATAAAACTCCCAGTACCAGGATCATGGAAGCACACTGAGGATTTGTGACATGCAAGGGTGAAAGTTTAATGCATTGTGAGAAATGCAGAGTATGCTCAAATTCCAGAGGTGTAGTTCATTGGGTTTTGGAATGCATAGCTCCTATACAATATTTTTTAAATGTTAGCTCAGATTCATTCTTGACTGACAGCCTGATTTAGGCTAAACACCTTGTTGTCTGAAGCAAGGATTTGCTGATACTGATCACTAAAGAAAATACATGCACCAAACAGGAGGAACAAAATAAATAAATAAAAGCAGCTCATTTTTAGTACTAGTGGAAATCCTACTGAGAGTGTATTTTTGCTATGCCAATTTTCAGGAAAATATCATAAATTTGGACTTTTGGCCTCTTTAGTGAGACTACAATATCCTCATGTCTCCCTCTAACATAATTATATTTTTTAGAAATAGCTGAAGTGAGGCATTTAACATTCAAACCTGGCATTCCTATAAAAGGTTTTCAATCCTTTTGTTTGTTAAGACTTCTCTGAGTGGAGGCCTTCTGAAAGAAGTGTGTTTTACCAACTAAACACACATGATATCATGTGTCTGAATTTAATAAGCCATTTTTGTTAATGGACATGAGCAACATCGTGCCTATGTAAAATGAGATTTTTAAATAAGAACTGCAGTATTAAAACTTGCAGAGCGTTATAATCCCAACATACATGCAAGTGTTTATTTTATTTGGGTTTGTGCATGTTGTTATTTTTTTTAAACAGTAGAGATAAGTAAGTGCCATCACAATTAAGTAAGGAGCCCTTCTGATCAAGCAGTCCATTCTATCAGCACCTTTTCCTTCAAACAAAGATAAAAGGCAACAAAAAATACCTCATTAAAAAAGGCACCCAGAGTACAATCTCAATGACATCTGATCACTTAGTGGCAGAGGATGTAGTGTATGGTTGACTAACAACCTGTCTGGGCTAGGATTATCTATCTGAAGGGCAGATTTCTGACTGATTACGTCCTCACCTTCTAAAAGGCTTCTGTAAATGACATGTTTATAGTGACTATAATCTCTAATTGTGTTGATTTTAAAATTTAGCTAATCTTAAATGAACCTGTAGAAAAAATATTTTAATAAAAATAAAAGATCAATTGCTAATAGAGACAGTTGCTGTTAAATCAATAGGATGTGCAGTCTAATATCCAGTGTTTGACATATACTCTTAAATGGTCTGTTAACAAGATCTGGTAACATGAAGATGTTACAGTTTTCCATACATCTGCACATGGATAACCATCTGGTATGAGTAAAATTTGCTTAAATACTGAAGTATTAAATTTTGGTAAGATAACAGCATTAGACTTGCATAGGATACTGCTATTGCACCTTTTCCTTTTTTTATTACAAGGAATTTGTTTTTTTAATCAGAAAATTTGTTTTGATTAACCAGCAGCATTCTCAAATAGCATGTCAGTGCTGTTCTGTATGTATATCCATGATCTATAGAAGCAATGCCCCAAAGGAAATACTGAGAAATTAAATTCTAAAAAGATTTAGTCCATAAATTTCAAAGGCAACCACTAATTGCTGATGCCTCAACTTGAGACACAGAGAGCTTCATTTTGAGTGGTCCTGCATACCCACAGCTGCCATTAACTTAAACTGCCGTTGTGAATGGTCACCACCTCTCAATGTCCGCCTCAGCTGAGTCTCTCAAAATTAGTGGATGCTTCTGAAAATCTTGGCCTCAGTCTCATGAAAAATTAAATTTTACAACCTCCACATGAGGTCAGCATGGAGAAACTGAGGCACAGATAAATTAAATAATTTGACCAAGTCACATAATAAATCAGTGGTAGAGCAGGGACTACAATCCAGGTTCCTGACACCCTCTCATGTTTCTAATACACTAACTCTAGTGCTTAATAATTCCTAAATTTTAGACACAGGAAACTGACAACTGGTTTCCAAGCACTGTCCTGTACATATGAAAATAGTTTAGTATTTAGGGAACACATTTTGGCAGAAACATTGTATTAATATTGTCATTTTGAAAATACATAATTTTAAATGGCAAATATTTAAATTTTAGCTATGGAACAAATTTCAATAACTTTTACATTGCTGTAGTTCTGCAAATGCACAATATCAGCTACAATATGTAATTTTCTAAAATTAGTTACCTAGATACCAATGACATATGTCAAGTCACAAATCAATGGCATGAAGATTTCACACAATTTAAGTCAATAGCAAAACTCCAGATTCACCCATCATGTCCCATGCACCTACCAGCTAACAGCATGCACAACACCAATGGTAAATCCTGGTGCCTGTTACATGATCTGGCTGGTGAGCCAGTACTACTCATTAAAGAAGCTTCTTTCAGTTCCACTTATTGCAGCTTCAATCACCTTCACAGTATCACAGAATCATAGAAATGTAGGGCTGAACAGGACCTAGCGAAGTCATCAAGTCCCGCCTCTGCACTGTGGCAGAACCAAATAAACCTAGACCACCCCTCAAATGGTGTTTGTCCAACCTGTTTTTAAAAACCACCAATGATGGGGATTCCACCATGCCTTGGAAGCCTATACCAGAGTTTAACTAAACTTATAGTAAGAAAGTATTCCACAGTATCTAGCCTAAATCTCCCTTGCTACAGATAAATCCCATTACTTCTTGTCCTATCTACAATGGAAATAGAGAACAATTGATCACTGTCCTCTTTATAACAGCCCACAGTTAATTTCCATTTACTATGATTACATTTGCAGGCAGTGCGCTGTGAATGTACCTCCTCTTTTGATATGTGCAGTTACGCATTTGTTTTAGGTCTAACTAATACTTTGGGCAGCTGGGTTTGGTTTGAAAGGGTCTGAAATGTTGAAGCAATTTTGCAACTATAGAATCTCTGAATATGAGCTCAAGCCATAACCATAGATCCTCTTTTGTGTCACAGAATCACAACTTTGGATGGGTAGATCATGCTTCCAATTGGAGCTGAAATCAATGATGTGGTAATATTTTGGTCTCCCAAACCTGCAGCTTATCAGAGCTTGATGATATGCCCTTTCACTCACATTCAGCACCAATCCACCATGATGTGCCAATGGCTGAGCTGGACTACAGAAAAGCTCAATCTCTTAGAGCAAGAATTGTGGATTTCCAAGTGCAATGTGTGATCGTGGTACCAAAAGAATACTGAGGGTCAGCTTCTCTAACACCAGCTTCACACCAATATATCTCCATTGACTTCAATGGAGTTTCTCCCAATTTACACTGGGGTAAACGAGAAGAGAGTCAGAGAAAATGGGGAGTAGAAGGTAATGGTAAAGGGACTACTGTTGCCTGCCCATCTCAGCCCCTGCCAGGACTCACTACTCTTTCTAAATATGTTTTGCGGGTCCCCATTAGTGCCTGCCCTAGCAAAGAACCTGTAACACCTTTCAGAACTGCCTTTGAAAACAAAAGAAGTGGTATGAAGCAGGGAGGTGGCAAAGACAAAACAGTGTAAGAAAGTTGGAGTTGGGGTTTTTTCCCTGCAGAAAAAAGAGGGGAGAAAGATAGCCGGAGTTTAACCAGCTGACACTGCCTAATATATTGGGCACATGTGCTAAAACAGATCTCTAATTTACCCAATATACTTGGCATATTTACTTTCAAGTACTAGTATTCACTGAAACACCGTTTTCTAAAAGAATGTGAGTGTTGCACAGGAGTTGCATCACATGCAGCAGAGAGAAGGGGTTAAAATGGGGAGGAGGTAGTGAGGAGGGGGAGGGAGAGAAGGAACACAGGAGAAAGCGACAATAACCGTATATTATGCAAAGTTTCTGCAGAGTAATGTTACTGAGTGGAGCAGTAATTTTATTAGGAAATAATGTCACAGTGGCTCTGTGTTGTAATGAGAGGCTCTTCTTGTAATAAGATAAACCATAATTCAAGAACTAGAATATCTTATTGCAATTATATTTTTTTAATATTTACATGTTAATTTAATGAAGATGATAATAAATTCTCAATGGATAATTACAGTCCATTAATGTTTTTGCTTGGAATACATATTAAAGATCAGAAATTTTACATCAGTGTAAGTGCAAATGGAATTTGACCTAGAGTCAGGTCAAATTTGGCCCCAAATTTAATTTTTGCGAAAATGATTAAAAGAAGGTTTTATAGTTTTAAAACAATCCAATTAAAAGAGTTATATAAAAATAATAAATATTCTCCAACAGTATTTGCAACTGAAATATTGCAACATTGTATTAAAGCATTAGAATTTGAAAGTGAAATTGACTTGAAAATTACTATAAACAAAAGTGAAACTGACTACCCTGTTTTCACTGTACTAACAAAGAGAAATGCAAAAAGTAACAAACTGTTTAAATAATGAAAGATTAGATTTTTAAAATCCAGTTTTAATAAAACAAGGCTTTGTTGTTAGTAAAATGAATATAGAAATTTGTTCCTTAAAAAAAACCTATAATTTTTAACCTGACAGTGTCTCTTTAACCAATCATCTCACTTAATATTTCCCTTAGTTATGTGCAGAGAATGGGTACTTGTAATGGTCCTGAAATGTTCTTCAAATTGAAGAAAGCTGAGAAATTCACAGTTAAGAATGTGGCCTGATTTCAGTGGAGTTCCAACAGTGTGAGAAGAGATTCAGGTTTTGACACTCAGGTGAAATCCTGGCTTCAATGAAGTCAATTGGAATTCAGCAGAGCCAGGATTTAATGTCCTCCATTCTTAACTAACTATACTGCAAAGAAAAAATATTGTTGGTGAAAAATACTTTGTCAAACATGCACTTCTTAATGCTCAGCAGTTGTGTTCCAACTTTATAGTTACTTAGACATATTTTTATGTTGATATGATTCAATTCCTTTGAGAAAATGCCTGTTGAAGTCTGGAATTTTGTGATTAAGTAGCGTTGAGTCGGGCCATGATGTTTAATAGATATGTTTATATCTTCAGATTATAAAATGCATATTATTAGTTCAAAGAGTAGTGTAGCCTCTTGTGTAAACATCTAATCAAGCTTATTTATTCCAATGCTCAATTAGGCCCAAAAAAGAGGAATTGTTTTGGTATCTTGGCTACAAGTAATTAGCAGTGTTTTTCAAAACAGGTATTATTACAGTACTTGTCAGAGCAAAACAACAATCAGAGAAGATTTTCTGATAAATTACAATGTCAGTAACTGGAAATGCCTTAGTGATGGATGAAAAATCTAATGAAAATATCTTTGAAAAAACAAACCCATGCAGAGAAGAATATTTAAAAATGTCACGATGTTCCCATTTTATTTTATTATATACTTGAAAGGGTCTTAGTTCATAGAACTGAAAAGCCTTCATGTTTTCAGTTTTTAAAATGTAAGCTATGTTTAAAGCTCTGTTAGTGTCAATCTTGTCAACTTCCAGCTATTATATTTCATATTTGCATATCTCAAAAGCAACTGAACTTTTTAAAAAATTCTGTTTTCAATCTGAATCTCTTATAAAAGATAAAAAAAGTGCAAAGCTTTTATTCTAACTTTCAACACAGACTAAATGCTTATAGGACTCTAAAATATATCTAAAAAACTTGAATTCTGTAACAGAAATCTCAATGCAGTTGCATATATTTACAGTAAATAAACATGAATACACTTTTCTTACAATACCTTAAGAATCCCTATTTTGACTGACATAATTTTAATATTTCCTTCATTTGGTAGTTATATATACACACCTCGTAATTTTCTAAGAAAAGATTTGAACTCATAATAAAACGTACCTAATACAGAATATTTTTTTTTTTTTAAAAGAGAGAAGATTCCTATCTAGAGCCTGAATCATATAATTTCTTACATGGATGCCGACTGCTGCATACAATAAGTTGCAGGTTAAGGGGCTAGACACTAGGTCAAATGCCAAATGAAAATGGACTCTCTATTTAGTTTAAACAAGAAGGTTTTAAATATTTTCAATTATGTCTATACATTTGCTGAAAGTTAACAGGGTAATTTGCGTACCAGGGACATTTCACTTTAAAAAGAGTTTTTAATGTTTCTCTATTTTTATAATACCAAAGCTTTGAAAACAACTTGAAAAGCATTTGTTGCTTAGCAATATTGCTGACATTTGAGTTTACAGATATAAATAACAATTGTTTTTCTTCTATAACTGGTGTCCCTCCCAATTCCCATTTTCATCAGGTTCAAAACCATTGGAATTTAGATATTATTTTTAAATGTTCATGTTTTAAATTAGAGTTCTGATACATGATTTAATCTGGCATATTAATTCATGTGAGAATTTAAGATCAATGTGCAAATAAAAACAGTGGTTCATCGGCTATATATTTATGTTAACATAGTTTTGCAAATTATCTTCTCATAAAAATCAAAGGATATATATTCCATAAATATGAGAGAGAGAATGTATTCACAGTTTTCATTAATTCAAATCTAAGCCAGTTCAATTCATGAAATCCTAACTCTCTAAGGTCAATTAATTTGCTATGAAAGCGTAGAAAATAAATCAAATCACAAACATTTTGACAGCAATTCATGTTTTAAGAGATTATTGGTGCATTTTGGAAATTCCCAAGAAATCATATTCTATCATTTCTAAACAACTACATTTGGCCACTGCTTTGCAGAAAACAGCTTTTAAGTTCCCCAATTCATAAATGTAATTAAATAATTACATTAGTGCTAATTAACATGAAACTGCAGATTATTTAAGCGCAAAAAACACTATTCAACTTCTTAATTATTCTTGTTCACACAGCATTTCCTTTTGCTCAGGCGCCCTAGGTGCAAATAAAGCATCCCATCTGCTCGTAATTAGAACTAAATAATTTCAGAGAATGTAGCTTATCATTTTGACTGCACATTTGATTAAAAACAGTGTACAAGCAATACCCTGGCTTATTGCTGTAACAGCAACAACACACACAGGCACACGTTCTCCCATCATTAAAGAAGACTGAAAACATTATCTGTTATTTCAGGAGGAAAAAATACAACTTTTTAGTTCATTTCATACAGATGAAAGCGAATTACAGCAAATCACCTCTCCACTGAATAGCGGCCTCCACATAATGACTTTATTTGCTTAATCCCCAAATTAAACGCCGTTTCGAGCGAGGGCCCTGTGTTATTACTCTCATCATGTTGAGAACATTTTCCTGCCGAGACCAATTTGAATAAAACAAGGGGCCTTCCTTGAACTCAATCAAGGAGTCATAATGTGGTGGGTAATAGAGGTTGCTGATAGATTTGCAGGCAAAAGTGTTATACCTAATGATGGGATATGGATAATAGTCCTCCTGGAGGTCCTGATGCGATTCCAGTTGGCTGCCAGATGCTAAAAATCAAGAAGACCATTGATCAGTGACAGGAAGCTGTAGTGGATTCATCTAGTCAAACTTCAGCTGTTTTTCCACTGTACAGTTAAGCCAGGCATAAATTATATTAATTGATTTAATTACATACTTAAAACATCTTCCCCAATTAATTTAATTAGGTGGCTACATGAAGCTACTGGCAGGGGAAGATTAGAGGCTGCTCACTTAATTAACAGAATATGAATGAAAAAAAAAGAAAGCAAACATAAATGAAATTGTGAGCACTAATTAAAAGGCTGTCTACAAACTTAAATACTTTCTGACAAAGTGGTGACAGCAATGTAGACAAGAGAGGGATTTTTTTTCCAGCCAATTTACTGCCACAAGGTATATATAGGGAGCTACGGTAATGCAGTTAAAACATTGATTTTCTGACACAACTACCAAAGTCAAAGTGAAGGGACATTTTCCATAGAAAAATTGCAGCAGATTCTGCAGCCACAAAGGCTGAATCACTGATGAAGGATGAAATATGATGCTCGGACAAATGTATGGTTAAAGGGAAAAAAATGGAAACAGCTTATTGCGATTACTCAAGCAAGAGATGTTTAGAAAAGAAGTGCTGCAGTAGCAGCTGGCAGCACTGCACACCTTGGCCCTGATGTAAAAATTCTCCAGGTGTCTCTGACGTGATTCCTTCAGGGTCTTTTTTACACGTGCCATGTGACTATGCAAGAGCCAAGAAATGGCAATCACACCTGATGCCCACTGCTGCTGCCTGAAATGGATGTAGGCTTTTCTGGCCTTATAGCGCCTCCATGTTGCTTGGATCTTTGTGGTAGCCATTTCAGTACCATGTTGCCCTTTGTATCTCTGGCCAGGTTGATTTAAGATCCTTTTCACAGTTGTCCGGTTCTTTATCACCGACAGAAGGTCATCTCTGGTTGGCCTCTGGTTAAGTTCAAAGTCTGATATGAGTTCCATCAACTTCTTACTCTTTATTATAGCCAATGGTACTGCATAGTCCTTGAGAAGCTTCTCAACATATTCCAAGAAAGAAAGAATACTTCCCCAGGACAAACAATAGTGCTGCTTGAATGCCAGAAAATCTGGAGCCTTATGATCTATAGTGCCATTGTAAATAGTTATATCATAATCCAAAAATGTATTCTGTAAGGGCTGAGGTGGCATCATATGTGGGCTCTGTGGAAAGAGAGCACAGCCAAGATTAAAAGTAATTGCAGCTACTTATAAATGAGTGGTCAAGACATATTACCATTTTATCATTTACCACACAACTGTGGGAAATTATGGATCCAGAAATGTATTCCTCATATTGATTTAACATATACATGTCATAAGCACAAAGGCTGGCCCATATATACTTTAAACCTCCTTACCAGAAAAGTACCTTAGGGGTCACTCAAGGCTATTAACATTTTTATAGAAATATATTAATTGCTCATGGGAACTATGCTTGATCTTATTATATATAAAATAAAGCTGTACAGTAACTCTGATATGGTCAGCTGATCCCACAATCTGTATGATTTACCAGACAACAGCCTTCCAACATTGTTATCTCATTCATAAGATGTCCACCAATCCTGACAGAATGGATAACATCCTCTCCTACACGCTTACCAGGGACAGCGCTCTCATCTCCCAAAGCTACTTAGCAAGACTCACCACTTCTGAACCCTATCAGAACTCTTGTCTCCACTGGAGACTTCAGCCTGTCACCAGTTTTAGCTTTTGCTCCAACTTTACTTATTTCAAGGGACTTGAACTCATACATTTTCTAGCCTTGTTCACCAAGGTTGCTTTATTTTTCCTTTTCATTTCTCATCTGGGCCACAGCATGGATCAGCACGCTAATGATACAAAAGTCTTAAAAGGCCAAGCAAAACTCAAAGTCCTGATCTGTATGCAACACTGTAATTCAGGTGCATGCAAAGAGAAGGAGATGTCCCTTATGCATAGATGCTAAGAACAACCATCAAACCTCAAGTAATAACTGAAGTCTGTCACTCAGGCTCAAATTCTCCTATAGCTGCATGTGAGACATTCTGTGTGCCTATATGAACAATGCAAGAATTACAGGAGAGACACTTTAGCAAACTAGCATTAGGGGAAGTCTTTCTATTTACTTCAGTTGGCTTTGGCCTGATTCAGTGGTGCAGGATCATGTCTTAAACAATCTTTGATGAAGACAGCACTGAAAATCTACATGATAAAATCTTGTTGTCATCAATGCTTAAATACCTTTGGCGGAGGGGAAGTGCAATTTATCAACTCCAGCCCTTGAGCTGGTTGCGTCCATAATCGCTTTGATTTCTTAGCTGAAGCCATGGAGCTGCTGGATGGAGGTGGAGCAATGCTACCTTTGTTTGAGGAATATGAGTCATCAGGACCTCTTTGTGTGTTTGGAAAGATGAAGATGTCTGTACCAGCAAAGTCCACCTTGCTACCAATCCCTCCTGTACCAATAGAACAATGCAATGTAAGGTTTTATTGCTAAAAAGAAATACCATACAATAAAAATAAAGTGCAATTTCACCAGTAGAAATTGACCCAGAAGCTATCTTACTTTACTTTGATGTCCAAATAGGTTGCGATTTCCAAAAGATGTAATCCAAATATTAAGTTTTGACCAAACCAGTAATATTTTTGGAGGAAAGCACTAATGATATAACTTTGTCATCAAATGCTAATAAAAGCCTAACAGACTGAAGGACAATCACAGATCTGCTATCACAGATACTGGGATCAGGTTACCATAGCAATTTTTAATATACATTTTCCAAAGCTAGTGTACCAGTCAACAGTATATCCACTTTCCATAATATATTCAAGCACCTGATCATTGGTGGGAATGGGGAACCGCGGCGAATGGGAGCGTCAGGGGAAGTATCCGCAGGCGAGGACAGCGCACAGAGCCCTATGCCTCCCTCCCCCAGGGATCGCAGGGACAAGGTGCCAGCCGCTTCCTGGAGCGGTGCAGGGCAGGGAGCCTGCCCTGGCCCCAGTGTGCGCCGCTGCCACCCTGGAGCCCGAATCCCTCCTGTACCCCAACTCCCTGCCCTGAGTCCCCTACTGCACCCTGCACACCTCCTGCACCCCAACCGCCTGCCCTGAGCCCCCTGCCACACCCCACACCCTTCCTGCACTCCTTGCCCTGAGCCTCCTGCCGCACCCCGCACCCCAACTCCCTGCCCTGAGCCCCCTGCTACACCCTGCACCCCTCCTGCAACCCAACTCCTGCCCTGAGCCCCCTCCCGCACACTGCACCCCTCCCCTGCCCAAGCCCCTTTCTGCATACCACGACCCCTCCCACACCCCGCACCCCAACTCCCTGCCCCAGCCCTGCATGCAATTTCTCCACCCAGATATGGCTCTCGGGCCAAAAAGTTTGCCCACCCCTGGTGTATACTATAGCACTCCTGAAATGTTTGTCACTTTTACTCCATGTTATTCCATGCCACTGCCACAATAACTCACAGCCCTTGGTTTCATTTTTTGGTCACATCCATCCATCATGAAGCCTTTCAAATCCAAAGCAACTGCTGTTGGCTCACTGGTGGACTTCATCATTCCTACCATAGGGACCTCAGCCTTTCTATACAGACTTATGCAGCAAGAGAATGCTAGATGAGAGTAGATTCTGTATTCCACATTCAGGTCTAGTGTACTTCGGTAGCACTCCTCCTCTGAGTAACTCTCTGATTTTCCTCTAGTTGAGATAGCCAGGCACAGCTCCTTCCAGTATCTTGGCAACATCAATTCCCAATCAGTTAGCATAAGTCACAGTTGAATTATGGGCTTTATTCACTACTGAGCATTGAGGGCCAGATTTCAAAGGTATTTAGGCATCTACAAATGCAGATAAGCATCTAATGGGATTTTCAGGAGTGTCCCAGTGCCGAACTCCTGTTGAAAACTCTGGAACTCCAGCCTCAAGAGTACACCTGAATATAAACTCTGTTGGCTTTGGGGGAGCCTGGAGTAGGGCACAACAGTTGTGCCCCATGATTCCCCAACTGGCAAGCTCTTTTCCAATACATCCACACATCAGATAAGCAGCCTAATCAAAATCTATGGGAGCTGGGGGCCTGGATGTTTTTGAAAATCCCAGTAGACGCCTCTCTGCACTGTTTGATGCCTAAATACCTTTAAAACCTGGCCCTGAGTTCACTGCCTCAGCAGCTCTCTTAAGAGAAAACAAGAGCCTGGGGAATAGAAAGCAAAGTTCAGAATTTAACTGATTAGAATGATCAACCCTTTATCCTTACCTACAACTGGCTTCTTGTGCTGTTTGTGAAACTCATGGAGAGGAGCTGCTCTGGGTAAAACAGGAGGTGACTCAAGTGTAATCTTTGCGGCTGGTGGAATTAGCCTTCGCTCAATTAGATTCAAAATACCTAGAAAATGAAAAACATTGCTGAACAATGTATATTTAATTTCTTGTTTTATCAAGTTACATGGAGCATCTCAGGTTACCTAAAGAAAAATGTTTCACCCTCTTTAAAGGACTTGTAGCTATTCTTTCCCTAATCATCAAAGACAAGATGTTGTCAATTGGTAATTGTAAAGAAAGAAATTAGATGGAGATTAAGACAAGCCTTTTTGTTTGTTTTAATGAATTCTTCCTCACATCAATTGGAACTAGAGGAGCAGTGGTATTCTTTATATGACAAATCCAAGGAAGGCAAACTTTGCCTATAAACAGGGACATACAAATGAAATATACTGTACTGGGACAGTATTATAAACAGGAATTATATGTTCGTGAAAATGAGGAACATGTAGTAGAACTACCGAAAAGAAAGACTTGTAAATTACCCTGTAATTGAGGCTATGGAATTATTACAAACAATTTGATCCATTCTCTACATAATCCAAATGCAGCTCCAGTTACAGTCCTGGGGCAACTTCAGGCCCTTTTGATTACTTTGAAGAAACAGGCATTCATAGTGGCCACTTATTTTGATCTTGGCGCAACCATACAGAAAGTCTTCACAGATTTTTCTTTCCAGCAGCAACAAAACTCTGTGCAAGAAGTTGATCGCTGGCTTACAGCAAGCATGTGCTTAATATACTGATGATGTCCCTTAACTCATTCCAGAAAGCAGCTGAGAATAAACTCTGTTGGTTTTGGGGGAGCCTAGCATAGGGCACAACAGTTGTGCCTCACGGTTCTCCAACTGGCAAGCTCTTTTCCCATCTATCCATTCATGGGATATGCAGCCTGGATTTGGCCCTTACGCTTTACTGATGATAATGCTTTTCAGTTCTCTTATCAAAGAATCTCAATGCGCATCACAAACATTAAATAATGAACTCTCACAATATTCCTGTGCAGCAGATATTATTGTGCCAGTCTGTAAAATGGAGAAGAGTAGAGACGCTAAATGGCTTGCACAAGGTAGACAAGGTCTTGACTCCCAGCAGACAACATTGCCTCCTTAGAGCTCAGTATTTCATCTTGTTGGCATAAAAATGATAGGATTAGGCATCTGTGACTGACCTTTCCTTGCATCCCTTTCTAATATAGGTAAGGGAGAATCCATTTGATGAGAGGCAGGCAAAACCGAGAGGTTACCAACTGTAAGGCCTTTCACGATCTTCTGAGTGCATACCTAAAAACCGAGAGAATGCTCCTTTAGCAACCAATATTTCTGGTTTTGCAAAGAACTCAGTTTTCTACTTGCATAAAGCTAAATAATAAATACAATTTCTGCTATGAACAGTTTCATTAAGGTTTAATAATGTAACAGTACGGGCACTGATTTTACTGCTTATGAACATGCTGCACTATTGTCTACTGTCATTAGTGTATGTAATTTAAAATAAAGTTAATTAAATCCAATCAACGTCTTGCAATTTCTGCTACACAAAATCAGTGTACTAGTTAATAAAGAAACTGCAAGGACTTTGCTCAATTTTAATGACTATATTATAAACATAGTATCTCTTGACAGAGCAGGCTTTGAATAGAGGAAACATGTACACATGCCACGTACTGGAAAGGAAGCAGGAGATAGTAGTTGGAAATATGTAAATAGATCCTAAGCAAATTCACTGCACAGAATATTATTGGATTTACAGTATATGTAACTATTTGTAATCAGTGAACATTAATTACTGTAGGATGATGGAGTCTAAGGGTACCTTAAAGGTAAAGCCTGCATCTTCTAAGTGCCGGTGTGAAGGCACCATGTTCACGCACACATAATCCTCATATGGCAATGAGATTATAGCTATTATGACTAGTATCCCATATATGGAGCATTGCACAGGGGAGAGAACAGATTTTATAATCTTACATTACTATATACGCACACACATGTACTCAACAACATCACTTAACATTTTGCCTCCTTCTTCAGGTATCATAAACATTTCCTTTTCGCACTGGTAAGGATACATCTTGCTATACACGATGGACCAGATGTTGCCATTCTGTGTGCACCAATCCCACCTGAAGCAAATGAGCGTTCAGAGAGAGGATCAAATAAGCCTCTGATATTGTGTGTGCAACTGTAGGCATGCACTTACTTTGTGCTATTAAACATCACAAATATCCTGATTTGTGACCATAAAACAGATGCTTGCCGATTTCTGCATATGCAAAATTGAACATGCAAACTCAGAGGCCAAGAGTATACTGGCACTCACATGGAGAAAGACAATATGAGTTGGTCCTGATATCTGATCACAGATCTGACAATTATTATTTTCAGGACTAAAATATCACATCTTTGGTCACAAGTCAAGAAAAATGTCAGAGCAAATAGCTGCAATGATGAAAGAGGGAAGGAGAGAAAGAAAGTGATTTCTAATCTGTTTTAATCTGACATTGCTTCATATCACTGTTCTAAAAATCTGCTGTAATGTTTCAGAATAGAAGATTCAATTTCTAATTATTGGTGAGTTCTATCAATATAAATACGGAAATATCTCCATACGAATGGCTATGCTGAAAGGGTGATATAGAGTGATTTTAAAAAACTCTTCAATACATTACATGTTCCAAGATGTTATTGCAGGGGAATTGGGAGGAATCTATCAAGGAGACAGAAAGATAGTATTGAACATAAAGCCTGAATAATAATGTATGCTGTAGAATCCACTACCTGAAACCCCCTGGGTTGTGTTCCCTTCTATACATTACATATCTGAAAACTATAGTTTATGAGCTTCGACAACGATTTAATTAAGTTTGTGAAAAACTTCCCCTTCTTTTCTGAACTCCAGTTTATCCAAATAAATTCCATGTTGCCTGTTCCATTTGGATAAATGAGGGTCTGCTTTATAACCATAGAAACAAAGCTCCAGATCCTCTGCTGGTTTAATTCGTGATAACTCAACTGACTTCAATGGGGTCATGACAATTTACACCAATTGGGGATCTGGCCAAAAGACAGTAAAACCACATCAGCGGAAAATGGCATTGCCTGACTGATTCTAGGGCCAGTAAGGCATAGGTAAATCTAGGGAGTCAAGAAAGATCCAGTTTAAATAATATTCTCAACCATCTTGGAGAAGTAAAAGGCAAGCCTGACAGTTTTGAGGCATACAGCACAGTTTATCCAGATTTCCAGAGAGCCTTTGATAAAGTACCCCTGCCAGGTTGCTTCTGAAATCAGAAGCATCTGGGATCCAAGTTAAAATGCTGCAATAGATAAAGCCAAGAAAAGTGAAAGCAGAGTTTTGTCAGCAATAACAGGCTGATCTTAGACTTTACCCATTTGCGACAAACGGCTTAGATGAAGGTTCCAGATACAAACTTGTTAAGTTTACCAATGGCACAACATAGGAGAAGAAAATGCTAATCTCAGAGCTGCTCTGCTCCGCAGGCAAAGGATAAATGAAATGAGAATCTGGGTCAATCCACTAGTCTAGTGGATGCACAATATGCTGCTACAAAAGACAAAAGTCCCCCTCCCTCCCTTTCCAGTAGGTCAGGGGCTCAGTGCCTACTAGAACTTCCTCTGGAGCTGAAGGAATGATGGATTCATCCAACCTTCTTCATATGTAGAGAGAAAGGTTGTATGACATGGAGCTTTTATGAAGGACAGAAGTAAAGGGGGCCGAATCCAAAACAAGAGCATTCAGGTACACATTTTCAGCCCAGTGAATGTTCAACTAACTAAGCTGCACGTCTAAATGGCTATTTGAAGGCAAACAACATTTGCTTCCCACCCAATTCATTTCACACATAAAATTGGAGGAGAATGCTGAAAATCTGTTCTTCAGAGTCAATTATTTTACTGTTTGCAAGGTCATTATCCTGTCCTCCTTCAAACTAACTACTACCGTGAAGCCTCCGGTAAACTGCTCACTGATAATGGCTAGACAAGTGACCAGAAAAGATTTCCGATGTTTTACCATAGGCAGGGCAGATAGCCCACCTATTACTGAGGTTGCTCAACATTTCCTATTATAGAACCTTTTTTTCCAGTTACTTATAACTTTGGCACACTTTAACCATTTGGGCTGAAATTTTCCATGCACAGTGCCTGCTACAGGTTGAGCTTTTTTGGACAATGTCAGCCAAAATGATTCAGCCATTTTTTAGGACAAGGATATGGATAAATACATTATTTTGCCCATGCTGAAAAATTCTGGTGCCCTTTTCTTTGAAAAGCTCTAGTGCTCCCATATTTCGGAGAAGAGACTTGAAATTTATCAGGGAGCTGATCTTTGTTTCAGTGGCCTTTTGCTATCCCTGTGAAAATCTACCAAAATTTGGCCAAGTTATAAGCCTTGAAAAAAAATCACAGTTTACACATGCTCAAAAGAGATTTCTTAGATGTCAGCAGCTACATTCTCCAAAGATTCCATCCACACTGGGCATGTTGCAGTCAGGGGCTAAGCAGGAGTTTCCCTGCAATAGCAGCTCTGGGCTGCGCCAGATCTGGATGGAAGCAGGGAGCCTGTCTCTCCAGTGCTGCCAGTGACTTTCCTGCTGGGCCCAGGCAGCATGGAGGAGGAAGCTATCCGATTTGAATGCACAGGGGACAAGAGCCAGACCTGCAAAGGGAAGTTTGTGGAGTAGATTAGAACAAGGAGCTGCGTGGGCGGGGGGGTGAAGACAAGACTGAAGAGTGTCCAGCAGAGAGGAAAGGTGGGACTAGGAGTTCAAGTGCAGAGGCAGATCGACTGGCAGGGCAAGGAGACTGGGAATGGGAGCTGGGGGGAGACTGGGACATGCAGCCAGGGAGGTAAACGCATGGGTTGGAGCCATGTGGTGTGGAGGGAGACTGACATTGTTTGAGGAGATGGGGCTGAAGGAAGATTGGGGCTGACTGACAAAGAGCTGGGAGACTAGAGAGGGACTGGGAATGGATGCACAAGGAGCCTGGAAGTGGGGGAGACTGGGTCAGGGATTCCAGAGGGGTGAGATTAGCATTTGCTGGACAAAAAGTTTGGGACTGAGATGAGAAACCTGAGGACTGGCGAGGTGAGGAGAATGGAACTGGGACTACGAGGCAGATGTGGGGAAGGCCGAGGAATGGGAAGGGTTGGAGGGGGTCAAGTTGGGGGAAAACAGGCAGAAGCGTCTGTGCCCACTAGAGGACACTGCCCTCCAGAGCTGGAATGGACCCTCAGAGTCCTGCATCTCACCATGCCTCTGATGTCAGCAAAGGCCTGTGAAATCCATTGGCTAAGTGTCCCAGCACCCTGCCCCACCCCACCACGGTGCTGCTCCACACAGAGTATGATAATGTACTACAGCCATCAAGACTTCATGATCTCAAGTAGCAGAGATCTGTATGGTGGAATTAAAGGGTCCAAACTGGCTGCTGACCCATGTGGGTGTCAATATGATGCCACATGATGGGAGTTTCTGATTTTTCAGTTCGCTTTTTTAAAAGCTTAGGAAATTACACACACACACAAAATTGCATTAAAAGAACATTATTAAGATCACACAGTCAAGCACTCAAAAGTTACAAAATGCCAGAATTAAGGTTGCCTGGACAACCTATAAAGTGGGGATAATGATACTTATGTCCTTTGTAAAGCGCTTTTGACTCGACTGACGAATAGTGTTATAAGAACCAAGTGTTAATAACTGTTATTATTATGTGTATGGCACTTAGAACAATGAGGCCCTGGCCTTGATTTGGGCACTCTTGTAACACAAAATAACAACAAAATTAATCAACGTTATAAAAAAGAATAGGCCATTTGTTCATATTTCTAACTAGGAAATGGAGGAGATTGAAATATGCAATTTATAATTTCTACTCCCTGATTCATACAATAGCATTGCCAATGGCAGACACCAAGAAGACTGAATAGGATGCATGCTTCATTACAGTAAAGATTTTTTAGGGCAATAACAGATGCACATTTTTGGTTGCGGCTATTATGAAACATTACACTCTAAGGGAACAAAAGGTATGAATCTTTACTTCATTATATTCCAAGAGTATAACGATGAGAAATGTGGCAAAGATTAACTTTACACCAGCCAAGATTATAAATGGGTTGATATTGAGCAAAGAAGGTCAGAGCTACGCATCCCCTCTCCCCCACTTAAATCTTGCCACCAGTGAGTTGTTTTGTTTCCCTGCACGTGGGGACACAATAAAGTATATACTAAAAGAATGGGATTTAATTAAATAGCAGCTCTCTTTTCAAACCATTGCCATTTTGTGCTGTATCTGTAAAGCAGCATTGATTTTACTGCTGGCCAGATTTACCCTCAGTTTAAATCCTAGTAGATTTTTCATGATAGGCAGTAGTGTGCACCGTGCGTGTGTCAGTAAATGTATGGAATAAGCTACAAAGAAAAGCAATCGAAGCAGAAAGTATGAGTTCAAGAGAAGCCTAGATTTGTTTCTGGAGGAGGAGGAAATTGAAGAGTAAGGCAAGGAAGCAGGTAGGTGGAATTAAATTTCTCTAAAGTAAAAGGCAGGTGTCAACTAACAGGGCAGATGTAACTGCATTTTGAACAGTAGGGTGATTTATGCTCTTATTTACATTGTGCAACCCTACTACAATGAAGCTGTTATAGCTGGACAACCTGAGTTGAATTGACCCAGAATTCTTAATCAGGAAAATTCTATCCAGCCCAGCACACCTCCTCTTTTTTACTAATCCTCTTGCTTTTCCATCACAGCCTCTCTTCACCACAAAGACATTTCCGCTTATAGAACCGAGTTATGCTCTTTGCCCTCCCCTGTAGTTTATTCCATGTGACTTCAACGGGGCTGCCCAGAAGCAAGTGAAGGCAGAATGTGGCAAGTGTGTTTTAAGGCATTAGTTATTTTCCTTTAACTGACTTTTGGCCTGTTTAAAAAATAAACATACAATTCATTAATAGCAAGAGAACTCATACTGAAGAAAGTGTCCATGTGCAGTTCACTATTGCTATCATTCATTATTTGTATTATTATTCAGTGCTGTATGATTTCATGCTTCACACAAGCTTTCAATGGAGTTTCTCCAGAGTTAAAAAGTGACTGTACTAATTCAGTGTGTCATCTAGTTACCCACAATCAGTATTATTTATTATTTGTATGGCAGTAGCATCCAAAATGTGCTAGACATGCACATAAAAGGAGGCCCCCTAAGAGCTTTGTTTGTTTATTAAACTGGTCTTGGGAAAAGAGGCTTTCTATAGAACAATTAGCCCCTCAACATACATAAGATTAATAGGATAAAGAAGGAACATGTACAGTGATGGTCAGAATTGTGCGTTGTAATTACATTTGGAGGTCTAAATAATGTCTCCCATGATGTAAGTGCACAAGAGGGGAAAGAAGGCACAGCAACTTCCGGTGCTGGGAAATGCAAATAGAAGATGGCTGGCTGATGCTTCTAGAGAGGATATTCCTGGGCAAGGGAACCATGTGTCCTGCATACCTCACTGGTTGGACTGGGGGAAGGGAGGTCTGTAAAAGCATTGGTTACACCTGTTCTACAGGCAATTAAGTGACACTCCTTCCCATGCTCCCCCAAGGCCCGTGGAGTGCTTTCAATGGTATAATGTGCCTTCTTCACTACCTTGCACACTGTACAGTTGTAAATGACTACTCAAAGTGTAAAATTCTACCACTCTCATTTGTCCATGTTTTACACCCTGGCTGCACGGGTCCAAATAACCAGGCAGCAAAGAATCAGGCCTAATAATTTCGGGTAGTTCACCTTGTCACACACCTCCTCTGTCCACAACACAACTCAGGCTTAGAAGAGCTATAATTGAGCCATAACGGGTTTAAGAGAGTTGATTAGAATTTAAGAGATGTTCCTCCATGAGTAATATCTTCTAGTAAAGTAAGCTACAAACATTATGATTCAGCAAGTATCTTTTTATGGAGTCAGCAGACAGTGTGCTTGCTTGTGATGGGTGTTTTAAAGTACAGTTTTCAAAGGCGAGGAGCGAGCACTTCATTTGTCATGCAGGCTAAGATTTGCTCTGTATAATGTGCCTGGAGTGTGTCGCAAAAGTATGTTTTCATCTCAGGCGCTTCTGAGTATAATTAACCGGAGACATGAGAAAAACAATTCTATCAGCCTTTTAAAAGTGTGTTTCTCTTATGGATACAACTGTCTCACTCTGTATGGTATTTTTTCTTTGCTTCATTTTAAATGGAGTACTTGTTTTAATGTAGCAAGGATTTTTCCCATTAGTTCACTTAGTCCTTTGTTTAAAAAACAGCCGTATTTAGTGAAAATGACAACACACACACACACACACACACACACACACAGAGGCGATCTCTGTAGTGACTTGATAGTTAAGGCTGCATTGAAATCTGCACCTGAAGCACACCTAAAATCTGTCTGTTTCACAGTGTAATAATTAGGAGCCAAATTCTCTACTGGTATAAATCTACTGACTTCTACAGAGCAATTCAAGCAGAGAATTTGGTTGTGAATTTTGTCTCCACACTTGACACAATGGGCCTGATTCTCCTCTCTGTTGCACCAGATTTACACTAGTGGAATGAAGAATCAGGTCCTGTAATTCTTCAAAGGACAACTTAATTTTCCATGTAATTTTTTTTTTTTAAGAAAAGTTATTAACCCCACCCCATCCTGTAACTTCCTCATTATAAATTAACAGCAATCACTAACACCACAGATCACCCATTCACACACATTTCCCTGAACATTACAGAAAAATGTACTTTGCAGCCACCATTTGCAATCTGACACCAGACTTCATATACAGCATAGGTGTACATATAAGGCATCTATGATGTAAGTTATGAAACCATAGAAATTCCATATTAATAATCAAAAACACATGAATATACATGGTTGGTGATCAAAGGGACCTGCTGGCTGGTGGCTCCGTGGGCTGTGAATGATGGAATAAAGTTAATTCAAGTTGTGAAAAACTGATGACAAGGTGCTGAGTGACTTAACTACCTATTTCCCCAGGTTTTTTGTTTTTTTATGGTTTGCACTGTTAAGATGTACAGTCTTAATAAGTTAGCCTGTAAGCTGACACAATTTTTCTGTGTGGATATGTATGTGCTAAGCAGTGGAGATAGAGGGGTAGCACTGGAGAACAGAAAGTCCCAGTGAAGCTGCAGTACTCCATCAGCCTCCATGGTTTTAAAAATTAAAAAAAAAAAAAGGCCATTATGACAAACAAGCCAAATAATCTTAATATTTTTAAAAATTGTTTTCAACTGACTTCATTCTTCTCCTCTGTTCACCATGAAGTGGCATGTGGAATCCAAACTCACAATGACTTCAGTGGAGCCACTGTAATGTGATAAGTGCCCCAAAATTACAACAGTCTTTGTAAAAATGTCAGAAATGAATGATTTTTCAAGGGGTTTGTCTGCTGAAATTCTGAGATTTCAGGGTTTGAAAATTATCTCAAAAATTCTAATTTGCCCTTCTTATTCCAATGTACACACTCTAGTATAGACTATGGGTGACGATCAACAGGAGCTTTTATGTACACAAGGCGATATAAACTCTGTTTTAAGTGGACAGCCCAACACAACCTTAAATATAGAACTGCTTAGGGCTTCTTCATAATAATATAGCAGATCTAATCTGAATTTCCTTTGGGTCCTCTAAAGAGATGGCACTAAATTCCCTTTACCTGAAAAATCAGCACTGTTCCTTTAAGTTATTATCAAAGAAATGATAGCTGATGGCTTACTGCTAGCTTTCCCAAAATCTACCTCTGTCAAAACTCTGCCATAGCAGGTGTGAAAGAGAATAGATGCAGAACTTCAGTGAATACCACATCTGTTTTTTGAAAAAGAGAACAGAAGCAGCACAGAAGGAAGTAAGAGAGATAATTGCTGGCGTGAACTACAATACATTTTACTTGTGGGCAAAGGGCCAGCTTACACCAAGCAGAATATGCAGGCCCATCTTATTGGAATTCAGGGGTGGGCCTCCATTCTTGTCCGGAGACAGCTGTAAACCAGCAGCCCATAGCATCGCAATCAGGCACTGAGTTTTCTCAAGGAATGCTGATATGTACAGAAGAAGCTTTGGTGGCTCCGACTGCACCCTGCCTAGCAAAATGACAGACAATCTCTGATTCCAGATGACAAGAACTGGATAAAAACTTAAAACAAATGGTGACCTTTCAAAAGATTAATTTGTTTACCAACAAAATGTTCTCTGTTTGTCATCTGAGATGGGGGTGACCTTCACATTCCCATTTCTAGGTTGAAAGGATGCTGACTGTAGTCATCTGTTAAGTTAACTCTATCTCACCAATTATTCCCTTTTTTATTTTTAGTGGCAACAATTCATGTGCTTCTTAGTACAGTTTACAAATGCAACAAGCTCATTTGGAATTACTGTCGTGTAAAATCAATTTGTTTAAATCTAATTCTGCTACCGATGCCAAATTATGTTTTGATTGTAATTGTTGTCATATGCATGGGCTTAAAATACAAGTGGATTTTGAGGTCTTTTGCTCCTTTCTTTCTTCTGTTCATCCTTCTAATCATTTGAAATTAACAGAATTGCCACACTAAGCATTGCTTTATAATTATGGAAATATATATGTCTTCAGTGAGAGAGTATAAGATTAGCATCAACATACACACGGGGAAAAGAGTGAATAATGAAATGGTGATGGATACCGCTGTAACTGAAGTAAGTTAGTGAAAAACAATGAATATGATGCGACTTATAAAAACGAGAAATCAGAGTATTAAATTATACCTCATGAATAAATTAAAAGGTTCTAAGTTTACATTATGTTATATATTTATTTAGATGGAAACTGGGACCAAAGTGCCAGTATAATTCTATAGCAGCACAGCGATCCTAGGAAAACCGAAAGTGCAGTTGTGCAGTCTTTTAGGTCACAGCAGTTAGTCAGAGTTATTTTTGTGGCAATTCAGATCAGCATTTTGTTTTGCTTAGATGCTCCATGGGAAGTGTCTATTTTTAATGGGTATCACCTCATCATTTGTTGCCCAGAATGTACTCGGTAAATAATGTGATGCCCAAAATACCTTTGTTGTTTAAAATGGGACTATATTCTTTACTTGGTTTTAGCTACGTATGGAATGTTACGATAGAGGAAGAGTGCTAATGCTGATCAGACAAATAGGAGTTGAGGCAACATAACGACAAAACTATGGTGCAGCAGTAGCTGCTCCACAGTTAAAGCCTGCACTCAGCTTTCATCATAAAAATCCAATATCAGCTACTGACTTGGAAAGTTGCCACATTCACTCTTCTTTCAAAGAACAATGTTTCCATGGTTTGAAGAAAATCTGTCAAACTGTTTTTAAGTTACAGGTCACTACAAACAATTATATCCTGATTTGAAATTGATTTGTCTAATATCTTTTGTCTCCTTTCACCTCAAAACCAGTTTGTTAATAGCCCTATGTGTGTACAGGTATGTTGCCCTCTATTGACTGGTTACATCTTAGAGAGAATAAGGGTTTTTCTAATCAAGGTCTTTCTGTAGCTAAAGTGGTAGAGAAACCTTTATTTTTAAAACTAGAGGATCATGGTTTCATTCCCAGCTCCAAAATTATGTATCTTAATTTAATTATGGAGCAGCGATAGTAACTTGTTTTGTTATAGTTGACACTTATGGATATCATTGCAACCACAATCCCACTCTAGGGGTACGGCTATACTGTGATAAGAAATCCATGGCACAGAATCTCAGAGCCTAGGTCAGCTGATCAGGGCTCGCAGGGCTTGAACCAGCCCAAGCCAAAATACCTGCGCTGCAACCACCCAAGTCAGCTGAACCTGGGCCAGCCATGGCCATGCCACAAGTCTTTTACTGCAGTACAGATGATACCCTCTGGGGCCTATTTTGAAAAAAAATCCAGGAAAATCCTCATGCTTTCAAATTGTTGGCATTAGGTTTCAATAGCAACTGAAACATCTTCTAAAAAAAAAATGTATAAAACAAAGTACTTCCTGAGATTAAAAAAAAAAAATAAAGAAAGAAAAAAACCCAACCTTTTAAAAGGCTACTGGCTAAGTAATGCTATTGAAGAATTATAGAAGTTGAAGATGGAAAATACCTGTTTGGTTATTCCACCTCTCTGCCATATTTTTATATATAAAATCATATGCTATATACAGTTTCTTAGCAATTGTTAGTATGTATCAAATAGCTTCCCTAATTTAGATTAACATTTGTAATTTAAGTCAACATTAAAAGTTTTCGCTGATCAGTACATGTTTCAGTGAGAGTGATAAAACACATGACTCTCTACAGCAGAATAATATTCCTCTGTTTTAGAGTGGTTTTAAAATGCCATTAGCCATGATGTTTTTTTCTAATTAACTCTATATCACAGGGTTAGACAAATCACCTCTTAGTCTGGGCAACGGCGTTCAAAAATCATTTTTTATAAGTGTCAGCCCACAACTGTGCCATTCACAGATGCTGTTTATGTTGTTTAAAACCAAACACCCTAGAATGCTGCGTATGGCACAGGGCTTGCTGCATAATGCTTCTATTACATAAATTAAATTGTAAAAGAGTGTTTTGGATTAGATTATTTGACATGTGCTTCCCTGTGGTCCACACTGCTGAATCGAAATTATGAGAGTAATTGATCTTTGGAATAAGTCTGTGCATATTAAATATAAAAGCAACGTTGGTGGTAAATACCATGTTAATGCTTACTCATATATTTAAAAAGGACAATGGTGGAGGTGCAGAAATCGGAGAGTCAAATTTTAGTCTCACACAGTTGTGCCACTTTTTTTCAAAATGTCCATTTTCATCCAATAAGAGGGCAGGTTTAAGTGTGGCAGATGCCTTAGATAAGTAGCGAGGTGTTTGCACCCAGCTGGTCAAAGTGGTTTTACTTTATTTATTTTTCTTCCTGTCTATAGAGATAGAGTCTTTGGGTCTGACACAATTTGCACTGAAGAATCTTTTCATTCTCCTCAAGAGGAGCTGAATCAAGCCTATTGAAAATGAAATCTCAGAGCCTTTGCAGCTCAGCATCCACAGAGCTATCTTGGATAAACAGAACGCTTCAAAAACTGAAAGAATGATTTTGATAACTTGCGTTGCTCGAGTTACACAAGTTAGATGGGAGGAATTAGTTACTTTGAAACCATGCTCTGAGAAAACAAAGGCCTAGATAGTCATCTTGAGCCCTACCCAAATTGTTTAACAGAGCTCAAAGTCTAATGTTGATTCTGTGTATAGTCAATACATCTGTTTTCACAAGCCTCTCTTCCTCAACAGAGGCAACGACATGGCAGCTGATGATACCTTTTCTCTCTCTCCCTCTTCCCCAATGTATGTTTCCCCTGAAGAAAGAAAGCTTGTCAAATATAGCCCAACTGAGCATGGAATAGAGAATGTTGTTCTACAAGGATGATATAAACCTAACTGTTTTGTATTTGGTGTCCAAACATAATGAAACAGTATATAGAGGAGCTGAAAGATTATTTAGAATAGTGGCCATATTAGAAAACCTCAATCTCACATAAGGAGAGGTAGACAATATTGAAGAGAATTCTAGTCTTCCAGAATATTCCAAAGACTCTGTTTTAAATATTTCAAAAAGACACTACCATTATAGTATCGAGGTGCTGTCATTTATATAACTAAGTGTATCTGAGGTGGCATTTTGCACTTCACAGGTAATGTACTCTTGACAACAAAAGGCTCATGTATGAAGTGTGATCTTGCTATCTTTTTTCTTTCTCGGTAACAAAGTTGTGAGATACAGTAGGCATTTGATTTGTTGATGTTTGAAAGGTCATCAGCTGAACTATAATTTTACAGCTCTGAATTATAACTACAGTAGAACCTCAGAATTACGAACCCCAGAGTTACGAACTGACCAGTCAACCACTCACCTCATTTGGAATTGGAAGTATACAATCAGGCAGCAGCAGGGACCAAAACAAACAAAAAAATTACTATCAAGTCCCCTCACCCTCTTATGTGAAGAGAACTATAATACCGGTATTACTCTAAAGCAGTGTTTCCCAAACTTGGGATGCTGCTTGTGTAGCTGCTGCGTCTGCAGGTCCGGCCGATAGCAGCTCCCACTGGCCGCGGTTTGCTGCTCCGGGCCAATGGGAGCTGCTGGAAGTGGCGCGGGCCAGGGGACCTACTGGCCGCCGCTTCCAGCAGCTCCCATTGGCCTGGAGCAGTGAACCACGGCCAGTGGGAGCGGCGATCGGCCGGACCTGCGGATGCGGCAGGTAAACAAACCGACCCGGCCCACTAGGGGCTCTCTCTACACAAGCAGCGTCCCAAGTTTGGGAAACACTACTCTAAAGCATTTCTCTAAAACATATAAGTCTATATGATTAGTTCATTGTATTTCTGGGTTTCTCTCTTTATTGCAAACTTTAGACTTCATCAAGATACGGATGTTTAAGATTCTTTGATTCTCTAGTTTAAGTAAGGGAGCCTCCCTTTGTTAGTTCACTGACACTTACCTCTGGAATTATAGTATTTTATTGTTAGGGTTACTTTTGAAAAAATGTCAATGAAGAATATAATAACAAAATGTCAAGGGCTGTATGTGTATTTTTCATCATTTTTAAAAACTCATTGTTTATGTTATGCTCTCAGAAGCTTGAAAATAGAGTTTATTCCTTCACAGTTCCTTAACAACAAAGGAACTGATCCAAAGTCCATTAAAACCAGAGTATTTACATTTCCTTCAATGCAATTTGGAACAGGCCAAAAATCCCATCAGCCCCAATCTTGCAAAGGATTGTGTGCATGTGTAACTGTACTCACAGACTTTAATTGGACTACTCACCGTGTGTAAAGAGAAGCACATGCTTTAGTCTTTGCAGGATCAAGGCCCTGTTACTTTAAACACAGTGCTGCTTTACTACTGTATCTGACAGCATTGTTGCTCTGTTAAAATGATCTTAGTAATACTTACGAAATTTAAAAAAAAAGAAAAGACAAGGGTAATATATACTTATGTAAAATATTACAATATGAAAGCCTAAACTATTGATAAAAAGGGTACTGAAACAAATTACTTACAGGAGCTGATTTTCTCTTATTAATTAGTGGCAAACTGATTCCATAGTTCTGTTTTAAAAGAACTCTATTACTGGTGTCCCCTGGATCATACATGATTTTCACATTCATTGCAAGCTTGTGCTGAAACAAAGACATAAAAGAATACTATACATATTCTCAAAATGTATTTACCACATAAACTAAAATGTTTAACAACAAAAGTGATTGAATAATGAAAAACATTGCTGATGAATTTATTCATCAATAAATGGGGAGAAGATTTCAAATAATTTGATTAATGTTATTCAACAATCCACTGAACAAATAATGAAAAAATGTACTTGTGATTAGATTATTTGACAATTAATATCACAAATATCATTCCACCAAACTCAGTTGGATCTACTTATTGAACATGTCCTGAAAGTTCTAGAGCTACACATCGTACATTAGTTCAATTTCAGGTGTGAAGGAAAACGATACATTAAGTTTGAGCCATTTGAGTGATGTAGGTTGCATGTAGTTTCTATCATTGAATCTACAAATGGACATCTACTCTATTTCGCCAAAAGAAAACATTCCTAATTTTAAAAAATTAAAAATTCCAGTGAGGATGATGAGACTAAAAATTCAGCCTGGGATTTACTTGTCACCATCCAAGTGAAAGGTTTAGCCAATGAACTCTGTATGTACTATGGCTAAACAGGCAAAGTATGCTCTTACTCTGTTAAATTGGACACTTTTCTCTCAGGGTCACCAAAGGTAAACTCCAAACTAGGTTTGCAAGCACCATAAGGGATTCTAGCTACATCTCTACACTATAAATCTCGGAATTAGTAAAAGGTATGCAAGAGACACAGCAAACATCTAATACTAAGATCAGTTACAGGCATAAGCAACACTTGAGATTCTGTAGCTGAACAGAAAATATACTGAAATAAAGTACCATATAGAAAGCAAAGGGGCAAGGATTAAAATACAGCTTGAAACTCAAAATTGGTCCAATTCTCCCCACCCTCTCCTCCCTCGCTAGGAGTCTTCCTATTAATTTCAGTGGATGCAGGATCATTCCTGAATGAATAGATACTTGAGTGTAAGTAAATAAATTCAGTTCAGGACAGAAAGTAAGCCAGGATTTTTGGCCACAAGGATCTATTTTCTCTTTGATGGGTGTGCTTATTCTCTCCTGAAGCACTTTGCTGAATCAGACTCCTAGTAACTGGATGTGGCAAATACGAGCTCTGATTATGGGAGGGGGTTAAATGTGCATTGTTGATATACTTTACAGTAATAGTTTCATCCATCATGGCCAAGCTTGCCAGAGATTTTTAAATTCAGGGATCATTGATCTTATGGATCAGAACAGCTTCCGTGGATCAGCTATGGCCTACTGGCTCAATGCAGGTAGAGCAGTTATTTAGTAAGTCAATGAGGAAATAATCATTATAGTACCAAGAATTAAAATACAGGGTTTTTTTAATGTCCTGTTTCATTTGTGTGGAATGGATCCAGCTGTTTTGCTCATAAAAATTAGTGTGGAAGACAATCCTAAAGGACAGAAAACATGTAAAGACAGTTTCTTAATCATTTCATTTTTAAATTAATCTAATGCATACAATTTCTGTAAAAAATAGAAGGAGCACTGCACAGAATAAAATTATCACTGTGAAAACATTTGCATTTACCACAGTGCATATGTTTTAATTGCACTGAAAGTCAGAACAAAACATCTGGATCTGCATCAAGAGAAGACATATCTCCCAATAGTTCCACTGAAGTAACATTGCTCAACTGCCTTACACAGATATGGGTTTATTCACCAACTGATGAATGGGAAACATTCTCAGCTGGCCTAAACTGACATATCGCCAATGAAGTCAATAGAGCTACATCGATTTACACCAGCTCTCTGTGGTCATAACTCCCATTATCTAAATATAGGAATGGAAAAGTACACCCTCAATATATCTAGCTAAATATATAATGTAGTTATAGTCAAGAACTTATCACTGATATTTCTATCAAGTTTTTAAAAAGGGTTTTAAGGGGATGTCAATTTTTGAAAAACAAAATTAATTTGTATATGTTTTACAATACTTTCAAAATGATCTCTGAAACTATTAATATAAGATTGCAATTTGTTTTCTTTATTGAAGAACTAAACATGTTTGAATTTATCTGACCTTTATATGCTCTTCTTTTGAAAGTAATTACAAACAAACATATCAAATGTGATTGTCAAACTTTGGTTTACAAAAACCAAAAGTTATTATCCACACCAATTACTCTTTTACCTAGATGGGTGCACAGAGGCAGAAAGTTCATTTTTCACCTCAACAATGATTCTGTGGTACAGTATTTATTTTATTACCACACCACACTGCTATACAAAATGCAAACTGCTTGTGTTATTAAACAAGGGTTGGAAAGAAAGATGCAATGGTTCTTTCTGAAGACCTTCTCAATTAAAAACAAGAGACAACTCACAATTTAAACTCCCCAGTCACATGCTGACAGTAAAATGATAAATCTCCCAGTGGCAAATTCCACTCAGGATAATGAGAAATGAAATGCTTAAGAAAGAAAGCTGACAAAAGCTACTTTCTAAATGTAAATGTACTGTTGGGAACAATCTTTGCAGAGAGATAGACTGGATGATCTAATAGGTCTATTTCTCTGTAACTTCTATCATCTATATCTCCAGCTTCTATTATGACAGTGCACAAGAAGGGGATGTGATGGACAGGGCAACTGGCATGTTACACACGTACAACAAGCAAATAATCTAGTGGTGAGTCCTGCAAACGTACTGTACAGGACTTATTCCAGTTTTAGTAAAAAAAATCATGGGTGATGTGTGCCACAGTCACTTTTAAACTGCCCGAAAAACGGAAGATGCTCAAAGAGTGCCTCTAGGGTAATTGGGACTCAACAGGAGCCAAGGGAAGGAGCCAACAGGGAAAAGATGGGGCATCCCACCTGGTGTCACTGGCTCTGGTCAGGATAACTGGGAAGTACCATACAGGCCCCACTACTAACAGATAAATGGAAAGGGACAATCCAGAGCAGTGTAGATGCGTCTACCACGTTATCAAGCGGTGGATCAGCTGCTAAAGGACTTCATATTACTGGAGGTTCTGTGTATTTCTCCCGTCTACACACTGGTTCACTATCCACAGAACGGTATAGTTTGTATGTTACAATCAAGTCTCATTCTACTTCAGTACAAGTGTCACTTCATACTGGGTGAATTCAGCCCATATAGAGGGCCAACAAATCCTGTCCACCACATAAGGCCTATTTTTGAGGACTTAAGTGGTGCATGGCCCACTGTCCAGAGGTGAACACCACCTTGTAAACTGACTATATCATATTAGTCTTTGAAACAAAAAGTATATTCGTCTACTTTGAACCAATTCTCACCCCTAACAACTGACAGCTTGCACCTAGTTGACAGTACTATAGAGTCTATTTTCTTCATTTACCTTTGTAACTCCCATTGATACTAATGAGAGAACAGGGAACCCACATTATGTCTTTAGGGCGCCACAAGTAAAACAGTTTTTGAAAAGAAAAACGAACGGATCAGTTCAGGCCTTTTGAACCCAGCAGATTCTCTAAATAAGTTTGAACTGAATTACCCAGCTATAGAGACACTAAGGTCTTCACTACCATTGCTGTGCAGGGGATTTAAGAGACATCCCCAATTAATCCTAGTGGGAGATGTGTGTGCAAGTCTCTCAGGCTTCCCTGGAAGAACAAACCCAATTACAACAAGCAAGAATGACAGTGCATCCTGATTTTCCATATACCTGGGCTAGCACAATCTCATCCTGCTGTTGCTATGATTCAGAAATACTGTACCTGCGTGTAAATAATAATTTCAAGAGTATACGAGCACATCTGTGGCCAGACTATTTGGCATATGGCAAGAATTCTAACAATCTGTATGTGAAAATATAGTCTGTGTTAATTTGATTGTAATCTTGTTTTCTGCTAACTACTGCAAGCGCAATTTATGCTCCATATCTACCATGATGCAGCCTGCTACTGACCACAAACCACAGAGATAATGCTATATGAACTATTTTTTTCTTTCAGAATCTACAATATATGTTTGAAACTTGATTCCTCTAACCAACAGGTTAAATAAACTAAGCCTGTAGATGCTCAAGTACCCTTAACAACTGATAACTGTTCACCTTACATTGTTTTTAATGTGGAAAAAAGGTTTATAGTTGCAACTGGGGATTACCTAGTTTAAAAGACAGAAAGTGGGGAATTATAGGTGGTAATTTCCCAGCTGGATTTCACAACTATTTAATAATAAAAGCTTTTATGTTAGCATGCCATGCATGTAGAACAGCTGGCAAAACAGCACTGTTTGTCATTTACTTCATAATGGGAAATTAGGGCTATCTTGTGTGTCCGTGGATATGCATTTTTAAGCAGATGTCACAGATATCAGAAATGAAAGGACAATGGGACTCCAAACCCCCCCAAGGGAAAGTCAGGGTAGGACATGGTGTGTGTCCTGCTCTAAATTAAGTTCACCCGTGCATGTAACAGTTGAAAAAACATGGATTATACTCCGATTATACATTAGTTGGCCTTTGATAATTTTTCATGACACAAGTGTCTTTATACAGCAGAGTGCCGGAACATTTTCTAGGAAAGTGTATTTTGTTTCCAAAAGATTCTAAAAACCATTTTCTGCATCAGCACTTTTTTCCATTTCATATTGCATGGTCTTGTGGGTGTTCTATTCAACAGAACCCCAGAGAAATGTAAAGTTTACATCCGTTTTAAAGTGTAAATGATGGGATTTTAGTGCACAGAGATATATTAAAGTAATGTTAAGGTTGCACCTCAAAACAGAAAGAAACTAGGAGAATTAAAGTGCAGTTGTAATCTGAATAATCCCTCTTCAAACAGGGGGTCACAGAGTTCCACATTCATTGTTTCTTTAAGATTTCTAGACCAAATTTCCTCAATTTACAGTGACTAGGGAAATTTTAGTCTTAATTTATAAATTGATTTTCTGCAGAGGGATCGAGCAGTATGAAATCTGGGCTGCTGATCCTTGGTTCATTCCTGCAAGGAGTCATGTTCCCTACTTTGTTGTTAGGGTTCTGGCATCCAACAGAGCTCCTCCTACCAACAGCCTGCTCTCAGCCCATTTGATGCCTCCCTAATTTAAAAAACTAATTCAAAATAGCCTGAGAACTGTGGATTATACCAGATAACTAGGGGTTAGCCCAAAGGATGCTATTCAGCCAATGGTCCCAGTGCTGACTAGAACGTATCAAAAAACTTTTTTTAAATTTGTGAAAATTTCAGAGATACTTCATTCTGATAGAAATTTTATTTTTCAAATTTGTCACTGAATTTAAAATTTGTTTTTTTCAAAATAACCTTTTAAAATTACCACTATGTGACTAAACAGACCAATCAAAATTGATAACACGAAATAAAACAAAAATTTTAATCAACATTTTTCAAAAACCATAAATTGGGGGGGGGGGGGGAAATCAGAATTTCTGCTTGCAAAAAAAACTCCCAGCCAAATGTCAGATGTCCAATGGGAGAGCTGACATTTCTCCAGAGGTAATCACCAGGTATATGTATAGAAAAGTTCCATTCCCCAGGGCTTGTGACATCTCTTAAGTAAAAAGGGCACCATTTTAGGCAACGACCCTCCAAACACTTACGCATATGCTTAACATTAGTGCTACTGATGTCAAAGGGACTATTCAGAGTAGTAAAGTTAAGCACATGCTTATAGGATTGAAGCCTTAAAGCAGAACAAGCAGCTAACTTGTTCCAGGATTCCCTAACAATCTCTTTGATGTCATTGTGATAAGGAAAAAGGCAGCAGGCTTTTTCTTGGCCTTGAACAGCCTCTTTTTAAAGGCTTCCCTGAGGGTTTTGAAGTCCTCTATGGCCAAGATCTTACCTTGCTCTGAAGACAGGAAAAGGGCCTCCCATCTCTGAGGAGTGCTCATTCTTCTGAGAATTATCTAAAACCCTGAGCCACCAAATGGCCATGCTGGCCTAAAGTGACTCTGTGGAGTTTGGAACAGGAGGGCTAAAAGAATGTAAATTACAGGAGTATTTGCTAAGTAATTTCATATATTTCACTGACTCAGACCCAAGGCATTCTTGGTAAGCTTTTTGACCTTAGACCCAAATTAAATGTTGTAGACTATTTGTTAAAGTAGCAATCAGTTATTTCAGACCTGCAAACTTGGAGAAATACTTGGTGCTGATCTGCCGCACAGCTGGGTAGTCAGAGGCTTAACAGGCACCCGTGGAAAAATAAATTGCTTCTGAGCAGCACCAATAGGAAGCTTCCTACTTTAGAAAGAAACAGAAATAATAAAAGTTACAAGACTTGCTTTTGTTTTACCTATAAATCTTGTACTGCCTCCATCTGGTTGGCTACTGTAGTTTTACTAAAATTCATGTAAACAGAACAAATAGTAGTTATACGAGTTAGCAGAAAAGCTTGATATACCTATGTGGAACTGCATTTTGTTTTTATATTCTTCTTCAACATTTTATGTAATACAGAAGAGCAATCCAAGAATCAATACAATTTTAACAATGCAAGATATTTCTCCAGACATGTGATTCTGGAATTAGGAGAGAGCACTTATCTATTAACTTCATCCAGGTTAAGTGTTTCAATTGATGGCTTACATACTCAGCTGCTTCCATTCCCTTTAGAGGAGTCTGACATTATAAAGTTTTTTTCCTGTCTCCCTCCATTGGTAGGAATATATAAATTCCACTCTTTGGGTGCCCCATTTGAATGTGAAAGTTAAATTTTTACAGTATTTAAATGCATTAGCTTCCACAACAAAACCATTTTCAGTTTTACTTACCATTTGGGGGGCTGTTCTAAATATACTTCTTTTTCATCAGTATAGGGAATAGTCAACACACTTCTATTTATGGCATTTAAATAATTCTCAGCATGTCTCTGTTAGAGAAAAAAAATTAAATTTAGATTATTACAGTGGAGTTAGGGACACTCAGCGTGTTCACTTGGATCAATTAACTTAACAGTCTGGTTCTTGTAATTACTTGAAAAGGAATGACAGGTCGGACATTTATGGGTAATTATAGCACATCTTGGATAACTTCATAAGCCACAAGGCCCGTTGACTTTGACCATCCAAAAAGTGCAATCATGGCTTTGAAATACAATGCTTGGTGCATTTTGTTGCTTGCTATTCAAAAATAGAATACAGACAGAGGCAACTATTTAGAATGAATTTACAATGAATTACTGACAAATACTTCACTACTGGCAAGGTCTTCCTGTTCTGTTTGAACTGTGGATCTACTTACTCTCAGCCCAATTTCAGTTCTTTCAATGGCTGTTTCAAGAACGTGAACATCCACACCCTCTCCATGTTGTTCAAGGTTGATGCTTGTCAGTTTGTCCTTAAGGTGGTGAAGGTCTTCTTGAACCTACAAAATTATGTCGTTATACGAATAATGCACACACATCACCAAAACATATGGTGTACTTCACATGGTATCAATTCACATGTCCTAAATAGAGGAAAATACCCTTGTAAGCCCCTGCAGTCCTGCAATTTTATAGTAGACACAGGGAAATCTTGCCATGGACTTCTGAAGCTGACAGCTAGTGCAAAAACCTGGACAACATCTTACAATGCCACCTGAGAGAGAGAGATTCAGACGTGAGGACCTCCTACCAGGTGAGGCCCTGACCCCATTCCATTCAAGCATCACTCTTGGCACAGTTCTGGAGGCATGCAGGTGCTGCAAAAGGTCTGAAAGGCAGAGCCAGTCATTGAAGTAGCTTATATCAAGACCACATAGGTCTTTGTCACTGATTATGATTATGTGTACTGTGGTAACACTAAATGATTCCAACTAGAGTCAAGGATCCATTATGCTAAGAACTTTCCTAACATTTAGGAAGAGCCAGTCTTTGCCTGAACTTATAAATCTAAATAGACAAGACAAACAAGTACACAGATAACATAAAAGCAAAATGTCAATGATACATACATTGTAATACATACACATGATTTATATATATTCCTACACATTATAACACACGTTTATATAACTAAGTTTCTCCAGACCAACCACATTCCCTCCTGTGTGTGCAAATACCCCAGCCAACTTGCTGTGACATTCATGACTCAAGGTGCAGTCCTTTCACCCTGCCTACCTCGCAGAAATAGAATCTTAATCTTGAAGGAGAAAAAGAAAAAATATCCCCTTATATTTTACATGTCTGAAGGACAACAATTTTCCTCACTCCCCACTGGGCCATAGACCCCCATCATTCCATCCCATTATTCATAGCAGGGCCCACAGCCCCTCCTCTGAAACCTGGTTAACCAGCCCCTTGAATTTCATCTTGCAGCCGAATGCTAGCTAGTGCAGCCACCACGGATAAGTGCATTTTATTTTCTATCCTTATAATAATATACATTATTATAAGCACAAAGGGAAAAATAACAACTCTTGAGGAATTGTACTGGATCAAAGTACTCAGAAATGGAAAAGACCTATGAAATCAACTCATTCCCTCTACATGGGCAGGGTACCATCCCCCTACTGAGTTAGGGCTTTGAGTTCTAAGTCAGCGCCAGATCAGATAATGTTCCTAAACCTGAGGCCATGGGCAACCCCATCCCATCAGAGACCATTTGAAATTTTAAGTTACATTTTTTACCCATATTCCTGTGCCACAGAGTTTAGAGTACAAATGGCTGTGTGAAGTCATTACAATTTGAATCCCCTGGGGTACCAGAATCCCTCCCTTGAGTCCTTTGTCCAGACTGGTTTCATATCACAGGTCCTTACCTCCAGTTTACCAGCAAATCATCATCCACTGTGCCAGTATTTCTTTTCATAAACACATCATCTGTGAATACATTCCCTACTGTCTCCTCTTCTCATGCCCTGCCATTACAGGAGATCAGCTTGGGGAAGATGACATGGATAAGACTGTAAACTACCTCTTGTACCTTTCAGTCCAGAGTCCAATCAAAGAGTCTTGCAGTGGGGCCCAGCTTTGACTGAATATGCCTCACCAACAACATTCCCAATGCTACCATCAACTCAGTGGGTAGTTGGGGTGATCCTTTAATCATTTTGCATTTCCTTTCACCCATCTGCACAGCCTACCTCCACTGCAATGAGTGGAAGTTTTCAACTGACTTCAATTTGAGCAGTTCATATCCTCAGTCTGTAAAGTCTTTGAGATCCGTGAAGGCTATGCATTAAACTATATTGCAACCTAAATTATAGAGCAACTGTGTTACCACTTACAGCTTGTATAAAGTTTTGTTTATTATGACTGATTTCTTTCCAATAGAAACAACAGCTTGCTACTTTCTAATTTATGCTTAGTTTGAGGGCTTCAGCCCTGGGGGGCAGGGCTCAGGTCACAGGCCCCAGGACTTGGGCAGGCTCAGGCTTCAGTCCCCCCCGCCCTCCTGGGGTTGTGTAGTAATTTTTGTTATCAGAATGGGGTCACGGTGCGATGAAGTCTGAGAACCCCTGCCCTCACCCCACCATTCGGTGGTGCCATCACCGGGAGCTCGGACTTCCTCATGCTGTGGTGCCCACCACCACACAGCTACCGAGCTCAGGCTCGGCACCATCCCTAGCTCCTCGGCCAGGGGGACCCACTGCCCAGCCGCCATGGGGGCCTGGCTGCCTGCCCCCGTGTCAACCGCCCTCTACCCCCGCCCCCCCTTGAGCGCTGCGGCCCAACCACAGAGCCTGGGCTGCCCCCAGCCATGACCCATCTGGCCTCCCAGTCACCGGGGCGGGGGGGGGGCGACACTGGCTGGACACTCGGAGGCTCACGGGAGTTTGGCCAGGGGCAAAGGCACAAAGGCTCATGGGAAGGGGGGCAGCGGAACCCCCCCCCCGAGACCTGTGTGAGGCGAGGGGGGAATCGGTCAGTTGTGACCTACCTGGACCAGAATGGCTCCTGCTTCCTCTCCCGTCCCGACTACCTCGGCCATGGCAGCTTCCGATTAATCGGCGCCCGCGGCCACGGCTCCCGCGCGCCGCTCCGGGGGCACGAGGGTGCACGTGACCGTGCCCTAGCAACGGGACGCGCTGGCCGGACTGTACCACCCGCTGCCGGGGGGAGGAACGTTCCATGTGGTTGGCGCGGGCGGGAACTTCTGGGCACCTCCCAGCAGGGCCACCCCTACCAGCGACACCCCGCCCCCTCCGACCTGGGCCGCCCCCTCCACGGAGAAGGTCATTCACTGCGCTGAGCGGCCGCTTCCCGGCCCGGGTGGTACCATTCACCAGGCCGGAAGGGGCGGGGCTTCGGGAGGAAGCGGAAGCACCGGGCGGCCCGCGGGGAGCGATGGCGGCGGCGGGTCCCTGTGCGCTGATAACCAGCTGCGCTGCCACCTTTGCCGGGGAGGAGCTGGTTAAAAGTGAGTAACGCTCCGGGGGGGGGAAGCGTTCTGTCCCTCCCCCCGCTGACCCCGTCCCAACGGTTCCCCCCGCCCCCAGCCTGGGGCTCTGCTGCCGCCGGGGCCCTTCTGCCTGTCACCCGGAGCTCGGAGGGCGGGCGGCCGGCGTGGGACTGCGGGCAGCGCCCCCTCCCCTCGCCGGGTCCGCGCCCCGGCTCCTCCGACCCTCGCCGAGTTAATGCCCGTTGCCCCCGGGCCGGGGTGGGGGCCCGAACCTAGCGCTGCTCCGAGAGAGCCAGGCGGGCTCGGGCCGGGCTCCCCGAGGTCTGGCTGCCGCAGCTGCCTTGGCGGCGGCGGAAAGCGCCCGCCGAGTCGGACCTCAGACGTGCCCGGCTGAAGCTGCGGGGCTGGCAGGTGGCCCTGCCTGTGGGAAAAGCGAACAGGCTTTGTGTGGTGTCATTGCAATCAAGGTGGTGCGGGGACCTGTTCAGCGTCTCCACGTCTCCTTCAGTCAAGCACCGTAACCTCTGCCTAATGGCATCGGTCACAGCACTCCAGGACATGGTTGAGCTTTGTGGCTTAGGCATGTTATTGACACTAGATGCTGTGGCACTGGGCAAACTCTCTAGAGGATTTTATAGATGTTAAAAGGGGAAAAGGGGTAGGATTTTACCCTGTACCCTTCATGTGAGTGCCCTCCAGCTGCCTCATTGCTCTGGGACCTCCCTGAGAGAAATACGCAGAATCTGTTTCACCCAGATCCCGTAGGAGGGAAAGTAGCTTTCTGTGAAAGCCTGTACATAAACCAAATAGTTTAAGCTTCCAAGTTGGACATTCTCCTGGGGATTAAGATACACTTTTGTAGAAGAAATGACCAATAGCCAGAAATAGCTAAAATGTAGAGAACAATCTGCGTAAACCACAAACCCTGAAATCAGACCTTGTTCATTTTTCTAAGGTGCTTCATAGAAGCTCACTTGTGTTTTAACTGATTAACTCAGGTAATTCTAAAATCAAATTCCTCATGAGGGGAGATGAAAGGGGCACAGCTCTCCAGCATTGTGATATTTCCAAAGACTGCAGTGTATCGGAGTTCATGCTTTCTTAGGCGGGGCCTGCTCCTTAACAAGTGACTTCCTTCTGTTTATAACTCCAGCTTAGGTTTGTTTTAGCAATACCAAAAACTAGAGCAATGGAAAAATCTCTTCTTCCCCCAGCTTTTCTCCCCTCACTCAAATATTCCATGACATTTTTGAAATTTCCATGCATTTGGCCCAGATTGAATCTGTAGCATGCAGTAGTGCTTTTGACTTCTTGGGGGGATGAGGAATAGCATTCGTATGGTCCGAAAAAATGATTTTGATCACATGCCTGGTAGTAAAAAAAAATTGCAGAGACTGTTCAGTGCAAGGAGCTAATTTTTTTTGCATAATATGATTCCAGGGATTGGTAATCTGCCCAGGAAGAAGCTTTTGTTTAATGTTTCTACAAAAATTGTCATGGTTTATCATTCATCTGTAAATGTTCAATAACTGGCATAGCTATGGGTCCTATAGAGTAGTCATGAACTGGCAGATAATTGCATGCATACTAAATCACCTAATGGGTACCAAGACAAGTCACAGATTAAATAATTCACTTTCAAAATGCTTACAACTTTAGGTGTGACTTGAATGACAGTACAGATCTTTAAGTAAAGACAATCACATCAATGCAACTGGTCAACTTTAAGGTTGTAATTTAAACCATAGAAGTTCTGATTCAGTCTGCATGTTAGTTCAGCACCAGGAGAAAGTTATGGGAAATCTTACCCCTGGGGAGTTCTGTTGCTGCTGCTTGTTTGTGAGAAAGTTATGGGAAATTCTGTGTTTTCGTAAAGCACAGAAGTGTGAGGTTGTAAGTGTCTTAGAGAGAAACCTAATGGAGTTAAAATAAGACAGGGTGGTGATATCTTGATGGTGCAAAATAGGATTGGAAGAATGTTGTTTGAGAGCTATGGAAGTCAGAACTTCTAAGTGACTCAAATAAACCAGATTTGACTTTTTTTTAAATAGTAACCACTTTGAAAGGCAGCTCACAGAAGAAGAGAGAGATTGAATGGAGATAGTAAAATAGTGACAGGTATTTAAAAAAAAATTAAATTGCTGATGTGTATATGAAAGTAAATCACATGACCCAACTGGAATAGTGGAACAGACAACCCAGGGGCTATCTGAGGTTGGTATTTGGATGAGGGCTAGATGGCTGCCACTCAATCAAGACAAGACTGAGAGGAAATACTAGCGGGTGGGAGGAAGACACTGGTAGAGTTTGCAGAAGTTGGGCTGTCCACATCAGTTTAACCAACAGTGTGAATTTTAAATTGATTTAGTTAAATCAGTGCACCCTGCTTATATAGATATTATAGTGGCAGCCTTACCAAGGGAGTGGTACTGCCATTTTACACACACACACCCCCTGAGATGTGCTAGTAGATCCTGTGTTGCTCCTTGAGGACCAGATAGCATCTCGTTTTGTTAAATCTGAGCCTTTCCTTTCAGCTGCAGGGACCTTATCACCATTATCCATCACTTTGTTACTTTGAGATTGGATTACTGTAATGTGCTCTTTTTAGGGCAATGCATCAAGACCACTTGGAAGCTGAAACTAAAGCAGGATTTGGTGCCCTCTTATTGAGCATAGTTTCTTACCATGAACACACACTGCAGTGCTCTAGGATCTGCCTCCAATGGGTTTCTGGGTCAAAAATCAAGGTATTGGGTTTTAATTAATAAAGTCCTAAATGATTTGAACTGCAGCTACTTTGGAACTCACTTCCCCTGTGGTCTTCTAGAACCTAAGTTTGGTTTAAGCTTTCAGGCCTGTTGCAAAGCTCTACTCCCCGCTCCCTCAACCTTTTATGCAGGGGTGGGGGTGCCTTGAGGGTTGGAGGGATGTGTTTTGTTTCAAGATGCAATGAGCAGCCCTTCATACTTACTGCATGACTGTTGTATTGTGTGTTACATTATGTCAAAGCACAGGATGGGCACCTGCACCTTAGATGTATTTAGTTATCTGAAACAGTCTTGCAAAATGATGACATTACCACTCCAAACGCTGTATACTCACTCAGATCAAATTTTAAACACCCTGGTGGACCAGGGAGGTGGCTGTACAGCTAATCCCTGATGCTTGGTGGTTCTCTGTCTTTCAGAAAAGGGATTCTTAAATGTATTCCTGCAAAGTTCTTACTTCCTGTGTAACTTTCAGGGGATATTTCTTATAGTTGCTTTCCACCAGGTGGCTCTCAAGACACAGAATATGAGAACTGCTAGTAGCATACCTACCAGACCAGAGGAGACTTGATAGTTCAGTTCTTTAATGTGTTTTAAATTAAGTTTTAGTCAGTGTTAAAATTGGGAAGCACTCAGAAAAAAAATCAAGAATGCTTTACTGTAATCTTTGGGAGAAAAGCTGCAACAGGGTATTTGCTATGGTTTTTAAAAGAACATTACTAGTCCAGTGGTAGTTAATACTAGACATAGCAGGGGTGCTTAAGTTTTAGGTATTTTTCTCATAGCTGTAATAGAGCAGTAAATTCTGGCGGGGGGGATAGGGGGGAGAGAAGATGGACAGACCTTCAGCTCTGTAGTTTATCTCCTGTGACTTCTCTTAAATATTCATATTCAGCTCATTTTAGAGGTCATACTTCAATTTTCTAACGTGCTTTGGAGAGTCCATTCCATACATTAGATGCCTTCCATATACAGAACGTCTGCTGAGTTTTTGGATGTTTTACAAATGGTATGAATGTGATATGCCACCTGCATTCTTAAGTCTGGTGGTGTCTGCCTTCCCTTTTCTTCTCAGAATCTTACTGTTTCATTTATCCCCTTTTGTAACAAGACCAAAGGAACACCCAATGAAATTTGAAAGGCAACAAATTTAACTTATCGAGGAATATTGCTGCCCTTGACTATCAGAGTCCAAGATCTTCGCAGTATTAAAAGAACTAGATATTTGTATGGACAACGAAAACACTAAACAGAATTTTTAAAAACCTAAGGAATATAAATAATTCATGGCATAAGCCAGCCACTAACTGCCTGGGGTTAGAAAGACACTTCTCCTATGAATAGATTCTGTAAGTATTAGAGAGCGTCTTGTGTCTTGCTCTGGGCCAAGCTGATATGCCATTTTGGAAATGTAAGATTTTCAACTTTAAAGAACTTTAGTCCTTGGTGGGTTGCAAGAGACTGGTCTTGAACCAGTCAAAAATGCCATGTTGTTTACAGTGCTTTTAACATCTCTGCTTGGGCCAGTCCAGTATCTCCTGTTGTGATTCGCAGAGCAAAGGAACTTAAACATTAACATTTCCCCTCCAGTTGAAGCCTTCTTTAAAAAGATGTTATATTTGTGCATGTGGCATTCTGTGAGCAGAGTCTCTTTGGGGCAGGACTGGGCCCTGAACCATTTGGACCTGTGGGTGCTATTGTCATCTGAATAACCCATCTCTGTTCCATGAAGAAGACAGCCAGAGAAGTCAGTCCAATAGGCCTGCCTGCATTTGTGGTCACCTTGTGAGTCGGTTGGTTTTCTAGACTCTTTGGATGTTAAACCACTGACCCTCTTGATGGTTGGGAAGATCAAACATGAAAATGAGTAATTCTCTAAAGACGTACGTTTACCGAGACACGTGCTCTTGCCATGATATCAGTTTTCTGGAAATGTTTGTTTTGGCCAAATGCAAGCAGAATTTGAAGTGTTTTTATCCTAAAAAAATATTTTCTAGAACTGGGTGTGGAAAGCTTTCATTATAGTTGAGAACCTGTTTTTGCATTAAAATACAAACTGTCTTCTATTTTGGGAAGAAAATTCATGGAAACATAGTACAGTATGTACAATATATGAAACTAATTCCAAGGCGGAGTAACATTCTGGACAATTCTTAATTTGTCTAGACAGTTTATTTCAGTATCTCCATACAGCCTCTGTTTTTACAGCAGAAACAGAAGGCAAAACACTTAAATATCTTAGTATAGGTAGTGATTTTTAGTGAGAAATGTAACTAGTGGCAAACCTATTGAAGCTGTCAAAAATAAAGTATCCAAGCGGCACTTAATTTTGTCAGCAAGAGTAATATATAGAAATGGGACTTCACGGTTGTGCTGTAGAAATGTAGGAACTATTCCAAACCTCTAATTATTTTTATGGGAAGTCACAAGTATGCAATATAGCTCAAGGCAAGTTATAAAACTTTAAGATACCTTCAGTATTTGAGTTGTTTTGTGTACAAGAGTTTTAATTCCACATGGTTCTTGGGGAGAAATTCCACAATATGACTGGCAAAGTCATTCTGTTTGGATGAAAAATGTCTATAATCAAAAGCAGAACAGGGTGAATGGAAGTTGCATAAAATAGCAGAACCTTAGCAGCTAAAAGGAAAACAAACGTTTGTGGGGGGTTTTGTTTTTTGCATTCTTGAATTCTCTTAGAGGCATAAACTTTGTCTAGCAATTTTGCCTCTACTGTTTTGTAATAATTTTAAATTTTTTATGGATGGAGCTGATGTGAAAAATCTTTCACAGTGAGGTTTGGGGAGCTATTTTTAAAAACACATTCACTTCCTTTTTGCATGCACGTTTATAGTTCTTACGGAGTTGGCTAACTTAAGGGGAAAAAAGTGTTTTCCAACAAAGACTCTTTCCTCATTCTGTTTTCTTCCTGCTGGTCATTCAGTGAAGTTATAAAGTTGATTTTGTGACTTTACAGTAATTTCAGTGGCAACAGACTTTGTAGCTTTGTTAAAGGATCAAATGGAGGGAGAAGCAGGGCAGAGATAAGAGCTCTGACAAAAATATCTTCAATAGCAAAAGGGAAACATGAAAATATAAGGAATTTTTTACTAAATGATTGAAAATTTTTGTATGATTTCAAGGTGGTGGCAGGGAACAGCTTTAACATAACTTAAATAACTTTCACTAGCATTGGCAACTCTAAAAATTCATTTCTGAGATAGTAATCTGTTTTATGAAAGCTAAGGCACCAAAACATGCTTTATGTGGGAATTAAATAAAACAAAAAGCCCACCACAGTATAGCTACTTCTAGGCCAGACTAATGAACTATATTTTACCTGCATTTGAAACAGTGTGCTACGTATACTGGCCCTGTAGAAAAAGAACTAGTATTCATGTATTTAGAAATGTTTCATTGCTTGTTTGAGTGTTACTTGCCAAAAGAGTCCCTGGATTTTTCAAACAATATCTTAACTACCTCGACTTTGCAGCAGAATATGAAATTGTAGTATTAGCAATTTGCTAGTAAACTGCTTGTGCAGTAGGAATTGGCATTATTATATACAGGACTTGTTAATATCCTGAGTGTCAAACTAATATAAATGGTGGTAGTTTACCGTTGTACTTAAATCTGGCTGAAGTAAATCAATATTACAACCCCCCACTTTACACTAGAAACAAGTGTTAGTTTTGGCATTCAAGGAACACTTTTAAAACAATCTTTATTCTAAATAAAACTGATGTATGACTCAGTGAACAGCTTTGTGGATTTTGGAAGGAGATGTCACCCTTCAAGAGTTTCTCTGTTACTGAATGCTAAGGACAATCTGCTAAAGAGATTTCTGAAGGTTGTGTGTGTAATTCAAATTAATTGAGGAGGTTTAGAACTGAAAATACTCAATGTGTGTTAGAAAACTGAAAAACAGTCCTCTTCCACTAGCCAGTCTAGACTAGAGACTTGGGTGTTTGCATCATAGCAACTGATGGCATCACCCAGCCACCAAACACAGAGTTCTTTTCTTAGGTGTCTATAAGGCCATAAAATGGTGCAGGGTAAATATTGGATCCTGCACAGAGTTTTTGGCAGACAACTGTAGGAAGAACTTTCTCAGATGCTGTTGAAAGTTACTGATAAACAGTAGACACTAAATCTAAACATCTTCATGATCTAGGATTTTAAACTGTTTGTTTTTAGAAGTGAGCTAAGAAGTTTTTTTAAAATTACATATTAATCCAGATTATTTTGGTTAGATGTTGTAGTGGCCCCTGGAGTATACTATGACCATGGATTTGCAGATTAACAGTTGGTCACATAATACTAGGGAATCCAGAGTCAAGATTTGTTTGGCCTTGAATTATCTTAAATCCTTTATTTCTTTTGTTTTCTGGTTGTTAAGTGAACATTCTTATCAGAGTGGACCTTGATCATATTAAAAGCCATTAGTTCACTCTGACAATAGAAAAGTAGTGGCACCAAAAATGATAAATGTTGCTAAAATAAAATGAAAGTTGTCTTGGAGGTTCTGTCATATACAACTTATTTATAAGAAAAATAGGTTAAAGAGTTATAATCTAGGTGTGGAGGAGCCAGTTTGTGAAAAACAAGGTTTATGAAACTAGATTAGGAAATTCTTTTACAGATTAGTCATCTGTTACCAAGGTCAAATCTTACCCTCTAATTCCTTCATTGCCTTCCTCTTCCTACCAAGCTCCTCTGCTTCAGTGTTGTAAACAGAAGTGTTATGCACATCTCTGTTATGTGGCATCCACTGATGTGTTTGAACAGCTGCTCCCGCCACCATTTATGTGTTCCAGTCTTTCCCATCTTCCTTCAAATCCCACCATAAGCTCCATTTTCACTATCCCAATGAGACTTCCTCACCTACCTGTATTTAACCTGTTCTCCCATATATTGTAAATGGAATTCAAATCAAACTTCTTGGGGAAGAGACTTGGTCTTTGGAAAGCACTGGGAGTTAGGCCCATAGGTACTTTTGAAAATCCTACTAAGCATCTATCTATACTTTTAGGCACCTAAATACTTATAAAATCTGACCTTGAGAACTGAAAGACTGCAAATTACATTTCCAGTCCCCTGAGCCTTCTGGTCCCCCCAGAACTGGAGTTCTCTGATAGACTCACATTAATGGATACAGTTCTATAACTTTTTTAAAAACTTTATGATTTTGCCCAATTTGATCCCAATTATGCTGACTCTTTCAGTGCTCTGTAGTTGTAGTTCTTTGCTACTAATTATAATTTAACTCCACCAGGTGGCTGTCAAACTATGTGATAGCCTAGGCCCTCGAGGCAATGCTAACTTAAAGGTTACTTCTAAATAGTCCACTACGTGGGCCTATAGTAAGTTTTCAGAGTGTTGGTTGAGACTTTAATTGTGGCTCCCATAGAACTCCATATAGGAATCTTTTATAATCTGTCCCAGCTCAGACACTTTGGTTTCCTTCCCAGACCCGAGAAAGGGCTCTGTGCGGCTTGAAAGCTTGTCCCTGCCACTAACAGAATTTGGTCCAGTAAAAGATATTATCTCACCTACCTTCTGTCTCTCAGATCCTGGGACCAACATGGCTACCACCCTGCAAACAATTAAACTTCTGACAGCTGATAATTTACTCTGTCGTCTTGTTGTGCATTTTCAGTCATAGTCAGCGACAGTTTCTAATGACTTGGCTAGGAATGACATTAGCGGCATGTATTTCATTCCATGTCCTTACAGCTTGTATATTGTTTAAAAGATTGTTGTGAACCGAGTAGCGGTTACTGGTACAGCCTCTTGCAAGTATATGAACTTGGAGGAACATACTTGCAGATTTACTTCAGTGTTTAAGTAGGTAGGCAAAAGTGACAAGAATTCTCCTTTTTTGTCCCAGCTGGAATTTGGATGAGCACCCTTGATAGAAGCCAGGCCTGCACCTTCAGTATTTAAGCTGCCTTCTTATTTCTTCCACAAAACATCCTTAATGTGCTCCATGATGTACATTGTTAGATGCAATCCTGCAGAGCATACTTAAGGCTAGAAAAAACCGTATTAATTAAAATAACTTTGTAAAACTTTTCTGAAATTCTTGCTTGCTACAGCATTTATCTCCAGGCTAGCATTAGTCTAGGCTATAGTAATAAGTTGAGAAATAAGGTTTTGGAGTCAGTACAAGTATTGATAGCTTTTTAATATCTATTCTGAGTATTACAGTCCAGCTGAATTTAGCCTTATGTCTAAGACTTTTCTAGATAAAGCCAATACCAAGAGTACAGTTCACCATCTCATCATGCGTTTCTCTGATTTTTGTATAGGCATCATAGGAACAGAAGACCCTGCTGCAGATGTGTCTACAAGCGGGGGCGTGAGATTTTACCCCTGGACAATAGACAATAAATATTATTCTGCTGATATTCACCTGTGTGTGGTACCAAACAAATATCTTGTGACAGCAGAAATTGCTGAATCTGTCCAGGCGTTTGTGGTTTACTTCGACAGCACAATAGTAAGAATGTGTTTTGTTCCTGTATATTATCTTCTCATGCACTATCCTTGGGACTGTTGCTATAATTAAGTCATCTTTATGTTCCCCAAAGCCTGTGTTGGTTGCTCTCTAGGCTGGTCCTGTAATGCAAGCTAGAGCAGCCTTAAATTATGCCTCTTAACAATGGTCCTTGGGAAACATTATGGCAATTAGGGAAGCCACAGTTCCTTGCCCACCATCTTCCCTTACGCCAGTCCCAGGAAATGAGGTAACATAAGAGCTGGTACTTCACCTGTATGCATCAGATATTCCTGCTACATTGGGGCCATTCTCCTCAGACTAGTTGTGCTGATTTTAGAGCTGTTTGATGCTTGTTGTGCAAAGCTGCTGTAGCACAGCCAGGGATCAGGGCAGATATTTTTAAGGATTCACCCTCATCCCTTTTAATGAAAGTAAGAGAGTCCCAACATGGTTGGAGTCATCCAAATAGTCTTTCAGTAAAATCAGCAAAGGCCATGAGATTCCCAATACTTCTAAGGAAAAACAAAAAACAAGGAGAAAATGTCCATTTGGGATGGAGAACCTTTCACCCCACGAACAAGAAAGGGCACAAATCTATTTCAAGCTCCCTCCCATTTGAGGGACACCTTTCACCTGGCACTGCAAGACTGTCTCCAGATAAACAGTCTGCAGCAGCAGTAACGATAATTCATTAGCTTCAGTGATGCATGAACTTTAAGCCTCATTGAAACTGCTTAAATGTTAATTTATTATGTAACAAATTAAAAAATCCTACATAATCTAAATTAGGAATGCTCAGTTAATTTACATAGTTTAATATTTAAGATCCGAACAAGTGAGATGAACTCAGCCATGGGGGACACAGGATGTTTTTCTCTGGTTAAAAATGCATAGTTTAATATATTAGTATTGTGAACATATCCTAAGATATACCAACTTTACAACACAGATGACCTGGCATTGCTGTTGGAACCTTAACCCACTCATTTTGTGACTGTCTCTTTTAACCATGCAGCTTTAAGCATTACATTAACAGGGTTTTAAAGATTCATTTTAAAGTTGCAAAGTGCTTTGAGGTGTTCATACAAGAACCTTGTTTTTTTCTTCCAGAAATCTGGTCTTGACAGTGTCTCTACATGGCTTCCCCTGGCAGAAGAATGGTTACCAGAGGTTATGATCTTGGTGTGTGACAGAGTATCTGAAAATGGTGAGATGCTAAAGGATATCAGAGTTTGGCTGGAAAAAGTAATCTTGCATGCGGTTTTCTTGGCAAACTTACTACAGTTATATCTTATGGTATATGGATAAGAGCTTTAGATTTGATAGGGAGGAACTGAGTTACTCACATGGCTGATGATTGGATGGAGCCTTTTACTTTAATTGCAATTTAAATCCAACCCAGGTTGGTAGTGACATAAGCATACCATCTGATGGCTGCTTATTTGTCTGAACGACATGCTTGGGCTGGCCAGTTTCTCAAGGACAAGTGTACACACTGAAAAGTCACCCCCCCATTTGGTACCTATCAACACCATTGACAGTATTAACTAGGAGGTCACATTATTGAATGGGCTGAAATACACTTGCCTGTACAGGTGGTCCACATGCGTCCGAGTTGGGGCATATCAGTAGGATCATGGGGTACTGACTGCAGTGCGAAGAAAGAGTCTGCCTTTGGGGGTCATTTTCTTGTGTAAATCCATGTGCTTTTATTGGCTAGAAGAGCGAGCTTGATTCCGGTGTTGGCATGCATTGTGCAAAAGCCAATTAATTTAGCTCAGGATCAAGCCCTTAGTAGAAGTAATCCCTGTTATGGCTTTTCATGTACATGTCAGTCTCAACTCTAATTGCAAAAAACAAGAATTTATACATGATTTTTAAAGAGGGAAACAGTGATTTAAGATATGGGGCAGTTTAACTCAAAGGCCTTTAGACTCTTTATTTGTGATGTTAGTAATGGACAGAATGCAACTATTTCTGTACTTCCTTTGTTCCCATACAATCAAAGCAAGGGAACAGGTTTTTTGGGGGTGGGGGAGGGTATAAAAAACTTCTGCACCGATGGTAGTGCAGAGATTAAAAAATTAGATGTTTAGAAAGCAGCTTATGTTTCATAACCTTAGGTGTGAACCGACAAAAAGCTCAAGAGTGGTGCATCAAACACAGTTTTGAACTGGTGGAACTGAGCCCAGAGGAGCTGCCTGATGAAGACGGTAGGGTTACAACCTGTTATTTTTAGAATGAGTACAATTACAAAGCTGATTGTGAAGCAATTGAAAGGGGCTTGCAATTTGTTTCTGTACTACCAGGTTTGTCCGCGGAATACTCAGAGTTAGAGCGGTGCTTTTCCTGTCAGGGCTAGGAGGAGTTGGTTGCTTCCTACAGGGTTATCTCCTCCAAAATACACTGCTGGTGATGTAGCACCTACATAAAACCTGTTTTGTGTTCCCTCTTCTGGCTCTGTAGCAGCTGTTAACTTGTGCTTTGATGAGATAGTTGATGGTCATGTATAAAATAAACATTTATACTCAATTTCCAGATCCATTTGAAAGAAAAAAAACTGGTGGGGGAGGGGAGGATGTATTTTTATAGCTTTGAAGACTTTTAAAAGCACCAAATATAAAATACAAACATTGTTTAATGATCTCTTGTCTTTGGGCTACTAAATTACCTTTTGAATAACCTTTTTTTAGTTTTTTGTTTGAGAGAGATGTGTGCGCGTGGTCATGCAGGAAACAAACCAGTTTCAGAATCACTTGTGTGGCCGTGTGTTCAAAATTAAAACCCATGAAGCAAAACTGGTTGTGTCATGTTGACATCTGTGACGACAAATATGATATGTTCCACTCTTGTGGTTGATTTCTGGCACCTCCTGATGCAGATCTCCCGTGTGTTGAGAAAAGGAAAGCATTTACTGCTTCAATAGAGCCACCAGTCAGCTATATTCCCAAACATCAGTTATTCACTACTATTTATGTCAGTTCAAATATACTGAATGCCGTGTGAATGCACCACTGTCAAGGAGAGCTTAATTTCACCCGCAGAATCGCTGTGCAGAAAGTTACATGGTTCCATATTTCACAGAGCCTTCATTACTGGTGCTGTACGAGAAGGAAAGAACCCAACTCATCTTTTAGATCAGTTTGAGTTTGCAGGCCTGGCAGTTAGGGAAAAGAGCTTGTTTTGACTTGTAAACTGAGCTCAATAGATACAGAAGTTACTGGGAGACAATTATGAAACCCCATGGTATCATTTTTAATCACTTTTCTGAGTAGGGTTGTACTTTAAAGTTACTAATGCTTTCTTTCAATGGAAATTTCTTTTAAATGTGCCTTCTTTTTAAAGTGTGACTCTTGTTTAGATGCAAATAAAATAAGCAATATTAATAATCAGCCAGGATGTTAGTTTTTGAGTGATGATACATAAACTCTAGCTCTCATACCTTTCTAACGTTAACATACTGAATCACCGTGGCTCAGACATTGAAGGAAATACATTCTACTGAGTAAGTTGTTTCCCCTGTAAACCTGTTCCATGAAATGCTTAAACAGGAATATAAAATAGATGCAGCACAGAAATAGTGCCAAGATGTGTTAAAAATTACCAAAGGAGCTGCTCCAGCTGACTTGGAGCTCTCATTGTGACTACAAGATCAGTCAGTCTTATTTTGTGTAATAAGAGCAGGAGCTATTAATTCAGCCTCATGACAATCACTCTGATGCTTTGTCTCCTGAGAGACCCTGCTCTTTGGCTTTTTGTTTGTATTTTACACACAAGGGTCACTGGCACCTTGAAATCTATTTTTTAAAAGGCGTTAAAGGTAATGTCACTTCCTAGACCTGCCCCTGAGTCATCCCACAAATGTTCATGGGTTTTTTGTTGTTGTTTTTTTGCAGTCATATTTTCCGATCCTAAAATGTTCCCCCCCCCGCCCCTTTTGCTTTGTGAGAGACCTCCACAAACAGGGGAAACTGACTAATCCAAGGAAATGGTGAAACTGACTATACAAAGTGCTGTCAGATGCTAGCAATAAGCAAACTGAAATAATAAAAATAGCTGTCAGGTTATAGGAACTTAGGAGCAACTGGAGTTAGTGTCCAGAAAGAAGTAATTTTAGGCTTTCCCTATAATCCTATTCCAATTAATCAAAATTTAATCAGACTTTTTATATCATGTGTCCTAGAGCTTTTAAATAGTAGAGCATGGACATTTTATGAACAGGAAATGGTCAGCTGGCCAAACATCTCTGCTCTATTCAGTGGTCTATTTCAATAGTGAACTGCAACGGGAAAAAAAAGGGGGGTTGCCTCCTTTTTGGCTCTTTTATGGTGTATAAAGATCAAATTGTTGGAGGGATGAGGGGTGGATTGCTTTTTACATTCAGGACTTGTCATAATTCTAGTAGTTTTTCCATCAAGAGCAGAACAGACAGCAATACTGTGACACCTGCTTCACTATGAGGGGACACCATTTCAGTTCCTAGTGTTTCACTTGGTAGCACACATACCTGTAACTCAGATGTCTCAGAAATATACAAGGAATATAAATATTCAGCATCTCCAACCCTTCATTTTAAGGCTGAGAGAGCTCAGTCAATGTTGCTTAGACCCACAGAAGACACAAAGCAATGTTTTAAAAAAATTACAAAACCTGGCAGAAATGTTAGGGTATAAAAGAAGCAAAAAGGGACAAATGTTTTTCCCTGAGCAGGTTACTTTTTACATCCCTTCACTTTCAGTACCAGTCTGCTCGGCTGCATAGGACAAGCATTCACAGGCACAGCTGATAGGTATTCAGTGGTTAAGTATGTAAGAAATTTTTCCAGTGATTGGAAGAGGTCTGCTCAGGCCTACTTCTAAAGCCTAACCTAATCCTGAGAGGGCTGAGTCTTTTCAAACCCGACCCTTCCCCCTGAACCTATCAGCACCACTGCTGCCTTTTCCTTAGAGCTCAGCTTAGTGAGGGCTTCCCACAGCCTGTCTTCCTGCACAATCTGTCTCCAGCCATTTCCTACCCATGGGTTCTGCGCAGCAGCTGCTGTCTTGCTGCTCTGTGTGCACTGCAGAGTGAGTTTGCCGACAAGTCACAGCACCTCTTACTCAGTGCAGTGGTGGGCCTGAAGATGCCACCGCAACAACCCGACAGGCAGGGGGAAGTGATCAGAGCCTCCCTGTCCTGACCTGGAGAGAGCTGGATTGTTTTCTAACCTGACAAAGCCCTGACACTGGTAGTAAGGTCCCTTTGGGTTGGGTTGCAAACTCTAGTAATTGGAATCTGGGACAGAGGGCTGGTCTCTGTTCCATTTCTACTGTTAATGCACCATATGACCCTTTCACCAGTTTAGTTTTCTACTATCGTGCATGTTAGGGTTCAGAATCACTTCGATAGGAATTACATGGGTTTTGTCTTTTGTTTAGATGACTTTCCAGAGTCCACAGGAGTGAAACGAATCGTACAAGCCTTGAACGCCAATGTCTGGTCTAATGTAGTAATGAAGAGTGGTATGTAACCAAGGCTTTTTCTCTGGTGTAAAGCTGTAATTCTGGATAAGTTAATGCCAGTAGTTTTCAGTTCTTACAGCTAGAGTTTTAAGTTCAGCAGGCTTTTAAAGTGGAAGTACTAGATCAACGCTTGCTAAAGGATAGATAAAAACAGAGCTCCTTCTGAGTGCTTTTGGGGCTGGCTGTCCAGCAATCTTTTCCAGGTGTCTTGCCCTAAAGGTAAATTGAGTCTCTCACAGCATTCCCGCTATACTCAGAACTGTTATGTTGGAAGGGGTTGTATTCAAGCATTCCTTGTCTGTCTTTGTTAAGATAGATACTTCAGGGTCTAATGAAATTAAAGTTCACTCAACCAAAGCTCTGGCAGTGAGGCACCTGCCTCCGGTCAGTTCTGACTCTAAAACTTGAAATGAAGCTACCTCTAGTTCAGTGCACTTGCTTATCATGATTATATTGCCTCAGACTGAGTCACAGATCAGTTGTTCTTAATCTTTTAAAATAGTGGCTAAAATAGGGTTGAAGGAAGAGATTTGATTTTCTGAGGAATTAATTTCATGTGTCCAACTTCATGGAACTGAACATTAACCTCCCTCCCCAAAGCAGAGCATAAAATAGCACTACCCTATGGTATTTTTAAAATCAAATATTTATACCCTATATTTCTACTGTCTCAGCTACTGGTAAAACCAGTGCCCCGACATATTCCATCCTGTACCTTGTATTCCAGAAGGCTGTAGTGGAGACTAAGTTAGCCTACTACTGCTAGTCACCCTTCACAAGATGACTTGTGCGTGAAAATATACAAAACTCTCCATTTGTGAGCAATGGAAGCTTCAGAGTCCTTGTCTGGTTACATGGAAGTACTTGAGAACAGGAGAAAACATGGAAAAATCATCTCCCCAGGCACGAGGCCATCAGGTAGAGACTGTCAGATTGTGGAAATATCCACTTAGGCTTGGGCTCGTTAAAGGGGAGAAGTGCTGGCCTAGCGTACTTAATTTTTGTAGTATAGGTACAACCATCTTTTCAAACAAAGAACCCTTCAATTGCCCTTGCAAGTGCATAGGCTATCTGAGAAAATGTAGGAAGCTGGATTCTTGTGGAACACTTGCCTTTCCCTTCACTATTGCACAAAATATCACCCTTCCCGTTTGTGACCTCCTACTGTGCTTGTAAAAGCTACCCGCCTGGGAGAGTACTATTAGGAAAATGTTCAATTAAAGACAAGTGTTTTTCCTTTACCAAAAAGTTATTCACATTATCATCTGTTGCTTTTCAAGTCACCTCCTCTCTTGCAAATATTTCTCTAGTACCTGGGCTCCTTCCCCCCCCGCCATCCTCCCTCCCTCCCCACCCCACACAGTGACAGAGCATTAAAAGGTCTTTGCTAGTTCCTATAACCAGTTACCGAATGGTAGTGTTTTTCCAGTAAAACATGACTAAGTACTAAACTTGACATTGATTTTCTTAAATTAACCTGGTGACTTTGTCACATTAAGTCAGACTGAGATTTCAAAAAAGGTTCCAACTGTATATAGCTGTGAGTGCGGTAAAACCAATAGCCATCCTGAGATGGTGTAAATTATTTCATTAGAGTAGAAGACAGACTTATTTATTTTGACAGCTTGTTTCCTGGTTTTACATCCTGCATTTGACAGATGTTATATTACCAAAGAGCAGGACTCAGGCATATGCTGAATTGTACGGGGGGGAGTTCCCATACATATCTAGTGTATTTTGTAAAGGTCAAACTTCTTGAGAATCCAGATTTAAAGTTTCCACTATGCAATAACTACGTAGCATTGAGGTACAGTACTACAAACATGTCAGGAAATGAACTACATTTGACTTTCTTGCAGCTTGAGTATACTTTCAAAGGGGCATGACAGAACTCAGTTTGCCTAAATAAAACATTGTACAACCTGTAACAATCCTTTGTTTTCAACTTCCTCCTGATCCTTAAAACTGGCTGCAGCAGAAATAAAATTTTAGCTTCTCTGCTGGCTGACCCCTCACCACCAGTCATTTGCCCCCTGGCCTTGCTTCTTACCTTTCATGTGAGGGGTTTTTTACAGGAAGTGATTGCATAATACTAAGGATTTCCTAACATACCATACCTTCTAAACTAGGATTGGCCATAAAGGCTACATCACAAATACCTATTTTATGTAGTTGTCTTACTTTAAAATCAGAAGATTTAGCTGTTTTGTACATTTGTAAGAAACTTTTTTTAAAGAATGGGAGATTGGATTGGGTTCTTAATGGCTTTATAAAGAATGAATATATTAAATTAACTGTTGGAACATATACATGCTTTCATTTCTCCAATAGTTCCAGATACAATAGGGGGTAGAAAAACTTGGAAGAGCCTATGGGAGCCTTTTCTCCCTCTCCACTAAGAACATGTTTGATGCCTCTTCCACACCCATCTCCTAAATAAGGCAGTACAGCTCTCTATGATAGAGCAAAATGGGCATTTCAGTATAACATGGCTGAATTGTAACCATTCAACACTAGTGCACTAAAATACCTGTTTTGTGACTAAAGTCTTGTAACTGTGTGAACTGTCACCAGTGCAGCTTGGGGTACTTCAGTGAAGGGAAACGCAAAACAAAAGGAAAATAAATAGGCTTATCTGAGAGGCTGTGCAAGGAGTTCCATCCTCTGGCCGGGGTAAAGCAGGTCCTTCGCTGGGTTTGGTCTCGGGAGTCAGATGGCTCTGTCACCTCCATGGATTAGGAGGGGCAAACACAGTTCTCCGATATAAATAAAACAGTCCCTAGCTTTGATGTGCAGGACTAGGCTGAGGAAGTGACTGGCTCTGCTGCCCCCTTACAATGGGGGAAGAGGAACAGGATATTTGCTGTTTCTATGTGAAAGACTCCTCCAGCTGACTTCCTGTCCTGCTTAAATACTTGCTCCAATGAGCGCAGGTGGAGACTGAGCAGGTTCACTGGGGTGGGGCCAGCTAACTAGTTTTCTCCTTTTTGCAGGGAGTTAACCCCTTCTCTGCCTGATGTAGTGAGGTATGTAAGCCTGATTGATTGAACAAATGCTGACGGCCAATTTCCAATGGGACAAAGCAGGCATTTTTAGTGCTCGTACACAAGATAAGGGTTGCCAATCTACCTCTCTGATCCAGGACTAATTATTATTCTGAACCTCAGATCAGAATTTTGGGGACAAATTCCACATCTTGACATGGAGGAGAAAGCTGTTTAAAAGTTGCCCAACAGTGTAGTATGTTCATTCTGGAGTTGTAGAGCAGGATTTGTAGGCAGAGTGCAGGTGAGGTAGTCAAAGGTGTAAAGTTAATATAATCTTCAGCTGGATATGGCCTCAACAGCTGTGGGTGAGGGTGGGGGAGAATGTTTCAATAGATACCAATATAGTAAACATACCCTGGCTGTCAAATAAGCAAGTGTGGTGCTCAAAATGATGCTCTGAACACAGGGAGCTTGCACTTCACAGCTGTTGCAAACTTTGGCATTTGTGAAGCTGTAAAGAATCTGTTGCCAATAACCTAAGGGAACCATAAATTATGCCAGTTATTTCTGAGGGAGGGATTTAGCTAATTTTTGGGTCCTGGTTCATAGGAAGAATACTGTATAATGCTTCGCCCCATTCCTGAGCTGTATCCAGAAGATAAAATAATCTTGTAGGGAGACTTCTCAAAGATGTAACTGCAATGCCAAGGTCTGTGTCGGCCTACTCACAGATTGTGAGAAGGGAGCTGTTTCTCTCTGAGATCACTGCTGTATGGGGCAGTACTTTCAAACCAGTATACCAGGTTCCAAACAAGCTTGCAGGAGAGGGGGCAAACCTGGTGTCATTTCTCTATATAACATGAGCTCTAATTATACACATGAGAAGCCACCAAGACCTACACTATTACATCACAAAATCCATGCCCCTTCACATATGGGGATGTTCTCTCTACTACAGGCTGGACTGTAATGTCCAGCCTACTTTCAGATGACTTAAACTGCCTAATAATCTTTAGTTTTCATGGGTGGCAAGTTTGTAAAAATTTTGGTGGGGCCCAGAACCCGCCCCCAACTCCGCCCCCCCCAACTCCGCCCCCACCTGCCTAAGGCTCTGGGAGGGGGCTCGGCGGGGGAGGTCTGGGGTGCAGATCCTGGGCTGGGGATTAGGGTGCAGGAAGGGTGCTGGGTGCAGGCTCTGGGCTGGGGCAGGGGGTGGGTGTGCAGGAGGAGGTGAAGGGTGCAGGCTTTAGGATGGAGTTTGGGGTTGGGAAGGGGTGTGTGGGAAGGGGGAGGGAGTTTGGGGATAGGAGGGAGTGCAGGGTGAGGACTGTGGGGCTGAGGATGAGGGGTACATGATGCAGGAGGGGGCTCAGGGCTAGGGAAGAGGGTTGGGCTGTGGGTGAGGGCTTCATGATGCAGGAGGGGGCTCAGGGCTAGGGCAGAGGTTTGGAGTGTGGGGTGAGGGCTGTGGATGAGGGGTTCATGATGTGGGGGCGCTCAGGGCTGGGGCAGAGGATTAGGGTGCGGGGGGATGAGGGCTCTGGCTGGGGCTGAGGATTAGGGTGCAGGGGGATGAGGGGTTCATGATGTGGGGGCGCTCAGGGCTGGGGCAGAGGATTAGGGTGCGGGGGGATGAGGGGTTCATGATGTGGGGGCGCTCAGGGCTGGGGCAGAGGATTAGGGTGCAGGGGGATGAGGGCTCTGGCTGGGGCTGAGGCTTAGGGTGCAGGGGGATGAGGGGTTCATGATGTGGGGGCGCTCAGGGCTGGGGCAGAGGATTAGGGTGCGGGGGGGGATGAGGGGTTCATGATGTGGGGGCGCTCAGGGCTGGGGCAGAGGATTAGGGTGCGGGGGGATGAGGGCTCTGGCTGGGGCTGAGGATTAGGGTGCAGGGGGATGAGGGGTTCATGATGTGGGGGTGCTCAGGGCTGGGGCTGAGGATTAGGGTGCGGGGGGAATGAGGGCTCTGGCTGGGGCTGAGGGTTTGGGGTTGGAGAGGCTCAGGGTAAGGGCAGCCTGCCTTGCCAGTACTGGCGGAGGGCAGGCACTAGGACCCTGCGGCAGCAGACAGCAAATCTGCTGGGAGCCCTCCGGGCAGCAGGCAGGGGAGAGGCGCGCTGCGTTCTGTCAGGCAGGGACGCAACACAACGCGGCGGAGGGGGGGGAACACGCGGAGGGGGGGTGGCAGGCGGGGGCTGGGACCTGCTCCAGGCAGGGTCGCGGCGGCGGGGGGAGACCTGCGGTGGCCGGGGCCGATCCAGGCAGGACCGGGGGGGGGGCGGGAAGAGACCCAGCTCCAACTATTGCTGGAGCAGGGCGCCCAGCCCTGAATATTGCTGGGGCCCGGGCCCCACACAAATATATAACCTGCCGCCCATGTTAGTTTTTACCACTCCTCCAAAAGACAGCTTTTCTGCTGCCTACCGAAACTTTTTAAAACTCTCTATGTTGGGCTGTGGATTCCAATATATTATCACTTCAGCTCATGCTAATTTAGTTGGCATACTTCAGATGCTTTCAGGCTTCTTCCAGCTGAAGGTTTTTAAGGTGATCCAGTCAGCTAGACTGATTCACTTCTTCCCCGAGCCTCTGGCAAGTAACCTGTTTCATCAATAAAACTGTACACAGTAGAGCCAGTTAAAATAAATACTTGGTAAAAGGCTAAAGCTGACTTTAAAAAAATCATGCACTAAACCCAAGCACACAATGACAAACTTTATTAAAGAGGAAAGGAGATCTTTGCAATTATTTGAGGGATTTTTACATGTTTTCCAGATAGCTGATGATTTTGGTTTAAAAAAAATGAAATATTGTATAAACTACAAATTGAATTGGAATGTGTATAAAAATTACATCATCCAAGCTGGAGTCTAGAGTTAAGTCATTAGAGCAATGTTAATGTAGAGCAGATTTCTTTTAAAAGGAAAAATTTTTTTCCTGACATGAAATCTTGTGTTTTGAAGTATAAGCAGAATGTTATGGTCTTCTAACTTTTCAGTTGACTAAGCCCTCTGTTATTAAGAAAATACTTGGATTAAGTCCACTATATCCGGCATGCAAATAATTATAAATACTTATGTCAGTACCAGCCCTGCAAAAATATTTGTCCTAACACTTAGTGTTGCTTGTTAATTTGTCTCTGCTTATTAATACTTAGCAGCTTTAAAAACCCATTATGCTAGAGGTCAGAGAGGGGAGGGTAATGAACTAGTTTTAGCTTCATGTTGCTGCCTTGGTAGGATTTTTTAAATTGTTAAAATATGCAACGTGTTCATAAAAATGGAGTGTCCAGAACATCAGAGAGTCTGAGTAAACATTGTATTGTGCCCGATGGACCCTTACATGAATCCTGCATAAATTATTTAAAACTATTGTTCATGCCATTAAAGTGTGTCAGATTTAGAGGATAGAGCTGTATATAAACAAAGGTTATTGTGGCATTTCCTTTGTGGAATAACAAACATTCACATCCATTGATGCTGCCTGTGGTACGTGAAACAAACTCCACCGCCCTTGTTAACAACTAGTGTACACTCCTGCTGTGTTTTGAAAATACCACCAAACTGAGGTTCTGTTGGACTGGGGGAGTGTCTGGCAGAACCCAAGCTCCAATCAGCATTAACTGTTGTTTAGAGACCAGGACCTACAATATCCAATCATGCTCTCACTTTTTAACACCTCCCACAACCCTTGTCCCCACTCTCTTGTCACTGATTTTACCGCTTAAAAATAATGCTGCCATATCCGTGGTTTTGGACTCGGTCCTGCAAACAGTGGGACTGCTCCTGTGCGTGAAGTTAAGCATGTGCGTAAGTGTTTGCAGGCTCAGGGAGATTGCTGGGGTAGGCCCCAACCTTATTTTAAATCAGCATATTTTAGGTATTTAATTTTTTTTAAAAACAATACTGGCATAGGTTTATATCATGATTTATATACTACTTTAGCTATTCCCTCTAATAGACTTCATCTTATCTGGTGAATTGCTCATTGGGAATAGTGTTGCATTTTCTATTAAACTAACACTTATTTTTCTTCAGACAGGAATCAGGGCTTTGGCCTTCTCAGTACGCTAGCAGGTGCAAACTGCAGTATTGGGTCAGAAGAGAACCAAGATACAAAAGTAAACAGTAATTCTTATTTCCCACTTTTTTTAAATCAGTGTTTTTCCTCCCTGCCCTGCCTCCTCCTTGTCACACAGTGTGGTTACACCCTTTGTCTTCCACCTTCATTTTCCTCTCCCTCAGGGGCCACTTCAAGTCCTTTCTAAATACAGTGTTAAAGGAAATACCCTGCGTAAATGTTATGAGGCCTGAAGACTTGCAGCCTGCATTTTTCTCAAGATTACCTGTAAGATGAATGCCCTTAGTAACTGCATAGCTGTCAGCTCATGACTGCGAACTGTTGCACAGCACAGTTCCTTGGAGCTCGGTAACTTTCCCTGGTGAAACTTGGTTGAATTTTCAATGTGGGTGTTGGTCATAAGCTCTCTGACATTTGTGTAAATGCTTTCCCTCAGACAGCAGGCTGGAGCCAAGGAAAAGTTATACAAAACTCTCATCAAGATGCTGGGTTTTTTCATCTATGTCTGGGAGTAGTGTTTGTGCCAGATTAGAGCTATGGTTTGAGAGGTTATTTTTCAAAAGCCCTAGGTTGTCTGCAGGAATATTATAGCTCAGGAAAATGTGTACCATGGTAGCAATACATACATCCACAGTTCTGTACAGTACTTTGGATGAGTAAAAATACACAAGATAGGTGCTCTATTCTGAAAAACTTGCATTTTAAGATATATATAAAACAATCCCTTGAAAAGGCTTACGCTTTCAAGGGAAAACACAAAGCAACTGAATTCTTGGTGTTGCTACACCGCAGCTACATTTGAGCTGTAGCTTTAAGTCTTTCACTCAGCTGAGTTTTTTTTTTAAATATGAGTAAGAAGATCAAGAATGCTTCTTCTAAACACTCGTCAGACTTTCATAAATGTCTGACTCTGAACTCCTGTTGGCTTCCTGAATGTTTGAACTGGAATAGAGAGAGCTGTTTTGTCTTGGTTATAGTAATAACTGGTAGTTTCCCTGACAGCCCCATCCACCAGCAGTGGACAGAGCAGAATCTCATTTAGACAACAGAGGAGATGTAGCTAGCACAAACAACTTGCAGATTGACAGCATTGTAGGTAAGTTCTTCCTTTCTTTAGTAAACAAAATTCTGATGAGCTTTGCGGGGTGAGATAGAAACTGAACCATGATGTGTACAAAAAAGGAACATTCCCAAAGAAAACTGTGTGGAAGAGAGCCATTACTCATTACAACTGGATGAGTTTGTGGCTCAGCCCTCTGGCCCGTAGAGTAACCAATATCCGAAAAGTCTCCAGTTAGAAACTGCATTAATAGTACTTCTCTAAAGATACCATGTTGACTGGATGCCTGCTCTTGAGACTTTTAAGCAGAAGACCAAGAGCAGGAACTGAGTTTAAAAAAAAAAAAAAAAAAAAAACACTCTTCAGAGAAGTGGAATTACAGATAAGCAATTTCCCCTTTTGTTTCCAGCATGTTTGTGGCAGAATCTTGCTTTAAAGAGACAGTACACAAATCTATGCCTCATCTTTTTTTTACATGTCCTTAGCCTTCATTGCTGGCAGTAGTCTACATTTCCTACCATTAGATCAAAGATTTTAGCATATGTACGTATTCCCTATAAAAAAAATTGACAGGATGAACAACATGCACTTGCAGTTATATGTGCACCTCTACGCTGGATAGTGACAGAAGGCTAATGGTTCCTAGCCATCCCCATCCTCTCTCCAAAGATAATAGCATAATTGGGGTCAGGGGTGCCAGAGCCCCTAGAAACTAACTACCCCTCTCATCAAAATCATGCCCCTTTTTGAGAAACCAAGGCCCAACCCTGCGAGGAACAGATTCCCTCAGAATTTAAGAAAGAGGTTCCACTCACAGTATTGCCAACTGAAAGTATTCAAGTCTTTCTCCACAACCATGAGGGCTAGAAGCATTTTTTAAAATGAAAGCTGGGATCCTCCTGCATGACTACAGGAGCTGGGGCTTTTAGAAAATCTCGACCCATCACAAGACTATCACCATCAAGTTGTGAGAGGAAGCAACACTACACTCGTCTTGGGAGTAGCTACCAGCCTCATCCCAAACTGCTCTTCAGATCACTGGAAGAGAACACAGAGAATTCCATGGATGCCTCTGCTTCTGATGGAAAGAGGTTATAGGCTTAGTTCTTTTACAGTATGGAAACTAAAAAAAAATATTTTTCGGGTTAAGACCGAGATTTAAATTGTTCCCTGTTCACAACATTGAGAATATAAATATAAGAAAAGTCCCTAGCTTCCAACATACAGTATTTAACTTGTTGGGCCAGGATCTGGGATGTATTAGAGGGGACTAATATGAAAACTTCTAAACTGCCTGGTATTGAGTGCTTAACAGAGATTGTCCAACTCCTAGAGTTTTGGGGATTGATGGTGATGTTTAGGCAAAAACCAAGTCAGCATTTCGATTTGTAATGATCCCCAGCCATTTCTAAGGCAGATAGTGTTAAGAGCAGCAAGAAAACATCTTACATTTTGACATATTTATAGCAATTTTAAACCATGTTCTTAAAATCTGATAAAGTTCAAAACACCTTGTAATGTGTGTCATGTCAAAACTGAGTAACCTAGTAATTAATGCCATGAACCAATGGAAAATTCAAACCTTTTATCCATCACGTTGCAAAGGGAGCCAGGAGCCTCACTAGTACTCCATATATTATTTTTAATATCATCCAGCAATTTATCAAACTAATGTGCTAGCCAGCAGGAACAGTCTGGCTTAGATCAACTTTAATATGCTTATTTCAGATCCCATGTTAGATATGGATATTCAAGAGCTAGCCAGTCTTACCACAGGAGAAGGAGACCTGGAGAATTTTGAAAGACTATTTTCAAAGCTGAAAGAAATGAAAGGTACTGTACCTGTAAATGAAGAGCACACCATCAGTAACCCAACAGTTATATTCAAAAAGCCACTTAGCAGACCTGGGAACTTCATTGTGTCCATCTGAACGTCTTGAAAGTTATTCTTCCAGTGGGTGAAATCTTGTTGAACACTTTGATCTGTTGTACTTCCCTTTTCATCTTAACTAATATTGATCTTGAAAGCAATAGTCCTTTGTCAATAAAACTCTCATCATTGTAGGTAAATAGTGCTTTGTTTTTAAGAACACCTAAGTAGGTCCTACTGGAGTAGCTCACCAACATTCTGCCCTAGCTTTCTATCATGATCTTGTACTCCACAATCTTCTATAAACAATTCCACAACAAGAATTATTTCATTTTAAAAAAAATCTAGAACTTCATGCTAATCTTGAGGTTTAGAAATGTTTGAGAGGTGAAATCCAAAATACTTAGAACCACGGAATTTCTAGTGTAGTTGAATTTTGGAAATCCTCGCTAAAGTCTCCACTCCCTCCTTTCCCATGATTTTCCAGTAGTTCAGAAATGGCTTTCCAATCCCTCTGGAGCATTGCAGTAGGCCATCTCTGTCTCTCTCTCTCAATGCTCAGTAACTCTGCTAACCCTTGAGGGAGACAATCTAACATTACTCTTCTTTTCTCTACAGACAAGGCAGCAACATTGCCCCCTGATCAGAGAAAACTACATGCAGAGAAGGTGAGGTCTGAAACAAGAACTTATATTCTCCAGACATGTAATTCCAGCTCTTTCTAAATAGCAGCTACCCTTCAGGATTTTAAGCAAGGAATGACTATTTCATAAATAGAAAAATATATCTGCTGCTGCAGCTCTATACATAGAGCATTTTCCAAACAGAATACAAATGATTAAATCTTGCGAATGGGCCTGCTGCTGATCTCCCAGGAAAACAGCAACAATATGGAATTTTAAAGTTGAGGAAAGGTTACAGTTATCGGAACTTCAGAAATCATGCAGTAGAACAACTGAAGGCTTGAACCAACTCCCATTGAAGTCAATGGAAAATGCTCATTGACTTCAACAGGAATTAGATCAGGCCTTAATGATAACAAATTTCACAAACCGATTTTATCTTGCAGAGATTCTAAAGCCTTCTATATTGTCACATCCATTTTGTGGGGATTTTAGCTGGAGAAAGAAAATAACATTTCAGCTAGGAGTACTGTATATAGCTGCTGCTACTGTGTTTAACTCCTGCTCACTTTACATTTATCAGCATATAGCACAAACTTCAAGTGTCTTGAGCTTGTTTTGCTACCTTTGACCCACAGGTGGCCAAAGCATTCTGGATGGCAATCGGAGGAGACCGAGATGAGATTGAAGGCCTCTCCTCAGATGAAGAAAACTAAGTTCTCTGTAGCTGTTTGTAGGAGAGCTGATGCGATATCCTAAAAGTAATGCTGGACATTTCCTACAAACAACAAACTCATTTTTGCTGAAGCTGCCATTGGACTTGGTTTGCTTAAAAATTTTAAGTGATCCTCCTTGCTTATCATTGAGAGTAACACATTCCATAACACCTGAAACGGCATTAGATTGTGTTTGTTCTCCTGCCTGTATTCTCTCTCTGTGTCTGGCTATACTTTTAAGTCAGTGTGCACCATCTTTACCGTAAGTAGCAAACCAGTTTATATTTTCCAAATAACCATTTTTGTTGTTTCCTTTGAGTTTTTAAAATCACCATCAGTTGTATTTTTTCTATGGGGTTGTCAAATCCATACTTGAATCTGAACTCAAGCTTTGAGGCCTGGATTGGTCTAAAGTTTTTATGTAGAACTAATTTACTGGCTTAAAGGAACCAGACTTGTGTGAGCCATGAAGAGAAAACTGCTGAATCGCACTCTATTGAGAGATGGTGGAGTAAGGCCCCAGGATTAGTCCTGTTAACTGATTGCCATCAATGTTAAAAATGGCCTAGGGAAGGGCACAGGCCTACTGCTGGTGAATTTTATCCTAAATGCCTAGTAAAAGCCATCACCTCAGCAACACTAAATTGTCACATGACGTGCCTTACAGCCTTAGGCACCTGTATTTAACCGGGAAACTAGAACGTCTTAGACCACCAGCAAGTGGGAGGAGTATTGCTTTGTAGTGGTATTCACTGCTAGAAAAAGTATAGTAGATTAACAATGAGTGTACTTAGCAAAGTATTCCCCTCCTCCTCAGTGTAGATGCTCAGTCTGAGTGTCTCTCTTTTCCTTCCTGGACATTAGGAAGCAAAGACTGATTGGAGATACATTTAGAGCATGAGCATATCAGGCACCATTGAGATAATCACTATGAAGACAAGAAATCTGAAAGGAAGGTGGGGGGTGTGGGGTAAGAAGGTAAAGGAAAAGCCAGTTACCAGTTCAGTACTTTTCTCATCAAACATAACCAACCCTCAGCAGAGAGCAGATAGGGATTCAGTGAAAGGAGGTGGGACCTACCTTAAAACAGTGGCCCATAAAATGTCATTCCATGACAACTTCAGCAGAAGAGAAGCCACTTTAGATGATGCAACCAGCAGTCTTGCAACTATTCAGCACAAGAGCCAAGGCTTCTCTAATGCTCCTCTGGCTTATCATGTGCAACAACCTGTATTCTCTAAGCACGTTCCCTTACCCCCCTGAAAATAGTCAATGTCAAGACAATTTTTTTTACTTTGAAAAGATGAAGAGCTTTTACTTTTCTGATACTTGAGCCTCAGTGTAAATAAATTTTAGGGATTCTTGAGCCTATACTTTCAGTGAAACTCCATAAATGCATCTATAAAAGCTGAATTTCTGGAAGCCCCATGACAACAAGGTCTTTCGCATTCACAGAACTTGGTCTGTTCTTTTGAAGCTGAGTTAGGATCAAATGAAGATGAAACAGAGTGGCAGGAACACTCTAAGCCACAAGTCAAAACTGAAAATTGTAAAGCTATGATTAATAGCAACTAATCACTGCTGCTTTGATAGTAGTTGAGGCTCAACTGTGAGGACTTGCAACTTGTGGTCCCATCACAGCAAAGTGGACCTTTTTGAATGGCAGTCGTTGTATGGAGAGACCTTACACTGCCTCCTGCCTTGGTGTCCAGTCATTTGTGTGTTTCTCCTTCAACTGACTTTGCAGGAGCCAGGGGAAAGTCTCATGTCCTCAGGCAAGAGTCTAAAGTGAAAGGCTGCAGGGATGGATCTGATTCCTTATACACATAAGAGGCGCAGGGAAGCACTGCTGTCTCCTCAGAACCATCCTCCCAGTCAACAGCGTTGGAAACCAAACTGAATGGCTTTGAGACAACTCTCTGAAACGGCTTTCTTGTTCTGTTCTTTTCCATCTCATCCTGTTCTGTCCTCTTCTCCAAGTAGGAAGAGATCATGGAGTTATATTATATTGAGTGATAGTCTTTCATGCCTCCTTGCTTCCTGGAAGGCAGAGACTTTACCTTTTGCTAAATATTTGGTCATGTGGTGGGGAGACACATGGCAAAAGAGTAGAGAAGACTCATTTAAATACACTAAAGAGCATCATTTATTTGAATGCTTTATAAAGCAGATTCACATTATACAGCTGGCAGTAATTTAAGATCTTGACTGACTTTTTTTTTTAAAGTGCTGGCAGCTGAAGCACTATACACCAGGAAGCAGTATGAACCCCAGGGATGCAGGGAATGAGTGCACCAATCCAACCTAACCACCCCCACCCCCCCCTACTGCTAAATGGGAGGGAGATGGGGAGGAGGGGTGAGAAGTCTTTAAAAGACCAGCACAAGTTGATACGATTGGCAATAGTTGGTCAGGAAAATACCAGGACTCTAGAACAGCAGTAACTAGCCAGGATTGTCAGCACCGTATGGGGAAAGGAGCACAGCACGTGCTTCCACTAGCACTAGTGGTCTAGCCACTGTAATTGCCATTCGTCTCCACTGGTTCTAACGCTTGTCCCAGTGTGTTAGCACGTCACAGAGCGCTTTGAAACAGCGGAGCGCTGTAAATTCGTATCCCAGCAGTTGCACTTTAAATAAAAATCTATTCATGAGTCAAACTAGCTGTTGTGGCTAGAAAATAAGATGGAATTAAATTCAGCATCTCAGATTATTGAATTGTATTTTTTTAGATTGAAAATGTGTGTGGTGTTTTTTTCCCCGTTTTTGGCTGCAAAATTTCTTACCATGATAGTAGAGGTTTTAGAAATACATAAAGCAAGTGTTAGTGGAAAAGCAAAATGAAAAGCTGCTGTATCCTTTGTTTAGAGTTTTCTTTAATGTGTAAACTGTAGCATTGTAAACATGGACATGGGCTGATTAAAATGCTATTTAAATACATCGGTAACAGTTTGGAAATAATCCATTTTAATCTCGTTAGTAGTTAAGTAGGGACATGGCTTGCAACAGGTGAACTTTCCTTAGCCCTTGGAAAACTGGCATCCTATTGGCTCCATGGAGCTTTCGATCAGGCCCTTTAGTACTCTACTTAACTGCTAAGGTCAAGGTGTTGGCTACCAAAATTTCCCTTTGCAATTTCAATTGGACAAGTGTACCTCACTCCTGACTTAAACCCTAAGGCAGCAAGGCACTTAAACACTTGACTTTGGAGGGCCTACTCACATGTTTAAAGCTAGGCACATGCTTAAGTACCTTGCTGAACTGGGACCTTAAGCAGTAGTGTAGTACTGCTGTATACTGTCAAATAGCTGCTGGGTTGCCCAGAAATAGTAAAGTACTTTGGAGATAGTGTCTTGAAGGATCCCAAAGAAAAGCCCTGAAGCTGCAATTAAAATTGAAAGTGTAAGTTACTTTGTTACAATCTTTGCAAGTATGTTTGTAAAGGGGTAGGTTTGGTGGTAAACAGAAAACCTTAACACTAAAAGGATTAAGATGAACATCCAACCCTCCCTCCCCCCACCACCTTTGCAATCAAGAAAATTCAGGTGAGGATTTTAGCAAAGCAAACTTGGGCTTCCACAAGACACCAATAATTAGTTTTTAATATGGTGTAGCTGCTACCACCCCATACAATACGAGAAGACATACTATAAAGAGAGAAACTTTCAGAGATCCATCAATCTACACATTTTCTGTGTTGCTACTTCTAGTTTACCCTACTGGTCCATGGAGGATTGGTTGGTTATACGATTCTGGCTGACTTCAGTGGAGAATAACTGAGCAGATGGGAGTGGGGGAGTTAACGAACAAAAGTAGAGCGGGAGATGTCACTTCTCATTGAAAGGACAAACTGCACTCTAGAAAGCACATAGTACAGAAACATTACCACAGTATTGTTCTACCATGGATGCAGCTGTTGAACGTGTTCCCAGATTCCAGAGCAGCTAGTCCATCCAAATATAATCTCCTTATTAAAACACAAACCACATTACAGAAAAATGTTGTGGAACTCCTGGATTACCCATTACATTTTGTAAAATGAAAGCAGTGGAACTAACTTTAATCTCATCCATTTGCTTTAGTTTTGTGTGATTCAAAAATGCAAGCTTTACAACTTCCAAAAACTTGAGACTTCATTCAGTTAGAAAAAAGTCACCTTGTCATTTATACTGGGTATAAATGGAGACATTTGCATCTCTTGACTAGCAGTCACTCGCCTGGTTTCCATCTGAAATTGCCCCTTGCCTTTTTAATCCACAATTGGGATTTGCAGAAGTCGGTTAAAAAAGGTGAGTGTGCATTACACAGATGGGTTCAGTTGTCAAATATCATTCTGCATCTATTCTAAACATAACCCAGGCCTGCTTATGAGTTCAGGTTTGGCAGTATTTGTTATCCAGTCTTTTTGAAAAAACCCCTAAAGCGATCATATGCTGATTGGCCTTTTCAGAGCAGTATGTCTGCATCTACTTGAAATGCATCTTCTGGCTTGACAATGTTTTTACAATTCATAAAACGCACTTGGTAGACTTCCTAAATTGACACTGTTCTTTATATGGAACAGTTTGTACTTCCTTACAGTCCATAGAGAATCTAATGCTATTCTATATCCCATTCAGGTTGGAATTCTATGTAATAAGCAAATCAGTGCCTTAACTGGTCACTAGCTTATTACAGATGTAAATTGATCAGAGAAATTAAATTGCCAAAATTCATAATGATTAAATAGCATTGTTTGTTAGCCTAGGGAGGTTGTAGAATCTCCATCTCTGGAGATATTTAAGAGTAGGTTAGATAAATGTCTATTAGGGATGGTCTAGACAGTATTTGGTCCTGCCATGAGGGCAGGGAACTGGACTCGATGACCTCTCGAGGTCCCTTCCAGTCCTAGAGTCTATGAATCTAAAACCTCCAACCCTGAGAAATCATGAGGACGGCAGGACTGTGGTGTCAACATGATTCCAGATCAAGGTAAAAGAAAGCATTACTCATTTTGCTTCAGCCCAATGCTGAGAATTCTCGGGGGGAAAGGTGCTACTTGCAAAGAACAACAGAGAAGTGTATTTCAAATTAAAACTGATTATACAGTAAGTTTCTTCCAAGCCTTGGGCCGTCAGTGGTAGGTCCCTCTAAACCCTGAGCATTTATTCCTTATCCATTCTTTCTAAAGTAACTAAATGTTATACTGTTATAATGGATTATTCTTTTTTTTTAAATCTTACTAAGTTCTTAGCCTTGCAAATGTGGCAGTGAATTCTCCAGGTTGGTTAAGAGCATAGAGGGAAGGAAATATCCTTTTATTGTCTATAACACTTCTCCTCTTGAAGCCTTACACAACAGAGCTTTGCTTCACACACCGCTGAGCTGCTGCCCCTCAGCTAGTGGGAAGGGAACAGCCATCGGGACAATACTGCATCCAGTTCTGGTGTACACAATTCAAGAATGATGTTCATAAATTGGAGAGGTTTCAGAGAAGAGCCATGAGAATGACTAGAAAACATATCTTGTAGTGAGAGACTCAAGGAGCACAACCTACTTGGCTTAAAGAGAAGGTTGAGGGGTGACTTGATTACAGTCTAAGTACCTACATGGAACAAATATTTGATTCAATCTAGCAGAGAAAGGTACAATACAATCCAGTGGCTGGAAATTGAAGCTAGATAAATTCAGACTAGAAATGAGGCATACATTTTTGACAGTGAGAGTAATTAACTATTGGGACAGTTTACCCAAAGGTGTGGTGGATTCTCCATCATTAACATTTTAAAAATCAAACGGATATTTTTCTAGAAGATCTGCTTTAGGAATATTTTGGGACAGGTCTCTAGCCTGTGGTATACAAGAGGTCAGATTAGATGATCACAATGGTCCCTTCTGGCCTTGGAATCCATGAAGATAGCAGGAAAAGTCCAGGGCAGGGATCCAAAACTGATTATTGAATTATGCATATTAAACAAAGCAACAGACCACCACAATTTGAGAACTATACATCTGCTAACCAGGAATTTTCCATCATGCTCTAGTATTTGGGCATTAAAAAATTCTGCATGCCAAGCTGTAATACAGATGCATAATTCTATAACTATGCTTACAAGAAGAGGAGTTTCCTGCCAGTAGGTATCAGTCATTTGTTATGCAACATTTGCTTAAATTAAAGCCTAAGAGGAATGACATTTCAAACTTTTTTGGTAATACATTTGCGATGTGTAATTGCTTCATTATATTTTTCGTTTGTCACTGAACATATATTTTCTTTATATCTCTAATTTCATTGCAAATGACTAGCTTGTGATACTGAAGTACAAGAAAATCAAGAATTATAAATTAAGATGACCGCTAACAGAACTGAAATTGATTTACTACTTTACCTTTGCTTTTGGCAAACCTAGTGAAAATCTGGATGAAGCCAGTGCATTACCACATCGTTGGAAAGTGGAGTGGAAAAAGCATTGTTCCTTAAACCCCTTGTCGGATGGGGGGGGGAGGGAGAGGAGGATGGGAAAAGTGTACTGCTCAATTCTATGACACACTAGGAGGGCAATTAGACCAGGTCATAGAAATAGGCTTTTTGGCTCATAAAGTTACTCTACTTGCTTAATAATGCTAGGTGAGTGTGCTGTCTCCCTACTCGCACGCTGTGATGCCAGAATTAATCTACGCTCTCAACAATGCATGCAGCAGAACTACCTTCCATTACTGCTGCTGCACCTACTCTAGAACTTCATAACATAATGCACCAGTGGTGCAGCTCCAGCCAGAGCTACAACAGTGCAAGCTGTAGTGTAGCCAGGGCTCAAGCATTCACCATGCTGCCTAACCATTAGATGGGTTGGCAAACGTCTGAGCCCCCTCTATGCTATATCTGCCATCAGCGGAGTTGGCGCTTGGTAAATTACGGCTATGGCGTTTGCCAGCGCTGACAGACTTTTGAGAGTCTGGCATAGGGTTGGGGTGACATGCCCAAAATAAAGAAATAACTAGTTCCCTGTTTAATTAAAGTGACCACAGAAGGAAGAAGCTATGGTTCACTTCTGGCAACACAACTGGACTCCAAGGAGTCATTTTCTAATGCAAGGTTTGAAAGAGCTCTACTGAGGAGGAATAGCAATAGCAATGCACACACAAAAGATGTTCAACTCAAAACCAAGGCAACTGTACCATCGTTCCATGATGCACGTACGCAACTCCAGGTAGTGGGCTACACATGAGCATCCAGAGAAGATTAGATTTAGAGTCTAATTTCACAAGACAGAGCTGAGAAGAGCTATTTTTAGTGTTGCCATTACAGGATGTGATCCCCACAGAGGGGAGATATAGAAAACTGATACTAACACTGTTAACAGGAATGCTGTATGGTTTAAGTTTTGGGGGTGACTGATGAATCCTACAGTTCACAAAAATGCAAAAGTCAGGAAGGACTGGAGTTGTGCATAATAAAGGTGCTGTGTGCAACTTCCCCATGGCAATCTCAAAGTGTGCATACTCTCACTTACTCTTTCAGTAGCAGACCCTCTGAGCAGAGATTGCCAAACTCCATAAGTTGGCATGGTGTATTTTTTATTGTTCCAGGCTTTTTAAAAAAAAAAAAGGTTAGTGGGAATACATACACTACCACTATCTCGACTCCTTCTGAAAGTAAAGGGGTAGAATATCTAACAAGTTGCCAACAATCTCCAAAACACCGGCAAGCATTCTCTTTCAGACCAAGCTGTTCTGCAACTCTTGGGCAGCCAGATAATTAAGACATATGAAATATTCAAATACAACTGTAACAAGTTTCTACTGTAGGAACCCTGATCAAAGGGCACGTTCCTTACTCATTGATCCTACTATCCTAAGGGAAGGGCTTTCAACCCACTTATCACAATGAATGACAACCTGGTTACAGACCTATCCATTAGTACTGCTTTATGTTTTTTACTAATATATGGTGTATATAGAACTATACAGGAAAAAGGTCCTCGTTGCTCTATGTGGACATCAAGGGCCATCCACTTACATTTATCTTCTTTGGAAAGATGAAGGGCTGAGCTGCCCATGATATTTAAACCTAAGACTTCAAGGATTTTATACCTGACGTTTAGATCTCTAAGGTGTAAAATACAAGTGATTTTAGAAACAAAGGTCCAGGCTAAAGCTGTAGATATTTCTACGTACTTCACAGGCCTTTGACAATGATGAGTTTTCACATTTAAAAACTGCTGAATGAGTGTGGATAGTTTGGTATATTAGGCAAGCACTGAACCATTAACCATGTTTGATCTTCCCACATTGGCAGCACATCCCTTTCATCTTAAGCCACGATGCTTCCAGTCAAGTGATAAATAAAATAAAAATAAACAAACAAACAAACCTGTTGTGACTTCATGTATCGCTTTCTTGTGGGCTTCATATGGCATAACTTGCAAAACTTTAAAAGGAACAATGATCTCTCATGTGTGTAATCCCATATTTATACACACAACCACGGACATTTTCGGTAGCTGAAGATATTGTTGGTTCTGCATTGTTAACTGATTTCTAGAATTGTAAATGTGTTCCAGCTCAATCCTCATGTCTTCAAGTACAATGACATCTACTTGCCAAAGAGCCTTATTTTTCAAATTAAAGTTTATTAAAATGACAAAAATAGAAGTTTCACATATGACATAAGAGGGCATACATGGTACAGGCCTTTAGTAACAACAGGTGAATGAATAATGCTTAAGCTAAAGCACATAGGCAGCTGAACCATTCATTAACATACAATCTCAGGTTAAGAAAATCTAAATACTAATGCAAACATGATCATAGACAGCTACAAAAAGGCGGAATAATTCCCTCCAGAAACAAAGAGCTGGGCCTCCTCCATCCTCAAGATGGAACAGGATGCAATGGTGCAGATTGGTCTAGCATTCACGTATGGGAGGAAGCATAAGATGAATCAAAACATTTACAGAGTAATGCTTTCTTTTATTATTTTTAAAGTATCATTTTGTTGTAAAATAATCAAACTAGAAGACTTGAAGAGGGCAGTGCAATGGCCCATCTGTGTATGGCATTTATTGTTAAAAGACAAAAGAACAGCCACCCAAACAAGGGCTTCTGCAACATAAACTGAAGTAAATGGAACCAAAGTCCATGTTTTGTTTAATTTGCAAGGATTTGCTGATCAGCTCTAGGACAGATGTCTAGCTGCTCTCACATCAGTAACATCCTAATTATTAACAATCATCAGAGAGGAGCATATGAGAAACCTCAGATCTTTAATCTCAACCCTGAAGCGCTCTTTCTGTTAAAAATTAAATATTTGATTCATCTGAATATTCGAAGAAACTAGATAAATATTAAAACGTGTGAAAGAATATACCAAATTTCTTAACCATACAGCTCAATCAACTACTATATAGTGACTAATAATTTCTCATTCTAGCTTAGACCAGTTTATTGATATTCCATTCCTTCTACCTACCCAGTGCCTCGGAGTACCAGGAGAGCTCACACCGAGATTATTTTATTGTGTTGTTGAAGTCTTTCGCAGAGCTATGCTCTACCTTCTAGTGCTTCTTCCAGTAAGTAACTGGAATGAGATATGGACGTCTACACTAGCTGCTTCAGACTCAGCTATGAAAATTTGTCACCCTACAGAGTATCTCTGTACTGTTCCAAGTATACTTGCCTCTAAGAGGAGAGAAAACTGGTCGAATAGAAATTATTTCCTAAAGGTCACCTATCCATCATCATTCCTTGGCTAAATGTTTGCAGCAAGAGCCTTGAGGAAAGTTGGATATGCTTCCAATTCCTCCCTCTTTGCACACACATACTTTATAGCTGTTGATTAAATCAAGTATATAGCACTGGATTTTAGTCTAAGACAAGCTAAACACAAAATACACACTGCAATTCAGTCCAATACATTAATAATAAAAAAATTCACCACAGTCATTAAAAATCACAAGGCCATCTGTAACGTCTGCCAGCAGCCGTGCCCTTGTGTATGGCTACACCAATTAAAAAGAGTCAAAGTTCCTGCTAATGACTCTGCTTGTAACAAAAATGTATGAAATCCTGGTCAACTAGCCAAGACTACAGCTAAATGAGAGGATATTCCAGTACACATATGTAATCTAAGCTAAGGCATGGTAGACTGCATACATTTGTGCTACATATCAAAGCTACCATAATAAAGTTTTAGAAAATAAGTAAAAAAACAAAACAACCCACACATGCACCTCTGGAGCAATGCTGAGTACAGTAAGCTACGCCCAAGTGCTATCTATTTCCTTTCAGTAGTGTCAGCCACAAATGACATGATTAAGACACATTAAGTACGTTCCAAATCTGATGGGGAACAAGCTTTTACCTGTACAATATCCACTTGAAACTGTGCAACACAAAACCCTTGGATCACAATGTTTCCCTCCTCCCCTCGTCTTTTCGGCTGTTTAAAAGGTACAGTACTTTCTTCTTGAACTTAAAAGGTGACTTTAAAACCATAAAGCTATTATGAATCAGTGAGAAGGCACTGCCTGAGAGACTTACATTTTCTAGGTGAATTCATTTTACAGGAATGATGATGTTAACCATAGTTTACCATCATGATCTGCATACTGCTTTTTGTGCTATATATTAATAAGGATTACAGGTTTTAACCCTCTGCGAAATAAAACAGATGTCTGCTTTGCCAAATAAGTCCATATGCAAATCAGATTCAGAGAAGGAGATTCTCTCCGGGAACTTCATATTAAAAAAAAAAAAGACAACTGGCTCCTTCCCGTAGCTACTACCCTGCAAACTCAGTTTGGAATCTGAAAGTCAAACTGGGTTTTCTGTTTTACATCATCACGAGTCATAAAGATTCAACAATCAGAAATGTAAGATGTAATTTTTGTTGCTAAGGCCCAGAGAGAATGGAGGCCTGCTTCCTCCACGATTATGTGAGGTAAAACGGCTTGTGCAGTGAAATAAGCAGATCTGACTACAGATGCTCAGGGAAGAAACCTGGGGCCATTTTTACATAGCAATTTTTTTTTTAAACCATGACATCAATTCAAAACAGCTCTGTAATAAGCTCCAGAATAGATCTTTCCATGCAATTATGTCAGAAGCCGAAATCTGAAAGTAAAGAAGCCAATGTATAACAAATCAATCCACAGTGACAGTCAGACCTATTCTTTTTAAATGGCTTGCAAAGACCATATTACTCAGACCCCACCCCCCTCAGTGCATGAATCACAGGCATTCAGAGTTAAACAAATTCAAATGCACTGCAGAAATAGTGAACAACAGAAACCTCCAGTACTCTGATTCAAGCACTGATGCTCCACAAAAGATCCAGTCAAAGCTGCAGAGGAAGATTCTTCAGTGGGAGCACAAGTCCCATTGCAAGTCTGCTCCGGAATTACACACTAGAGGTCATTCTCACCTTTGATGGAAAGTCGTCCTCCAAAACATCCTTTTATTTGCTAGGAGAAAACAACATTGGCAAGGAATCTCCTGAAGGGCATTTTGAGTGTGAAACTGACAGCATAGTCACTCTCCTGTATGTAGGGACAGAAAGCTTGTGTAGCAGGGTAAATCTAGGAGAATTTGTCCGGTATGCATACTAAAGAAAGGATCCCTTGTAGCTTCCCTTGGGATGCCTCCAAACACAAAAACGTGATTTTGGCAACCAATTATTTTGGCCAGTACATAAATGGGTACCAAGGGAATAAGTATGTATAAAAGCCTTAGTACATAGACAAACCAGATACATGCAGACACCTGAAGTGCATCTGTGAAATGGCATCAAAAGCTCACTGCCCAGTGATGAGACTTAGGCCGTGATTCTGCAAATGCGCACACACAAGAGTAGTCGCATGGAGTTCAATGGAACTACTCACGTCTAAAAGTTCATCGTGTGCATAAGTGCTTGCAAGATTGAGGCTTTATTTATCACAAAGCACTGCAAAAAGCATTCTATGCTTCCCAGAGTCAGACGTAGGTTTGTAACTGACTTTCTACATCAGATTTCCATAGGAAATTCTGAACATGGTAGTCTTTTTTCTTGACATTTTGGCACAAACACATATGATATTTAACAGGAACAAAGAGAAACAGATGATTGAGTGGCAAAGAATAAGTTATAAAATGTGTATGGCAAATTTTAGCTTGTAGCAAGCAGTGTGGGTTTGTTTGTTTTTTCCAGTTGTGGAGGTTATTTCTGCTTGCCATGACAGTCACAACAGGGAACAACTACCATTACAACTGTCAAGGGAGGATATTATAATTTTTTTTTTAATATATGTAAAAAACATGTTCTCCCCTTATACTTTCTCCAATAGGCAACAAAACACCTTGAGAGTAGTCTTTAACAACAGAGAGTATTTCTGTATCTGAGATGTCATAGCTAAATTTGTAGAGTGGCATGTGACAGCACTGTATGCTCTAAATCAGGTTACTCCCATGTGCTCTTTCTGAATGTGGCAGCAAGGACTGGGTAGCTCTCTTCCCTCTGCCCCACCACTAAGTTCACTAAGCCCATAAAATTTAAAAAGTGTAAGACACCATTCAACATATTGAGAGGATACAATACAAAAGTTCATGTAAGTAATACAAATGGCCTACCTAGCAAGTAAGGCTTAAACTCATCCAGATGTGGCAAGAGCTAATTGCAATGAGTTACAAACACTTGTCTGAGAGCTGCCCTAGCCAATCAATATCACTGCAATGACATTAAAACAAACCTTAACATCAGTCTTTTGCTTCACGTAAACCCAGTCTCTGAGATTACTGTGATATTAACTGTACATCTCACGCACAAAGCCAGGCCTGCCTCATTGCCCGCTTTCTGGCAAGGGAAAAACACTCCCTCTGGGGGACTCCTCGGTGCTTTGTTGGAGGGATCTCTTTTGTGAGTGTGTTGTTTTTATTTAACACCTCTGCTGTGGTGGGCTCATTCAGAAACGGCAGAGACATGCCTGCCAGGCTGTCAGAGAGTAATGCAGAAGCAGGCCTTGGCAGCAATGTTCAATAGTATCTGCTTTACAGAGATGCTACATTGCATTGGGCTGAAGTTCGGTAACACAAAACCCCCAACCCAGAGAGCACCTGGTGAAAGCAGCTTCCCCGTGATCAGAGCTGTACATAGCAGAGGCAACATAGGCACAACAAGGATTTAAATGCAGAATGTTTGCTACACGCCACTAAAACGGAAGTCCATGTTCTTAGCATGAAAAAACATCAGCTTCAAATTCTTACTCCAATGGCCCATAATATGTGCTAACACAGTTTCAGGGAAGTGGCTTAAAATGAGCACTTCATTTAAAAATAACCTCTTGTTTTTGCAATTCATGTTTTTTCTGATCATGTGAATACTATAGAGAATTTATTTATTATGCTTTTTGCTAAGGGTTAAACTGATTCCATTTTCCAGAGTTCTTGTTTTGCCCCCCAAGGAGATGTTTCCTTAAGATACACTGGAACAACGAATGCTTGGGGAACCCATTTGTGTAAGGACCTTGTCTAGCCACTGCAAAGGGCCATTAAGATGCAGTTCAATCCAGCAGGGGGTACTGGTCACAGTCTGCCGCCTAGAAGAATAAAAAAAGTACAGAAATGTAACTTATAAAACTTTAAAAATATGAAGAGATTTTACAGCTACTAAAACATTCTTTCCTGCTTAGACAATGTCTTTCTTCTCTATAACATGTTTTGTGCATATGCTGCCAAATTCTTTTTACAAAAACCCCAAAAACCCCTTTCCCACTTCCATATGCTTTACAATCATGGCAGGAGATAACTGCAATAGCATCTACTTACTACTTCAAGATTTCTGAAAGGAGGCCACATTTGAGCCTCTAGATAGAAAGGAAGGCTACCGTCTAAATGCCTTTCACAGACCTTGTCTCTTATAATTAGCTTGGATCTAACACTTCACTATGTGTGTAATTTAAAAATAAAAATCAGGATACTCTCTCAATGAAAGAATTGGGTTTTAGATGCTGGTTAAAGTTCAGATATGGCAGAATTTTGGAAAGATTTATGGGGATCTCACCCAGTCACCCAGCTGACATCTACACCCACTCTGAAGGCGTGGCTTGGTCTGCACAGCAGGACTTCTGCAGAGAACAGCTTGGCAGTGTGCAGAGAGGGTTCAGACCCATGCACTGGATCTCTGCATTTCCCACCCTTCCCCCCTCCACAGGCTCAGAGTCCCTGCAAGTGCAATAATTGGCGCAGTTATGCTGTTTCCAGGGCTGTTGTAGGGAGGAGAAAAAAGTTTGGATTTGACCAATTGAATAAATGGAGCACCTAAGAAGCAGAACTGCCAGGCACTGTAGAAATAATTTTTTATTATACACACACACACACAACTAGAGCAGTAGGTATTTCAGAAACACATCATTAATCCATGGGATGCCACTAACCTGAATCTCCTAAACAATTCAAAGAGCTGAGAGGTGGAAGGTGTCGTGAGTGGATGGAGGAGGCTTAGCCAGAGCTGTTGCCTAGTGGAACTTCTATATCTCACAGAACTGGAAGGGAACCTCTGCAGGGTCATTGGGCCCAGCCCACTGCCTTCACCAGCAGGACCAAGTACTGATTTTTGCCCCGGATCCCTAAGTGGCCCCTTCAAGGACTGAATTCACAACCCTGGGTTTTCTATCTTGGCCTGCATCCCCTTCCTTCCTCAACCAGCCCTCCAACTAAGTCCTTCCCCCTCAGGTCAGATGCCATTTGGAGCAGGTGATGTGCCTCCACAAGGCATGAGGGCCACAGAGCAGGGAGAGGAAGACCAAGGGACAGGATGGGGGAAATCTCTCCTCCTGCTTGAGAGCAGCAATTTGGATTTCAGCTTTTCACCAAGGGAAGGCTTATGGGTCTTGTTCTGGGGCTGGGGGACAGGTGCAGCTGTTGCAGAAAAGGAGGAAGAGGAAGAGGCTGGAGAGAAGTGTACTCTATATCTCAGCTTAGAACCCATCCTCAGTCTCTTATGCTTTAATCATTTAAGAAGAGGAAGGCAAAGCCTCAGTGGCCTTGGGAAAAGCTGCTGCTGAATCAAGACCCTAGCTGGTGTTGGGGTAATCTCTGAGGGGCTGCTACATGCGTTGTGCAACAGCTATTTGAGCTGCAGAACAGCAGTGAGAAGACCCCTTCTTAGCTGCCTACATGGGCAAGAGCTGCAACCTACTCTATCTATGAATATATATATCCATTACCCTCTGATCTTAAAATGGAGACACTGCCTGGAAGGCACCACACCCATTTCCAGATCAGGCGTGACTGACCAGAGTTGGCAGCATACTGTGTGCTGCCACAAGAGTGGGTGTACTGGCAGGGTTTACATAGTTCAGTGGCCCAAGGGTGAGTCTTTTGTACTAAAAGATGTCTCCTGAGCCACCTGGACAAAAGGATTGCAAGGGAGAGTGGAGAAACTCTCTCGCTCACTCTGACATTTCAGTGAAGCATAACATCCCCTTCATGGCCATTATGAAATTAAAACTCTCACTGAAATTAACACGGAACATTTGTCTGCTCCTCAAACACTAGCTGACAAAGAGCATACCAACAAGTGGCTTAGCACCATTACATACAAATCTATTCTTTAGCATGCTGTTTCCCCCCGTCCCCAAGTCTATAACATTATGCTTTATTTTGACTCTCTATTAAGACAATCAGACTTCACTGACAGCACATCAGCTTGAAGATGGATTTCCGGAAGTTAGCCCAGGGAGGCCTTCTGTTGCTATTTGGCTTGCCTGCATTAGGCTCTGCTGTCAGAGAAGAGCCTGTGTGTCATGGACTTCTTATGCAATTGCCCCCCTGATCGCTGGAACACAAAAACACTCAAACATCCTGCCAACAGATTGCTCAACTGGTTAAGCAGCTAAAGCACAGATTACTAGAACAATGCTCTGGATGCAGCTTTCAATAAGCTTTTCATATGAATCAGTTCAACAAATAACTGCTATGACAAAGACAATTAGACATAATTTCTCGTGGCACGGAAGCAAAAGTTGGGCTTTGCTACAGTAAATGTGAGCGTAGAGTTTCACTGACTACAATACTCCAATGAGATAGCTGACTTCCAGTAAGTCATGCTCATCTGGATTTCATTAGAGACCATGGCTGGGAGCCACAGCTGAAATGGTCTGGCCTGGGTGCGGAAGATTTAAAAACAAAATGGACTCCAAACATCTGGAGAGATGAAGGAAGTGGGAGAGTAACGTGAGAGGCCTGGGCTCCAGCTGATACTATAGCATCATCCCCCTCCCCCACAACCCCTTCTGCTGCAGGAGACTGTAAAGAAGAACCAGTCAGGCATGTCTGCAAGCATATCCAGAGATAGTAAATATCACCACGGACTCTTTAAATAAGGCTGTAGATTTAAAGGGACACCATCAAATAATTATTTTTAAGAGCAGATCTTGTTTTAATCCTTTGTACGTTGTTCTGTCACAAAACAACCTTTATTTCCTGACAAATTTCATTTCCCCCATTTGGCATTAGCAAATATTGCCTTTCCTCCTTTGTGACTTGTGGAGCATTTATAAGTGCTGTTTGCTTGATAAATGCAATACTACTCAGGATGGCAGTATAAACTCTGGCATTTGTTTTTAATCTGTGCTCTCTGTACGGGAACCGTAGTATTGGGAAACACCACACTGTGTGCCCTAACTACAGTGGTCATTATTAATTTGTCCCCTCAATACTCCTTTCCACAACTAAAGAACAGCAAGCCAGATCAGTAATTACAAGGACATTTAAATAACAACTGCCATGTGGCAGGCAATGAGAATGGGGCAAGAAGAATTAGATTTTACCATAATTTTTCAATGACCCTAACCAATATCTTAAAATGTAAATTTCCAAGACCATCTGCTTTCAATTAATACCACAAGTCCCTGATAAAAGAAATGTTAAGGCTAAACCTAATCCACTAATAAATAGTCACAATGATTCTGCCCATTAGAAACTCCAGCAATCAAATTTAAATCTAATTTCAAGAAATAAATAACATGTAATTTTTCTTACAATGTCCATGTGGATTCACCTACAGTTAAGCTCCAGTTAGAGATCCTGTACTGTACAACACTGTAACCAGATATACATCCTCCCAATGAGGAATGGTGCAGCTTGTACTATATTGGATTGATCTGCTTTTTCCTCTCATTTCTCCAGTTATGGAAACAAAATTAAAACATTTGAAAAACACGTCCCTAAGAAATGCATACTATCTGCTTTAATAAAACTACTGCTAGCTTAGTCTCCTACTCTAAAAGTAGCATATAAAGACCTTGTTGAGCACTCTGACTCCCAAAATCAAGGACTGGAGCATGCATGATTCGTGATAATAAGCACAAATGTGCTGTCTACTGAAAGTTGAAGACAAAAGATCTGACCTGTATTCAGCTCCCCAGCCCTTGACAAAGCTCATTCGGATTGTGCACATTCTGGTCAGCTGATACACAGCCTCGAAACCCTGATTCACAGACTGAGCCAAAAGGGCTGCAAATTCCTGGTTGTTAAAAATCTTCAAGTTACACCCTGTCAGGGAAGGAACATGACAACATGGCATTAGTGTAACTAAATTAAGAAATCCCATTTTTTTCTGCCAAAGGAAAGAAACCACTTAACTCTGCTCTCCCCATCCCCAAACCATATTACATTATGGACAGATTGCATAAATAAGAAGCAAGCTTCTAAAAGAAATTAAGTTTGGTTATGAATGCAACACCTCCACAATTCAACCCCTAAAAAAGTAAGGAAATACCAAATGATGGGCCTACTGCCCCTTCAGCATGTTTCTGTTGACTAGAACAGACTGCATCACCACATGGCACTTCCTTCTACCTCCCAAGGATAAAGAAGGTGCACTACACAAAGCACATTCATCTCCCCTGCATTACAATGCAAACCTTGATTACAACCTCAACCCTTAATATTTGCTAATTTTGCTGACAGTGTAATGAAGGAATTAGTAGAAATGTACAAGCTAAAAGCAAAAGAAACCATAAAAGCTGAATTTAGATGGTATCCATTAGCAGAAGTCATCATCACCCCATCCTATAGACAGCTAGTTGCCAAAATAGCTCTTGCTGTCAATAGTCAGATGTCAGGACTACACTATATAGTTTGGTAGCAAGTACTATAGTTAAGAATGCAGAACTGTTTCATTTATAACCCTCTTTTCACTTGTTCATAACATTCCAAAGATTTCCCCTTCAAATTGAAATTTTCCATGCTTGGTCCCAGCTGAAAGCTAAAGAAGAATCCATTCAGCTGGTTTTAAGTTCTGGGTAGTTGAAAAATAACAAGTTTCCCAGTGTAAAAAATTATTGCCACACTTTTTTTACCCAGAATACTTAAAAACTGCTGGACTTAGAAACTTGGCACAAGACTAGTGTTCATTTGGGAGTCTGTCCAAGTTTGAAAAACAAATGCTCGGATCAAGACGAATAATAAGTGATTAAAAAAATCACGCCTGAGCATGCTTTATGAGCCTGACCATAACCGATACTGTCACCTGTTTGGGGATCAAACCATTTTTGCTGGGAGCATGTCTACATGTAAGGACCTGGCGGCTACAGGACCTAGCTACCCATTGGTTGAGTCTGGAAGAGTTCTGCTGAGAAAATCAAGGAGCAGGCCATCCTAGAACAAATCTTGCTGGGAGCTATATGGAAGTTTGTGTTCAGTAAGAAGAGAAGCTTCAGGGAAAGCAGACCTGGGGGAAGGGGGATGCTCCATTGAAGAGCGAGAGAAGAGCCAGGAAAAGGCCAGTGAGGAAGCTGGGCAAAGCACATATGAAGAGGTGCTAGAAAGGAAAGACAGGACAGTTTGTATTACGGGCAGATTTCCCAACTGTTTAGGGTTCATGGGCTGGAAACCCATAGCATGCAGTGGGCATGGGTTCCCCTTATGCTGCCACTCTCTGAGGCTGGGATACAGTAACCCTTGTCAACAAGGGGAAGAAGGGACTGTTTGGAGTTCAGAAAAGGCTGGACACTGAGCCCAAGAGGAGGGCTAAAGACTATGGTGGAGGAGTGCAGACCTGCAGAGGAAGGTCTGTGCTGGGCACAAGTCTGGAGCAGAAGATTGAAGTCCATAAGCAAACATAACCCAATTAATTTTGGAGCTAGTGGACTCTTGTTATTTAGCCAGAAGTTAAGTCACCTCAGCAACCTTAAAGCACTGGAAGCTGCTCGTGAACCATTTGAGAAGGGAAATTGAGACCACAGATGGGCCCAAAGCCTCCAGCAAGAACACTACCTGAAGGTTGGACTTGCTCATTATTCCAAATATTATTTTCTAAATACTTTTGCCATAAAAAAATTGTTTTTAAAAGAGCTTAATATGCTCACACCCTGACTTAACTAATGCAACTCACCCACATATATAAATGTATTTTTATTTTCTAAGTAAAGCCTATTAAAATCCCCCGTGTCTGACGAAGTGGGTATTCACCCACAAAAGCTTATACTCCAGTACATCTGTTAGTCTATAAGGTGCCACAGGACTCTGTCACTTTTTACAGATTCAGATTAACACAGCTACCCCTCTGATACTAAAATCCCCCTGTGACTTTTCAGTAGGTTTTAGATAGATATAAGTACTACAACCATGACAATGAAATGGCCTCATGTGTGGTTTCCCTAAAATAAGATCAATACACTAAAAAGTGTTAATATAAAATAGAAATAGGAAAACAACAGAGAATAACATAGGTGCTTCTAAATTAAAAAAAAATCTTCATACATTCATTCAGCAAAAGGTTTAAAAACATTTACTACTACTATTGTATTACTTATTTGTGTAGTACCAATAGTTTGCAAGGCACATCCAGACTAGGAGCTTACACAAATCAGAATCTATTTAAGGTCCCTTACACATTTATCTTTACAAACCAGGACACTGGTGATGGCTGGATATACAGTACAAACTCTCATAACAGTAACTTTATCCTTCATGCTATCAAGGAACACTGCTGAAGTTGTGGAGATGGCATAAAATAGGTTTTAGGTTTCTGATTACTATAAACAAATAGCATTAATTAAATCTACTTCATTTTCTTAATAGCTCAACTTCTGTATGCAGAGCTCCCATTCTTCACTTGTAAAGGTTACATAGGATAGTGCATACAGCATAAGTGAGTAAAGCCAGGCTTGGTTACCTGGTGGAATCTTGCAAACAGTTGCAGGGTGCCAGCCGTAGCGTTGGTTACAGTTAGGAGACTGGACAAAAATGGCACTGTCGCTAAGGCACTCGGCAAACACCTCTCCTCCAATGTAGTACAGCCTTACTCCTCTTCCTAGAAAACACATGGCACAGTTTCAGTTTAGTCAGTAGTCAGCAATGAAGCATGCAGAAAACATTTATCATATTCAAAACCTCAAACCCTTGGAAGAAGCGTTTTTAGAAATCTGGTTTACTTCTGAATCAAAAAGGGAGGAATCAAGCAAGGTCAATGAGGATGGAAAACGAACATAGTAATTTTGTTTTCAATGGGATGTTGGGAACAACAAACTTCTGTGAGGCCTTCAAGCTGAGAAAGATGAGTGAAGCGGAAGAGCAATTTAGGAAGCCAGAAGCGCATTCTCCAGCCACATTGTCCTTTGCAGCATGCACTGCATAAATCCGTCACTTTGAGAGGTGCCTCCCCTTAGCCACTCCGATATTCTCCATATGAACTTTTCATCAGTTCAACACATGGTTTTCAACCTCTTCCTATGGTCACCACAGATGTATGGAACTATTTTTAACTGATTTAGAATAAAATTATATAAGGCTTCTCAACCATTGTGTTTCGCCTGAGAGAACATTTACTATAACCTTAAATGCTTGAATTCCCATGGGAAATATACAAATGAATATAATAAATATAATCCGAGTTGAAAAATCCTAAATTGCAGGTATCAGTCTATGAAACTCTGATAAACCTCTGCTGTTCTCTCTCACTGCTAGTGTGGAAACTTTGCCTTCAGTCTTGCCTGAAGCATATGGAACTGAATTTAAGGATTAACTTGAGTTTCTTGGGATTTCTCACATCAGGAACCATTTTAGTAATGAAAAAATTAAAATGCCTGTTAAGTGAAGGAGCCACTGGTTCTGCCCCAGAAAAGGGTACAAAGAAGAACAAAATCTGCTGGAAGAGGGTTTGCTTTTTTGGCAGGAGGCAGCAGGGCCAGCTCTACTGTTTTTGCCGTCCCAAGCAGCGTGCCAAATTGCCACTGTGGACAGCGGGGGCAGTCCGTGTGCCTGTAGGGCGGCACGCACATTTCCGTGGCGGTGGCAATTCAGCGGCTTCTGTCTTCTGGCTGAAGACAGAAGCTACCGCCAAATTGCTGCCGCGGGCAGCTGAACATAGAAGCTGCTGTGCTGCCACGGAAACGCGCTTGCCGCCCTAACTGCACACGGACTGCCCCCGCCATCTGCGGCGGCAATTTGGTGCGCTGCTTGGAGCTGCAAAAACACGGACTGCTGCCCCTTGCAGATTGCCACCCCAAGCACCTGCTTGGAATGTTGGTGCCTGGAGCTGGCCCTGGGAGGCAGAGAAACTAACTTATACCATTAAGTCGCATAGGAAGGGCCTAATATTGCCCTCACCAGTGTAAATGGGGAAAAACTCCACTACCTTTTACACCAGTTTAACCAAGGACAGAATTGGGCCCTAACTTGCTATTTAATGTTCAGCATTGTCAGGACCTCAATCTCCTCTTGCTTTCCATGGTGTAAATCAGGAATAGCGCCACTGAAGGAAATGGAGTTATACTCGTTTAAAATGCGTGTAGGTGATGGATGATCTTATAAAAACCTAGATTATAGAATCATATCATGGTTGGAAGGGACCTCAGGAGGTCATTTAGTCCAACCCCCTGCTCAAAGCAGGACCAATTCCCAACAAAATCATCCCAGCCAGGGCTTTGTCAAGCCTGACCTTAAAAATCTCTAAGGAAGGAGATTCCACCTCCTCCCTAGGTAATGTAATAATTGGAGATATACCAATCTCCTAGAACTGGAAGGGACCTTGAAAGGTCATCAAGTCCAGCCCCCTGCCTTCACTAGCAGGACCAAGTACTGATTTTTGCCCCAGATCCCTAAGTGGCCCCCTCAAGGATTGAACTCACAACCCTGGGTTTAGCAGGCCAATGCTCAAACCACTGAGCTATTCCTCCCCTAGGTAACTCATTCCAGTGCTTCACCACCCTCCTAGTGAAAAAGTTTTTCCTAATATCCAACCTAAACCTCCCCCACTGCAACTTGAGACCATTACTCCTTGTTCTGTCAGCTGGTACCACTGAGAACAGTCTAGATCCACCCTCTTTGGAACCCCCTTTCAGGTAGTTGAAAGCAGCTATCAAATCCCCCCTCATTCTTCACTTCTGCAAACTAAATAAACCCAGTTCCCTCAGCCTCTCCTTGTAAGTCATGTGCTCCAGCCCCCTAATCATTTTTGTTGCCCTCCGCTGGGCTCTTTCCAATTTTTCCACATCCTTCTTGTAGTGTGGGGCCCAAAACTGGACACTACTCCAGATGAAGCCTCACCAATGCTGAATAGAGGGGAATGATCATATCCCTCAATCTGCTGGCAATGCCCCTAATTATACAGCCCAAAATGCTGTTAGCCTTCTTGGCAACAAGGGCACACTGTCGACTCATATCCAGCTTCTCGTCCACCATAACCCCTAGGTCTTTTGCAGTACTGCTGCCTAGCCACTTGATCCCTAGTCTGTAGCAGTGCATGGGATTCTTCCGTCCTAAGTGCAGGACTCTGCATTTATCCTTGTTGAACCTCATCAGGTTTCTTTTGGCCCAATCCTCTAATTTGTCTAGGTCCCTCTATATCCTATTCCCTACCCTCCAGCGTATCTACCACTCCTCCCAGTTTGGTGTTATCTGAAAACTTGCTGAGGGTGCAATCCACGTCAGCCTCCAGATCATAGATAAGACTCCCATTAATTCAATGGGAGACTTTCCACTCCACTGTTTTCTATTCATGAGGGAACAGGCAGGAAAGAGTTAAAACACAAGAGATCTCTCATAACATTTAGAAATAAATTTTTTACTGATAGATACAATTCAACTTCTATTATGTCTAATAAATTATTCTAAAACATCTTTTTATTTTACTGTTGTAAAATACACTTTTATATTATGGAATTTTAATATGTTAAAATAATGGAGATACTTAACTAAAACTGATCAAGCTACACAGATGGCTGATTTAATCTTCAGCACTCTGTATCCAACCCTCTACACCTTCCCCTCCCACTCAACAGATGGTAATAACAACAAGAAAATAGGCATTACCAATGTGTCGTCTTGTGAGCTCCACCGCTGCATTTCTGTTCACATTAGACAATAAGCCAAGACAGAAGCGTTCTGAGTTAGAGGGATCGGTGAAGCCATCCACGGTCATCGAAGGCTGTGAAGCATGGAATGTCTCCCCTACTCGCTGGTTGAGTTCATAGTAGGATATAGAGCACCAGAAAGCTGGCTCGCAGTAGGTAACAGGCTGCAGATCTGCACAAAGCAAAACAGAAAAAAAATCAGAGAGGCCCTTTGAAGAAAATGAAACATTTAAGAATATTATTCAGCTCCACTGCTTGTGTTTATTTAACAACCAAACTTTAATTACTTGACAGATTTGAATAGGTTGCAGCAAGAAAGTTACATCAACCGCAAAGCAGTTTGCATGCAGAATAATCACAAATAGCCACCACTACCACTTAACCGGCTTAATCTTTACCACCTATAAAACTGAACTCACAAACTCTGAAACACAAAATTAATTTCAGGTAGCTACTGTGCTATTCAAAAAACCTTACCTAAAATCAATGGGCTAAATTCTGCGCTCAGTAATATGTATGTAACTGAGCAAAATTTTGGCCCATTGGTTCAGCTTCTGAGCTCACTGGTGGTTTGATTCAGCCTGTGGTTCCAACTGAAACTAGCTGCACCATCTTATTGCACTGAGTCATTTTGAAGAGGACAGTACTAAATGTGCAAGAGGGGTGTGACTGTAAGACTAAAACTGAAATTCTTCTGCTCCTGCTAAAGTCAATTCCAGTAACAGTTGATAGTAATTTAATCTCCTCATCCCCATTCTAAGCAAGTGAGGATATCTTAAAAACACTGGAATGCTGCTCCTTGGTTGGGGAGAAGATTTAATAGTGAGCAACAGAAAGCACTATCTTCCCCCTCCCACTACCAGGTTCCCCCCTATGGTATTTCTTCAGTGCTCTGGGCACAGCTCTGACAAAGACAGGCCCCACCTCTGCTCCTCTCCTCCTTGCAAAGAAGAGCAGCCCAAGAAGAGAGGTTCAGTGTCATTTCTTATATAAACATCTGTCGCCAGCTCCTTAGCTTTTAAGAACAGACATATGTCCTGGAAAGTTTAGCCAATTAAGAGAAAGTGAAGCTGCTATCCAGCTGTATCCTGTTCAAGTTCACACTCAGCTATACCCAGAATGTAGCCTTTACACTAGTACAGCCCAAATGATCTTTGCATTTATCTGAACCAGAAAGACAATTATGTTAACAAGTGTTAACATATCCCAGTAAGTGGGATACAGATGCAAGGATAGCCACATACCTCAAAAAAAAAAAAACAAAAAAAAAACCCAGCAGCAGCACCATGTGGAACTGCGCCTGCCTCCACTGAAATCAATGGCAAAATTCCTACTGACTACAGTGGAGGCAGGACCAAGCCCTATTTTATACTCCTCTAAACCAGAACTAGTATCAGTACAGATGCAACATTCTTTCACTGTTTCAGGTATTGTGTAAATAGCGCCCTTACTTCCCTGAACATTTCATGTGTATCCCCATCACTCAGTGTCATCCCATTGTCTCCTATTAATAGAATAGAGTACCAGACCAGGACTCAGGAGACTTGGGTTCTAGTCCCAGCTCTGCCACTGGCCTGCTAGGTGACCTGGGGCAAATCACTTCTCCCCTCTGTGCTCAGTTTCCTCATCTGTAAAATGGGGATAATAAATACTGACCTCTTTTGTAAAGTGTTTTGAGATGCACGGATGAGAAACACTAGATACGAGCAGGTATTATTACTCTGCTGATTGTCATCCTCTTCCCCTGCTTCACAGAAGCCCTTCCTTGTGGTCAGTCTCTGGGGGCAGGTCTCTGACAGTTCTTCCCAAAGCCCCAAATATGTGAGGGAAGCCGGCACCAGTTACTGCAGATAGTCTGTAATAACTTCTCTCCACAATTTTTGAGGGGAAAGAGTGTTCTCAGGACACCTAGCAACCTGCTGCTGGTTCCTTAGGAGATGTGCTGTCCAAGTGCCACAGCACCCCAGGAATCCAAGCAGCAAAGGACCTCTCTGTGAAGGCTCTTTGACCCTAGCACATCCTATCCAAATCCAGAAATTTTGAAAGGGTGGGAGCCTGTTCTTATCTTTTTCTATTGAGGGCAACCTCTGCTCCCTTTGGTGAACAAATTAAAAGAAAACTACTTCCCAAGCTAAGGCTGACATTTCTGCTCTCTTAGGTGGTATATGCGTGCCTGCATAATGCCCAAAGGAATCAGAGTGTCACCCTCAGAGCATAAATTAACCGAAAGTAATTCCATAAAATGGAGTATTTATTTACTTATGGGGGCCCTGGCCTCAACTGAAGAGAAATGTATTCTAGAACATTCTTATGAGCATAACGTAGGTTTCTTCAAACATAAAGCAAAAAATCTTTGAACATTTCCCCTCACACATTTACATGCCATTGTACAAATCCATGAGTCGTCAAGTACAATACATGCTGTTCCTTTTCCATCTCTGCCTCTTTCTGCTATGTTACTCATTTAACTGCCAAACTGGGATTGCCATGTCTCAAGCGTGTTTCTACAATTTTCACTGGTTAGCAGTTTTGGACTGAGGCACCTATCTGTGAGTGCTGCAACCATTCTGACAAATGTATAGCAAATAGCAATGCTAATCAAGGTAAATTAAATCATGCTCATTTGCTTTAAAAAAATCCATGCTTGCTCCTTCCAAGAGCAAACATTTCTAAATAAGAGTCTATTAAGTTTTATAAAAGCAAAACAAGTTTTTAGCCCTGCAAGTGGTATCTTCAGAGTGATGCTGCCCTTGGGTTGTAGAAGCATCCACAACCTGTGGTACTGTATATACTTTTGTGGTACTTTCCTTCAGCAACCACCTCCACTCAAGGGGACTGCGGGTCCCCACTAAAGGATGTACAGAAATTTCACTTCCGACTTAATTTGCAATTTGAGGAAAGACAGAAACCAACAAACTCACCACTCATGAATCTTGTTGGAAATGCACTAGTCTCTAAGAAATGCAGCTGAATGTTTAATGATGCTGCCTTCCCTATGATTGTGGTATAAGGCTTATGCTAAGTTTTAAGCCATCATGGAAAGGGTGAGTTACCTCTTGTGTTAGAAGTGGTCTGTACGTATCATTTTGATTTTTATGCATTTGGTTCTCACGCAAGTAAGGACTTGTAGTAATGCTAGATCCACACAATGCCCACAGGGACTGTGCAAAGAGCTAAAGAAAGGATATGTAGTAACCAGGTAAACCCTCCTTCAATCTTCCACACACACCACTGCCAAACCATTTCAACTCTGATACACAAGATGCTTGCTTTTTCCTGTCCTGAGTCCCTCTCAAGAAAGGATCCCTATTCATGCTGAATCATGAGGTCAATAAATGTCCCCTGAGTACTGGGATGAGACCCATCCAACTTATTCTCCCATAATCTCTGAGCTAGACCTCTAGCAGTATTTCTGTTGGCTCAGCTGCAGAGGAGAACAACTGCAGGCTCTTTACATCAATCTAAGTAAAAATATAAAGTGAATTGATATAACAAATCACTTCATGCTATTCCCAGCACTCACCTTGCAGTGAGATAGGTCACTGAATTTATCTCAGATCTTATTCATGGAAATTTGGTGAAGTACTTTATACAAAAAGATGGAATGGAACTGGTGGCTCCTTTCTGAAAATTCTTGCATCAAGCAAGAAACGGCACTTGTAATGTATGATCAGAGCAGCAAGCATTTGTTATGTTTATAATACACAGTGCTTGTCGGAAACTCAACTTTTTCCCACTCAAAACTGTGTGGGGAAAATGGCCATTTGAAACTTCTGGTCCAAAAATTTCACTTTTCCATACTAAATATTGAAACCAGTCAAAACAAAAGTTTCTCAAAGGTGTGAAAAGGTGGGAAAAAACCCTCAATTTTTTCATTCTGTTTTTCAGTTGGAAAACATTAAAAAAAAAGTGTGAAAAGGGTTTTTTCATCACGCTTCCCTCGCAATTTTTGAGAGAGAGAAGGGGGAAAAACCCTGAAAATCCAAAAACTGAAAAATTGAATGTTTAGGTTTTTCAGTTTCCAAAAAACGGATATGAGATAACAGTCGAGGCAAAAATTTATTTAATTTTTGAAATACTGACTCTATTCATTTATAATTTACCTGTAGGGAAAATTTTATCAAAATTGATATTTTTCTGTGGAAAATTTCAGCCAACTCTAATGATATTCAAGAATTGTATTAAATTACAAAGATGGTGGCCAGGATGGTCTGTACTGGGCTAGGGCAAGTGAGAAGAAAATATTAAAGGCCTCTTATTTCAGATTCTAACATTTAGCTTGTTTATTATTCTTTTGTAAGGCAACACCATCACTGGATTCTCCGATAACACCGTCTCTGTCAGAAGTTCTGTATTTTAATCCATATGTACCAGTTATGGCTGCCACATCTCTAACTTCATCCTTAAAGCAGCACACAGAGAGAAAGCAAGAGAGACTGTGAGTGCAGTCTCTTCATTATCATTATACTCTATAACCACTGAACTTTCAGAAGGGCTTGGGAATACCACTTTTGGGGGGGGGGGAGAGTAGCAGCGTTGTACCACAGAAACCAGCTGAGGCCTGTAGTACTAACTCGTCTGACCATATGGTATGTGGTTATTTCACTTGCAGTGTCTGCATCAAGCCTCTTGTAGAGCCAACACTGAGGAAGAGGACAATGGATTTCTAGTATACCAAACTCATAGATAACAATATGCATACCCAATTCTGGACCTTTGCCATATAAACTCCCTGACCTCAATCTGAATATCCACACAGCTCGAGTAGCCATAGATTTGTTTGGGTTTTTTTTTTTAAGTTGAAACAAAAGAAATAGGAGATCACTTAGTATTTGTAACTTTCACTAAAAACATGTGCTTGACAACTAAACCTTTGAACCAAAAAAGTCCTTTCAAGTGGACTCCTTGCCAGGTGCACTCACATTCCCTCTGATCTGGAGAGACCACCTGCAGTGCAGGGAGAAGGGAGTTCATTTCCCATGGCCCATTCAGTCTTTGGTCTGTCTTCTGACACTGCTGGTTGAGGGAGGAAGTGGGTTGGGTTGGGTTTTTTTTGTATTGTCATCTACCCTGTTACCACCAACAACTCTTCATTTTGGGCAGATCACCCAACAGCGTGTAGATGGCAATAAGACTTCCATCACTATTGACAAGTTTGATTATCAATGTGTCATTTCGCTTATTTTAAAATTACCCGCAACTCAACACCCCACAAAAAATAATTTTTTTTGAAACCTCCACAAGCTATGAACTTGTCCAAGAACAACAAATGTTCATCTTGTAAATCCTGGCTGTGTCCCTTTCATTTGATTTCAAATTATTACACTTTCTGACTCCAGCTTCAGAGACTACAAATGGATTACTTGTGGTTAACATGCTTTGGCTGCCCTTACTTAGTCTTTGCTACCAGACACCACATTCGACATCCTACAGATCGACCAGCCAAGCAGCATGGTTTAATAACCATTGCCTTTTTTGGAAAAAAAACATGCACTGAAGCCTGATTCCTAGAGACTCCTTACTGATGTGGGTGAGGTGGCTGCTATCTGCAGCAACAAAAAGCAATCCGGATTGGGTTTTTTGTTGTTGTTGTTGTTGTTTAAAATGTTGATAAACAACATTGGAAATTCCAATTGACTCACAAGCAGCACACTTGAGCATAAAGGATGCAGTCAAAAAAACCAACCCGCCAACCCCCCCAAAAACCCTCTTCCTTCTTAGGCTTTGACAGTTAAGCCAAAGAAAAATGTTAGTACCACACAGATATATATATCCAGCACCCTTTAAAAAAAATAAAAAATTGACTAGCCCGAGACATCCAAAAGCAAGCCAGCCAATGCCTGAAATTCTGTAGTGCTGTCAAGATACTCTGTGCCAGGGCTGTAAGCATATATAAGCTTTGTGGCTGTGGCACTTTAAGAGTAATCTGAAGTGGTCTGTGTCTACTGGCTTAAGTAACATTTAGAGAACGGATCCTGCAGTATGCAGGGTTGTACGAGGGTGACCGCTGAGAGTAATTTCAAATGGAGTGAGCCCAGCAATATGGTTAGATCTGACTCCTCTGTCAGTCTACATGAAAATAAAGAGCACAATCAGATACACATTGAAGAGATAATGCAAGTTCAGAAATACACTCACAAAATACTCTGGTTTCTCTTCAGCTTGTATAAATCTTTTGCCTTTTGCTAAAGATTTCTGTGGGGAGGAACATTTATGACTTTCTATCCAATTTTGTGAGGCTTCACTTTGGTGAGGTTGGTTCTATTTTTTTTTTTTTTTTTTTTTTTTTTTTTAATAGGGGGGGAGGGATAGGTCAGTGGTTTGAGCATTGGCCTGCTAAACCCAGGGTTGTGAGTTCAAGTCATGGAGGGGGCCATTTAGGGAACTGTCTGGGGATTGGTCCTGCTTTGAGCAGGGGGTTGGACTAGATATTCTATGATTCTATGAAAATTTACAAGGCTTATCTCAGAGAATTACACAACCCTGATTTCTACATCTTTCATTTTCCTCTTATTTATTATTTTAAATATCTCTAGTTGATAGGATGAAAACAGAACCACTGATGTGTTGGTATAATACTAAGGTCTGGACTATGCTCTTGGTGCCTACAGATGAGCCCCGGGCTGCAGAGGCCTACACTGCTGCCTAGGTCCCCAGAATGAATTCGGCTGTTCTGGCCAGTGCAAAGGACCTGTCTTAAGCCCACCCCTGAGTTCAGGTAGTAGGACATATTTGGGAACCAGAAGGCTTGAATCGGCACCATAACATCCCTGACCTCACCTTGTGTCCCCATGGAGGGGTCAGCTACAATCTGTCCCTAAGCTCTTCAGTGCAGAGACTGTGTCTATCTGAGAGGAGTGCTCTGCACCCTGCAGGATCAAACAGAACAACTGATCCGGTACGTGAGCGCTATGATAGCGACACTAATCATTTCAAGTATATTGAACTCACGTCTGTAATCTGCCTCTGTCATATTTTAAGTGCTTCAGCACACCACCTGCTTTTTGGTCTACTATTGTTTCTTCTTTCCCCGTCTCACCTTCCCCACTTTGCCCTTGTGCTCTCCAAAACTCCATCACCCAACATTCCATTACCAATCTCATCCCCTGCTCAATTATCTCAATAAACAAAAATTATAAGGTGGGGCGGGTGGTTAGGGCACTAGCCTGGGATCTGGGTTCAGTTCCCTGCTCCACCAGACTTCCTGTGTGACCTTGGGCAAGTCAGTTAGCCTCTCCATGCCCCAGTTCCCCGTCTGTACAATAGGGATATTCATACCATACTGCCTCACAAGGGTGTTGCGAGGATACATACAATTAAAGATCTTGAGGCACTCAGATAATAAGATAATGGTGGTCAGATAAGCACCTTAGATTGATAATAAGCAACTAAAATTATATAGTTGCTTTCTAGAAGAGTGAGTTTAATTTAAAACACATTTATTAAAATAAGAACCAGCAGGATGCATTCCTGGCAAACCTATGTGATCACCAGATCTTAATTTTGTTATTGCCCTCACATTCATTCGCCCTGGCACCCCCACCTCCCCTTTTTTTTTTGGTCTGTCACTGCATCTTGTTTTATAACCAACCCTATGTTGTAAGTGCAGATCTCTGTATTAATTTTGAGCTTCTGTGAAGCACTGTCACCATAATAAATGGGAATCAGCACAAAGAAGCATTAAATAATGCCACAACATCAGGCAGTAATGTCATCATTAAGATATCCTCCGTATGCCTATCACTATAATTACACACAGTTCTGAAGATGGCATACTTACCCAGATTATTATGTGCTGGGGACATAGGATTTGGAGATAAATTTGGAGAACCTGAAAAATCAAGATGATAATGATTAAGCCGGTAACTGCATAGAAAAAACAGTATAACAGAAACATCAGTGCTGACATGGGTTTTTGGTTCTAAAGATCAAACCAAGGGCACTTATGTTTTTTGGTCTAAGAATATTGTGTTTGCTGCTTAAACCCAATGGATATATATGAAATATGTAAAAATCTTGGAATTCTTAAGCTTCCCATGCCCCAGTTGAACTTCATTCTGTAATCATGGAAAGCAAGACTTGCAGTTTCCTCAATGGCCAATTATTATTACTATCATTATGATACAAAGTAATATTGCTAAGCATCTTCATGCTGCTCCAGGTCTTCATTTACCAGAGACGCAATTTTCAAAACTGTGAACATAGGCATGTGTGCTTCATTTGCATATGCCATTAATATGACTGCATGTACCATCATGGCAACTACACACAAAGGTGACTACTTAGACAATTACAGCTTTGATTTTCTGTTTCCCTGCACCCTGTGTATTTATTTACACTAGTGCAAAATTATTGCAAAGTGAGTGTAACTCACTATCAGAGAAGCATGGTAGCATGTTATGCTCCAGGGGTTGGCAACCTTTGGCACACGGTTCGCCAGGGTGCTTACCCTGGCGGGCCGGGCTGGTTTGTTTACGTGCCGCGTCCGCAGGTTCGGCCGATCGCGGCTCCCACTGGCCACGGTTCACTGCTCCAGGCCAATGGGGGCGGCGGGAAGCGGCAGCCAGCATATCCCTCAGCCTGTGCCACTTCCCGCCACCCCCACTGGCCTGGAGCGGCGAACCTCGGCCAGTGGGAGCCGCAATCGGCCGAACCTGCAGACGCGGCAGGTAAACAGATGCTTACCCTGGTGAGCCGGGTGCCAAAGGTTGCTGACCCCTGTTATGCTCACTTTGCCCTGGTGAAAACTACCATATAGGTAAGGGCCATGGAGAATCAGGTGATTAAAGGTAAATTTACCAGCAGAATTACAATAGTTGTAGGCTTTATCATTCTAATTCTGTATGGAAAATATGCATATATATTTTGAACATCTGAACAGAATTTGTTCCAACAAAAAAAGGAGGCATTACAGTGGAGCTTTGCAAGAAAATATGAAGGCTTGGCAGGTATGAGCGCACATTGCAGAGCCTTGCCTTTCACTGAGCTCTGCTAGCTTTTTTTAAAATCCGTTCTTATAAAAAGAACAAAGTCCATGACATGTGAGGGAGTGGAAGACCCGCAGAGAGAACAGATATAGCACTTGAACATAAATTGGGCATTTATGGTATCTTCTCGGCCAACTATGTTCCAGTATTTTATCCCAAAAGGCCCTATTTACATTCCGGATGTCAACCACAGTACCAATAATTGCATGCACCAAAATGGATTGTGTCAGTAGGTTCACGTTTGATATGGACAAACAAACCCACGCTTGCCTTCCTCCATCTGTATCATTGTGGAGAAAGACTGTAAATCTGTCATTCCTCTTTTAGAATCCCACATGCACTCTGAAGTCCAAGTCATACACAGAAAGGGAGCTGACTGTGTGCAGTATCTGCATTAATTAGGCTCTGCACTCCCTTTGTTTGAATGAAGCTCATATTTGTGTACTTCTCTTTTCAAGCAGTAACCGTTTTAACCAGAGATGTGGCTTTGTTTTTCAACCACAGCTTTTACAAACTAAGGGACGGATTCAGCAACTCTTATTCACAAGGGTAACTCCAACATCAACAGGATGTCTTGGGTAAGGATTACTTATGTGAGTGAGGGCTGTAGGTCCTCATCTGTTTAACTACCTTGAGTTCATATATCTTAGCACTAATTCCAAGAGCAAATAATCTGATACACAGCCCAACAATACTGTTTAAATGCCACAGAGAAACTGAGAAGAAGGGGATTGATGGTTTATGGGGAAGCACTTGCTAAACACAAAGAATGCAGTCTCTGAACATCTCAATATTCATGGCCCGATATTCAAACACACTTACGTGGCCATTTGCAAGGGCGAACACTTGGTCTGATCGCACCATTGCTTTCAATGAATGTGCTGACTGGGTACACAATTTGTGCATGCATGCACAGTTCTAATAATAAAGACCCAGACTAAATGCTGACACTACAAACTTCTGACTGCAAGGAAAGGTGGGAGGCCAGTGGTCAGTGCTCCACTCTCCTGTTTACTTGTGTCTAGCAACTGGTGCTCTGGGGCATGGGAGTGCATGGTGAACCTTTTTCCAGTGGGTTTAAGGTGTGTTATACAGCGTAGGCTGCCCTGCGGAATCCAAACTCCATCTGTCCTGCACCATTTTTGCCGCCCCAAGCAACAACAACAACAACAAAAAAAAGCTACTCCGACTGCCGAAGCAACAAAAAACAAACAAACAACAAAAAAATCTACTCATCAGCACTCAAAAGAGAAGCCTAGATATAAAAATGGCCCCCAAACCAAAATCCTCTGCATGTTATAGTGTAACAAATAAATATGCAATATAATGACATATTTAAAAATACAGGGTCAGATGCCAAGGCCCTTAGTCAGGGAACTCTCTGGTGGCCTAAGAACTAAGTAAGAGTCTCAGGATTTGACCCAGAAAACTACAGGAAATGGCCAGAGATGACCCACCTGCATCCATGCTGTGGTTCATCTGATGGTCACTGGTTTCTCCATCCTCACTCAGGTAACCTGGAGGAGGTGTCTCTGGAAATCAGATTAAACTGTCAATTGCAGTTGATTGCAGAGTTCAGACATTATCAAAATAAATCTCTCTGATGTCTATTCATAGCAGACTAAGGAAATACTTTATAAAGGGAGAGGGAACACAAGAAGGTGAGTAGAGGCCATAGGAGGCCTTTTTATGATAACGGAGCAGAAATTCAGGATTTTAGTTTCAGATACAATTTCACAATGATTTTGCAGTTTTCCTTCCTCTTGTTTTTCTCCTCTCTGAATTGCACCTTCCTGGACCGCCAGTATAGATGAGCTGTAGGTCTATAATGGATACACGCCCTTATGCACATATACAGTAAGATACGCTAAATAGCTTTTTCAGATTCACAACGGCTTATCCAAATGTGAAATGGCTAAATTTTGTCTGAACCTGAATTTGTTTTCAGAAAGTTCTCTCAGCACTACACTCTACAATGTATTTTAAATCCATCCCACTGAGGGGGCAGAGCAGAATGTACAGCAAAGCATTTAAGCAGCAGCGCGTGCATTTTTGGCTGACGACAACTTTGGTTAATATACCACTGAGCTAAAATAGAGATTAAGAATGGGTTCTGTCTACCTCAAGATCTGAACACAATCTGGTTCAGCCAGTTAGGGAGCCCAGGAGTTCTAAAGGTTAATGAGGAGGGTAATGATGGAATGGAGAAAAACAGAGCTCAGCCAGTGTGCCACATAACCCTTGGGGCCTAATATTAAACCTACAGGACATATGTATCAGTCATTTACTGGGCAATAGGCCCTTTCTTCACCCTCTTTGTTTGCTAGATGGAGACCATACAGTACCTGGAATGTAGTTGCTTTGTGGCTCAATACCTGCCGGGAAGTTAGTGTTCTCTGGAATGGAATGACTATAATCGTCTAATGGCGGGAACTCTGCTGGAATCTCTGTGTGCCTTGGTACCAGCACTGGAGGTAAAACTGAACAGATGGAAAGAAAACAGAGCAGGACAGTGACATTAGCAGCAAGTTTATAACACGACACCTTACATTGACCCAACATGAAATATTGGAAAATGAGGAGAAACCCAGTCCTTGGAATAACATTCTCACACATGCAGGTAACTCCAATCAGCATTCAGAACTATGCAAGTGGCTCCAGGAAAGGCTAGTGGTGAAATATTACTATCTATTAGTAAGTGCTGACAAGATGTTTGGTGCTGTATAGGACACAAAAATAAAGACAATCCCTACCCTGAGATATTAGCAATTTAAGGGTACGTCTATACTTACCTGCCGGGTCGACGCGTAGCGTTCGACTTCTCGGAGTTCGAACTATCGCGTCTAATCTAGATGCGATAGTTCGAACTCCGAACGCGCTCCCGTCGACTCCGGAACTCCACCACCGCGAACGGTGGTGGCGGAGTCGACGGGGGAGCCGCGGACTTCGATCCCGCGGCGTCTGGACGGGTGAGTAGTTCGAACTCAGGTAGTTCGAGTTCAGCTACGCTATTCACGTAGCTGAACTTGCGTACCTTAGTTCGACCCCCCCCACTTAGTGTAGACCAGGCCTAAGAGAGAGTCACAGAGAAGACAAGATACACCAGGAGATGAAAAAAGAAAATTCTAAGTTAGAGCAGAGTTAATATTTTAGGGTCTCTGTATAGAAATCTAGGGCTGTTCTGCTGACTGACACGGAAAGATAGACCAGCGAGGTCCTATTAGCTACAACTATGGATATAAGAGAGAGTTTGAATCTCTCGGAGGCACAGGGAGCTAGGGACAAATAGAGGGTTTGTGCAGGGAGCAATCCTTAGAAACAGCTACACTCATCAGCAAAACCTGGCAGGAACTTTATTGTTATTTAAGTAAATAAAGAACACCCCAGGAAGAGAATTAAAGGTTGGACTCTCTCTATGGGCTTGTCTACACTACCCACTGGATCAGCGGGCAGCGATCAATCCAGTGGGGGTTGATTTATGGCGTCTAGTATAGATACAATAGATCAACAGCTGAGTGCTCTCCTGTCGACTCCAGTACTCCACCAGAACGAGGAGCGCAAGCAGACTCAACGGGAGAGTGTCAGCTGTCGACTTACCGCAGTGAAGACACCGCGGTAAGTAGATCTAAGTACGTCGACTTCAGCTATACTATTCACATAGCTGAAGCTGCATATCTTAGACCGACCCCGCACAGTAGTGTAGACAAGCCCTGTATGTGCACACAAATAATAGGTTTGGAGCTTGGCAGGAATGCAACCTGCTTAAACTTAGATTTTTTTGATTTTGTGTGTGCTGAAGTTTCCCTCTCTTCACCATAAATAAAGATGTAGATAGATGCATTATTTCACCACAAGAAGTGGGAGGGAGCTAGGGAGGGGTAGCTAATAATAGAAACCTTTTGGTTTTAAAACACCACGCATGCTATTTTTATTTTGTCCTGAAACTTTAAACAGATTCCTGCCCTTGCATGGAGAAGCTGAAATTCCCAGAATGTCCACAATACCTGGAGTCTCCACTCTTTGGTAGTGATAGGGGTTGACACAGACTTCATCTTTCTTCATGTTAAAGGCATACTCGCACATCTCCATGGCACGCAGCTCATGGTGGCTATGAAGGTCTGGCCAACGCCATAGCCGGCAGTAGATTACATGGGGAAGCCCTTTACGGTGGGATACTTGCAACCGGCCATCTAGTGATCTGCATTAAGAAAATAATGATGATAATGAACATGTATGTGTTTTGCTTTTCTTCATCTCAGAGATGTACAGTATTAAAGAAAACTGACAAAAGTTGACAACTGGGCTGGAACTAATGTATATGTAAAAAAAAAATACAGATTATTGACCAGGCTCTGGCAGGTGCTGTGCAAAGGTACCCAACAGGAAGGTTGCAGCTAGCAGCAGGAGAATGAAAGCTGCCCTGATCTGGCTCCCCTCAAAATCCAGATGCCACTTCTCTGCAATAGGAGCTGCAAAGAAGTATTCTAGGACACTGCCTAGATAGGTAAGGAAGTCTGGGTGTGTCAGTTTCTCTGACTCACAGATGGCTTTATTCATTAACAGCCCTGGGGCAGATCATTCATCCTCCTGGCAAGAACTAATTTGGGGGCAAAGAGAATGGTGCTGTGGGGGAGGCTGCTTCCTACCAGAACACAGCACATGAATGGTGCTTCTGAAGCATACTTACTTGGCCTATTGAAGAGACCCTTTGGATAGCTCTAAGAATTTGGCCTTACACATGTACAGACAATATGTTTTAAAAACATATTAATGAAAGGTTATAACTTTTAAAAAACATAAGAAGACATTATAGTCTATTGCATTGTGATCATCCACAATGCAGATGCCGAATACAATTAATACAGGCACTCACATTTTTAAATGCCAACAAAAAATTACTTTATGCCAATTTCCCACACTTAAGATGCCTAATTAAACAGAGAGGGGGGAAATTAAACCAGAAGACCTGCTCCACAGTCTGTAGGTAAGAACATGAAACTTCTATGTTTAGGGTTTTTTAAAAATTATTATTCCTACACTGAGTTGTCCCCAAAAATCTATAAACAAACAGAATTGTTTTCCCACTAAATCCTCTGTCTGGGTTCAGGAAGTAGTGATTTCCCCACCCCAAAGAGTTATAAACTAGCCTAAAAAACAGGGTAGAGGATGGCAGCCCAACAAGACTCTTCCCAATAGCAGTGCTAGCGGGACTGTTATAACATACACACACGTCTTGTAAACATCTTTATAACAAAGAGTGATGTAACAAGTAACTAATACTGGCTATAGCTGACCTGCACTTCGTTTAGCAATGTAGCAGAACTCACAGGTTGCAAATAACTGTATGCAGAAAGCCTATAAGGAATCTGTACCACCAAGGGGCCTGCTCTCACAGGTTATAAAAACACCCAAAACCTGTGATTATGTTACAGCCTGAAATATGGCTTAAAGCCCTAGGGCTTATTTATAGTATACACATATTTCTTTATGGTGCTCCTCAGTTATTATTTATGGATCACACATTCTCAATGTGCAAAAACAGAGCAAGGGTGTATCCCACTCTTCAGATTTTTCCGTGAAGGGGAGGTCAAACACTTGAATATCTGGCATATTTACCAAATCTCCTCTCAGGCTGAGCTTTGCTGCTAACAATCTGCCTCATTCCTTCTTAGGACATTTCAAGCAGGAAATAGGATTTTCAGGTGAAAGACTCAACAGAAGAAGGCCAGATATAAAATGTTTCTGAAGAAACGGGAAGGACTTGCATGTCAGAATAAAGTATTCTATCAAAACCCAGGTGACCAGGGATGGTATTCAGGCACACTGGGGGGCTTGATGGAAGGGAATCATTAGAAATGGATTTATCCAGATTCTAGAGCAACCAGTTCAACAAAATCTACATTACCTAAAGTTATAGGGCCTGACTGGGCTTCCAGTGAGATAAATGGGAGCTTTGGCATTGATTTCACTAGGGGCAGGATTAGATCTTTATTCTCCATCTACTAGTTGATGATAACGTGGAAAATTTCTAAGTTAATATCAACAGGTTCAAAATAATTATTTTTGCACAGGAGGAGTTTGTTTATTAAAGTTCAGCAAAGAAACAAAGGATTAAATCAGACCACTTTTTTTCACTTCCTCGGTACTGACAATGTATAAAAAAATCAGTGTGCGCTAGGAAGGACAAAGTTATTTAGGGTAGTTCACCACATCTGGATGGAGGCAAAGAACAGAGGGGGAAAATAGCATATAGATTATCACAATCATCTCAGTCCCACAGAAAGCATAATCCTGACTCATTTTCCAACAATTTCCAATTACTGTTGCCATTACAGCAGCACAGACAGATTAGATTGACATTAATAGCTGTCTGCTGTACAAACTGAAGGGGAAAGTTAATCCATCTGTTTCCTCATGCGTCTTTGCTTTTTCAGCAAGACTTCAAAGAAAGAGAGAAGGTCTAACACAGATAATGCACCACCTGGGATGACGGATGAGCAAGGATCATTCTCCTATACATTTGTCAGGATGGGACAGACTTTTTATACCTACAAGGTGAATTCTCCCATCAGTTGGAGGGAATATCAATCTCCTCCCAGTACTCCAAGTATCCTTGGTAAAAGATGCTGAGGAGGATAGGGGGAGGTGAGGTGAAGCAATGCAAATGAGTTGCCCTTGTATGTCTCAGTCATTTCCTGGATGCCATGTGAGAACACATGCAAACTTTCACAGAGTTTCCAAATATCCAACAAGAACAGCCAACAAAAATCCAGGAAAGCTGTGTCAGTCCCTGTTGCTTCCCCGGCCTGTCTGTACTTATATTCCCATTGTGGCAGTAAAGCATGTGGTATACAAGAGAGGATGAAGATACAGGGAGGAGGTTACGTTTATTTATTTATTTTTAAATCAAGTATCCTTTACCCCATACATGGGCCACTGGATTTTGTCACGTGTTAAATGAGAAACACGCTTGTGTACCCATACATGCACAGTGACTGGTAGAGGGCTTGAACCTGGCAGCAAAAGCCTTAGCCTTGCTGTCTAACTAAATTAGTAAAGTCTGCCAGATAACACTAAGTCCTTGTCTACACTACCGGGATAAGTCGACCTAAGTTACATTACGTGAATAACGTAGCTGGAGTTGACATAGCTTAGGTCAACTTACTGCGGTGTCTACACTGCACTGCGTCGACGGGTGATGCTCTCTCGTCAACTTACCTTTCTCTTCTCGTTCCGGTGGAGTACCGGAATTGACCAGAGAGCACTCTGCAGTCAATTTAGTGGGTCTTCACTAGACCCGCTAAATCGACCCCCCGCTGCACCAATCGCAGCGGCATCAATCTCCGGTAAGTGTAGACGTGGTCTAAATAGATGGCTTTGCCCTACCTGGAGTCAGCAAGAAGAGATACTAAGCCAATATCCTGCCTCAATAGCCATCTAGATGTTTAAACCATGGTACACTCAAACTCTGAATAGCTCTATTGCGATTATGTGAAACAACAACAGGCTAAAACCAGATAATTCACAGTGACTTCTTCTGAAGCTCCATATTTTTATTAGAATTTATGCAAGCTGTAGAAAGTGTGTTTGGTATCTGAAGTTACTTGCAATCTGAGTGCTATTTTTGTGATAAGAAAGGAGGAGAGATGGACCAGTCAAGGGTCTTATCTAAGGAAAACCTTTTGAAACAGAGCAGAATACATTTTATTTCAGAACATAGTAATAATGAAAGGCAATAGAGGGAGAATTAAGATATGCACAAAACACTCCTATGGGTTAATTATTTTTTCATTCTTGTGAAATCTCTCTTCAGCCCTCTCCGTAAAGGGATTTGGGATGAAAACAGCCCAATGGTGTCTTCTTGGGAAGAACGCCAGCTGGGTTGTAGGGCAGGCTTGCTTCTTCTGTTGCCCCATCTGATACTGGACACTGTCTGAGACGGGATACCAGACTAGAGGGACAGATCCAGAATGCCAATTCCTATTTTCTTATGACTGAGGGGTTTACTGGGCTATAAACATGTTGCTCAGTAAGCTACCACAATCTGCTTAGCACTTCGCCATGTGATGCACTGGAATGATCCAAACAACATTCAATTAAATTCCTGCTACACTGGTCTAAGTTGCTCATGCAAAAAAGATATACTCAATGCACCATTGGCTTCCATTTTGTTTTTATCTAGTTTATTATTTATTACTAGTTTCCGGCAGCACCCATAGCGTGCTAGGTACTGTGCAAACATAAAAGAAGGCACGGTCCCTGCCATGATAGGACAGAGGCAAGCCTCACTACCAAAAGAAGCAGGACTGAGGAGAAGATTACCCGTATATCCTCCCCTCAGTGCTTGGATGATACTATGATGCATGGTGGGGAAGTGATTACATTTGTGACTCAGATGGGAGGAGTTAATCATTAGAATTTCTATCCTTCTGTGGCACCACAAGCTCTGTGTGAGTCTTCTCCCTGTGCTACTTTCATCCAATTCAAATGCACCAGGACACAGATAATGCTGTAATGCATCCTCAAGTATTTCTCCAAAATGCTCCTTTCTGTAAAAGGGTTGGAAGAAACACATGGTGCCAACTAGCAGGAGCAGATGTCAATGACTAGAAAAAGGCAGTGGCTTTTGGAACAGCTAACTGCAACAACACAAAGCCTTTTGTTTTTTAGCTTGCTTATTTAACAATGCTTTCCAGCATAGGAGGTCTGCAGCCTGAGGCATGCCTGGTTTGTACTAAGTAGAGTTCTGGTTGGTTGATATGGAAGGATATTTGGAGGCTGAAGCACTGAAACTGAGGCTGTAATTGGAACATGGGAGCCCGATTACCATACTCAACGGAAGTTTACTGGCAACCCGAGGAAGTAGATGTCTCACACACACAGAGTAGATCTCTCCACGAAGCAGGTGCCAAATCTCCCTCCCCCCATCCCCACCAGTCACCTTTCATAAACCGTAACCTCAACTCTAAGCCTGAGATTTTCCAAAGCTGCCTAAGGCATTTGGATATCCAGTTCCTATAAAAATGAATGGGATCTGGGCATCCAAATCTCAACCACAGTGGCCATTGTCACGGCAAATATATTCTCAACTGAAGTGAAGACAAGTGTCCATCGTGGCCTTTCTCCAGTTCTCTGCTAAGCTGCTCCCTCATCTTCCATTTAACCAGCCTCTGCTGAGCAGCTCTCCACTTGTAGATTGACTTGATGCCAGCCAGGATACTGTTCCACACCCATGGCTACTTCACAGGATCTTCTTTCAGTGCTCAAGCTCCTTAAATGAGGTTGTAATGTTGGGTGATTTTCTCCAAGTGCAGTACCATTTCCTGTGGCAGGAAATTATGTTTGCTACCATTGGCTGCAGCTGAACCTGTAAAGTGTCCCAAAATTGTGTGGTGGGACTAAGCAGCAAAGGATGTGGAAACAAAAGTCTCCTATGACGCAGAGATTTTAAAGGTGGAGCTTTATGTGGTTATTCCAGGCTGCTGCCCAGGAGCAGCACATTTTGGTCTACCCAACATAGCCAGTGTGTATTCACAGGCAGCAATATAAGAATAAGTGACAGTAATACATGTGAACTTGAGAATGGACCGAGATGTTTTCCCCCATGGACCATATCAGTCATCTAATAATTAGTCATAGGTGGTAAAATACCAAAGAGGGAAATGAGATCTAGATTCCAGAATACAGTCACTACATTTGTATGCCTGAAGAAGAGCATAAGTTACAGTTAACACAACTGCCCAGCGGCATCACCAGAAGTAATATTTTAGACCAGTGTTTCCCAAACTTGGGACGCCGCTTGTGTAGGGAAAGCCCCTGGTGGGCTGGGCTAGTTTGTTTACGTGCTGCGTCCACAGGTCTGGCCGATCGCAGCTCCCACATTCCTCAGCCCGCACAGCTTCCAGCAGTTCCCATTGGTCTGGAGCAGTGAACCGCGGCCAGTGGGAGCCGCGATCAGCCAGACCTGCAGATGCGGCAGGTAAACAAACTGGCCCGGCCCACCAAGGGCTTTCCCTACACAAGCAGCCTCCCAAGTTTGGGAAACACTGTTTTAGACTAAACAGATTTAAGAATGACCCCATCGTTTTTATGTTGTTCAGATTCCCTTTTGTTACATAACTGAGAAAGTCTACTGGACTCAAGAAAGTGTTACTTCAAACTGTATCCAAGCTATCCGCTGCCCAAAAAGTATGGGGCAGTAATGAGTTTTGGTGGTAAACTAAAGAAAACATCTAAAGTAAATATTTTTCACAACCCGCTATAGCTTTCTGCTGACTAAACTCTGCAGAAGTTGAGCAGTGAGTAGGAGAATGTTGCACTGCAGAATGGGAACTTGGTTTGGAGGACTAATGCAAAAAACGTGGTTGTGCTATTAAATTGTTCTCTTTGTTGTGAGATGCTGAACGCCCTCTTACCCCCTGAAGTCAGTGAAAACTGAGCATGCGTCCCACCTCCCAGGAGGACTCAGCACCTTTCAGGAGTGGGACCTCTGTCATTTCCACTTTTCCTCATTTAGCATTTTCAGGTTTGTCTTAAAAAAGACTGGATTGTTCAATCCTCTCCTTCAACCATCTACCCTACAATTATTGGTGAGGGCAAATTCAATCCCTTTAAAGCAAGCAAAAGTCAGCAGTGCTTAGTACTACACATGATGCACAGTTGTAGTGAGATTACTGTCAGGTGGCTAAGTTCAAAATTTGGCCTACCCTGAGTCCATCCTGCACAACACTCCTCCTCCTTGCCACATATACACACTCTCATTTGCAAAGTGAATAACACTTCTATATCCATTCTCATTTTCCAAAAAAGCCAAATGCTTCAATACTCCTTACAACAAATAAATACAAACCAAATCTAACTGTCAAACTGTACAATAACAAACCAGTGTGCATGCGGAATGAGGGTGAGTGTGGAAAAAGAAAATTGAAGAAAAATTATTTAAGTCTCAAGCTTCCAAGGGGTTCTTATTAAAAACAGCGAGCAGACGTCTGTTTTTAAAATGACAAGTGGCTTGTCAGTATGCTTTTAAAATGCACCATTACCAAGAATTATATCTACAGGTTGTGTTTTTCTGTTAAGCACCAAACATGATAAGTAGCTCTTTACTGACCGCACACCTGGTGTACTCAAGAAAAGTAAGCATTTATTCACATAGAAAAATCTGGCTTTTGTTTGCAGAGAACTGAAATATCCGTAGAGTTTCACAGAAAAGTTGGATAAAATCTCAACTTTCCCTGAATACTGGCCAAATGAGCAACACTGAATAAAAAATGACCCATGCAGCACATTTGTAATTCAAAAGTTGATCCCTTGCCATTTCTTTCTCCTCAATTTGCTCAGCATCTCTAAACTTTCCAACATGTGATTCAGCTTAACAATATTAGTCAATTTCTAGGAACAGGAATAAACGTATTCTGTTAAGGGTTGCAATGTTGATATATTATGTGTGCACACGCATACAGGAATCTAATAATAAATTAATACTGCTTCTAGTTAGCACTTCTGACTACCTGACAAACATAATTAATCCTTATCACATCTTTGTGGGGAAATTATGTATTTGTTACTCCCATTTCAAAGATGTGAAAATTGATATGATGGAGGTTATGTGATTTTCCCATGGCCAAACATGAGTCGGTGTCAGAGCCAGTATTAGCTCTCAGGAGTTCCTTACACTCAGTGCTGTCTCAAGAGCACAACTCTCTTTCTATAACCTGAGTTATTTCACACTGGTAACCATCTCTCTTATTTGCACCTTAGTATAGCTAAAGGAATGTCTACATGCACAGCACTGCAGTGGTGCAGCTGCACCAAGGCAGCGGTGCTGCTGCAACATCTCTGGTGAAGACACTCTATTCTAACAGGACAGAGCTCTCCCAGTGGCATAATAAAACCACCTCTGTGAAAAGCAGAGGCCATGTCGGTGGCAGAAGCTCTCCTGCTGATATACCACTGTGCACACGAGCACTTATGTCAACATAACTTATGTCACCCAAGGGGTAGTGTGTTCACACACTGAGCAACATACGCTATGCCAACAGAAGTTGTAGTGTAGCCATTGCCTAAGAAACTCCCATTCCTCTTTCTCTTCCCACTGAACACTCCTCCTTCTGAATCAGAAAAAATATCCATAGGGTAAATACAGACCCACTCATCTGACACGTCATATATTTTGTTGATCTCTTAAATGTTCTTTAGGTACAATGCCTCTGAGCATTAGCAGTCCTTTTAAATTTGCTGCAAAAGACAGCAGAAACAGTGCAGTTAACGGTGTGAAGCAGTGGCCCACACAGGGTGCACCTTCAGGGTGTCACTGTGCAGTTTTCTGTGGGTCTTAATTCGTATCACTGTCCAGGGTCACAACCAGCGGGTGGCACAACTAGGTGTATCAGCTGGCCATGAGATCCTGTGCAGAGGGATTGCTACCTACTGGGGATGCCATACTAGAGGCAAAGATTTTGAAGGATGGTAAGAGAATTCCATTCCCTTTGACTTCACAGGACATTTTGTTTGCACATCAGTTGCAGCCTGCTTGACACTACAGGAACAGTCAAGCTGTCCTTTGCATATTTTATCTCCCAGAGTCTTCATTACCTTTTGAAATGTGCTAGTCTTGATTTTGGTATTTGGTTCTTGTTTTTTCTGGTCAACAGCTAAAGAAGTACAGCACACAAAGGTGATGTCAGGATCAGATTATGACAGCATGAGTCATTTAATAAGCTTCCAGCAATGCTAAACGCTTTAGCAGGGGCCTAGGGACCTTATTTTTCAATGTCCAATTTCAGATTCAGACATCAGCATGTTTTATTGGTTTACCATAAACTAACTGTCCATTGTTACTTTGTTAAATTTCCCTCAATTAATCTTCTGTTGTGAAGATGTTTGATCACTGAGCTGCACCTACTTTGTCTTCTATGCTGGCATCCATTCAACAGGCAATTCGTAATTTAATTTTCTTTAAGGCTGTGGCTATTCTACATTCCTTATACAGCATCAGGCCCAAAGATGCTAATTTAGGGCTGATATAACTATGGACTCTGGCTTTGAACTTCCCAATTAATAGATCTATACTCTTCCTGGGTTGAATTCATTGTCCAGTAGAATATATACTGCAGAGAAGATTGTAGATCTCAAAATATACCATTAACCTTTGGGAACATGGGGACACATTTCCCAAGCAGCACACAGAGCTGTAGACACTCAGCATCTACTGACTGCAACTGGGAACTATGCAGTTAAGCCAGCACACAATGCTTTTGAATTTGCCCCTTTGCCAGTTTTATAAACAACTCTAACTTGGGGCAGCCCATGGTTGCCAGTTATTAGGAATCAAGAAAGTTAACAAACCACAAATACTCTTAATTGCAAAAAGAATTTTTTTTTTTTACCCAGTAAGTGATCATTTAAAAATCTACCATGCTCTCCACAAATAGAAATTGGCACAGAGTAGGGGAAGAAGATGGAGATTGTGTCCAGAAATGCTTAAAATGTTCCAATTTTAGTTTTTTGGTTTTTTTTAAACACAAGATTTTAATATATATTTAAAAATATCAAACAAAATATCAACAAAAGAAAATGCAAAACACAAATTTCAGATCTCCATCTACAGTCTCTTGTGTGGCTGAACTCCCCTCAGGCAAACCTGACATTTAGTACATTTTTCTAATATCTTAACTTTAGGTACAATACTTCTGAACAGCCCTGATCTTTTTACTGTGTTTATTTACCAAGCTCTGCACCAGACTCATTTAAATTTATTTGTATGTCGGCCTGATGGAGGCTGAAGTGGGGAGAACTAGACACAGTGAGAAGTTCAGTCTCTCAGAAAGGCATATCCCTCTTTGAAAGCACTTTAATGAATGAGCCAAAGCTCACCATTACCTCCCCAAATCACGGGTCTAACGCCAGCCTCAAACTCCTGAAAGTATGCATTCTCATCCCAGCTGCACCAGCAGGCTTATTCTTTCAAGGGAGGCTCCAGGCATACTGATGGCTCTGTTTACAGGCCATGAGGGAAAGTTCCATGAGGCAGGAAGAAGAAAAAAAAATCAAGATGACTCAAAGCATTTTGCAAAATACTTGGTGCATTCAACACAAAAGTCTTGAAAAGGAGGGCTGTGTAATATGCCTACACAATAACACACTACCTAGCTGCCAAAAATGTAAGGACCAGATCTTAAGCTGCTGTAAATCAGCACAGATCCAATGACTTCCAATGCTGCTATACAGATTTACACCAACTGAAGATCTGGCCCTAAAATTTCTGACTATTTAAACACTAAGGGGCAAATCTTCAGCTGGTGTAAATTGTCCTAGCTCCCCTGAAGTCAATGGAGCCAGGACAATTTACACCAGCTGAGGATATTTCCTTAAGAGATCAGAAGCAAAACAGAATCCAAGGATTAATATGCATGCTAAGCACTGAAAAAGAAATTACTACATTGCCTAGTTTTCAACTGATGGAGAAAATTGTACCTCAAACACACATGCTGTTTAAAATAGAAAGGATGGGTGGGTGATTGGCAGTATCACTACAATGACAATTTTCAGGCCCTGGACCATTCCCCGCTACTTGTGCAATTCCCACTGTTTTCAATGGGAACTTCAAGGCTGAGAGCAGCATATGGTTGTTAGGAACCGAGTCCTCAAATAAGTGTTTGTGTGTTCTATCAAGTTGGAATTTATCCAATCTTTCCTATGGAAACACTTTGGTGTTTGGTGCAGAGAACACATGTGCTTTATAATAGATGTAACTAAAAATGCACTATACAACAGCCTCTATCTTTTTTGGATTACTTTGCGGCTACTTGAGCTTTATTGCAGTTATTTTATTATATGGTAAAAAAAAAAAAAGTGTCACAGCTTCCCTTTCAGTTTGAAAAATAGTTATTTCAAAATCTGATGTTCTGAGCCAAACCTTTTTTCTTGGACTGAGTAATAGATCAAGCGTAAAATTTTCAGAAGTGCCTAAATCCCATTTTCAAGAATGACTTACACATTTAGGAGCTTACGTTTAATTGAAAGTCACTGGGACTTCATTACTCAGGTGCCTTTGAAAGTTTTACCCCAAATCTCACCTGCTCTACGTTATCTTCGTTCTCAAGCAGCTTTAAAAAGCAACACAGATGTCCAACTATCTGCATAATTCATATGAACTAAAATGCATCGCAAACATGGGGCTTGATCCCACAAACACTTATGCATGTACTTAACTTTACTCATGCAAATAATCCCTTTGAGCTAATGGAGCTATTCACAAGTGGAGTTACAAAAGCAACTCCCTGACCATTTTAATGGAATTAGTTTGCTTTTACAATAGTCAACAACTTGCTCTTTTTTCCAAATTTAAAAAAAAAAGTGATTACAGAATCTTTAGTCATTTCATTTTAAGCAGTTTTCCCCCAGCAAAGCAAGAATCAGACCAGCAATTAACCACCTCTTTCTTCTTTTCCAAATGAGTTTTCCCATCTTCCAGCTCACTCTGGTCTTCACCAAGTTGTTAATGAATCAGTTTTGGATGAATCATTTCCTGTGTGTAGACTGCACGCTTCATCACAGAGAAGATTCTCACAGACTTCCCTCTCTGGTCAGATAAACCAGATGATAAAGAACTGCCTCACACTACCAAAACAAGCCTTGAAGTTTCCAAAGAGTTAAGAGCAAGTGCCTGCATGTATGAAAGAGCATGGGGTGGGGAGGTGAAAAGGCCAGTTGTGTTAATTTTACAGCTCCAACTTCCTCAATTATGACTCACCATCAATGCAGGAGAAATCTAGTTTCACAAATAAAAATGTAAAAAGTGCACTGTGTAAGGGGAATTCTGCAGCTATCAGATGAAAAGTCTTGTTACGAGTCCACAAAAATTAACATTTTACAATCTCTTGCCTTTGAAATTACTAGTGAGATGTGGGACTCAAGACCACAAGAGCAAAAACAAAGAATCTTCACAATTTTTTCTCTCTTACAGCTAAGTATTACAGCACACTTCTAAAAGCAGGATGTTAAAAACTCTAGCAGATTAGGCAAAGCTCAATGTATAGTAATGAGCAAGGGTATTTTTCTTAAGAGCCAAGGATCTGGTAAATTCAGAAAATCTATGCAGGGGTGAGGCCTGGGGAAGGCAGAGTTGAGTTTTGTGAATTATACTTGTATATGGAAAAAATAAGCTGACTATTCAGTACTTGGGTAGTATTATTTGCAGGAAATAGGTGCATAAAATTTCAGCTGAAATGGACACATTTTCCACAATAGCTGCTTTATCAAAAAATAGGAAAAGTTTTCTCTGCTTACCTGAAAATTTCCTTTCCTCAAAAGATGAGGTTCACAGGTAACAGGTATTTCACCCTGCTTACAGCTTGGGGGCAGAACCAGACCGTCAGTCACTGACAGTAGATAAGGCCCTTAGGTTCCCCCTAGTTGAGATAATTATCCTTACTGTGGAAGTTCAAGTCTAGTTTCCTAAATTACAGAGTCTGTGGAATATACTTAGGTGAAAAAGCACAGTAATTTCTCCTACTGCAGTACACAGGAAAGTTCCCCTAACAAAACAAACCCAAATCTTTGGATGTCAATTTCCATCTCTATTCTGTTTGTCTTCAGGGTGGGCTGGATATTTGGACTGTTACTTGAAGAAAGTAACATATATTTTCCTACTCTTCATTGTGGAAAAGGTGCAGAGATCCATCCAATGGGATTTTTACAGCAGTGTGACTCCATGGTGGGCATCAAAATCTTAAAGCTTCAGCTACTGAGTTATGCGAACATATGAGAATCTCAGGCCATGCTTTTACAGTGGAAAAGCTATAACAGCAGTGCAGCTGCATCGGAAGATCTCCCATGTAGCCACTCTGCGCCAATGGAAGAGAGCCTTCCCGTTGACATAATTAAACCATCCCCAATGAGCAGCGGTAGCTATTTCCACACCATTGTCCACACCAGTGCCCCTGTCAGTGTACCTTATGTCGCTCACTTATGTCATATCAACAAAAGGTGCTAGTGTAGACACAGCCTTAGCTTTCATTGGTGGGTGGGGAGGAGATTCAATTGCTAGCTCTAACAGTTGCAGAGAAAAATAACAAAAATTTATCCCCTGTGTATCCTAAAGGTTCAAATATCAGAAAGATAATAATAAACATGGTGTTTGTTTTCTTTCAGATCTCATGATTTGTTAAACCAGTCTCAATTTTTTGGGGTCTGACTTCTGATTTTGTAACATTTGGGGTTGGCAGTACTGTAGTTGATCTTCGTGTAAACTCCCCATTGACAGCAGTAGGAGTTCAGCTGGAGATGGAGAATAGACAAGTTAATGGAGGATATTTAGACAGACTGGATGGGTGAGGTAATATCTTTTCTGTTGGTGAGAGAGAGCTCTTTGTGGCTCAAAAACTCTCTTCTCCAGGTCTGAGAAAGGTATTCCCAGCATCATAGCAAAATGCAAGGTGGAACATATTGTTTAGCTTAAATCGTAAGTTAGCACATATTGTACGGGACCATTCAAGGTAGAGTGGCCCATTGATATCTCTGCAATCATCGGGCAAAGAGAGGGGGTTAATGGGTTACAGATTGTTGTAATAACCCATAAATCCAGTGTCTCTGTTCAGTCAATGATTTTTAGTGTCTAGCAGAATAATGAATTTAAGCTCCCAAGCTCATCTTTTGAAAGTGTTGTGCAGGTTTCCTTTGAGGATGAGGACTGATTGGTCAGATGTAGACTGACTGCTCTGTGGAAAGTGTTCAACCACAGGTGATACAGTATTTTTGTCTTATTTTCCAGAGTGAGTTCATCTGAGAGCATAGTGATTATCTGGTTTTACCCACATAGTTGTTATGGGGGCATTTAGTGCACTGGGTGAGGTATGGTCTCTCATCAACAGAAGTTGGTCCAATAAAAGATATTACCTCACCCATCTTGCCTCTCTAATATCCTGGGACTGACATGGCTACAACTACACTGCATAACAATTCACGGATGAGAGGCCATTTGCCAAGATGATCAGGGACCCAACCCCATGCTCTGGAGGTCCTTAAATTGGTGACTGACAGAAGCTGGGACTGGATGACAGGGGATGGATCACTCAATAATTGCATTGTTATGTTGAATCCCTCTGAAGTATCTGGCACTGGCCACTGTTAAAAGACAGGATACTAGGCTAAATTAGTCTGACCCAGTATGGCCATTCTTATACTGTTCCATACATAGCCCTGAATTTATACTCAGCCCCTGGACCATAAATTATAAATAGAATTTGACCCTCTCCCCTAAGAATCTAACACTCCTGATATAATGTATTTAAGGAAGCAATAAATTACATTTCATTTGGCGACAAAATACAACAGATCAAAGAAACAAAGAAATGTTCACTTAATGTTGTACTTTCTGTTTTATGCCACATCAATATATCCTGGCTTATTAATGCTTAAATGCTATTGAGCCCAAACACAAGGAATTTCAGCATGAAGGGTCCTACCAACCGCTAGAGAGGTTACACACATACATGATGCAGGAAACACAGAAAGAGGCTTTCATCCTATGAAAAATTCCCCTTGCTTTGGGGAGCGTGGGGGGGAAGCACCCCACCCTCAGGAGTTCAGCCCCCAAAACTGATCCATCCTTTGATAACTACAGGGATTCGGGTGGATGCTGCAGAAGCAAACAGGTTCTGTGTCTGCACTGCCCTAGCTCTCCCACTCCAAGTCCTCTACAGCTGCTTGGCATCCCTCCTCCTGCAAAGTCCATGCTGTCCAGGGCCTCTTTATTACTCCTGATAATCTTTATTACCCTTCTCTGAACCTTTTCCAGTTTCACCATATCTTTTTTGAGATGGGGTGACCAGAACTGCATGCAGTATTCCAGGTGTGGGCACACCATGGATTTATATAGTGTTTATTTATGTAGTGTTTATTTTCTATTCCTTCCCTAATAGTTCCTAGGGTTCTGTTAGCTGCACATTGAGCTCAGGTTTCCAGAGAATTATCCAAGTGACTCCAAGATCTTTTTCTTTAGTGGTAACAGATGTGGTGCAAGAGGCAGAATTTCTCAAGCTCAGAGTAACTAATGTGGAGAATGAGGGGGGCAATGAAGGGCATGAATAATATTTTATGAAAACACTGAGGCCTGGGCATATCATTAGCAAATTAAGTCTATCCTTTCTTGTCAAGGATTTTGCCTTCACTGGCACCTGCCAAGGGTGTCAGCTGACATCATATACAAGGGATTAAGCAGGAACAAGCAACCAGAAGAGTTGAGCTCATCAGAAACAAAATATCCCATATTAATGCAAATGTCATTAGTAATTAAAACCCAGGGAAGAGCCGATTAAAAAAAAACAAATACACACATAGAAAAACAACCCCCCTAGACTCAGCACAAAGAGCCACCCTCCCTGCAGGCCAACAAAGGCAGATTGTTCCTAAATAAAATGTTTTTCCAAACTTTTCCATGAGGCCTCCACGCATAACAGCTGCAAACATCAACTGCATCAAAAGTCAGACAGACAGACATTTAAAGCAGCTTTCTCGTTGTCATCCCTATCCTTGCCAAACTAAAGGAATATCTTTTATTGGACCAATTTCTGTTTGTGTGGCTCAAAAGCTTGTCTCTCACCAACAGAAGTTGGTCCAATAAAATATATTACCTCACCCAGCTTGTCTCTCTAAAATCCTGGGACCGACACAGTTACAACTGCACTGCCTAAAACTAGAGGAATGTTATTTAATACCTGTACTGGGAACCTCACTGAATGAATGCTTCTAACCAGGACTTCCGAGAGCTTGCAGAGGAGAAGGGGAAGCAGACTCACTGGTAAATATTAGTTTGTACTGAAAAAGCCAGAGTGTGTTGTAAAACTGCTTTTTATTTCTGTGCCAGCTTCACATCATTCCCAGTCAAATTTGGCAGGGTGGGGAGACATGGGGGAAGTGAGGATGCATAGGGAGCAACACTGACTTGGCTTGTCCAGGAAACTGGCAGCCCTATCGGCAGAATTATAAAAAAAAATGTTTGAAAAGTCCCTATTTCTGGGATTTTGTTAATCTTGCCCCTCTCCCTCCTTTTTAAGCTCTTTTCCTTTGGCGTCCCCCCGCAACAGCTCCACAGGAGACTCCGGGGAGTTAATACAGCTCAGAACTCTGTCCATAGCCAGTCAGACTGCCATGTGGAATTGTAGCCAGGTTGCAAGCAGATGGTGCTGTGGAGTGTAATTCATTCATCCTCTGTTCCTACTCAACAGCCCAGGCAGAGCCTCCACAAACAGGGTCCCCATAGAGGTGGAATCCCCATTTTAGCACAGGCAACCTTCTGGGCTTTAATGTTGGTAAAAGATATTGACTGACAGTCTTGGAGACTGACAGCCTATTTGTCCACACAAGTACAGTTTGGGCTGCAACAATAGAAGACTGCTCTTCCACTGCCTCAACCTGGACCTGAAAGGAGTACACATAGTGGTAATGGTTCACATTGACTGCCAATTACTGCTATTGGTTGTGGTTTCCATGATGTTGACCCCTGTCCTCTGGGAACTAGACACAGACCAAGCTCATTTCACAAAGTATTACCAAACTGAATTTATACTCCATAACCATTCTCTCCTATTTACTGTTCATCTTTCAGCCCTGGGGAATCACAAAATACTTTGTAAACTAAACATGTAGAAGAATCAATTAATTCATCACTGAAATACAGTCAAGACTGGGGTGGAACCTAGAAGCTGTTAAACAGCCTATAGAAACACTATGCAGCAGTTTAGGGAATGAAGTGACAAACACAACCACTGAAACCAATTGAAGCTGGAGGGGAAACTTAGGAGGTAAAATATAATTATGCAAGATGAAATTTAGACAGGAGCCCAAGGCACAGTGTACTTCTGCTAAAAGCACCATGAGGCACATAATGGCAACAAGCAATTAGAGCCTTATTTTTACATCTCATTTTCAGCAGCACAGTGCACTTGCTAGGTCCCTAGTTCAGCAATGACTCAGAGGGAAGAGTGCCTCTTACTGACTCATCAAGACGACTTCCCTGGATGGGAGATCTCACTAACCACACCTCCCCTAAATAATGACAAACTTAATTTGTGAGATACAATGTACATGAGGGAATACTATCTACACACATTGCTTTAATCTCTGCTCATTTCTACATTGTTACATGAAAAGAATTGCATTGACATACACAATGAAAACAATAGGGAAACAATGTGATGGCAGTGACAAGCTTATGCACAAATATTTGGGCAAAGAAGTCAAGACAGCTCCCCCCCACAGCCCCCCCAGTGACTAAGCCTTTGAGCCACACACCCACTCAACCCTCAAAAACAGCTCCATGAAACAAAATTGCTCATTCTAAAATACACAGTCACACGTCCTCCTCACAGCACTAAGTCTATTTACTAAGAGTCTGCACAGACTGTCTGCTTTGCAAAAAACAGAATCCAACTCTCTCTCTCTCTCTCACTCTCTCCCCCGTGAGACATTAAATGCTGGAAAGGGTCCAAGTCCTTCACCCCTTCATTTTCTTTATTCCATTCCCTAACCTCTGAGTTCACAAACTCTGCAGCATTGTTCAAACAGATAGGAATTTGGGAAACACTTCTAGCTGCTTCCAGAGAAACCATATCCAATGAGATCCAGTCCATAATGGGATCAGAACTGCACCAGACACAGCATCTTTAAGGAGAACTGTTACAAACTAAGAGGCAGTGTTGTACTGTGGAGAGAGAACGAGTCCAGGAGACCTGAGTTCTATTCCCAGCTCGACCACTGACCTGCTGTGTGACTTTGCGAAAATCCACTTTTCACCTCTCTGTGCCTCAGCTCCCCATATGTGAGATGTAGGTAAAAATCCTTATCCACCTTTATAAAAGTGCTTTGAGATCAGTCAGTGATAACTGTTAAGTATCATTACTAAAAAGTTTCTAAGACATCTGGGGAGTTTGTGTCACCTTGAGAGCTATGTTATAAAACTGTGCTATACAGACTCTCCTCTCAGAGGAGAGTTTTCTAAAGCACTCAGTTTTCAGAATAATAATCTCTTCGCACATTGACCAGGGAAAACATGTTCATAGAGTGTCAGGGTTTAAACACTGGTCTGTTACAATAAAAAAAATTGTTACCTACCTTGTGTAACTGTTGTTCTTTGAGATGTGTTGCTCATGTCCATTCCATTCTAGGGTGCGTGCACCCACGTTCACAGTTGTCGGAGACTTTTGCCTTCGCGGTATCCATAGGGTCGGCTGCGGCACCTCCTTGAGTGCCATGCTCATGCATCAGTGTATTAGGCGCCGCCAACCCTACGCCCTCTCAGTTCTTTCTTGCCGGCAACTCAGACAAGGGGCAGGAGGGCGGGCAATGGAATGGACATAATTTACAGAAGATAGGTAACCGTTCTTAATTTGAGTGCCTGCTCATGTCGATTCCATTTTAGGTGACTTATGAGCAGTATCCTCAGAGGGGGCTCATAATTCATGGTCGCGGCTTGCAGCACTGCTCTACCGAAACCAGCATCATCCCGGGTCTGCTGGACATACACGTGAATGGACGACCAGGTGGCCACCCTATAGATGTCCTGGATAGGTACCTGGGCTAGGAAAGCTGCCAAGGAGGTTTGCACCCTGGTTGACCAGGGAGTTACGAATAGCAGCAGCGAATGCAGGCGGTGATCCAAGAAGAAAGTTTTTGAGCAGACACTGGACGACCTTTCATTCCATTAGCCACTGCAACGAAAAGCTGTGTAGATTTGCAGAATGGCTTGATCCATTCAACATAGAAGGCTAGAGCCCTTCTGACATCTAGGGAATGCAACTGACGCGCCTCCTCCGACTTATGCTGCTTTTGAAAAAAGACAGGCAGATAAATGTCCTGGCCCATATGAAAGACTACAGGATGGACCACTGCCCTTCTGGCAACCAGGATGGAGCTGTACATGCCTGAGTCTGCTGTCTGACCCTTGTTGGCGACCGGTAAGGAAAGGGTGAGGAGGGTGCCTGCCCGAAGAGCGGTACTGGAGAGTTGGAGACCCATGCCACGACCAGGAACGATCCCACACTGAGGGGCATCGAAGCCGAGGGGACCACTTAGGTGATGGGGATCTGTGCCATGGCGATCTCTGGCGGGAGGCCCAGCGATACCCTGGGTATAGGGATCAACGTCGTGCCTCGGGTTTCCCATGCTTCATAGGTGTCGACCTTGGTTAGTGACCTGGGTCTTCTAACCGGAGATGGAGGCTGCAGCACCAGGGTCTTAGGCTGCGGTGACGGGGATTGACGCCTGCGGTCCAGGACACTCCATTGCTTTAGGGGGAGGTCCCATAACCAGCTTGCCCTTAGAGGTCTGTGCCTTAACCGGGTCCATCGCCTGGCCTGGCATCTGCAGTACCAGCTAGCGTACTTGCTCCTTGGCCACTGGTGGCCCTATGAGGGGCTGGGATCCCCTGCCACTCCTGGGAGGCGGAACCCTGGCTGGTCTAGGGGGTCTGACCATAGCGGTACCTGTGTAGCTCCGGGGTGGCCACGTGACATAACACAGGTCCTTTGCCCAAAGCCCCCTTGTTCTGCGGTGCCGACAGGACATTGGGCTTCAGCCACTTCTTGGGCACCAGCAAGGGGAAATAGTGCCAGGCAGATTCTGGTGCCAGCGGTGGCTGCGCGCCGACACCAAAGTACTAAGCGTGGAGTCTGATTGGGAGGGCTCTGAGGCAGAACAAAACGCAGCCTCCATGAGGAGGGCCCTCAGTGAATATCCTGTTCCTTTTGAGTTCAAGGACAGAAGTTTTGGCAGATCCTGCACTTGTCTTTTCTGTGTGACTCCCCCCCAGACACTTCAAACAGCTACTGTGGGGTCACTAATGGGCATCAGCCGAGTACCCGATGAACTTGGCTTAAAGCCTGGGGAATGGGTGCATGCCTCATTCCACCATGAAGTCCCAGCTGGAACTCGAACTAGCAAAACAATTATACAACACTTTACTTAATGGTTGAACTAAGTATCTAACAACTAACTACAAAGGAGACAGAACAATGAGCTGAAAGAACCACTAATGCTCTTGCAATGCAAGACAAGGCACTCTGACCAACCAAGAAGGAACTTAGAGGGCGTAGGGTCTGCGGCGCCCGATATAGCAACGCATGAGCATGGCACTCAAGGGGCGCCGCAGCTGACCCTACAGATACTGCTAAGGCAAAAGTCTCCGACACCTGTGCACATGGACGCGCACACACGCTAGAATGGAACCGACACGAGCATGCTCTCAAAGAAACACGAGTTTGACTCCAGCATGCACAGGGCCATAATATGGTGACCCAGATTACATACAGTACTGGAAGCTATTAAAACTTCCTCTAAAGAACTACCAGATTTTGCAAACATTGTTCACTCCACCTCCTGAAGTTTTCCTGGGTTTCTCATTCACCCTCCCTGGTCCATTCAGTCTGCTATCAAGTTTTGATACATATTCCTGTACAAATTTTTTTTTTTTAAATAAAAGTCAGAAGAAAAAAAAAACCAGACCATTCCTTTCTTTCACAATAGATGAGATGGGAAATGTTTTAGCTAATCTCCTCCTCCTCTCTGGCACACCAGATTACTATTTTGCTCCCTCCAACTCATCAAAAACACAGCTGCTAATATTATCTTCCTGACCCTTCAACAAAACACCCCTTCTCATCCCTCTACTACTATCATCTTCCCTGAGGTATAAATTTTAAAAACTGCTCAAGGCCTCGTCTTCAAGGCCCTGAAGAACTCTGCTGTGCCCCATGTCTGAGATCTCATCCCTTATTGTGATTTCTATCCTTCTCACCTTGCTCAGGATACATATTATGCTCCTCCTTTGAGTTTCCTGTTCCCACTCCTGTCTTTCTTCCATGGTACACCAATGCCCAGAACACCCTCTCAATCCCAACAAGCCAAACTCTTATTCATGAGCTTGTTTCTTCTGGGATGCCCAATTCAATCAATTGCCAGCTCCACCACCAACTTGACACAAGAGAGGAGAGTCAAGGGAGAAGGACTGAAAAAATAAAAAGTGAACACATGCTATGGTTGCACCTTCCTCTAGGTCTCCCAGTAGCTCTTATCTTGTATCATTTAGACTGGAAAGCTCCGGGGAAGGATGGTCTATTCTCTCCCCGCCCCCCCACCCCAAGCACATTGCTGGCAGTTAATTAATAAGAATAAAAAGGCAACTGACATATAGTTGAGCCTATGCAGAAGGGAAGGGCGTGTCCTCTTTCAGCCACTTTAAGTCACTATTCCTAGCGGAGGCTCTAGCTTTTTTGCCGCCCCAAGCACGGCAGTCAGGCAGCCTTCGGCGGATTGCCTGCGGGAGGTCCCCGTTCCCACGGATTCAACGCAGGGGCGGCTCTAGGTTTTTGGCCGCCCCAAGCAGTCATGCCCGGGAGGCGCCCCCGAGCCGCGGGAGCAGCGGACCTCCCGCGGGCATGACTGCAGAGGGTCCACTGGTCGCGCGGCTTGGCTGGACCTCCCGCAGCTGCGGACGGTTCACTGGTCCGGCGGCTCCGGTTGAGCTGCCGCAGGCATCCCTGCGGGAGGTCCAGCCGAGCCGCGGGACCAGCGAACCGTCCGCAGTCATGCCTGCGGCAGGTCCACTGGAGCCGCGGGACGAGCGCCCCCTCCGCAGTCATGCCTGCGGCAGGTCCGCTGCTCCCGGGGCTCCGGTGGACCTCCCGCAGGCATGACTGCGGCAGGTCCGCCGGCCCAGCCTGCCGCCCCCCCGGGAAAGGGCCGCCCCAGGCAGGTGCTTGCCCCACTGGGCTCTGGAGCCGGCCCTGATTCAACGTACCTGCCACCTAATTACCGTTGAATCCGTGGACCTCCAGCAGGGAAGCTGCTGAAGGCTGCCTGACGGCCACCCTCGCAGGGACTGGCAGGGTGCCCCCCCGCGGCTTGCCGCCCCAGGCATGCACTTGGAGTGCTTGTGCCTGGAGCTGCTGCTGTTATTCCTGCACAGCTCTGTCCCAGGGCTGTGTCCACTGAAAGCTCCTGGTCTCCCACTCACAACAGTAACACAACTTCCTCAGTGTCCAATTATCTATGTATTTATATGGCCTCCCCACCTCTGCAGTATCTTATCACTAACCAGGTATTTCAAAACAGACACAAAGAGAGTTAACTTATTTCTGTTCCTCTTCCTTCTCAGCTGGTAGGAGAAATGGCTTCATTACTTTGTAGGGTTTTACTTCCATATATATATATTGTGTTTGTGAAAATATAATTGAGGGACAGAGTTCTGAATGTCCTGTGCTTAGTGGATCACATTTCTCTCTCTCTCTCTGCTGGTGGCAAGTTCTACAATTCTGATCCAGTTCCTACCCAGAAAGAGGACATGTCCTACCCAGACCATTGTAGCTCATGTTTACTGGACCCCTTACTCCAGCTCTTATTGTACTTGAGTGAAGTATAGAAGTGGGGAAGGATTGCATTTTGGGTCTCTCCCCAACTGTAACGAATATGGTGCATGTGGGGGGAGGGTGAGAAGATGTGCACTGATACAGTAACAACAGTCAGACTGTTACATTTATTATAGTTAGTAGCACCATCCACATTTCCCACTGCTTCATAATGCTGTGTGTTATGCTGTTGGCCTGAAGAATTCATCAGCAGTCAGCTTACCACAAACTCAACATGTGTAAGACGGGGCCATGGTTTTATTAAAAGCAATGCAGGGCTTGTTTCTATAAACATTATGGCTATGTCATGTAAAATGTAGTGTTACTGCTTAACTGTTGGCTGAACCTCAGACGAACTGTTACATGAGGCAAAAAACAGACCATCAAAAATTTGCAGTCAAATATACTAACACCAAATATTTTGTCATATTAGCTGCACCCTAAAAATGTAACATACACAGATAACACAGAGAGACGTTACTGCATATATTCTACCCATTCTCTGTATTCATAATATTAACAATAAACATACTTTGCATTTATGTAGACCTTCCATAATGCACAGCACTAATTTTAACCACTGTACACACATGGACCCCAGACACACAGTGGGCTATTAATTACTAAAAATCTAAAGCCCTTCCTAGAGCCAAGATGCAGGGCTGTAGTGGAGTCTCTTATCTGGCCGTTTGCCACACTACTCCAGCCTTAGTCTTAAGCAAACACAGATTCTCCTCCCTTTGCTGGAACAGAACTGCACACACTGATGCCCCCAATTCATCATTTAAATAAATAAATAAACCAACAGTGTTGCCATCTGCCCTTCCTTAAACAAATCAGAACCTGTGGGAGCATCACCTTTCTGTCAGTGACAGAAATGCTGACTCAACACAGCATGGGTCCTGAAAGCGGGCAGCAGAGTTTTAAAGACTTCTAAAAACAAAAATTAACACAGGGAGTAAAAAGGAAGCTAAGCAAAAGGAGGTCAAGATTATTACTGACCTCTGCTTTCTCGCTGAAGCACCATTCTATCGTGCACTAAACAAAGATAGGAAGATGACCAGGCCCCAGTTAATTACACTCTTTCTTCCTCATCCCCACTTTAAAATATGAAAATGAAGGGGGAAATTCATTATTCAGTGTAAGTGAGGGAATAATAGAGACTTCTCCAGTTGCAAAGCAAGTTGGTCCCCTGGTCAGGACACTAAATTCTGACTCAGTAGTCCCAGGTTCAATTCCTGCTCCATCACAGACTGCCTGTGTGATTCTGGGCAGTTATTAGTCTCTCTGGTCCTCAATGGCCACCTGTAAAACAAAGCTACTCAGACTTCTCTACCACACGGGTGTGTGAGGATATATTAAAGATCATGAGGAGCTCAGATACTACTGGAATGAATGACATATAACTCAAAGCCAATAAATCTAGATAGCCACTGAAATAAGAAACCATTCTATGTATTGCTAAATCATTTAAACAGCTACACTAGTATTTTGTCAATATGTATAGACTGCCATGAATTTTGTTAAGTCAAATTCTAAAGGAGAGAAGATGAGAGAGGTCCAGAAAAACTGTTAATTACCTTCCAGGAAACAAATATTAGTTTTCACTAAATTTTCCAGACTATCAGGATACACTTCTTTGCATGTGCAATACATTTAATTAGTAATGCTTCAGACCTCAGCACTATTGACTTTTGAGGATATTTTATTATTTATGTTACAATAACACTTAGGAAGCTCCAGGGTTATACTGATCTAGGATCTGTACAAGGAGGAGTCCCTAACCCAAGGAGGTTATGATTTAAGTTTATGACCAAGTGCAATAGGTGGATTCAATAGACAAACAGGAAGGAGGAGTACACAATATGCTAGAATTAACAAAAAAGGGTGGAGCAGCCCAATGAAAAACCACATCCCCCTCTTGGTTATCAGGTTTCACTTCCATGGCATCTGTGATGACAAACTTACTTAATTTGTTGGTCATCTGGGGAAATCAGGATAGACAAGAGGGGGGAAGGGGGGGTGTAAATGAAAGCGAGATGGAGAAAAGCTGAGAAAAAAATAAATGCAAAAAATTTATAAGTATATAAAAATAAAAGGAGTGGTGACAGGGAAAGGAGGTTAGAGACTTCTGGCCTCTTCATATATAATATTGAAGCAAAAAAGAGCACACATCCCATTTGCTTTGCAGATCACCTTATCTATATACACAACTAGTGTTATGCCTGTTTCTTAAGGTTTTTTCCCTCTACATGTGGGGAAGATAAAATTTGTCTTCTGCAACTGGATCTAAGAGGCACACCTTTACACCTGTATGAATCCAATCACAGTACCTGAGCCTTTGTTATTTATTTAGATTTAATCACGTTTTAAAAAAAACATGGGGTACCAAAACCTTTAGACACTGTGACTATTACTAATCAGTAGTAGCAGTGCAGGCACATAAGAGGGGCACTAAGACCCTGTAACATTCCTGGTTCCACACTTACAAAGAAGGCAATACAAAATGTAACCTACAAATGACTCACCCACAGAAGCCACTGCTGGCTAAGTGGTATGCCTCCATACCGCACCAACTTAAAACACACTTGCTTCCACAAAACCTCTGTGATTTTGCCATCCATGGGAGGAACAGAAGTGCTGCATGTGGCTTGTTAGATGGAGATGGCAAGGCCAGTGCCTAAAATACATGCTAGCCCTGCAAACGTACAGAATTTATGCAGAAAAAGAAGTAAGATTAATTTTTAGCAGGCAATGAACTGCAACACCCTGGAAGGTGGAAAAAAGCTGCATGAGATTTTCCTGAACCAAGTCCTGCAGGTGTCCATAGGAAAAGTGCTGGAGGAAGGCCAAAGTGCATACCAGAGGTAGAGGAATCTTCATATGACCAAGACTGTGGCTGGTGCACTCCTCTTCCAGAGAGGCTGTGAAGACAGCACATTATTTGTGAAAAACTGGTGTAAAACGCTAACATCCTTACCTCCTGTCCGTGCCGCTCATGTCTGTCCCTGATTTACATGGAAAGGTACAATACAGTCCTCAGTGAATAATTCATAAATGCCTACATGGGCACTCAGAGGGCCCATTTCAGCAAAACATCTAAGTATGTGCTTCAATCCAATTAACTTAATCTGTGCTTAAGCGCCTTCCTGAATAGGGACGGACTTGAGCAAGTGCTTAAAATGCTTTGCTCAACTGGGGCATAAGAAACCATGAAATCTTGCACAGTACTATTCCACTAGATAATGGAGCAGATTTTTTTTTAAAAGCAAAAGATCTTCATATTATTTTGTTCTCACACAAAGCTGGGTCATTTCAGTGCCTGAGCAGATAACACTCAAAGATATCAGGAGGAACCATCAGAGAAAGAAGCCATGAATGACTGTTTATAAGCTAATATCTCTCCTCTACCCAATTCTCAAACCCTGATTAAATAAAAGCCAAGATAATTCATATTTTACTTCCTGCTGTAAAGTTCTGGCAACTGTAGATCTAGCATTTGACTGATGAAAGGCAAAGCAGGATATCAAGTGTCATTGACTTGATACACTATATGCAAAAAAGAGTAACTGAAGGCAGACAAGAGCAGGGGTTTACTTTTCTTTACCTAACTTGGGCTTCATGCACCATAAAATAATGAAAAAAACCCTTCATTTGTAACAACTTTTTTTTTGTACAGGTCTATATGAACTGAAATCCCTTTAGAACTAATTCATTTGAACCTATTTAATTTTACTTTGTGTCTGATAATAGCAAAACCCTATGCATCATCTTGACTATAACAGTAATGCTTTTTAAGTTTCTTTTAGTGGCTGCCTCAGACATGCCTAAGATAATTTTATTGGCCAACTGAGGACTAATGCAATACACATTCTTTGAACAAATGCATTTCCAGAACTTCAGTCTCAGAAGGTGATCTTGTGAATGAGCAATGAGAAGTGTCTGCTTTGAAGTCTTCTTGGAATCAGCTACAGTTGCTTAACCACTGATCAAATTCTAACAGAAAAGGCTTAGAGAAATGTTACTTCAAACCTAGTTTATCTGCAATAATGCAATATTACTGCACTAAAAACAGAACTCTCTCTCTCATGAAATATGCACTTATACAACTTCTGAGTATTTAACTAAGATGTTTAGGGGGGGTGTTTCATCCCTCCCTCCCCACCCCCCGAACTGTTCCGAGAAGAAAACACCCATACTGAATGGAAAACGGTAACTTTTAAAGTTTTCACTTTTAAAAAAATAAGATAATCTGCACATGCTAAGGATCAGTTCTGTTACGTTTACTGGCAAAGGATTAATGATTGCTTTGCTCTACTGGGCTGTGTGCAGCAGTTCTCAGTAAATCACTCTCCGTTTTTCTTTCAGCTAGACAGCTCATTCTCCTGTCAGTACACAGGGGATTTCGGCATCTTGGGCCAAAATCAACAACCTTAACCTCAGTCAAAGCTCATTTGGCTGATTCGCCAATGCCTTGCACCATGAGTAGTCATCGGTACAAAGTGGGCCAGATTCCTGGTCCCTATACTACTACTTTGTGCTGCTCAACCAGCACATAAGCCGGCTTTGTAGCCTAACAGGCCAACAGACAATTACCCTGGCATGGGGGATTTGTAGAAGGAATAGCACCGCCAATGTAGCCAGCTCAATTACAGCCCCCTTCCAGCCGCAGAGTTTGGGGTGGTAGCTGAAAGGGGGAGCACCTGGAGGGCCCCTGCACTCCAGCAATTCCCAGATGCTGGAAGAACCCTACAGGCCTATTAGCAATCAGTACAGATTAGAAGCGGCTCTGGATCTGCCCCAAATTATGCTGGGGACCTGGCTGATATAGAACTGACAGTGGGATCAAGGTGCTGCAAGCAGCTTCTTTGTGCACCCTTTTCTAACTTGCCCCTGTGCTTACTGTGAGCAGCAGAGATCTGGGCCACTGAGTTCAAAGGTTGGTGTAAAATGCTGCCCTTGTGTGAGTGAAGAGTTTTGATTTAACAGTGTTTCCTGATTAATTGCACAGGTGTAAAGGACTATACGAAGTGCAAGGCAATGGAGAATTAGGCCTATTATCCTCAATGGAAGCTGCTGGGTGCTTAGCACTTTTGAAAACCAGACTTTTAGGTGCCTAAACATGGAATTAATTTAATTAAGCACTTATTTTGGAAATCTTGACCTCTCTTTTTCCTGGGATCACACAGGGTTGGTTACAATAATAAGGCCCCAAAGTCTACTTCACCCAAAATTCACTATAGAAGACTGCTGAAAATACACAAGTTATTTTTATAACATTATTTTAGAACATAAGAATGGTGATATTGGGTCAGATCAAAGGTCCATCTAGCCCAGTATCCTGTCTTCCGACAGTGGCCAATGCCAGGTGCCCCAGAGGAATGAACAGAACAGGTAATGATCAAGTGATCCACCCCATCACCCATTCCCAGCTTCTGGCAAACAGAGGCTAGGGATACCATCCCTGCCCATCCTGGCTAATAGCCATTGATGAACCTATCCTCCATGAACTCATCTAGTTCTTTTTTGAACCCTGTTATAGTCTTGGCCTTCACAACATCATCTGGCAAGGAGTTCCACAGGTTGACTGTGCGCTGTGTGAAGAAATACTTTGTTTGTTTCAAACCTGTTTGTTTAAAAGCCTATTCATTTCATTTGGTGGCCCCTAGTTCTTGTGTTATGAGAAGGAATAAGTAACACTTCCTTATTTACTTTCTCCACACCAGTCATGATTTTATAGACCTCTATCATATCTCCCCTTAGTCAATTCTTTTCCAAGATGAAAAGTCCCAATTTTATTAATCTCTCCTCATTCAGCAGACGGTCCATACCCCTAATAATTTTTCTTGCCCTTTTCTGAAACTTTTCCAAGTCTATAATATCTTTTTTGAGATGGGGCGACCAGATCTGCATGCAGTATTCAAGCTGTGGGCATACCATGGATTTATAAATAATTTAAAAAATTATCTGCCTGATTTATTTTGGAGGTAGGAGAAAAGGGAGACATTAGATACGAGTGTATATTAAAATTTTTATTTACATTTATTTTGTTCTGCTCCTGTAGCTCAAAGAGGCTCTATATTGTATAAAATATATTTCACAGGAAGTAATTTCATAATGTGAAACAATTTATGCAACGACTTTTTATTTAAAACTTCGGAAAAAATAACTATGGTTTACTACATATTCGTGGTCCTTTCAAAGAAAAAAATATCATTGCTTTCAACCTGCATTATGACTCAAGAACCCACCCACCTTACAGATCTTAACAGATCTCAAGTTAACACATTAAGGCCTTATTTTACTTTAAGTTCTTCACTGCCTAGCTGAGAAGCTAACATAATTGAAGAGAGAGTCAAGAGAATCCACATCCATGTCAATGAAGCTTCATTCAGTTTAGTAACTTTCTGCTTAGTAAAAGTGAAAAGGGCTGGGAAAATACTACATAAAGGAAGCTGGAGTTGGTACAAGAGCGAGAAGGTGCCAGGCAGAAACAGGAGTACACCATGCCAACTGGCCCAGAATCTCAGCTGTGGCATGCATGGCTCAACTCTGGACCAGTGGAGGGAGGAGACAGGTCATCTTCCTGTAGCCAGCTATAATCAGCATTAGGAGCATAGCCTGAAACAGCCCCAAACACAGGGGCGAATCTGAGCCATTATGTCTCCTCTTAAAGTCAGGTAAAGCTGATTCATCTTGGGATGTTTTATTTACACAGTAAACCAGGGCACAACCCACATACTATGAAGGCTAACTCACAATGAGGCACTTCAGCGACTTCCATTCAGTAACACCAGGCAGACATCTTGAAGGAGCTCACATACAACGTAAGCACCTCATTTTGAGTTATGAAACTTCATAAACAAAGCACACAAAACAAGCAATGGCAGCCATTCCCTCTAAGGAACATTCTAGTTTGGGACAGGCCTGCTTTCTTCTTCTTCTCAGGATCAGATTAGGAAGTCATGAATTCTCAAGGTGGCCTCTCTGGATAGCATCAGCTTCCAACCAATGGTGTCTCAAACATTTTGAAGACAGAAAGGGAGATTTTCAGCACTCCTCTATGAAATGCTACCTGGGCCCTTTCCAAGGTGGGGCTATTGGGCTATGTTCCTTGGACATATGCCTTTGCCTCTATCACATTGCTGTGGTTTCCCTGGCATTATGCTTACATGGGAGACTTTTTACAGCAAGTTCACGGGAAATGACATCATCAGCTCTCGGCTCAATCAGTTTAGTGGAAACAGCTGCTTTCAAAGAAGCTTTTCTATATATTTTCAATGGCTCTGGAGCACCTTAAAATGCAAGTTCACCCAAGCCTATAAAATATCATAAAGAGCTTCCAGTATAAACACCCAGACACTGATTCATATTCACCCACTGCACCACTAATAACCACAAGGCGATTTCCTTTAGAGAAGATGTTTACTTTGAATGTATTGTCACTGGACATATCTAGTTCCAAAACACAGCAGTAACAATGTTTCTTACAACTGATAGCTGTGTGTTTGTTGCTATTCTGAAAAATATCAGTTACCAATGAATCAGTGTCTCAACTCACACTGAGAGCATAAAGGCTTTGCAGGTGGCCAAAGTCTCTACTAAGAAACAACAGCAACAACAAAAAATTATCAGACTGACACTATCTTTCCTTCCTATCAGATAAATTACTGCTCCTACTAAGCACTTCATACAAATGATTTCATAAATCCTTACAATAGCCCTAGGAGGTAGGCTAGTATTACTCTCATTTTAAAGATGAGGAAACGGAGGCACAGAATGGCTAAATGACTCACCCAATACATAGTGAGTATCAGCAACAGAACTCAGAAGGTCCCAATTCCTACCACCAGGTTTGTGCTACTGGACCAAACCTCTCTCTAGATGAGTGTTTCCCAATATGGAGCAGGGAAGGACCAGACTAATGAACAGCAGTAATAGCATGTGTGCGCACTGGGAGGGATGGAAGAAGCTGCAGTAATAAAGGACAGAGAAGAGTTGTGGGGAAAGTTGCATAGCTCTTGTTCTGTAGCTCCTCCCTCCCTCCACTCCCATTGTAAATATGCCTCTATGGCTGTGTGGGAAGCCGTCCATGCTCCCCTGGCTGCATGCAAAGCAATGGACAGCTCCACCTGTCTTTCATGGCTGTTTCTTTTGCATCTCCCTGACACAGCCAGTTCTGGTTGCAGCTCACACATGCAGGAAGGAACACAGACTTAGGCAGCAGAAAAGCATGACAGCCCAATCTTCTTTTCTAGAGAGCGAAAGCATGCAGCTAAGTGCAAATGGAGCCACCTCCCTGTGGATGGCCATTCTCCTGACATAAGCAGCATGGAACCTGCTAAGAAAAGGTGCCATTAACAAATATAAATACTAGAAAAACAAAGACTATACAAAGGAAAACAGACAGGAGGGAGAGAAACAATGGATTGGAAAATACAAATGATAGAGCAATTTTGCAGAGGCAGGATGCCTGGGGACAGGAGGATGGCTATCCACCCTTTGAAGGTGGGTTCCAGCACAGAAATGGTTAGGAACAAATAAGAGACTCCAGTGGACAAATCAGAGAAGTCTTGAAACATAAGTTACATACTACACAACAAGACAAACGACAAGGCTTGGTGGCTGTGTCCTTCATACTGTGAGGCTGCATTTAACAATAGCTAGAAGGGACCAAACACATCACTAACGGCACTGATGTATGTAAAAAAAAAAAAAACACACACACACACTTTACAGGAAGTGAACTTTTATCTTTGAACCACTTTGGCTACATTCCCAAACCACATTATTTAGAGTTTGAACTTCAAAGTCTTTTTTTCTGGACTAATTAATCTTTTTTTTTCCCCCTTTTTTTCTTTAAAAAAACCCAACCCTCTAAAGCATGTTTGGTAACCGACTTTTGAAGTCAGTAATAAAAAACTAATGGCACTTGCTTCATAGGTATTTATTACCAGGCATGAATGTAAATTCTACCTAGATATTTTAAGTGATTTAAATGTACAGAGGATGTGGCTTTCAGGCGAAGTCTAAAGCATACTGTATTCTGTGAATTATGGTTCAAAACTCCTAATGATGAAATTAATTTCCAGTTTGGATGGATAATTTCAGGAGATATTATAATACTTAATATATTTATTTGTGCAGTGCACAGAAACTCTGCCTCTCCCAGCGTACTACACAGTATAACCCATTTATGTTTTTTCTTGTGATATGAACAACTGCCACTAAATCTAAAAGCACCCACAAGCACACCATAGGGAACATGTCTACACTTGCACTGTGCACCAGTTTTTCCATCTTTACTTCTACCATTCTAAAGAGACTAGTGATTTTGGGATCAGGTCTGGGACCAGGGAGCCAGATTCTGATGCCTTTATTCATTCTGAATAGGTCCTTTCTCCACAAATGGCTCCACTGACTTCAGTGATGCTGGTGGAAGTTACTGTTATCGGTGGGGACAAGGGATTCACGGTTAGGCCCAAAAAGTTATTGTGGCAGAGTCAGTAGAAGAACCCAGTCACTGTGTAGGCGCTCAACTCTGCCACTCGCTGCTGATGTAGGTAAGTCATTTCATTCCCCCCATTTACCCATCTGTAAGTTGCAAAATAGACCAGTATTGTTATTTCCAAGTTAATGTTTGTAATGTGACTGGCGATTCTTGGATGAGATGCACTACAGAAGGCCAAAAATGCCCTTTCATAAACAACATTATTACTAATCTCACAGATTTTTTAAAATGCACAGTTTGAAATGTTCCTAGACTGAGATTGTGTATAAGCACTTTCAACCAGGAGCAAATTTTGACAAGTGAGTAGAACCATCCTGATAAAGTGAAGGCCGATAGACAATAAGCAGAAGTGAAACTAATGGGTGGCACTATGCCAGAAAATTAAAGTGTATATTTTTCATTGATGCAAAATATGTACTTCTCAGTGACTGATATTTTAAGAGCATAACGTAAAAACAACTTGCATTGTGAAAAAAAAAAATTTCCTAAAAACGAATGCTTTAAACCTCCTCAAACTTGTGGGCAGCACACAGTCACCACTCCTTCTGGGACCTGCATTCCCAAAGAGCAAGCCTTTCCTCATGTGTGGTGTGACTGGTTAAACAATTTATTAAGTTATGTTGTGTCTTCTCTACCACTAAATATTGCCCACATTCTGTTTCTGCAATCAAATCACCTCACTCCTAACAGTGATCTAGCTGTCGTGTAAGCCAACATATGGGTCTTATACTATATGTTGCTACACAAGCAAGCACAAGACCATATTTCAAGTTGGCAGTGATCCCATGCAGAACTTAGGGACCTTCCCCCACCCCCACAAGGTATTTTTCAAACTTCCTATTTCTGCTGACAAAGCACAAGCACAGGCACATTTCTGCTTCAGATATGGTGCAGTACTGTCATTATGCAACTCTCTTTGTTTTGCTCTGGACAGCTTTTGTAAAGCTTTGTCATCTCTTGATGAAAATCTCTCTCGAGTTGGAATCTCAGCTTTTTTGGCTTTTGGTGTCACAAAAACCAGGTTTGTACCAGAATCTTTTGCTGATATAGTAATGTCAGTTAGGGGTGTGATTTTTTAAAATATTTTATACTGGCGAAAGCCCTAGTGTAGCTGCAGTTATACTGGCACAGTCTATTTTGCTTGGAGAATTGGCATAAGATATACCAGCAAACTATACTAACATTTTCCTAGTGAAATTAGGCCTCAGTGTAACCTAGTTTTCTTTACAAATCCTAAGAACTCTATTTTTTTAGTAGCTATTCATTCTTAAATGCAGGTGTATCATCTACAGTGCTGAGGCAAGTGTTGCACAGGGTACGTATTCTACTCTTCTTTTGTACTGAATACATCTATTTTCATGAAGCTCCTTTTTAGCAGGGGTGAATTAAGAGGAACCAAGGCCCAGAGCCACCAAAATGTCACCCAGACCAAATATCAAGCTGATCTCTTCCAAATTGTCCCTTGAGAGCTTTCCTCTCCTGCCAGTTCCCACCTCAGGAACTGCCTCCATTTTTCCATCACACTGGGGGAAGCTAAGGACAAAAAGCAAAGTCTCCTCCTAGACCTCTGGTTTTCAAGGAAAAGGAGCTCTCCCTGGCTTCTTTTCCAACTCCACCAGTGCCAAGGATGGTCCTCCTCTGTAGTAATCACCAGGGAGCAACTGGGAGATTTACACGCAGTACTGTTTGCCAACAGCAGGAAGCACTCTCAACCAGAAGACTTACAAGAAGACTACAGAATCTCGATACATCCCAAATTCTGAGTGGGGACTTCTCCACTCAAACCCTGCCATCTCCCTTCACATTTTGTCTGCAGCCTGGACTCGCACAACATGAACAGCAGGGTCAAGTTAGAAAGCTACCTGTAACAGGCAGGGCCCAGATCTTCACATGCAACAGATGGATGGTTAATGTGCTACTGCCTACACATTCATTCTCATCTGCAGACATTCTCTCAAAAGCAACAAGCCGTGAGTTATGATATGTATTTAACCAAGGCCCTAGTGTACTATACTGCATGCATCAAGATATATGTTGCAGAGCTGCACTGAATTATTCAGCAATGTTCGTTGATTACAAAGTCATTCAGCAGGTCTATTGGTATTCTAAAAATACATATACAAAAATACACCTCTACCCCGATATAACACTGTCCTCGGGAGCCAACAAATCTTACCGTGTTATAGGTGAAACCGCATTATATCAAACTTGCTATGATCTGCCAGAGCGCGTAGCATCCCCCGAAGCGCTGCTTTACTGCATTATATCTGAATTCATGTTATATTGGGTCGTGTTATATCGGGGTAGAGGTGTATAACTAATGTACATTACTTGCCTGGTAAACCTCTTACTGAGTAAGCACTTTCTTATCACTCTTATCCTTCCGCTACTTTTCCATTCAACTTATGTCATGCCACATTTTGCTTGCATGCTCATGGGACAAGGGATGGCAGATGGGATTAGCACTGAGGTAACTTAGAAGCACAAGTCACACAAAGTCAATGGACTTATGCTCCTAGGTCACTTAGGCACTCTTTGAAATCCTACCTCATGTTGTGTGAGGTCCATGGCACATTTCTGGATGCTTGGGGGGAAAAAAACCCTAGCAAACAGCAGCAGCAGCCCCCAAGCAGATGTAGGGAGGATACCTGCATTCCAGCTCTCTAAGCCTCTAGTAGTCCTATGGACTTAAGTGGAATTACTGAGGAGTGTGATGCATGCAACTTTGTAGGATCAAGATCTAGCGTCCTTAGCCCTGCATGAGTAGAGTCTGAGAAGGGAACAATCAAGGGTGAATGGGACACAAGCACTGGTGAAACTGGACGAAGCAGGAGGAGGCGGGGAGGAGGCAGCCATGAGCTCCTGCCATGTCGAACTCCTACATCCCCAAGAAGGGAGCTCCACTCCTGTGCAGTTTCAGAACTTCATACAGCATGACAAACAGGGAGTGCTACGATGAGACTGGTTTTTAACTCCTGGCCCCAATCAGATAACGAATGATAGTTACAAAAGGTTATATCCCTTGAGTTAACTACCAGCAGAAAGACTGCAACCGAATTTTAATAAGAAACACATATCGTGTTGTATGACTTATAGCTTTAAACTCTAGCAGTTTAGAAGGATAACAGAAAAATACATTTTGTTCATATAACTTCTCTGTGAAAAAAATAGTATATTTTATGTGATTTTTGCTTTTCTGACAGTTTATATATTTATATATATTTTATAGCTTGTCATGGGCATAGCGTACCAGAACATGTCTTTAAATGCATTCCTTTTAGTGCTTTATGAATTATACAAAGGATGACTGCACAGGTTAAAAACAGGGTGCCATTGACCTTCCCTTTCCTCTTGTATTACAAAATCTGCAAGGAGTGAATAATCTTACTTAGCAAGTGTGTAAATGCCTGGGCACACCAGGGTCAGATAAAGTTCAGTGTTCACTCTCAACTTTCCTGCCTCTGGATTTTAATCAAAACCTTTGTGTTATTTTAACATAATTTTTATAGTTTAATTTCCTTTTTGTGGCTTTTTATTATTAATGTTATTGACCTTACTGCTGATATGCAACACCCATTCCATCTCTCGCTAAGTCTGGAAGTATTTGTGGATTTTTCCCCTCACTAATTAAAATCTTGCCTCACCCACCCTCTTTACTTACCACATGAGACCTACGCTGAAGTCAATAGCAAAACTCCCACTGACTTAAGAGGACCCAGAATTTCACCACAGTCTTCTCAAGAAGGATGCTGCAATTTATCAGAGCAGCTACCAATACTTAGTAGCACCAAAGGGTATTTTAAAACTGATTTACTTTGGGCCTTAATGTTAATGCTTGCACCTTTCATAATAAGTTGGACCTATGCAAAGTAAATGAGAAGTGGGCATACAAGCACTTTGCCTAGGTCTAAATGCCTTTGGCAGTGTCAAATCAGACCCCTGTGGCCCAATTCTTATCTTACATCAGTTTTACACTAGTACAATTCCATTAGCTTCAGTGAAGTTATTCCCAATTCAGACAGCTGTGAGAGCAGAATCAGGTCCTTAGAATGCCAGATTTCAATGTTTACAGGATAATAAACATTTCCCAGATACAAAAAATAAAAGCTTATAATGGAAACACAGACATACAAATACATTTACATTATGGAAAATCTGTAGGAGGTCACTTCCCCACACATTCATGTACATATAAAATTACAGGTATTGAAAATTAATAAAGTTCGGCAAATAAGCAAAAAAATCTGTCTGTGGTCCACTAACCTGGGAACAAAGGGTGTTTATTAATAATTAGATGTTGTATAACTCTCAAGAGATACGTATTAATTTTTTTTTATAAAAATCAAGAAACATTGCTATTATTACTACCCTGGCATTTGCTGACACACATGTAACAATATGAATTGCATATTTTAATCTGAATTTGTTCAATGAGGAGCATTTTCTTTTAAGGCTCCAAAGATGCATCAGTTCAATTTCCTTTGGCATGAGGTCATAGACTTTCATGAACAAAGAAACTGGAAAATTTATTCATTTTTGGATATTACATATTTTTAAAACTATGACTTCGTGGGGAACACAGGCATCAAGTGTAAGATTATTGAGCTAAACCTCATGTGGTAAAGCTTTGAACACATGTTTTTTTGCTACCAAAGAGGGGAGAGTTGCAAATGCCATTTAGGATGACAAATACTACTTTGAAATGAGAGCGGTTAGAAACATGGGAAGACACTGAACTGCCATTCAGCTTAAGAAAGTACAAGATAATACATGTGGGGGAAAATAATCATAGCTATTCACTGGGGAGGGAAACACCTGAAAAGCAATAATGCTGATAAAGAGGTTTTATGGGGAAATGATCCTTTACAGGTAATGGTTTCAGCTACAGGTTCCCTCTGTGCTACCTCTCAAATCGGTGATAGTATCAGTTCAACTGCTAAACCAACTGTAAAATGGGACAGAACCATTTTCAGCACTATTGGAAAAGAGACCCGGTCCCAGTCAACCTCAATTCCCCTCGTTTAATCGGTAATGAAAACAATGTTCTCCTTTTTATACTCCACATTACAGCAGTGAGGTAAACACATTTGCCATCCCACAGCGGTGCCTGGGAGAGAAGCACACACTCAGCTGGGGATGGAGTGGTGATAATCGTAATTCTCCAAGCCATTTACCCCTCACTTTACTTAGCCATTTAACCCTGTTCACATCCAGAGTGAATTGGGTGTAGAGTACTGGCCATTCTGAGTTGGTGATACTTTAACCTTTGCACAAGTGCAAATAATTCTGCGAGGTATGGTGCTGTGGAAAAACAGGCCAATGTTTTCTGTGTGAGGGAGAAGGGAAGAGATGCCCCATAATGTTATCATATGGAGAATAGGCCCATTTGTCCTCCTATTAAGACACCAAGGGGTTGGGTGGGGAAAAACTGGGCCCATTAGCTATGTCTGAACATAGCAAAAAGGGTTGACAGGCCACTGGACCTCCCACTTTGCTCCCTAAGGAAAGCTACAAACATGGAGAAGCCTACTGTGGGTCTTGCATGGAGATAGCAGATGGGGGGGGGGGGGTTTAAATCCTCTGAGTCAAATAAAACTCCTGAAATTCTGACTAGTCAGTCAAAGCCTAGTATCAGAGGGGTAGCTGTGTAAGAGAAGGGAGTTACCTTACAAAGTGGAGAACCAGTGTTAACAAGGCCAATTCAGTCAGGGTGGATGTGATCCACTCCCAATAACTGATGAGGAGGTGTCAATACCGAGAGGGGAAAAATTGCTTTTGTAGTGAGCCAGCCACTCCCAGTCCCTAATTCAAGCCCAAATTAATGGTGTTAAATTTGCAGATGAATTGTAGCTCTGCAGTTTCTCTTTGAAGTCTGTTTTTGAAGTTTTTTTGTTGAAGGATAGTTACTTTTAAATCTGTTATTGAATGTCCAGGGAGATTGAAGTGTTCTCCTACTAGCTTTTGTATGTTACCATTCCTGATGTCTTATTTGTGTCCATTTATTCTTTTGTGTCCCTTCTCTTCATGTGTCAGTATATTTATGCCTGCATCTGTAATTCTTACCCCATGCATCTGAAGAAGTGGGGTTTTTTTACCCACAAAAGCTTATGCCCAAATAATTGTGTTAGTCTTTAAGACTCCTAGTCAAAGCCTGTCACTCATTTTTAGGTATTTTCTCAGCATCAGTTGTACAAGGAATTTAATACAAGAGCTTCAGATAGAGCTCTTGATAATTAAAACTACTGTATTTGTAATAATAATACCGTAAAATTCAATAGTGTGTACTTGCACCTTCTTGCAGTTGAGAGAGCACCCATCATACCCCACAGCCATGGCTTATCTGGGAAACCGTTTGGGGGAGGGGGACTGTCCAAAGGGGAAATAAGGCACAACCCCAATACAGTGGGGGAGCAGTCTTCTTGGAAACAGGAACTAAATGTTCTACTGTATGTGGCAAATCTATCTGTGGAAAAACATAACATACAGTATATACAGCGAGAGTCTTACAACTACACCTTTCCTTGGACGTAACATTCAAAAAGAGCAAGCTAACAAAAATAATGGCCAAAATTTATTTTAAAAAGGGATGCCTAAAGGCAGGCTTCAAGCTTTACAAAACTGACTAGTAATTTCAGATGCCTCGATTATTGTGTGCCCAAATTATTTTTGCATGCTAAATACGTGCCCTCTGAAAATCTCAAGTGATATCTAAAGTTGAACACAGAAACTGTGGTACAAACTGTTCACGTCACACAAAACATTTCTGAACTGAAAATTTTCTTACCTTTTCACTCCATTAAAAGTTTCATTGTTTTGACTTTTCATCCTGATTTGGGACTAAAACAAACTTTGAAATATCAGAATTTGCCACTGGATGGAAATTCCACTTTTTGATCAATTAAATCACTTAGGTTCTTTTGAAAATCCCACTCCAATTCCATATTTAGGCCCTTAACTGACCTAATTTTCAGTACTCAGCAGTTCCCATTGGCTGCAGTGGGGGCTGCAGAGAGCTCAGGATTTTTTAAAGTCAGGCACTCATTTAAGGCACCTACACAAATGTAGGCGTTCACTGTTGAGAATCTTGGTTATAGATGCATAGACTGTATCTACACCTAGCTAGCATTCTATAGGCTTGATTGTAGTTTATTTATTATAGAAATGCAACAACAGAAACCAGTTAGCAAGGATGGCTTCCAAAATATATGCCACATACAGAAGATACTTCCAAATTAAAGATCTGCCATTAAGTTAAACGGGCCGCAGGCTTACAAATGCCACATCGCATATATGTAGCTCTGTTTGCTTGAGCAATGAAATCCTATGCAATTTTTTTTAAAATATGCCAAATCCATAACAAACACAAGAAACCTCTCTTGCTCTGCTGTGACTAACTCTTATCATTTACAAAGTAGCCATTATTCAAGCAAATGCAAATTCAGCAAGTGCTTTTAAAAATCATACACCCCCTAGTAAGAACCGCAAACCAAACAAACACCCACACCCAAGCTGGAGCATGCCACAGCATTCCAAAGCTCTGAATAACAAGAGCCTCTTTGAGTCTATGCTGCTTTTTCTGATTGCTTCTTGCAGCCTTAACAGAGACCTTTGCATGCAAAAGAACCAGTGCTGGACTGTGACACCTACCTTCCGTATTCAATATAACTTCTTCTTAAGAGCTTATTATGACTATATAGGCTGTCACTTTTCTTTTCTTTTTTTAAATAAAAGCCAGAAAATTAACAAAACACTTTTAAATAAACTCAAGATAAAGTCTTACAAAATTCAGTCTGCCACTCACTAAAAACATTCCTACCAATGGGGAACTTGCATTCCCACTGCACTTTTGACAAATGTGAATATGACAACTTTTTCCTTTAAAAAATCTATTGATAGTATAAAAATAAAACAATAGGTTTTGCAGGGCCAAATTCTACCTGCAAGATACATGTTCACAACTGAAAGCAACAGGAGTCTGAACACAACTCATGGCAGGATTTTGGAGGAGAATCACACACACTTCTCTTTCATATGAAATTTAGCACACAAATTATTCATTGATTACTGTGGCAAGTGAGTGAAATTTAAAAAGCTGTGGAATACAACTGCAGGTTTCTCTACTTAGAGCTCAAGTCCCTATTCAAGAGAAAAGATACACTGCTTTACAGGGCACATAATTCCCAGATGGCTGCTTATCCCGACTTTGCAGAGCAACCCATCCCAGGGAAATGTCTGCCTGCTCTGCATGGCCTTAACGACCCCTCCCCCAGTTACTGCACCAGGAAGCTGTGCTCAGAGCATGTGGGAGGAGAGACGGGGAGGGGAGGGAGGCTCCACATTTCCTGTGCAATATAGATCACTATTTTGTGTTGATTCTATTATCTTCCTTGGCCCCAGTGAGGCCTCACAGCGCTGCTGCTGGCGTTCTAGGAAAGAGGGGTAGACACAGACAGCTGCACAAGGCTAAAACTGGACAATTACCCTGAATAAGGCACAGCCAGTGTGGCTGTATATAGCCTGTAAGGCTCAGGGAAACCATGAGCAAGCAGCAGCTGCAGAGGTGATTCTGGACAGAATCACATGGGTAATATGCCCTAGGGTGACCAGATGTCCCGATTTTATAGGGACAGTCCTGATTTTTGGATCTTTTTCTTATATAGGCTCCTATTATCCCCGACCCCCCCGTCCCGATTTTTCACATTTGCTGTCTGGTCACCCTAATATGCCCCCACAGGAATAGCCCCTTTTCAGGATAAGTAAGGTTTCACATTCAAGGCAGTTAGGCCACAAAAAAATCCTTAATAGAGAAACTTCTGGCATTTAATCACTTCTTTACAGAACATCAACTTTAGAGTCACTTCTCGATAGCAATTTGCCACTAGCCAACTGCATGAGAAATCAAGACAAAAAATAGCTCATCTTTTGGTATGACACCAAAAGCCCTGTGTTGATTTTCTACACAATAATACATTTGATGAGCTGATGCTTCTCAGGAGTGGGGACTGAAACTTGTTAATTAAGTTTTCACTTCCAGTACAGTAGTCCATAGACAGATTATCTATCCTATACTTAGTGGATTTGAAGTCATCTGCAACAGGAAATCTAGCATTGCTGCTGCTAGGTATCTTTTATTAGTTCAGGGACAGTAACATTTTCCCCTGTTCAGTTTCATTGTAACTGTTCCAGTTTCCAGATTTAATATTACTCCATGATCATTATCCAAATATTGACTTACACCAATTTACATAATAGTGTTCAGTTCATTTGGGGAAGAGGGTTATCTTAATCCTTTATCTTCACCATGTCTGTGGAACTCACTGTCACAGGCACTGAGAAAGTAAAATATTGTAGATGGGATTTAAAATAGGATGGATAACCAATAACACCATTGGTTATTCATCAAGGTCTAGATAATACTTAGTCCTACCATGAGTGCAGGGAACTGGACTAGATGACCTCTTGAAGTCCCTTCCAGTCCTATGATTCTATGAATATTGGTAAGACCAACAACCCCATATTTAGCCATGAAAGCTAAAATTAAGGATAAGCAGACTACATGTTTCACAGGTGATTAATGCGGGAGCCTAAAAGCAGTTCTCCCTTCTCTTACCTATAGCTTTGCCAGGTGCTTTATGGGAAGAGATGCATGAGGCAAGATACCTGAAGTGGTGACCCAACATTAAAATCCTCTATTGATAAATCTTGTGTTTCCCTGCAAATCTGATTGTGTTCAACAGTCTTTCTAGCCGAGGAAAGTGGACTTTACTCCCTCCAGAACCAAGGCCATTCCTAGGTCAGCAGCTGGAAGACGTTGCTCCAGAACAATATACAAAGCTGCCTCATAGATGTGTGTGGCCTTCATGATGCTCCCACCTGCAAGCAGTCCAGAAAGAACAAGAGCCAAAATCACTGCTGATGTAAATCCACTGGGGTTATGCCAACAGCGAATTTGGCCCAGGTTACAACCTGAAGGCATTATTCTGAATCAAGTTTCTTTTCTTTAAACAAAGTTTTCTTGGTGTGAATTTATCCAACTAATCATTCTAGCAGTTTAAGTTTAAATGATTCTGCCTTATTCCTATTTTCCCCTCCATTGACTGACTGAGCATCAAGCACTTATTCCAAATAATGGTATCAAAACAATCAATAGCACTCCAAATAATGTCAGCTGCTAGCTAATTTACACTTGCATAGTTGCCATCTGCTATTTAGCCCATTTATACACATCAGCCCAAGCTCTTTAGCTAGCACGATCACAACAAGACTATTGAAATACTGAAATTTTATCCATATTCCCTATGGTGAAAAGAAATCGGATTAATCCAATTATGGTTTCACTGGCCTTGGTTTTTCAAGTTTTGTTCACATCAACCAGGAAATTATGCTACAGCATCAGTTTATTTAAATTTAGCAGTCAGACATGGGGTTCACCGAGAAATTAAACACTCTTTCAGACATTTCAGACAAACCACTGAAAATAAAACTTTGTTGGCTATTTTTTTTTAATATAGCTTGATGATCCCCATCCAAACATCCGCCTGAGTGCTTTCTCCCCAACTGTAATTTTATTTAGCATGTATGGGGTGGGAGGGGGGGGAGAGAGAGAGAAAGAAAAGAGTGCTTAAATTACATTGAAAACAATTGTCACCAGAGAGATTATTGCTTCTTTTGTAACAGCAAATGTTCAGTCATTCAAAAAAATTCATACTGTAAATATGCCATTAAAAATATTTTTACAGTACTTGCACATTATTTCCCTTTGAAACTTTTACTGGGAAAGTCCTATGCAATATGTGACAGAAACATGCGTTATGAACCAAACGTTTATACTTAACAGCCAAGTGCATAGCCGATAATGGGATAGATGATAGAAATTTATTCCTGGGCAGCTACTTTACTAAAACATGCATGCTTACCAGAGCACAAGATGTAAAACCTGAATTTGATCCGAGATAAAAATGCAAAGATCAAAGATTTAATACATAGTATGACAAATGCTCTCTACAAGACTTGGAGTAAACTACATAACCAGTCAGATAGAGAGTCTGTATGCAGCACTAACTATGGATCACATATATAAAAGAAACATTTGGGACACATGGGAATGAGTTCTTTTTCACTCTTTAAAACAAACCACATCCATATATCTCTGGCATTAAACATCTAAGAGTCTTGATCCTGCACTGTCCTATTCCCTGTGCAACTCCAAGTATCCTCTGAGTAGCTACTGCAATTGTTTATAAACTAGGTCAGAGGTCCCCAAACTGGAATGTACGGGGGGGGGAAGGGGTCAGCCCCACTCTGCCCCCAGCTCTGCTCTGGCCACAGCCGTGGCCCCGGCTCCTGACTGCAGCTTCTGCTCCCGGCCCCGGCCCCAGCCCCAGCCTCGCCCCCAGCTGCGGTTCCACTCCCGACCCCAAACCCAGCCCCACCCCCAGCTTGGCTGCATTTCTGTTCCCAGCCTGAGCCTTGGCCCTCTTACCCCAGTCTGCGCTCCCCCTTCCAGGAGCCAAAGCCTCGCTCCTGGCTCCTGATGGGGCAGGAGTATGGAAAGGGATGCGGGGGACACAACCATGAAAAGTTTGGGGACCTCTGGTCTACCTGTTTTCACAAACTATACAATAAAAGTATGCGTATATATCAGAGGCCAAGATCTTATGCAGTGGTTATTTTAATACTCACTGAAGCAGCAATGCACTTAACTCATGGACTGTAACTTATTATTGTCACCTCTCTGCAGATTTCAGGGCCTTGCAGGACAATTTCTCATTGAAGGAGAAATCAGTAACAGAAAGTCTAGGTATTTTCTTAGAGAAAAACTAAGTTGCACTGTATATACCACTCCTTGAACAGAGGTGGTCACAAACAGCACACAATCCCCTCTTCCAGGGACCTCACCCCCCACACTAATGCCTGATTCCCAGAAAGGCACCTATGGCCCATGAATTGACTCTGGTTAAGAGGGATTAAGGGAGAGATCAACTACCTTGCTGTTTTAAACAGCTTCCTCCAAAGAACTTGTATCACAAAATTAACAATGCATCATTTCTTCAAAGACTGCATCCTACACTCACATTAAGAGGAGGAACTTTAAATTCAACATGTAACAGTGCCATTTAGCATCTCCTACTATGCCATTATTATTAAATAAATATTTATATTGCAGTAGTGCTTAGAGGTGAATCACATCAGGGCCTCATTGTGCTAGATGCTGTACAAACATATAGAAAAGTTATAGTTCCTGCCATACAGAGAACTTCAGGTTCTAATTAATTGCTACAAAACTCAAGTACAATCCACTCTATGGTAGTATGTTGCTGAGTATCAACAGTAGTTTGACATTCTTCTTTCTTCCTCAAACTCATAACATTTACAGGGAAACTTCATTTCTTTAGTTTTTATAAATCTAATGGATATATATTATTTAAATAAATGAGACACAGAATCTTGTATCTCAACAGAATTCTTGAAGAAAACACTGCTATGATCAACTCTTCTTCCGCTTATCCCATTAACTGGGATCGGGTCATCATGCACACATCCATCATCTTTATCTGTCGAAGGTGGCCCTAAGTTCCACCTGCTTACCAACATCTTTAATGCAATCCATCCACTGCTTCCTCATCTTTCCTTGGGGTCTCCTTCCTGCCACGCTATCTTCACCTGGTCCCCTTCGTTCATCCTTTCCGCATGTGTCCGAACCTGTAACGGTGCTTCCTGGATTTTGACTTACATCCTAATACTTTCATTTCAAAATCTGTCTTTTCATGTGACATCTCTTAAGGCGCAAAAACGTTTAATCTCAAATGCCTGTAGGAACTGAAATCTGCAATCTCTTTATCGCTCATGTTTCTGCATTTGACAGCATTGCAAAGTGCCCCAGTGTTCTATACAGTTGAGTTTTTGGTCTCAGTGGCACACAACTCTTCACTTTTTCTTTTTAAATGGGATTTAAATTTTTGCCCCCTACTGTATTTTACTTAAAGGAATGTCAGCCTGTCAATCATAACATAACGTAGTGTTATCAATGAATTATGGACACATTTATTAAAGCTTAGGGAGCATCATATGCCAATGCAGGTGCTGTATCATTCCAGCTACTGATTATACTTGGTTGTTCTGTTCCAGCCTTTATTCTATTACAGGCAATGGCAGCATTACTCCTCTTGGCCAAGCTGCTGCTCTGGGCCTCAATTCAGCAAAGCACTTAAACATGGGTGCTGACTCTGTGGGTGCCCAGCCCCACAGATCAGCTCCTCCCCCTCTCTCTAGCCCTCCCGCCCAACAGCGGGCCCCACAGATCAGTGGAGTTGGGGCTGGGGCCCGGGGCAGAGCAGGATCAAGCATCCCCCAGGAATTCTGAAAGTCGACGCCTCTGCACTTAAGCATGTCCTAAGGTCTCACTGAAATCAGTGGTGCATAAGCCAAGCATTGTCTTTCCGCACACAGTTCACAGAGACTGGTGCTTTCTCCAATAGGCAGATGCATTGTGGCATGCTGAGTGAATGAAAATTGCTTGCAACTCTTTTGGTATATCTGCAACAGTTTACTTTGCTACGCGCTTGTAAAGCATATTTCAAATATTTATAATCTTGGATGTCTCCTCTGACATTACTACAATATATATTTGTTAAGTTAAAAGCACGTGTCCGGCTACCAAACAATTATTTAAGAGTCCCTGTAACTTGCCCAAGCAAGTCTTATGACTTATGTGCTGTGTAATCATATAGTTCTCCTCAGGGCAACAATCCTAAGCATAGCTTGAAACAATAAGAGATCACTGTGTCCCAAATTTACCTAGTAAAGAAATGCCTAAGCAACTCAACCTGATTAAGAATGCATGCTCTCTCCATGGACTCCTGCTGGAATTAGAACAATTTGATTAAAATCAGAACTTTGGGCCTCTTCTATCTTCTCTCTTTTTTTTAACTCCCCTTTCCTAAGACTTAAGAAATTCAGCAGCCAGCTCCAGCTTGCCTTATCTGAGTTTGTCAAAGATGTGTTCCCAAAGCTATTTCAATCCAGCATACAAAGAACTTTCAAAGGTAACCAATCTTCTTCAAATGACTACTACTCACGCATCCTTCTGTGCTTCTTTTGTCCTTGTCCACTCTTCCACAGCAGTCTGATTCTGTTTGGAATATTTTCTGTCAATACAGAGTATACTACAAAAAATTTATAGGCCTTCCCCAAGAGGAAATGAGTCTGCACCCTGATGCCAGGGGAGGACAGGGGCCAAAAGGGAGAATTATGCTGGCTCTGTGGCACACTGCCCCCCTTTTCCACTGACCCTGCAGAAGCTCCCCTGTGTATACTCTGTGGGGTTTCGGCGGAGTCAGGCCATGGAAACGGCCAGGATCTATCATGCTCTTTCTCCATCCCCCAAAACACAAGGCAAACCAGCAAAAATTAATCTGGACCCAGTCAACAATAATTTGTGCTAGTTAATCCTCCCCCCGCAGGCAGAAGACCCCTACCTTACCCTTCCAAACACACTGAGGGTATTACAGGAGACACCAGAACTTAATGGAGACCCTTCAAGAACTCAGATAAGTGGGAGTAGGGTGACCAAATGTCCTGATTTTATAGGGACAGTCCCGATTTTTGACACTCCTTTTGCTCCCCACTTGCCAACTCCCCACTGACCTTTCCAGCAGAGGAAAGTAACTCCTAGTTGGTGGTTGCTGCAGCTACAACAGTGGGGGAGCGAGATGAGCAGGGAGCTTGGTCCTTGCCACCAAGATCATCCCCACAAGTCCCATCTGCTTCCCCTGATGGACAGAGCCCCTGGGCCACCCCAGCCCTTCAGTACAGCCCCATCAGGGAAGCATGCCCTACACTTTGAAAACCTCTGCAGTACAGCATCTATTCTGCAGTCAAGACCTCTTCCCATTAATGGAAATCATGCACACATACTGATAGTAGAATAGACAGCAAGTGCCATACACAGGGAGGCTGAAGGGGTAGGGATGGGAATACCAGGACTCATGTAGCCTTACTATAAAGACAGTTGTTAGATTCTCCCTCGGGTGAATGGTAGGCCACTTGCTAGACAGATTGCTAAATTCTGATGATGACTATGATTTACACACAGACACACTGTAAACACCTCCAGATTTCATGTCTCTCAGCATACTATTACTATTATTTATTAACAGATGACAGACATCCAAGTACACTACACAGAAGACCGTTCCTACTCTAAAGAATTTAGTCTGAATGCACACAACTGTACCTGGCATAGCAGTGTCCTTTGTTACTGTGCCTTTCAGAATTGTTTTAGTCTCTTTTTCAACAGAACGCAAATGACCCAACTGTGTAGTCTGTCATATCTACATGTTCAGTGTCAGTTCATGTCAGAGCAGTTACAATCAAAGTCTGACTAGTCAGCAAAAAGTACAAAAGTGACTCAATTCTTATAAAGATTCCCACACTGCTGATAACTCCATTGATGGGAAGTATTTTCAAATAGTTAAAATGAATCACTAATGACAAACACACCAGGCAGCCATTTAACTTCTGGAGCAGGCACTTTCTAAAAAAGGCATCTCTACACCATAGGCATAGCTGTGCCACTGTAGAGCAGTAATGCTGATGCTGCCTACATCAACGGAAGGTGTTTTTCCATCAGTGTAGGTAATTCTTCCATCACTCTAACTCTGGTTTGGGGAGGCGAATCCCTTCATTGACATAGCCACGCCTACGCAGGCATTAGGTTGGCTCAACTATGCCTCTGTGCAAGTAGCTAGGTCAATCTACATTTTAAGTGTAGACCATAGCTAATATTTTGACTTGGAGATAAATCAGAGCCTACTGGAAATAAGATCATCAGGTTAAGTAGCGTTGGCTTTTTTAAAAAAAAAAAAAAAGGGAGAGCATGCCTGGGGAACAAGCAAGTTTGTCAGAACCACACCCACAAAGTGCTTATACTAATACCCAAAGAAAATAAAAACAATGCTGCATTGATCTTTTCTTCTTGCAAAGAGGCATGTTTAAACAAAAAAGCACAGACTCTGTGGCACCAGAAGGTAACAATGTGGTAAAAATTATACTGGATTTCTGAACAGTAACAAAATAAAAAGAGGGATGAAAATGAGCAGATTTTCATCCAATGCTCTAACCATACAGTATTGTGAGCATCAGATAGTCACAACATATCCACCTTCTGAGTTATTCTTGGCCTCTGCCCAAAATCAGTGTGGTCTAGTTAATATTTGTTTGGAAAAAAATTCCATAAAGCTGTAACATTACAGTCACATTCTGTGTGCATATATTCACACATATGCAGGTAGTGTAATAGGAAGGTTGTTTCTCACACCTAACCTGAACATTAGCATGTCAATAGGCTAATCTGTATAACAGCTGTTACTTAAACTACTGCTGAAACTGCAGAGACAGACTCAACTAATATAGAGGAATTTCTTCAAGCGTCACTTCTGATTTACTTATGTTCCTTAAGAGGAACTTTGCATAACTGAATCCTTTGCAGAAACATTATGCAACACCCAGTTTACGTGTTTCTGCATATATTTCATTGGTCTATACCACCTGAAGTATGCAGTGTACTAGTATCTGTTGCTTAAAAAAAATGAAGTTTAGTTCTTATGATGGGCACTAGATTGGGGATTCACAGCCCTGAAAACCAAGTTTCTCATTACAGGACAAGGGCAGTGGTAGACTTCCATACACACTGCTCCATCATTCTGTCTCAATTTTTTTTTTGGTCAGGACATTGAGGGTATGTCTACACTGCAGCTGGGAGTGAACCTAAAAACAGCAGTACAGACATTGTGGCTTGGGCAGCAGCTTGGGTTCTCAAGCCAATCCGAACCCTGGGGTCTGACCTCGGATGGCTAGCCCAAGCCTTCACTGGAGCTGCAACATCGGACTCTGGCTTAAACCCCAGGCCCCAGCAAGCTCTGGCTACCCCATTCAAATGAGGTTGTGACCCGCAGTTTGAGAACCATTGCAAGTAGATACAAATTGTACTTTATCCCAATACAACCCTTTAAGAGTCATTCAATCCACAAGCGTATTTAACACTTCTATTCAAGTTATTTGACAAGAACTATGCCTGCATAGGAAGAAATATTAAACATAAAATTGTAAGTAGAGAGAGACAAGAGATACTATTGGCAATATAAAAATGTGCCAAAATATACTGTTTTTTAATTGTAAGGTCTTTTTAAATGAACTTTGGCTCTACATTTAGATTAGTAGGAGACAATAGCACAGGCTGAAATAACTAGACTCTCCCCGCATACCAGTAGTTGTCTTTACAAATTCAGACTGCATTTGGGGACTAAAGGTTTAAGCAAGAATAAGTCACAAATAAAAGCAATAAACTTGGAAGATGCTGGTAACAATTCACATAAACCTAATGGAGTTTGCTAAGGCAAGTTGGCTTGCATGTGTCTATTTCAGAATTAGACGTGTCTCATTGTAGACAGTATGCAGGTCTAAATCCTTCACTTGTCCAATTGGTACAAAGGACTGAAGAAGGGTGAGAAGCTCTTCCTGCTATGCAAAAAGAGGAGGATGTTTCTATAGCACCCAAAAACAAAAGCAGAAGAAAAAGCTAGCTTGTGTGTAAACCCACACACATCATGCTCCCAAAGGGCTGTGATCCGCAGCGTAAGGGGCATATTTGGCTCCCGCAGCCTGCTACCAAGTAGAAATATATCTGCAACTGCTAGACAAAGGAATACTTTGCTCTTTTAATAAGGATCACTTAAGTGCACCTTTCAGGGCTTGTCTCCATTTACCGGGGGATCAACATGCGGCAAATGATCCACCAGGGGTCGATCGCTCTCCCATCGACTCCGGTACTCCACCGGAACGAGAAGCATAAGGTAAGTCAACGGGAGAGTTTCTACCGTCATTCCAGCACGCTGCAGACACCGTGATCAATCAACCTAACGTACATTGACTCCAGCTACATTATTCACAAAGCTGGAGTTGTGTAACTTAGGTGAACTTAGCCCCGTAGTGTAGGACTGCCCTCAGTGTGGTGCCCTAGCTCACTTTGAGGAATCCTGTAGCAGAAGCAGTACTCATCTCCAGTTGCTGTGCCTATAGTGATCAAGGAATGATTTAACTTATGATGTACGAGTTGGCGAATATCTATTAGAAAAATTATGGCTCAACTAACTCTGTTTCAATATTGTGAAATAATCATTGGAATGTTGTTTCTGGAGGACAATGATTTAGTTAAAGCAATACACCAGGGGTAGGCAACCTATGGCACAGGTGCCGAAGGCGGCACGCGAGCTGATTTTCAGTGGCACTCACAGTGCCTGGGTCCTGGCCACTGGTCCAGGTGGAGGGTCTGCATTTTATTTAATTTTAAATAAAGCTTCTTAAACATTTTAAAAACCTTATTTACTTTACATACAGCAATAGTTTAGTTATATATTACAGACTTGTAGAAAGAGACCTTCTAAGAACATTAAAATGTATTACTGGCACGCGAAACCTTATATCAGAGTGAATGAATTAAGACTCAGCACAGCACTTCTGAAAGGTTGCCGACTCCTGCAATACACATACACATCCAGCCACAATGGAGTGACTCACTACCAGTTTTGGCAGCATCCAGCCCAAAAAATGCATACAGAAAAATATCCAGCCTTGTCAGAGGTAGCATAGCATTTGCAAATAATAATTTAGGAGGAAGTGTACTTCCTATGACGCTTTCTTTATCCTTAGTCCCTTAACCTTCAGGTTCTGTTTGATACTTTCCTGAAGTAGCCAGTTGTTCTTCAGCTGTCCCTCCTCATCATTCATCTGTGGTAGTATTCCACCATTAAAATAACTAGCAGTTTGTGATTTGTAAAAATCAAAATTTGGGCTTTCCAAAAGCAGAAATGTAGCAGCAACACTACCACCAAAACCTGTGATTCACCCACTTGTGGTCACTGGACAAGATTCCCAAATTCTGATGTCAGTTATGTTAGTGTAAATCCAGGATAACTTCACTGAATTTAAAGAAAATTTACTCCAGAACTTATACAAGCAGAACTTGTAGCAGATTTAAATGGACACCTCAACACTTCTGCCTAAACTATTTTACCTGCTGTCATTCCACATAACTTCTCCGGTTACGGTAGCTGAAAAATTAGAGAAAAAATATGCCCCCCCTCCATTCTGAACAGTCAATTTCCTCTATTGGTTATGGGTCTCTCCCACAGCCACAGGGGAGACAAAAACCAAACCAAACCAAACCACACACACACAGAAAAATGTGATTTTAAAGCCACAAAAAAATCAGCAACACAGTCAGGTATAAAGTAGCTCCTAGCCACTGTGGAAAGGGGTCTCAACAATGGAGGTGGGCCTGGAACACATCTAGAGAGGGGCTGTAAATTGAGTGCCCCCTGCAACAACCCTGGAAGAATAACACAGCAGCTGCATTTATCCCTAACGCTTAACATGTCACTCACTCTCCTAGGCATTATGTGTTGGAGAGGACTTCACCCTCCGGTTAACATTAGAGATGGTTGGGAAAGGATTCCCATCCCCTCGGTCCCCTCCAAAAATAGTTTTTAATTGAAATTTTATTATATTTTCTCTTTTGTTTTTCAGTTAAAACCCAAAAACTTTTGACAAAACTTTAGTGATAACTTCCATTTAGCTGAAACAATTTTTCAACCAGCTCCAGTGAAAGTATACTCAACAATGTCCTAAGAATGCAAGTGACACCCCCACCAAACTAGCCCCCACACTTCCAACAAACAAAAACACACCACCATGAAGAAATATCAAGCAGGTCACAATGCATGTTGGCAGGGGCATATTAGGCAAGAACAACTTCCCATCTACTGTCAACTAAATTGAAAACATAAGCTTTAAATTTAAACACACAAAAGCTGAATTACTATCAGATTCTTAGCTTTGATAACCCCTCCCCCTTTTTTAAAAACCGCAACAGCTGACCTGTCACCATAGCAGCAACTCTAGAATGCCATCCTAAAAATAGAGGGCGGGGGGGTGGGGGCAGGAGGGAAATGGGAACTGAGAAAATAAACTAAGAGTGAGAAGCACTGTAATATACACAACTGTCTCCAGTCAATAGCCAATCAAAATCTTATAAATGCTATTTTTCTAAAATCACAGCATTCAAGCTTCTATTATTACTCCCATCTAGAAGCAGTTATGATAGAGCTTTCAACCTACCAGTTAAGCCTGTCCTGCAAAGCAGTAACTCACAAGACTCAACTTTCAAGCCACAGTTTCCAAGGCCTTTGCTTGTTTATATGGGTTCACCTAAGTCTGGCACACCAGAACAGGTTTCAGAGTAGCAGCTGTGTTAGTCTGTATCCGCAAAAAGAACAGGAGTACTTGTGGCACCTTAGAGACTAACAAATTTATTTGAGCATAAGCTTTTGTGGGCTACAGCCCACTTCTTCAGATGCATAGAATGGAACATATAGTAAGGAGATATATATACATACAGAACATGAAATGGTGGAAGTAGCTATATCAACTCTAAGAGGCTAATTAATTAAGATGAGCAATTATCAGCAGGAGAAAAAAAACTTCTGTGGTGATAATCAAGATAGCTCATTCCAAACAAAGAAAACAGAAAAACTTCAAAAACAAACTCCAACAAAAACTGCTGAGCTTGAATTAATATGCAAACTAGATACCATTAATTTAGGCTTGAATAGAGACTGGGAATGGCTGAGTCATTACACACATTGAATGTATTTCCCCATGTTAAGTATCCTCACACCTCGTCAACTGTCTGGAATGGGCCATCTTGATAATCTCTACAAAAGTTTTTTTCTCCTGCTCATAATTGCTCATATTAATTAATTAGCCTATTAGAGTTGATATGGCTACTTCCACCTTTTCATGTTCCGTATGTATATATCCTTACTATAGGTTCCATTCTATTCATCTGATGAAGTGGGCTGTAGCCCATTTGTTAGTATCTAGGGTGCCACAAGTACACCAGAACAGTAACATTATTTCAAAGCACAGAGACCATAAACAAAAATTAAGAAATAAAGGACGAGGTGAGGAGAGGTTTACTAGAAACATGATTCTTAGCTTAAAAGATTGTTTGAAGGATTTTTTTTTTAAATGGGAGGGTGGCAGAGGGAGTCATCTCCCTTCATGATTATACACACTATCCCATGTGTCTGCTGGCTACACACATTAACTATCCTGAAAATATGTATCCTGTGTGTCAAAAATCAAGAACAGTACTAAGTACAGATATAGGCTTGCAAGCAGCCCATCCCTTCAGGGCTAGATGTCCTGAAGCAACGGAACATCTATATAATAATGAGACCTACTCATTGCAGGAGATTAGAAAGACTGAGAAAAAATACAAGTAAACCACACAGTAACCATGAAAGTAAAGTGCTATATCTTAAGCATTTAAGAGGGTACTTTGCTGCACCTCTGCTGCTCTCCAGCTATAACAGATCTTCATTGGACATCCCATTCTGTCATATAAATATATATGGCTCCACAGCGACATAGACAAATTTACAAAGTGTTTCTTTTAAAAGCCCCTTGACAAAGATGTTTGTAGAATGGCTGCTGTTGGCCTTGTATTTGTTACCTTTTCTTCCAATCGTTTTTAAGCCAGGACCCTTCATTTGTTTGTGTACTTGAGGGGGTGGGCAGTACAGCCTTACAAAGGCTTTGCTCATCCCTTCACAGATTATAGGCAATAGTACTAGGCTATTAGTCCTCCTCCCCAAGCCATCTCAGGGCTAGTCTACACTGGCAGCGCTTTAACATGTCTTGTGGGGTCATGGAGCAATGCTGGGGCGGGGGGGGAGGGGAGAGAAAAAAAACTCCTCCACGAGAGGCGTAGCTACCAGTGCTGGTGCACTGTCTACAATGGCACTTTACAGCGCTGAAACTTCCTGTGCTCAGGGGGGTGTTTTTTCCACACTGCATTCCAAATTTCTACCAATGGCAGGATCCAGAATTCCCTGCATTTCAACTACTGGCTACTATCTAAGGATGACAAGCCACCTGCTATGGAGAGTCACAGCAGTATGTGTCTCATGGACACTGGATTAGGACTCAGGAGACCTGGGTTCTATCTCCCCATTTTACCCCCCATTCTGCTACTGGCCTGGTGGGTGACCTTGGGTAAGTCACTTTGCTCTCTGAGCGTCAGCGTCCCCATCTGTAAAATGGCAATGATGGGTAGTTATTTCCTTTGTAAAGCACTCTGAGATCTACTGATGAAAAGTGTAAGGCAAGCACTGCAACATGCTCCCCTTCCACATTAAAATGTTTGGTATTTCCCTAACTTTTGCAATTGTGGCAATAGATCATGGTTAAAAGGCATCTGATAGCACTGGACATTAGGTAAAGAGACACCCCTTTCAAGCAGAACGCTTCTTCTGGGGAGGAGTGGAGAAGGTGCTAATAACATCTGTACTGAATCATTGTATTTTATGCCCAATAACTATTTGTAACATCCAAGGACTAATATGGAAGTTATATTAGATTTCTTGAGAACAAGCCAAGTACGCACACTCATAAATATCACTGGTCATGAAATGATTATAATGGAGAGATTTAGTAAAAGTATTAGTTGCCTCCTTTGGCAAGAATTCCAAGTCAATTTAATTAAATATTTATGAAAAGAGCAATTATTTCAGGCCCTGATAAGATTTCCACCTATCACATGATTGAAGACAGAGGAGGTATTTAACACTGCTGGCTTTCAGTCAAGTTGGTCAGTTACCAGTTTACCACCTCATGAGCTGGATATATACCCCAGATATCCCCAAATTAGGGATTTCAAGGAAAACTGATAGTTGTGATACTTTCAGTGGGCGTTAATGTGTTCAGTATATCAAAAATGTATATGCAAAAGAGTTTATTTTTACAACATAGCTACATTGTTGCAGCTCATGCCTAGTAAAAACTCTGCTACTAACAATGAAAGCAATTGACAAACTATTTATTTTAGTTGATTTTTGTTGGTGAATGGCTTTTTTATTCACACTAGGTTTTATACCAATACCTACATGAAAGCATTAGGCTATAGATATAGTGTTTCTCTGAACTTGTACTAACAGACTCTAAAAGCATAAGCTCTGTAGCAGACCACTGTGGTATGCTGTGTCTACCAGTTAAAGTATTCCATGTGTACAGCAGGTACCAGCACAGAGAGAAACACATAAATATTGTGCAAACCAGTTAAGATTTACCACTAAACATCTATGGAATTCTAATATTTTCATGTAGCATCCACATATTTTCGAAGAAAGTTTCCAGCAAAATTTAGAACAGCTGCCTTAATACAAAAATTACACAGAAAAAGAACATCTTTTTTAAAAAGTGTAATTTTTAAACAGCTATACATTATACACCCTATGGAAAACTCATTCAGGCTTTAAAATCTGCTTTTTCCTTATCCTGCTCCCACTAAATCTAATGGCAAAATTCCCATTGATTTCAATGGCAGCTGGGTTGAGCCCTTCCTACTTTGTATTTACCACAGGCCCCATTCTTAACATAAGCACCATTGACCGCATGGGTGGACTGCAAAGCCTGGAGCAGAGCTCCACTGAAGACTCAACCCAGTCGACTGCAGAATATAATGCCTTACGTCTGAGAACTTCAGAGGGATTTACAAAAAGTATTTAATTCTCCCAACATCCTTGTGAGGTACATAAATGCTATGTATTTTTCCAGATGGGAAAACTGAGGTATAGAGGGGTTAAATGACTCGCCCACGGTCACACAAGACAGTACTGAAGAAAAGAAATTCGGTGTTTTCAGTTAAGTCCCCTGCTCTAATTATAAAACATATTCACTGGGTCATAATCCACAAACATAAAAGCCATTTATCAACTTTTTTTTAAGTTTAAATAAAATAAAATAAAATAAAGGTGCAATTAGACCCTTAGGACACCAATTTGCAGTTATTAAAGTTCTGCAAGATCAATAGAACCAGGATTTGGGAAATAGCCTCAAGGATCCTCTGTCTACATATTATTTCTGATGTCAAGTTCACAATGATGTTATAGGCAGTTTATAGTTGCGAACATACTTTTGTTGGAGACAGGCTATATTTACTGGTCATATTGCAAAAGTTCCAAAAGCTTTTACTTACGTTTATTTATATTATATTTAGTATCTTTCAGAAGGGATCACTATGTTGCTTTTAGTACTTTTATGTAATGATTTTAAAATCAAGTTATCGCCACTTGACATAGCATTGTCATCGTTTTTCAGCAGAGCTTTCCCTCTATATTTTTTGGAAAGAATGCATTGACCCTAACATATTGCTACAAAATTCCATAAACGACAACCTTATATGATGTCATTAGGCAGGCCAATAAGAGGGTGTTTAGAGCCATATTCAGGTTAGGCTATGATTTCGGTCAGGGGTAGGCAACCTATGGCACGGGTGCCAAAGGCGGCACATGAGCTGATTTTCACTGTCACTCAGGCTGCCCGGGTCCTGGCCACCAGTCCGGGGAGCTCTGCATTTTAATTTAATTTTAAATGAAGCTTCTTAAACATTTTAAAAACCTTATTTACTTTACATACAACAATAGTTTAGTTATATATTATAGACTTATAGAAAGAGACCTTCTAAAAATGTTAAAATGCATTACCGGATTGCAAAACCTTAAATTAGAGTGAATAAATGAAGATTCGGCACACCACTGCTGAAAGGTTGTTGACTCCTGATTTAGGTTCAAGGGTGAATCGGGGTTTCAGCCCCAAGTGGTGAACATATCACAAGATTAGCCAAGCCTGTGCAATTTCCACCACATTGGACCCAAGAGTTGCTTGTGAGATTTCTGTTCACATCCAAAACAGAACCAATAAATAGGACCCTTTGGGTTTTGAATCTAGCCCAGAGCAAAGCCACTCAGGCAGATTTTCACTAAGAACTTGTGAATCTGACACTTAAAAAATTCACAGGCATTCAGATTCCAAGCTCCAGACCAACTTCAATATTAATTTTGGGCTAGATGTCCTTTTAAGGTACAATCCATTATGAAGGGCAAGGCAGTGCTGTACCAGCAGACTGTCTCTCAGAGCACTGCAAAGAGGTGTGCTCTTAATTCAGGATAGCTAGCATGGGTTAAAATAGCAGTGAAGGCATGGCAACTCAGCTTTTAACTTGGGTTAGCAGCTCAAACACAAGCCTATAGGGCAGCTTGGGGTCGAATTTGAGCTGCTAACCTGTGTTCAAAGCCAAGGCTGACATGCCTTCATTGCTATTTCTGTCTGAATTAGCTAACCTGAATTAAGGGGACACGCTTTTTTGCACCACAGACATAGTATCAGAAGCACAACTGCCTCCTGGAGCCTCAGTCTTACTGGTCCTCCACGTGGGTGGCAGTAGTGGGAGTAATTTGCTATACCTCTGTAAAATACTCTTTCCTGTGGGCATGGATGGGAGGAGGAATCATGGCTCTCTGCATCCCAACTAGTTGCTGGGGAAGGACATGGGGGGGAGAGGGGGGGCTGTAAGTCAGCAGCAGCCCCTATTCTCCCAATTCAGGGACTGCAATTCTGGGTGGGTTTTTTGTAGCGGGGAGTCCTTCCTCCTTCCTGCATTTGCATGGTTATGTAAGAGAATGTGGAGGAGGGAGGCACAAATTAGCCCTAAATGGAACCATCAGTTTCAATCCTCTTGCTTAGCCTTTCTGTTCCAATTCTCCTCTCACTCACAGAAGTGTTAGAGGAGTTAGAGACAAGAATCAGACTCCAGCTGCTTGTCAGCCTTTCATTAGAGACAAAGTACTTTTTAAGCACTGGTATAATTTTTCAGATACAATTACACGTTGTGTGGTGAACACTCGCTACGCACAACATTCAAGGGGAAGAACAACCAGCTCAAAAGAGGCTTTTTGTAACACTTCACATGTGCAGAAACCACAGACACTCTATCGCTATGAAAAACCACTACATTTAGTTTTATATGAGTATACAAAATTAAGATAGATGTAGCTTGGTTCAGTTTTTCCACACAGCAAATGCTTAAAATTCAGTAGCAACGGGAAGGAAATTTTGTAGAAATTGTTCTCTATCAGTTAACAACAACAGAGGCGCACTCAGTACACAAATATACTGGTAATTCTCACTTTCCACAGCTGTATTCTATGATGTCCATTTTTTGTATTTAACCGTTTTCTGCTGTAAGGTTACTAGTTTAAGTAAACTTCCTGTTTTATGGCTAAAGCAGCCAAAACAGCAAGACAACATTTACTTTGTTTCATCATAGGAAGATATGGATTCAGTATCCGTTTCATCATCCAATTGTTAACGATGGCTGCAACTTCACCCTGATACAAACAACATGTTGACACTCATCAACTGTAATATGATCAGAACAGCTCATATCAGCAACTGTAATCAACAGCCTTTCATATTAGGCATAATAGGCTTATGGACACAGTTTGCAGCAAAGATTTCAGTACAAGTAGCTACAAACTGCAGTGTAAATTATATTGATAACCAATCCAGAGAATACTACAGCTAAAACGTACAATCTGTTAAATCTCAAAACCCAGGTGTTAAATAGAGATTAGCCTCTAAAAACATTACTAGCCAGGAATAAAAGTTATCAAAACCCATTTTATTTACATTTTCTAAAATTATGCATTCCTTTTTATTCTGGGGTGAGTATTGCTGGATTTATTGTATTTTTAAAAGAACACATTTTCCCATGAGGCCCTCTCACGATATTGCAAACGTAGTAGAGATGTGAAATTAATTTTTAAAATGATCAAACCTAATCAACGGGATTTCTCATGGAGTAACATGCTACTAAGAATGAGCAAGGGTGACAGAAGTAGGGTCACAGTGAATAATTACCATCCCCAAAGAGCACTTTTCCTGTCGGCTTCCTGATGTCTTTTCATCCACCATTCCCTTAGTCACTAATGTCTGTTATTTTTGTATTGCGTTCTTTAATCTGATTAACGCCTGTTTCTGTAACCCTTCCTCACATTGGGTAGTGCTTGTTCATGCGGTAATTGCTCATCTAGAGAGGAAGCATAGTTCAGTAGCTAGGGTACAAGCCTGGGACTCAATTCCCTCCTCTGTCACAGATTTCCGTCTCTGTGTGCCCATCTCTATCTCACAGTGCTGTTGTGAGCATAAATATATTATATACAGATATGGGGGCCATATAGGTAGAGTACAGTGAGACAGAGTAGTTCCCTTGAAGTCAGTTCTACTATATGCACGAATAAAGTTAGACATCTATGTGTTTGCAGGATCAGGCCTTTAGTGTCTGAGCAGCTCAAAGGGGAAGAAGCCCTTCTTTTTATCTCCTTATGCAGAGCCACAGTACTACATAAAACGAGAAAAGTAAGCAGCAGCAAGAGTGTAAATGAACATCAAGCCTGCCTGCCTGAGGCCTCTTTACAATTTTAAGGGCCTTTTTACATTGCAAAAGCGGAGTAAAGAGGCCTCAGGGTAAATGAGAATCAGCTAAAGAGACTTCAAACTATCTTTAAAGTAGCATTTACTCAACAATCATCACATTTAGGAAATCATATTGCTTCTTCAGTTACAGAAGTGGTTAAGCGACCAATGACTAGTACAATTGTCCAACTTGCAAACGACTTCAGTGCTGTTAAATTTGCACATAACAAAATGCAATTAGCAAACATTTGCTAAGTTTAGTGAAGTCAGCCTAGTAGAATTAGAATACCCAGTTTCTGTTCTTACTAGTTGTATTACTTCCCCCTTCCTTCCCTCTCTTCCCCCTCCCCGTTCCTCTCCCTCCTCAGATCCCTTCACTGCCAATCAACACAATGAGCTTTGGTCTGGAAAAAATGTTTTTACACAGCACATCAAAGCAGGCAAGGATAAAAGTTAATTAGGACCATTCATGAGCCTTGCTGAAAGGGACTGCTGCATTTCAACCTTGTGTATTTAATTGCTCTCAATAGAGGAACACAAAATATTAAAATTTAAATAAATAAAAAGATAATTTGGGAATAAAATCTAATTTCAATTTAATTCAAGCACTGTTTGGCCCTATTTATTTCATAAAGTATATCATGCAGAATAATGGCATTATTGTGCATTAAACAGCATTAGAAGTTTCTAATAAATTAACAAGTGTAAATTAACGGCCGCTCAGTCCATTAAATCTTGTTAATTTTATTTCTGTTGCAGTAATATAGTGATCACAAGTTTACATTATTAAACCAATATTTATTAGAAGAGTTCATTTTAATTGGATCCCTGATGTGATAATCCTGTACAGTGTGCATTTCCTGATTTCATCCCATTTTTGCATTTATTTCTCATTATATTTAAATGAATGCAATATTCAGGGTCTTTTCCCTAATACTATAAAAGTTAAGCAACCATTTTAAACTTTATTTCACAAAGATTCAACATTTACTGTTCTACAACATGATATAATCAGACTTATGTGCCTTTAAAAAGCTGCTTAAAATGTTTTTATCTTTTTAAAAAAGTAAATGGGAGAGAATCAGAGAAAAGAAACAACAAAGGCATGTTTACACTGTACAAACAAAGAGGATGATCCTGCAAAGGTAATTTTGCAGTTGATTTTAATGAGAACATGATCTGGCCCATACTTCTCAGGAAAGAACAACTACACAATATTGAGAAGCACTGCCTGCTGACAGGTATATTAGTGATACATGGAGAAGGAAGACTAAGTCCATTCTATTGGGATACTTTAAGTTTTGGCTCAATCTACACACAAAGTTGGGCTGATTTAACAAAAGGGGTGGTTATAAATCAATTGTATCAAACTAGTCTAACTTTGCATGTGGACACTCTTAAATAATGTAAACCTAATTAGTATTGATTCAGCTTGCCCACAGGAGCAAGCTAAACTGATATGTGCCAGTTTTAAACTGAGAAGCATGTCCACACTCAAACATGCACTGGCTTAGTATGTGCGTAGACAAGACCTGAGACTGTTAGAAATACTAATGGCACACCAGAACCGAAAGGAAGCCACGTTTTTGCAAGCTCACAGATAGCATACACTACAAAGTTGTCCTCAATTGTTTCCACAGTTTACTGTATTTAGCGTGTCCATACTTGTAATGTTAAGATGATCTTAAGGAAAAGGTTAAGGATACATTTTTGTAAAATTTGCAAGGTCAACTATGAACACAAAGAATGCCTGAAGAAGGTTTTCTAGCACCTCCTAAGCATCTTCTTAAGAGTAGCACTATTAAGCATTATTGCTCTTTAAATGGTATTATACACCTAGGTGTAGGAGGGGAGGAGAGCACTGTGAAAGACTGTGTAGTGTAGACAGACCTAAGATAGGTCAATGTAAGCTGCCTTGCATTGACCTAGCTGTGCATGTGTCTATACTTAAATTCATCTCCCACCAATATAAGTAGCCTGTTACGGTGATGCCATAACACCTCCAACCCAAGTGGCGTTGAGACATGTTTGATGTACTGAGGTAGACACACAGCAAGTGTAGAAATAGATAACACAGTGTCAACTGAACAGTCCTCCAGCAATTGTCCCACAATGCCAGACACTGACCACTCTGGCTATAATTATGAAATCCATTGCCCAGGGATCACCTTTTAAAACCCTGCAATTTTTTTTAAAAGCCTTTTCCTGATTGTCCAGTTTCATGAGCATTCCATTGTTGCATGGAACTGCCCAGCTGATCATGCCAGCTACCCACTCCAGACACAGTCCAGCCTGGAGTAGACAGGAGATTTTGGATCTCCTGGGCCTGTAGAGAGAAAGGCCTGTGCAGGCACAGCTACAGTTCAGCTGTAGAAATGTAGACATTTATGAGCACACTGCATGAGAGATGCAGAAGAAGGGATACAGCAGGGATCAACAACAATGCTGTGTGAAAGCAAAGGAACTCTGGCAGGCATATCAGAAGGTCAGGAAGGCCAACAGTCAATCCAGTGCTGAGCCGCAGCCCTACCATTTTTACAGAGAGCTGCATGCCATATTTGGCAGAGACCCCACCAACACACCACTATGGATACCTCTGAGGAACCAGAGTCACAGGCACCTCCTGTGAACAGAGAGAACGAAGATGACGACCATGGCGGATATGCGACTGGGAGGTCCAGATATGCCACAAGCCAGGACCTGTTTCAAACTCCACCACAGTCCAGTTAGTCCCAGCAGTTGAGCATGGGTGAGCCCAATGCAGGTGAAAGAACCTCAGATAAGTGTGTATATGTTATTTTCCATTACAATGGTGTACTGATGGCAATCCCAACTTAACAGGACACAGCTATCGACTTTTCATTCATTTACTCATCCCAGAATATATAGCAGAACAACAACAAGAGGTAGAGTTATCATCTGCTTTTCATTCCCCTGCAGAGATAGGCACAGAAGGCCACACGGAGCAGTTTGTTTGTGTACACAGGGATGTCCCTTGAATCCACCTGAGAAATGTCAATGAAACTTCTGGCTGCAATCCTCTCCCGAAGGTTTCTATGGGTGGCAGCCTTATTTCTTCCTGTACCGTAGGACAAATTCCCATGCCAGTCAGCGATAATTTCAGCAGGCACCATTTCAGTAAACAAGCTAGTAGCATACAGGCCTAGGTGGCTTCAGCACATGAGCAGCAGCTGTGCTCTCTGATCCTTTGTTAGCCTCAGGAGGGAGATATCAGCTAAAATCACCAACACCTGTGGAAAATGGTACCAGAACTCAAATGCCATTGCCCTATACTCAGAGTTTCATGCAACCGAGCAATTCTCTCCTTATTTCCCGCACCCCTGGTAGGCCACAATCATCCTGGCTGGTGTTGTGAGTGGCACTGTGTGCAAGCACTTCAAAGCAGAAGCATCAATAAATATGTCTTGTTTAAAACTTTAGGGGAGCAAGGGATGGGAATTCTGAGTCTCAACTTTCGCTTTCCATTGTGACAGTGGCACTTCTGTGTGCTTTCTCTGTAGCTGCTGCCACTGCAGCCTCGAGGGGTTCACCCTTCACATCCGGAGAATGCCTGAGTCAGATAATGGGGAGAAAGAAGATGACTCAGGATGACATGTTCCGTAAGACCCTGTAAGCCAGTGCTGCATCAGGCCCTGGAGGGTGAATATTGCAGACTGTATGGAGAAGGAAAGAAGAAACAGGAGAATGTCCCAGGAGTTCCAGCAGGAAAAGGAGAGGAGGGGGTGGGGAAATGCATCAGGACATAATGGGGCTTCTCCAGCAGCAAACACAGATGATGACTGTTGTGGACCTGCAGGTTCAATAAACACGGACTTGCCTCCCTTTGCAATCCATGGAGAACTCCATTATAGTACCTCCCTAGTTCCCCCTCCCACAACATTCCACATGGCATCAGGGGCTGCATCCCTACCCCTAGCACTCCACCCCAGGGGACATTAAGGACAAGCACAGTTTCAGAGATGCTGACCTGAGAGTACCATAGGTGCCATGTGTGCACCAAAATGGACATGAATGTTCTTGCCCCTTCCTTCACCTCTGTACATATTACGTTTTTAATGTATTTGCTTTTAACTTTCACAGATTTTTTTTGCAGTGTTTTAGTTACTCAAAATTCTATTGTTTGGAAAATAATTCATCTTTATGAGTTCCAAACGCATACTGCAAAATGCCTAGCAGTACTGAAACCACCCACTTACCAGTTACTGTACAGCATGACAACTCATATGATCAGTGACAAAATAAATGAATGTAATGCAAGCACCACAAAATTAATAGGTGTATTACAGAATCATAAGACTGGAAGGGACCTCTAAAGGTCATCTAGGTATTAAGGACTAAGGACTAAGTATTATCTAGACCACCCCTGACAAGGGTTAGTCTAACCTGCTCTTAAAAATCTCCATCGACAGTGTTACATTCACAGATACCATGCCAAGCACCGCACAATTCCTAACAGGTTCCAAAACAGCAGGGCCAGGTAGAGCACAGTACACCATGATGCATTACTGTGGTTTTCTGTTAAAGTGCTATTTCAAAAGCATCCCTGAGCAATATAGCTCAGCACTGAGCTATTCTAATAGCCCTTGTGTCTAGCTCTTCAAACTCAGCAAAAAGCCTCTCCACCTATACTCTGGCAGCATTTTTTCCCCTTTGCTCACAGATACTATGCAGCACACAGCAGGCAGCTATAACCGTTGGGATTATTCTTCCCCACTGAGATCCAATCTTGTGAGTAAATAACACCAGCGCCCTGTCAATCTACCAAAAGCACACTCAACTGTCATTCTATATCTGTTGAACTCGTAGTTGAATCTTTCTTTGGTTCTGTCAAGATGGCCGGTGCATGGCTTCGTGAGCTGGGGAGTAAGGGGTATGTGGCTAGGTCCCCCAGAATCACTACTGGCATTTCAACATCACCAGTGGTAATCTGCCAGTTGGGAAAGTAAGTCCCTGCTTGCAACTTTCTGAACAGTCTTGTGTTCTTAAAGATGTGTCATGCACCTTCCTTGACCAGCCAACTTTGATGTGGGTAAAGCGTCCCTGGTGATCCAACAATCCCTGCATATCCACAGAAAAGTAGCCCTTTCTGTTGATGTACTCTATGGCAAGGTGGTATGGTGCCAAAATAGGCATATAATTTTCATCTATTGCCCCACTGCAGTTCGGGAACCCCACTGCTGCAAATCCATCCATTATGTCCTGCATATTGCTGAGAGTCACAGTCCTGCATAGCCAGAGACAGTTAATGGCCCTAGACACTTGCATGACAGTGGCCCCTACAGTGAATTTTCCAACTCCAAAATGGTTTCCCACTGACAGCATTGTAAGTTTCCACTGTGCGATCACCACTCGCTTCTCTTGTCAGTGCAGCTCTCACGCTACGCTGGTGTCCCTGCACTAGGAAAATCAGAGCTGTGGCTAGTTCAGCACACAGATCCACAAATGTGGCCTTGCGTATCCAAAGCTATGCAGCCATTGCTCACCATACCAAGCCTGCATTACAATGCAATGCCACCAGGCAGTGCTCATTTCTTGGGCTCAAACATCACTCCATCGTGAATGCTGCTCCGTGAATGCCACCACCAACTTTGAATTAGTTCTTGCTACATCCCACAGCATTCTGTCCTACACAAAATCATCAGGTTCCCCACTGATTTGGTTCTTCTTGCAGCTCTGCAAATACCAGAGGATCGTGCGTCCTATACTTGGAACACGCAGGACAATAGCGCAGAGCTGTGTAGGCTTCATGCTTCTTTCAGAGATGCTGATAGAAAGGAGAGCCATGAGGGGTTCGTGGGATTTTTAAAAAAGGTGCAAAAATTATGGGATATAGATAACATTAGGGAATGGAGAAAATTGCATGATGGGAAGTTGCTCCAAGTCCCCGCCTGCATGACTCATTTCTGCCCCACTGTGCATTGCCAAAACTTCCCAAAAGACATCATGCTGGATGGTGGCGTGTTTCACACTGGGATACTTATCTGTGGTGCGCTGCACTGTGCATTGACACAAGCATTCCTGGTGAGTAAGCGCAGCACCAGCACAGGGAGCCAAGTATGCATGCACATAAGTAATACACTAACTGCAGCAGCTTTATGCCAATGTAACTTGCATCAGCAAAAGTTTGTAGACCTGCCCTTATTTTGTTCCATTTCTTTCCAAAAGAAAAAATATCCAGAGTTTCCAACTCAGTCATTACACTCTAGCCCAGTGGTTCTCAAACTTTTGTACTGGTGACCCCTTTCACATAGCAAGCCTCTGAGTGCGACCCCCCCTTATAAATTAAAAACACTTTTTAAAATATATTTAACACCATTGTAAATGCTGGATGCAAAGCGGGGTTTAGGGTGGAGGCTGACAGCTCGCGACCCACCCATGTAGTAACCTCATGACCCCCTGATGGGTCCCAACCCCCAGTTTGAGAACCCCTGCTCTAGCCTTATATCAGATGAGTTCTATAAGAACTCACACTCATCCTCTCTTCCCAAATATATTTTAATTAACAAAACTTAACTTAAAGCTTGCCTCTTTCACCAACGGGAGTTGGTTCAATAAAAGATTACCTGACGCACGCTGTCTCTCTACAGTTTAAAGGAATTTATTCTTTACATAGAGGAATCTTGGCTATTGTGAAAACCACTTGCATTGTTAAATAGAAATATCAAAAAAGAAAACAGGCACAGAAAAATACACTGTAAAAAAGGCCACAACACTGGAAAGATCTTATGTTTTACCCATGCGTGCACGATGAATAATACTCTTGTAACAGTAAGGCATTTATTGTCTCCTCTCATACAGACAAATGTCTATACTGTATGACTCCTAGTAATTAATCAGTATCTGCCACAAATTGCAGATTTCCACAGTACACTCATATTTAGTAATTTTAAGAATTAAATGCTTACAATTCACCCTAACTCCTTTTGTGTCTAGGGCTGAGTGTTGAAATGCTTGGCATGTGCACAAACAATGCAATCCATTCCAGGGCAGATCACAGGTTCAGGAACAGACTCATGAACTTGTTACTCTTCTCCCCGAGGATGAAGTTTAAGTTGACACTTTTGCATTCTGCAGAGGGTACAGCAAGGGTAGTTGTATGCCATCCGATTCCCCACCAACACTCTTTGATTTCAGAGAGCGATACTTACAGCCACCAAGAATTTGAAAATGCGATGCCAACTGGTGGCAGGTAGGAAGGACAGATTCAAACCTATTTTCAGAGCAAAGCAGCAACATCATAACCTTGAACACATCTGTGTTCAAGGAAGGTATTCCAGTAGCATACAACTTTGGAGAAGTCAAAAGGACACGAATGCCCATTCTACACCAGACATTTGCAAAACTATCACAAGAAGCTACCACTAAGTTATGTTCTGGCAAAAGGGGCATGTTTTTGAAGAATGTCAGTTTAACATGAATGAAAAGCCTTCTTAATGCTCATTAAGATGCAGGCTAACACATCTGAAGCCATGCTAGATGTCAGTGCTGAAGCAGGTGGGTGGGGGGGAGAAGGGGAGCGTTTGAGAGGGAAAGCCTAATGTGCGTAGGGTTAAGTGAATGGAGAGCCAGGGCATGCTTTGTGTGACCATATCTGATTATTAATGCACAGATTTCCACCTCTGCATGCAGAAGGTCACCCACATAACACCTTCCCCCTTTTTCAGCCTGACTGAAGACCTCTGTGGTTGGGGATTCAAATGTAGGAGATGACCAAGGGCCTGGAGAGTTATGTACATTGTTCCCCAGCCATGTCACTGGGAATCCACTTGAAAATTAATATTCTCAAGCAGAGCCCCCTTCATGCTGTGGAAACTCCCCTTTGGAGGAGGAAGGACTCAAAGGGTAGTGGCCACTGGGAGAAGGTTGGACAAAGCCCCTTTAAATAACCTATTCTGCAAGGGAGCCAGGTGAGGATGGGAGAAAGCACTAGCAGGCCAAGGAGATAGTGGACCTGTACATGAGTGGCCTGAGATCACTTCTTAAGATTCTTAAGGCTGAACTGAATGCCTGTTCCACACACTCTCTCTCAACCCTGCAATGGTCTCTCCAGCCCTCTTCCTGCTACCACAGATTCTTTCACCAGAGCTATCATATTAAAGATAGATCTCTTTGAGAATAATCCATGCCAGCCAACAACCAGCAAATGACAAGCTGTAAAGGTGTAGTTAATTTAGTAGGCACACAATAACAGTCATTGTGTGAGTCCCAGGATATTAGATAGACACGGTGGGCGAGGTAATATATTTTATTGGACCAACATCTGTTGGTGAGAGAGAAGCTTTCGAGCTACACAGAGCTTTTCCTCAGGACATGGACAAAGACACAGACAGCACACAAGCTTAAAATAAAAAGATACACTAGCGATTAATTGGATTCTCTAGCTTCTTGGTATTGCACCCTTAACAAATCTGGCTCAAAGTGTTTTTTCTAAAAAACTGCACAGTCACTACAGCCAAAGTGCTAGGCTAATATCAACTGGGATCAGGAATTTGCAGTTGATAATTCATCTGCTCAGAGTTCCCAAGAGCAGCATTTCTGAAGGCCCCAAGCAATCTTCAGCCTGGAACTTTGTTTCATGTCATGGTTATGACAGCTAATTTTGGACTAAACCTATTCTCACTGGGCCAGATTCATCCCTGTATTAGCTCCAATGGAATATGGTTCACTGATGCACTATAACCAATGCATGGTGTGATGTAACCTCTAACAGTTGTTCTCCCTTTTATTCCCAAAGTATTTGTTTTCCAAACTAGTGAAATAATCTATCCAAAATTATTTATAATGAAAATACTCAGAGAAGCTGCCTTCTGAAGATTAGAGACAAATGGCCTGGCAGTCTTCTCCAATTATATTTTAGTACAGGCGGTGTGCTCAAGTCGATAAGGCATTGGACTGGGATTCGGGAGACTTGGATTATAATTCTAGTTCTGTCATTGACCTTATATTTAGTTTCCCAGACCTGAAGAAGAGCTCTGTGTAATCTCGAAAGCTTGTCCCTCTCACCAACAATTGGTCCAATAAAAGATATTACCTCACCTTGTCTCTCTAATATCCTGGGACCAACACAGCCACACCACCACTACATACTGACCTTCTATGTAACTTTGGGCAAGTCATTTCACCTCTCTATACTGCCATTTCCTCTCCATCCCTTGACTATTTACATTGTAACCTCTTCCAGGCAGCGACTCTCTCTTACTAGGTACAGTGTCTGTACAGTGCCCAGCACAGGCCAACCTGATTATGGGGTTTATTATTATTCTAGAACATATTGTAAAAGAACCTAAAGGGGCAGGTTAATCTTTTGTATTAGCTATTAACTATTGCTGAAAGAGGTAAATGCTACCAGGCTTACTCAGGCAAAACTCCCTTTGCTTTCAAGGATTAAGGCCTGGGCCTTGTGTCAGCATACATAAATGATTGTAATGGCTGCTGGGGGACTCATTTTAGCAGGTGAAAGTTAATTTGAAGAACTGTAAGATATAAATAAGCTTTAGCCTCTGCATGCTTAGCATTAGCTAGAATGTTCTCATGTAATGTTGATGGCTTGTGATGTTTACTGTTTTTGCTGATGCTTAATTTTAAACTCCCTTCTTGCAGAAATAATTGAAACAAGTTTGCCCACCCACCCTATCCCTATTTGTTTCCCTGGAATTACAATATATCAGAAAATGAGTCCCAATTCTTCCCAAACATCTGTGCTTTTAATGATGTAAATTTCAGGTGATTCCTCTCCCAGTTCTGCACTGGTCAGTCCTTACTAAAACCAGAAACCCAACAGGCACAGCAAGTCACGTAAGTAGCAGAACTTTTGGGGTTAAGGTAAGCAAATACTTCAGGGAAGAGCTTCCGATGGTTACCATGAGTTTCAAAATATAGGCTTAAGGACAGAGAACCCAGAGTAGTCTCACAGACTTCAGTGGAGTCATTCTGAATTTACACTCAACTCTAACCTAGTATCATTCAGTAGAGAAGAGCTGAGCAGATATCGAACAATCTTGAAAAATTGTATTTGGTGGGCTTGGAGGTATTCTTCGGGGGGGGGGGGGGGAGAGAAGAGTTCCAATTCTACATAACATTTTAAAACTACTTGTTTCAGTGGTTCATACAACTGATGCGGCTTTGTGAGTACTAGCCACTGCATATTAAATAATTCTGACAACCAAGAGTATATGGGTGCATGCGCACATATAAGAGAGAGAATCAACACACAGAAGCATACAATTATACAGCATTGAACTGTTCTCGATGAACTTTAACATCTGTTTAAAAAGCAATGCTGTATTATTCCAAAAAACAATAAACTAAAAATGCCAGATATCTGAATGAGCTTACAGAAATCAACAAAATTTCAGCGATGAAATGTTCTTAGTGATTTGATTTCCTCAAAGATAATCAAACATATGTAATCATTTAAATACTTGTCCTCTCCTGTGCATTATGATGAGTCCAATGTGCAATTATACTGAATCAATCCTAAAATACTGCATAAAGAATTAATCTACATGGAAAAAAAATCAGTTATTCAATGTACATGTCTCCTGCCCCAAACAGCAATCCCATTTAGCTGTGCAAATTGCGTTCCCTGGTTGTGTAGTTTGTTTGTTTGTTTTTTGGGGGGGTTTACAACCACCTACTCTGGAAACAATATCCAAGGGTCCTAAATCACTTCTTCAGGGACATGTCCGACTGAACAGAGCAAGAAATCTAAACAAACGAATTTCTCTCATTCAGTAACAGAAAGCAGCGTGAAACTTTTGGCTATGAAATTGAGAATATCACCAATTACTATAACTAATTCAGAATACTTCCATCTTTTTTCAAATTTTAGGTGAAAACATTTTCCTTTCTTGCGTTCCCTTCTTAATTTGTCTTCTCTGTTAACAGATTGTAATTCAATTCTGTGACCTCTTAATTTTAAATAGAAGAAGTATTCTGCAGTAGTTTGTAAGAAAGGAATACAAAACCAAACTTCTATTGCAGTTGACTGGAGAGAAAAGCAAAAATCCTCCAACACAAAACTGTAATAGTATTGCTTTTCAAAGTACCTTAGGTGTATGCTTAACGTCTAGAACATGCACACAAACTTGTGTGGGTGCATGCGTCTGTCTGCATTTATTTACAAATACGTGTGTCTCAGACATGCATGTGCAAATGGATGTACATACAGTTATTCACATCTCAGTGTGCTGGGATGTGTGAGTATAAAAGAGAATGCACCTAGTTATGTGGGTGCCCATGTGTTTATGCATGTCTGCTGTGGGGGTCCATTCCTTACCTCTGTGTGCGAATACATGCTTCTGCAAGGACACCCATGATTGTGTATGGATGTAGGTCTCTCTGGCTGTGGGCAAACATATCTTACCCATGCCTGATCTGTGCATGCCCCCCTCAGCGTACACAGGTGTCTCTGCATGGAGCCCCACGTGTGCACGAAGGTGCCTATTCCCACATGTTGTGCCCAGCAGCCCGTGCAGGTCTCCCTTTGTGCCTCCCCCCCACCCCCCGTTCGGTGTACACGTGTCTCCCTGTGGCGCCCCTGATTTTGCCTGGGGGGTGAGTGCCACCCTTCTCCCCGCGGTGCCCCGCTCGGTCTGTGTGCGCGGAGGGGGCCTGCGGCTGGGGGGCTGCCCCCCCCCGGGTGCCCTCTCCCTACCTGGGGATGGTGATGCACTTGGTGTTGATGTTCTGCGTGGTGATCGCCTTCTCCAGCTCGTCCAGCTGCCCCGTCTTCTTCAGCTTCTTCACCAGGCTCTTCACCGCCTTCTCGCACCATTTCTCCTCCTGCCCGTTCTGCTCCCCTTTCTTCCAGCCCAGGAGCCGCTTGACGATGGGGGGAGTGAACGGCAGGATGGAGGACATGCTGGCTCCCCTGCCCGGCGCTCCGGGAGGCAGCGCCCCACCCAGCCGCTGCCGCCTCCCGCCGCGGGCGGCCCCTCGCTCCGAGCCCGCCCGAGACCCCGCGCAACTTGGCGGCGGCCCGCCGGGCTCGCCCACCCCCGCCGGGCAGCAGCGCACAGGGCCGGAGCCTGGCGCCTGGCTTCGCTCGTAGCCCGGCCCCGCGGCGCCCTCAGCAGCCCTGGCTGGCGGCGGCAAACTTTGCCCCGACTTCTCCCGCGTTCCCCTGAGGCGGAGACTCCTCCGGCCCCCACCCCCGCTCTGCGTGTGCGGAGAGGCGGCCGCTCCCGCTCATTCCCAGTCTGCCTTGCACGCAAATCGCCGCCCGGCCGCCCCGGCCCGGCTCCCACCCCCGCCCGCCCCAACGCGCTGGCTCGCGCTGCCGAGGGGAGGGGAACAACTGGCGGCCAGCGCCGCCCCCGGCCCGGCAGCGACCCAGCACACGGGAGCCCCCGAGAGCCGAGGGGGGGCTTCCCTCAGTGCCCCCCCCTGCACACCGCGAGGCCGGGGAACGTGGGGGGGTTCCCCTCACTCCTTGTGACCCCCCCTGCACACCGCGAGCGCGGGGGGCTCCTCTCACTCCCTGTGACCCCCCCCTGCACACCGCGAGCCCCGGGAACGTGGGGTGGCTCCTCTCACTCCCTGTGACCCCCCATACACACCGCGAGCCCCGGGAACGTGTGGGGGCTCCCCTCACTCCCTGTGACCCCCCCATGCACACCGCGAGCCCGGGGAACGTGGGTGGCTCCCCTCACTCCCTGTGACCCCCCCATGCACACCGCGAGCCCCGGGAATGTGGGGGGGTTCCCCTCACTCCTTATGACCCCCCTGCACACCGCGAGCGCGGGGGGGCTCCTCACTCTCTGTGACCCCCCCCCGCACACCGCGAGCCCGGGGAACGTGGGGGGGTTCCCCTCACTCCCTGTGACCCCCCATACACACCGCGAGCCCCGGGAACGTGCAGGGGCTCCCCTCACTCCCTGTGACCCCCCCATGCACACCGCGAGCCCAGGGAACGTGGGTGGCTCCCCTCACTCCGTGACCCCCCCCATACACACCGCAAGCCCCGGGAACGTAGGGGGGCTCCCCTTACTCCCTTTAGCCCCCCCATACACACCGCGAGCCCTGGGCACGTAGGGGGGCTCCCCTTACTCCCTGTAACCCCCCCCCATGCACACCGTGAGCCTGGGGAACATGGGGGGCTCCCCTCACTCCCTGTAATGCCCCCCATACACATGGCGAGCCCAGGGAACGTGGGGGGGTGGTTTCTCCTCACTCCCTGTGACCCATCCCATACACACCGCGAGCCTGGGGAACATGGGGGGACTCCCCTCACTCCCTGTGACCCCCCCATACACAGTGAGCCTGGGGAATGTGGGGGGCTCCCCTCACTCCCTGTGACCCCCCCATGCACACCGTGAGCCTGGGGAATGTGGGGGGCTCCCCTCACTCCCTGTGACCCCCCCGTGCACACCGTGAGCCTGGGGAATGTAGGGGGGCTCCCCTCACTGCCTGTGACCCCCTCCCTGTGCACATGGCAAGCCTGGGGAACCTAGGGGCATTCTCCTCACTCCCTGTGACCCCCCCCCATGCACACGGCGAGCCTGGGGAACCTAGGGGGATTCTCACTCCCTATGACTCCCCCATACACACAGCGAGCCCAAGGAATGTAGGGGGCTCCCCTCAGTGACCGCCCCATACACACAGCAAGCCCGGGGAACATGGGGGGCTCCCCTCACTCCCTGTGACACCCTCCCCCCATACAGCCAGGCAGGGCAGGGGGCTCGCCTCAGTGACTCCCACACACCCAGTGAGTAGAGAGGGGGCTCCCCTCAGTGACCCCCCCATACACACAGCATGGGAAGAGGCTCCCCCCAGGGACTCCCCATACGCACAGCAAGTAGAGGAGGGTTCCCCTCAATGACCCCCCATACACACAGCAAGCCAGGGAGGGGAGTCCCCTCAGTGACCCCCTCCCCATACACACAGTGAACCCACGGAGTGGAAGTCAGGGGTCCTCTCCATTAATCACAATGCCCAGGGAGTAGAAGGGGGAACTCCACTCTATGAACCACCACCCCCAAAAAACTCCCACAGTAAACCCAACTGCATGGAAGGGGGATCTCGTCTCAATTACACACGTACACACACAGTGTGGGGAGACCTCCTCTCAGCTAATTACCTGCCAGCTTCAGAGCATAGGAAAGGGTGGATGACCTCCCCTCACTCCCCCACCCGCATACTCTAGAAAGGGTAACAATTGACCTTCCTCTCCTGGCCCCCTCATATATCCCCACAGAGTGCAAAGGGGGACTTCCTCCCCATGAACCACCCCCTAAAGAGGCAGACTCTACAGAGAGTGAAAGGGGGGGAACTCCTCTCAGTAAAGGTTACACACACACCCCCACTGCTGGGGGTGGTTCCCCAATCCCCCACTGTGGGAGCTGTCTGAGTGTAGGAGAGTTAGGCAAAACTGTGTTAAAAATCTACACTAAGAATGATCTGTGGGGTTAAAATGTCATTGAAACTCGTGCTGCAAAAAATAAACTGATACAAATGGCAGTCCCTCATGGCCAAAAGAAGAGACACAGGAACTGGAAACTAGAGTGTTGCATGCCAGAACCTAAATAGATAGGCCCCGGATGAAGCTATGTCTTCACTATAAAAAAGACTTGTTTTTACACTGAGAAGTCCTGGTGGCAACAAGGCAGTGTAATTTTACCTCGATGTAGCTAGCTAATTTGGTATTCCACTCGCCCACCTTGCCACTCCCTTTGCTAGTCTCCCATTATCTATTGCTCTAAATCAGACACAAATGGCACAGTTGAGACACTACACCAACGTGCATTCTCTTACATTCAAGTGCCTCAAATGTTGGGTGCTCATCCAGGCCAATATTTCAGAAAGTAGCCCTGATTTAGTGACCCAGTTTTTGGCTGACCAACTTGAGACATCTTGAGTGCAGAGGTGCTGAGCACCTGTAAGTCTTCTTGGCATCATGCTTGTCTACACTTACAGCGCTTGGTGCAGCTGCACCTCTGTAGCGCTTAGTGAGGACACTACCTATGGTGACAGAAGCCCTCCCGTCAACATAGCATGTCTAATTTGGGAGTTCAGTCAGTATAACTGCATCGCTCAGGGGTGTGGAAAACACCTGAGTGACATAGTTGTACCGATGTAAGTTCGTAGTGTAGCGCTGTAGGATTCAATTTGGAGTTGTGGTTGCTCAACGCCTTTAAAAATGAAAATTTTTACAGATTGTCACCTTAAAATTAAGGCACCCAAAAACATCAGTAGGTAGCCAGCTTTCCTGCTCGTTGGTGGTGTTTTTTTGTTTTGTTTTTTTTTACCACTAGACAGATTGGGCCAAATTCCAATCTTGCTTATTCTGGTGTAAATCAGGAGTAGATCCACTGAAATCAGTGAACCATAACCTGAACTTCACCAGCACTGTGGTCAGCACACCCGAAAAGGAAAAGTATTTTGTCACAAGATGTAGAATTAATTTTTAAGATGATGAATATTAAGATTTTATAGGACCGCTTGTGTTATTTCTGGGTTTACCTGTCAAAAAGAGCTATCTTAAGAAAAATGTCTCTCTGAACCCCTAGACAGTATTTCTTTCAGTATTTCAGAGTGTTAATGGAAAAATTAACAGACAGGAAAATGACGGGATCGTCCCAATTTTACATGGTCTGGATATCTTTTCTGGTTTATAAAATGTTTGATGTCTTAGAGGCTCTCTCTAGGCTGAAGAAGTACAAGTCTTGTATAGTAATATAACAATTGTCTTCACCTTTTAAAATATATCTTATATCTTGTATTCATACCTCTGTAACACAGTACGGGTGCAGAGGCATCATCCACTGGATTGTGTTCGTACTGAAATGTAAAGATATGTAGTGCAAAGTCTTACAACATGGTAAAAGTTCTAACTCTCCATGATTTATGTATTTGAAAATACCTAAAATAAGCAATAATATTTTCATGGATAATATGCATTTCTTAACCTTTTAACAACAGATTAAAATATTGACAGTCCTACTACAAATCTTTGCACAGCTGGTTAATTAATAAGGCCTATTAAATTGATAGGAATGGGGTTTAAACTTTACCTTCTAAAAGTTTTAGATTGGGCTTTGAGTGTCAGCAACAATATTAAATTAACTGGTATTATGAGAAAAAAATAGCTCCTCTTCAGCACTCTCTCTCTCCCCAGAATGGCTTTTGGCTGCTTTCAAGATCAAGGAACAAATTCTCTGTTCCCTTTGTACCACTAAGGTAGTAAAAAGGGAGTTGGGGGAGGGATTTCCCCAGGGATTTAAATTAGCAGGGGAGTTCAAAAGGACTAAACTGGCAACATTGCATGTAACTAGTTGACCACTGGGGGTGGGGATGGGGGAATTCAGGGGGGATGTAGGGAAATCCCTGAGTGCAGGAGTTCCAAGCAGGCACAGAGCTAGGTCAGCTAGTTCCCGAGCACTTTCCCAGCTACCAAGTGCCATGGACATGCCAGGACAGGGAAGATACATGGCTGGAGCATGCAGTGCTCTGACTATGCACAGCTGGCAGATGGTTCTTTGAGGACAGCAGGTGCATGTTGGAGCAGCCCCCAGGATGCACTAAACTGTGCTTGGGGCAAGGGAGGGAATCAGGGACTGATACAGCTCTGCTCTTACTGTCTCCCTCCCCCTTTCTGCTGCATCCAGCTATTGAAACATTAAGTCTACTTTCTTTCTGGTTATCTAATGCCTATCTGCGCATACCCTTGTATTAGATGCAAAGCTGTAATCTCATTTATCCATCAAGATAAGGTGGGTGAGGTAATATCTTTTACTGGATCAACCTCTGGTGGTGAGACAAACTTTCGAGCTTACACAGAGCTCTTCTTCAACTCTGGGAAAGGTATTCAAAGTGTCACAGCTAAACACAGGTCTGAACAGATAGTTTAGCATATATAGTCAGCACACCCACCTTGTCTCTCTAATATCCTGTGACCAACATGGCTACAACAACACTGCATATAATCAGGGCTGGTGTAACCACTAGGAGAACTAGGTAGCCGCCTAGGGCGCCAAGATTTGAGAGTGCCTCTCACCCCCACCTGCTGCTGCTTCCGCTCTGCTTGGCGCGTAGCGTGCAGGGCAGGGGGAGGAGACAGTGGGTTCCTCCCCGCACGGCCAGGAGGGGCGGGCTGGCTCGACTCAGGAGACTAAAGGTGGCTTGTCCTGCTGGGGGCATCTCGGTCCGCGCCCCAGCCAGGTCAGGGCAGGGCGCTTGCTCACGCACCAGGAGTCCAGGCGTGAGGGCCGAGGCTGGGTCTCAGCAGGGAGCCGGAGGGAAGGGGGGACCGGGTTTTGGCGTTGGGAGACAGAAAGACGCTGCAGGGAGCGAGGTCCCTGCCCCATGGAGCCAGAGGGGGCTGGCTTCAACAGCTCGGGTCAGACTTCACACGTGTGTGGGGGGCGCTGGTGGCATGTCTGGCTCCCCAGCCTGGCCTTTCTTACAGGAAAGATTCTGTAGGGCTCCCTCGGGTGCTCTGCAGCCTTCATCGCCCTGGCACTGGCTGTCCCCTGAGGTGCTCCTGTTCTGCTGTTTAATTATTCCCCCATTTTGTTTTGTTTTATTTCTATTCTTGTTTGACTGTTTATTTCCTTGGATGCTGCCTCCCACCCCAGGAAAAAAGTATATTAATTAAATTGCTAACTGAAATAAAAGTCAAGAAAAATTACTAGTAAATTTTCCATTGTGAAATGGTCACTTGCTCACATGTGGTATTTTGGATCACTCTTTGGGCAATTAATTATTTAACTTCTTGTTTATAAGATTGGTACGATCTGGAACTATCATTTGCTGTTTGTTTTTTCCCCCAGGAAAAACCAAAACAGATTTTTTCCTTCTCACTAAAAAGTAATTTAAAATGAGATGAATTTTTTGTTCTGAAACCTTATGTTATTAATGTAATGGTCTTTGTATATTTTAAGCTTGCAACGTTAATATTGCATTAAATATGATTTTGCATATTACTTTATGCTCCGGGGGGAGGGGAGGAGGAGGGGGAGGGGGACCACAAGGTGCAAATTTCGCCTAGGGTGCAAAATATCCTTGCAGCAGCCCTGCATATAATATTCATCTAGGTACTTATTCATACACAGAAACTTTGCTGTGTAACAGAGCAGAAGGACAATTAAAAGGGAAGTGGGTATCTTTGTGAAGTTCACCAAGAGTGATGTGGTTAACCATGACAGTATATTGCAATCGATTGCCGAAGGTGGTTCTGTCCAGCTAGAGTCATTCATTGGATAGTGGGGGTGACATGTTCAGCGTCATGGCTGGATAAATGACTGGATGAAGTGGTAGGACATGACCAAAGGAGGAATAATTGGGTATGCTGTACCAGATGGCAATTTTGATATTATTTTTAGGACCTCTGGGTGGCCACTGGTAATTCTAGGACTGAGCAGTTGGGAGGCAAGAAATCCATCTGTGTATGAGTGAGGACACCCATGTAATGGTGAGATAAAGAGATACCTGGTCTCTGGGAAAGGCAGAGCACACTGGTGAGAAGTATGAATTTTTCATGGGAGCTACGGTGGGCCATTGGGAAATGTTAGCATAGAGAGGGAAGATAGACAGGCGAAGAAAGGCAAGTGGTTTGGTAGTGTTTGTGCGTGCTTTTGAATGAGGCTATATTAGAATGTTAACTTGTAAATAAGAGCAATGACCTTTATCTTTCAATCTCTGTCAAGCAAAATATTACGCACAGGGGAAGGTGTGGGAGCTTTCCATGGTTAAAATAATATACATACCATCTACAGTATAGCATTTATATACATACAGTACTATCAGACATGCAAAACAAGCCTACGGGGTGAGTCAGACACAAATTGAGAAAAGCAAGGATATTCTGATTTAACTATTTCTGTGCTATGAAACATACAACTCACAGCAAAGACTAGCTATTTCAAGGTTCTACACTATTATTCCTTTCAAGGTATGAGGAATATATATGTGTCCAAACAAAAGCTGCTTTGTTGGAAGTCAGTTGTACTGTGCATTAATATATATGTCTTAATTCAGCAATATATTTCAAGGCACACTATGAGCACAAAAAGCACACGTTTATTTGAAATTTTTACTTTCTCTTGTTACAACTAACATTACTATAAGTGAAAGAAATGAAAAAAAATTGTTCCACCTCCTGCCCCTTCTCCCCCCAGTCTGTGTGCTATGTGCATATGCAGCACTTTGTGTATAGACACTTTCACTGCCTCCCCTATGTAGTCCATTAGTCATTTCTCTGTCATTTGCATGGGTCTTTCACACAATAACAGGGTAGAGAAAAATGTTTAAAAACACATGCAAAAGTAATTGTAAAACCGCAACAATTGACAGAGTGTGCTAGGAGAAGATGTAGTATCTGAAATACTTTTTATTTTATGTTTTTTAAATTGACTAGAGTTCAAAATGGTGGTGTCCCTTAAATTCAGCGTATGCAGTTCTCCATGAAAAAAAAATAATCTCACAACGCTGAGCATCTACTTGAGCTTGGCTGTGAGGTTCTTTACAAATTTTAGTAGAAGTGGTGCACAAGTAATATAGGTCTTCATACTTAGTCCACATTAGTTAAATCAAAGTTTACTCAAATTATCTTTCATAGGCCCCCAACTTAGAAAAGCGTATGCTGAAGTGAGAGGCTACATCGGGACACAGTGAGCAACGTGTGCTACAATAGAGCACAGGCATTTCAAATAAAAGCCTTTGAAAGTAGCATTTTCCAGTCTTTTTCCAAACTATGGACTAGCTTTAAACTAATTTAGCTGGGGGGAGGAGGGCGGGAGGGAGAATCATCTGCTGCGCACACCCTTGTATTAGATGCAAAGCTGTAACCTCATTTATCCATCAATGTGTCCGTATTATGGACCAAACCAATACCAAATACTAATGTACATAACAGACTCTAATGGTGCCAAAGCAACTGTTAAGCCAAGTCAGTCAATAATTCAGGTTCAAATATATAGATATGTATTAATAAATAAGTCTGGATGGGTTATTTTGTCTTTTTAAATGCAGGTTATGTGACCTTCCTTCCATTCTGTGCGGTCACACATCAAAGGGCAAACAGACACAAATACCCCAAAATGTACAGAATAAACATAAAAACTGTTGTACAAACCAATGAAAAGTAACAATTTCAACATTTAGTCTTGTTCTCTGTTCTTTCATTATGTTTTATGGATGGATTTTTGAGCTATATATTTGACTGACTGCTATTTTTTAAATTTGTTTTGCAACTTTATCACTATAGTAACAAGTTTACGTTTTGCGTGGCTGGTTTTCACAGTGACATACATACATTAGCCTCTGCTTGCAGAACTTGAGTCTGCCTTCCGTGTCACCCTCAAACTTCTGCTGAAGTCACTGGGTGTTCAGATGCACAGAGGCCTGGTCTACACTAGGCGTTTAAATCGGTTTTAGGAGCCTAAAACTGATTTAACGCCACAGCCGTCCACACTAGGAGGCACCTTATATCGATTTTAATGGCTCTTTAAATCGGTTTCTGTACTCCTGCCCGACGAGAGGAGTAGCGCTAATATCGGTATTAACATATCGGAATAGGGTTAGTGTGGCCGCAATCGACGGTATTGGCCTCCGGGAGCTATCCCACAGTGCACCACTGACCGCTCTGGACAGCATTCTCAACTCGGATGCACTGGCCAGGTAGACAGGAAAATCCCCGCGAACTTTTGAAATTCATTTCCTGCTTCGACAGCGTGGAGAGCTCATCATCACAGGTGACCACGCACACAGCTCATCAGCACAGTTAACAATGCAGTCTCCTGAGAATCGAAAAAGAGCCCCAGTATGGACCGCTCGGGATGTAATTTATCTGATCGCTATATTGTGAGATGATTCAGTGATAACATATCTGCGTTCCATAAGACGATATTTATAAGTATTTGAAAGAATTTCTAAGGCTATGTCGTATAAAGGCCACAGCAGGGACTCCGTGCAGTGCAGAGTGAAAGTTTAAGGAGCTCAGACAAGCCTACCAGAAAAACCAAAGAAGCAAACGGAAAGGTCCGGGGCAGGTCGAAAAACATGCCGCTTCTATGATGACCTGCATGCAATTTTAGTGGGGGCTGCGCCACAAGTACCCCACCCCTGACCGTGGATTCCGAGGTGGGGGTTGTAATCTCTGCCATGTCAGACGGGGAAGATGAAGAGGAAGAAGAAGAGGAAGACCTCGCAGAGAGCACACACAGCACTCCGTGACCCCCAGCAGCCAGGAGCTTTTTTATCACCCTGACGGAATTACCCTGCTCCCAGCCCTCACAAAGCAACTATTCCAGAGAATGACGCCATGGAAGGGAGCCTCTGGTGAGTGTACCTTTGCAAATAGCAAACAGTGTTTTTTAAGCAAGCCTTTTTTAATGATTGATTTGCCCTGAGGACTTGGGACGCATTCGCAGACAGTATAGTTACTTAGAAAAGTTTTGTTAACATGTCCGGGGATTGAGAGGAAATCCTCCAGGGACATCTCGATGAAGCGCTCCTGTAGGTACTCCAGAAGCCTTTGCAGAAGGTTTCTGGGCAAGGCATCCTTGTTCCGCCCACCATGGTAGGACACTTTACCATGCCATGCATGTAGCAAGTAATCAGGTATCATTGCGTGGCAAAGCATAGCGGCGTATGATCCCGGTGACTGCTGGCATTCAAGAAGCATCCGCTCTTTATCTTGTTCTGTTATCCTCAGCAAAGTGATATCGTTCAGGATAACCTGGTTAGAAATCAGGAATTTAAGTAAGGGGGGTGGCCATTTTTCTACTGGGTTCGTGGAATGCAGCAGCTTAAAAAAAAAACACTTCCTGCACGTAGCGAAGCGGGGGTGGAGGGGAGGAGTGAAATGCCGATGATCTTTTCTGTTTGGTCACCGGCGAGGGCGATCTTCCCCAAGCTACCGACAAGCAGTGGGTGGGGGGGAGGGGGAAGGTTGTTGATTAGCAGGGAGCTAGCGTGGTATTAGCCATGCGTTGGGGGGGGAGGGGTAAATCACTGAGACAGTGGCTTACCATGGCCGCATGCAAGCTGAATCCTGATGCCTGGACCTGTGTCCCTGAGATCTGTAACCCAAGAGCTGCAAGCAGGCACTATTAAGATGAAAAATGCGACCTTGTAGGGAAATCACATGTGCTATGTAAGGTGAATAGTGCTTTTCACTGTGAAAGAGTATAACCATTGTTCTGTAAAAATGTATCTTTCTAAATATTTATCTCCCTCATGCAGCTGCAAATTTTTCAAGCGTCCCTCCTCCATCCCAAAGGCTAGCACAGATAAGGCGGAGGAAAAAGAAGACGCGAGATGAGATGTTCTCGGATATATTATGGAAGTTACACGCAATGAAAGAGGTCATCTGAATGAGTGGAAGGACGTGGTTTCAAATTACAGGAAAGAGGCCAGTGAACGTGAGGACAGGAGGGACAACCGAGATGAGAGGTGGCGGCAGGAAGACCGGCAGGAAAATCAGCGGTTGCGGCAGGAAGATCAGCGGTGGCGGGATGCAACTCTGGGGCTGCTGCGTGATCAAACTGACATGCTCCGGCGTCTTGTGGAGCTTCAGGAACGGCAGCAGGATCACAGAGTGCCGCTGCAGCCCCTGTATAACCACCCTCCCCCCTCACCATGTTCCTTAGCCTCCTCACCCAGACGTGTAAGAACGCGTGGGGGGAGGTCTCCGTGCACCCGCCCACTCCACCCCCGTGGACAGCCCAACCAGAAGGATGTCGTTACTCAGAATTTTTTTTTTAATGGCCTTCTCCATCCCTCCTTTCCTCCTCCCAAAGCACACCCTTACTTCTCACCCACTATTTATAATGACTCAATAAAGAATTCATGCTTTTTAAATGAGAGTGGACTTTATTTGCATAAGTAAGCTGTACTTCGAAGGGGGAGGGGGAGTTGCTTACAGGGACTGAGTCAATCAAGGGGGTTGGTGTTCATCAACAAACACAGCATGTCACACTGTACCCTGGCCATTGATGAAGCTCGTTTTTCAAAGCTTCTCTGATGCGCACCGCTTCCTGGTGTGCTCTTCTAATCTCCCTGGTGTCTGGCTGCGCGTAATCAGCGGCCAGGTGATTTGCCTCAGCCTCCCACCCCGCCATAAAGGTCTCCCCCGTACTCTCACAGAGATTGTGGAGAATACAGCAAGCAGCAATAACATAGGGGACATTGGTTTGGCTGAGGTCTGAGCGAGTCAGTAATGTGCGCCAGCGCGCCTTTTAAACGGCCAAAATGCACATTCCACCACCATTCTGCACTTGCTCAGCCTGTAAATTGAACAGATCCTGACCACTGTCCAGGCTGCCTGTGTATGGCTTCATGAGCCATGGCATCAAGGGGTAGGCTGGGTCCCCCAGGATAACGACAGGCATTTCAACATCCCCAACTGTTTATTTTCTGGTCTGGGAAGTAAGTCCCTTGCTGCAGCCGTTTAAACAGAGTAGTGCTTCTGAATACGCGAGCGTCATGAACCCTCCCTGGCCATCCCGCGTGGATGTTTGTGAAACGTCCCTTGATGATCCACCAGTGCTTGCAGCACCATTGAAAAGTACCCCTTCCGGTTTTATGTACTGGGTGCCCTGGTGCTGCGGTGCCAAGATAGGGATTTGGGTTCCATCTATCGCCCCCCCACAGTTAGGGAATCCCATTGCAGCAAAGCCATCCACTATGGCCTGCACGTTTCCCAGAGTCCACAACCTTTCGTAGCAGCAGCTTAGTGATTGCTTTGGCTACTTGCATCACAGCAGCCCCCACAGTAGATTTTCCAACTCCAAATTGATTCCCGACTGACCGGTTAGCTGTCTGGCGTTGCAAGCTTCCACAGGGCTATCGCCACTCGCTTCTCTACTGTGAGGGCTGCTCTCATCTTGGTATTATGGCGTTTCAGGGCAGGGGCAAGCAAGTCACAAAGTTCCATGAAAGTGCCCTTACGCATGCGAAAGTTTCGCAGCCACTGGGAATCGTCCCACACCTGCAACACAATGCGGTCCCACCAGTCAGTGCTTGTTTCCCGGGCCCAAAATCGGCGTTCAATGGATAGAATCTGCCCCATTACCATCAGGATCTCCAAAGCGCCGGGCCCGCGGTTTGAGATAATTCTGTGTCCACGTCCTCATCACTGTCATCGCCGCGCTGCCGTATCCGCCTCTTACTCGCCTCGGTTCGAAGGTCCTGGTTCAGCATATACTGCACGAGAGTGCGCGAGGTGTTTAAAACATCCACGATTGCGGTATGGAGCTGAGCAGGGTCCATGCTTGCTGTGCTATGGCGTCTGCACGGTTCACCAAGCAAAAAAGGCGCGAAACGGTTGTCTGCCGCTGTCAGCGAGGGAGGGAGGGGTGAGGCTGTACCCAGAACCACCCGCGAAAATGATTTTTGCCCCATCAGGCACTGGGATCTCAACCCGGAAATGCCAAGGGGCGGGGGAGGCTGCGGGAACTATGGAATAGCTACGGGATAGCTACCCACAGTGCAACGCTTCAGAAATCGACGCTAGCCTCGGACCATGGACGCACACCACCGATTTAATGTGTTTAGTGTGGCCGCGCGCACTCGATTTTATAAAATCTGTTTTACAAAACCGGTTTATGCAAATTCGGAATAGTCCCGTAGTGTAGACGTACCTTAAGACTTCAGGACCAGCCTTGCTGTAACCAGGGCTGGCTCCGGCGTTTTTGCCACCCCAAGCAGCAAAAAAAATAAAATAAAAATAATAATAATAAAAAAGCCACGATCGGCGGCAGCTCTACCACCACCACTTAGGGTGACCAGACAGCAAATGTGAAAAATTGGGATGGGGGTGGAGGGGTAATAGGAGCCTATATAAGAAAAAGACCCCAAAATCGGGATTGTCCCTATAAAATTGGGACATCTGGTCACCCTACCGCCACTTCATTCTTTGGCAGCAATTCGGCGGCAGGTCCTATCCGCCGAGAGGGACTGCGGGACCTGCCACCGAATTGCCACCGAAGAGCTGGACGTGACACCCCTCTCCGTTGGCCGCCCCAGGCACCTGCTTGCTGCGCTGGTGCCTGGATCCAGCCCTGGCTGTAACCTCCGATACGGTGAAGCTTGTTTATACAAGTGGTTCTCTACCTTTCCAATCTACTGTACCCCTTGCAGGAGTCTGATTTGTCTTGCATACCCCAAGTCTCACCACACTTAAAAATCTACTTGCTTCCCAAATCACACATAAAAATACAAGTGTCACAGCAATTTTTCAGTGATAGTGTGCTTACTTTCTCATTTTTACCATGTAATTATAAAATAAATAGACTGGAATATAAATATTGTACTTACATTTCAGTGATACTTGAGCCTGTTTTTTCATTTGTGAGCCTTGTCATTCTGGGAGGCAGTGAAGCAACAACAACAATTACGTTTTTCTCCACGTTGAATCTTCCTACTCTCAGGGCCAGCGTTAGGGGGTGGCAAGCAGGGCAATTGCCCAGGGCTCCATGCCACAGAGAGCCCCACAAAGCTAAGTTGCTTGGGCTTTGGCTTCAGCCCCAGGCAGTGGGGCTTCGGCTTCAGCTTTCTGCTCTGGGCCCCAGCAAGTCTACCACTGGTCCGGGTGACCCCATAAAAACACAATCACAACCCACTTTGGGATCACGGCTCACAGGTTGAGAACTGCTGATATAATACATAGCGCAGTGTACACAAGTCTGTATGAAATCTTAGTTTGTACTGACTTTACTTTTATATAGCCTGTTGTAAAACTAGGCAACTCTCTAGCTGAGTTGATGTACCCCGGAAGACCTCTGTGTACCCCCCCACGATACGCATACCACTGGTTGAGCACCACTAGTTGTGAAGCAGAATGGCAATCCCAAAGCGCTCCAATGCAACACAGTGTACAAACTGGAGTTTTTGTTAATAATTATCTGTTTGCAGTAAAGTTGTTTTATAAGAGAGTTCTCCTAGCTAATGTGCAGAACTTGTTTCTTGGCATATGTAGTCACATGTTGCATCTGCTTGCATGCATTGCCTTTTCCATTTTTCCATATGCTGATCACTACTGGGCTGTGCAGCAAAATGCAGAGCAAGATCAGGAGGACGTGCCCACATGACCCTGAGGGGGCAGCAGCTAATGGCTGTGAACAAAGTTCTTTTACCAGAAGGCAGCAATTGCAATAGAACAAATTTCCATGGGGAGGGGTGTAGTGGGTGGTCTGACGGTTGAAAGATAGGGGTACCTTGTGTGGAGAGGGGATGCAGCAGGACCACCTCTCCCCATGGTTTGGAGCAGTGACTTGAAATTTGGTGGGGGTGAGGGGGCTTTGGTTCAGGGATGATCCTTTTGCCATCACTATGAAAATCCATACAACTGTGATCAAGTTATAAGCTTTAGAATGTGCAAACTGTGAGTTTTCTAAGTAGAGATTTCGATTTTAGCAGCTACAATTTCTGAAGATTCTGTCCTCGTGGAGCATGCTTGAGACTCTTAATGTTCCTAGTGTCGACCCAGATTGTGCATATACCAATCCTCACAGAGAGACTGAGCATAATATGTAAATAGATTTGGTGCCATTAGGTAGTGCTCATCTGCAGTATGTTGCCTGGGTTTTGTAGGACCAATAAAACATGTTGTGAGCCATTCACAGCGCATTCTCTGAGCAACTCTTAATAGATGGGAGAGCTTTGTGCATGACAGAGGAGGCCTCATGGGGTTGACCCCCAGCATAAACCACAAATGTCTGGGGAGGGCCTAGACCAATCTTTCCAAAGGTGTTAACAATCTTGATTTAATGGGCAATTAATTATCTTTAAGGTAAAAATTCTAATGTAGACATATCCATGAAATGGGCAGTATAGAGATGGAGACTGATGATGCTTAGGAGGTTGATTGTGCCTTGGGATGTTGTAGTGCAGGATAGCATACTGAACACATCGGCCCACACTGAGGCATCTCTTGCACCTCTTGTGAACACTTGTAGACCCAGAGCTGCTGAGATATTACACACAAATGGCCCCGTGTTGTCATTCTTTGTTAATGCACATATTTCCTTGTTCAAAATGTTGCAGACCACCACCAATGATTTTTTTTCTTTTTTAATTTGTAAAGTCCTATTTCTCTGTTGCATGGAAGTTGCTGCTTATGTGACCACATCGAGATGGAGGGAGAGTCTCTTGTGGTGTGTAATCTAGCAAAGAAGTTGTATCCAGAAAAGATGTATGTCCAGGTTTGAAAGCTCAAAATACAGAGGCTCATTACCAGCTGGATTCCAGCTGTAAGCATTTTATCTGAAATGGGGGATTCTTTCTGCACGCTTCCTATTATGGAGTGCCTGTTCCCTCTCTGTTCCTTGCTGTTTGTATACTCACCTCCTTGCCAGGGCACATTTATTTAAGTCTTCATTTTATTTTTTGAACTGGGCATTCTATATCCAACTGAACTTTTAAAAAGCTATTTAACAAGTAAATATTTTTTTCCTTTATGAATGGGGCCCTGCCTTGCTTTTGCAATACTACCTTGTCCACAGCTACTGGAATATCAGATACTCTGGTACAAGAATACACCTCTTTAAGGAATACTTTATTGTACACAAGGGAGATTCACAGGGAATATATTTTAACTGAAAAAAAATCACATGTATTGTTAGAAAGTGTTACTAATTGGCTGCAATCTTAGATACCAGCGATGGGCTCAGACCAGAGTATTGGAACTGAACACTCCTGAACTTTGGGAACATTCAGATCTAGATTAAAACCAAGCCGCCTACATGCCCATCTGTTATATAAACAATTTGTGCTAGAATTGGGCAGAACGCAGATTCTCTTGCAATGTCTATCATATGTACAAAGGAAAGATTTAGGTCTCCATCCTGCACCACTGAAGTCAATGGGAGTTTTGTTACTGATTTTAAGATGCATAGAGTTTAGTTAGTGTTTACTCTTTCCTCTAAATGCAAGTAAGCAGCACAAGTAAAAATGTTTGCATTTTAAAGGTGTATTTAATCATTTACCATCCTTTTTAATTTTTACCTCTTTTGATCTTAAATGTTCTGGCCTCTGAGGGGCAGTTTCCGTAATATCAAACAAGGATCCTCTTCGTCATAGCAGCAGAAAAGGAGTGGCACAGAATGATTTGCCCATGAGTAATATGTCAATATTTATACACAGTTTGCTTAGATAAGAACAACAACTTGAAGATGTGTGGGAGAAGCCCCGCTTGGCTAGTCTTTGTGGAGCAACTCTTCAAACACTGCAGAATCCCAAGTGTTGATTTTGCCTGCTGACAGTTCAATGTGTAACTGAAGAAAGTTTCTTCCTTAAGATCAAAAGCTGTGCCACTGCCATCCCTCAGCTCTTCACTTCTGTTGGGATTCCAGCTACAGCATGCTGACAATCACAGAGGGAATGCAGCCATGCTGAGTGTAATTAATATAAGGATCCCTCTAAGCACAAGGCACTTCTGAGTGAGGGGAAAAACGCACTGGTCTCCTTAATACTTTTCACTCAGTCCCCTTTAGGGTGTTCTGTATTACAAGATGCAGTTCTGTGGGGAGTTGCTCTTCCCCTTCCTAAAATGAAGCCCTGTTTAGGAGAAAAAGTGACAGGCATAGAAGTTACATAGAAAGGGACAGAGATTGCAAAGGAAACACTCCTGCGCTGTGGGGGGGGGGGGAGAGTTGTTTATTCTTTGTTTGTTTGTTTGGACAGAGATTAAGGCCCTTTGTGTGAGGCTCTTTGATGGCATGTCTGACGCACTTTCAAGGGTCTACCAAAGCATCCCCAGTCTGTCAGAACAGGGAAAAACAATCAAGACAGACCCCCAGTCAAATTCACTATATGCAAAAGGGGGATTCTACTTTATATGAACACCAAAGGCAGAACTACTAGCCCCAAGGATTCAAAAACCATGAATCAAGCCCCCAGAATATCATGAGATTGGCTTGAAAATCATGAGATTTTTAAAAACTAATTAATTTTAGGTTCTTTTATATTTGCCTTTTGGTTTTTGAGCCCATGGGGTTTGTGTTTCCCAGCTTTTCTCTGCACCCATGAGGGATGAAATGAAATGAAAGCTGATATTCTGACATAATTATATAGCTCTGGTGTTTGATTAGAGCCCCAGCTCCTAAACAGTGTGAGTCTTGCAATAAAGTGGCTGGAGTTGGCAATGCTGCAATGGGAACTGGTGCTATGCAGAGAAGGGAGTGAATTATTGCTATGTGGGGGTGGGCAGGCTAAGGAATACATTGCTTGAGATGCAGGATTCAAGAAGCACAAAATGCTGAACATATTGTACCACACAAACACCATTGAACCGTGATACGCAGCAGCATTTTTTTTTTAGAGATGGGCAAAATAGCAAAAGTTGTCTCTGGATTTCAAACCCTCCACAAAGCTGCAGGCTGCTCAGACATATGTTTTGGTACAGGCCACTTCCTAATTGTTTCAGATACTCATTTCATGTCATTGTTTACAGGGCTCCTCATAGTATGTCAGACTGGTGACTTTTAAAATGTTGACTTTTTTTTCCCAAGGATGTAGTACTCTCAAAAGGGGCTGGGATTGACATCCCCAGAGAAGCATCTGATCTGTAAAATGGTGGCGACACCGACCTCCTTTCTAAAGTGTTTTAAGAGCTGGTGATGAAGAGCACTATATAATTTCACTAGGTATTATTATCATCCAGCAAAGCACTTAAGCACATGAAGTCCCAGTGAAGTCAATGGGAGCTGAGGACTGGGTGCTTAGCTCTTTTGAAAAATCAGACCACGGATTTAAGTGCCTAAGTATAGACTTGGGGAGATTTCCAAAGGTACAAATGTTTTCAGTGGGAGTTAGGTGCATACTTCTGTAACTGACTTTGAAAATCTTTCCTTTAGGCAACTCTTTTAGAAAGTCTCGTCCCCTGTTTACCTATCAGCACTTATGTCTGTCCCTAGGATAGCTATTCTGTGGCTGCTGATGCAAGTGCTGCTGGTGAGGGTGGGGGGTAGAAAGCGATAACGTTAGTTACCTAACAGTTATTTGACTGAGTCATGCAGAACTGGCTCAATGCAGTTGAAACGGAAAGATGATTAAGCTGAACACTGAGTATAGATCCCCATGTGATCACCATAATTATTTCTGCATTCTTGGCTGATTTGACAGGTACCTTTTATCCAAAATCAACCGTGTTTCTTTTTTCCCCACCTACCACCGAGGTACTAGAGACGTTTTCAGCTTTTCACTCTGAGTAAGTAAAATGTAATTTATGCCAACTGAGTGGGGTGACAGAACCATAGTGTGAAATAAATCAGACCCTGTCTGTCTAAGGCCCTGGTTCAAAGCCCAGTGGAGTCAAACAAACATAATATTTATCCACCTTTGTAAAACATTTTGAGATCCTTAGATGAAAAGGCAGAGCATTACTTTATCATTAAATGTCCACAGCATCTTGGTTTACTCATGTATTTTCACATTTAATACCTACTTATATACTTCCGTATCTCTCATAATGCTACACAAACCATATCTTTAGTGGCTTAAGGCACAAAAAGCAAAATATGACCCACCCTGGGGAACTTCAGCCAAGTAAGCAAAATGCTAGAAGTAATGACCTAGAACACGATGCGTTGTAATAGCCAGTGCAGACATTGTAGCTGGAAATCTGACTCTGTCATATGTTTATAAAACATCAAATATATCCATAAATACTGCACATCTTAAAAGACTTAGGTCCTGGTTCTACAGTCTGATCCATATGAGTAGATCCTTGGCCAGCATGGATATACTGAAGCTTAGCAAATAAATCTGAAATTGTTAGCTCTTTGTCCCTATACAACTCTGTGCACGTACAGGTTATACGCGCACAACAACAGGTTATAGATACACAGGTTTACATCGATGTGAATTTCCAAAGAGATTCCAATATTCCTAAGAGAAGAGAGTTCAGTGTTGGAAATTTAATTGGACCTGGCAGCCAGAATGGGCTAAGGGACAGCCTTTTCTGTCCCGAATAACTGTCGTATCTATAAATGGTCATTGGATTCATTTTCACATGGTTTCTGGTTAAAGCATGGCATTAAAATATAGTCCACCTTATTGAAAGGCATAGTGCTAAATAGAGATGAGGAAGACTCATATAGCCTAATTCTGACACCTCAAACATTGTGAGGAGGAGTTTGAGAGTTTAAATCAAACATTATTGAGTTCTGTCCTAAGGCCATCTGGGTGCTGGTTTAAAGCTTGGCATAAATTGGAAGGCTGATCTAATTTCCGTCCTGTTGCCAATGGTCCCTAAGGGGCTAGTGGACCAGCTGGGGTTTATCAGGGTATAAGGGCACCATTCCCCCTACCATGGAACCATGAGGATGGCAGTACAGGATCCAATATGGCAGGCATCTTGTTTTCATCAGAGGGTGCCCCTACAAAAGAGGAATTGTAAATAGGTTGTCTCTTCTGCGTTTATGGGAGCTTTGCAGCAGTGGACCAGCGCAAAACTGCCACAGTGCAGAACAGGATATTATGAAGTGTTAATTTACTGGTATAAATCCATTCAAATTATCTGAGCATTTGACCTTTGATCTTTGCTTTTGTTGGGTCCCAGGTGAGGTGAGTTGCATGTTACTGTGCAGTAAATTTTGATATGTTGGGTCTTTTCTCATTATCCATACAACTTGTATTGCAGAGAACAGTGGCTCTCAAACCTTTCCAGACTACTGCACCCCTTTGAGGAGTCTAATCTGTCCTGCATACCCCAAGTTTCACCTCACATAAAAACCACTTGCTTACAAAATCAGACATAAAAATACAAAAGTGTTACAGCATGCTAGTACTGAAAAATTGCTGACTTTCTCATATTTACCATATCATTTTAAAATAAATCGGTTGGAATGTACTTACATTTCAGTGTATAGTATATAGAGCAGTATAAACAAGTCACTGTCTGTATGAAATTTTGGTTTGTACTGGCTTTGCTAGTGCTTTTTATGCAGCCTGTTGTAAAACAAAGCAAATATCTAGATGAGTTGATGTACCCCTTGGAAGACCTCTGCATACCGCCAGGGGTACGTGTACCTCTGGTTTAGAACCACTGCCACAGAATACGTATGATGCAAGAAGGGAAACTTAGCAAGTTGAAAAATAATTCTTTAGCTAGTCACTCAAAGGCCCAGGAGATCTATTACTTTAACAGCAAATCACAACATAAAATGTACAAATTCTGTTCCCCCTTTTTGCGCTATCATGTTGCAACTTGCATTCATTAAACTCTTGCAATTTACTTCAGGCCTTTGAACATTTCAGCTCTACCTGCGGTATGTGAAACTGTGCTCGCTCCTGCTATTTGAACAAAGAGAGGCCTCAAGTGGGGATGGAGGGGGGGAAGGAAAGAGATTTAGAGACAGCCTCCCAGATGTTGCTTCCACAATGCGAGAGACAAAGTCTTTTGTCTCCACTGTCAGTAAGGCTACAGAACAATTTATCTGATTTGTGCAGGGAGTAACATTATGTGGCTTTCCATTGTCTGTGAATGAACATCCCTCTTGCTTAAAATGTTACATGTGATAGAGTTGTTAGACCTTAAAGAGACAATGACCCATTTTTCTTCAGGGTAATTAACATTAAACATGAGGGAGCACCAATCAACATTTTGGAAATACACAACATTATACTTGTTCTTACTAGTCACATAGAACCACAGATGTGTGTGGTGCTTTCCAGGCTCTCAGTCAGGGCCTCCCAGAGGGGAGGGCAAGAGGGGCAATTTGCCCCGGGCCCCGCAGGGGCCCCCACGAGAGTTTTTCGGGGCCCCTGGAGTGGGGTCCTTCACTTGCTCCGGGGGGGCCGGAAAACTCTTGCGGGGCCGGGCCCAGGAGCTTCTTCCGCTCCCGGTCTTCGCCGGCGGGGGGTCCTTCCGCCCCGGAGCAGAAGGACCCCCCGCCGGCGAATTACCGCCGAAGCGGGACCCGCCACCGAAGTGCAGCCCGGTCTTCGGCGGTAATTCGGCGGCGGGGGGCCCTTCCGTTCCGGGATCCACCACCGAAGTGCCCCAAAGACCCGCGGTAGGGGCCCCCCCGCCGCTGAATTACCGCTGAAGACCGGGCTGCACTTCGGCGGCGGGTCCCGCTTCGGCAGTAATTCGCTGGCGGGGGGGACCCCGCCGCGGGTCTTCGGGGCACTTCGGCGGCGGGTCCTGGAACGGAAGGGCCCCCCCAGAATCCTCTGGGCGGCCCTGCTCTCAGTAAGGCATGGACTCTTTCCTGAAGAGTTTATAAACTATATTGGAGATAACTCCTTTTATATCCTAAGCAATAAAAGGAATTTGCATGAGGGAACAGAGCATCAAAGCTGATCACTGATGGAGTGTTAAGAACCAGGTTTGCTGGAATGATTTGAAAGAGGAGAGGAAGGGTGCACTCAGTAGTGAAAAGGACAACTGTTCTAATCTTAGGGGGCAGTATGGAAGGAGTAAAATTAAGAGAGGGAGAAACAGGCAAAAGACATATTTAGAGGAATGCACTATGAGAGCTTAGGTCCTTCGAGGGGATGCAGGAGGAGGCCAGGACTAAGAGGCACACAGGAGTGGACTTATGTAAATTTTTCAGGTGAGGATGAAGAAGAAACCACCAGAGGAGGGATTCAAGCTGGGGCTGCAACGGGTGAAGGGGAAGAACTGGAGGGATATGTGATGCTCAGGAAGGCACAGAGGAAGGGGTTACAGTTGTTGTAGTTGTCTTGTCCCACGATAATCATAGCAGGCCACAAAATTCAAGAATGAATTAAACAATTCTTACAGGGTCCTTTGTAAGGGTTCGATCCAAGATGTCAAACCTGAAGAGCACAACTTTCCTTCCAATGTGTCATTCAAAAGCATGGGCAGGTGTTGACGCCTGCTCCCAACACATCTTGCAAAGAGAACATATCTTGATCCCATCAATACCGATTTTCATTCTGGCAGTGTGCCCTATCTGCACTCCCATGATTGTGGATGCTACTTTAATATCAGGGTATTCTTTACTTTTGACCATTTATTTCAGCTAATGTTTTCCTTGAGAAGGTGTCAATATCTTCAACTATTGTCATTCCAACTCAAGCGTCTGAACTTCAGATTTTGGCCATATTATCCGCTACCTCATGCCCATATATAGCAGCATGGCATGGAATCCACTGAAAAGCCAATATATTGCCCCATTTTCAGATCCTCTGTGCCTCCTTATGAATTGCATTCTGATAACATTCTGGTTTCTTTGAAAGGAACCGAGGATTACTGCCTGTGAGTCACAAACATCACAACATTCATCTCTCTCTATATTTTTTTTTGTTTCTTTAGTTCAGTGCAGTGAGACTAGCTTTCATTTCAGCCATATAATCTGAGCTGATATATCCTGAGCCAATGCTCTTTCTTGTACTCTCTCCATTTGGCCCCTGAAAGAAGACACCATAACCACCATTCTCGAAGGATTTGTCTGACGAACCATCAGCATACACCTGAATCTGTTTGCCTTGTGACTGATACTGTTGAAAGGTCTTTTTGATAGTTTTTCTCGGTGTGGCCAAATTTGGGTGTTCCACCGAGAAGGGTTCCAAAAGGGAGATTCGTGGATTCCAAGGCCAGAAGGGGCCACTGTGATCACCTAGTCTGACCTCTCATATAACATAGAACTTCCCCAAAATAATTCCTAGAGCAGACCTTTCAGAAAAACATCCAATTTTAAAATTGCCAGTGGAAGAGAATCCACCATTACCCTTAGTAAATTGTTCCAATAATTAATTACCCTTACTGTTAAAAATTGACACAATTTCCATTCTGAATTTGTCTACCTTCAGCTTTCAGGCATTGGATCATGCTCTACCTTTCTCTGCTAGATTGAAAAGCATGTTATCAAATATTTGTTCCCCATGTAGGTACTTATTCACTACAGTCAAATCACCCCTTAACCTTCTCTTTGTTAAATTTAAGAGATTGAGCTCCTTGAGTCTATCACTATTAGACATCTTTTTTTAATCCTTTAATCATTCTTGTAGCTCTTCTCTGAACCCTCTCCAATTTATTAACACCCTTTTTGAATTGTTGACACCAGAACTGGACACAGTATTCCAGCAGAGACAGTATTCCAAGGAGAGACATTTATTAAAACAAAGAGGCTTAGGTGTTGAAGAAGCTTGTATGCCCAATAATTTCATGAACTTTACCCTCCTATCATCATCAAATGCATCCACTTCTTCAATAGTCTTTACCTACCTTTTGAAACAAGGTGATTGTTTCAGCCTTGATTTAGTTTTCTGATTTCTGAACAGACCTGAACAGTGATGAGGTTCAAGTAGGGAACAAAGATGATTTCCATGCCAAATTAGCTTTTCTTTTCTATGATTTTCATGAGGTTGAACATGAGACTCTTGTTCACAAATTGTTGTTGGAGTAGATCTTACAGTTCCAATTATGTGAACGGCAGACAATTGCACAACATTGATCTTTGCAAGATTACTGAGAACAATATGTGACCAGACATATGTGGCATATTCAAGTATTGGATGAACTATTGAACAGGACATTCTTCTTAGTGTCCTAACACATGAATTCCAAATGGCACCAGCAATACAGAGTAGAAGATTCAGCGTCTTCTTTGCTTTGGCTGCCATCTTTCTGACTTGTGGTCCAAACCATCTTAGTTCTGTGTCCAAGGTCACGCTAAGGTAGACCAGTTCCTCTCAGTGGCAATACCTTCTCTATCAATGTCAGTTTCAGACTGTAGTTGAACCTCTTATGGTTTGTGGTAAAGTAGGTGACTTTGTTTTTGCTGAATTCAGCTAGAATTTACATTCTTTTGCCCATCAATTTCCAAGTCCTCATTCAATGAATTTTCCAATACATCTATTTCACAATAATACAAAGCGCAATATCATCTGCATACAGATGATTTCAAGTATCCTGGCCATCCAGAGTAGTACAGAAGGAGAGAAGCGGCACTTCAGCACTGTAAGTGTAGACAAGGCCTATGGGAGCAAGTTGGAGCAGTACAGAGTCACAGATGCCCAGGCAGGGGAGGTTCCCAAGAGAAGGGGGCAGTCCACAGTGATTAAGGCAATTGAGAGGTGAATCAGCCCAGAGAAGAGGCCCTGAGGTGTCTCCAGTAGGAACCTTGGTGAGGGTTGAGGGGAGAGAAGAGAAGCCAGACTGAGATGGATGGACAAGAGACCTAGAGGACAGGGAGTTGAGGCAATGAGGACAGACAACGCACTCAAGGTGCGAACGTGGGGGGGCGGATGGGGGTAGCTGGAGAGGAGGAAGGTGAAATTGAGGGAGGCTTTTTGATGAAAAGGTTTTTACAAAAAATGTTTCAAAAATGTTTGGTGAGAAATGTTGCTGTTTTTCAACCAGCTTGTAGAGTGGTGGACTTCTAAAAAAATATCTAAATGTTGACAAATCTTTTTGAAAATTCTTCCCTATTTTCCAGCCAGCTGGGTTATTTACATCTGTGGAAATGGAGAGTAAAATACTGCCAAACCCGAAGTCCGCACTCACTCACATCAGCGGTAGAGATTTTATACCCACTCTACACTTGTTTTGCTCTGATTGTCAGCCAAAACCAATTCCAGGGCTGAGGAGAATCACGCCTACAATATTTAAGGACCTAGAGAAAGAGGTGATTGTATATTTAACAGGAAGTTGAGGAGATCAAAGGCATTTTAAAATGGGTCTGTTTTTAAATGATACTCTAGCTTTATTTTGTTTAGAGCACGCTGGGGGCCTTCTTAAAGAGGATAAAAGGAGAACAGCAACATCTAACAAAGACATTTCCCCTCTTCTTAATAGTCAAGACAACTTGACATCTCCGTCCAGCAAAAGCAAAAGAACCATTATATGCACTGTTACCAGAAAGGAAGCTATTTTATCCTTGAAAAGAAGACAGATGTTATCTCCTACAAAAGAGGTTAAGTTCTGCAGAAGTTCAGTGCTGTTAATAGATTGTTATGACAACACGCTGTTGCATTTTCAGTGAACAATACATATCAGAGTGCTGTATGCCAGATCAGCTAAGAGAGAGAAAATAGGAAACACAAGAACCTCAGAATCTGATACTGGCTTGTCACGTATGCCAATGAATACTCTTTATTTAAGTGTCACCTTTACTCTCACTGAGCCATACCCAACTCAAAGCGCACAGATGCCTCTGCGTGAATAAAGGTGGCACAATCTGGACTCTAACGGATTAAGATGAAATAATCATTAAACTCTGGAAAGAGAGTCTTACGGCCTCATCAAAACCAGAGTCAGAAATCCTGATCTGACATCAATGGGAGCCTTTCCTTTGATTTTAAACAGGGGCGGCTCTAGGGTTTTTGCTGCCCCAAGCATGTGCTTGGCGTGCTGGGGCCTGGAGCCGCCCCTGATTTTAAAGGGGTTTTAACCAGGCCTCAGGCACAAATTAAAAAAAAATAATTAAGCACATGCTTAATTCTATTCTTATTCAGCAAAGCATTTAAGCACAGGAGTTAAGCATGTTCTTAAAGTTACACCTGTGCTTAAATGTGTTGCTGAACTGGGACCTTAATGTGCAAGTCAGCAGTGTAATTCAGTTCCACACTTTGCATATAGCATTCAGACAGTTTTACAAAGCTGAAATCTCAGCATCCATTGAAAATGGTATAAGAAAAATTACAAATGACAGGATACCAGAGGAAGACGACGCTCTCCAGAGGAGGCAAATGTTCCCTTCTTCCATCAGAATGTGGAATGAACAACAGGCAGTTTCCCATCGCTGGAGCCACAGCTGATGTTAACAAAGTAATTATAGCAGCACCTGCCAGAGTTACTATAGTTAAAGTGGTGCCAACTTTTCCACTGGAAACCCTTATATTCAGCGTTTTATAACTCAGCCGTAAAAATTTGCTTCAGGCTGAAAGTCGGCATGTAAAACTCCCAGCCTTGCAGCAATATTTTAATACAGTCTCTTCCCCTGCCCACTCCTCACTGAAAAACCTGTGAATATTTTTTAAGCTTAAGATTTGCAATTAAAAAGTGTTGCGGGGGGTGGGGGTGGGTGTTATTGGGTGGGGAGGGAAGGAGGTAGGGATGAGGTTTGCACACACATAATTCTAAAAAGGCTTCAAAGGTTGAAATGAACTGTGATGTCATCCCACTCTTCTGTCCAAAAGGAAACTATACTCTTTAGTTAAAACTTTTCAATGGTCAGGAAACTGAAAGAAAAATGAACAGTCACTATGTATGAGCTGTGACTTTTAAATATATATTTTTAATATGCATATCTTCATACTTTTCTAGGGTATCCTCTATCTGAGGATCTTAAACTGATTGATAAACATTATCTACCCTTTCATCACCAGATCTATCTACCTGGATCCCTCTGCCTATCTGTTGCTACCTGATCTATCTGCCTATCCATCTACCACCATCCTACCTAGAGCTATCTATTGATCTATCATTGCCAGACCCTAGCTATCTATCAACCCCTCATCCATCTACATAGATCTAGCTACCTGCCTAACATCACTACACCTATCCACCTATCTATTCATCTCCCTAGCTACCTACCTGTCTATCATGCCCTTCCCCTTACTATAATGACTTCTGAGCTGTGTTCATTAGAAGATATCTACAGCCTGATTCATTTAGCTTCTGTCAGAGCCATTCAACACCAGACTCAGCCAGCTGGCGGATGAATTTTTCTGTGGCTACATGGCTGCCTTCTGTAGCGTGCAGTCAGCACAAGAGGGGAGAGGGTGTCTTATGTTGATGGGTTTTTGTTCCCTGTCCCCTTGTGCAGCTTTTCTTTCATCCTGATTCAAAGGGATAAAGCCCTGGCGCTGCTCCTCCTCCCCATTCCCAGCCCATGGCTGCAGTCAGAAGAGTTATGAGGCTGTGAGTCAGGCCTCCCCTGCTCACCCACGGACGGCTGCCTGCTGGCTTTGTGGTCTCTTCTGGCAAGATGCACAAAACTTTTGTTTCACTAACCTTTGCAAAGCACTCCCTATGTTCTCCCCTGACCAACATTGCCCTCAGTTGCTCTTTTTGTTTTTAAACTTGTAAATCTCTTTGGCTTCGAGACTCTCCTAGCTTTGGATAGCAAATGTTGCCAATCCCTCAGGGAGAAAGCGCACTTTCCTGTGCTGGTTATCCCAGTGATATGCTCAATGGAGGCCTCTGGAGCATCAGCACTGGCCCCTTCTGTAAGGCTATGGTATGCAGGGGATACCCCTGAGTGGAGGAAGAAGGGGCAGAATGCAGGACCAGGAGACAGATCTAGCCTTCCCCAGCTGCAGGGAGCTGTATCTTCTGAGTCAGGATTAAGCACCTGTGGAGCTGAGGTTTTGCGGACTAGCAGCCTTTACTATTAAAAAGAGTATTTGTTCCAGGAGAGCACTCACCAAAGGTATTATTTGCCAAGGAATTGGCAAAGAAAGCTCCTCTGGGCCATGCAGAGGTGAAAGTGGGCCGGTACGGCATACTGGTAAGAAGCGGCCACTGGTACCGGCCCGTACACAGCTGACGTTAAAGCACTGCATCTCTGCCCCTTTCCCTTCCCCCGTTGGCGGGGAAAAGGGGAAGCTGCCCCAGGGCACGGTGATTTAAAAGGGCCTGGGGCTCCTGGCCATTGCTGGTACCACAGCAGCGGCTGGAGCCCCAGGCCCTTTAAATCACTGCCAGACCCCTGGGTGCTGGAGCTGGGCAGCGTGGAAGGGCTGGCTGGGGAAGGCTGACCCCCAGCTGTGCCCCTTCCACCCAAAGACCTGCCCCTTAGGGGCCCGGAGCCTGGCCCCATACCAGTTACCTTTTATGTTACTTTTCACCCCTGGGGCCAAGTCTGACATCAGCTGAAGTGAGATGACAGGCAACACAGCAGAGATTGAGACATTTAAAACAAGGAACCTCCAATCCATCCTCAGAATGATTTTTTCAGTCTGAGGAAAGTAAATGTACACTCAAGCCTGTGTCCTAACGAGTAAAGCGCTAAACTGTGCCTTTTAAACACAGTCTGGAGTAAGGGGCTGTGGGTAGCTAGACAACACCTCCCAGGACAACCTAGACTGAGGCACTACGGCCAAGGAGTAATTTGTTTAAGCTCTTTTCAGGGTGCCCTTTACTCTCTCTCCTCTCACCTTCCTCGCCATGTATCCAGCCAGATTCATTAGTCAGCACCAGGTGTGCGGGGTGTGTGGGGCAGAGCCATGGATTTGCTTCCCCCCTTTCACGCTCTCCCCCCTCACTTTCTCCCTGGCAAGAGCATCTAGTCCTGCCTCCAGCACCCATAGCTAAGATCCAGGTAACCCTACACAGCCACACAAAGGTTCTTACCCATGCTGCAGAGGTGTTAGGCCTAGTAAGGATTCAGGCCAAATGGGCCAGATTCCCATCACAGTTAGGCCAGTGTCAATCCAATGGAAGTCCACTGAAGTCAGCAGAGTCACTCTGGATGTACACTGGTGCAACTGAGACCTGACTGGCCCACTCTGTAGTTTATCACTTTTGAAACAAAACCCTACTCTACTAGTCTTCCCTTTGTTGTCAGAGCAGAACGCATACTTTCCTACTGAAAGTTCAACCTAATGTTGGATATTTTTGCCTAAATATAAATGTCACTGAAAGCCCAGCTTTAGACCTTTGGTCTTCTAGTTTCACCCTTCTCTAAGCCTTGGGGAGGGTTATGCAACAGGAACTCCGTGGTGAATCATCTGGCATTGCAGTACATTAGGAAATGTTTGGTGTAATCTTGCATTGGTTTCTTCAGTCTATCTGTGGTTTACTTTTTCTCTTTCAGAAGAACGTAGCGCGTTCACCTTTCAAAGGGTTGTCTATTGCCCTAATCTGATCCAGGAAAAGGCTAATCAGAATGTGTTGTAGCTCTGTTTATGAGTGGAGGGTAATGACAGTGATTATGTTAAGGAAACAATGCAAAAGAAGTGGTGAACATCCTTCTTCAGTACAGTCTTCTGCAGGAATTTCCCATAATGTATTGAATCACTTTGTCTGCCTGTAACTACTAACCTCAAAGTTATTCATTAGGTGCTCTAGACCTGGAAGGATCAGTCAGTCAAAAAAACAACGACAACCAGCTATGATCAAGTGTTCGTTCATGAAATACAAAGATTGACAGGATCTCGGTGGCAATTCGCCCTGGTTTACCCTGCAAAGTTTTCCAGCATAGCTACATTGGCTAGAAATGTCAACAAATCATAGCTCCAGCTGGTATAGCTATGCCAGCAAATTCCCTGGTGTAGACGCAACTGCACCAACAGAAGAGTGCTTTTCTCAGCATAGCTAATGCTAGTGCAGTTCAGAGAGGTGGGGTATGCTGCTAGAAGAACTACTTTTGCCAGTATTTCCTGCATCTCCACTAAAGGGCTATGCCAGCAAAGACTGTAGCATAGACAAGCCCGGCACTGCCAACCCCAAACAGTGAAGAATGTCGAGTCAGGCCCAAAATCAAAAGATTGGCCCAAAACCACGAGATTTTTAAAATACTAAATGTGCGTGTGTGTCTGTGTGTGTCCCCGTGTCCGTGCGTGTAGGGCAGAGGATTAGGGGGCAGGAAGCACTTCAAAGATCTGAACATGGATCAGAAATTTTGCAAATGAACTCTGTCATTATAACTAACAAGGTCAGATCTCCGATTGGGACATCCCCAGGCTACGCACTGTGATAAACCAGATCTAGTTTGGAATTCTGCAGCTTGAGTTTCTCTCTACTTCCATCTGAACTTAAATTCCAGTTTAATAAAAGGGGTCATCAGTTAATCATGCTGCTGTACATATTGTTGCATGTTAATTTCTTCCGACTAAGAAAATGGGAACTTATTCTGCTATGGAAATCAATTATGACATCAAAAGTCCAATTTCCCCAAAACAGTATCCATCAGTTCGCTTGAAGCAGACATTTTTATAGCTAGCCATGTTAACAAATCCAAACTAAGCATCCAATCTGTCAAGGAGAAAAAAGAGTTTACAATGGAAGTATGCATTGCTCGTTAAACTTTAATGCCGAGGCATTTAAAAGAAGAAAACCATCCATTATAATGTTGGTGGAATACCAAGATGTCAGATTTTCTAGAGAGAATTTTTATCTTGGTGTTTAAATATATTATTGTTAAGGATAGCTGTTACATTCCCCCCTTCGATGGGATTTTTTTTTTAACCCTTTAGAGCAGTGTTTCTGAAACTTGGGATGCCGCTTGTATAGGGAAAGCCCCTGGCAAGCTGGACAGGTTTGTTTACCTGCCGCGTCCGCAGGTTCGGCCGATCGCGGGTCCCACTGGCTGTGGTTCGCTGCTCCAGGCCAATGGGAGCTGCTGGAAGTGGTGGCCAGTACGTCCCTCGGCCCGCGCCTCTTCCTGCAACCCCCATTGGCCTGGAGCAGTGAACTGTGGCCACTGGGAGCCGCAATTGGACAGACCTGTGGACGCTGCAGGTAAACAAACCAGCCTGGCCCACCAGAGGCTTTCCCTACACAAGCGGCGTCCCAAGTTTGGGAAACCCTGCTTTAGAGTAAAACTTAAGATGATCCCAAACCAAAGAGTTTACTAGCTGATCTAAACAATATTAAAGGCCATTACAGGAGCTGGCTCCTACAGCTTGAAGAGAAAAAACCCCATAGGAAGAAAGCAGCTCCCAACCAGAATGACATTTGTAATAACTGCCAAAGATCACGCAAATCTCGGATTGGACTATTCAGTCACATGAGACATTGCAAACCATCTACATCATAGTCTGCAATTCCCACCAACAACAATTAAACCCAACAACAATTAAACCCAAGAGAAGGACACACAATGGCATTAAAGTTAATTGTTACCTACTGTATAACCTTCAGTAACAGGGACTTTTGGGATTTGCACACACCATTTTACACAGATAGTCTAGATGGTGTCAAGTCATTTTACATACTACAGTGAATATAGAAATAAATAATTTAGGAAACCAATTACTTTAATTCAGCGGAAACTGTCAGCCTTGGACACAGCTCGAGTTTCAGTTTTGCAGCTGCTTTAGTAATCTCTAGTTTGCAAAGCTGAAGGCCACTGGAATCAGAGAAATGTAGAATCCTTATGCGGGGCCTCCACACAGTTACAAAGTTAGCTTTTCCCTTCAGCTTCAGTATTCTACGGGACTCCAATCAAGGATGTCAGACCTAAAATTAGACTTACCAGCTCAGTGCATTCATGCGAGCATCTCTCCCCACTCCTCCTCTGTCTCTTGGCTGCATTTATATTGAGCTGGTTGGAGTGGTTGGAAACCAGATTTCTTGCCTATTTCAGTGCTGTGTGTGAAGACTGACAGACTGGAGGAATAGCTTAATAAACATGCATCAGCTAGAGATCTGCTGAGTTCCAGCATGGAAAGACTTTGATTGATGTCTCTGGGCTTTGGATCAGGCCCTACATGAGAAACGTAGTGGGAAACAGTCAGAATAGTACAAGAATGCCATCCTATTTGCAATGAATGCCAGGGACTTATAGCCTCTCCCCAAAATTCTTCATTGGTCTCGTCTATTTAGGTTATGTCTACACTTCTGGTGGTGTGTAGAGTACATACATGGCATGCTTCCCAGCAGGAGTATAAACAGCCCTGTCGATGGTGAAGCACTGCTTAGGTGACTAAAAATAGTGTAGTGTCCTGTTGCCTCCCCGGTGCCAGAGCCTTTCACTGCTGCATGTAGGCATATGCTGCAGTGTGGATGCAGCCTGCTTTTTGTAGCTACCCCTTAGTGTACCCTACACACTGCCACTAGTGCAGACAAGGCCTCAGACCAGTGTTCTCAGCTAGGGGAACATGTACCCCTGCGGGTACTCAGAGGTCTTCCAGGGGGTACATCAACTCATCTAGAGATTTGCCTAGTTTTACAACAAACTACATAAAAAGCACTAGCGAAGTCAGTGCAAACTAAAATTTCATACAGACAATGACTGGTTTATACTGCTCTGTATACTATACACTGAAATGTAAATACAATATGTATATTCCAGTTGATTTATTTTTAAATTATATGGTAAATATGAGAAAATCAGCAATTTTTCAGTACTAGCGTGCTGTGACACCTGTGTATTTTTATGTCTGATTTTGTAAGCAAGTAGTTTTTACGTGAGGTGAAACTTGGGGGTACTCAAGAGAAATCAGACTCCTGCAAGGGGACAGTAGCCTGGAAAGGTCAAAAGCCACTGCCTTAGACTCTAAACTCTCTGGGGAAGGGACTGTCTCCTGTTCTGTTTTTGTACAGCCTCTAGCACAATGGCTTTGTCAGTTGGGGTGGGAGGGCGTCACTTGCTGCTACTGTAATACAAATAATAAATAATAATTTTAATAATAAAATACTGACTTGCTGGGCTTTGGGTCAGCCACTTAGGAGCACTGACTCTTTTGCTTCCTTCTGTTGATGATCTCTTCTGCATCATGAATTCCCTGAGGTGGTTATCCTCACTGTTGTTTGGCTGTGCAGGAAGTACCATTGCTTAAGTCTGTTGGCCTTGGGATTTTTTTTCCACTGACGTGTTGTAAAATCTGCCTCCACACCCTTCATGTCCCAGTAACATCTCCCTGAAAAGCACATCCTCATTTAAAGGTCAGCATTTGTCCGCTAGGCAGTGGAATCAGGGATATGACAGCTCTTTCCAATCCCAAGCATCGTGAAAACTTGCAGATATCCCTGGGGTCTGAATGTTAGCAAAACAGACGTTTTAATGTGGACCACTTTAGCTTTCTGACTGAAGACAGTTGAAATATTTTTGCATGAAAAATGGCTTTTTGACCAAAATGAAAATGTTTGTGGACAAGTTTTGTTTCTGTTCAAATTTTTCATTTTTGAACCACAAACCACAAACAATTATGAATTTTCAGTTTTTGCTCACTTTTCCACTGAGAAAAAAGGAGGGAAGGAAGAGAAAAATGGGGAAAAAACCAAAGTATTGGCAACCAAATATTTTTCAGGGTTTGTTTAGCCAAAAAAACAACAACAATGTTGTCTGAAAAATCTTGAACAAAATGGACATTGGTCACAGAGAATATATAAGATTTTCCAACCAACTCTGCTTGTGACCTATAATTAAAGGATAGTCCAAGCCACAAGGTTCAGAACCAGACTTTCCCACAATTCACAGGTGTCTGGGGTTTAGTCCAGCCCATTGTAAAACAGAAGCCAGCTGAGAAGCTGAGATCCAGCTCCAACCTTTCCCAGCGCATGAGGGTGTTTGGAGTGGTTTCTTCCTATATATCAAATCTGGCAGACTGATAATGGGCATCCTCTTCCGGCATTGTCAGTCCTACTCTGCCCCAGGAGCTGGGTAGCTAACATAGGACAGGATGTGATGGGAACAAGCCAACCCCCTTGTGAGTAGCAACCAGCTTTGCACTGAGCTGTGTGCTAGCAACTGATGGAAATGAAGCACATTTTTTGTATATAATGCTGTGCCAAAGTCCCATCCACAAATGCTGGGGATGTTTAAACTGTATGTGATTTACACTCCGATTTCCGGGCTTGGCTATGGGGAGGTCTTTCTCACTTGCCCTGATTGCTTCCACTGCGCAGGAGGCAGGGTCAGCTGCACAGGGAGACAGATCCAGAAAACCTCCAATCATGGCCTCCCTCTTTCCAATATGTAATGGGTCCCCAGTTTGTGGGTCTGCTGCCAGCTGAGCAAATCAGAGCTGTGTCTAGATAGAGAGGGAAGGCATTCCTGGTGAGGAGGAATGGTATAGATGGGGACATCTCTTTCTGGGACGCATGGATAGGACCAAAAAGTCTTACAGCCAACCCTGCAAGGAAAGGATGCTGCTGCACCTATGGAGAGACTGGCTTTTTTCCATGTTTTTGCACAGTGGCGAGTACAAGAAGGCCTGGATCCCATGCACTATGAATAATAAATAATAACAAGGATAATGCTTGGGAGACAGGGAGATTGACTTTCATTTATTTCTTTGTTTCCTTTAGGCTCTACCTTTAAAATAATATAATAACTTTAAAAAATAAAGGGAAGAAAGAAGGAGGGAAGAAAATGCAAGGAAGTGGAAGGGAATTACACAAAGTAACATTAGTGGTTGAACCTAAACTGAAAACCACCAGACAAGCTCGAGTAAGGCTGAGACTCACGATTTCTGGTTTAACTCATGACGGTGGTAAGGTGGACAGTGAGGAGTGCTGCGAGGCTACTTCCAATGACTTGAGGTCTTCTCATGCTTGGTGCAGCAAGAGAACCATTTGTGGCACCATCAAGGTAGATATTTCTGTACTAAACATCATGGGCTAGATTTTCAGAAGTGCTCTGCCTGTTGGGCACTGAGCTCTTTTGAAAACCTGACCCCTCCCTTGCCAGTGCTGAGTACTTGCAAATCTGGCCCTGAGCTCTATTAAACTTCCCCACCAGGACTAGTTCTGCATGGCTAGTGACCTCAGAAAATCTTTATCTTGGCAGGAATTCAGCATTGTTTGTAATTCCTTCTACCAGGTGTTGTTTGTGGAAACGTGCCGTCCTCCACATGGTACGTTATGTGTTAGAACAATTTAAGCCTGTGTTTTGGATCCAAACCAACATGCTATTCCTACGGGCTAATAAAAACACTTATTTTATTTTATTGTTGTTAATATGCCTGAGTGGTTTGAAAGGAATTCCAGAGTCTGATGAAAACAGGGTATCTGCCTCTCCTCTCAATGAGACTGATAGGGGCCGTTTGCCAGGAACAGCTGTTTCTTAATTCCATAGACACTTCTCTTGTCCTGACACCATATGCAAACATTAATGCTTTTCTTCAAACATTAATTTGGAAATTGGCTGCACAGATTTTTAAAAAATCGTGGGCACTAATGTGCCTGTGTGTCTAGGCCTCGAGGATGGTTGAGGCAGATGGAATAAAGGTCTGGGAGGGACATGGAGACACAGAGGATCAAGAACTATGGGTTCTGGAAGGCGGGTATCTCTTAAGATAGGCGATGGTGATTCAAGGTCTGTGGTTGGGGTGGGCACTTCTGAATGTTGGGGTGGTGGTGAATCAAGCCCTAGAGACTTATTGGTGGGAATACTTTGAACACGAGGGTAGCAGTGAATCAAAGTCCATACGCAGCATAGGGAGAATACTTCACTACCCATTGACCTTTCCAAATAGCCCAGGGTCTACAGTTGCTTGCAAGGGGAGAATCTCTAGGCAGGGCATCAATATATTGGCTAACATGATGATGGCATCCTTGGGAGAAGCACATGTTTAGAGGAACTATTCTGGGCATGACGTACGCACATCTGTTTGTCACAGCTGTGTAACCTAATCAGAGGGGAAAAAGTAACTGCTTGGCTACTGCTGCGCTTTACAGACCAAAGGAACACACATGTTATGTATGCACCACGGACTATGTGATATTCACTAATCTTTAAAAAGTAGCTGTGCAAGAACAGGACATTTTGGACCTATCTGGCTGACTGCTTCTTCCTGGAGTGCGACAGCAACCGCAAATAGTTGACTGCCTGCCAGTTCCATCTGAGAAGTCATTACTTGCTGATTTCTATGGCCTGATGGTTTAAATCTTAGCTGACACAAACAAAGGTCTGTTTCACTCCTGAATCCCATTCACTTCAGTGAAACTCCAGCTGCGATTTGTACAACACCAGGTCAACGAACTAGGAGCTGATTAGTCAGCTTACAACAATTAACCAGATTTTTTTTTTCATTTAAGTGAGAAGAAATTGGATTCCTTTAATATGGAAAAAATCAAGCAAGATGGTTTTATTCATGCTAAGGAGAGGGGTAAAAAAAAAAAAAAAGACTCCCTGGTCACGATTCTCATCTTGCGAACACCAGTTAGCCGTTATCTTTAACAGAGACTCTCCTGACTTGCACTTTAATTAAGTTCAGAATCAGGTCCTTTCTCTTTACACAAGCTCAGTTGGTAGGTTGAAAATTCAGTACTGATAATTTTCACTACTGAGGACCATTCCAAATCAGCACTTTGCAGCAGATTTAACTAACGGGTAAAATTCTGTACTGGAAAACTTGAAAGAAATCATCTCTTTGGCGTCTACCAACAAAGGACAATCTAGGCCATGCAGCCTTCCCACACAGCCGTCTCAAATCAAATGTTTCTGTTTCATTCACATGCACTGGCACGAGTTCTCAGCGTGACATTGACTGAATTTCTGTTCATCTAATGGGGGCATATGTACAGGTGGCAGAAACTGCTCATTCCAAAGAGCCATCCTGTCACAGACATTTGGTAGATATCCCATTAGAACTGTTGTTTAGCTGCTTTTGAATCTGGAGGAGCAGGGATGCCATTTGAGAGGTTGCCACAAAACTCTACCCACTTAACAAGGTGGCTGTGCCCAAGTGCACACCTTGGTGGTAGTGAATAGGCAAAGTATGTGGACAACATGTGCGTGACCTCTTAATTAGACTGTGGGCCAGATTCTCTTTACACTAGAGAATAGCCTTTTTGACCTCAATGGGGTCACTCCTGATTTATAGTGGTTTCACCTATGAGCCAGATATTGCTTGAAAATCAGTGTAAATCCAAAGTAATTAATAAATCACTGGGATTACTCTAGTTTTACACCAGCACAAGAAAGAGCAAAGCGTCTATTATCAAGTTGCATCTTCTGCCTTAGTAACAATCTTAAATTTTCCACCCAAGAAAGTCCCTTCGTGTGGGTGTGGGCAGGATCTCTTTTGAAGATTCCCAGTGCTGGCTGGCTCTCAGCAAAGGTTTTATTTTTGGTGCTAATCCTGAAAACCAAAACCCTGCTCCTCCCTTTGCTCTGACTGCCAGTTTTGAAAGCCTGTCTGATGTAAACATTGACCAACAAAGGACAAGATAGGAAGGGAAAGCTGGGAACCCAGCTTGTGCTGTGAGGAGTGGCTACAGAAATGGTTATGGGCTGTCTCAGTCAGTGTTGTAAATCATCATAATTAAGGTTTCTCTGGTGAAGACATGAGATCACTAGTGGAGGGGACCTTGAAATATCTCTGTCTCTTGCTCAGGGCATGACATTTAAGAATGCCCCCGTTAAAGGATACTGTCCTTGAATAGAAAACACCAGTTCGGGTGGTTAGCACTGGTGATCAAAACAATTCTTCTAGCTGCCTGCCTGTCTCTTACATACACTCCGATGGAAAAGTCCTGTAGGTTTTACCAGGGATTAAACCATTAGGGTTTGATAAATATTCATTACATGTTACTCTACAAATATCCTTTTTAGTGGGTTTATAAAACTTCCTATAGAAATCCGTAGAGGGCATATAATTTTCTATTAAAGTCTAAAGGATGGTTCATAAACGGAGTCATTTAGGGGTGTGATTTTTTAATTCAAATAATTATACTGGTACAATCCCTAATGTGGATGTAATCATATTGGTAGAAAGGTGCCTTATACTAGTGTAGAATATTCCCCTTTCCATACAGAAATAAGCTGTACCTATATAAGCACTTCCATGTTGGTCAGGGATGCACACTGGTATAGTGAAAGCAGTACAATGTGTGTGTAGAGAAGGCCTTAGAAAATTAGTGTGTCAGGGGAGCAGGGACTCAGTTCTGACTAAGGACAGCAAATACACTCTGCTCCTTACCTGTCTAATGAAAGAAGAAGGAACCTGTTAAATCAGAGCTTCACATTCTTCTTTCAGATTCTGAATCGTGCTGTCTAAGGTGCTTTCTGAAACACATCTTTATTTGAATTATTTCCGTCATTCTGCTTTTCGAGTTGTGTTTGAGGCTCTTGCTTTTTTTTGCCTCGTGCGAATCTCACACACTCTCTCTCTCTCTCTCTACTAATGGAGTTTCCAACTTAGTTACTTTCGCAACAGGACTAATGGAAATGATAAACAAAAGAAGTCAGTCCAGAAAGGGACTATACCTGAAGCAAAGGGGATTTCCACTGAATTCAGGCACTGATTCAGCACAGCATTTAAATACATGCTTAATTTTTAAGCTCAAGGCCCATCTAAAGTCCAATGACATCAACAGAAATCTTTCCGTGGATTTCAATGGACTTTGAAGTCAATGTGCTTAAAGTTAAGCACATGCTTAAGTACTTGGCTGAATCAGAGCCTTCGTGACCTGAATAATATAAAAAAGGAGCAGTTACCTTTATTTATATAGACGCCCCGCAGGGTTACGCAAACCTGACTTATGCAAATAGGCATTTCCGTAAGCTAGAAATAGGAGTTTTTTTTCTCTTTTTTTGCATAATTATCGGGCACACGTTTCTGATTTAGGCAAAATTTGAATTACACAAGGCGTTCCGGAATGGAACGCTTGCGTCAGTCGGGGAGCGTCTGTAGTTCAAATTTCATTTGGCAGATGGCTGAAAGGGCCCCAAGTTGTCTACTACTTGGATGAAAGGTCCAAAGTATCATTAAAGGCTCTCAAAGTGTTTTACAAATGATAATTAAGGGCCAGGGTCCAGAGTCTCAGGTATTTAGGCTTTTAAGCTCCATTGAAATGAACGGAAGTTAGGAGCCTACATACTTTTGCAGATCTGGGCCCAGACTCCTTACACACACTGCGATACCTTGCTCCAGAGCACTCCTTTAATTTCAGCGGGACTATTCGTGGTCAGCATGAGGCAATGTAGCGGAGTCATGCACTCATGTTACCTATCAGCTCTGTGTTCTTGGGAAACCAGGGCGCAGCATCCAACCCGCCTGACTCGCGAAAGAACTTCCCCCCGAGCCTCTGCTTGAACCAAAGCCGATCAGAAGAAAAACTTAAAAAAAGCAATGAAAAGGCAGTGGAAGACACCCCTAAACCCCTCCGGACAAGGGTGACAGGATTAAGGAAACTCCCCTAGCCTCATTTGCATCAAAGATGGGATGGGGAGGCATCTCCCTTAGCATACAGAATGGAGAACAGAGATTCCAAGGCAAGAACTGCACTGAACTCTGGGACCAGAACAGCAGGAAAGCACTGCATGATGGGGGATCTCTGCTCCAGATGTTAATGAACCCATGTCTGCACACCCCCAGCTCAGTAGTTATCAGACCAATTCTAGTAATAAATCCTTTATTGGTAACCAAAATACTAAAGCTGCCTCATTGCATTGTGAGCTCCCTCGAAGGAACGCCACCCATAGCCAAGAATGAGCAGTTCCTATTGTCTAGCCTGAACAAAACAACTTTGGTATTCTCCCTTGAGCCATCAGTTTACCCATAAACAAATCTAGTTTTCTCCCTTGAATCATTGTTCTTTCCCTACAAAAACCCCTACCCGTGCTCAAGTAAGTGCTCTGATGCCTGGATCCAAAATCTACATCAATTCCCCTGGGACTTACCTTCTCCTGACTGATCGTGCTGGGGGCTCTGCCTGACTCCAGCACTCCAGACCCTCAGCTACCACCACCACCTGGGAACTCTGATGGATTCAAGCTTCATGGAGTGGTGAGAACCTAACTCTCTCTCTCTCTCTCTCTCTCTCTCTCGGTAAAGCCTTCTGACCCTGACTTGTGTGATCAGTTATAGTTTTCTAAACCTGACTTTTATAATGAAATTTAAGTTAGATTTAATATTATCACTGTTTTGTTTGTTTGGCTCCCCATGTATGGTTATTACCTGGCAATAAATAACTTTCATGGTTAAGCCGGTTGCTTCTCTCCCCCCTCATGGTGTTTTTTGGCTTCCCCATTCACTCTGCAGCAACGCTGCTCGTACCTAAGCTAAAGACCCCGGCAGCGCCCAAAAATCCGGTGGGGTTTGCTCATCAAGTGGGTTACTACCAGAACAATTGTAACGTGAAAGTGGGGAGAGGGATGTGCCGAACCTGGAGCACTGAGGGTGGCAGCCTGGAGGTGCTGCTCGACCCAGCCTACTGACCCAGGCACATATAAGGGGTCAGCGTGGGTGTACTGATTCACCCGGTCTTTTCTCTGTGTGTGTGTGTGTGTGAGTGTGTTCGCTTGATTCTGGAGCTGGAAGAACCCAGCCCTGGGGAACCCAGGTCCTGCAGGATAGCTCCGCTGGGAGGGGACTTGCAGTAGGGAGGAGTCGAGCTCCGTATGAGAACACAAGTGACACAAGCAGCACATAGACAGAACTACAGAAGCCAGGCCCCAACAGAAGGGTAACTCTAATAAATGAGCAGACCCCCAAGTACCAGGCAAATCTGGTAACACTCAGTAGCCTGCCCAACAGCGATCGCCCTATTTTACAGACAATGGAACCGAGGCAGAGAAGTTAAATGTTTTGCCCAACTATCACGCAGTGGGTTTGCCTGCAGTAGGATGTTACAGACCCTCCACATCCCCGATGGGTGCAGCGCCACTGGTGGTAGCACAAGTAGAAGCTGTGGCGTAGGGCTCAGGGGGTTGTTTGTTTTTTTATCACTGTGGCAGGTAGGCGAAAACACCTGACCACTGTCTACACTGCAGCTCTGTCAGTGCTACTGACGAGCTTGCCCATCCCCCATCAAATGCAGGCCTGGTCCCTAGATGCACAATCTCACTCCTGTGCAAGGTGTAAACGTCAGGTAAACACATGCCAATGTCCTAAGGGCATGTCCTGTGAGTTCCTGCAGCGAGGGAAAGGAATTCGTGTCAGAGCATCCTGTGTGATGCCGAGGAGGCCTCTGTCTGACATACATAAAAGGAGTATTATTGTTTTGCCAGTCAAATACCAGGGCTCCAGTGAGAAAGATTTTCCATTTAAAGTGGGGAAAAAGGCTTTGTCTGAGCTCCAGACAGACTGCTCAGACAGAGGGGGGTGTTTCAAGGTACTTGGTTTCCATTTACACAGCTTTTCATGTTGAACACCCTGGAAGTGGCATTAATAATCCGGGGTGGGGGTGATGGTGAGGCTTTTCTTCACCACATGTACACCCACCCCTCTCAGGGCATGGAAGGAAGGTGAAAAACGGACAGGGGTATTGCAGTCACCCCTTCTAGACAGAACTCGTTTGTTTTGACAGTGCACTAAAATTGCCCATCTTTTAACGTGACTGCAGCATTAACAGCGTGGCGCAGACACTGTATATATATATATATACACAGACACAGACACACACACACACACTGCTGGAAATATGTTTGTCCACAAGTTTTGCATTAGCATTTTCCCATATTAAAAAAAAAAAAAACCCTCACCAACCACACAAGCATGTGGTTTCAATTCCATTGAAACACTGCTTCAGAAAGTGTTTAGCAACCAGTTTCTCCTGTGTCTGCAAACAATAGCGACTTCCAGACTTTCACTGGGACATAATTTTGCTATTTGCACTAAGCTTTCACAGAAAGGTAACAACAAATTCATTTCATTGCATCTAATGTCTCTCTCTCCCCTCTGCCCTCCAAACCAGGGCCTTTGTTTAGGAATGCAGAGGTCCATTAACATGACGTTATGGTTTAATTTTTTTCTTTACATTTGATTATCTGTGTTACAATCACACCTGCTGGCCCCAACCAACACGAAGGGCCAATTGCATTGGATGTAGCACAAACACATAGTAAATGGCAGCTCCTGCCCCAGAGAACGTGCCGTCTAAATAGACAGACAATAGAAGGGAAGGGAAACAAAAGCCAGAAAGTAGAGTGACTTGACCCAGGCCACAAAGAAAGTCACGGGCAGAGCCAGGAATAGATCCTGGATCTCCAGAGTGCCAGTCCAGTGCCTTAGACACTAGACAAACACTGCCAGCACAAGAAAAAGAATCATCTTCTAAGAAAAGAATCTTCCCCTCTTTAACAAAGGCCTTGCTAATTTTTCTTCTAAATAAATACATATTTTTTTTAAAGCCAGGATCATGTTTGGGAATATACAGACTTACACAAGCTCAGACACATTTAGGTATTTACTAACCCAAAAAGTTACAATAACAGGCAGAAATCATGCTATGCTGCCTGGTGTTTTCAGAGCACAAGGTATATCAGGTCCCACAATGTTCTGTTCATAGACCACAACGATGGCTAGACATAACAGTATCTGATACAAGACGTGATGAAAAGGTTTCACTTCAAATTCCCTTGCTTATGTGGGCTTTAATCAAACTCTGATTATTGTTTTAATTTCTTCTGTGTGTTTCATTTCCTCCTTTTAAAAGAAAACCCGTTATTAAGGTCATATGGATGAGCCTCCCCTGAAATTGGGACAGCCTGCCATTGAGACGCTAACAGCCCATATGATTTTAGTGCTCGTCATTCAACAGACAAACATGCTGCAATGGCTCCAGAATCATTCCAGTATGTATTATATTTGTGAATTATTGAGGAGACAGGGGTGCGTTTAAAAGCTCTTTCTGAGTCATTACTATCTAAGAGCCCAGTGTAAACATAACCCAGATTCCGATCTGAGAGCCAGCTGAGCTGGAGTATTTATTTTAAAATGTGTTCTTGTATCATCCCATTCTTCTGCTCAAGTGCAGTGGGAGTATGTTCTGCAAAGTAAGATTCACAGACAGTGAATTGCCTGAAGAACAACAACAATGGATTCCAGGACCAGGAGAGTGGATTCTTTTTCTTTTCAGTTTACGTTTGCTCATTTCAACATAGGTCACAAAATCTTTGGGGGTTAAACATTTGGGGGAGGCTGAAATCGCAGCCAAAGCTCCACCCAAAACTAGCTTGTAACTCCTTTTGCCTCCTCCAAAACACCCCTCCCCCCAAAAAACATATGTTACTCGCTACTACATGAAGGCCGAATTAGTCACAGGTGGTTCTTTTCAAAAATACATATGGGCTGAGTCGGTGAACATATGGTCTGATGGCATATTAATAACAGAAATCAAAGATTCCCTGTTAGTCACACAACAGTGAAGCAGATTGAGGAAAAGACACCTTTAATAAAGAATGCCTAATGCACTAGAGAACATGAATCACCCTTAACCAGGTCAGTGTGTTCCCAGCCTTGCCGAATAAAATTAGCCATTTATGGGCATGGAAAGATTGTGTTTTTCCTGTTTAGATGCTGGGTATTAAGCAGCAGATATTCTCTCCCATTATTCTGGGATTAAAGCCATTGGGGGAGTATAAGATAAAGCTCATTTGTATGTTCTGATGAAGATATTTCAAATCACTCACTGTTCCTACAACGATCCCCTTGCAGTGGCTTAGTTGTAACATTAATAATCCCTCTGGACGTCAGAGCCAACCACAAGCCTGATTCTACTCAATGTCCTTTGACCTCTGTAAACACAGATATCATGTTTCTGATTATGGGTCTGTATGCAAATTCCTGCCAGGGCTCAGCTCTGCCATCCTGACTTACGCATAACTCCGCAAGAAGTCAGGGGGAGCTTTGCCGAAGTAAGGCTGTAAGAGCAGGCTCAAGTGTAATATTTGAGGATTACTGACCAGCCCTCCTCATAACTGCGCAGAGCCTGAATTTGATGCTACAGTAGTGCAAGTGCATTCATGTCCATATTCTGCCACGTGAGGGCCAGCTCTGAATTATACAACTGTAAATCTGGAGTTACACCATTCACGTACGTCATGGAGTGATGCCAGATTTACACCGATTTAAGTCAAGGTCAGAGTCAGGCCACCGTGGTTTCTCTGCCTTCATAGTACTGTATAAGAATCCATTAGCATACAGAAAGTACACAGCGCATGCACTAATATTTCCTAGATGCCATGGCAATTGATGGATTGGATAGATCGTTGCTGGAGGCCAGGGACTAAGTTTAGATGTTGACATATGAAAAAAGGGATAGAAAATTGATCTTGGATTCCTGGCTCTTCTGCACTTCCAGATCGTGAACCAATAAACGTCCCTTCGTTTTGAACAGCTTCTTCTATACAAAACCCTTCCCAGTCAACTCCAAGGGAGGTGGGTCAGGAAGCCGCTTAGAGTTTATCCTACTGACCACATCAAGAGGACCCCGGGTCTACATGAGGGATCTGTAAAGGATTTGTTTATCTTGTCCATCTTTATTCCAGCCCTGACCTTCCTGTCTCATAATGAAAAATCAACTCCCCACTTCTTCTCATGCTCTTCCTTTTTTCTTCTCCCTTTTCTTTTCACACTGTATTTATTCTTATGGAAAGCAAGACGGATTTCCCCTTCTCCCTCATTGTTCTTTAATTGCTAATTATGGCTAATAATACACATGATCCTGACCCTGCAATCCCACTCAGTCCTATAGGAAAGCGGAGTCTAAATTCTGCCCTCACTCCCATGTAAACTTAGGGTGACCAGATGTCCTGATTTTATAGGGACAGTCCTAATTTTGGGGTCTTTTTCTTATATAGGCTCCTATTACCGCCCACCCCCATCCTGATTTTTCACATTTGCTGTCTGGTCACCCTATGTAAACTCACTGATGTCAGTGAGGCTGCATGGGAGAATCGCGGGATAGAATTTGGCCCACCGACTTTAATGGAGTCACTCCTGATTTACACTGCTGAGAGATCAGATTCAGGCCCTTTGACTTGAATGGGGTTGCTTGTGATTTTCACCAGCATCAGATCAGAATCAGGCCGTAAGGACTGCAAGAACTTGTACAGATAGGGTGACCAGATGTCCCGATTTTATAGGGACAGTCCTGATATTTGGGGCTGTGTCTTATATAGGCACCTATTACCCCACACCCCCTGTTCCGATTTTTCACACTTGCTGTCTGGTCACCCTATATACAGATCACTCCTCCCATCCCGGCAAAGAGCCACTCTTCTGCATAACAGGGGTTGGTTTCCTTACTCTGCAGTGATCTCACTCCTAACCCAAGTCCTGGGAAAAGCTCAAACATGCTGCGTGCTGGGAGTGGTGCTGTTTAATCCAAACAAAGCTACGAGCAGTGACTGGAATGAAGGCGAAGCAGACGGCTCTTCCTTTGCTCCCAGCAAACCAGGATTTGTGTTCTCATTCAGTGTGATAAACACTCAGCAGCAAATCCGAGAAGCCATCGTGAAATCATTAGTCACAGTTCTCTTGGTTGTAAGACCACTGCAAATACACTTAACACATTTATCTAAAGAATGCAGCACGTTGGAACAGGACAGACGGTTAAAGCTGGGGCTGTCCTGGGCATGCCTGCAGCATTAGGATGGGTACTCGCAGGTTGGGGATGTGTCTTGAGATATATGTTTCCATGACTGTCCTAATACTGCTAAAAATCAGTTAACTCTCCGTGCTAAAAGTGCATGCGAACTTACACATGCCAGGAATCTATACTGAGCTTATAAATCTCCTTTTGAGTGGGAAAAAATGGTTAAGGATTATAGGGGATTCAGGAAACAATACTGTCTTTCTTTTGCCCTCTGTCAGCTGCAAAGGCCTGAGATTTGGGTTGTGGTATAAGGCAGCAAGAAAATGAAAGCTAGCTGTAGCAAATGTTTGGCGCTAGAAACCCAGGAAATGTATCTGATGAAATGCAAAGAACCGAAATAGACCTGAGCGTGCTACCTTTGCCACAATTCCTGTGTTTTATCAGGAAACTGGAGAGAAAGGATGGAATGTGATGATTTCAATGACTAGCTAGGTTTTCTCTTGAGGCCAGGGGCAGTTTTTGAGTTGCAAAGTACTGTTGGAAGGTGCTGTCTGATCAGACTAATGACCCATTGGTTGGTCTGCTTCAGTACACGGCTCATGACATCTCCATACATTCCAATAACTGACACATTCATAATATGTCTCTGTTAGTATAACATTAACGGCCACATTCACACTGGCCAGTTTTAGACATTCCTACTTTTGAAGGATTTGACTATATGCTAATTAGATTTTCCAGCAATTTTAGCCAATTTAAAGCCCAAGCAGCTTTGAATGTCCTTAAAAATAAACCAGAATGCTAGATTAGATCTCCTTTCATTTAGTACCCTATATGGTTCAAGAGTCTGATTCCAAACACACACACACTCTTCTCCAGAGCAACTCCATTGCCTTCAATAGATTTACTTCTGACTTACATGGGGGGGGGGGAGAGGAAAACCTGGCCCAATATCTTCTTGTTTCATTCATACCAAGATCAGTGTATTTCGTGGTGAAAATCCAGGTGACTCAATCAGTAAATCTAGCTTCCCCCAATGTGCAACAGAGAAACATGCACACAGGATTTGTTCCACTAAGCATCTGCCCTTTCTGTTTTATTGAGTCAATCTGTCGATTCAGATGCACTAAGGACTGTTTACATACATATTTCCAAAGCTAAACAGTCTAATCTGATTTCTGGGCATGGGTCCTATTAGGGATATTGAGGTTACATGTCTAATTCCTACAACTCATTAGCCCCGTTCCCATACATCTGTGCTAGTATAAACCCGGAGCGACGTGGCCCGCCTCAGCCAAATGACCCTGGTATAACTATCAGAGGGGCAGCCGGGTCGGTCCGGATCTGCTTCTTGCCTCTGGTATAACTGAGGCTGTCAGAATAGGAGCTTTATTCTCCTCTCACTAACGCTGGTGTAAATCCCAAATCACCGATGCCGATGGCTTTGCATGGGGTAAAAGTGGTATAAATGAGAGGAGGATAAAGCCCCAGGTCTCTGCATCTGTCTGGGCTTGTCTACACCGGGAAAGCTAAGAGAAGTTCACGCCCCTGTGTGGACGCTCTCATGCAGAAGCAAAGCGGCTTTGGTTTGCTCTAGCATAATCCTCCTCATGCTCTTTGGCAGAATGGATCACTTGGGGTAGGAGAGTTCCAAACTCCTCAGCAATGAGGGGATAGCCCAACACAGCCAGAGGGAAATATGCCTTTTTTGGTGTTTGTGCTCTCTCTTGTGGCCACTGCCTCGCACTGCACAATTCGCTACCAGAGACCATAAAACACTGAGGAGGCAATCCAGGATATCAGAACTCAGGGCATGGCTACCCTTGCGAGTTCGAGCGCATTAAAGCAGCCCCGTGCGCTCTAACTCACGACGTGTCCACACTGGCAAAGCACGTAGCTCGCCCAGACTCCGCGGCTAGAGCGCTCCTGGTACGCCACCTCGGCGAGTAGAATAACGTTCGATGCGCCCCTGTTGGAGCGCCGCGGTGCTACTGTGGATGCCCTGGTCTGTTAATTCGCTCTGATTGGCCTCCAAAAGTGTCCCACAATGCCTGTTCTAGCCACTCTGGTCATTGCTTTGAACTTTACTGCCCTGACCAACCGTCAGACCAGCCCTTTAAATTCTCTGGGAATTTTGAAAATCACGCCTGGCTGAGCAAACAGGAAGGGGGAGTGCTCTGAGCGAGTCTTTCCAGGTGACCATGCCTCCACGCGCCAGGCGATCCCCAGGATGGAGCAATGGCGAGGTGCTGGACCTCATCAGTGTTTGGGGGGAGGAAGCTGTCCAGTCCTAGCTGCACTCCAGCCGTAGGAATTACGATACCTTCGGGCAGGTATCAAGGGACATGATGGAAAGGGGCCATGATCGGGATGCACTGCAGTGCAGGGTTAAAGTGAAGGAGCTGCGGAATGCCTACTGCAAAGCCCGCGAGGCAAACTGCTGCTCCGGTGCTGTCCCTGCAACCTGCCGTTTCTACAAAGAGCTGGATGTGATACTTGGGGGTGACCCCACCTCCACTCCGAGGACCACCATGGACACTTCAGAACCCAGTCCAACAAGGCAGGAGGAGGAGGAGGAGGAAAGCAGGAGCGAGGGTGCTGAGGAGGAGGAAGACACCCCAGAATCCCTAGATGCATGCAGCCAGGAGCTCTTCTCGAGCCAGGAGGAAGGTAGCCAGTCACAGCAGCCAGTGCTTGGGGAAGGACAAACACCAGAGGAGGTTCCTGGTAAGTGGCTTTTATTTTGGGAAGGAAATTATTCAGTGCAGGCTCTTGCAGCGAGGCGGGTTAGGGCTGCATGCATGCCTAGATGTGGAATAGGGTGTTGACGTGCTCTCTCACGTCATGGTAACTGGTCTCAGTGATCTCTTCAAAGATCTCATCCAGAACTTGGGCAATGCCCTTGCGCAGGTTTCATGGGAGAGCCACTGTGGTCCTTGTCCCGGTAAGGCTAACTTGTCCGTGCCACTGTGCCATGAGGGGCGGGGGGACCATTGCTGCACACAGGCAAGCTGCATATGGGCCAGGGCAGAAGCCGCATTGTATAGAAGACCCTCCCTTGCTTCCCAGGTCACCCTCAGCAGTAAGGTATCTTCCAGGACAAACTCCTGTGGAAAATGTGGGGACAGTGTTCAGTATAGGGACCCCCTGCTGCTGTTGGCTCTCCCCAAGACACAGAACCCCAGAAGACAGTATGGCTGTGAAACAATCAGTCCCCTTTGACCCTGTGCTTACTCACTATTTTGGGGCTCCCGTGGGTTGTGTGTGCTCGCTTTGGGATAGGCAAATTATGCTATTGCGTAGACTATGCTTGCCCTCCTTAAGTACGGGGGAATCATTGCTCTGTCTGGTGTGAACAATGCTGCCTCTGTTAAGTGTTGCATTTTGCCTTTACAGATGCAACCTTGAGATCCCAGCTGTCCTTGTTATCACCGGCCAAGAGGCTGCAAAGAATTAGGAAGAGGCCACCCCCGACAGCTCTTGTCCCAAAACTCTCTCTCTTGTGCCCCCATGTCACCTCCAACCCACTTTCCCTAACATCCAGGTTCTTATCGCCATTAGCTGCCTCCAACACCTGTATCTTCACCACCCAGCCCTGAGAACTATGACCCTTACCCACTGCGCTCAACCCCCATCACCATGCAGTACAGCCATCCTGAGGTGCAGCACTCATTGCATAGCACTCCAGACAGGACATATGCAAATCTGTGATTGTACCGATCCCCACCCCACCCCCTTGCCCTTTCTGTTTCCCAAGCACTTGTGTTTCATTTCAATAAATGAATTTTCTTCCTAATAAATGGATTTATTGGCTTTGAAAACATTCTCTATTATTGCATAAAGTAAAAGATACCTTAGCCCAGGAGAGCAACAGGCACTGCAAGTCAGCATAGCAAAGACAGATTCCTACCAACACTGGAACCACTTCACTTCACTCCCGTGCAGGGCACCAGACATTACTGGTGGCTTTTGGCCTCAAATTGCTCCCTCAAGGCATCCCTAATCCTTGCAGCCCCACGCTGGGCCCCTCTAATAGCCCTGCTCTCTGGCTGTTCAAATTCAGCCTCCAGGTGTTGAACCTCCGAGTTCCATGCCTGAGTGAATCTTTCACCCTTCCCTTCACAAATGTTATGGAGGGTACAGCACGCAGCTATAACCGTGGGGATCTTGTCATCGGCCAGGTCCAGCTTCCCATACAGAGAGCATCAACGGCCCTTTAAATGGCCAAAAGCACACTCCACAGTCATTCTGCACCGGCTCAGCCTGTTGTTGAACCGCTCCTTGCTGCTGTCAAGGCTCCCTGTGTAGGGTTTCATGAGCCACGGCATTAAAGGGTAAGTGGGATCTCCAAGGATCACAATGGGCATTTCAACTTCCCCTATGGTGATCTTCTCGTCTGAGAAAAAAGTCCCGGCTTTCAGCTTCCTGAACAGGCCAGTGTTCTGAAAGGTACGTGCGTCATGCACCTTTCCAGGCCAGCCTGCGTTAATGTCAATGAAACACCCACGGTGACCCACAAACACCTGGAGAACCACTGAGAAATACCCTTTCCAATTAATGTACTCGGGGGCTAGGTGGGCTGGTGCCAGAATTGGACTATGCGTCCCATCTATCGCCCCTCCGCAGTTAGGGAAACCCATTTGTGCATAGCCAGCCAAAATGTCATGCATGTTACCCAGAGTCACAGTTCTTCTGAGCAGGATGCGATTAATGGGCCTGCAAACTTGCATCAACATGATTCCAACGGTCGACTTTCCCACTCCAAACTGGTTCCCGACCGATCGGTAGTTGTCTGGAGTTACCAGCTTCCAGATTGCAATAGCCCCCCACTTCTCCATCATCAGGGCAGCTCTCAATCTCATATCCTTGTGCTGCAGGATGGGGGCGAGCGTCTCACACAGTCCCATGAAAGTGGCTTTTCTCATCCGAAAATTCTGCAGCCACGGCTCGTCATCCCAGACTTGCAGGATGATGTGATGACACCACTCAGTGTTTGTTTCCCGAGACCAAAAGCAGCATTTCATGGTGGTGAACATGTCCGTGAATGCCACAAGCAATCTCGTGTTGTATGCATTACTCAAGTCCATATCATTGGAATCCTCACTGTCACTTTGGATCTTAAGGAATAACTCGACTGATGTGCTGGTGAGACTCTTCAGCATATTCCTCAGCAATTCAGGCTCCATTCCTGCAGACCGAAAGGGAAGACAGAGCGTGCAGTACAAAAAAATGTTGAAAGATGGCGCCAGATGTGGACAGAAGCACAGGGATTGCTGGGATGTGAACCGATGCATCACGGGGCATTGGGACAGGACCCAGAATGCCCTGCCCCCTTCCCATAAACCACAGCGCCAGAATGGGAAGAGGGGCTCTGTGGGATAACTGCCCATAATGCACCGCTCCCAATGCCACTGCAAGTGCCACAAATGTGGCCACGCCAGTGCACTTGCAGCTGTCAGTGTGGACAGACTGGAGCGCTTTCCCTACTGCGCTCTCTGAAGGCTGGTTTAACTCAAAGCGCTCTGCATCTGCAAGTGTAGCCAGGCCCTCAGCGTTACGTCTGAGCCAGCTTGCAGATGGGAACGCACAGCCATTCCACTGACCTACACCCAACACGAACCAACGTGCAGGAGGAGCTTTGAATAAGAGGACGGTGATAAGCCAATTGTGTGTGGCAGGCTGAAGTTCACTGCAGATCAAGCATACCCTATTGAGTGTCAAGTGGTTTCTAGGGGCCCTGAAAGCTGGTGCAGAGGCAGATCCTGCTTCACAGATGCTGAAAGCAACCCATATCCTTAGGCCTTGCCCCTCTGGGGAAGCTTTTGAGCAGGAAAGGACAAAATGGACTCTCGCCTAGGTATGTGTCTCCAGATGAAAGTCTCATGCTCCTAATGCTCCATTATCTGTTGACCCTTTCACGCAGTCAGGATGCACAGGCCTCTGTTAGTAAAGGTCCGCTCAGGGTCCTTTTGTGTCGTCACCAAATCAAACTCAGGTGAGGGACAGAAACCTCTTCCAGTTGATATGATCCTGCCATTCTGAGGAGAAAATCCTCACATAACTCATCGAATACACAGTCAACCTGCACAACCTTGTTTGCTGAGATCCCCTTAACTTTCCTGATCAGTTCAGCCACAGAACCTTATGTGACTCCATTTGTCAGGTCCCAGCCTGACTCCCAATACTTGGTAGGGGGATCCATCAGTTAGGGGGCGAGCCTGGGACTTTGAAAACCTGGGCTCAGTTTCTTGCTCCACCACAGACTTCCTGTGTGATCTGGGCCTCGGTTCTCTATCTGTACAATGGGGATAACAGAGGCTGTGAGGATAAATCGGTTAAAGATTGTGAGCTATTTCCATGGGATGGTGATGGGAGCCAGACAAGTATCTAAAATAGATAAGTCGAATACAATATCTCATTCTTCTTTCTATAGTAGAGCTTGGCCCTGCCCAACCCCCTAAAAGCTGTAACCCCGAAACGTTGGGGCAGTTTGAATCCAAACCTCACAGCCAGACCCAATCAACATAATGTGCCAAACCAAAACTCAGGATCCAAAATGTCCCCAAACCTGTATTCACATCTACAAATGGACTTTGCGGCTTGGGCCCATCTTTACTTTCATTGAGAACTGGCTTCTAGGTGCAGTGGCAGAGGCAGATTGGTCCTGCAGAAAGCTACTGTTGACCATACTTGACATTTGTATAGTGAACAGACTCTGATTGCATTTTTTGTTGCTGTTGGGTCTCACATGATGCTCTGTAGCTTGTCGAGAACTGCAAAAAGGAACTCACCAAAACATGGAAAGAAAGCCACTGGCATTCGAAAGTCACTGATACAGTACGGCCCTGATTCAGTACAGTGGCAACCTTCCTGCTAATTCTTTTTCCTTTTTTTAGAAATAACCCAATTTTTATTATACCAAAAGATAGCAAAATCTTGTATCTGATTTCCCATAGCAAATACTGTTACAGACTAAGTGATATACGAGGCTTTTGTTTCTGTGTATTCTCATGCTGTGTTTGTACCGGTGCCTTCTCCTAGATGGACTATTACATCAGCTCAGGTGAGTGAGACTGTTCCGTCTTTTGGGGTACATTTATCAAAAGCATGTTAGTCCCATTGAAAGTCAACAGCACCACACCATCTTAGGGTACTGATGTCTCTTTAGCAAAGGGGATGATGTTCCCCTCTAGTGGCTAAATCCTATGAACCAAAACCACGGAACTGACATCACTAAAGTGCGTGTGTTTGTACTGCCCTCTAGTGGCTACAGCACAGAGAGTATAAAAGCCACATTACTACACAGGTTTGAGTAGTTCAGCAGTGATAGCGACCAATACCAATCTCATCAAAACTGTATTTACCTGTTTTGCAGGTTGATCTATGCAGATGTAATGATCTGTGCAGAGCAAGACTTTTTTATTCAACACCTCCCATCTGCAGGTATTTCCCTCTCTCTGTGCCTCTAGAAGTTGAGGTGATTTTGTTTGGGGTGGGGGGAGGTGTTGGTTCTTTTTATGTCTGTGTGTGTGTGGGACTTTTCTGAAGGTGCTAATGAAAGATAAGGCACAATAAATGGCACCAGGGATCTCTCTCCCTTGATCTTGGTTTCCAAGAAATGGCTGGTTAAGAAGATAATGACAGAAGCTACAGAGGGAGCAGGATGTAACAGCCAGTGACTGTACTCTGGGCTGTTTAAGCAGCACATTAATAACCCTGAATGACAGCGCTTGCAGGAGCAGATACACTGAGCTAATAGATATGTTTATATGCAGGAAGGTGGCCATATGCTTTTATGATTGCATTGCTATCCCTTACTGCACCACATATGCTTTGCTTTTGCACCTAATAGATTTCTAAATTGCCTCTTTCTATCTGAATGGTCCTCTTAAGTGTTTCCATAACACATTTTTTATGACTAATAAGGCTGCAATTTACTTAACCTGAACTGTAATCAGTGTCAGACAGGTTTTCACACAAGTCCTAGTCAGAAGTGCTCTGCTCAGTCTTCCAAGACCCCATCTCCTCCAGAGCCTTTCCTTGCGTCTTGGTTAAATTCCTCTAGGGGGTTTTGCTATCAGGAAAGCAGGGATGATTGTTTCTGTTCCCTGATTCATTTTCCCAGGGAGATAGTGCCCTTGGAATCTGGGACAAATAGAGATTCATTCAGCTTTTCCCTTTCACACTCCTTATCACCAGAATAGTCACAGCTCTTTCTAAATTCTGGCGCTTGGCTGCTTAAAAAGAAACCGCCCTGAAACGTTCAGTCTGTTGGGAAGCAGAATACCAAGGCAGAGTGAGAAAACTAACCTCCCAGCAAAACCTGATGGGAATCAACAGGCTTGCCTGGGACAGCAAGGGAGTGATCGCTTGATGAAGGGAGAACTTGCAGTGAACTTATCCAGAGTGTATGTGACGGGATGTATTTCTTTAAGAGCAGGGCAGTCTGGAAACCTTCTCCAGGATCTAAGATGAGTTACCACACTGAAGTTAGCCTGGGGAAGGAAAACTCTTCCCGGCTGCCCCTCAAGCTTGGGAGACGCTCTTTGCCAACATCTGCCAAGCCAGCTCATTATCCTCCTTCAAATTCTCCTTGTCGCGATGCCCACAAAAAACTTGACAGGGGCTAGGCCGCTGGTCGGCTGAGTCCACTGCCTGTCATGCTGACCAGTTGCGTCTCCTTGTATTCCCCCTTTCTGTCTTCATCTGTTGTCTCTTATCTTTTACTTAAACCGTAAGCTCTCTGGGGCAGGAGACAGCTTTTTGGTCAATGTTTGTGCAGCACCTAGCACACTGGGGTCCTGGTCCATGACTGAGGCTCCTAGGGGCTATGCTGCAGCAAGCAGGGCTGGTGCAAGGATATTTCGCGCCCTAGGCGAAACGTCCACCTTGCACCCCTCTTCCCTTCCCCCCGGAGCATCATGTGGCATTGTTCATTAGAATTAATACAAGGGGGTCAGAGGAGATGATCACAACGGTCCCTTCTGGCCCGGGGGAACCTATGAGCAAGGAGGAGGCTGAGAATGCCCCCAGCTGGCAGGGTCTCTAAATGTTCCCAGGCTCTGAGTACTTTGTCCTCCGGGGGGACCCTGGGGCAAGCAGAGCAGAGTCGGGCTCTCCCAGGGAGCAGGTGAGGATCTCCCTGGGGATCGGGGCCAGCTCCCCGCATTGGCACCAGTGCCGCCGGGGTGGGGAGGGGGGTTGGTGTTTGGAAGCAGCACCTGCACCAGCCCTTTCCTCTCTGTCGCGCTGTGGGGTTTAGTTTCCCTTGCCCCAGGAGGCGGCTGCACCCAACCCCAGGTGCGGCGCGTTGGAGGATGAAGCTCACCTGCATCCTGCCTCCCCCAACGGCTCCGTCCCTCGGCCGCGCTGATCGCCGCGCCCAGCCGGTCGTCTCCTCCTTGCTCTGCCGCAGGGTCCCACTGACTGTCCTGCGCAGCGCCCCTCGCTGTGGGGAAGGGTTTGTTATGGAGGCCTCGCACCCCGCTCAGCTGACTCCCGTGACACCGGACACCACTTTTTGGCACCCCCAAATCTTGGTGCCCTAGGCGGCCGCCTAGTTCGCCTAGTGGTTACACCAGCCTTGGCAGCCAGGGGCCTATTACAGGGTCCCAGCTATTACTGTTATCTCATACATGTTTCTTTTGTAGCTAATAATCTGGTATTTGGCCTTGTAGCCCACGAGGCCTTGCAATTTGCAAGTTCTGATCCCTGAGATCTAGGTGAGCATCTATCTACACCATGGGACCCAGCCCTGCAAAGGACTGAGCATCCTCAACTCCCATGAAATCAATGTGAGCCCAGTGCTCAGCACCTCTCGGGAGACACCAAGTGCAGCTGTTGGGGGACATTTTTCAGACCAACAATTTTGGTGAGAAATAAAAGGAGAAACGTTCTGTGGTGGAGCAAGGCACTGAACACAGGTCTTCCAAGTTCACCACTGGACCATCCTTCTGCTCCACTGACCTGCATGGATTTACTATGGTGTTGTTCAGAAAACAAACCATGTTCCCTGGACCCTGCAATGCTGAGCTGCTCCGCTCAACTTCTATGATTTAAAAATGCATTTATATTGCCCTGTAAGGGCCCTACATGCCCCCTCCCCCCAGCCCCTGCATGTCTCAATTAGCGGTGGCATTCATTATCTGAATCCTGGAAGCACCTGAAGGCCCCTACCATGACAGGACCACATTTTGCTGAGTGCCGTATAAACATGTGGTAGGAGCTCAGGGGCATCAACTGACTCGACCACGTTCAGTTTTCTACGTAGAACGATGCAGGTTATGGCAAGAACCATCCCATTCTTGATGGTTCCCAGTCCACTGGGCAGGGCAGGGAAGTCTAAACAATGTAGCCGCATGGGACACTACACACTTGGGTCAGGTCCACCCTGGACAATATCTGTGTATTTTACCTCTAAGATTAGCTCTTTTCTGAACCTTGCTAGACATGCAAAGGAAACGCCCTGGCTGCCAGCCGACTGCTCCAGGTGAAATAGTGTGATTGGCTGGCCATTGCGAGTCCTTTTTAGCCTCCTAAGAAGTGCCCTGTATAAGAGATAAATCAGAGGTAGCAGCTGGAGGGTCCCCTTGCTCTAGTTACAGAGAGGACGGTTAGTGCCCTGAGTCAGGAAGTAAAGGATGATGGAAGATGAAGAGCACCACCCAGGAAAGTCAGCACCTTTTAATTGAAGGCTAGAGCTGAACTAACCAAATAGAAAACAAACAAACAGTACTTCAATTCCATGTACCTAGCTGGGCTGGTGACATTTCACAATGAAGCCTGAGCCTGCATCACTCTTAGAGTGCAGGAAATGGAGCTAAATGGTAGGAGAATTGAGCTTTTATATTTATGCTCCTCAGAACTATCAAATGGGCGTGAATAATACTGGCCACACAGGGGCACCGAGGGGAAATTCACCGGGGGGGATCCTACAGGACACTCAGACGCATTGGGACTGTGGAAGCCTTCAGGGGGCTACATATTTTGCACGCTGGGAATCAGGGTCTACAAAGCCTCCCTGCATGCCAGGGTCTTGGGTGTGTGTGTGTGTGGGACTAGTGCAAGCTGGGGAAAGGACCTTGGATCCACCAGCCGCTCCCCACCACAGATGTGTGATTATGTTGCCCTCTAATGGTCGAATTCTGTTATCTATCTGTACCCATCCACCCCTTTCCTGACCACCGGATCCAGCAAGTACCTCCATGACCTTACTTGTGTAACTCTCCTCTTCTCTTCCCCCAGTCCCTCCCAGGGACTGGGTGGCTCTCACCCACGTCTTCTGATAGGTTATAATTATAGTGTAGGTTGCCTCAATTCACTAATAAAAATCTAAAAACAGAGCCCAGCATCACTGTACCATTACTGGGCCAAGATCCTGCTGTCCTTACTCAGGCAAGACTCCCACTTAAGTCAATGGGAGTTCTACCTCATGAAGGACTTTTGAAATTTACTTATGAGAAGCGCTACGCAAGAACTAGGCCCTGTTGGTGGTGGTGTATGCCAGGTCTACCCCCACAGCATGTGATGATTTATACAGGTAACTGCAAAGGTGGGAAACCCAGTCTCCCAGAGATATGTCAAACAAGTGGGTGAGTAAATGTGCGCTATCAAGTTGACTGAAGTTCCGTCAGGGCCAGCCACACCTGAGCCCTCAATACTTCATTGTTTGCACGTCTCTGCAGACTTTAAAAAAATGGAAAGGCCTTTTGGACTAAAGACATGCAGTGAGACTGTCTTTGCTTGGGATGATCAGGAAGTAATGGAATAATATTGAATACATGAAAACCCGTTTGGCTTTCAGCTACAGGGAACCACTTTGCTGTGTGCCAGTGAAGGAGAGTGTTCTCTCCCTGGATCCCCTGGCCAGGCAGTAAGGAAGGACTTAGCTCCCTGGAGTCACTGGAAGGAACCCCACTTACTCCAGTGGGCCTTGGACCACGCCGGGGGTGAATGATACATTCTGAGATGGAGGGAGGAGTCCGAGGAAGTAGGGCCGTTACCTTCAGGATCCAGGTCAGATTATGTAGCGCCTAATAACTCTGCTCTTGTCACTTCAGATGGATAAGGCAAGAGTTCACGCAGCCAGTCCCCTGAACCCACCAATCACATGGTAACACACACGGGGGGGAGAACCCTTCTGGCCCCCTGTTGGATCATAAGTGGTATCATTCGTTAACCTGCAGGCGATGCTGCTCGTTAGACGGTATTCAAACACTCTGCCACACAAACAGAAGCTCATGCGTCAGGGTGTCTCTTGCCTCCCAAGAGCATTCAGAGGGTTAATCCCCAAGTCGACGGTGTCACAGTGACTCAAAGGACGCCCTGAGCGGAACCAGCAATGTTCCGGCGATGGTTTGTTTGATCAATGCTATTAAACTGATAGATTGTTTGGGGAAGGGTTTTATCTCAGCCCTCGCATCTGTTCTTAGTTTAGGATGCCATGGTACAAGCCTTGTTGTGAATAGCAGGTGCTGTGTGTATCTGGTGAACATTAGGGAACATTCATTTCAAGGCTCTGGAGCTGCCAAAAAGTGTGCCACTTGGACAGATGTTACTTTATTACTGTCAACTTGTTGTCTTGGATGTTTGAAGGGAACATTTGTTTGTTAAGGAAACACAGCTGTTCCCACGGAACTCATTGTTTTCTTTCTTTGGCTGAAGGGCAAAGAGAAGGTCCGAGCCATGGAGGCCACGTGTGAACCCTTCCTACATGGGGCTCTCGCTCCCCAGCTCTCTGATAACGTTCTACCCAGCATGGCCCTGCTGGAAGTCTCCTGAACAGGCTCCCTTGCTTAGCCAGGTCCCTGGTTCTGGAAGCAAGATTCAATCACGGGTGGGGGATGAGGAAGTGGGGGTGATGGTGCTGTGGTGTAGATAGATGGGAATGCACCATTCATTTCTGGGCAGGGGGTAGGCACTAGGGGTGAAATGCTTACTCCATTGCAGTTAATGGGAAAACTTCTTGAGTGGGGCCAGAGTTGCACCCCTGAGGTTTAAAAGTTGGGAGTTAGCGTTCTATGACGAGGAACCATTACAGTGTGGGTTACAGTCCAACTGAGTGCAGCTGGGAACCTTTCATCAGAGACAGAGGGACAAATTCTGTGTAGATGTCCATCTTGTAGCATCGGGGGCAAGCGTCAGTGCTGAATTGGGCCCAGTGGGCTACTGCAGAAGGTGGAATTCACCCCAGGGCAAAGGACCAGCACAAGACCTGGATGCACCACTTAGGTCCTGCTAAGTCCCATCCAAGTGGGATGGACGTGAAGCGTAGTTTTTGCACTGCCTCACTACATAGACCTGAGTTTCATCCTGAAAGGTTTAGCGTCAAGGTTAAGTCTAAGGACTTGGGGGGTAGCTGGGTGTGAGGAGAAGACTCATGTCAACACAGAATGACAGTACGGGCTCTGATTTTGAGCCTGAGGATTGTGGCAGGCACTCGGAGAAAGCCTTGGAAAACCCCCATATCCCCCTGAACCAGGAGGAGTCTGATGAGCCTGTCTGGATTGATTTTCCTGTGCATTACTTTATTTTGTGAGAGTGGGTCAATCCAATGAGGGGCTGAGTCTCCTCCTCCGCGTCTCAGCAAAGCCAAAGGGATTTAAGGGTCCTTCAGCTTCTTGCTGGATCAGGCTTTACCATTGAGCTAGTGTCGTCAGGGCTCAGGGCACTGACAAAGGTAACCTCTCTCTGTCCCAAAGGGCATACGAAGTAAGGGCAAGCAGGCACAGTACAATGGGCCTGATTCTGTAGCACTCACACAAGCAAAACTACCACAGACTTCAAAGAGATATTCCCTCCCCTAAGGATCACAGAATCTAGCCCATGAGATCATCTAGAGTGGAGCACCACACTGAAGATCTGGGGGGTTGGAAGGAGTAGACTGATTATGATTAAGAAGCTGCTTGAGCATCCAAAACATTTCAGGAAATGGAAAGATCTGAGCCCTTCTAGGCAACAGAAACACGGTTAAGAACACAAGGAACATGCTACCCAGAGGATGCACTATGCAGATCTTCAATTAGCTCTGAGAGTCTTGCTTCAGATTGCGTGGACCGTAACAGCTAATGCTAGATGAGCAGAGAAGGATGTCCTAGGAGGACATGGAACAGGAATCAGAAAATCTGGGTGCTGTCCACAGATTTGCTGGGTGGTGTTGACCAAATCACTTCCCGTCACTGTGTGCCTCAGTTTCCTCATCTCTACCATGAGGACAATACATTCACTACCAGCGTGCTGTGAGGTATGTGAAACATTCTGGCATCCTGTGATGAAAGGCAAAGTGTTATTATAAGCGGATTGTATAATTTCTAGAGAAGGGTAGGAATCTGTGTTAAAGCTCTGGCTATGCAATGACATCCTTTGAATACACAGTGAATAAGGCGATGAATCTTCTTAAAACAGCAGCGGCATTTCTTAGCGAGATCCTGGTCTGTTATGTAGTTAACCTTAGGCAAGTCTTAGATCCTTTTTTTATGCTATAAATCTGCTTGTCAATAGCTGCAGCTAAGTGGGACGGAAACTGAAAGCATACAACTCATCAGAGTATCCCTTTGTGAGCTCGTCCAGATCTGGGACATTTGGAGTCACTCAGTTGCATCCGACCACCCAGTATTTGATCAATTCTGAATTATTACCCTGCCACTTATTAACACATGCTGAATGATTGTTGGGTACAACATAGATCTTCTGATTTCTTGCAAATATTTGTTTTCCTTTATTTTTTATCCCCAGCTTTTCCACTTGGATTTATCCCAAGAGAAAATGTGCAAACAAGGAGTCAAATATCTTTATGGCTTAAAGACTTATTGGAGGAATTCATTATTCTTAATAACCTCCCCTTACATTCTGGGTACACATTAAAAAGCCAATAATCTATCAGCTAGCTGGAGTAGGAGTCTCTCTTTCTGACATTCTGCGGCTGTAATGTCAGTGTCAGGGCACTCACCAATAGGACTGAAATACTTACACGAGTATTGACATATGTATATTATGTAGGGAGGTTGACACGTATCCTTTCACAAACTGGCATCACAAGGCCCATGCACCACCAAAGCCCTGACTAAAGGCCGTGTAAATAGCTCCCATGTGCTGTAACGCTGGAATTTGTGACGTTGGCTTGGCTAAAAATGTACCTTCCTAAAGAAAACAATGTAAACCCATGGAGTCAGGCCAGGGATTCTCTGGTTAGCCCACAGGTGCAACTCATTTGAGGCTAATGGAGTTTTGCCCAAGGACCTCATGGCTACATTTGCCCACCCCTAGCTGTTCAGTTTGGCAATATTAGTTGGCGTTTTAAACTCACTTTGAGCCAACTTCATCCCTAGAGCGACTCTCTAGGTTTCAGTGCTGTTCAACTGGCCCATTGTTTTACTAAAGGGAAACCAACCTACCCATAGTTACCTTTTTCAGAAACAGGTTTTCTTATGCATGTTACTATTAATTAGAGATGGGCCAAAGAGGAACTCCAAAGCCAGCCCTTCTTGAATTTCCCAGTGGGTCTGAAGCAAACCCACACCCGATGATGTGCTTTTGGTTACAGTCAGATCCAAAGCAGAAGGGGCATGTTTACTGGCTCCCTCATGAATGCAGCCAGAATCTCACACGAACAACCATTCTCCTCATAGCTTGGTCCAAAACAGCGACAATCTCACTAAAAACAACTGAGCTGAGGAGCTTGCTTGCAAGAGAGCTGCTGCTTCCAAGTTTTAGGTGCATTGAACCACAGTCCAGATTCAGCCTAAACCCTGACCTCTGGAAGGATGGTCCAGTGGGTAAGGAGTCCCTTAGGACTTCAGAGAGACAGAGTTCAATTCTCTACTCTGCTACAGGCTTCCTGTGTGACCTTGGGAAAATCACTTACTGTCTCTGTGCCTCAGTTCCCCATCTGTGCAATGGGGATAACAGCCTGCGTTGCCTCACAGGGGTGTTGTGAGGATGAATATATTAACAAGTGTGAAGCACTCAGATACTGTAGTGATGGGGGCCTATCCTGGGGTGCTCTATTCACCACTGGGTGGTGCCTTCTTCTGGGGATTAGCCCCTCTCAGTTCAGCAACCCCCTTCTGGTCTTCCACCTTTGCAGTTCTCCTCTTGCACATGGAGTTGCAATACAGCTACTTTGTGACTCGGCTCTCCGGCCAGGTCACGCTGTAATTTCTCCTTCTGGACGAGTCTTTCAAGTACCTTCTGCACCAGCAATGTCAGGCCGGCCTCACCCCACAGTGGCTGGTAAAGGAACTCAGGCCTATCCTCTACTCTGGGTTCCAGGGCCCTGTAGGGAACAGTTGGTCTGGGACTTCACCAACCCATACTGCTTACTTCCTGCCATGCTTCTTTAGGCTTCTCCTTCACCAGCTTGCCTAACCAGACCTCTCCATCTTAGGCCTGCTAGGTAAACCCTTCCTCATGGGCTCCTGGCTCCTCTTCCTCAGGGACAGAGGCTACAGGCTTCCTCCCTGAGGCTCTTACGCTGTTGCTGGGTTTATAGATGCCCCACCTGTTCCCTCCCAGGTGAGCTTCCTTCTAATGAGCACCCTCCACTCAGCCTACATCTCCCCCATTTGCAGCTTAATTGGCTGATTGGGCCCAGCTGGCCTAATTCAACTCTCTCAGGGTTGGTGTGGGCAGTACCCCCCATTACAGGCCTGCATAAGAACCTAAAACAGATGGCTAGAACCCCAGCCTGATCACGCCAATGCTAACTCGTGACACCTAAAGTCCCAGTCCTGACCATGCTGAGATGGTGTACAAGGAGACTGCAGAAAGGGGAGGTAGGGAACCCCTTTCCCACCACAACAGCCATGTGGAATATGATCAGAGCACACTATAGGCAAGAGATTTGTCTAAAAGTAGCTAATGCACCTTCAAGAGAATGGCCCACGGGATGAGGGGTGTGTCCCTCTCCCAGCTGGCTAGCACACATAACAGTAATAGGTAATAATTGGAGATATACCAATCTCCTAGAACTGGAAGGGACCTTGGAAGGTCATTGAGTCCAGCCCCCTGCCTTCACTAGCAGGACCAATTTTTGCCCCAAATCCCTAAGTGGCCCCCTCAAGGATTGAACTCACAACCCTGGGTTTAGCAGGCCAATGCTCAAACCACTGAGCTATCCCTCCCTCCACAGTAAGTGCCAGCCCATAGCTGGTAACTGTATGCTACTTAGAGGAGAAGCAAAGTGTATTGTCTCCCAGCCCATTGTGAAAATCCTGCCCTTTTGTGAAAAGGATGTGTCTGGCTCCCTGCATCAAAGGTAGGACCCCAGACCTCTGCTTATTAAATTTAAATCTAAAACATCTTTGCTTTTCACCATTTACGCTGGCTAACTGCTCTTGGCACTTCACCTATCTTGGGCAGTGAAATTAGACTTGCCAGTTACATGTTAGTTTACAATTCATTCCTAGTCAGTTTCACTTAATGGTTCCCCTGCTCAAGTCTAGTGCTCTAGAGTTTAGGATGCAAGAGGAATGTTTAAACTGAAACAGAAAACTAATTCCAATGACATTCCCCAAAAATAGTAAGAAAAGTTTCTATTAATATTATGGATGGGTGGTAGAGCTGGGTGAAATTTTTTCAATGACTAATTTGTTAGTGGAAAAATGCAGTTTTGGGTCAACCAAAACTATGAATTCAGAGAATAGTCTCCCTACCGCCCGCACAAAGGAATGTTCTTTGAAAAAGTCAAAATGCTTTGTTTTTGTTTTGACATGTTCTGGATTTATTTTTTAAAAATTTAAACAAATAAAAGATAAAAACATCCAAAACCTAAACAAAAAGAAAAAACTGAAAAGAATTTCTGTTTCAGCTCAACTCAAAAAAAAATTTTTTTTTTCAATTTTTTTGGTTCAGCCACCAAACTGGAAAAAAAAAATCACTCATTTGCTCTGCTCAAGTGCAGGAACTTATTCTGCCTAATATGAAAAACACTACAGCATCATTGTTCTGAAAGACTGTTTTGACTGCAAATGCTATCGGCTTTGTGCTTTGCTTAACTCAGGCTGTGAAAACAGGAGCAGAAGGGAAAAATCTGAAGGAAGCCTAGTTATACTGAACCTCAGAGTTATAAACCTCAGAGTTACGAACTGACCAGTCCACCACACACCTCATTTGGAACTGGAAGTACACAATCAGGCAGCAACAGAGACAAAATAACCCAAACAAACAAATACAGTACAGTGCTGTGTTCAACATAAACTATTAAAAAAATAAAGGGAAAACAGCACTTTTCTTCTGCATAGTAAAGTTTCAAAGCAATATTAAGTCCAATGTTCAGTTGTAAGCTTTTGGAAGAACAACCATAACGTTTTGTTCAGAATTACGAACAACCTCCATCCGCGAGGGGTTTGTAACTCTGAGCTTGTACTGTAGAATGTATATATTTATATAGGCAAGCAAGCAGTTTGTTCGATGGTTCTTCAGCTATCCCTGGTATAAAACACAAAGTTCCCTTTGTCTAGAAAAACAATTATTAAAAATATTGAAGCTCCTTTGGGAAAACCCTCCAACCCTCTCCTCCCCCATCCTCACAATCGCTTCACCTCAGCTTCACTCCACATCTGTCCCTCATCTCCCTTGCCCCATCCCCTCCCTTTACTTTCCTTTGAGCTGATCCCCTCCTAAGTAACCCACCGGCACTAATATGATGTTCGCTGCCATCTCGCTGCTCACTCCACTTGTGTGTTTTGCCTTCCGCCACCCTGTGGCTGTGAGGTCTATTTCCACTGTAAGCTCTTGAGGGCACAGACCGCCTACTACCTTCTGTTTGTACAGTACCAAGCACAATGGGCCCCATTCTAGATTGTCCCTTAGGCAGTGCCGTGATAAACATGATTAACAATAATAAAAACCATGGTTTTAAAATACAGATGGGTCTGACTCTATATAGCAAAACTGAGCACCTGAGAGCTCTGAAGGGAGCCGAAATCTCACTGTAAATAAAACCTGATGATAAATGCACTCCAAACAAAGCTGTATATAAACAGTGACCAGTTTTGCAAATAGTTCCTATCTTTATACCAGGCCAAATCAAAATCCCAGCTGTAAACACTACCCAGCTTGTGGCATCTGAAATCCAGCTCCAGATCAAAACCTTGCAGCTTGGGCTCAACGCTAGTTTCAAGGACAGGAGAAAAACAAATATTACAAAATATCATATGATTTTTCCAAACACACAATATAGCCGGAAAGGCTCACAAAACAACCCTCAATCCGTGCATGATTTATCCAACCCTAATTGCTATTTGGTTCTGTAAAACCGTATTGTTCTTGGGCCAGAGCGGGCTGTTGCTTTTTGTTGGAGTTCTGTTTCAAAAGCAATGACTCTTTGTGACCCATTGTTACTTTTTCCCTACAAGAACAAAACTCTGGGTCTAAACCAGCTGAACGTGCCCCCTTTAAGCCTGCTGGACCTGTAGGAAAGGTTGTATTCATACCCAGAAACCCCACAATTTTCTTTGGCTTATTAATGTTAAATAAAAGTTGAATTCTGTTTGCTGCTACAGCTGGTGCTGCAGACTTTCAGAACGAACTCTGCTGAAAATGAGTTTTATATACTGACTGGCTGAATGGATAATTAAACAAATAACAAAAGTGAAATGCAATTTTGTTTTACCTCCTGGGAACATTATTGTTAGTTTATTCTTTCTATCAAAAGACTTGGGGGGTGGAGGGGTGGGGAGGAGGAAACTATGCAATTTAACAATATTGCTTTTGTAAACAATTTAAAAATCCAATAACTGTAAAACTTATGACATGTTATTAAAAGGTCTTAATTTTCCCCCTACAAGTGAGAGAGCTTTTCCAATCTTTGATGCTATAATTTAATTATACACTTTAGGTTTTAAAGAAAACCATAATTCTTAGCACTGAATACGTTCGATTTAATGTCCTTCTGGTATGTCTAAAGAATGCAGACATCCCTGAACTCAACGGCCTTGTCTGCACCAAGCCTCCGTCCTAAAATATTTCACTGTTGCGAACACCGATGCAGCTCAATCAGTGCAGCAATGATGGGAGGCCCAGAATACACAGGGCTCCAGAAGGTCACTGGCGCTTTTGCACTGCGACATCTAGAATTGCTCTGAGAAGACTTAGATGACACAGTGCATAAAATGTTGGTGGCTGGTGGCACCTGGAGCTCCAGCTGTTGCTGTTTATTGGTGCACTGAAATCCATGCTGGCAACAGTGGAAATATTTTATAGGAAAATGTCTATTGTAAATGAGACTTTAGAGGCCACTATAAGGGACTGATGGGAAAGACCTTGAGAAAGGGAAGTGTAGCTGGAGCACAGAATTGCAAGCCAGGGACTTCTGGGCTGTAATTTTAGCTCTGACCCTGACTCCATCTGTAGCTTCAAGCAACTAACGTATCCTCCTTGCCTCAGTTTCCCTGTGGAAATGCTAAAGCTCATTTCCATACCGAGCTCCCAGGGGTGACGTGAGGATTGACTAGTTAATGCTTGTGAAGTGCCCTGAAGATGGAACGACTGTTTTGTTTGTGTCTAATCTGACACTAAGTCATTGATGGGGTGAGTCTGACAGTCTCAGCTGATCAGTTTGCACGGCATCAGCCAAATTCTGCAGTGACACACATCTTGGGCAGTATGAGAGGTCCAGGGCTTATTTTCCCATATCTTAATATCCGTACACATCCACAGATATCCGGCACTGCTGCCTACCTTTCAGATACTTTCCGTAAGGCTACCCTGCACCGAGACACCCTGAGCACAATGACCCAATGAGCCACTATACCCTTCATGCACGAATGGAGGGTCAGGAAGTGGCTACGTGGGGACAGAATCATAGAATCCCAGGGTTAGCCGGGACCGTAAGGAGCCAAGATGCAGGATTTGTTGCGTCTAAACCATCCAAGACAGATGGCTACCCAGCCTCTTTTTGAAAACCTCCAGTGAAGGAGTTTCCATGACTTCCCTGGGCGGCTGTTCCATCGTCCCGCTGTTCTTACAGTTAGGTAGTTTTTCCTGAGATTTAATCTAAATCTGCTGTACTGTAGTTTGAACCCATTGTCTCGTCCTGCCCTTTGTAGCAAAAGAGAAGAACTTTTCTCCATCTTTTTTATAGCAGCCTTTCAAGTATTTGAAGACTGCTATCATGTCCCCACTTAATCTCCTCTTTTCCAAGCTAAACATACCCAGCTCCTTCTGCCCTTGCTCATATGCCTTACGTTCCATCCCTTTGGTCATCTTTATCACTCCCTTTTGGATTCTTTCCAGTTTCTCTACATCCTTTCTATAAACTGGTGACCAAAATTGGACACCGTACTCCATCTGAGGCCTAACCAGCGCCAATTAGAGCGATACTATCACCTTCCGTGATTTGCAAGCTATGCCTCTGTTAATGCAACCTACAGTTGCATTTGCTTTTTTTGCAACAGCAGGATTCATCTGTCCCCTGTGGGAATCTTTGCTATAATGGGAAGAACCCGTTTAGATGGTTAGTCCTGTCCACGGTAATGTGTGCAGAGCAGAGTCTGATGAGCGACATGTCCCCATTTTAGATTGATCTGGCCATAAGGGTATGTCCACACTGTATTGTGAGCTTGGGTTTGTGGGACCAGGCTTGTGGATTCAGTGTTTCCAAGCCCGCACTTGAGCGTCCACACTGCACTGGGTTTACAGTTGCTGGACCCTGGTCTCCCAGCAGTGCTATCGCAGCCATACTGGGCTATGCAGGTCTATGGGTTGACCTGTGTCCACACTGCAGAATGACAGGGCTTGGACCCAAGTCACAGTGGGCCTCGGGCTCAGACCCACCTCGGCCCTAGGCCCTGACCACACGCTCACCCGAGTCAGAGTGATGTGTGTGTGGATGGCGGGGAGGAAGGGAGGGAGTTTGAGCTCAAACCTGAGTCAGAGCTCAGGCTTAGTGTGCAGTGTCGACATACCCTAAGTGACATGCCCAAGGTCGCACAGGACAACAGTGCAGCTCTCCCACCTTTCCGTCCCATGCTTCTTCCCCATAGTAGTCTTCTTATAAAAAGCATTAGCAGAAAAATAGTAGCTTTGTCACAAGAAAGTCCATCTCCTCTGCGCTACGTTAAGTCATAAAGCTGCAGCAGTCACCTGTGATGTCACAAACAGAAAAGTAGGATTTTGGGTGGAAATTGAAACCAGGAGCAGATGCACATTTATTGAGCAAAGATCCTGCTTTAATGCAAAAAAGGGTCTCTACTGAAAATACCCGACCAACCAACCAAACCAAAAAAGAAACCAACCCCCACAGGGGAGCAGGGAGCGAAACACATGCAATATGCAACTAAATGGAGTATTCTTCACAGTTCATGCAATGAGAGGTCTTTAACATGCAAAAATAATAAAGCTAAAAAGCTTCCTACCCATTCTTGCTGGTGAAGTGTGATACGTTTCACAAGGCATTTAGAGGCCTAATTTCCCACTGACCTGCGCCTTGTGTCATCCGTGCAGAACACTGCTCCATCAGAATGGATGCTGACGGCACAAGGTGCAAGGTGGTGGGGCCAGGTTCTGCACTGGGCAGGGATTGGGAAGTGGTGGCTTCTGACTCCCCCGCACAATAAAGCATTGACCTCTGAAGCGTTCTGTCTGACTTCTAACTTGTGCCCCCATTGCCATGACCCCTATGCCCCGCTGTGGGGATGTAGAATTACAGGACTCCCTGGCTTGGCTTCCGTTTACCCTAGATTCATAGAACTGGAAGGGACCTTGAGAGGTCATCTAGTCCAGTCCCCTGCACTTCACCACTTCCTTCTATGGCCTGCCCCAGAACGAGCCCTGCAGGAAGGGTTTTTTAGAGGTGGAACAGAGCTGGTGGAGGTAGGTCTGGGTCTGGCATACATGTTCCCAGCGTCAGAGGCATCATGCCCACCCCACAGCCCCTTAGTGCCAGCCGCCACTGTGACTGTGAATCTGAACCACTGAGTCAAGGGGGTTTGAGCGATCTCTTCACTGCCGGCAGGATAGGGCCCTCAGTGGGAGTGGAAGTGCTTCCCACACAAGAACTAATTTAAGGAAAATTTAAATGTTAACAAATAAATAAAGGCAAGCTACACTGAACGAGTAATAAGGTACCTTTGGATGTTCATTATGCTGGATTTCCAGACAGTTAAGTTGTTTAATGCATTTCCCTTTGGCTTGCATATCAATCTCTCAGCCTGTCGGAAAATGTAGTATAATATCCTCTGTGTTATACATTATTGCTTAAATGCCTCAATGGCACCAACAGTGACTCTCCCACCAGGTAGGAGCTGTGATTCATTGACAGCAGTGGCGTGTGGATAATTGATTGCAAGTGATTGTCAGCATGCTACGATTATCTCTTTGGGTTGTCGGCGAAACAATTAATAGCAACAAAAATAATTTATTTAATTAATCATTTCCTGTAAATAAATGAATCAGAATAAAATAAATTACCACATAGTTTCAAAAAAAAAAATGGGTTCCTTTAAAAGCCTGCCACATGTTGGCATAATGGAGCTGATGATGTGGAAGAGACGTAGGGCGGAGCAGGGTGAATATTAAGCAGATGTTACACATACTTCTCCAAAGTTTGGAAACGTATAAAGTATTTCAGAGCGTGATTGTGCTGTAAATAATGTGTAGTTTCAACCCCATAGGGTAGAGATAATTGAGAAGAATGGGCTTGTAGAACAATGCTGGGCTGTTGTCATCCTCCTGGACCTCTCTGCAGCATTCGATACTGTTGACCATGAGATCCTGATGTTTCTCCTGAGAGAGGTGGCAGGGTGCACTAAAATGGTCCCAGTCTTTCCCGGAGGGATGCACCCAAAGAGTAGTGATGGGAAACTGAACCTCTGCCACTGGACCCTTCACTTACGGAGTCTCCCAATTCTGTCTCTGGTCCTTTCCAACATGGACATGCAGCCAATAGATGAATTGTTCAGTGAATATGGACTCAAGAGCCAGCAACATGCAGATGACACATAGCTCTACCTATCCTTTGCCACATACAACCACACCGCTGCCACCAAGATGGCCCAGTGCTTGGATGAGATCGGCTCATGGATGAAGAACAGTTGGCTGAAGCTGAACCCAAGAAAGCAAGAAATAATGCTGCTGGGCAGAGGAGAGCATTTTGAAGAGTCTTCAGCCATGGTGCAGTCTCCGTTGGTTGAAGGGTGCACACCGACAATCGGTCAATTTAGTCTGCAGTTGAGGAGTGCTCACATAGCAGAATCCACAAGTAATGCTTTCTACCATCTCCAGTTGGCCAGGAGACTCTGTCCCATCCTGGTGGATGATGACCTGACCTCAATCGTTCATACAACTTCTTAGCTGGACTATAGCAATGTGATATACCCGGGCATGAAGCTTTCAGCACATGGGAAACACCAGCTAGCACAGGACACAACAGCTCACCTCATCAGCAACACAACAGACGTGTCATTTACTACCTACATTGGCTTCCCATAGAATTTTGCATCAAGTTCAAGGTCACGATTCTTATCTGTAAAGCACTCACGGCATAAGACCAATGCATCTAAAAGAGTCTAAGCCTCTTGGGTTAAGACTGTGGTCAACACATTTGCTTCACTGGCACAATGGAATTCTCGCCAGTAAGGGTAAAGCCTATCTGAGCAGGAGACAGAGCTTTCTCAAGGGCTGGGCCAAGACAGTGGAATGACACCCCCGCCCCCCAGAACTAAGGACAATCACAAAGCTCACCACTTTCTGCTCTTTGACCTTGACTTCTCTAACAGCAACACATATGTTAAAAAACTGCCCAAAACACCCCAGCAAAACAATACACTCCACTTCACACATTTCTCACTCCAAGGAGAAGAGGAGGAAAGAACAAAGGCAGAAAAACACATGCCAGATGTTAGTCATGTTGTTTAATGCACTACTGGAGAGTGCTCAGATACTACAATGATGAGCGTGGTATAAGAAAGTACACAGAATAAAATAGTTAGATGCCAATGGGCTATTAGAGTCATCCGACAGACGAGCTCTGATGATGACTATCCAAAATGTAACTGTTCACCTCATGGGATAATGCTTTTCCATCATTACTTGTCAAGTCCCCTTTCTTGTATAGTAAGAAAGCTTTTTATTTTCATTAGTATTATTCTGTACTAACTGGAGGTTCCAGTTGGGCTCACTTTTGTGCTAGGTACAGTACACATCTGTATATCAGAGTCTCTCTCCTCATTTCTCTCTGTCTGTCTTTCACTCACATGCGCGCACACACACATACTTCAGATCAGGACTCTCTCAATGAGTCGTACTTGAGACATTAATCTTTAAGCCTGGGGCAAAACCCATGACTTCAAACCAAGCTGCTTTGAAATTTCAAAAGGTTCCAACCAATCTCCAGTTCCAAACCTGTTCCTTTGGTTTTCATTCAGGCTTGAATCCTGAACTAAAACTGGACTTTGGTAGGAGCTCATAGGAACAGCTTTCTCACAAGATTTTTGTCCCAAGCTAATAAAGTCCACGAGAGCAGCTGATCTTGTGAGATTCTCACCACTTCAGTGCTGGATTTCCTGGGTGTCCACCCCCTCATTCCCCGCAGTGGTTGACTAGTTACATACAACTAGTGTTGACAATTTAGCCGTTTTCCATTCCCCCTCCCCGTAAATTGGAACACCCCAGCTCTAATTTCAATTATTGGGGAAAACACTTGGATCAAATCCGAACCTGAATTCCAGCTTTGACATGCCTTTAGACCTTTAGGTCTGTATTTATGGTGTGATTCAGGTTAGAGTCACACAACCTCTTCCACCCATCTCTACAGCTTTCAGTCTATACAACTACTTTGCTTTTCAGAGTAATATCCATTAATGCCGGCTGCATGGTTGAGTGAAACCAAAACGGAGAGTCCTAAAGCTTCCCATAAAAGCACAGGCATAAGCATTGCATCACATAGCCCAATGGTGAACACTTACTTTCATCCCTGAAGCCATTGCACACTCTCCGATGGAATCATTACACACTTAATTTAAGTAATCACTGGTATGGAGGAAACTCAAGAACCTCCTCATCAATTAAACCCCAAGGTAAGGCAATGTAGGGAGTATCTATACGTATAGAATGACATGGTCATACTGAGCGTCTCCATGCTGGGCAGCTGCAGAGGAGCCCTGGATTCTGGCTTTATTTGAGACCAAGTAGCCCAAAAGCCCCATATAGGGAGTACAGAAGGGCAACAGCCAATATTTCAGCCCAAAGCTGTGTCCCCACATAGTTGCCGTCACAAAGCTAGCTTTCTTATGCTGCCTGTGGTTAATTTTACCCCTTATAACTTGCAAGTGAGACGAACACTCAAAGTTACGCTCATCTGAGAGCACACCCGTTTCATACAATTTCAGGGAACCTTCTGGCAAACAAAGTATGGCCTTGTTCCGAAACCTCAGACCAGGCAAAACTTACCTAGCTGTGGATTTCACTACAAAAATGTTTCACATGGTGCCAGATGTAACATCAGCTGCTGTTAACATGTTTCATATGTGTCCAAGCTACGAAGGACGGGACCTTCCCTAAAATTCAAAGGGGTTTATGGGTCCAGAGATACAGGCCCTTCTCTATTTATACTAGAAAAAACCCCTACCGGGGTGTACTTTGCAGGGATGAGCCTAAATCAACTCCCTGGCTCCGAACAAAATTCACATCCAGCTGTGGATCCAAACGCTTGAGATCGTCTCTGTTGAAAGTGCCAGACAACAACTGCACCTACTTAAGTCACTTAATATGTTACCCCCTCCAACTCAGATCACAATAATTTGCCTCATAGGGTAAATTTACCCCTGACCCTGTTAGACTAAGGAGTGTAGATCAGGGGAGAATTTGGCCTTCAGAGACAACAATAGGAAGTAGAAAAAGAAAAGATGTTCATTTTAAAGAAGAATAATAAGGAAGATAAATCTCCAGACCTCTATAAATAATGTGGACCAGAAAAATACACAAGATGTGTCATAGAATGGTAGCATGTTAAGAACGGGGAAAGTTTCTAAAATTAATTTTCTTCATTTTAGTTTATTAAAATTGCTTTCATTTATCTCCCATGTTAAATATTTTATTTTTCCATATTAATGGTTGCAATTTCTACTGTGGCTTGTTTCTGTCATTAACACTGTACAAACTTAATATCATTAGTAGTTTTTCCCTTAATTATGTGACTGGAGAAGAAAAACATCAAAGTTTCCGTGAAATTGGAATAGTATATCTAAATTGCCTCATGTTTATTTTAACATTAACAGTAAATGAAGCTAATGGGCTTTTATATTATTAAAAGCAGCCATTTGTGTCCTGCCTGCTGTAATATATAACAAAGCTTTAAAAGATGTTAAATAATTAGTTATTTAATAGGGATGTGCAAAATAGATCAAACAACAGGCAAACTTCCTAGTAACAGAAGCCTCAATTCCAACTGTGACCCCTTTGTGATGCCTTAAAACTGGGTTTCTCCTACACACGTCTTACGTCCCACTGTTAATTTGATTGCTTTAGTTTATAATCAGCCCAGAGGGTTGCCCTGCCTTCCAGCCTCAGAGATGCAAAGGAGTCACAGACCTGGAAATGATATTGATAATAATTTCATAAGGATCTAGGATTCTGTTTCTACACCACTTGGTATTAAAATTCACATGCGGATCAGCAAAAGGTAGACCCAATACAGCAAAGCACCTGAGGTACCGGTGTCATTTACACAGGGTGGGCAGTCCCACTGGCTCATCAACATGTACATGCCTTGGACATAAGGAAGCATGTCTGGAGTCAGAACGGTACAGGCTATCCTGATCGGCTGCAATATTTTCCTGATCTTAGGGTGTGGTATTGTGGTGGGGATTGTAGAGTGTGAGACGATAAATGCTTCTTTTTTTTAATGTTCACTGCTTCTACTCACCAACAGCTCAATTCTGCTCCCAGGGAATTTAATGGAGATGCTCCTATTGACTTTAATGGCCCTGGATCAGGTCCCAACTAATTTCAAGCTCACCTCTGGAAAAGGTTAAACTAACACTCTAGATTTGAACCCCCTGAATTTTGGCGGGATTCAGAATATTTTGCAGAGGTCCCCATTTTTGTACAAGGGCTGAGCCAAAACACTGGATTTGAAATTCTCACCTATGGTTAGTTTGAAATCTGGAGCCAGACCAGATTTTGCAGCTGAAGCCCATCTAGAATTTGAATAGGTCTTATAGATTACAAGTCATTTGCCAGTCTCATTCCAGACCAGCTAACACAGTTTCACATTGTCAGTGCTAATGCTGACAAACCAAGAAGCTACCCTCAGTGACAAAGGCAGCTGTATTGTTGGGAAGGAATCCAACTAGATGGTGGGGGTGGTCTTTTCGCTCACATACAATAATGCAGTGTTTCCCAAACTTGGGACACCGCTTGTGTAGGGAAAGCCCCTGGTGGGCCGAGCTGGTTTGTTTACCTGCTGCGTCCGCAGGTTCGGCCGATTGCGGCTCCCAGTGGCCGCAGTTCGCTGCTCCAGGCCAATGGGAGCTGCTGGAAGGGGCGGCCAGTTCGTCCCTTGGCCCACGCCGCTTCCAGCAGCTCCCATTGGCCTGGAGCAGCGAACCGTGGCCAGTGGGAGCCGCGATCGGCCGGACCTATGGACACGGCAGGTAAACAAAATGGCCTGGCCTGCCAGGGGCCTTCCCTAAAGAAGTGGCGTCCCAAGTTTGGGAAACACTGCAATAATGAGTGACATTTTGCATTTTGGGGGACAGACACCCCCGGCCAGAATTTCTGTAGCTTTACGCCTTGTGTAATCATTTACACCTGTGCAAATGAAAGACATATTAGTGATAAAACATCAGCAAATCAGAATTGTAGCATTCTGGTCTGGCTATTTATGAAGGACCTCAGGGGATCAGTGATGGGCTATTCCCCTTCATTTCTGGGTTATGATGCAGTCTGTGGCCTGATGCCCAAAAATTCAACATTGAGTTCTGCAGCCAGATTTAAATGCCAACACCTCCTACCCATGATGGCTAGAAATGACTTTTGATGTTACTGGTATAGGACGATTCCTAGCATTCCAATACAACAGTTACTCTAGATCAGAATACCAGACCTTAAAACCATGAAGCTATGATGGATGGAAAGTATACTTTACATACCTAAATTTGAAACCTGTGAAAGTTGTGATTTTTCTCTTGCAGAGGCCTATATAGTTTGACTTAAGGTAATGCAGTATGAGTACTGATATTTGATATGTCACTCATATTCGAGTATGACTCTGACTGGAAATCAGTTTCCATATGCAGGGTTCAGGAGATGCGCCAGGGCACATTGGTGTCTACGTTCCCGCCTACTGTCTGCAGAGGTGACATGACGATATTCTGTTGCACATTCTGCTTCCTTCGTAGCAGAGGGCCAAGCTGGTCTGTCATGGGCTGTATTCTCCCAGGTCAGTAAGTCCAGCCCGGCAGAGTGTATGTGCCCTTTGGTGTAATCCTTGTAGCGGAGTTTGGGGCTGCCAACCTTCCTACTGCCTTTTTTAAATTCACTGTACAGAAGTCTTTTAGGCAGTTGATTGTTATCCATGCATATGGCGTGGCTGACCGAGGTCAATTGCCTCCACGCCAGCATGACTTCAACGCTTAGCATGGCTGCCAGGTGTAGTACTTCAGTGTTGGTGATTTTGTCAGACTATTTGATTCGCAGTGAGTTGAGTAGGTGGCACTCTTGCTGCAGACAGTTAAGGTTTGGGATATGGCGACAAGAAAGGGTGCAGATCTCTAATGAGTATAAAGAATCCTGGCTTTACAATCACAGGGTGAAAAAAACAGTGCCTAAAAATATTTAAAAACTCCCCAAATCCATTCCCTGTAACACAGGTAGCATACACAGAATATGGGGTTTGGGGGGTGGTGGTGCTTTAATGTTTTTTTTGGCGCTTGTTTTGGAGTGATCAGAACATGCTCATCTCAAATTCAAAGCAATAAAAACTTTATACCATTTATTCCGTCATGTATTCCCTCTCTCAATAAAGTTAATGTGAGATAACTGCTAGGAAAAAAACCTTAGAATTTAATAGCAACAAACAATAGGATTATGTATAAATTTGAAAATACATATATAATTTAACAGAGAATGTGATCCCTTCTACAATTTTTGATCCATTTCATAGAAGTCATATAAGGTTCTATTAATTGTAATATGATAGCTGAAAAATTCTAGAGAAAGGTTCTTATTTTCAATTACCTTGTAAGACTTTCCATTAGGAACAGTAATGCAAAATGCTATCGTTATGCAAAGGGACAAAGTTACAGGAGTAATTTTGTATTTCCTATATTCTCATGCTTTCAAACTCTGTCATATATAGCATTAACCCAACCCTCTGTAATTACATTTGCAAGCATGATGTGACACCTGTGCACGCCCGTCTCTCACACTCACACATATCCATACTGCAGTACTTGAAAAAACACTGCTAACAACTAGTGTTTCTCCCCCACTTCTTTCCATCACAGACACACTTACTTAAACGACTGCAGGGAGCGCGCAAGGAAAGTCAACGCAAATAGAAGTATTTTGCCTTTGCAAGACTTTCGTGCTATTAAAATATATATACATTAATAACAATAACTAAATCCTCTGGTATAACCAGTATTAATAAGGGATGTCAGCCTTTTGTTTGCTCGTGAGAATTATATAGCCTCCACGGATGAAACTTTGCCTCCTTAGAGTTACAGTGTGAGTGCAAGAGGAGGTAAAACCTCAGTACCACCTGTTAGGTACAATGAAGATCTGTCTGTCTGTCATGGATATTATTGAGACCTATTGCTAGTGAATAGAAGAGTTCATATTTCATAACTATTGTCATCAGATGGGTATGTTCCACTAGGGCAAACTACTGCCGTCAGACAACAGTGTAACTGTGAAATAGGACTTCCCTTAGAACTGACAGTACTGGAAATACTTGTTTTTAGTGAACACAGACCTTCAGCCCTCACCATGCTAGTCACACCTGCCACCTCAGATTTCCGCCTCAGAAATAGCTTCCCACAGCCATTTGGAAAGCTTTATTTTGGGGGGCTCAGTGGGATAAAGATATTTTCACCTCTAAGTGATGGCAGCTGAGGTTGGTCTGCCTCTATGGCATGACCACTATCCAGGGTAATTCAGAGGTACCCTTGAATGGACGTTGAGCTATCGCCAACCCCGTGACAACACCAACAAGAAGATAAAGACAAGGGTTAACATCATCCAGAAGCTTGCTGGCACATCCTGGGGATGTGATTCTTTCATGCTTCGAACATTATAAGCCCTGGTCTTGCCAACAGCAGAGTACTGTATGCCAGGTTGGTGCAACAGCTCCCACACCAATCTTGTTGACACTGAAATCAATGCCATGCTCAGGATTGTTAGTGGCTCTCTTAAATCAAGGTCAATACTGTGGCTCCCAGGTTTGGCGTGCATCATGCCAGCCATCATCAGGTGAGATCTTGATGTGGTTCAGGAGTACAATAAGATCCTGGCCACTCCAGATCTGCCACTACACCAAGACCTCATTTCACTGCCACTCTCCCGACTCAGATCCAGGAAGCTTTGCTGGATCCACACGTCAATGCTACAGGCCAAAGGAAAGAACACCAGCACTCACTGGCTCGAATCATGGGCTACTTCTGATGGCCCAGACAAAGACCCGATTGAAGCGCCAACAAAAAAAAGTCCTGGGATTCTGCTTTCCCCATAGGCAGTGGACTGCACTCAGCCATGTTTGAACAACACATGGAATGTGTGGCTTTCTCCCTCCACAAATGGAAAAATCAAAGAGTGTGGTGAGGTACAAATCAAGCGACACATCACGGACAACTGCCCCATTCACACTATCAGGGGGATCCACCAGAAGCATTAGGATGGCTTTCAGATCTCAAGATTCAATTATAATCCCAGACCGCTGCTTTTCAAATGCCATGCCAAAGCAGCAACAGCCGAGGTTGGCAGAGTGACAAAGTTGCGGCCATATGCACAGTGGTTGGATAGGGTTTCTGAAGTGAGATTAAGACCTGAGGCAGGTAGGTGCTGATCTCTGCCTGGGGAGTGCTGTGCACTCTCCACTCCTATTGCCTTCAGGGAGTACCTTGCAGGATCAGGCTCTTAGGTCCATGTTTTCAAATGTGGATGCCCACCGGTAAGTACCTAAAACTAGGGAAATGCAATCTAGATGGAGCAACTTTAAGGTGGCTGCAAAACTGGTTGGAAAACCATTCCCATAGAGTAGTTATGAGTGGTTCACAGTCATGCTGGAAGGACATAACGGGTGGGGCTCCACAGGGGGTCAGTTCTGGGTCCGGTTCTGTTCAATATCTTCATCAATGATTTAGATAATGACATAGAGAGTACACTAATAAAGTATGCGGATGATACCAAGCTGGGAGGGGTTGCAAGTGTTTTGGAGGATAGGATTAAAATTCAAAATGATCTGGACAAACTAGAGAAATGGTCTGAAATAAATAGGATGAAATTCAATAAGGACAAATGCAAAGTACTCCACTTAGGAAGGAACAATCAATCAGTTGCACACATACAATATGGGAAATGACTGCCTAGGAAGGAGCACTGAGGAAAGGGATCGGGGGGTCATAGTGGACCACAAGCTAAATATGAATTAACAGTGTAATGCTGTTGCAAAAAAACGAACATCGTTCTGGGATGTATTAGCAGGAGTGTTGTAAGCAAGACACGAGAAGTCATTCTTCCGCTCTACTCTGCACTGATTAGGCCTCAGCTGGAGTATTGTGTCCAGTTCTGGGTACCACATTTCAGGAAAGTTGGGGATAAATTGGAGAAAGTCCAGAGAGGAGCAACATAAATGATTAAAGGTCTAGAAAACATGACCTATGAGGGATGACTGAAAAAAATTGATTTGTTTAGTTTGGAAAAGAAACGACTGAGAGGGGACATAACAGTTTTCAAATATGTAAAAGGTTGTTAAAAGGAGGCGGGAGAAAAATTGTTCTCCTTAACCTCTGAGGACAGGACAAGAAGCAATGGGCTTAAATTGCAGCAATGGAGGTTTAGGTTGGACATTAGGAAAAACTTCCTAACTCTCAGGGTTGTTAAGCACTGGAATAAATTGCCCAGGGAGGTTGTGGAATCTCCATCATTGGAGATTTTTAAAGAGCAGGTTGGACAAACACCTGTCAGGGTTGGTCTAGATAATACTTAGTCCTGCCATGAGGGCAGGGGACTGGACTAGATGACCTCTCAAGGTCCCTTCCAGTCCTACGATTCTATGATATTTAGGTACCTAAATAAGAGATCTGCTAAGTTTAGCAGGTTGAAAAATTGGGGGGTGGGGGTAAGAAGAGTGTTACCTGAGGTAGGTTCAGCTTTTTGTTGAAAAACTCAAAACATTTTTTGGCTGAAAACAAAACACAACAGGAAAAACTGCAACCAGAAACGGAAAACTTTCAAGACATTGTGCATGACAATTTACATTGTCAACAACCTAATTTTCCTTAAAAAGATGCATTTAGACCAAAAAAGAATAATAATTAAAAAAAAAATAAAGGAGCCCTTCTTAGTACTGAGTGCCTGCAGGATACACTGAATTCAAAATAGGTTCATGATCCCTCTGTGTTCTCTTGTGGTGACCATCCATGCTGGGTGTATCCATGACACTCATGGGCATGGCACAATCTCTCCGTGGGTGAATACCCCACTTCACTCCCCATCAGCACAGTGGCAATGCAGTGTCCCTCCTGCTTTTGGCCCCAAGGGGATAGCACGGAGCTCAAGATTGGGCCCCAGGGTTATTTTCTAAAGTAGTTGGGGGACTGACTCTCAGTTTCGTTCATTTCTATCCTAGTAACCCAACTGATATTTTTTATATGAATTGGTTGACTCGTGGTAGGTCTGCTGGCTTTTCCAGCAAACCATGCACAGCATGTTTCCATCGACACTAACCTCCAGTGTAAACATCACTTTTTGGAGTCACTGCTGTTTCCTGTCCCTCAGGGAAATAAAAAAAGTTGGGCTAAGGATCATTTGGCCTGTGAGGCTGTAACATGGGCTGCACATGTAGGACTGGAAAAGAAAAACTGGTCCTGTGTTGCAAACCACAGGAATTTGTCATCTGAGCAGCTTTGGAAAGTTGAGAAATCACCATGCCGCTTTACTCCGATGCATGAATTCTAGTTCACACCAGCAATTGTAAGTTTAGTCCAGCACATCATGCAGCTCAGTTATTCTTTCATCACCCACATGTGGATGGCCGAACTTAAAATAGGAGGAACAAATATCTCCAGAAGTCATTCTGAATACATGGCATGTGGGGGATGTGGATGGGAATGCTGCCTGGAATAAGGACTGTAAATTATGCACAATACTTTAGCTTCACTGTTTATTTTGGTAAAGGTGTGTAAGAGGCACAATGGAACAAAGAAAGAGGACTATATCTGCTAGAGATGGGCCTGATCCCAAACCTCCCACTCCTGAAGTTTGGTGTGAAACCAGGTCCAGAGTTTCCAAGTGACACCTAGTTTTAAAATGGATCAACCCAGAACACAGACTCCACCCACCACCCGAGCTGTGCGGTGTTCAAGAACTGGATCAGCATTCTGTGATCAGAGCTCTCTGCTGCAGTCTGCATCTAGCAATCACTTGGACACCTTCAGTCACTAATAAACGGCGCAGCTACTCCAAGAAAAAAGAAAGCCACAAACAGATCAGTAGCAGAACCAAATGGGAGCCATGTGCCTGTCTTGTACCTTTGACTGGAGTTTACATGAGTTATGGTTGCTCAGTCTGCATTTGCCTTCTTATTCCTCCGAGCATTATGAAGGCCCCAGAGGCCACTCTTGTCAGTGCGCTTTAATCCTTTCAGAAAGTGGGACATGGGCGAGGGAACGAGAGCCAATGAGTCCTCTCAGAAAACCCCAGCGCCTCCCCCTCCGGCCGCCTCCTCTGGCACGGGAACAATAAAAGAATGTGAACCCCTTGTAACTTTATTGCAAATCCAACCTCAGGCTGAGTGAGGGAGAATAATTACAGGAAAGTGGCAACTTTCCCTATGCTTTGGAAGGAACAGTTGGGGGTGCAACAGAACCGAATGTAAGGTAATGTAATCATTTACAGAAGATTTGTGGTCAATGAATGTTTGGCTTCTGTCCAAGCACACAGCCAGAGCTCATTACATTTAAGAAGACGGCAGTGAAAGCTTTCAATGACCACTGTTTGTCTTTCATTTCATCTCACGTCTGACCCCCCTGACCTCAGGGAAGCCTGCTAAGACTTTTCTTTTCACTGGCCAGCTTTCAACTGCGGTAAATGTGATTTCTAAATGACAACACTGTAAATTCCCTGGGCGCTGGACCTTTTGCTTAATAACGAACCACGGCCTTTTCAACCTCAAGTACCTTAGCGAAGAACAGATTTTTTTTTCCACATGAAAACAGCAGTGCTGGGCCTTGGGATAGGGTAACTTAGCAACTCGACCACAGGGATTAGGAAAATTGACTCCAGACCAAAATAAAACACCAGAGTTTCCTGTTTTGAGCCTTTCTGTACTATATTAAAATTATTTATGAAACGAGTAACAAAAAGGGGAAAAGGGGGATTAGGATCTGAAGTGGGAGCAGAGAATGGATTTCCTTAGCACTGTACCATATTCTAAATGAAGAGATGGTAAATTTAACCTTTTGGGGGCTAAAGGGAGAGAGGGTAGTTGGGAGGCGGGGGAGTGTTTATAGGCACTGAAAAAAATAGCTCCCTGACATTGGATATCTAGTGCTGAAATGCAGAGTGTTCCTCCACTCCTTTGCCCCTGCGCACATGGGAGCTTCAAGATAACAGAGTTAGGTGAGGCCCCTCTCTGACTGCGCCTATGGTAAAGCTGGCCAGCACACGGTGTGTTGTCACTGCACAAAAGGTACACTGCCCCCACCTCAGCGACGGCTCTCCCTGGCTGGTTTGAGAACACGTTTTTGGGGTGGGCGCTAACACTGAAACGGACTCTAGAAAACAGTCAGACACTCAGTCTTTTCCCAGAGGCGGCAGGCAGAGATTTTTGCAACCAGGATTCTTGGATCTTTTTTCAGTTAATAAAGAAGTGTTGTATTTATTGACGCTTCGAGGACAGAGACCTGAAATCTGCCAGACCTCACAAGAGTGGGATGAACTAGTGCCGTCAGTGAGACTTGTTATCTGCTGGCCTCTTGACACCAGGTGATTTTTGCAAGGAGTGTAATTTAAAAAAATACATTTTTATATACAAGAAAACAAATGGCAATGTAATATTAATTTATACAATGCCATTCACAAGCATCATGGCACCTCATACTGCTAAAACAACATAAAAGTGGAAATCTGCCTTGGGTTTTCCCATGCGACTTCCACTGACTTCAGCAGAAACTGTGGACAAAAACTTCAGCTGGGGTGAACCAGCACAGTGCCACTAGTGTCAATACTGATTTACAGCAGCTGAGGATCTAACCCTCTGCGTGGCTAGGCAATGGCAGAATTTGACCTATTTTATACACAGAGAATCAAACCATCCTAAAGAGAAATTTTAAAATCTCATGTGTAATTTAGATGGACAATTCTGTCCTAGTTAGCTGGTGGGTTCTATTCTACACTCTGTTACATCAGGTCTGGGCTGGTGTAATTCCAACAGGCCACAGAATCAGGCCTGGTAGTGGAAGAAACTATTAGATGTGAGTACACAGCGTTATTACAATACACTTTAACTAAAGACAGATATACCTTGTCAGCAGTAGTATAATAGCAATGCTTGAGGTCCCATCTAAGATAGGTTCATCAATGGCTGTTAGACAGGATGGGCAAGGATGGTGTCCCTAGCCTCTGTTTGCCAGAAACTGGGAATTGGCGACAGGGGATGGATCACTTGATGATTCCCTGTTCTGTTCATTCCCCCTGGGGCAACTGGCCACTGTCGGAAGACAGGGTACTGGGCTAGAGAGACCTTTGGTCTGACTTTCGTATGTCCTGTTCAAGATGGCCACCCCACTGTACTAGGAGATGCTGTGTATTCACATGGTAAGTAACAGTCCCTGCCCTGCAGAGTTCACACTTCAAATCGATAAAACCGACAAAGGCAGAAGGAAAGGAGGATTATTTCTTCCATTTTGCAGACACAGAGCTGAGGTAGAGAGATTAAATCACCTGTCCCAGGCCTTAGAGCTGTTCTTTCCTTTGTCCAAGCTGCCTTCTGTCACACACCGAGGTGTAGGCAGTGCGACCTAGTGGTTGGCACAGGAGTCTGGCCAAATGCTTGGAGCTGAATCAGAGGTCAGAAGCAGAGATGTGGTCAGGAGACAAGCCAATGGTCAGAGCCAGGAGTTAGGGACTCTGGGGTTCAGAGATAGGCAAGGTCGGACTAGGGCTCGAGTGGAGGAGGTGGCAGGAAGGGAAACAAGGGCTGGTGCAATCTGCAGAAGTGGATGGCCTTGAGCAACCACTGGGCGGCTGTTGCTACCCGGCTTACATAGGGATCCGTTGGCCCTTCCGTCCCATCTGGGAGCACTGTCACTTAGTGAGGGTTTATTGGGCAGGGAGAAGGTGCCCGGCTTCCTTTCAGAGCCTGATCTCCAGGGCACCCTTCAGGAGGCCAGGCTGCCCCTGAAGCTGAGGAAGGGGCTCACCTGGGAGGAGGTGCATTTGTAGCCCAGCTGAGCCTGGAGAACATGCCATTGCAGAGCAGGGAGCTGGTGACAATCCCCATGCAGAGGTGTTCAGCTGAGTCTGAGATCCCAGGCGCTGGGAGTGCCCTCTTGCCAAGAACAGATTTTCAAAGAGCATGGATTAGCCACTGTCTGCTTTGAAAATCAGCCCAAACTGGGCAGACTGGGGCAGGGAGCCCGCTGTGAAAACTCCCGTTCTGTTCTCTCAGAGCTCAACTCTCAGGGCTAGTCTACACTTACCGTCCAGGTCGACGCGGTGAGTTCGACTTCTCGGAGTTCGAACTATCGCGTCTGATCTGGACGCGATAGTTCGAACTCCGGAAGCGCCGCGGTCGACTCCGGTACTCCACCACTGCAAAAGGCGGTGGCGGAGTCGACCTTGGAGACGCGGACTTTGATCCCGCGGCGTCTGGACGGGTAAGTAGTTCGAACTAGGGTACTTCGAGTTCAGCTATGCTATTCACGTAGCTGAACTTGCGTACCCTAGTTCGACCCCCGCCCTTAGTGTAGACCTGCCCTCAGTGTGTGTGTGACCCAGGGACCTCTAGATCCCAAGTGGCAGAGTGCAGAATGGTGTGCATAGGGGTTTAAGGGATCCCCTGGTCTGAATCTACCTCACTTCTCAGGGATGGTCTAGTTAATACTTAATCCTGCCTTGAGTGCAGAGGACTGGACTAGATGACCTCTCGACGTCCCTTTTAGTCCTTTGATTCTATAAGAGTTGGCCGGAGGGTAGCATGTAAGGACTCTGAGAGCCTATAGCCTGCTGGTCATCATCATCATTGCAAAATGTAAGGATATTATTTTAAAAAATGGTGTCTCTATACCGGAAACTGAGCTCTTAAGGTATGTAAGTTAAGACAGGTCACCAGAAGATGATAAACAGGTGGTGGGAAGGTGTGGGGGAGGGGGTGTAGGAGATTCTGATGTTCCTGGCTGACCATTGTGTATTGTCTCTTACAATGGAAGTCTATTTGCATACAGAGTCACCAGCTAATCAAGACTGTGAAGTCAACAAGAGATTGCAAAATCTACAGGAAGGAACACAGCAGTGGGCCCTGTTTACAGCTAAGAACAAAGAATTAGTCTGGTACATCAGGAGAATGCAAGGAGAAACATGGTTTCCTTCATTGAGGAGACAACTGCCAGCAGGTGCTATCTTATGAAAGAAGGGTCACAGGCAGCTTGGTTGAAAAATGCTGCAAAGACTTGGGGTGAACTAAACTTCCTTAAGACCATATTTTGTTAATTAAGTCTAGGCTTTAGAATGTGTGTTAAGGTTTTATTTTACATGTAACCATCTGTTTCCAATTCTTCTATTTGCTATTACCTGAATCTCTGTTCTTGGTTAAACAAACATGTCCTTGTTTTCACTATAAACAAACCCAAGTACTGAGAGGTGAGTGGAGCGGCGATGCTGAGGAGAAGCTGGCAAGCGGAGGAGTTCTGTTCCTTTGGGAACAGTGGACCTGTGAGCATCCAGTGGACCAGGGGGACGCTCAGAGGTTGAAGTCTGCATACTGTGTTTCCACTACCTGCAGAGGGGCCAGCAGAGCCAGCATAGGCTGAGAGAGGATGTGTGACTGGTGGAGTCAGGGACCGTGGGTGGGCACAGACAAGGCTCCCTCATGCTAAGGGCAGATGCTAGAGAGGTGCCTCCCAACTCTGCATACCCCTGAGAAGCGTCACACCCTGCCATACTCACAGGGGCGGCTCTAGGTATTCTGCCGCCCCAAACATGGCAGGCAGGCTGCCTTCAGCGGCTTGCCTGCTGGAGGTCCCCATCCCGCGGATTCGGCGGCACGCCGGTGGGAGGTCCGCCGAAGGGGTGGGACCAGCAGACCCTCCGCAGGCATGCCGCCGAAGGCAACCTGCCTGCCACCCTCGCGGCGACTGGCAGAGCGCCCCCTGTGGCTTGCCACCCCAGGCACACGCTTGGCGTGCTGGTGCCTGGAGCCGCCCCTGCATGCTCAACTCCAAAGCAGAGATTTCCTCAGAAAATGCTGGGCCACTTGTGAGTGCTAAGTGCACGGCAGGTGAGGAGGAATGGCATCCCGGGTAACACAGAGGCCTTTAGAACAGGTGAATGACGGGGGATTTTAACATTAAACTGGCAATACGTTTCGAGTTCAAGAAACCAAAGCCAATTGTGCTGGATAAAGCAGCTATTTGGCTCTGCAGGAAGTAACAAAAACCAGCGACAGGAAAGAAGCCAGGAATATATTTAGAAATGGGCAATAATTGTGCTCTGTAAGGAGAGTGGTTCTTGAGGATATAAAGAGCTTTCTTGGACATTGAGATCTGAGGAAGCATAATAGTCCTTTGCACAGGCTATTTGAAGGGGCTGAACATGGCCCCTTTGCCATGGCAACACAGATCCCTACAGCTTGAGCTAAAAGAATAACTTCAGTAGCAGTAGTAGGTTGTGCACCAGCCACCAGAAAAGAACATAGAATACACTCTACCAATATTTTACAAATGGTCAGCTGATATCAGTGATATTGGTGGACAAGCAATGATATACACCTTTTCCATCCTATAAGGAGCTGTGCAAGTTGGCTGGCATAATGATTCTGAGTTATAAAATATGTAACTGTAGAAACTATATACCGTACACTACTTGTATTGATATTTTTCTTTGTAAAATCTAGATGTACGCCTCAGACTCTTAGCTCCCTGGTATTCCTTGCTTTATACCCTACAATTGTTGATTTACATTGGCACTCTATGTGCCTGCTTTACAAATAGTGAAGTTTAAGTCTACGGTTGGGAAGAAGTGATTCAGACTTCAAACAACATATTGGTAGCTTGTTTTCCTAGAAGAATAAACAGTACTTGCATCACCTTAGCAGCCTCTTTACAGGAAGTGCATCAAATGGTTAGTAATTACTACATAACAAATATAACGTTATAGTGGGAATCACCAGGTGGTGCTCTTACATAGTCTTATGGGTTCTTATTCTTGTTCTGTGAGCACTGTTCATTCTCTGAAGAGATTCTTGTAGTGTTAGTTGGGGGGAATTTTGACAAGCAGCAAGGGAATTTGCTGTCTGCCTTCCAAGTCTCTTACTAGTGTTAATTCTTGAGGAAAAAATTGTAGAAAAGGGGGATTTCATGTGTGTCATTAGTGACCACCTCTGTTCAAGGACTGGCCTATACAGTGTAAAATAAAAAAGATACACTAAGTAAATACCCAGGAACTGTGACAAGCCAACGTGCAAAGCTCCAGTATTTGCTACCCCCTCTGGACAGGGATAATATAACAACATTTATAGGGCCTTTCTCCCCAAAGGCTTTACAAATTATGGGTAAAATTCATCCCTGTGCAAAAAGCCTACACAGGGTGTATGCATCACTTAGGGATTAAGTAGGCTCTAAGTGATACATTGACCTTTGCAGTCCATCTGCACATGCTGATAATCCCCCTTTGCATGGACGTACCCACCATGGGAAAGCAACCGCCTCTGGGGTGAAAGCTGGTTTAACGGGGCCCAGTAACACTGTGCCACAGTTTTGGAAGAATATAGTACTACTGCCAAACACACAACAGGCAGATTTTTGAACAGAGAGAGAAAGTACTCAGTGTGGACACGAGTCAACATTTTACTCCAGTGATGCGCTGCCAACAATTTAACCAGAGACTTGCAGAAGTTGCCTACCTCTTTGTCTGTTATAAACCTTGTGCTCTCTACAAAGGCAGCATACATATGCAGAAGGAGAGTAGAACAGTTCTTCAAAAACCTTTCCCCAGGCATGTAAAAGAAACGTCTCTCAGGCAGGGAGGATTTAGCTGCATCTAGAGCTCCATCCCTGAGAATTGTAACTCCTGAGAGCTCCCTCCAAAACTCTGTTATCCCAATCGTGTGAAAGGGTCATGACAAGGCCTCAGGACCCTAGTTATACATCTCATGTGACAGACAGGTGCAAATTCTGGCCTCTGTTATGCCCCTGCTGCAAAGTTGTAAGAAAGGCCAAGATTTCACATACCTTTAAGGGGCTTGATCTCCAAAAAGTGCCGAGTACCCACTCTCTGAAAATCAGGTTCCTTTAAACCCTGTCCAACTGAGCACCTAAAATGAAGATCCGCAAAAAGCATGACCCATTTTTGAAAAACGTGGGCAAAATTTGTCTGATACCTTTATTACACCCAAGGGAGAGCATGGAGTTCAATGAAATAAGCCTAAGTGATCAAGTTCTTCATATACTAAAATAGCCAGGTAAGTAATACACAGTCCAGATACCACTGAGCAGCTCTTTATGGTTTCTCCTTATGCCCGAGCTATAAATATATATGACTACGTTTTTCTTTCAGTTACCCCTCTGCTATTCCCACAGAAGATAATGGAAGTAGCCTGGGTACATCTGAGGGCAGAATTTAGCCCAGAGAGTCTGTGCTAAGGCAAAATTGAATTCCCTCTTCAGATTGCAGAACTGTTTGGACCATTGCTCTCTCGTGTTTTTGAGAGGATCAGGTTGTTACAGAGGACTACGTTGCCCCTTTATGATACGGTTTTTCTTGTTAAAATCAATTCTTTATTCCAATCTTACCATTGCGCATCTATGATCAAAAAGTAAAATGGTTTTGGGCATTTCATTTTTTATGAGCACAGAATTAGGTGAGTTAAGGTTGTTTTTTTTTGGTAAAATAATTATGTTAAAAATGATGCCTATTTCCTGGCAACTAATTTGTATGAAGGAAAAAAACAACAACTAGCCAACAGTATGGTTGCATTTTGTAAAATGCCATCTTAAAGTGATGAGCAGCTTTACGCTAGCTGGTTTAACCTGGCATTAAGCTAGCTGGCTAGCCAGAGATAGCCCGTGGCACTGAGCATTAACTAGGCGTATGAACTCCTTTGCATGTTTTTAGAATGTCAACATTAATTAAAGGAACATCACTTTATACAAATCATAATAATACCTAGATCTTAATAGTGCTTTTCATTTTACAAAGGGTGTCAGTATCGTTATACCCATTTTTGTATTTCTAAGTACAAAAATGTTACTTAAGCAAGCACTTTGTTTCTATTCCTGTTTCAGCTTCTTACTCACTGTCTTCCCTTGGACAAGTCATTAACTTATCTGTGCCTCAGTTTACCCACCTGTAAAATGTGTATCATTAAAGCTGGCAATAGGAGTTTGCAAATAATTTTGGAATTTTGGAGATTTTTTCATTTTGTAGGACTAAAATAGACCTGTGCTATGCATTTATTATTATTTTACAGACATTTATCATTTAGCAAAACTTCATTTACAGTAAGAAAATGTGCTGGTTGGTAAACCAAAATTTTCACTAGTGATTTTGGAAACAATTATGCTAAAACATTTCTTTTTTTTTTTGGTCAGAAATACTGTAGAAACATTTGTAGAAAATGGAAGATTTTGACAACTTTGAATGAAAATTTTCATTTTAGAAAACAGGCTATTTTTTGACAGAAAAATGTTTCGTGTAAAAAATGTCATCCATCTCTCTGGATGTACTCTGTGTCTAAATTTTCAAAAGTGCACGTATTTGGGCATTCAGCTTGAGACACACAGGGTGAGATCTGTTGTCCCTTAAAGGGGCCCAAAACTCTGTGTGAATTATACCAGTCCCTAGCCTCTGTTTGGGAGAAGCTGGGAATAGGTGACAGGGGATGGATCACGTGTTCATTCCCTCTGGGGCACCTGGCATTGGCCACCGTCAGAAGACAGGATAATGGGCTAGATGGACCTTTGGTCAGACCCAGCGTGGCCGCTCTGATGTACCAAGGTCTGAAGAGCAGCCCAGAATCTGGAGAGCACAACATGAGCTAAGCCACCATAGCCCATCTTCTCCTTGGCTGCAATTGCTGTGCCGTGCCTCTAAGAGGTAGCATGTGCCCTTGGAGAAGCCCCTATGGGTTTGGACCTGAGGATACCTGGGCATTCATGAGAGACATCTACATCTGTATTCCCTCATTCACTGAGAAAAGGGTACTGGAAATGATTAACGTTAAATACGTCTGTTCAGACAAGGAGCCCAGCTGCTCCCGTAAGAACTTTCTCCATATGCAGCCAGAGCTAGCTGTCCCTTTGCAGGCACACAACTCCCATGAGAGTCGTCTGAAGTCCCTTCCACCCCAGCTAAAAAGACCCCTAGGCTAGGCCTACACAAGAAAAATCACTCTCTGCTGACCGCGAGCTTAGCTCAATTTCAGCTGCACGGTGTTTAAATGGAAGCGTAGACCAGACCAAAATGTGCTCAGCACTGGTTAAAAAAACCCTGTGGTTAAGACTTGTTCTGAGCAGGTTTTAAGCATCGCTTTCTCCAACAGTCATTGGTCTCGTGCTGTGTTTGCAATTAAACTCTTTGCAGCAGAGCCAGTCTGTGCTGAACCCTTTGCTGACACCTGTTGACAGCCTTGGGTAAATTTTTTTAGTGTAGACCAGGCCCTAGAATTTAGTTCAAAGCTACTGCAGATGCTGCAATGCCTAAGGAAGTACCGGAAAAACTGTTCATATTTCCACCTGAGGAGTATTTTAAAAAAATGAGAATGTGTGTTTGATGTGCAATAGCATTATTCAAAAGGCATAGAGACTCTCAAAATACCTCGTCAGAGCCTGGTTCTTATATCATCTATCATCTAGTCCTTAAGACGTATTAAAATAGATTTAAAAGGACATTTTGCATTTTCTCTCTGTAAGGAACACATTACTGCTGCATAGGCTTTTGTTTTAATTAAAATAGGTATTGAAATCCTCCATGAAGCTTCAGTGGAATTGTTAAAAACTGCAATTTTCTTATGTGCAGCGCAACCAAATATATTGTAATAGTTATTTTGCAACAAGGCAGAAGTCTTATTAATTTAGTTCAATCAAATCAAAGCTACTTTAATTTACGAAGCAATAAAATCTGTGAGCATCACTTTAGATCAAAGAACTAAGAACAGTCTAAACAAACGTGGAATGTTTATTTTGTACAATGGTCCATAACTGCATTTATGTGATTTAAAAGCTTTTTGAAGCATGGGATAATGTTACATGCATATAGAATTGTGTACTTGTTATGGCTCATTACTCTCCACAGAGACCAAAAATCATTTGCTATTCAACTCCTACCTTAAATATTTCCTTTTACATATAATTTTTTCTTCTTGCTTTAAATGGGATCTGTATGTTAATTTTTTTTTCAGAGCTGTGATGCAAGATCATTTACTAAAAGAGATTATAATTTTGTACAGTAAAGAGCTAAAGAAACTTGAATTATTCGACTTTGGATGAAAAGATTATTCAAAGGTTTCTTCAGAGATAAAGGGATGCATCCCCTTATCTGGAGCCTGATACCGCAAGGTGTTGAGTATCTCAATTAAGCTGAAGGTGTTCAGAACCTCAGAAAAGGCATTCAGTGGAGCTAGGTGATGTTTGTTGGCTGAAACGTTTTCACCCCCCGCCCCCCTCCCCAGGAAAAATGCTGATTCAGCGACAGTCAAATATTTTGTGATTCATGCCAGTTGCGCCAAGTTGTTTTGGTAAAAAAAACAAAAAACAAAAAACTGAAAAAAAATCTGAAAATTTGAACCATTTACGTTTAGACATTTTCAAAACAAAACATTTGATTTTTTGGCTCAAAATGACTGTCTATTAATAAAATTAAAGGAAATGTCAAAACAATCAAAACATTTAACTATGGTTGAAATTGAAATGAAACATTAATTTTGTCAAAATTAAACCTTTTGGTTTTGATCCGCTGAAATTTTTAAAAATCTCATGTTTGGGTCACCCCAAAATGTTTTATTCTGATTTTTTTGGAATTGCCAAGTTAATCAAAACAGCTGTTATTTGGACAGCTCCAGCACATAATGGGGAGTTAGATTCAATTCCTGTTGAGGTCATTTGGAGTCTTTCCATTGGCTCCAACAGGAGTTGGTTCAGGCCCTATATAGCAAAAGTCAAAATCTATATTCAAGGAAACTATTGCAACTTATTCCGTATTAGTGATGTAAGATGGTCAATTCTTCTCACATGTGGAAGGACTTTTTGGTTGGTGAGAACTACAAGTATCAGCAAGATTGGAAAGAACTCAGTGCCTCACAGGAAATGCTCTGTACCTCTCAGGTTCCAGCTGTGTATCTACAAATATTTTCATGCAATTATAACTAATGTACTGTACTTTGGAAAGAATAAAAAGTATTTGCATGCTAACACCACTGTGCATATAAGAGAAGAATGTCACTGATTAGAAAATGACAGTCACTCACTTTGAACATGAAGGTTTGCACTGTTTCTTCCTTTCAAGAGTGCTGATTAATTCTGAGTAAAAAAATCCAGTGAAAAATGTTAATAAACATTTGTCTAATCCCCAACCCAGTTTTTTATCCATTTCAGGATTCTTTGATTTTCACAAAATGTTGTCCACATTCCAAAAAATGTCAAATTAAAAAAAAAATTAAAAGTATCATAATTTTTTTTAAATTCTTGAGCCACATTCTTCAATGGAGTCACTGGACTTACACCATTGTAACTGAGATTGGAATCTGGCATGGTGAATTCAAATTAAACGGCATAACCTAATTTAATAGCTCTTTTAGCACTTGGACTACACAGTCGCACACTTAGCCATTGCTGTGCATTGCCTCTATAAACCCTAAGTGGTCTCAAGTCTTAAAAACACCACCACCTCTCTGACGTATTGATATCTGTGAAAGAGCAAATTTGTGTAAGTGGTCTATGCAGCGTAGCATGTACCCATTGTTTTTCTAGTTCATAAAGTCCATGCACATTTCTTTCTCTTGCTGACATTCATGCAGGAGAAAAGACAATTAAGGTAACTGTAGAATCACTGTAAATAACATGCAGTAAGAGTTATGTGACAAGGACAACAATAATTGTTAGCTTCTTTGTTTTCTATTGGCAACAGCTCACTGGGAGCTATCTGATTGGTCTGTTTGACTGTCTAACAACCCTTCTTTGATTCTCTTTCTGGGATAGTTCTCTAGAGTTTCTTGAAGACTCGATGTACCTGGCTTTCATCACGTCTCTCTTTGCCATCTCTACTGACTTGTCTTCTTGCTTCAACTTCTGGGCATCTCTCCACCATTAAGGGGATTCAAACACTAAGCATATCAAGGGCACCAGCACTTAGTGTTTTAAGAACACCACCTGTAAACACTTAGGTTCCCTTCAGGCTTATGATCCTATTATATATATATCATCCTCTGGCTCACCAAAGAGCAAGAAGAGCTTTTGAACAGAAATACCCCTCAAAGCGTGAAAGGTTTAAATACAGAATACAGTTAGATTTACTCAAAGGGCCAAAATCGGACTTCAGCTAATGACTGGAAGATCCCTGTGCGTGAAGTCAATGGGAATTGTTTGTTCACATCTGAGAGCCAAATCTGTCTTGTAGAAAACTGATGGATTAGGCAATGACCAAACATTATAAATGCTTTTGTAAAACTAGCGAAAGGCCATGAGACAACTCTGCATCCGAGTCACTCGGTGCTCTGGGAATATGGAGCCTTGTGCAAAAATTAGCTTGTCCTGCATTTTTAATAATGTGTTAAAAATGATGTATTAATTACTGTAGCTACCTAAAAAGCCAGCAGGTATTCTTTTTCACCTGCCGACTGACCAGTTTCCTGCAGGATTCATCACATTTTATTTACAAAGGCAAAAATACAATGATTCAGCTGACCTGTCATACTGTCCTTTTGGTACATCACAGAGTTTAGCTCTAGGTCACAAAGCTGGGAAAACCTGTTGCTACTAAGTTTATTTAGTTGTGAGCCTTCCTAGGTGCATAAGCAAACCATCTTTACCCCCATCTTTCTCCTATATCAAATCTCTGTCGTTCCTTTTTATTCTATGTATTTGATGGCAAATAATGATCTAGGTAGAATTTAATATGATAAAACCTATCTCAAATCCTTAGCAAGGCTATGCTGAGATGTAGTCTGATTCAGAGTCCACCTAGGTCAATTGTGTTTTCATTGACTTCAATGGGCTGTGACTCAGACGTTAACTTAATCACTAGGCCATATTCTGCTCTCGGTTACACTGGTGTAAGGAAGAGTAGAGATTGTCCCAATGTGTGTGTCCATCAACATATATCCATGGGTGTGCGTATAATACTTTAACTATAGTGGAAGATCTTGCTACTGCTACAGCAATGATATAGCTATACATATTCTCTCTATATATAAAACAATGCTTAGAATGATAACGGACGTGGTATTTTTGCAACTGGCCTATTACTTATTAAACACACAAGGAAATTTTTTTTTTCAATTGTTCTTGAATCTGGTACTTTTCTTGTTGCGATTTAAGATGGCTTTATAAAAAAAGAGGAAACTTCAGTAGCAGCAGATGGCAGATAAGTAGGAATGGTAAATAGTTTTAATTACTGCATAATGTAAGTGAGACAATAAAGGGGAGAGAGTCGAAGCAAGCTGCTGCCATGGCAGCCTTGAAACTGTTGCGGGACCCAATTTGTCTAGAAGGCAGCATGTGTTGCTTTTAGTCTTAGGAGGGCTTTAAAAGAGAATGCTGAAAAATATTAATTGCATGGCTCATCTGCCCATCCATCTTCACAACCGAGTAACACGCTTTTTTAATTTCAGGGGAATCGTTTTCAAATGGGAATCATGCAAATGAGTATTTTAGCTATTCATTTGTTTTACTGCAAGCGCTTTGTGAGCAAATGGCCTACAGCTTGCAATGAATTAAAAGACACGGGCACTGGAGACCGATTTTTAATACAAAGTCTTGACACAGAGACGACCCCGACCGACAACACAGAAAATGTTGGCATAGCAACTTTGGGCATTTTCATGCAAATTGGCTCCTATATAGATGATACGAATGCAATGTTTTCCTTCAACTAATCATCATAAAATTAGTTTCACTATATTTAAATGCCTCTACTTAATGCATTATATCCATATGCATGAAATTGCCTCAGCTAATGCAGTACATAAAATGCCAAAGATACAATGAATAGCCAAATTGCAAGCAGTTATGCTATCTCCCATAAAAACTCGTTTTTTGTTATTGAATGTGTGGGCCCCAAAGGCATCTATCACAAATTGCTATTAACACGCACACACACACACACACGCGTGCGCACGCAAAACACCCATGTTTAAGTAACGTTAAGGTTGTTATACAATCTAACAAGCCAACAAATTTAAATTTAAGGCTGGTGCTCCATTTGTTGCTGGCTCTGTTGTGCCTAGGTATTATTGTTCATGTTTTTTTTAAATATATATATATTTTTTATTATTACCAGGCCATATATATATATATAGTGTACTATCAGGCGCTATATATATGTAACTTGATAGTACAATCCTTACTCTCATACACAGTCCTATTGACTTCAAAGGCACTACTTATGGGAAGATGGATGATGGTGCCATAAACCTGATCCAAGAACCCTTAGGATCAGGTTTATGGTACCATCATCCACTGGTCTGGGATTCTTGCAATAATCAGGTCTGATGGGTTAAGAGGAGGAAAGAACCACCACTTTGAATTTCTTTGCTTTTGTTGGATTTTGGTCACAACCCTGATATTAACATCACTCTTGTTCTTAGTGTGTTGATTTTATATTATATATTTAGTTGAAAAGTGGCTAGGAACAAAAATCCATCAGGAAGATGTGACTGGTTGACTGGTCTGCCCAGTTGCTACAACTGGTGCATCTGTCCTGGTCGTGCAATCATTCTTTAATGAGGGATTTTCAAATGTGGGTTCTTCAAATTTTTCCTGTGCAACCCCCATTGAAATCAGTGGGACTCCTGAGCGTAGATCGACTGCAGGATGGGCTAATGTGTTCCTATCCTCTTTCCGTAACTGCAGCTCCCATGGATACTGATGGGAAATGCATATGGGGAGAACAGACTCCCAGGCCCCAGATGGGCACTAAAATACTATGCCATTTTTGTTGTACAAAAATCTACATGGTGGCTGGGAGAGGATTTCTTTTCTTGGCTAACTAACTCAGAGGTTTCTATTTCCTACTCCACCAAACAGAATCACTAGTCCACAATAGGAGCCAGACTCAGCACCTACTTAAACAGGAGAAAAGATCCTACTGGATCAAGCTCTGTGTATGGGTGACTTAGTTACTTTTTTAGCACCAAAAAACAAACATCTGAAGTGCTGTGGGAGCAGGCTTAGCATGGTCTGTGTGTTCATATCACTCCTAAAGTGTGTCATATTCATAGCATTTGGTTCACATGATTCACTCTCACTCAATCAGAATAGAAAGAGACATCTTCAAATGAGACATTTTCCTTTGGAAAGGGCTCAGTTCAGCACCTCCAGCCACTTTCCCAGCTAAAAGTGTCAGACATAGGCGAAGGATGAAAGGTCACATTGCAAATATATACTGGTCCCTAGGAGATATTGGAAACAATACATCTTTAATAAACCTTCAAACCACATAAGAGGATGTCTGGGGAAATCTACACTAGGAAATGCTCATTCCATCAGATCCTCCCACTCCTAGAAAGAACGCAAAGGGAGATTAATGGTGATATTTCCCTTCTACCCCTATAATTACTCAAAGGATGTTTCCTCATATCTTTGACCTCTGGATGGTGTATGTGGGAGTGGGACGAGGCAGTGCAGTCAAACTGGGACATCATACTCATATTTCTGGGAATAGCAAAAGAGCTGTTATTTTAACTCAAATTTATAAAAGACATTTCTATGGGATGCAGTTTGACAACAACCTGTTTTGTTTTGTTTTAACATGAGTCAAATCCCACAGTTCTTATGAAGGACCCAGTAATGCTCCTATTTGAAGCGAATAGGAAAACTCCCATGAACCTTGTAAGAGCAAGATCAGTCCTTCCTCATTCTACAAGAGTTGGGGTAAAACTCCCCAGGACACAGTTCTGGGCCAAAATCTCAGCTCTGAATGCAACATAAGAACGGCCATACCGGGTCAGACCAATGGTCCATCTAGCCCAGTGTCCTGTCTTCCGACAGTGGCCATAGGAAAATAGGAGCAATGATATAATGACATTTGATTTATGGTCTATATTTATATAAAAAATGTATTCAGAATGTCATTAAGACCGAATCCTCCTCAGCTGCTACTTTACAGGCTGGGGTATCTTGGCACATAAAATGATTCCTGGTCGAGTGATATTTAGCATCACTCGACATACCTTGAGCCAAAGCTCATAATGAATACAAGAAGAACACAAGAATAAATCCAAAGTATTAAACTATTGATCAGAATATATAAAAGGTCAAGGTCTAGCACATACCTGATGGTTTTTACTTTGCATTGTAACGTTCTGCCATTCACAACTGATTTATAATATGTTTAGCTCCACAGAATGCAATGAATCCTTTGTATATATTTCAGTCACTTTTCCAATGAAATTACTACACGATTTTATTATACAAAAGAAAACACATTCATTAGGGGCCTGATCTCAAAGAAATTAATGGGAAGATTTCCATTGATTTAAATTGGAGTTGCTTCAGACCTTAAGAGAATAATGCTGTAAATATGTATCTTTGTAAGCAATTAATTGTTAAGCAAATATAACCCAGAATAGTTGGCTGCCTATCTCTGAAATATTCTCAAATTGTAAATTAACTAAGTTGACTATAGTGTCCAATTTTAGAATACTGCAGCTGTGTCTCCTTGGTGGTTTGGTGCCATTTGCACAAAGATAAAACACCTTATCTCATCACTCAAATACTAATTGCAAGATGGTTTAATTAAAGTACATTCTATTTCCCCCAAGTTAGTTGTATTTCATCTTGCTCTAGTAGGAGTAATTTGCTGAAATTAAGCATGGCATGTCACTGTGAAGTTTTACAGGTGCAATTGAATAAAAAACCAAAAACCTTAATCAGCACCAGAAACTACAGTGGTTGCCACTGGAGCTTGATGAGCTATTTGTAGTTAGCAATTCCTTCAGCAACTGCTGCCCTTTCTTCTGTTTGCAAACTATCTGCCAATCGACTGTTTTTTATTAATTTGTTGGTGATTCACAATTGCTCGATGAACACTTTATGCAAATGCATTTTAGCAAGATGATATCAGCCAAGTTGATTTCAATACCGTTACCTGGACACATGCAACATAATTTTTCTCAAACACATTAGCAACAAGTATTCACAAGTTGTTCACTTTCTGCAAATATTCTTGCATGAAAAAATCAACCAATTGCACATACAAAGGTTCATGGAAAACAAGAAGACCGTTAAAGTCAGTTCACATTTTCTTATTCATGCAGATGTCTGAGAATAGCACTTTCCAGTTCTTGCCAAATTTTAATTGCTACAATAAAATTTAAAAAACCCAACATTTACTACATACTGGCATTTCCGATTCTTGGGGTATCTGTTGTGTTTACTATACTTTGATATGAGATATAGCAAAGACCCCAATATCAGTGTTGATATTTCATGGTGACCACTATATCTTGCTTGGCTTTATTAGTTACATTCTCTTCTCACCAACACTTTCTATAAAACAATCCCTACCATATGTAGATATCAGGAAATGTACCCACAACTCGAAGGGGTGGATTGCAGCATACAGGGCGGAGCAGCAATGGATTGCTCTAGCAGGAGCTCAAGGGAGTACCAGTAACCATGGTAACTACATCTCCCCTGTAGCAGCATCCACTTCCTTCTGTGCCTAGCCATCTCTGCAGGGGCTGGTAGGGGGGATATCATGGATCCGATTCCTCCCAGCCTCCTTTGGTTTGAGAGGCTTGAGTGGATGGGATATGTCTGTTTTCCTATCTGAGCTCAAACACTGAACACTGAGGCCTGTGGCCCAATAGATATGGTGTGGAATGGGATTTCTGAAGGTTTAGCAGCATAAGTCCAATAAGTCATTCAGTGAGGCATTTTTGAAAATCCTACTTAACCACAGACTTCTGCAGGCCAAGAGCAAATTTTATTAACTTGCATAGGGATCTTCCCCATCTTCCAATGGCCTGGAGGACTCCTGTAAAGATATTTGCATTGGCACAGCTGAAGGAAACTGAAAATGATTTCTTGTGGGAGGATGGGAATTTCCCCATTTGTACCATTCTCCATTGATGGCCCTGTCACAGGAAAAATAATCCTAACGTTTATGGTTTTGCTTTCTACCAGGACCAACAATTTTTCAAGCTGTTAATTCACTTCATCTTACTATTCACAAGAAAGTGCCTCCAAGATGTAGGCAATCATAATTTTTATTACTAGTTATTGTAATACTGAAGTCATATTCATTTCCATTTCACCCTTGAGAGCCACACAGCATCAAATTAACACGGCAAGCAAAGCAAGATAGATACACACTGGTATCTATTGCTGTTCTTGAACTGATGAAACTTACATTTACAGCAGTTCGGCTTACACTCTTCCATGGCTACTGAATAGACTCAAACTCCTGTTAGCTGTTGCAGTCAGAGTGCTCCCCACTCAACAGAGCGCAACGGGAACGTGACATGGGCACTAGCTAGTTCCTTAGGGTCTGAGCCAATGCCCAATGTAGGCAGTGGAAAGACTTCTATTTACTTCAGTGGGCAGTGGATGGTGAATTCCTGGCATCCATTTGCCTCATCGATTTTGTGACTCAACTGAGCTTACATGCAGCTCCATGAGAGCTTCAGAGCAGATGTCACATCAGCCAGGTTTACTCTCCATTGTGTAGCTGTGTGGTAGACTTCATTGTGTAGTTTCTCTTACTGCAAACATGCCCTCATCCTTCTTTCTTTTCTTTCTTTTTACTGCGGCAGCATGATAACCTATATTTATGGCTGCACAATGAAAATAATATTCAACTGTTTGATTTTAAAAAAGAATTTCACTTTGGATCAGTACAAAATGCATTTTTAAAAAAAAGCCGTTTACACCTAAAAGCCTGACTTATGAAGATGTATCAGTCCTAGCTGAATTTGGTAAATATAGTTAGTTTGTTTTTTTAAATCCTGATACCATACCAGGTGACAGATTTTTCAACTCTATTTGAACAAGTTACAAATGATCAGATTTATTTCCCAATATAATAACTGGAGATGTCCTTTTATCACCCCTCTGAACCTTCTATTCTACACACAACCATGCAAATTCCCTTTTCTGGTATCTGTAGGTTGCACACAAATCTTAAGAGATATGACGAGGCAAAGACACTGACTAATTCATAGCAAGGTCAATACAGAACAACTGACTGATGCATAAGGCTCATGTCTTCCAATGCAGCAGGAAACTGGCCCGTTGATGGTACTTGCTGTGGTGTGATTTGCTTACATAATGGTGTTTGACAGTAGTGAAATGGTTCTCTGAGTGCTGTCCCTACAGCGACTCCCACCCCCAAACCCAGCGAGGTGTGAATATTTCAGTGATGGTGCCCTGTCATCTTCAGGTGTGTTCTCAAGTGCCTGCATGTTGACAGCTGGACAACAATGGATATTTCTGAGTGTTGATGGGAGCAGTGTGGGTGTATTTGACTGTAGTTTAGACTGAGCCCTACAGTTTTCATGGGTGGGGTGTGACTTACATTTTCACAGTCTGCAACCCCAATTTTGCAGGATTTGGGAGACACTTTTGATCGTTAGGGTCTGTTATGGCCAGTTCTATTGGATGCCTAGCTAATCCATGCAAGAGGTGGTATTTTCAGTGGGAAAATATGGCCCTTCTCACTCAGTCCAAACCTCACTGGGGCCACTGCAGATGTCAACTCACAGCCTGCAGATTTCCCTGTTGGGAACATGAAAACATTTGGAACAACGATGCGTCCACACTGAAATCTGCTGGTTAGCCTCACTTCTGCTCCATATAGCCCATAGACATTTACTATATGGTACCCCTAAATTCCCTGGAGAGATGGCACTGGAGCAATAGGATGCCAGAAAAGGAAAAAAAATGGGTGCCCGTAGGCCCGGTGGAGGGAGGGAGGGTGGTTAGCTGAGAAGAGAATAGATTAACAGGATCTATTCATAAAAGGAAAATGATCTACCTCAGTGCTGGCCTCTCCCACCGAAGCAGAGGAGGAATGGCCATATTTACCATTCCCCTTCCCTGCTCCAGGAAGCATCCAGGTACCTGACAGATGGTTTTATTTTGAGCATTCACACAGATGTTTGGGAGCCCCCTCACTTCACCCCATCCTGAGCTTAAGACTGTGTCAGCCCTCACCAAGGGGAAGTTGTTTATTTGACTGTGCTTTATAGGGATGAGTGCTTCTGTTAGGTCACCTGAAAGACTTCTTTCCTCCTGAGACTATTGAAATTCAACCTTTCTAGCCTTGTCTCACAACAAATCATCTTAAAACCTGGATACATCCCGGCTGTCCTATTGTGTACCCTAAGGCAATGACGACATCCTTCTAATGAAAAAGTGCACGAACCTGAAAACATGTCTAGATCAAGCTTAGCCAATTGCCTTTCACTCGTGCAAGTTCTATAGTGAAGGCTGACACAGGTTTCCCATGCAGTTCCCTGTAGACAAGTGGACTCAGCAGTGGCACGCCCTCTCCTGGTGGGGCAGGGAATAAAAGGTTCTCCTTGTCTAGTAGCACGGGCTGACAGCTGCTCTGGCCCGGCAGCGGTCTGCGTCTTCTCACAACTCAGCCCAAGCTGTCACCGTGAAAAGTCACCTCTTGTGGGGTGTCAGTCTCTCGTCTAGACAGCGTCCCACACAATGCTAATTATCAGCATGTCTCTCACCTACCCTGGGCTCGGCTACATGCCACTCTTCTGTCAGAGTAGTGGGTTCCCAGGTTCCCCACCCCAGCGTCTCCCAAGCAAATGCAGAACCCCCCAAACAAAGCAAACCCAGCTAGAGCAACCTCTACCCATCTGGGCTCGAGTTTTCAGTCCTGCTGGTTTCTCCCCAGCTCTCTGTTTCTGCTGCAGAACACTGACCCTCGAGGCTTCTTCCGTGGAGCCTGGCTCCAGGGTGGTCCTTACCCATACGCAAAGTACGCAGCTGCGGAGGGCACCAGGAAATTTGGGGCACATTTCCTGGTGCCCTGCGCAGCTGCGTTCTGCTCCAGCCCCTGCCCCACCTCTTCCCCATGGCCCCCGCTCCTGCTCCGCCCCCGCCCCACCCCCCAGAGCTCTGCAGCAGGGCCAGGCCTGCACTCACTGGCGGTAGGAGGTGCAGGAACCCTGCCCTAACCATGCCGCCAGCGAGTCCTGGGGGTGGTTCCTCGCTGCCCCCTAAGCCAGACCCGTTTCCTCCTCTCCGCCCCGCGGAGACCTGGGGCTGCGTAGGGCCTCAGAATAGCTAGGGACATCCCTGCCTGGTCCCTTTCCCAGGGTCTACCACCAGTGCCACCTCCTTTCCTACAGCTTCCCTGGGGGTCCTTTTCCGGAGAGAGAGAGGGAAATCTGACCCTCTCCCTCCTAGGTCTTTTCCTGCCCTGCAATTCCTACTATCCTACCTACTGTACATCCTGATTTTACTTTACTTTCCCTGGGAAGGTCTATGAATTCAACAACCTTCCTTACTAATTCCACCTTCAAATAAGATGTTACATTTTCTTATTTACACAGACTATTGCCTGGTCGGCATTAACAGTGGGTAAAAATGACACCAACTCCTCACACCCTGTTTGATGTGATACAATCTAATCAAGGTCAAAGAATTAAGCTTGTTCACTTAACTGCTGAGCCATAAAGCGTGTGTGTCTAGTCGAGTTACTTAAGGCATAATTCTATATCTAGTAGTTCATTAATTTTTTTTGCCAAAACGGGAATCATTTATGCTTATCCTCAACTAAATAACTCAGGTCATAAAAGGTAATACCATGGGTAGTAGAATGTAAACAAACACATTCTACCTCAATAAACATGCTAATTTCCAGCTACAATATTCACAAGTAAAATATCCATCACACAGACCCTATTTGGCAAAGGCAGCAGCCCTCATCAGTCAATGAAGTAGGCTCCTGCCAGTTCACTGCAGGAGGCAAATAGTACAACTTAACTCACTTGATGATGCCCTCGGGGGGAAAACATGAGCTTCATAAATGAGTCTGGAAATGTGATAAAAGGATAATCTTGCATAAATGAGTCTATATCATCATTACCTGCACAAACAGAAAAAGGCCGAGATTATTTGAACAATGTAGTCACATTTAATATAAATTAAACCACAGAAAAACTAGGCTCAGGCCACATTAGCTGGCTGACTTCAGCCCACAAAATGCCAGGGAATTCACAGCTGAGGCTGGCGCATTGCCCTTAATCCATCCCATTCTGCCTAGTTACTGCTGCACTTGGGGTATGTACCAGGGCAGAACTGTTCTCGGCCCCTGCGAACGTCTAGACACAATGGCGAGGCTGAAGCAGAGCACCACTATGAACACAGTGAACCTGGAGAGTTACGTGTCTGTATGGCCACATTCAGATCTGCTGCACTGCAACTCCAGTCACTTCATCTATTTACACCAGGTCTGAATTTGGCTCTTAATATCTCCGTGCAGCTTTGTTGTTCCATTAAAATCAAAGAATGAACAAACAATCCACCAAAACAAATGGGAATATACCAAAGGCAGCATGCTAAGAGACCCATAGAGCTTTAGAATAAAAAATTATACCAAAATGGCCTTTTATACCAACATTTGTATTATCAGGGCTATATTTTCATCCCACTCACCACTTGTGTTGCATGCAAAATTGTCCCTGCATTTTGCAGATTAAAACACCTACTAAGAATTCCAAGAGCACATGTGCATGCCTTTTCAATAATCTAACACCTCCATGAGAACAAGCGTGGCACCCGTAAAATGCATTGGCCCAAAGTTTGTGCATGAAAAATTTCACTTGTGCACAAAGTGGACACAGAAATCCAGCCCGTAATTATAAATTCAAAGCATGCACACATGTATGAATATGAACAATAGTGTGCGTTGTTCTGACTATTTTGTCTCATGAAAGCCAAATCTGTGCCCCAGAAGCAGCTGCAGAATGGAGCCTAGACAAGCTATGTAGCCCACTGGGCTCTGAAGCTGTCAATGGACTCTTAAGGGATCTTCAGTGGAAAAGAGCCATCTAACAGATGGGGAAACAGCCACCTGACCCCTGCCCTTCCTGCCTAAATCAGTTGCCATAGATAGACCATATGCACATTGTGTTCTTGATGCCCCAGAGCAGGGAGGGCAGGTTCCTTCCTGGCTCACAGATGGCTGGAGAGAGACTGAAGGAGGAATACAGCACAAATACTTCTTGGGCTTGACAGCTGAGAAATTTAGCTCAGCCAGGGAGCAGAGGTATAGGCTAGGTGTGCTGAAAACCCCCCATCCCCATTGCAACTGGAGATCAGATGAGAGTTCCACATGAAACAGGTGCAGGGTGTGGACCTAGTCCTCCTCTCTCTCGGGAGGATGATGTGGGTGCTACTGTCACCATAGGACCCAGCAAGGAGATGATTTAGCTGGCCCCATATGAAAGCGAATCAGGTGAGGCTGTACAAAGGGCTGCTCAGCGTGAGTGTGCCCGGGAGCTCACCACCTGCCTGTGGAGTGAGAATGGTTCCCTCCTTCCCAGACTGTACGGGGTCCAACTCTCTGGTGTGAGACAGGTTTATACAGCTGGCTGGCACTCACCCACCATGAGTCAGCTCCTTTAATGAACATTCTTCACACAGCACTGAAGCTGCCACTGCAGGAGTATGTCTGGAAAACGGCATGATATTTGCATGGCATGGGGTCCCATGGCCCGAGGGACAGTTAACTTTGTGGAAGAGATGCTTTTAAACAGCTCCTCAAATCCCAATCTTGGCCATTTAACTTCTTCCCTGAAAGTGAGTGCTATGTCACTTCAGATCCTGCCCGGCCCTTCAGGGGATTTCCTGCTTTGCAACACAGATTCCACCGAGCTACAACAAACAACACACTTCTTTCCCGGGGGCAGGGAGACCTAACTAACATGAGGGCATAGTCCTGCTCTTGCTGAAGCCAATGGAAATTTTGCCATTGACTTCAATGGGAGCAAGCTTGGGCCCAGGGACTTCACCCCAAGAGCAAACTGGCTACATTTCATTATAAAAGCCAAGCCCATTTTAAAGCTACGGAACAATAGAAAAGCATCCAATTATTTGTATTCATCACCTTGATCGATCAGTCCTTCAGCCCTTGTACAGATTGCGCCGATCAAAAGTCTTCCATTCTTCTCGTATCCTGGCCTTCCTTCTCCATGTGTGGCCATGTCTTTTCACAATAAAATCTTCCCATCTCTTTGGAACTTGGCTGAGTGGTCGTTTCAGTTCCCGTGGGTACCACTCGGCGACAGCTGCAGTCCATCGATTGTCAGTGAGCCTTGCTATAGGCCCGGCCCATTGCCTTTTACTCTGCCTGCTCTCAGTGATAACGTCCTGCACTCCACTTTGCTGTCTGATCACTTCATGGGGGACTTGGTCGCGGATTAAAATTCCCAAAATTCTTCTTTCCATCACCCTCTATGTGACAGACAGTTGCTGCTCCTCTGTCTTCGTCATCGCCCATGTTTCACTGCCATACAACGTTGCTGGCAGTACTGTTGAGTTGAAGAGGCTGGTGCATGTTGCCTTGTTGATTTTTCCTTGGAGGACATCCTTGATAGAACTGAATGTGCACCAACCTGCTTTCTTTCTTCGCGAGAGTTCACCTTCCTGACCGTGGCGCATGTTAATTTCTTGGTCCAAATAGACACATTGCTCAACTTCTTCTATTTGTTCTCTGTAGTCCTCTGTAACCGACAGAAATGGACAGATTCTTTTTCCCTGGCCTGAGACCTTGCACAGCAAAGTTAGGCCTTAAGCTGTTTTTCTGCTCGAAGTCTATAGTGGGAATGCTGCCCCTCAATTTCAGAGGCCCAAGTCAGTCACTATAATATAGCCTCAACTCTTCTTTTTCTCACCAAGAAGATATGGAGGTTGATTCTGATAGTGAGGTTTGGGGTGAAGACTGCCAACTCGCGACCCTCCCCCCCATGTAATAACCAGGTGTCACGACTCCCAGTTTGAGAACCCCTGCGATAGAGGAACTCTCTTGTGCAGTCTCCCAAAGTTAGGTCAAGTAGTAGTTGAAAGCCTGTATGACAAAACAGAAGGATATTGAACCCGGACATATTCTCCACTATTTTCGATCCTTTTGCTGGATCTCAAATTTGCTCCCGCTGATTCAACAGCCCAGCTCCACTTATTTCCATCATGTGGGTTTGGGCCTTAGAGAGCATCCTTCTGAGCCCATTTTCATACTGGCACTGGTGCCCTTTGCAATATTGGAGAGGCACAAACACTTTGTAGAGGCAAAAGGCTTCTGTTTGCTGAAGCCCTGCAGTGCTGCATGCTGCCATTTGTTGGGGGGGAGGTTTAAAAGAGAGTTTCCAAGCCACCAGTGAACACACTTGATTCCCAGCCAGTTGCTTTGGTAAAATGCCTACCTGGCTAGCCAAATAAGACTAGTATTTTAGAGAAAGCCGTATCTTCCGTTCCAATTTTCAAGAGAAAACACTGAGCATGTAGGAAGAACTTCCGGTGCATTTTAGTCTAAATACAATGAGCTGTCAGCTATTGTTATCCCCCTAAAGACATTAGGCATCATCACTCTTCAACAAAGCGCTTTACTCAGAGGCAGTATAATCTAGAGCAACAGAGCGGGAATCAGGAGGACTCATGGATTCTTTCCCTTGCTGTTGCTCTGATTTACAGAATCAGTCCTGTAATGCTTCTCACATATACATCCACTTCTGTGATGGGCATGGACCAATCTTTTAACAATGGAAGATGACAGATTTCCATCTCCTTAGTGTCAGTTTTTTGTGGGTTTTTTTTCCCCCCAAACCAGACAATTGCAATACATTCCTTGAAAATAAATATATTGCATACGTTCCCTTTATTGACAGAGAAATAATGTAGGTGAATTAAGAGGCATTTGAAACCATTGCAGAAAGGCACTTTTAGAAGCGCAATTCTTAAATTATTGTGAATATTGATCTGATGGATCCTTCTGCTGCTACCTATTATATAGGGATGTTCATAACAGATTTGTCATGTAACATCACAATGTGAAGTGTGATTGAAGCTGTCAACAGTCCAGAGTGTTGTTGGAGGAACGCTGAGATTTGTTTGCTTTCTAAGGTCAACTGCAGCACGATTTCAGGTATTTTCTAAAAACATCAGCTAAGCCGGATATTTGCCAGCATCAAGTACCTGCAAATGACAAATGCTTACATACACGGGGGGGGGGTCCCCAAAATCCACTGTGCAACCATGCAAAGAAGTGAAACTAAAGTCAGACACTGTTTCCTTTGTTCTTGCTTCTGAACTTTGTTTGGATTTAGTCTGGATGCTCCATCTGTACAACTTCACTAAGTGAACTGAACTATGGAAGCACTTTTCTATTTTCATACCGGTTAGTCTGTGGATACTGGTGGACGTGTATTTAATACGTTCACCTCTGGCCAAAGAGTTCAAAATACAGCAGAAGAATTTGGAAACACCACCAACTCCAGAACCGTGCAAGTGGCTGTTTTATATAGAGTTTGCTGTGAGACAAAACGTGGTCTATGGAGTACATCTCAATGGCCACGCAGCACTTTCCAAATGCAGCATAGAATCATAGAATCTCAGGGTTGGAAGGGACCTCAGGAGGTCATCTAGTCCAACCCCCTGCTCAAAGCAGGACCAAACCCAACTAAATCATCCCAGCCAGGGCTTTGTCAAACCTGACCTTAAAAACCGCTAAGGAAGGAGATTCCACCACCTCCCTAGGTAACCCATTCCAGTTCTTCACCACCCTACTAGTGAAAAAGTTTTTCCTAATGTCCAACCTAAACCTCCCCCTCTGCAACTTGAGACCATTACTCCTTGTTCTGTCATCTTCTACCACTGAGAACAGTCTAGATCCATCCTCTTTGGAACCCCCTTTCAGGTAGTTGAAAGCAGCTATCAAATCCCCCCCATTCTTCTCTTCTGCAGACTAAACAATCCTAGTTTCCTCAGCCTCTCCTCATAAGTCATGTGCTCCAGCCCCCTAATCATTTTTATTGCCCTCCACTGGACTCTCTCCAATTTATCCACATCCTTCTTGTAGTGTGGGGCCCAAAACTGGACACAGTACTCCAAATGAGGCCTCACCAGTGCTGAATAGAGGGGAATGATCACATCCCTCGATCTGCTGGAAATGCCCCTACTTATACAACCCAAAATGCCATTAGCCTTCTTGGTAACAAGGGCACACTGTTGACTCATATTCAGCTTTTCATCCACCGTAACCCCTAGGTCCTTTTCTGCAGAACTGCTGCCCAGCCATTCGGTCCCTAGTCTGTAGCAGTGCATGGGATTCTTCTGTCCTAAGTGCAGGACTCTGCACTTGTCCTTGTTGAACCTCATCATATTTCTTTTGGCCCAATCCTCTAATTTGTCTATATTCTCCTATATTCTTGCCAGACAATGTCTTACAGTCAGGGCCGGCTCCAGAGCCCAGCGGGGCAAGCACCCGCCTGGGGCGGCCCTTTCCCGGGGGGGCGGCAGGCTGGGCTGGCGGACCTGCCGCAGTCATGCCTGCGGGAGGTCCACCGGAGCCCCGGGAGCAGCGGACCTGCCGCAGGCATGACTGCGGAGGAGACGCTCGGCCGGCGGCTCCAGTGGACCTCCTGCAGGCATGACTGCGGACGGTTCGCTGGTCCCGCGGCTCGGCTGGACCTCCCGCAGGGATGCCTGCGGCAGCTCAACCGGAGCCGCCGGACCAGCGAACCGCCCGCAGCTGCGGGAGGTCCAGCCGAGCCGCGCGACCAGCGGACCCTCCGCAGTCATGCCCGCGGGAGGTCCGCTGCTCCCGCGGCTCGGGGGCGCCTCCCGGGCATGATTGCTTGGGGCGGCCAAATTTGTAGAGCCGCCCCTGCTTACAGTTGGAGGACATCGTTCCTGATATCATATACCTTACACAAATACTACACAGGTGCAGCAAGCATGCTTTACACATATTTTGCCAACCTGCAAACACAGCAGTTTGTCTAATACCCACATACTACCGTCTTAATTGCTCAGTATACTAAAGGCTACAACACGTGAAGAATTTTGCAGTCCTTAGAAATGAGAGACTCAGATGCAGACAAGTTAATACAGTATATCTACTGCTTTTCAGAGTTATTTAACCCTTGAAATTTAAGAAACCCATATTAGAGCTAATGATGGCTTGAGGACATCTGAAGTAGATCCTCAAGATGATCTTACTGTTTTAGTGCCATTGAAGCCAATGGAGGTCTGACAATTTACACCACCTGAGGATCTATCCTGAGGCATCCTTCAGATGAACACTGAGGGAGGCTGACTTAGAAGCAGTATTGTACATTAGTACAAGGATTGAAACCCCTAGGAAATATACAAAGCATAGGCCCAAATTTTTAAAGGTATTTAGGAGGTGTTGCTACGCTCAGTGTTGCAATGACAGATTTAGGAGACTTGGTCTCCTATTTCAATAGGGATTTAGGCACTTAAGAGCCTAAATCTCATTGACAAAGTGCCTAAATCCCTTTTGAAAATTAGACAGGTGTTTTAATGTTAAGCACAGCAATGCCTAAAGACCTTTAAAAATCTGGGCCTTTGTTGCTAAGGAGTTAACTGTGGTTTTAAAATATGGACATTCATGCTGCTGGAAAAAAAAGAAGGCTAATAAAATAGAGGCGCAGAATTCTAAGTTGCAAGTCTTGGCTGAGACTGGAGGGTTCTGTGCCAAAGAGTGACACATTTAAGCTTGTGTATAATTTTAATCTACATGTTTAAAATACTTTTCTCTGTTTCATAATTTGAAGGTTTGCAGGAGGGGGCGAAATTGTCATTATTGAAAACATATTTCTAATCTCCACAAGCACGGTTCATAAAGTTTGCTGGCTAAAAGTGATGTGTTGAATAGTAGGAGTTGGAAAACATGACTCATAAGAGTGATGGAGGTATAGCATTTGGAAGGATAAAATGAAAGCCTAACATTGCTCTCCAGAGAAGAGGCTAAGTCTTTGAAAAAAGCCCAGCAGCTGGGTATTTAGAGAATATGGACAGCCAATATGAGCCCAGATGCAGGATGTTATAGGCACAGAGCTGGACCCTAGGCAATGCATTCAGTTAACTAAACTGCCTCCCAAAGAAGCAGCTAATATTAACGACTGTTAATCCTACCTGTTATCACTTCGTTCTTCAGGGAAAGTTCAGGGTCAAATATGTTTCTATCAGGATTTGTAACATCACAACCAACTTCAAGAAAACCTGCAGATCTGCTGGAGATCTTTTTTTTTTTTTGGCTACTGTTTATGGGTGAAATGACCTTCATTATATTCCACTGCTGCAGAAATCAGCCATCCTCCCATTCATTCAACATGAGCCCCCAGTGAATTTGGTCGCACAGAGCTGGGAACCTGACAGGGTGAACAAAAGCGGAGGGAGGAAGGGACCCACTAGAGGGCTGCTTACCTCAGTGCAGAGCTAATTCAACATTGCGTGAGGCTGGCGGGTCAGCAGCACAGCACCAGCTTGCCTGCTGCGCTTCCCATTGCCGCAGCACAGACATGTCTGGGGCAGCGGTGCACAGGCCCTGCTCAGGCTCCACCCCCCTGCCGCATGCCCACTTTGGGATCATGCAGGGAACGGGGAGCAGATGCTGAGCACAGAGCCCATTTCTCTACACCATGAGACAGGTGCTCAGGCAGTAGAGAAGCACACGTGAACGTCAACCCTCCCAGGGGGGAGTATTTCCTCTCATCAAACCCAAAGTATACCTCTTCAGTGGAAGCTTTCCCCAGCCTGGGGGAAACGGATAATCCATAGCTATCATCAGATCACTCAGCTGAAGAAACATGGACTAAAAATGTATCTTAAAACGAGGAAAGTAGGTGAAGGGAACATGGCCATAGAGAAAGGTACCTCTCTCTTCCTGGAGCAGGTGGGCGACATTGCATCAGACTTCCTTTGTAGTCGTCTTCTTTGGACCAGCTCCTGCCCTCAGTTTCACCTCTGCAGGCCCATGGAAACACACGACCTAAATCCTGCAGGAAGTCAGAATGTGGCTCTTTAGAGTCTACAGAATAGGCAGCCCAGTAGCAGCTTCACCTCACCAGAAATTCCTCTTTTCTTACTTTACATTTTTTACTGGTAATTTTTAATGCCTGTCATAGCATTAGTATTATAGAGACCCCAGTGTCCACAGGGACCAGCCATCGTTTACAAACATCTAGATTTTAGGAACTGAAATAAGAAGCCTCGTTATCACAAGGGCTGAGTGGCTAGAACTCCCAGACAGCTGGAAGTGTGGTGAGAGTGGGGCTGGGTGGTGACAAAAACCAGCTGGGTTCCTTCCACGTCCCCTCCGTCCCAAACTCCCAGGAAGCTGCATTCAGGGCCATGACTGGCAGTGCCGCTCCAGTGAAAGGTTCTGGGGTGGAGCCCTGGCTTCCACTATGGGAGCCAAGCAAACACCCTTTCCAGGGAAGAATTCATAGGAACCACCGTGAGTTGAAAGCCACAGTCGCAGCGAGCCCTTGAGACAGGTCACACATAATGATGCAGGGAAGGAATGGACAGAGACGCAAGAACAGGCCATTGAAAGGACAAAGCAATTGTTTGAAAAAGAGCAGTTGACGCGTCCTTATATTGTGATGCCCCTTCCCTTCTGTCCACCACTATATAGGTCTCTCCATCTGTCCCCGGAGACTCTCTCCCAGCCACCTCCTCTCAGACCCACTCCCCATCCACCCCCATCATCCCTGCCTCCTCCTCCTCCTCCCAGACCCAGAGGCCCACTCCCCATCCGCCCCCTTCATCCCTGCCTCATCCTCCTCCCCCAGGATCCAGCGGCCCACTCCCCATCCACCCCCTTAATTCCTGCCTCATCCTCCCCCCAGACCCAGGGGTCCACTCTCCATATGCCCCCTTCATCCCTGCCGCCTCCTCCTCCTCCCCCCCAGACCCAGGGGCCCACTCCCCATCCGCCCCCTTCATTCCTACCTCATCCTCCTCCCCCGGGACCCAGGGGCCCACTCCCCATCTGCCCCCTTCATCCCTGCCTCCTCCTCCTCCCCCCGGATCCAGGGACCCACTACCCATCTGCTCCCTTCATCCCTGCCTCATCCTCCCAGACCCAGGGACCCACTCCCCATATGCCCCATTCATCCCTACCTCAGCCTCCACCCCCTGGACCCAGGGACCCACTCTCCATCTGCCCCTGTGAGCCTGCCCCATCCTTATCTTCCACACCCCTGGGACTGGGAATCGTTCCCCTTCTACCACCCCCTGTAACGCTCCCCCAGCCTCCTCATCCTCCACCCCTGGTTCCCCTTGCACACCTCTTCCCAGGACGCCTCAGCCTCCAACCCGCAGGGCTGAAGACCCCCCACACCCTTTCCTCTGAAGCCACTCAACTCAAATGGGACCCAGGCACCCCTTGCTCTGTACCTCCAGCCCACCCACCCACTCTTGGCCCCAGCATCCCCTGCCCCCCATTTCTAGGTGAGCTTGCTGTTGAAGTGAGTCCAGGGTGGCTGCTGGGGCAGAGCCCATGAGGACTAGGTGTGGAGTGGGAAATACAGGCCAGGTGCCAACACAGAGCTGGGTGGGTCACTGTCCTTGTGGCTGAAGTCCTGGAAGGGCCACCAGGAGCCCTCCAAGCCACAGCCGTGGCCACAATCTGTCCCACGCCGGGGCAGGGAGTAGCTGGGAGAGTGCTTCCCTCGCAGCCTGGGCAAGGGCTGGTTTGTGCTGCTCGGAGCCCCGCTTGTCCGGCGCCCCCCGTCCCTCTATTAGCTCCCCCGCTGAGATGTACTAGCTGGAGGACACTCAGGCAAGAGCAGTGATCCGAAAACTGAAGGCACAAGGTGTGGCACCCCTGACACTCTATGCTCCAACAAGGGGCACAGTACATTGAAATGATTCAGTACCAACTGAGCATTTGAGCACCAGGCGGCGACCCTTGGGTACCCACAAAGCAACAGCAAGGCTGAGTCAGCAGCATAGACAGCCAAGAGACTGAGGGCAAAGGCAAGACAGACAGGAAGGGATCTCTGCCTGGCAACGCTGGGCTCTCTCAATACACCCTTCCAGGGACTAGCCAGTGGCCCATTACAGAGACCAAGGCTGGTCAGAGAGCCGAGATTCTGCCTTCCAAGAGGGATAGTCAGCTGCTGCCCAGAGGAGGAACAAAGGACAAGACACGGGAGCAGTTATGAGAACACCAGACTGAGCAGGCAGATGCTACCACAAAGGAGTCAAGGACCTGAGGCCAGTCCGCACCGGCGAGCAGGGTTCAACCATCAAATAGCCACACAAAGCAACAGCGAAAGACAGCAGCCCCGGCTGCAGCAGGACATGGTCGCGGGAGGCAGCGACACACTCAGGGTGGCGGGGGGGGGCGTTGAAGCTGAAGACAGCTGTGGAGGAGCAGCAGACAGCTGGCGTACCTGGACAGATGGTGCCAAGGTCAGCACCAGGACAACACAGCATCTCAACCATCAGTTGCCCTGATGTAGGAGAATCAGAAGAAACAAGGTGTCAGAGCAGCACAGAGGATCCACAGGACGCTGCCCAGTAGAATGAAGTCAGCAACAGGGTGGAACCAAGTCCCCTAGCAACAGCAATGACACAAACAAGCAGGAGACTGGCCTGGAAGGACTCTGAGGCCCAGCAGACTCCCATGGGCTGGCACTAAAAGCCCTGTCCCTATAGTGCAGGGCCGGTCTTAGGGAAAATGGCACCCTGGGTGAACTTGTATTTTGGCGCCCGTTCGTTGAGTTTGAGAACAGCAGTGTGGGGCTCAGGGTGCGAGGGACCAGCTCAAAACGGGAAAAAAAAATAAGGTGCCATTTTCCCTAAGGCTGGCCCCGCTCCCTCCCATGCCCCATGTGCTCTGGGGGGGGGGGGAACTCGGCTGCCCCTTCATCCTCCCCTGGCCCCAGATGAGCACGGATCAGTGACCCAGCCCCACCGGATCTGCCTAGACCCCCTTTGTAAGCTGCGGAATCCGTCCGCCTTCCTTACATCGGCTTGGCCAGCCCTGTCCCCACACTCCCCCGCTGCCTGCATCTCCCTGCCAGGCTGGCAGCTCCGGGTGGCATCACCCCCCAGCTGGCCATGGGTTCCAGCCCTGGGCATACCCCTGTTCCGGCAGCCCAGGCCCACCAGCTTGCAGCAGTCAGACGGCGTCCCCCTGACCATGTCACCCACCCTGCTATAGTGAGCTATGTACTAGTCCCCTCTGACCCCTGCAAGTCAGCAAACGCTAGCACAAAAAACACAAAAAGAAGAATTTGTTAAAGGCAAAGCTGTAGCAACCTGCAGAGAATTTGGAGGGAAGAGTACAGGTTTCAGGAGGCACCAGGAAGTCAGTCAGTGTGCACATGGCTAGAATGCTAGCTGCACTTGCAGCATCTCTGTCAACGGTTCTCTTAATAAAGACCCAGCTTAGTTTTACAAGCCTGGAGTCCTCATGTTAACACCCAGAATGCAGGATATGCTAGTCTCCTCTCCACATATGAATTATTTGTAGGAGAAAGTGGGACCTTTGCTTTGTAACTTCTGGATGCAGAGACCCCAGGCCAGATTCTGATTTCTGCTGCATTGGTGTCAATCTAGAGTACCCCTACCAAAGTCAAGGGAGGGGTGCCCAGATCAGAATCTGGCCCCATTTGTAGAAAGGCAAGCATGCTGTCACAGCTCAGTAAATAAAGTCTACCCAGCCTCTCTCAGTAAGGTCACTGACTCCACTATCTGCACCAAGCCTCAAGCAGACTCAATCTTGAATCATGTTGCAGGTAATTTTTAGGTTAAGTACTTCCAATATATTCTCAATATGTAGCCAGTTGGAAAATGAAAATGTTGCCGTGTAAGTAACCCTTATTCTACATCTGCAGGTGGTTTTACCAGGCAGTGAATTCTTTACACCACGGAGCAGGCTTCAAGAGGAACTTTGTCTTGGGCATTCACAGATAATTCTACTTGCTTAATCGAGGCCGTTTGGGAAACTTTTTTATGTGCTATGTCTTCAACTGGTCTCAAGGCAGAGGGAGTTACAGTTCATGCACTTTCCAGATGATTGATTAATGCTGTGTCCTCCTTAGGCTCATGAAGAGTTGCTGGAATGCAAGATTCAAAGACAATGATCCATTTTCACCACCCTTTTGTATTTAAAGGGACACTGTCACTCAAAGTTGTTGGGTAAAAAAAAATGTTTTTTAACCTAGCCTCCCCCCAAAGTCTGTTTGTGAAGGTCTTTAAATATGTGTTTTTCTAAACCAGTGGTTCAGTGCCTAACCATCTAAATCAAAGGGAACAGGGGCGGGGCTTGGGGGGGTTGGGTTTCAAAAGCCCAGTACTCACTATTATCAACCCTGTAATAAGGAGTACAGCTCCTTAGGGTGGATATAGTGTAAATGTACCTCTTCCCATGCATCGAATGCCACAACAACAACTATGTGAGTAAAGAATCCTGTGGCACCTTATAGACTAACAGACGTTTTGCAGCATGAGCTTTCGTGGGTGAATACCCACTTCTTCGGAGGAGAATACCCACTTCTTCGTGGAGGTATTCACCCACGAAAGCTCATGCTGCAAAACGTCTGTTAGTCTATAAGGTGCCACAGGATTCTTTGCTGCTTCTACAGAACCAGACTAACACGGCTCCCCCTCTGATACTTGAAACTATGTGAGTGAAACCAGACAGTCCTTACACTGAAATGAACTCACACAGAAAGATGATAAAAGACAAAAGCAACCTACCACCCATAAGGGAAGCATTCACTCTACATCTGACCTTTCAGTCCCCATTCTCAAAAGAAGCCTGCATAACACCTACGAAAGATGAGCCTGGGAACTTAAATTCATAACTCTGTTGGACACTAAAACTAAAGGACTTAAGAGACACTGGCTTTGTGGCTCATTACAACAATTTGGAATATGCTCTGCTGCCTGTTAACCCTCCTCTGCCCTATGACTGCAGAGTTGTGAAGTTGTAAGTGGTCTACTACAACATGCGTGAACCCCTTACGCTACCATCTGTCCCACCTTGTATTTAGCTGTGATACTCTGGTCACCTTCTCCAGACCTGTGAAGCTCGAAGCTTATCCCTTCCATCAACAGAAGTTGATCCAATGAAAGATATTACTTCACCCACCTTCTCTCTCTCTCAGATCCTGGGACCAACACAGCTACAACAACACTGCACACCAAATATCTTGTTTGGAGGCAGATACACACGGATCTTTTCTTGCTACCATAAACTGGTGCATACATAAAAGCCAGCTTTGCCCGGCCACTTTCAGAGGTCCAGACAATGGAGAAAAACAACACTTATGTAACGGAGCAGACTATACTTTCATGATGCCAAGGTTGTGTGCAACATAACCATTTTCGAATGAGGATGACTCTGGAATTTAGAGATGGGTTCAGTTCCCTCAAAGGACCCTGCGGTTGTGCTAGGACACTTCTCTAAGTTTGCTGTGTAAGAAGGGAAGGACTTGAGCCTAGAGTTTTTCTTACTATTCACAGCAGCTTGGGCCCATCTCTAATTTTATCATTTCCGTAGAAATAAATTATGGACTTAATTGGAATTTCTGATCTCACAAATCTCCTCTTTCCTCCCACCCCTGTATAAATATCCCTCAGCACTTACGTCTCCCTTTACCCCTAGCTCATCAGATTTTCCCATACTGGGATTCTAATATTTTTATTGCAATTTTATCCCATCTGTCAGGGAAAGGCCCTCAAGGAAATAAAGCTATTCAGGGACTAGCACGTGCAAAGGACTCCACTTCCTTCTTTGCTCTCGGTGGTCCAGGGCTCCTGGAGTCCATGGTGGCTCTATAGCAACTCCGAGGGGAAATATACACATTTGCTCTTCAGCATTCAGAGGAAATGTAAGACCGCTATTAATTACCATGTAAATTACTATGTGAAAAGCCCCACTCCCTTCACACAAGCAACACAGAAACTTGATGTGCATGTCCTATACATTGGCTTGGCAGGATTCATTTTATATAATTTTGACAGATAATATTAATTCTTATTTTTAAGCTTTTTTTAGATTCATATCGATTTAAATTGTCACAGTTGTGTGGCATTAAAGGCTTGAAGGATTGTCCCACCCTCCGATTTTTATCAATTTAAATTTTCACAGTGGTGGGTAGTTATGGGGGGGAGGGGCGCTCAGACAGACAATGAAATTCAAAAAGTTACAGCTTTATAAACTGTTAACACAAATTATCAACATCTCACTTCAAAATATACAAAGTAAATTCCTTAATTCAGCAACTAGTACCTGTTTTTACCCTTCATTCACTAGTTCACCTGTAAGAAGCCAAATTCAAAAGTCTAAATCACTGGATTTTGACTCAAGTTCTCAAGCAGAATTTTTTGTACTTTGTCTATCTGTATATTTTGATTATCGATGGAAAGATTTTTTTTTTTTTAGAAGGCTTGTGTGTGTGTGCAGTGAAATCAACACTTACTGATAAAAATCGAATCCTTCCAAATCTAACTATACAACTGCACATTCCATGTCTGCCCCATGCTTTGAGATGGATGCTGCTCTAAGCAGGAAAAGCATATGTGCATCTAATAATAGTTTGCTCATCTACTGTGATGTTCTTCCATGGACCCCAGGGACTTTAACAAACAGTAAGCAGTTGAGCTTCACAGCACAGGCCTGTGAAGAAAGTGAGCTACAAATACCCATTTAGTGATTTGGAACTTCTTTCCCCATTCTTGGACTTGGACTTCCAAGGCCAAATTTAGGTGCCTAGCTAACACTTTCCAAAGGGAGTCGGTGACTTGCGGTAACTATAGTCTCCCACACGAGGCAGTGCAAACAGGAGAAGAATTGAACTGAGGGATGCTGGTTCCCAGTACACAGTCTCTAACCACATGCCGATTTTAAGGTGGGATTTTCCCAAACACACAGCCTTGGTCTAACTCAGCTAACTCAGAGTTAGACCAACAATGAGCACTTTTGATAATCCCTTTATCCCCGTGTACCTTCTCAGAACGAATTCTCCGGCCTGCTGTGCTTCAATTATTTGGAAATTGGAGACACCTGAGAGGGAACCTCAGCAAATTAGAATCAGCTCCCTTTTGGGGTGTGCTCGAGATGGCCAGTGGCTCAGATCCATCTATAACTCCATTGTTGTCCACCCTCTGCACAAACTGATCCCACTGGTTTAAATGAGCCATTTGGAGGCACCCAAAGGCTGAGCTTGGCTGCCTATGTAGGAGACATAAGCTAGTTAGCTGTGTACAGCAGAGAAGAGTGGCCTCTGACATCTGCGTAGCCTTTCATCTTCTGGATAGGCTAAGGAATTTAGTTGAGGAAAGTCTGGGCTGTATCTTGCCATCCCAAGGCAAAAACCTCAAAGATGGGGACAAACCTTGTGGAGCTCCCCCGGTATGTTCCCCTCAAGGGTCACGGAGGGGAGGGAGCAGCAGGCCTCACCCCCAGACCTAGCGGCAGTAGTGTAGTCAGTGAAGCCTGACTCCCCCATGGCACCATCTGGAGTCAAAGCTGCTAGTGGCTCTTCCCAATGGAATAGAATAGCTACTTTTGGAACTCTTCTGAGAGGGATTCTGCAGACACGGCAGGAGCTAATTCTGTTTGGAAGAGCATTAGCTCTGGCTCAGAGCATGCCATAGAGTGTGGCAGCTTCCCCGCCCTTCTCCACCCCCCACCAGCAGATCCCATCCTGACCTGTGGAGCCCCAATCCTGCAGACTTGGGGTTGAAGGGCTTGTGTGCAGGGGCACAATGCTGCTCCCCTGCGTTCTGAGCCCCACAACTCAGTTCTGTGGGCACATCCCCTGGGCTTGAATTACTGAATGGGGGAAATGCTAATCATAGGACTTGTCAGCATGAACATTTAGTTCTCAGCAAGATGGGGCATCTACCCCGCATTAGCCTGCCGTGGACTAACTGTCCATGTGGACCCTGCTGACGTACATTAACAATTTGTTCATGTGCTTTGAGCTAGTCCTGTTTCAAAGAAGTTCATACCCCAGCTTGCTGAGAACTAATTGTTTGTGTAGACAAATCCCACGTCATCCTGCCACACACATTCAACAGAGAATTCAACTGGCTGGATGCGGTATGGATTGAGGGTGGAAAACATGTCTTCTATTAAAAATGATGTAGCTTTTAAAACACCTAATAGAGAACAGAAAAGAAAGGAATGCAATAGATTAATTCATGGTTTTTAGAGCTTTTCCAGAAACCAGAAGAATACAGCAGGGTTGAGAAACATATTTTGAAAATATCATCCACTTATTTTGTTCAAAAGTCAGAGCAGCTCCATGTGGGAGCAAAAGTCTCTAGGTTCCAGAGGAGTTTCATTTAAAGATGATGGGACATGGGGAAAAAAATAGGTTGGAGGTTAATTAAAGACCCCTTCATAATTAAATTCATTGAGAGCAGTGTGATCTAGTGGATAGGGCACAGAATTGGACACCAGGGTGGTGGATTCTAGTCCCAGCTCTGTTACTGACTGATTGTGACACAACTTGGCAAGTCACTTTACCTCAGAGTCTGTTTCCTCTCCCCCCCTTGTCTGTCTTGCTTATTTAGGCTGTAAGGTCTGTGGGGCTAGTACTATGTGTCTGTACAGCACCTAACACAACCAGACCACTAATGCTACTAGAATACTAATAATTACCTCTTTTAAACTACAATGGCACCAGCTCCTTCTGGTGCTAATTTTGGATGAATGTATAACAACGTATGATGCAGACTGTTGAATAGATTGTCTGTTTAGGGAGCATACTGTATAACCAATCCTGCATTCTTTCTACAGGGAAAATTCTCAGTAATCTTTCACTTTAGAAAGGATGGGAACCTATATTTTACACGACACTGAAATAATAGTACCAAACAAGGGAATTCTAACACCACACATGCTTTTTAATCTTTAATCTCGGCACACAACCATTGCTGAAATCTTACCGAGAATCTAGCTAGTTCTGTCATTTTTCTTAATGAAAAATTAGTGAACATAAGGAATAACTTGTCAAACTATAGGGGACCATTTCATGCATGACATATTTTTGCAGACGTCGTAACAGCAAGAGAAACCAAAACAAATAGCAAGAAGTATTTTCATTGCCTAAAGTTGAATATGATTAGGATAAACTGCAACCACATTTCTAAGGGAAATTTACATTCTGGCAATAATCAGACAATTGCAGCTCTCAGATCAACCTCCCTTTTCCAAATGAAAATCAAATTAATTCTTATATTCTTCCCCTACGTATAGTCTTTTGCATTAAGCTATTCCTCCCCCTCGTTTTTTTAAGCGCTGAGGTGAAATGATCTCTTTGATGCAGTTAATAATTCTGGGTATCTCCCACTGCCCCAACTTTTATTGCTTCCCATTTATTTGTTTCCTGCTTAAATGACTTTTTCTTACTGAGCTAAGCCACATTATGGCTGAAATGGACCTGATAGTTATCCATGGAAACCGGTGGTAGGAATGATCTGAAGTTGTTCAAAGTTAATATATCAAGAAGTGTTCTTGCAATGGATTTAATAAGATGGCTGTAGTGGGGCTATTTTTTTAAAAAGTCTAGGGCTTCATTTGTTTTTTAAAAATTAGCTTGCTTTTTGCTGTATAATTGATCAGATAGATACTTTGTGCTTCTCTAGCACTTTCCATGAGAGGCTCTCAAAGCACTTTACAAACATTATTTATTCTCAGTGATGCAGGTGTTATTCACAGATGAGAAAGGGAGGCACAGCAGTTTAAATGACTCGCCCAAGGGTGCCTAGGAAGTCTGTGGCAGAGCCTAGAACAGAACCCAGCTCTCCTGATGGCTAGCCAAGCACCTTGCCCATGTGGCTTGACCAAAATGCACTCCCTGAAACGAGTTGAGTGGCAGCACAGACCATTGATGTGGGATGCTGATTATTAATAGCAGGATGGACTCCTCCCTTGGATAAGATTCACTGCTTTTCCATGCAATCTGCAAGGTTTGTGTTTTGCTCTGGAATGACTGATGAGCAGACCAGAGCCTTATTTGAGCTCTGTGCTGATTTATAGAAAGAAAGACGCCACAAACACAGGATCAACGACTCACGTAATCAGAATACAAATGGCGAAATCCAAGCGAGGGAGCGTCCTGTAGCTTCCAAGTAAGCAGTTTGGTTCAGCCATGCTCCTGCAGTACGTGATTCACAAAACAGGAGGAAATATGGTGTGACTCCTTAAAGGCAATGGACCTTCAGCAAGCTAGAGCATGCAGCTAGGATTGCTATCTGCATCATTACATTCATAAGATTTTTTTGATGGCAGTGCTCTGAAAAGCCCAGATGTGAACCATTTCCTCGCCTTTTAAAACTCAAGGTCATTAGTGCTATTTTAAAACATGCTACAACCTAACTTTATTGATTTTTCCATCCTATTACTTCCCTCCAGTGATTCTGAACCATAAACAAGAAAATTGTCATCAGAACTGTTTACATTCCCTGTCTGATATAGATTATAGGGTCTCTTGTAATAGCATGGCTACATGCCCATGGATGGAGGGTGAGAAAGGCGTGTCAAACCTAATCACACAGGAGAGGTACTTCTCAAATGATATATTTTCCTATTTACACTTGAGATTCTGTGCGCTAACTTTCTCTTTCCTGTCTGGCTGGAATGGCTGAATCATTAGAGAGAGGTCAGCCCATTAGTACTGAACGGTCAGCATGCGCATTCAAATTAACTGGGCCTGATTCTGATTTCACACCCATGTAAATCAAGAGCGCATCCATTTCAGTCAATGGAGTTACACTGCTGTAAATCAGAGTCGGGCTCACATCTTAGATTCTAAGCTAGAGGCAAAGAAATCTTTGATGATGTTATAAGCAGAAGTATTAGCCCATCTGTACACAGCAGAAAGGTGGAGGGTGCATGGGAATGGGTGGGCAGAGCTCCTTCGGTGGCTCCTTAGGTGAGGCAGCGCTTAAAAGAATACATGGATAAGGACTAAAATCCTGCAGTTTTCCCTTGGGCTAAAGAGCCCTTGAATGAAGAACTACTGCTGGGTTTAACCCAACTGCACTTTGCATTTCCATGGCATGCTGCCTTCCACCTGATAGTCTCAGAGTGCTTTGAAAACATTTCTGAGTTAACATTAATGGGTTTTAATGAACAGGGAAGGAATGGTACAGGACAAGGCAATGACTGTAAAGGAACCAGTGGTTTCCAATGACAGCTGAAAGAGAAAGCAAAGCAGACATCACATATCCAAGGGTGCTCAGAGCCAGTTCCTAACAGCTGGTTAAGATAATGGTTCTGTCCCAGGTAAACCCTGAGAAGCCATCTCTGAAAGGATCATACCACCACTAAAATCAGCGAAGGCTACCAGTTTGCAGCCTGATATCCCAACAGGACAAATGCAAAGATGTGTCAGCTTGCAGGATTCCCATCTGCAAATTGGGCTTTGAAATGATCTTTGCTCCCTGTTTGCAAAGGAGCGAGGTCCCTAATTTGGCATGGTAATCACTCACCATGACATCCTTGTCATACTCACAATACCATACTGGTTTAATTAAGTGGAGCTGAATCTGTAATGTGCCTATGTCAGGCATAGATTGAATGGAGCACATCTCTGGTGTCACTATTGGCATACGACAGCTTGATACAGAGCATGCTGCTAAAGCAGGAACTCTGTAAAGCGGATGTAGCTGTTGTGTAGTTTCAAATAGGGTTGGGGAAGTAGGAATAGGAAAACAAAAGAGCAGGGACACAGGTACAGAATCCTCTCTGGCATTAGCTACTTCGGAGAAAGGTGCAAGAGGACCTTTAGTGGATCATCATGGAATAACTGCCCACAGGAGAAATTGCCTTTTAACCTCCATTTTTTAGTGTCAAGTATCAGAGGGGTAGCCGTGTTAGTCTGGATCTGTGAAAAGCAACAAAGAGTCCTGTGGCACCTTATAGACTAACAGACGTATTGGAGCATAAACTTTTGTGGGTGAATACCCAGTTCATCAGACGTGGTTAATTTATGTCCTGAAGCAAGACAAAAAATGGCATAGGGAGGAGAAATAAACATACATGAAAGATCACAGAGAAAGGAAACACAAAGAGATCAAGAAACCGAAAAAGAATGCCTGAAAGGAGAGGGGAGGGGCCAAACTCTCATTTCAGTTCCATCTTGGAAACTCCAGGGGAGTGATCCCAAATTTTCACTGGTGTAACTGAGATCAGAAATTGTTCTTATGAGTCTGGGGAGCTAGAGGTTGCGGGTAGGGTTTGAGCACAGCTCCCTTGCAGTACAATAAAGCACACTAGGCCACCAAGATGGTTCCACTGTATATAATTGGTTACACATCCAAATTTGCTACAGATAATTAGAGGGCAGAACTGAGCTCCATTAATGAGTCTGACAAACTTCCCATGCTTATCACAGCCTTGGAAAACAGCACTACATCAGGTTATTGAGAGGAGTTAGATTTTTTTTCCGTAGGTCATGTCTACACTTACAAGCTTTGGGCAGCACAGCGGCACTGATACAGCTGTGCCGCTGTAGAGCGCTCATGTAGCCGTGTTATGCCAACAGGATAGCGCTCTCCCGTTGACATAATAAAACCAGCTCACCGGTTGGTGGGAGAGTATCTCCTGCTGACATAGTGCTGTGCACGGGAATTCGTATGCTGGCAAAATGTGTCGCTCAGGAATGTGTTTTTTCACACCCCTGAATGACAAAAGTTTTGCCAACATAAGTGCTAGTTTAGACACGGACTTAGTTTAGAAACAACTGAGCAATCTCGGTTTTAGACTAGGAACTCTAGATCCAGATACTTGGTATCAGATATCAGTATCTCCTCACCTCATCTACTTTGGACCGGAGCCAAATCCCAACAGTGGATCCCAACTGAGATCTATAGGCGTTACATCAGGTGCTTAGTTTACAGTTTTGTCTTTTTCCAAACTCTTCTGGACAGTGCTGGGCAAGCAGCTGGTTTTCACCCATTGAGGCAAACACTTTTCTTTTTTTTTTTAGTATCTTTTTCCTGTAAACATTATTTCTTATTTCTCTGAAGCATAAGCACATTATGTGAATGATAATGATGCAGTTCCACTGATTGAGCAAGATGCTCCATACCATTCTTTTTTAAGTGGCTTCTGCATGTACAGTTCTGTTAGTTTAGTAAATAAGAATCCACCATGCTCATAAAATTTCAACACAGCCAAGCATGATGGTGCCATCTGCTACTTGTTCAGCGAGACATCACTTCATAGCAATCAACTGCAGTAAGGTACAATTCTCGGTGATTAACTCCAGTGGCAGTTGTTAAAAGGTTTGTTGCGGTTGCAGAAGGCAGAGATATAGCTGGGTTCTTTTTCAGTGTTATGAGGGTATTTGTTCACTTTCAATAGCTCCAACATTCTTTCAGTCATTTTCTAGATGGCATATTTCTGCAGCGGAGATGCAGGTCTGAAGTCAGAATATGGACACAGACAGAAAGATTGATTGTAATTGACTAAGCTAGCCCTTAGCTCACCCATGATTGTAATTATGTTAAATTACTATTTAATGGTTTTCACATCATCTTTGACAGTAGGTTATTTTTGTAATCTTTATTTAAAATAAACACTTTTATGTCTCATCACTGAAGCCCTTCTCTGTTTCCCTACGTGCTTTGTGTATTTGGAAATCAGTTTGTCTTAATTATCTCGAGGCTGCTGTATCACTTGCATTATTACCATAAGATTAGAAAATAAGTAGCTCCCCCCAAAGGGCTTCTAAGTGAACAAACTTCCTGCTTAGAAATAAAATGAAGTCTAACCCTTTTTTAATGCTAACCACATGCTGTAGCTTGCCTCTTGCTATCCTGATGCAATGGCAGAAGAATTTGTAGTTGCACGTTAAATGTAAACTTTGGTTGCTTTTCTTCAGTTTCCCAGAAGATCTTTTCTAAGATCTGTTACAAAGGGAAGAATAGAATATATAGGAAACTATGTCTCATTTTGTTAGGGGCAGAAATAAAGAACATGTATACAAGTAAAAGGCACTATTTCATGTCAGAAAGGTTCATTATGTTAATAGCCATTTACTGTAATTCGTCATTGCTCATATATGGTCAATAGAATTTGAGACTGGCTCCCCGGCCTGCATCCTGGGACTGTGGGACCGTTGTGCCCCCTGAACTCTCTCCAGCTTAGGCTGCCTCTCGCAATGCCTTGCTAGTGACCAGCAGCAAACCCCTCTAGGCGCTGTGATCACTCAGCACAACAGCATGTGGAGCCCACACCCAGCTAGATTGCACGAATGCGCCCAGAGCCACTCCCGAATCACACAGAGAAAGGCTCCAGAGCCAAATCCCCCCAGCTCCCAGCACTGTGCCGCAGGAATATACCACCTTGCACTGCTCAAGACAAACAGTGCAAATTTATTAATTGGTTCACCACTTCATCAATGGAAAGTGGACATACACCAGCCTTTGCAAAACCTGAGCAAATTTGCCACATACTTCATGCAAACTCACTGGTAAAGATAAACAGTAAAACAAACTTATTGACTATAAAAGATAGATTTTAAGTGATAGGAAAAAAGTCAGTTACCAACAGAAATAAAATATAAGCGCACAGTCTAAACTCTCAACCCTATTAGACTGGGCAACAACTAGACTAAGCAGTTTTTCTCACCCCACTGGATATTGCAGTTCATAGTACACAGAAATCTGGGCCAGTCCCCTCAGTTGGATTCTTCAGTGTGACCTTGTTGCTTGCAGCCTAGGTGAGTGAAGGAGAAAGGCCAAGCACGTGGCCACTCTGTCTGTTTTATACCCTTAGTCCATGTGCTTGGAAAACATAAGTCCAGGCATATCTGGGGGCATTGCTGAGTCTCCACGCAAGGTTGAGCAATTCCCCTGGTGTGGCCTCATGCAGGTGAATCACTGAATTGTAGCTCCCTTACTGGACAATGGTTGTTGATGGGTTGTTTAACACCTCGCCAGGGTATTGGTTACTCTCCTTGTTGTTGCTTCTGGGGAGCTAATATCTGGCTGATTCCCCAACTTTCGGAATGTTTTAGTGACAACCACACAACACAATTCTCATAACTCCATATGCATTAATGATACACATGTATGGACAGAGAAATGACTTTCAGCAGATTATAACCTTTCCCCTGATACTTTACATTAACCATGCTTAATATGTAAGATCACGATTGTATAAAAATAAGGAATATGGGGTTTATGGTATGCTCCCCCAAGGTATAGAATGTCACAGAATCCATATACATAGGGATAGTTGGGCTCCAGATATGCCCCCAATGTTGGGGTTTTGGTTGAGGCTTATTTCTAAATCCTTCATTAGTCATGAAGATGAGCATGTTCACAGTATCCTAGCCATAGAGCCTTAGTTTATTGTACCAACCTTCCCAGGGTTGTAATAGATTCTGAGCAGCTTTTTTTTCTTCTTTTTAATACAATGAGATGTCAGGAATCCATAACCCCACACACTTCTCAGGGGAGTTATGGAACAATTAAACCTGCTGCCTCAATATGTAGGGAATTCTACACTTGAAAAGGGACAGTGGTATCCCTCTAGCAACCTATATAGGCCATCTGAAAAAGTGTATCACTGCACAGAAAGAAATTGTGGTACTTGTTTTCTGAATGCCAATTTATTTACGTGCATTGATCAACTCTTCTGTATGGGAAAGGAACTTTCCATTTCAGAGACTTAATTGTTATTTCTTGGTTTTCTGTCCATTTTGGGGAGTTTCACTCTAGGGAACAAATGATGGATTCATTTGTTGTTCTCACTTAAAAAAAAAAATCTCCCTGGCTCTGTAAGTAATTTACTTCTAATTACATAATTACTTTATTATGCAGCATTAGTAAAAAAAAGGAAAATAAAATACTTGACGTCTAAGAGGGTTTAGCCCCTAATGACTTGTTTTAATAAAAAAGGTTGGATTCATGTAATAATTGTCTTAAAACTAGAATTTGCAAAAAGTAATGTAGCCTTTTATTGCCACGGCTGCAAAGTAAAGTATTTTTTCAGTTAGTGCTAAACTATTTACAGGGCTGACTCTTTGACTCATTTTTTAGAACAAGTAAAACCCACTAGGCCAGATCCTGCCCTCCCACTAGAGCGGCTCCACTGACACCAACATGGATGTGAAGCGGGGCAGAATTTAGGCCACTGTATATTACCACAAGTCAGACCACCGGCATAATTGCTAGGGGGACAAAATACAAGTCATGGGACCAATATCTGCTTTTGACTTGCATCCCCCGCAACTCACTGAGTTCGTTCTGACTTCAGCGGGAGTTGCTGGGTTGTAACTCATTGCTGATTTAAATTCATGGAATTGCTGAGGTGTCAGGTGGGTGTGGAGTAGATTGTCTCCCCAGAGACTGACCAGATGTCCTGGGATCTGTGGGGAAATGCCATCATTTTCTGTACATCTGCTCAGGGGATGTTTTCCACCCAGGCTGTGAGGCTGCCCTCTGTGCTGCTATTCTTCCTGGCAGCATGGCTCCATTAAGAGCTCCTGTTCTCGACTCCCCTGCCTGTATCATATGTGCTCTCAGAAGGGGCAAAGGAGGTCTGGATCAGGCTTTTGAGAAAGTTACAGCTGATATTAGTAACTTCAATAGCAAACCTTAAATATGCTTATGAGTTAAGCAGGAGCGATGCTGAGACCCCAAACCCTCCAAACATGTGCTGTTTACACAAAGAGGAGTGTGTATGTTCAGAGGAGGAACAGGTAGAGAGTTGATGACCTTAGGTGCTTTACCAGCCAGTTTTGAACAATATTTGTATGAGATTCATCCCCTCCATGCCTAACTTGGGCCTTCATTTTAAACACAGGTATTTGCAAAGGAGGAGTCTCATGCTGCCCTCCGTTGTGAAACTGTTGTGTCTGTCTAGATTTGTTCCGCTGGGTCATTAAAGAGCACCCAAATGTATTTGGAAAATTGAGTCAGTGATATTGGGTCATGACGTCACAATCATTAACACACCCAAGTCATAGTGTGAAAATACAAAGGTCATGATGCTGTGTCTTGGCATGGTGATTACAGTCCTGTGAAGCTCATGTTGTTTGATTTCATACAAAACTGGGGGGGGGTGGACGGCAGATAGAGGGGAGGAGGTTGGTTTGTTGGTCTGTTTTTGGAGATAGTTGGGCTTGCATCTCCTAAACCTTAAATGGGGGGTTCAGATAAACCTCTGTATCTCAAAAGTAACTTCAAACACGTGAATTTTACCTGGTATTGCATCGAAACCATGCATCCTGCTACAGCATCCAAATTTCAGCCCTGATTCACTAGAAGGATCAACAACCCTAGTCCATCTTTTGATAAACCTGGCCTAAATTTCATGCCTGAAACCCAAACCTGAGTGACAGGCAAGTGGTGCCTGCTTTCAGGTTCTCTTATGAAAGTATTGCTCAGCCTTAATTTGAGGTACAATTTGTTTGTCAAACAGAATAAATACTAGCACAAGGAAGCCCTTCGCTGGAATTCCTCCAATGCACAGTGTATCCTAAAGCATTCTGTAAGTTTCTAGTATTGGGTTGAGAATACCCTCTGAAAGCTTTGCAAAGGCTACCGCATCTCTGTGTGACCTTCTTACATTAACCCACCAGCCCTCTGTTATTTTTCATAGACAGGGATGAGCATAAAGCCGTAGGTATCTCCTCTCAAAAGGAGAAAAGAGAGAGAGAGAGAGAAAGTGTCATTTTAATTTTGCAGCATGTGAAAAAATTTTCATATATAGGTTCCAGTTCAGTAAAAAATGAGAAAACATTAAAATTTTCAAGAGAGAGGTTCCATTTTCAAAAGTTTAAGTGTGTTGAAAGAAAATAAGACTTCGGCTCTTAGATCACTTTTGAAAACAGGACTTAAGTTCCTGATCACTTAAGCGCTTTTGAAAATTGTATCCAAAAATCTCAAAAGCAATTTCAGATGTCTCCCAAGATTAATTTCCTGACAAATTCACTCTTTTTCTTCCTAAATTGTGACCCAAAATACATGAATCAATACTGACAGGGAATGCTAAATGGAAAACAGATTTTAGTGTTTAAAGCTTTCTTCTAAAGTAAAAATCTTCCTTGCTGGTGAGAGGAGGAGGGACAACAGATTTTTCTAACTGCCATTTATTTATTTTTTAAAAGGAGGTCTTGTGATTGGGTTTTTATGGGACTGCTTTGTTACATCACGAGAAAAGACAGCATAATAAAGCTCGTCTCATCTTGAACTCCCTTGTTCCGAAGCCCCCCGGGTGAAATATAGATCATGAGTGCTCCCTTTAGAAAGGAGATGACATGAAGTATTTCAGAGGTAGGCTTTGATTGGTGATTTGGAAGAGAGCCAAATACACCCAATCTAAAGCAAAGGAAGTTACCTAATGAAGTCCTATGACCTGAACCTATCCCTTATTGTTCAAAATAAACTGCTCTTGTGTTGTTTAAACATTCTGCTGTCAAAATCTGATGATTCTGAAACAGAAATGACCTCGGAGAGACACGCGGCTGGAAAATTTGGCTCAAGCAGTTTGTATAATTAATGGTCCTGTTCCCAGACAGAGACAATGATGAATCTCTATGTGCCAGGCTCGGTGGGCAGGCCTAATTCAACAACCCAGTCACACTTGTCACCCTCACTTCGAGCTGTATCAACAAGCCTGCTGGACTAATGAGCCAAACTTAAACAGAAAATGACCTCATATGGGACGGGACCCCAGGCATGAATTTGCTCTTTGTTGTTTCAGCAGCATCTCATTGACAAGTAGCACCAATACTAGGATTCAGCAACTTCTAGAGTTCTTCAGAACCTTGTAGCACCCCCTTTCCTAATTTTTATTTATTTATATATATATAAACATAAAATGAATGCCAATTTATTTACGTGCATTGATCAAATCTTCTGTATGGGAAAGGTACTTTCCATTTCAGAGACTTAATTGTTATTTCTTGGTTTTCTGTCCATTTTGGGGAGTTTCACTCTAAGGAACAAATGATGGATTTTGTTTTGTTTTGGTGCATGGCTGGCATGTTAAGGAGACCAGCTTGATGACTTAAGCAAAATGCCCTATAATAGAAGGCAGGGGTTGGGGGAAATTAAACCTGTCTGGAAATGTGTGGGTAATATTCACATACAACTTTTAAAACTAATGATAAAATTATCCAGTCTCAAATATTTTTTTTCTGGGACTGGCTAGCTCAGGGGTCAGCAGCCTTTCAGAAGTGGTGTGCCGAGTCTTCATTTATTCACTCTAATTTAAGGTTTCGTGTGCCAGTGATACATTTTAACATTTTTAGAAGGTCTCTAAGTCTATAATATATAACTAAACCATTGTTGTATGTAAAGTAAATAAGGTTTTTAAAATGTTTAAGAAGCTTCACTTAAAGTTAAATTAAAATGCAGAACCCCCCAGACCGGTGGCCAGGACCCAAGCAGTGTGGAGTGCCACTGAAAATCAGCTCGCGTGCTGCCTTCTGCACATGTGCCATAGGTTGCCTACCCCTGGGCTAGCTCTTCAATGTGATAGGGGATATTAGCTTTTTCTCTTGCTATGGCCATATAAAACCAAGACACACTTCTCCAGGCATGTTTATAAGAGCAGCTGACATAAAGAAGAAAATCTGCAAGATACTGCTGATGTTTATTAAAAAGCATTGTAAACAAACAGGAGTGACGCCTGTCTCATTCAAATCACTCCTAAGAATCCAGTTCTGCCAGATTGCCCGTAATAATAGGAGTGTTTACACTAAATAAATGTATGTTTATTAAAAATAATTAAAAAACTACATCTGAACCCTCAAGTTGTAGGTTTACCTAAAGTGAATAAATAGTCATTGCCTCTCTGTGAGGTCCCTCATTTAGGTCCTAATCCCATAAACATTTACCCATATGTTTAATTTTACATGCATAAGTGATTGGAGTATCAAGGACAGAGACTGTAAGCTCTTTGGAAAAGGGATCTGGTTTTAAATGGTTTTTCTGAAGCACCTAATACACTTGTGGACACTCCAAAATAATGAATATTGTCTATTAACTCAGATTGAAGTCTACCTCTCGATTTCTCCCCTGGCTTCCGATGGGTCTTCCATCTCATTCCCTCCACTGACCATGACATCACAGTTAAACTTTTTGTTTTCTGAAAATTCTCTGACCTCCTTTTTTACCATGCATGCACACAGCTGTGAACTCTAAGTTCTTCCCCTTCTGCCATCTAACTGGGTTCACCCAATCATTCCCCTTTCTCATTCATACCCCACAATTTCATGTATTCTGTAATGATCTCAAGAATTGAGATAACAAAAATGCATTAAAAAAACTCCTCCAAGTGATTTGCTGCACTGGACTTCCCAATGCATCCTGTCTTCTCTAGGTCTGCTTGAGTTAGGTTATAAGATCTTTGTGATAGGGACTGGGCATCATTGTAGGTCTTTATAAATAATTACATAGTAAACAAATAATAGCAGGAGTTTTGCTTGAGTAAGAACTGCTAGATTGAGTCGAACTACACATCACTCAGTACCTGGGTTGTGATCTTGACAAAATGTAAGCAAAAAGTAGAGAATATTTATTCCTCTTCCCACTCTTCCATTCTCCCTTGGCTTCCTTGAGAAACACTGGCAAAAGACTATGAAATCTAGCTTCTGGGTGTACATCTCCTAGCAGGGGTCCATAAAAGGTGCACAGGTCTATTGGAAACAGCTCCATAGCCTGGGTAGTAGAATTCCTCCCACCTGCCCTTTGAACATCTTTCCAGTGCCCCAGCCAGGTATGCAATCAATGCACTGATATGAGAATTTATCCCTAAATCTCTGTTTCAAACTATAACCCAATAAAGCATACACCTGTTTTGGCCCTATTGCCCTGCAAGCTGAAGATACTGTGTGATTATATCAAGTTTTGAAGACAGGTGGGCCACATCTGTGCAGAAGCCAGAAGTGAAAGCAAGAGTCACCAGTCAGTCCCCTTTGTGGTTGAAGATGTGCATTAACTCCTTGGTCCATGACAAGTGAACCAAATGCAATAGGATGGCAATGGACACCAGCTTTCAACCCCCGCCTCACTGTTGCTACCATGTTGAATTAACTAAACAAACAATCAGTGTGCCAGTATTTAACAAGACTATTCTCAGTCACTACCCCTTTTAAGACACTATGTGAGAGCCACACTAAAGGTTCCCCTAACTGCACCAAGTAAAACTCTTCCGTGTGGTAGGTGAGAAAACGTGAGAATTTGAAGGAATTAGGGGAGCAGATGCTTATAGCAAAGTCCTAGGGTCAGTCCATGAGTGACAATGCAATTTAAATGCAAGACAATTTAAGGGCTAGCTCTCGTTCAAGATTACATGGCAATCACCAATATGAGCTGTGCCACAAATGGATAAATAAATATAACCTGGTGAGATGCATATGAGGAGAGGTTTTATTTCTCTCTGCTAAATGTGCATGTGAAGAACAGAGGTTTAATTTGGGTCAGGAGTTGTTATATTTTTGAACTGATGAGTTCAGAAGTTGCTTTGGTTTACAGGGGAGATCAGCTGTCTGAAAATTAATGAATAAATTCCATCAACAGGATAGCAATTGCTTGCTCAGTTGATAGGGCAGTGACCTAATGCTTTTGTTGGCACTTCATTTGATGCTGGAAACAGCTGTATATTTATAGATTCACAACACATCCTCCTCCAAGGCTATTTCTTTTGCTCTTCAGGTATGATTCCCTATCCTGACCTAGAAATGTTTTAAAGGATGAAAAACGGTCGCAGTCAGTCTGCCACAACAAGCTTTAAATACGGATAAAGTATGAATTCCAGGTCAATACAGAGGACCACACAACATGTTCTTGCAAGATTTTGGGCCCAAGTGGGTGGAAATTTAATGAAACCCAAAAAAACCCAAAACCAAAAATTTTTTTACAAGATTTCCACCGTACAAGGTACAGAAAATCTTGGGAGATAACTGGATTTCTGGGGAACTTGATTTCTGCTACTTAGGTTTAAAATCTCATGAGTGCTCTCCTGGCAGCATAAGCACTCCACCTCAGCGAGAAGTGGAAGCTATGTTGGCAGGAAAGCATCATGTTGGGACAGCACAAAACCTGCATTGCTCAGGGGAGGGGGGATTTTTCACACCCCTGAGTGATGCAAGTTATATCGACTTAGGCTGTAGTATAGACCTGCCTGAAGTCTGCCTGGGAATCTCCATGTCTTGCTTTGTATTTCCCAAAAGAGGTGGAGCCGACTTTACCAGGTGAGCAGTTTCACCATCAAGACCACCTTGGATAGACAGACAGACAAATGTTCCGCATACCATTACTGGAAAGCAGGTCTGTGACCTTAAAAAAAAAAAAAAAAAGGTAATATGTGGAGATATGCCAATCTCCTAGAACTGGAAGGGACCTTGAAAGGTCATCGAGTCCAGCCCCCTGCCTTCACTAGCAGGACCAATTTTTGCCCCAGATCCCTAAGTGGCCCCCTCAAGGCAAAGGAGTAACTCCTTGTGAACTCACAACCCTGGGTTTAGCAGGCCAATGCTCAAACCACTGAGCTATCCCTCCCCCAAATCTTATCACTCACGAGGGAGCACTGATTGGGTTAATGGATGATCTTTGTTTACTAGTAGTTCATCCACCTGGCTAAACTTTTATTTGCCTAAAATTCATCATTGTTATTACTGTGTATTGCAGGCACAGATTTTATGAGATGCATGTCATGTGCTGTTAATTATGCTCTTTATATGCACAACAGCCTGGCTAATATCCACCTCCTAGAGCCAACCCTACTGGTTATCTAAGTGTACGTCTACACTGCTGCTGGGAGGTGTAATTCCGAGCTTGTGTCAAAACACCTACTACTCTTGATGCAGCTAGCAGGCCAAAAATTGCAGTGTGGCCTTGGTGTTGTAAGCGGTGGCTTGGGGTAACTGCCCAAGTATGACTCTGTCCTAGGTATGTACGCAGGTGGCTAGCCTGCGCTGCTGCCCATGCCTCTGGGACCACACTGCTATTGTTAGCTCGCTAGCTTGATCAGAGTGAGTATGTGTATGCTTATCTGAGCTTAGGGTGACCAGATAACATGAGTGAAAAAACAGGACAGGGTGGGAGGTGGGGGTAATAGGTTGCCTATATGAGACAAAGCCCCTAATATCGGGAGGTTCCCAATAATACCAGGATGTTTGGTCACACCACTCACCTGGTTATTACACCTCCCAGCTGCTGCATGCCCTCAGAGACGAATATTTTTACATATCCTGAGGTAGTTATTTTCCTAATACCCCCTTCTCTTAAAATACAGAGGTACTTGAGAATGCTCTGGAGTAATGTAATGTAGAGAGGCGTAATGAAGAGGAAACATCTGGTGTAAACAAACTAATGGAATTAAATCCACTTGCAGCATAGCAGAATTTGGCCCCAATATGCATTAGACATGGAGTCCAGTTACAATGCCAAATATACACTTCCCAATACTTTCACCTTACTGCTCCAATTGGGCTGGATTCTGATCTCACTTAGGGCTTTTTGCCATGCAGATCTGGTTGAACTGACCGTGCGAGTTTAAACCGATTTAGTTACACTGGCTGCGTGGACACTTATTTTAGAGTAAACCAGGCTTATGATGATTTAGCTTAAGTTGATTAGAAACAGGTTTAAACTAAATCAAAGTAAGCTGCTCATATTGAAATAAGCGTGGCCACATGGGCATTTGCACCAGTTCAACTAAACAAGTGCAAGAGTGTGTGTGTGAAGACAAGGCCTTACATCTTTTTTACAATAGTGTAACTCCATTGTTTTCAAAGGAGTTACTTCTGATTTACACCAGTCTAAGGAGATCAGATTCAAGATTTATCAGAGCTGCATACTTTCAGCACAGCTTGATAGTGCAGAGTGCTGGGCAATGAGAAAGCATGACATGTCCAGACTGTCTTCATTCCATACAACCTGCCCCAGAAAAATCCTCCATATCTTTTGGCCCAGAACAATCTCAAACCAAGTTCTATTGACACAGTGCAGCCAAGAGGATCTGAGCACCATCATTACCAGGAGATATTGGAGACGGATCAGTCATGTGCTTCGGATGGAAACTGATTCCATCATCAGAGTAGCAATAAGATGGACACCTGAAGGCAAGCGAAAACGAGGCCACCCGAAAACAACATGGTGAAGAGCTGTGGAAGCCAGGCTGAAAAACCTGGGGCACAGCTGGGGAAGCATTGAAAGACTTGCCAGAAACAGACAAGAGTAGAGGAGCTTTGTCAGTGCCGTGAACGCCAGCGGCATAATAGGAACATGATGATGATGACGAAGATGAAGGAGATCAGAATCATGACTTTTACTGTCTATCACACTACCACGGTTTTCATTCACTCTGCTCCTTCTCTCTTCTCCTTTACACACACACACACACACACACACACACACTTCCAACAATCCCTCCTAGCTGCTTTTTATCATCTTCAGCCACCATATCCTCACTTAACTGTTATCCAGTGTCATGTCTGGTCTATGTTTAATTAATACCTTGTCTTATGCACAAATTTACAACGGTTTTAGTGGGTCAGTTTTAAAACACTCCTTATCTATTAATTATTAGTAGTAGTTATATTACAGTGATCCCAAAAGGCCTGGGCCCCCTTGTGGTAGGCCCTGTAAAAGCATCTACTAAAGAGATGGCTTCTATCTAGAGTTTACAAGCCAAGTACAAAACTATAGACAGGTCTGGGAAAGGTACTGAGAGTGTCACAGCTCAATACAAGGTGGAACAGATTTGAAGGGACCATTCAAGGTGAAGTGGCCCATTAACAACCCTCCAGTCATGAGGAAGGAAGGAAAGAGGTGGGGTGGGGTTGTTAGTGGATTAGATTGTTTTAATAAACCATCAATCTAGCGTCTCTATATAGGGGATGAGTTTTAGGCTTTGTTTACACCAGCACTTTTGTCTGTCAGGGGTGTGAAAAAACACACACCCTGACCAACCTAAGTTTCGCTGAAAAAAGCACCGGTGTGGACAGTGCTATGTCACGGGGAGACGCTCTCCCAACAACATAGCTACGGCCGCTCGTTGAGGGTGGCTTAATTATGCTGGCAGGAGGGCTCTCCCCCATCAGCATAGAGCAGCTACCCAGGAATCCTTATGGTGATGCAGCTGTAAGGTCTGTAGTGCAGACATAGCCTTAGCGACTAGCAAAGCTATGAATATAGGCTCCCAGGCTCTGAAAGTGTTGTGCAGGTTTGCTCTAAGGATGAGGACTGATAAGTCAGATATTGAGTGATCACTTTGAGAAAAGTGTTTGCCCACAGGTAATGGGGTGTTTTTGTCTTACTTTCCTGTGTGAGTTCATTTGAGAGCGTAGTGATTGTCTGGTTTCATCCACATAGTTGTTAGTGGGGCACTTAGTGCTCTGGGTGAGGTATGGTACAAGTTGTGATAGGCACGTGCAAGACCCATGGATCTTGAAAGGTGCTTTGTGGGGGGTATTGATTCTTGTAGTAGTGGAGATATGTCTGCAGGTTTTGCATCTGCTGTTCTGGCAGGGTCTGGGGCTGCTTTGAGTGTGTGTGTCCAGGTCTGTGGGGAGCTTGCTTTTGATGATGAGCTTGAAGAGGTCCAGGGATTGTTTGAAGGCTAGAAAAAGGGGGTCAGGAAAGATTTCTTTCAGGATGGGATCCCCATCAAGTATGGGTTGTAGTAGTTTGAGGATACCTGTATGGGTTCCAGCGTGGGGTGGTAGGTGAGAACCAGGGGTGTGCGGTCAGAGGGGATTTTATTTCTGTATTGTAGTAGGTTCTCACTGGGTATTTGGGTGGCCCGTTCCATTGTACAATCTACTTCTCTGGTGGAGCGTCCTTTCTTGGTGAAAGCGGTTTTGAGTGTGCTAAAGTGTATATGCCAGAGACGCTTGGGTTAGGACTTATTACAACAAACACCCCCCTCCCAGCTGCCTTTCCCCCACCTCCCTTTTCCTCCCCATGACAAGGGGTGTTGGCAGGTTACTTCACCTTGAATAATCCCTTGAAGTATGTTCGCTACTTATGCTAAACCATCTGTTGCACCTTGTACTGAGCTGTGACAGTGAGTAATTTCCCAGACCCGAGGAAGAGCTCTGTGTAAGCGTGAACATTTGTCTCTCTCACCAAGAGAAGATGGTCCAATAAAAGATATCACCTCCATCTCTTCGTAAATTTACAGAGCAGTATGAGTGATTTTACCATAACCTGTCTACACACAAAGTTTAAGTCACATGTCAATAAGGAGTTAAAAGTTGCAGAGCAGTTGTTCACGGGCAAAGACATGGCAGGTATGTGGTTAACAATGTGTTAATTTGGTAGTTGCCTGGGATCAGAATTAAGTACTTTGGATGTGCTAGATGTAATCAGAACCATGGTAAGCACTGAATAGAAATGAAGGCGAGTTGAATGTGTAAATTTGTTTGCTGTAATCTGTTACATACGGTCATATGTTCGTGCTACCAAACAGACTAAAAAACAAGAAGAATGACAATGGATAATTGTAATTATCACGCAGACATTGCTGTATGTGGATAATTAGTCATGTGGTATCTCAGGTCACTGACTGGTTGAGGGATCCTATTTCAGAACTTTTATTTACTTTGCCAAAGGGATTCACCATCCAGGCTTTTTTTTCCCTAAACATTATGACCACCTACTGCTTCAGCACACAAGTCTCTTTTAAATTGCTTCTTGGCACTCAAGGTCTGCTAAAGGGGTCCCTGTGCTATCCTGCTGAGCCTTGAGGTGTGATTACAGTAGCGGAGGATGCAAAGATAACTAGTTCTGTTGCACGTTGCTCCTTGTTGCCTGTAGCACCCATGCCATGTTGCGGCATGTCAATTCTCAAAGGACAAACTGGGCTTAGCCAGGTCAGGGCTTGGTTGGGAGGCCTCCAAGGAGCACCTAGGGCAGCAGACTTCCCAACCTTTCCCACACCATGACTTCCCTCTCCACCTAGCCATAAAGCAAAGGAGGGTGTCACAACTGTCTGAAACCTGTTCACAATCTGCCTTGGGGGTTGCAGCCCCCAACTGGAGTACAATAATCTAGATGGTGTTGGTGACCTAGTACGGGGCACTCCTCTCTGATTCACTACTGAACTCAGTGACCCAGCATGGCTTTGGGGGTCCATCTTTCACATCACACTTATGGCCCTGAAATGCCTAAAACTCTATTTAGGTTCCAAAATACAGACAGCCTGATTTTCAAGTATGCGGAGCATGTGGAATTCCCATTGGCCTCACTGGGACTTGTACGGTGCCTAAATAAGGATTTGGGATCTTAATTTAGGCATTTGGGTTTGAAAGCTGTAGCCATTAGTTTTCGGTTCTCTTGGAGGCGTTGGAAAAGGCTGACTTCGCAAACAAAACCTTGGGGCTCCAGTTTGGCTTATTTGGCTGTGCAAGGCTTTGAAATCTCCCTGCTTGGCTCTGAGGACATCCAGGAAATCTTTAGAAGCTTTGTTGGCTCGCACCTCACGGCTATACTCCATTACAGGTTAGGAGGAAAAATATTTAGGTTGTATTTGGAAACTCTTGGCAGATTTGTGACAGAAATAAACTTCAAACTAATTTTTCCCTTTACAACCTCCATAAGAATATACTGGAAACAATTATAACTGCCTGCCTCGATCATCCATTACTGAGATTCTCAACACTCTAGCTAATAGCAGTTCCAGCAAACAGGTCGGCGCAGTCCAGAACCAACATGTTGCAGCTATTGAGAAGTTGTACGCCACATGCAGAGAAGGCTAAAAAATATGATCTGTGCCAAAGAAACGTAGCTGATGGAACATGGGAATTAGGAACAAAACCAAAATTTGTTGCTGGGTTCCCTGTGACCCGAAACACAGCAGCATAGCCAAGCTGACACTGTCCTGGTTTCCACTTGTTGCGTCTGATAATTAATGTATGAATTGAATCCATTTCTGCCAGGTAGGGAGTCCAACTTCCCCTTTTGCCTCTGCTTCGCTACTCCTTTAAGTCCATGGTCTGTGGTGAATGTTATTCACCTGCCTAGCATTGAGCACGGTGGAGTTGCATTGGCTAAACACCTGGTTTAAAGAACAGACCTTTTTGGCCATCCACCTCTACACTAGGGCAGTGTAGCGGGGTGGCCACCCCACTCCTGCCTGGAGGGATTAAAACAGCCCTGGAGAGGGCTACAGCTGGGAAAGAAAGGCTGATTGGGGGAAGCAGCCACAGGTGAGGCCATGCCCCAACCTGAGGGCCACAGACAGACAGACATTCTCTCTAGCCTCTTGAGAGAGAAGGGCCTGGCTGCCTGGGAAGCTGAGGCGGGTACCTGGGGTGGAGCAGGGCTGGGGAAGGGCAGAGGGAGCTGCGGAGCTCCAGCCTAGCAAAGCCCCAGGCTGCAGGCCAAGCTATGGGCCACAAAAGGGTACCCTGTACCCTCCACTTCCCTCCCCCCACCCATCCACTTCAGGCCCTGATTCGGGCCAACACTTAAGCATGTGCTTGCCTCTAAGCATAAGTTGCTTGAGTCCTCTCGGCCTCAATGGAACTTAAGCATAAAAATGTGCTTAACTTTAAGTTTGAGTGCTTTTCTGAATCAGGGTCTTAGTGAACAAACGGAAACCTGCCCCACAGATCCAAAACGGGGAGAGGCACAGAAAGGGGATGTGCTGGTCCTATCTTGCTTCCAACCCCACGGAAGCCCTGCTACGAGTGCTACATGGGTTGCTGTCACAAAGGACTTTGAGCTTCCTTCTGATTGAAAAAGGCAGCACCTACAACATACCAACACCCCCTAGCACAATAGTTCCCAAACTTTTGTATTGGTGACCAGGGCCACCCAGAGGATTCCAGGGGCCTGGGGTCTTCGGCGGCGGGGGGCCCCTGCTTTGGCGGTAATTCGGCAGCGGGAGGTCCTTCCGCTCCGGGACCTGCCGCCGAGATGCCCTGAAGACCTGCGTCGGGGGCCCCCCGCCGTCGAATTACCGCCGAAGCGGGACCTGCCGCTGAGATGCCCCGAAGACCCGCGGCGGTGGCCCCCCGCCGCCGAATTACCGCTGAAGACCCAGCTGCACTTCGGCGGCGGGTCCCACTTCGGCAGTAAGGACCCCCAGCCGCCGAAGACCAGGAGCGGAAGAAGCTCCGGGGGCCCGGGCCCCACGAGAGTTTTCCGGGGCCCCCGGAGTGAGTGAAGGACCCCGCTCCAGGGGCCCCGAAAAACTCTCGTGGGGGCCCCTGCGGGGCCCGGGGCAAATTGCCCCACTTGTCTCCCCCGGGCAGCCCTGCTGGTGACCCCTTTCACATCGCAAGCCAGAGTGCGACCCCCCCCGCCCATAAATTAAAAACACTTTTCAATATATTTAAACACCATTATAAATACAGGAGGCACAGCGAGGCTTGGAATGGAGGCTGACAGCTTGCGACCCTCCCATGTAATAACCTCATGACCCCCTGACGGGTCCCGACCCCCAGTTTGAGAACCCCTGCTAGCACTGTGTGTGTGTGTGTGGGGGGGTCAGTTCACTGCCGACACAGAAGAGTGCTACCTATTGAGTTGCTAACGTATCTCCCTGTAGCACATAGATGTCCCTTAGGAATCTCCTCATCTTGCCCCTTGCTTAGGGCTGGTCCACACTGGGGGGTGGGGGAAATCGATCTAAGATACGTGACTTCAGCTACACTATTTGCATAGCTGAAGTCGAAGTATCTTAGTTTGACTTATCTGGCCATCCTCACGGCATCAAGTCGACTGCCGCGGCTCCCCCATCGACTCCGCTTACGCCTTCCACCGAGATGGAGTACGGGCGTTGATTCGGGGATCGATTTATCGCATCTAGACGAGATGCGATTAATCGCATAATCATCTAGCCCAGCTATATTAATCTGACAAGATGCGATAAATCGATCCCCAATAGATTGATTACTATCTGCCGATCCGGCGGGTAGTGTTGACGTGGCCTTAGTCTTTGATGGGCTCAGAGCACAAAGTGATGTGTCTGTGGTGGGAGGCTGATTGCTCAGATAGTGGGATGCATAATGTCATAATAAGTCATACCAAGCTATTAAGAACAAAAGGCTTTGTTGAGCATATTCCTGTTGGCATTTGTTCATCTCCATGTTCTCTCTAGTACCCCAGCAATGCTCGCTAAACTAAATGGATTATCTGGATTTTCATTAACAAGCACTCAGACAACTAACAGCCAAATGCTAAATTCTTAGAGATAGAGAGTTCATTGTTTCTTTAAGCATGTTGCTGATGTTTAGCTTTCAAGGACATGTACATACCTATCCGTTGTTAAAAGGCGCACTAAAATGGCAGAGCAACTGTACAGCAGAGGAGAAAGTGTCCATAATTTTTTATTAGCTCCCAGAATAATAGCATCTGAAATTATTTCCTATTGCCTGGTCTAATGCGAGGTGTAACCACAATGGGGATAGGTGGTGGTTTACTGCAATCGCCTTTTGTTTAGAAGCCTTGTTGAAATTTAGAATCCTGATAACTTACAAATTAGCTGAAGTATTCTCTGTATTACTTGTTTAGCTTTTGGGTCACTACAGTTCCTTGAATTTCTACCATGCTGGCCTAGGTTATGAAAACGAAACTATAAAGCCAGAGCATTGAGTGTAGTATTCTTTCTCCATTGTACACTATCAAGTAACATAATTCTCCCAACATGTTCTTATTCCTACTTTATTTCACAAAAGATCATGAAATGGTTTCATCTTGGTCACCACACACACACACACACGTAAATCATCTAGCCCAGCTATATTAATCTGTTTTTAAAACACTTCATGTCTTTTTAAAAACCCATTCTTTAGTGCTGAAAGGTGAAACTCATTTGGTGCACCAGGAAGAGAATGCAAAATCTCCACAATGTTTGTGCAGCGTGAAATATGGTCTGCTTTCCACACTAGCTCCAAAAGGCTGCATGAAAGGTTTCTTGTGCTAAAGAAAGTGTTTTGGGCCATGCCAGTTTAATCTGTAAGGTTCTGGGTTTTCACAGCCAGGAAAACAGAGATTAGAGAAGGGAAAGAAAGAAAAGAAAATACTGTAGTAATTTTAATATTTTGAGTACAATTTGTTGTGCAGATGTCTTTGAAGTGTCAGATAGAAAATAAGGTATGTGCTGGAGAAAAGGACACATTTGCACATTAGAAAGACCTTATTGATAAGAAATTAGTGTTGAAAAGCCAGCTTCCTGACTGAAGCTGCAAGCAGGAACATGTATCCTATAATTCAAACTTTTGAGTATTGGTTATTTAACTCTCTTGCAGGATGATACTTGGGGAAAAAAATCATTGTTCCACTCAAAGTTAATAGGTCTGTTACTTTACATAAATTCTCTAAATAAAGTTGTTGTGTTTGTAGTAACTAATGAAAAATCTGGAGGCAAACAAGAAACAAACTGCTATTTTTAAAAATCAAGCACTGAATTCAGCTACATGCGCAGGCTGGCAGAACTGTATGGTTTATTTCAGGTACTTCACAGCACTCCTATAATGGATGGGTTGAAGTGAGAGTCAGGAGTGGCTAATGTAGATTTATTTTCTCAGAGTACATAATGTGTATAAAAATTGTACAGATTTTTATTGTATCCCTCCTTCCCCACTCTCTCTGTCGCTTAGTCCCTCAGTGGGGTAGGGCATTATCACCTTGACCACTGTGCACGTATGTTATAGCCCACTCTCCGTCCCTTCATTATTTGCCTTTGGGGCAGAGGCGGTGTCCTCCTTTCTATTTGTACAGCACCTAGCACAAAGCCCTGATCAGACCTGGGGCCTTTGTGCACTACTGCAACACAAATCAGACTTATTGGCTGAACCTACCTTAGGACAGGACACAATTACCCAGCAACTACTGAGAGTGGATAATACCTTTTTGTGGGAGTCAGATCAGTCATACAAAATATTTTAAAGGATACTGAAAGTGTGATTGACAAAAGGAGAAAGGTCCATATAGAATTCCAAAGACTGCTTAGTATTAGCATGTGTTGGAGACAGTATGTTAACATAATGGAGCAGATTTCACTCACTGAGGGTTATATGCAATGTAAATCAAAGCAGAATTCAACCCTTTATGCCTAACTTAATTTAGGAAAGTAATGATGTTATACTTTAGTTTCCATCAGAGGTTTCAAGTTTGTTGCTTTCATCTGGTTACTCACAGGGGCTAATACCAATAACTAATATCCACTTAATTGAATAGTATTGATTAAGGAAAGAGAATACACATTGCTTTATAATTTGATCCAGTCTCTCAGCTATAGACTACACGCCCATTGACACAGCGGTTTATAAGGCACTAAAATAGCATCTGAATATAGATTAGGGAAAAGAGGCAAAATTTTGTAAGTGATGGATTCAAAATGAGTGAAGAACAGGAAGGCTAAAGACCCTAGTTAGACCAGCCTTTCAGGGTGCTAAACAGAAGGGACATGGGGGAGGGGGGCAGGGTCATTTAGGGGGAAAAACTAGTTTCACCATGTGTCTGCAGTTTAAAGGAAATGTGTAGCTAAATGCAGGTGTGACCTAAATCCTTTCAGCATGCTGTTAACCAATAGTGTGGGTTATGGTAGGTATTCTAGAAAAAGGAATATATGCTGGAGCTGTGTCAGTCAAAGATGTGGTGAAGGTCAAGATATTCAAAATTCAAATATGGAGTAAAATCTTCAAAAGTGCTTACGTGCCTTAAGACCTTAAGTCCCATGTTCAGAAGTGATTTAGGCTCTTAGCAGCTTACATCTTTTTGAAATTCAAGCGTTTAAGTCCCCTTTGAAAAAGTGACTTATGCACACATTGATGACTTTGAACAATTTCCCCCTGGTGTTTACATATGTTAAGGGTAGCATTATCTCCTGCAATGTAATACTATTACTGCATATAATCAGAAGTTAATAGTAGCATGGCTCCATTGAAATGTTCCTATATCTTGCAGAGGCACTCCGTTTGAGCCTGTTATCATACTGAGCACAGGATAGTTTTATAGGGGCTGCAATGTAATGTAACAAACGAACACTTTAGGGCAGGCCTGTTTCCTGTCAGATAAAGAAATAACAGCGCTTGTCCAGAGATATTCCTGTTGAGCAGAGCCTGCAGCAGCAGAACAATGAGAGCATACAGTAGCGGGGCTCTCAGGTTGGTTTAATTAGTTGGGGTTGTGGTCACAATGCAGTAGTTTGGGCTGGAGTTTCCTTCCATTATACCTGTCATTTGCTTTAACATGTCGTTTCTTATTTGTCCGTCCCCACCCCTCTTTTTTTTTTTTTTAAAGTATAGGGCTATGTCCTTCATAATAATTTCCCCTTTAGCACCTCACAAGGACTGAAAGCACCTTTACTTCCTAACAACTGGAAGTAGCACTCTGGACCCTACAATTATCTATCAGACTTCAGGGCCCTTCGTTCTCAAAAGCTTTAACGGGGAGCTTGAGTACCTCAGATCAAAACGACAGGCATGTTCCAAATAGAATCCATTCCTGCTGGATTTGTGGCACATAACCCTCCTTTAAACCGGGTATGTTTATGGCTTAAATAGTGGTGCTTTTGAAAACAGAACACCCAAATCTGATAGGGGTATGATTTCATGAGGACTTTAAAATACCCCATAGAAATACATAAGGACTATAATTTAAATGGAATATTTGACTATTTCAGCAATACAATCTGTAATTTAGCTCTAAGCAGTGAGAGTGAGGTATCGTTAGGCACCCGACATCCCAACCAACTCAAACACAAGCCACATAATAAACAGCATTCACTCCACAATGCATCCCAAAGGTCTTATTGTTATGGCCACAACATGCCAGCATGCTTTTTAAAAAAAAACCAAATGGCTACTGCTCTACATAACCTCCAGAGGTGTTCTCTCATTTGGCAATCATTTCCCATGGTTTGAATCTACACCAATTCCTCGCCCACTGTACATACAGGGATACGGTGTTATACTTTTAAAATCCCACTGGCAGGAAGTTATATGGACTTGAATGCTACAATACCAATTTCAACCAAAAAAAAAAAAGTCGTCCTGCTGTTGTAAGGAGTCACTGGATCGGGGAAGAGGCCACACTGGTGCAATTTCCTAAGCTCTAAACTGCCCCAAAAGAGTTTCTTGGGGGGCCTCTAAGTTTTCTCATGATCAGGCTCAACAGAAAGGAGAATTGTTTTGGAAAGTTTGGACAACTTGGGGCAACCCGTTGTGGAATAATTATAGGCCTGTAAAAAATACATGCACTTCTGGAATTTAAGATTTTTAGGCCATAGATATATATTTTACTTCACTGAAGTCTCATAGTAAAATACACTTTGAAGAGTCAGGCAACATGACTGTATAAAATAGATACTTTTCTACAGCTAAATCTGCCTGCATGACCATTAGAGAAGCTCAATATTAAAACTGTTCCATTCACTCATCCTGCAATGTTTCTGTCCTTCAATCCACACTTACTTGAGCAATTGTGACGCAGTATTTAAAACTACATTAATCTCTGCACATATTGCCAGGCAGACTCATGACAGAACACCCAAATCCCATTTCATTATGTGGTGGGAAATGCGGTCTCAAACCCATGTCATCTAGTTTTCAAGGCTAAGCCAGTTTAGACTTGGGTAATGTTTACATGGGTTATGAGCTGAGAATTCCCAGGTCCAGATTCTGATTTCAGACACACCAGTGTATATCTACAGTAACTCCACTGAAGTCAAACATGCACCTCTGAACGATTCCTTCTTGCTCAAGGCTTTTTTGACCTATGCCAGCAAATAATTACAGTACCTCCCACATAAATTTCCCTGTCCTGGCTAATGGGTAGGGGGTGGAGCCATGACTCGGCTCATCCCTGGCTCACTCCCTGCACACCTGCTCCTGCACGTTTGCTTCAGGCAACACACGCAGGGGTGGAAGTGGGGGCAGTCCTCTTGTGCCAAGTCAAAAATCGAGCCCTTGAGGAGGCGCTGTATTGGGCAACTAGGAAAGCATCCAGTCTCAGTGAAGTGTGCTAGTGTGCTACAGTATCTACAGTTCAACTCCCAATGCTCTTCGATACAGCAATCCATGCCACATAGCCAAAAGATCTTTGCAATCTGTCAGTACAAAGAACAAAATAAACAAGACCTTTTATTGCACTGATACACTATTGAAGAGAGACACTGTGTCTGGCGCCAGCCCAAACCAGCAGAATAATGAATATTTAACTAAAAGTTTGAATATTTACCCAGTGGAGCCCTGTTTATGTTAAACTACTATTTAAGTGGGCTTGGAACCAGCAAAATGTTGGGGGTGCGCCAGTTCTGGTTGGGTGCGAAAACTTCCGGCATCGTGCCCAAAATTTTCGCAGTAGCAAAAGAGGAATTCTTGTGATTGAAAATGCCTGAAAACTCCCTTTAGGCCCCAGAGGTGCCATCTCAGTGAACTCTGTTTACATAAGTAAGTTGGATAAGCCATGGGAAAAACAGTCATTGAATGATATGCTGAGGTTTAAAAAGGAAAACACAAAGAAGAACTTTAAACTAAGTTCAAACTACTACATATTAAACAACGTTTATTGACGGTCCATCATCAGTGGCTGATTGCCCTTATGGAAAAGCCCTGTAGGATATAGCAGAAAATGAGAAATGATGAAGAATGACTCAAAGCAAGTATTTGAAAGGAATGAAGACTTCTTAATGAAGAAGGGTATCCCTGTGATAGAGTTCTATAGGATGGTCACAAAAAACCCAAACCAAACCACAAAACACTTTAGAAAGGATGTTCTCCTCTGTTAAACCATAGGGGTGAAATCATGGCTCCACTGAAGTCAATGGGAATTTTGCCAACATCATCAATGGAGCCAGCATTTCAGCTTACACGTTTCTGGAATAATTTCTATGGTATGCTAGAAGATTTTGTAGAATCCGCTTGGTTACACATCTATTAAATTTGCATAAGTGTGTGCGTGTGTAATTGGAAAGTGATACATGATTCTATTCTCACTTAGCAGATCTACCATCTGGAAAGATGCTACAATGTGGAACCCACCTCCACTATAGAAAGTTGGTGGAGTGATTCCAAAACAAGCAACAAGGTGGAACCCCAGTGGAGCACCTCAAAGGACCTTTTAAAAATAGGTCTTGAGGCCCAGATCTCATGGCTTTCCCTCAGCTGGTGATGAGGTGGTTCCCCAAGCTAAAATGCAGCTCTTTCCGGCAATAGAAACAAACCAACCAGAGTTGCTCACTGTAACCAGACTTGACTTTCACCTAAAGTCTCAGTATTCCACCCTTAGAGCTTAAGAGTGAGCAGGCTGCTCTGCTCAGGAAATTGCACAGAGCTCAGTTTAAAACTGCAGCAGTCAGAGAATGCTAAATAACCCTTCTGCCTTTCTTTTCCTGGAGAGGCTGGCTCCGTGAGGGCTGAGTTTCCAAAGAGCTTGTGTGTGTGTGCGCAACCCTGAAATGTGTGCACGCAAAGTGGGTAGCTGCCCATACAAAATGCCAACTGGGGATTTTTTCCTCCTGGAAACACATGCCCACAGATTCATCATTTGTGTTTCCAAGAGACCTTTTGAAATCCATCCCTTGAAAAGTTTTCTTGGAGTCTTGCAGCCTAAAGTACTTACACATCCTAGAGAGAGTACATGACATTTTACTGTGCAGAGCAAGCTAAGAAATATACAGGCCAGTTACAGAGCAGCTAACAGTGGTTAACCAAATCTCCCAGTAAAATGGAGCCTTGTCAGCCTCCCCTGACAGAGTATGCCATGCATTGCTCCCTGATTTCCCCTGCATCAGTTCTGTTATTCACTGTACCGTACTAGTGTCAGATACCTTCTGGTGGGATGCAGTATTAAAAAAAGCTTCACTTAGCAAACTTTTCTTCAAGACTGGGTGTTCATAGCAAAAAATAAAAATAAAATTAATATAATCTAAAAATAAAAGGAAAAATTGCCCATCGTGGGATTCAGCCCAGTTCTATGAATCTCAATTTCCCCTTTTTTGAGTCTCTCCTTCAAACTAATCACTTGGGCAAAATAAAGGGGAGCTGGGCTGGTGTTAACATCTTGTTCTCCAGGAAACAGGCGATGTCCTGGTCCTCTGGCTCTGGGTTCCAACATATCGCTGCACAAGTTACTGATTCAGAGATGGTTACCATAGTCCACAAGTGTAGCAGAAGCACAAGGTTTAGTGTCCCTTAATACTTTGCTTGATTTTCTTTACTGAAGGGTGACTGTGCCACAGCCATTGCTTTTTCCACTTCTATTTAGGAGTGAAATGTTACTTTCATTACTCGCTTTGCTTTTTGGAAAGCCTGCCACTTTTGGTGCGAAGAACAGAAGAGGATTTTGCTCGTAGGATTCAGATGGGTGAGTCTTTGGGCTTAAACCAGGATTAAAAAAAACAGAAACTAGTTACTTTCCCAGAAGGAAAAACAAACAGCTCAGTTTCCGCTGACTCGGAGTTGCAAAAATGCATCCTGAATTCTAGAGTGCTTGGTAAAATACTGTGGTGGTAAATAGCACAAGGAGTTCGTTTAGAAATAGCAGTGTAAATACACAGTCTAATGGACCAGTTTGTTTCAGGTTTTCTGTGGTTCAGTCTATCTCCTTTAGTTAACATGCTACTAAAAACTTGAAGTTTAAGGTCAACCTGAGGCCGCGCGTGCTTGATTGGTTGATTATGCCATGTAAACAAGTGCGGCCGTGCCGTATAACAAAGCCGGTCCCACTCACTAACTTTGTTGCTGAGACATGGGGAGCCAAAGAAAATAGACCCGTCAGATGGCTTGGGCAATTAGTCAGTAGCAGAAAAAAAATGTGGTTCTGAAGTCTGCGCACACACATCCATGATAAACACAAAGTGACTAAAACAATGGAGCTAAGTAGTTAGTATTTATTTTATTATCTATATGGTGATAGTATCTAAAGTCCCTACTGGACTTGGACAAGACACTGTATAAAGCATATTTTGAGAGCGAATAACAACAGTATCTTCTAAAAAAGTTTGGTAAGATGTCATCATGCCCATCTACCAGGAGCGGCTCTATGTATTTTGCCACCCCAAGCACGGCATGCCGCCGAAGGCTGCCTGACTGCTGCCCTGACAGCGATTGTCAGGCCACCCCCCCCCCCCGCCGCGGCTGGCCACCCCCGGCACGCGCTTGGATGTAGAAAGTACCTTGCATTACTGTGCCTTAGATCTTCCCTAACTTACACCTTGCCCCAAGGGACCTTTCCAGCTGCCAGAGTGCAATGGGTCACCCAATGGGAATATCCCTTTCACATGAAGAATCCTCCATCAGCCAGGTAAGCTGTCAGTGGCTGCTTTGATCTCCTGCAGTGCAGTGAGGATGGGGCCAGAGTCTCTAAGAGAATTCAGTGCTTTATTGCTTCATAGCTTTATTCACCTATAAGCATCAAATATTACCACAGAGATGCGGCTGGCCATATCCCATTTGTGCTGGTGACTACCAGGGTACCACTATTGAAGGGTTAGATTTGGAACTTCTCCTTCACTGCTGACCACACTTAGTCCACTCTGGGACATCTCTCTGGGTATAATGAAAGTTACAGTCTAGCCTGTCCAATTCAGGATCATCTTCTAAGTCCAGTAGTTCACTGAAAGTGCCGGTGCTTTGACGGTGGTGGTCATGGCTGGCCAGAGCAATGGCTTTTGGAAAAGGGCAGTACCAGCACTGGCATTTGGAGGAAGAGATGAGAAGGAGAGTCTGCTACTGTAATCTGGTCCGTCAATCAGCTGAGAAATGGGAGGCGATGTCACTGTCCAGCATTCAGTGCTGTCAACTGCCCAAGAAATACGACTATAACCCATAAGGGCTACTGAACATGATAGAGTTCAAATCAGAGATGGGATGAGTAAGGTAGGAAAATGTGTGATACTTCTATGCGAGGCTTATTTTGAGGGGTCTGGGTTAGAACACGTAAGCCCTCCGGTACCTTCTGTATTTGTGCTGGATGCTTTTGCATAATTTGTGACACTTTTCTTGTACTGTTCTTCCCCCAAAGGCAGAACTTCCTCAAACAGATTGACTGGCAAGAAGACATCAGTCTTTGTCATACTAGCTGTTGAAACTGGCACCCTTCCAGGAACAAGGATGGAAAAATAACCAGAGTATCCCATGAATAAACAGGTATTTAGGGGTGAATGGTGGTTAGGGGGGTATTTTCATTCCAGTGCAGTTTATTATTGTTTAAACAATGGTATATGATATATACTGTGTCAGTAAATAAATGAAGGGCTAGTTCTTACCAGGAAGGAATGGTATAAGGAGAGGTGCTATACTGGAGACAAAACCCCGATTTAAGATTGTTTTTTGTGAATAAGTGCACAGAATATTGTTTGCCATCTTAGATTTTAAGGGGCAAAAGCGACTATTACTGTCATCTTGTCTGACCTCCTGTAGGATACAGGCCATGTGTGCGTCATTGGCGTACTACGCAGTTCAGCAAGTTAAGACTATATAATTACGTATTACTGGGAGTCAGGAGTTCTAGATTCTGATCTGGGTCCTCCCTCTGACATGTTGTGCGACCTCGGGCAAGTCACTTAATCTCTCCATGCCTCATTATCCCCATTTAACAGATGCAAAAACTAATACCTACCTCCAGAAGTGCTGAGGCTTAATTAAAGCTTGTAAAGAGCTTTGAGATCCTCAGATGAAAGGAGTTGCAGAGGTGTTTATTATTATCATTAATAGACCCAGTTTGTTCTGAGCTCTTCTACCTTTCTGGTTTTAGCCTTTTCACACATAGGAGCTATTGTCCTTAGCCAGAATACTTCAAAGTCAGCCTGAGGCCAACACCTCAAGTAGTTGGTTATGTGATGTACACAGGCCTGGCATTACCCTCCCTCTTGAATCCCGAAGACTGTGGTAAGAATTTGGGGCAGGGATCATTTGTTTGTTGTGTGTTCATACAGCGCCTAGCACAATGGGCTCTTGGTCCACACAAATAGTGAGGGTGAAGGCAAGAAGCACATGCAAAGAGCATGGATTGGTTTAAATCCACAATTCATCACTCAAGTTACTAATTCCACACTGGGAACTCAACAGTCAAACATTGGTGACATCACAGGAAGACTCTGTCCTGCACATGGCTCCACAGCTGAGCCGTGACACCTGCACATGGCTCCACAGGACCGATGTGAGGACATCAGTTGGACTCACCCAAGTTCCAACCTGAAGCTGTGATCAAGCCAAACTGATTTGAAAATTTGATCTTAAAATGTTCCATTTCTCTTCTTTATTTCAGATAAACAAGGCCAGATTCAACCTGCACCACTTTTTGCTACAGAGGGCCCAGGTTATGGCCATGCAAAGAAGTTGGAGGTTTCTCTGCCAAAGAGGGAAGGTACATACAGGAGACCAGAGCCCTACAAAGAGTGGTACCTGTAGGATTTGCTGATCCAGTCCATACACAAAGAAAATACATGGTGCATGCACACAGTGCTGAGACAATGCGTACACCATTTCTGGCTGCAACTTAAGTGTTACCACTTTTGCCAGCCTCAGCGATTAGGGCCTGCAGCCTAAAGCTGTACGCTCAAGCTGGAATCCACTAATTTCCATAGCTGTGATACCAAAACTTTGTCGCCAGGCTTAGGAAGAGACAGGGATTCACTGTGGTCAGTTATATTCCATTTCTTCTAAGTTTCCTCTATCACAAAATCTGAACAGTGAAGTTCTGTAGTACTGAAAAGTAAATTAAATAATAAATAATAAGAATAATACCACCACCAGCCCTTCATCCCTTGGCCCCAAAGCCCTTAACAAAGGAGGCATCATTACCCACATGAGAATTTGAGGAAACTGAGGCACAGGGAGGGAAGGTGACTTGCTCAAGGTCACTCAGCTGGCTAATGGCAAAGCCAGGAGTAAAACGGAGGCCTCCGGAGTCAGGGTCTAGTTCCCTTATCCTTCAGACAGCCCATTGCACCCACTTGTGCAATATTTAGACCAAGAAGATTGAGAAAGTTAAAAAAAGAAGTTTGACTGAGGCTGTGTCTACACCACAATTTATGGGGTGATTTCCCTGCTTGCCTGCACCTACTTGCACTAACCCCCATCCAGCTAGCATGGGTATAAATAGCAAGGTAGCTGGGTATCATAGGCAGCGGAGTCACAACAGAGTACAAACCAGAGCTCACGTGAGTACATGTACATGAACAGGGAAATCACACCCTAACTCATACCATAGACATAGCCTCAGAGCACAAACAGGGCACGCACACACGCCTAGCACAACTGGTTACAGAACGCAATCGTTCTAATAAGTATATATTTAACTTTTCTTCCAAGAAACTCTATTGATAAGATTATATTTAACTCTTCCAAATAGATGGTATAGGCCTTTAAACATCCATCAGGATAGCAGGGAGATAAACCGTGCAACTATCGTGCACAATCCGAACCAAATGAGAAGCTACAAAGCCGAGCACATGAAAGCAATTGCTCTTTTGGCTCCACCTAGGCTTTACCACTAGGTGGCAGAGGTCATTGAGAAATGTTCTCTTTTATCCATATTCAACCTCATTCTACAGAGACCCAGATTTAACCATGCACTTACGCTCTTGCTTTAGAGCATCTTTGTAAAACAGTCATTGTTGCTTCTGTAATGGATGAATCAGCTGGATTACCCACACGTTGGAATGCCATTTAAATTTCTACACCACCGCCTCTCCGATTCGATCCATTCTCCTCTTTGTAGGTGCAGAGTTACATTCCTATATCACTTTGCATCAAGATCAGAATGAAATGCCCTCTAGTGCTGATTAGGGCTATTGAAACATTTTGTAACATTGCCAGACAATATGCTAGTTGATCTATCTATTCTATAATGCCTATGAAAGGGAAGCATTTTATACCAGGCTTTCATGGAGTGAAAAATGGAGTTAAAAGGTGAGTGGGAAACTGATTGGAGTTTTTCCCTATTTGATTCTCTAAAGTCTAAATTTCTTGCATGTAGTTTTAATCAGGGTCTCAGTTGCTGCACTTATACTGCCTGAGGTACCACTGTATCTGAGGGCTTAATGGGGCATGGCAGCAGTGAGGAAGCTGAAGGCAGGCAATTGGGGTACAAATCGTCTGATGTTGAGCAGAAACTGGAAATTTAGCAGATACATATGTACATAGAGATAGCTGTAGGTAGTAAATGCAAAGGAATGTTCATGCACATGGGCCTGGCTTTTAAAGTGAATTCCCTCTAGCAATGGTCACAGCCCTTTGTGTTCACTCTCCATGGACATTTTTGCAATCAAGTTTTACCCGTGTGAATGGTTGTAGAAAGTGAATTTCAAAGCCACATGCAGATATACTCAGGCAAGCACCTTTCAAAATTAGTTTTCCATGAGTATTTGCATGCCTATAACTGCTCATCTAATCAGAGAACAGAAAACGGTGCCATGCCCTTTATCTGGGTCAGTCACAATTACCCAAATCAGTGCAGACAGTAAAATAAAAAAATTGCAACACAGAATTAGGCGAATCATTGCATAACTCACAGTGTGCCCTCACAGCATCCATGAGAACAGGAAAAGAGGCCACATTAATCAGATCAATCTATGTCTGCTCAGCTCCAATAAGAAAAGATGAAGAGCGCTTAGAAGCCAATTCTGCACATATTGGCATCAAGATCAGGGCCCTAATTTGTGAGAAACAGACATGGGGGGTGATTGTCAATGTAATAAGCTCAAACTTTGTAAAATCTAATAGGAAAACCAGCTTTGCAGATCAGCACACTGAGGGAAAAAGCACCTGTGGTTACAGAGCTGTGCCTGGCAAATGGAAAAGGAGACACTAGAACTGGGAACATATCTGGGGAGCTGAATCTGTGCTTTAGAAAAACTTCCCTTTGAACAGGGAGATTTGGACATTGACAGAGAGCTATTGTTCATGAGAGAAACAAAATGCGCTAGTTTTGGAAGAGAATGGCTCTCCTTTGGGAATCTGAGATACTGTGGGGTGGGTCTTTGCGGCATTGTTCCCGTTGGGCAGTTGTGGCAGCAATGGGACTGAACCAAAGCCCTGGATATCTGCCCATCACTATACTTTGGAAATGATTTGATCCTGGATCCCAAGTCTGTGGCTCAGAAGTCCTCCAACAGAGGCAAACTATGCAAGGACACAAGTTATGGGCCACATCCTGCAAACACTCCCATGAGTAACTTCACAAATCAGAGCAGACTTGCTGAGATCAGTGGAACAGAAAGTCACTCACGTTCGTAAGTTTCTGCAGCATCGGAACCTATAATTGTAAGGCAGGGTTTGGTTTATATTTGGAGATGTAGCAGCACATCCACTCTCCATACAACTCCATGCCAGGACTGATACGGACTGGCATGTCCCTGTGATGCAGTGTGACCTGTTTGCCCACTTGTAGAAGAGATTAGAGTTTAGTGGCACATAGAAAACTGTGCCAGTTTGTATAACCCAGGTGTTTAAGTCTGTATGTAACTTCCAGATTCTGCAAGGGAATTGCCCAAAGTTATTTATAAGGAATGAGCTGCCCACGTCAATGTCAGCAGAATTACAGGCTCAGTACTTGAACCAGACTCAATACTCTCCCTTCTTCCCCTCTGAAGACAAGCTTCCATCAGTTCCCCACCCCCCCACACACACACCCTGCCTTAGAAAATCCCATTTACCTTCTTAGATGGGATGTACATCATTTTTTATGGTCACAAATGGAACCTTTTCAGCAAACGTCTTAGTTCCAACCGTCTTCTCAGTTTGCAGGAGGCTGACAGTGGGAGACCTATGGCATTGCTGGTAGTAGTATTGATTTCTCAAAGTGGCACCCCAAGCTGTGTAGTTGTGCCATCAAGAATTAAAGAACTTGCTGCTGGCAGTACTGGCTGTGCCTATTAAATCCAGCCACCACCTCTTTTCTTGTGTCCCCAGTTCTGAGAATGGCTCAGAGTTGGGTGTGTGCACGCATGTTAGGGGTGGAATTGGTTGCGACTCTGGCTCAAGCACTTGGCATTTTAGACGACGGTTGTTTGTGCTAGTCAAACTCTCCCTCCCTCGCTGCCCTGCAAAACTCCTGGTGATCCTACATAGAATTTGGCTAGTTAGCATATACAGCAACAAAGGCCATATCCCCTGCTAGTGTCATTCCACTGACTTCAAAATCCATGTGCCACATATGCCCAGCCTGACAGGTATGTACTCGATCCTTGCTCAAACTCCCAACAGTGACAAGGAGAATTTGACCCACCACCTTAGGATTTGAATCTAAATGTGTCAAAGTACCCGATCCCTGTTAAGAAAGCTCTTTGCACTGTTCTGTCCAAAGCAGAACTTTCTCCTCATAAATTGTAGAAAATGTTTCCAAATCCCTCTATAGAGGAGACTTTTCAAAGGCATACAGGTCAGTCAGATGCCCACGTCCCACTGAAAGTCAATAGCAGTTGGGTGCCTGATTCTCATCTCTGTCTTTGAAAATCATCCCCTGTATCTTTATCTAGTTTTCTCACATGTACATGTAAACAGGCTTAGGCAGGCTTCAGTCTAAGAGCCAAATTATATCTTTAGAGGTATACATATAACGCCTATTGCTTCAGGCAGAGCTGTTCACATAGGGTGAGGGTTGAAGAAATGCTGAGAAGAACTGGGCCGAGAAAGGTACTTCCATTTGGTGGAGGATTTTGACATTAAGAAAATATGGTTTTGGTCTGATTTGGAATGAAAGCCCAAAATGTCAAAGTTCTCTGTGAAAGGAAATGGAGCCTGGCCACAGGGCAGTCTGCCTGGCGAGGTGCCCTGGAGCAATGAACTCCATTGTTCCCTCAGAACTGCATCAAAATCAAACCGTCACTGTGAAATGTTTAGATGTCAGATTTTTTTCCTCATGAAAATGTTTTTCCCCAATCAGCTCTATTCCTAAGTTACCTTCCACTGTAATCATAGGTTTTAAGGCCAGAAGGAACCATCATGATCCTCTAATCTGACTCCCACATAACACAGGCGATTGAATGTCGCATTAAGTTGCTGACCCCAGCAACTTGTGGTTGAACTAGAGTGTCTCTTTGTGAAAGACAGCAATTGCTTGGCCGCATGTTTTGTGTAGTATTTATGTACTCTATTGTATTGTATATATTTTCCCAACCTATTTGACTGAAGTCCATATACAGGCTTAAAAAAATGAACAAACTGTAATTTCGGTTTGTTTAGATCTAGGTATTCAGAAATTCCAGTTCTGTCAGTAGGAACTCCTTTGTGTTTAAAGGCAATTTATCACAACAGAAGTCTGCATGATCAGCTCAAATCCTCCTTCACGTTATGATTCTTTTTTGCATCAAATGTGTTTCAGGCCAGGGTGGGGTTTTTCTAATAGTCCACCTGCCAACAGTCCGTTAGCGCTCTACGGGAAATGTTCAGGGCACTAATTGCAATTGGGGGGGGGGGGGTGAGAGCAGTCCAAACCAAAGTCTGCCTTGAAAGGCTTTAAAGGACAAAGTGAATAAAATGTTTTACAGCCTGTACCAAAACTTTCAACCAGCACATCATTTTGAAGTAGATTCCGTGTGCGCTTGCATGGCCATGCTGGCCACACCACAGCCATAGCTGAGCATGCCAGGGATGCATGTATGTTGGCGTGCAAATGCAAGTGCCCCATAGGCCTGACTGCACAAGTGCCCCACTGGCATCCCGGCTCGGGCGTTTGCATTCAGAATTGCAGGTGCAAATTTGAAACCTGCCTTTGAAAATGTCATCTCCAGGCCTGTACTGTCACGGGTAAATTGCAACGAGTATTGTCATTCAAGCAGCTCAATGAGATCTATGTAAAAATAAAAAAAGGCTTAATTGCACATTCGTTCTCTATTATTTCTAGCATAGCACAGCTGAGAGGGACCAGCCCTGGAACATGAAGACTTTCTACTCTAGATTGCCGGTTTGAATCTAGCACAGATTACCATTAACTAATGGCTGTTTGGAAGCCCCTGTGAAACAAACTGATGGTTCCTAGTGGACAAACATTCACATATCATCCCACCACCACACCTGGAACGGTTGATGGCAGTGTTAGCAGAAGGGCAAGGTCTGAATGTGTCGGAGACCAAACTACCTCTCACCTTAGAGATGGTCTCTACATCTGAGGTATCTATTTATTAATGCACATGAACGTTCCATCAGGTTCCGCATTTCTGTTAAGCTAAAATGCCATAAACAATTGTCCCCCAAATTTTATCATTTAGAGCTGGGTCAAATCCTGTTCCCCGCAACCACCCAGCAATTAGACTTCAAGGCCTGGTGTTCAGTCAGAGTTGCAGGGTGTCCAGCATGGCTCAGCATCACACACTTAACATATATTAAAACACTGATGGCTGCCTTAGATTGTTGTTTTAAACACAGCAGGGCAGATTCTGTTCCCAGTTATGCTGATGCAACTACACCAAAGTCAACAGAGTTGCTCTAATTTATACCAGCAGAATTTGGCCCAATGTGCTTCAATGGGCTGTCAGATACAGTAGTGATGTGATGCAGTAGAAATACCGAAATGGAATATAAGAGAAACCGGACTAAAATGGCTTGTGGCCCAGATTGGTTTCAGGTGTTCAGAATCCAAGAATTTCAAACTGAAAATGAGCTGTGAATAAATTCGGAAAGATTCAAATAAGACATTCCTGGGCGAAGGGATTTTTGCTATATGGTTCTGTATGGCATTACAAGGGAGTCTTACTTTCTGCCTGGGTTCCCACTTGTATTGTATTCTGTTTGTAGTAGAATCTTCAAAATCTGGAAAGCAATTAAAACTGTAACAGAACAATTAGTAAACCTGTATGCTAAAGCCTATGTTCTCTGCAAACAGACTGGTGACACAAACAGAAATGCAGACTCAAAAGGGTACAGAACCATGTAAAAATACAGAATTTGCCAAATCAGTAAAATTACCCACAGCACATGCCAGGCAAGAAGAATACAAGTCACCCCAGTCTGACAATATTTCAATATCAAGGCTATCCCACAATTTCCTTTCACAGATTTACACTAAAGTTGGGGAGGGTACCACCAAGATGATGAATGTAGGTAATGAAAATACTGTATTTTCATGGATGGCTGTAGGAGGAGACTTGAATGTTGGAGATGGTAGCGGTGTGATGGCTAGACCTAAAAATAGGGTAAATGATGCATTGGCAGAAACACTTTCAATGGAATAATAAAAGCTGTTATATTCAGATTGCTGCCAGGACAAATCTAACTGGCACCTTTTTGCAACATAAAGCTACATGTACATTTGACATATGGGAAAATGCTACCAGGAAAATGTTATGTACTTTATATTCAGTGGGTGACTGCATAACAGTCCTAGGGATTATTCAGTTTTACGGTGATGTAAGCTAGTAGTAAATGTATAGGTAATGACAGAAAGAGCTCCACACCCATGTATGATTGTTTCCTGTTTAAAGCCATCACTTCTTTAAAGCTACACTCAAGGGTTTAGTACTTATCTGAAGATCTGATACATTTGAACTTTGAGAAAAATATGAAAAACTTAGTGATGGTTCTTTGCAAAAGTAGTTAAAGATACTTTCTCTGGTGGTATAACTTTTTTTTTTAAACCACTTCTCTTGAGATTTAGGGAAATAGACTGAGTTATGCTTAGAATTATTTACACAGATAAATAATCCTAATACATATTAAAATTAGAAAGCTATTTCTATACAATATATACTCCTGCATGGTAATGAATGCTAAAATGAAGTGGCAGAATTCTCCCAAACACGTTATTGAGGCATCAAAGAAAGCGTATACACATCATGAGCCCCGAGCATCATGAGCTTATTTGTTAACCAGAAGGCAGATTAAACCCTCTGGAGCAGAGCAGAGGTCTCTTCCCCAGCACGGGGAGAGGAAATGGGGTGTGTGTGAGTGTGAGGTGAGTGTGAGAGAGAGACACACATACACACTACACTAATGTTAACACATCCCCTCTGCACCAAGAAGCACCTCTGTGGGTGGGACCCAGAGCCCATGCCCACAGGGGAAGCCCTGTCAGCATGGTACTGCAACATGGCTGTGCCAGAGGCAGGGTGACAGTGAGCCAAGGAAAGCATCAGGGTGCCAGGAGGGCACACAGAGGAGGAAGCGCCTGCAATACGGTGGCTGTAGGAGGTGCAGAGTGCTGCTTGTGACTTCATGAGAGTGACTGTAGGAAAACTGGAAATGCCATTTTAGCAGTCAAACTACTTGCAGAAGCTACAAATAACCCAGTTAAACGCGCAACTCATTTAATCAATGCATCTGCTGTTCCCATTTCAGGCCAGGTTGAAAGAACAACACAACACAAAGAAAGCTAATCTGCAATCGTAACAATAGCAATGGAAACTTGCTAGATTCTTCCCAGGCCCATTGTGTACCTTGCATCTCTGGCCAGTGCCAATGGAAAGATGGAAGGCAGTGCTAACCTCTAATTCGTATGTGCCCAGAGTAAACTGACCAAATGGACATAGGCTTTGGTTAAGGCAGCGGTTCCCAAACTTTAACAACCTGTAAACCCCTTTCACTAAAATGTCAAGTCTCGTGAACCCCCCTCCTAAAAATGAATGTCTCCTTTACCTGAGTATAAATTATAAAAGCAGTGATCTTAATATACAATTGGTTTTTATAACATGCTTATTACACACTATATTTATCATTACAGTATTTTTATTACATTATGAAAATGGCAACACTCTTCCAAGATCTCACTTTCGTAGCTTGTATCACTTTGAATAAGCCTGTTATAAGACAAGGCTCCTATGTTTCATCAAGGAGTATCAGATGTGAAACAGCATGAAGGTATTTAAGAAGCCAACTCAGAGTTCCTTCTACACAAGCATTCAGGTCTTGAGAGGTGAACAACACACGTTACAACAAAGCTTAAACTTGTTCTTCCTAATAATTTTAAAAACAATACTAGCTGCCTATTTAATTTTAAAAACAGCAAAAAATATCCACCTCCCTTTCCATTTCTTATAAGGAGTCTTGAAGTTTAAATCTCCTCAGTGTGATAGATAGGCTTGCTTTGATCTGCTTAACTGTTGGAAGTCCAGGGGCTCCGGGCTGCTGGCCCTGGACTGCCCAGGGTCCCTAAGGACAGCTGTCTGCCATTAGGGAATTTTCCCCCAAGAACCCTCTAACATTTGGTGAACCTCCAGGGGTTCACGAACCCTAGTTTGGGAATCACTGGGTTAAGGCAATAATATCGGCAGCATCCAGCTGATCCTAGAAACTTCCAAAGCAGGTAAGAACTCCAAGAAACATGTTTCTAAATCCCAGCCGTTAGTGGACGCTGGGAACATTTGCTACTAGCAGGATAAACAAAGGGTTGGCGCCTATACCAAGCTTTTGGGAAAGAGTAGCTGATGTCCTGCCTTTCAGTGCTGCTAATTACAGGCATTGAGAAACCTTTCCCCAAATGACCTTAAAATCCAGTGTTTGTTTTTACCGCTGGGATTCTCGGGGACAAGATAATTGTGGGGGTCTGGGAGAGTAACAACGAGATCAGACTGTCTGCTCCATCTAATTGGTGGATCTCTGCAAAATTAGAGACACTGTTTACTGCCTTCTGTGCAACTTGGCTGAGATGCCAAGAACCAGGGATTTCTCATGCCTGGCAATAAAAGAAGCCGGTGGGATGGGGGAGTTATAGATTTACATGCTTTAACGGGCTCTTGTAAGGCCAGATCCAAGGAACATGTGCAAAGGCTCTGTCTGCTACTGACTGCGGCTATGTAGGGCTCTCCGTATGCAGTGGCAGAAGGGCATTTGGGGCAGGGCTAAGAGGAGAGGCCGAGGCTGTGGACTCCATGAGTCCACATGTCACTGTATAATGGAGGCAGGGGGGACCCAAACAAACGTGGCTGCAGCAGTGGCCATGATGCAGCTCCATGACCATGGAGAAGATGACAGTGTCTCAAGGCCCTATTGGACTCCACCAAGCTGTGCCCAGATATTCAGGAGGAAGGAGATTCCCCTTAAGTGACTCTGGTGTATCTCATGCTTTGCTCATATTTGTTCTATTACAGGACAGGATTAAATTCAAAATGATCTGGATAAACTGGAGAAATCATCTGAAGTAAATAGGATGAACTTCAATAAAGGACAAATGCAAAGTAGTCCACCTAGGAAGGAACAATCAGTTGCACACATACAAAATGGGAAATGACTGCCTAGGAAGGAGAACCGGGGAAAGGGATCTGGGGATCATACTGAATCACAAGCTAAATATGAGTCAACAGAGTAACGCTGTTGCAAAAAAAGTGAACAGCATTCTGGGATGTATTAGCAGGAGTGTTGTAAGCAAGACACAAGAAGTAATTCTTTCACTCTACTCCACTCTGATTAGGCCTCAACTGCCTATTGTGTCCAGTTCTGGGCACCACATTTCAGGAAGGATGTGGACAAATTGGAGAGTGTCCAGAGAAGACCAACAAAAGTGACTAAAGCTCAAGAAAACATGACCTATGAGGGAGGATTGAAAAAATTGGGTTTCTTTAGTCTGGAAAAGACAAGACTGAGAGGGGACATGATAACAGTTTTCAAGTATGTAAAAGGTTGTTACAAGGAGGAGGAAGGAAAAAAAAAAACTTTCTTAACCTCTGAGGATAGGACAAGAAGCAATGGGCTTAAACTGCAGCAAGGGAGGTTTAGGTTGGACATCAGGAAAAACTTCTTAACTGTCAGAGTGGTTAAGCACTGGAATAAATTGCCTAGGGAGGTTGTGGAATCTCCATCATTGGAGATTTTTAAGAGCAGATTAGACAAACACCCGTCAGGAATGGTCTAGATAATTAGTCCTGCCATGAGTGCAGGGGAATGGACTAGATGACCTCTCGAGGTCCCTTCTAGTCCTAGAATTCTGTGATTATTGTGTGTTTTATAATAGTGCCTTAAGACCCTGACAGAGACCTTGCCCCATTTGGTAGGCACTGTCAAAGCCCATAGGGAGACAGTAGCTCCCCTGAAGAACTTACAAACTAAACACAAACTATGGTGAGAAGGGGGTAGAACATACAAGCCGAGTGAACACTGCGATGAATGTTCAAGATTGTGTTACTTCCATAACTCCTCCCCACCCCACACATATTCATGGGTTAGGGAAGAGGTTGGAAAAAGCAGCCAATCACCAGAGGGGAAAGAACGGTCAAAGTAAAACCATCAGAAAGCAGCTTGATACCATGGTCGGTGTCTTTCCCCTATCTGCAAGTCACTGAGATACAGAAAACATACAGGCTGGCTGGACCTTTGTACTGTCTTCTTCTCCGCTACATACAGCATTTTTGTAGCCGTGTTTGTCCCAGGATATGAGCAAGACAAGGTCATTGAGGTAATATCTTTTATTGGACCAACCTGTGTCTCACCAGCAGAACAGTTATCTTGGAGGTCATTGGTGTATCTTATAAGGGGCCTGAGCTGAGCCTTTGTTACCTGCACAACCAGGTCTGCCACATAACTGAGGGGAGTTCTGGGTACACCAAGAATATAGAATAAGGCCTCTGGTGACTGATGCATTCTAAGCAAATTTTTTGTGGTTCAGCAGCATGATTTAATATACAGTACCTACTGTGTTCCTTGTCCACAATCTGAAACATCTGACTAATCAGATGTGAACTGAACCTCCCAATCATTCTCCAATGTCTCTTTTAAAGGTTGAAATGTTTCTGGCTTCTGGCTCCAAGTCACAACGAGAAGGCTTTTTCAGAAAGTGACATATTATCCCCATATACTACAAAAAAGTATAAGCAATATACAATTCTGGAGGCTCTGCACGGAGAGATTGAGTCCAGCAGGTCACCAGACACTGGTGCAATAACTTTGAATCCATGATCATACATATCTATCCCTTAATGGATGAAAAAAGATTTAGTGGTGATCTTCATAGAGCTTCCCAATTAACTAAAGGCCCATTTCCCCAATCAGACACAGAGCTACTGATTTTTAGTTCCTGCAAATTGGAGAATGACAATAGAGCTCAACTGCTTCAAATTCCTCCATAGTTTTGATTGGATGAGTATTCTTCACGCCCTCCTCTCCTTAGTTGTAGCATTGCAGGGCAGTAAGCAGGCCCTGCATTTCATTCTGCACAGTTGGCTGCATTTCGTGCGGGGTATATCTGTACTGAGCTTTGACTCCTGACTGAGAGGTAGGCCTATCCTCGGCCTGTTTGACTTGACTCCCACTTCAGGGCTGGGATTCTCCAAGGAGCCCTAAGAGATTGAGACAGAGCTGGATCCTCAGCATGAATAGAGAACTGCAGATATCTAGCCAGAGCTTTCAGAGTCACCATGGGCCCACTCGGGCGGGCCTTTCACAGACAAAAGTTCAGTCAACCTCAGAAGTTTCATTTCTCACATCAGTGACTTGAAACGGGCATTTTGCCTGCAGGATTGAGCCTGCTAAGATGAAGTGCTACAGTCTGGGAGTCCCACTGCTGCTGCTCGCTAATATTTATTGCTACAATTCTCCATTTTGCCTTGAGAGGCTTCACACCAAGCACACTCCAGAGCAGAAATGTCAGGAATTCAGACTTTGGGCTCGACTGTGTTCTCTCACACAGGGGGACTTCTTGAAAACCCTCTGAACACGCCTTATGTAGGGAAAGCAAGCTGGGGTGTGCTAGGAGACCTGCTGTCCCCAACAAACAAAGCCAGGCTATCAGACCTACAACAATCACTAAAATACCATCCCAGCGACCAGAGATTTATTAACGCATTGTCCTGTTAATCCTGTGAAGAGCTGCAAACTGAATTCCCCACAAGCAACCTTTAGCTGTAGCTAGAGTCACCTCCTTCTCAGATGCCCAAAGCACTTCCTCCTGGAGACCATACGCAAGCATCGAATCAATGGGATCAGTGCCCACGAAGCGCTTACAATATCCCAAAGTGTCTCTCTTTGGGTGTATTCAGGTAATAGGCATCATCAGAAGTGTGTGAAGCAGGGGGAAGCTGCAGACACAGCTTCCTCATTTTGGCTTGTTTGACTAAGAGTGGCCCAATTATGAAAGATGTGGCTCTTCCAATCCATAACCTTCCTTCTGATGTTATCATCAAATTAAAAACAAAACAAATAAAAACTAAATCTCCTCTGACGAGATTCTCTGGCAGGTTGTCTTAAGTTTTCCTGTTCTGACACTCACACTGACCAGTTTTCTGCCCTCCCCTGCTCCCAAAAAAAATAAAAAAAATAAAAAAAAAATCAGTTCACAACAAAAGAAACTTGCCTCGGTCTCTTTACAGACAAGCTGCAGGGACAGTTATTTACATGAAGAAACTTTATTGTTGTTGAAAGAGGGACACGCTCAGGGGAGGCCACACAAACTAATTATCAGAGTTTTTTTAAACTTGCTACAGCCCAGGAGTTCCATGTTTCGTAAATCAGATTAAGGGGATAAAATGTAAAACATGGGAGAGCTTCAACTGCCTTTACACTCCGTTTGGATCATAGATTTTGTGTATGCTCCCATCACGTTCCTAGATTAATATTGCAGTTTAGAAAACCTGAGCACTTCTCCTATTGATTCTAACTGCTTGGCTTGTTCATCCATATTTCAATGCGATTTACTAACTAGGAAACCAGACCAGGAGAGGCACATCCTCTGACCTGTCTTCATTTGTAAACCGATCTGTGATATAAGGCTCAGAATGGAAGAGTAGCTTCTTCCCCTGGACACACACCAGTATCAAGGGAGACTATCTCAACAGTTGGATTGTTTTCAGGTTCAGTAAAGGACTAGAGGAGACATTCCTGTGACTCACAGACTATTTGTATTTATTTGTAGTAGAATAGCACATAGGGTATGTCTACACTACGGTGGGGAGCGAACCTCCCAGCCCGGGTAGCCTAGCATGCCAACAAGAGCAGTGAGGACATTACAGCTCAGGATCTCAAGCCCACCCAACCCCTCAGCTCAGGTGGCTTGCCAGAGTACCCACCCGAGCAGCAATGTCCCTACTGCTATTTGTAGCACACTAGCTTGAGGTCCTCTAGCACGTCTGTCTACCCCAGCTGAGAAGCTTGCTCCCAGCTGCAGTGTAGACATCTCTATAGAGTGCCTAGCCAAGGTCCCTATTGCACTAGGCACTATAAACATGTAAGAAATAGTCCCAAGACCAGGAGAGGAAATGAAGGCTTAAAGAGGCAAAGCAATTTTTTGAAGGTCACACAGCAGGTTTGTCTCAGAACTGGGATGAGAACCCATGCCTCTGAGATCATAGTCCAGGGCCTAATCCACTGGACACCACCACCATCTTCTTTTGCACCCATCTTTATATCCCCTCTAACTGCCTCTTTCAAAGTTAGACAGCTCTTCAGAAGCTTGGCTCTAATTGTTTAGAGCCTTAATATGTTGTAACTTAAAACTAATTTATGGCTGTACATAGAAAAAAACCTCTTGTTGTAAAGTATTTATTACACTTCCTTTGGAAACGATGACAGTCCTCCAGTGAATGTTTTTATTGTTATTCATCATCTTTCAAGAGGGTTAGAGAGCTCTGAAATACGACTTTAATAAGAGAGCCAAATGAGAAAGTGCAGATTTAAGGGAAACCTCCATAGATCAGATTTCACTCAGTGCCTGCAGCACTCGGAACATGTGTTTCTGATAGAAAGCTTGACTTTGTTGTACCAAAACTTGAACTGCGTTACATTTATTTCATACGAACTGCAAAGGAGAGAGAGAAAAACACACACAAAACCCGCTCTTCTGACTCGCACAGTGATTGCTGCGGGATTACTCGCCTGAGTAAGGGGACTAGAATTTGCCCCAGACAGATTAAAGTTGTTACATTCTTTAAGGAGTAAGCCAGATAAAGCGGGGGTCCCCAGTTTCACTAAGCTGTGATCTGAACGCAAAGCTAAGGTACTATTGAGTCATGTGCTTGAATATCACAGCGCTGGGCTAAGTATAAACCCCTAGAGAGACAAATACAGACAGTCTCTTGGAGAATGGTTGAAGGTTGGAACTGAATATTTTTAAACACAGTTAATTTATAATCTTGGGGAAACAATCAGCATTTCCCTCCGTAAAAACATATTTAATGTATTATCTTCTTAGCGTGGACTACACGGAATCACAATTAACTAAGTAAAAATATCTTCCGATGTTGTTCTGCATTTGGCAAACGTTACATTCCCATACACAAAGAGCAATCATAGCCTCCCAGTCTAAACTATTTAAATTTTAGGACTAGAAGAGAGAAGTGAAGCAAGAATGGGAGAGAAGGCTCCATGAGAAAAGGCACCGGGTCTGGGTCCAACATAACATGCTGCATCACACTGCTTTCCCCACCACTGCCTCTTCTTCAGCCTTCACAATAACTAGACCTGGCCTTGCCTTCCTCTGCACTCAACAGCCAGCCACTCCAGGTGGGGAGGGATAGCTCAGTGGTTTGAGCATTGGCCTGCTAAACCCAGGGCTGTGAGCTCAATGTTTGAGGGGGCGATTTGGGGATTGGTCGTACTTTGAGCAGGGGGTTGGACTAGATGCTCTCCTAAGGTCCCTTTCGACCCTACGAATCTATGAGGAGATTGAAGGGTCAGGTAAAAGGTTTGTGTAGAGGGGACATTTCTGGATTTGCTGCAGGGAAACTGCCTGAGGGCTAGGAAGTGAATGTTCACCTGGCAAAGGGGGATTTTCTTACTGTTTAAACTTCCTCCTGCTTGGCTCGCGGCACATACTCCCCCTCAAACCCAGACTCCTTTCGGGTGAGATGTGACGCAAGTATTTCACACAGCGCTGTTAACGCTGCTTGCCACTGATGAGAGGTGACTTCAAAAAGAGCAGTTTATTGAGCTTGGGAGATGACAGAAGAAGCTAACTTCATAGCCAAATCATTCTGAATTGAACTATTCATCTGACTTGTATTTTTTCTGCAGATCCAAGATGGGAAAAGATTCTGTTTTGGTGCTTTCAAAGCAAAGATGATTTTTTAGGACTTCCTGTCCCGCACAAACTGTGGCATAGATTGAAACCACTTCAGAGTCACTCAGCCCACTTGATCTGATGCAGGGAGAGCTGCTCCCAGCTGCCGTCTTCCAACAGCTTGTAGAAAACACTCTATGAGAAAGCCTTGTGTATAGATGTTTATGCAAAAGGACATGTCATGCCCCCCCTCCCCCCACGTACCAGTGGAAGCATCTGTTTTCTCGTGAACTCCAAACGGATTAACTAGCTTTGGAGAGAAGTTTTTGAAAATGGCAGAAAAGTGCCCTGTCTGCATGGAAGAAGCAGTGAGGCTAACGAGTGTCTGAGTTATAATGATGTAATGCACTTAGACTTAGTTGTCACAAGATTAGTCCCAGCTAAAAGCTATAGCACATCCTAAATTGTGTTAACTTGCTGGCACTCTTGAAGTCATCCTGCTGTGCCGTAATTAAGCTGGGGATTTGTGAATTTGCTGTTTGAAAACAGCCCTGGCAGAAATATGTTTCAGGACTTTTCCCAGCTAACAGCTAGCTTATACCATCCAACAGGCCCGGGCTAAGAAGGTGTTAATTTGGAGCCAGAGGCCTAAAGAATCTGTGCCATTTGGCAGTGGAAAAATAGTTTTAAGGAAATCTATATTCAAACGGAAACTTTATTTAGATTTCACAGGTCTGGGCAGGGCACCGGTTTGTCAGGAGATGAGCATTTAAAATGGTGTTGGAGGGTCCAGCCCGGCATGCAACACCTCAGTTTTGCAGGGGTTTCGCCCATGCAGGGTGCAGCTCACCCCTTTGAACGCAGCGACGTAGCATCCAGCCCCTGTGCACAAGCACAGTCCTCGTGTGGATTCTGCACAAGGGACGGGTGTCAGCCAGCGTGCTTGCAAGAGCAAGAAAGACCTAAATCATCTCCATTGCAAGTGCTCATCCACAATCTAAAACTGACTGATAAAATTGTGCCCTGGCATACCCATGTCCCTGCTGTACCCTCTCCAGTCAATGGGGTGGCGCTCCATGTACATCAGTGCAGATTTTGGCTGTAAGTTATTTGTTTCAGCACTGGAAGCCTGGTGTTCCAGACAAGCCTGGTGTTCTACACCACATCATGTGAATCTGTTCCTCCATCAGCTGGAGCCTGGCTGGAATTACCTGGCTGGTAAGAGGAGTGACTCTCATACATGCGTGAAGGCAATGAATTTGATAGACTTGAAGGATTTAGTATACAAGTTACACCCTGTGCTGTTTCCAGCTTGCACCGGGCCCAGCATGGAGTGGTGGGAGCCATGTCAGGAGCCAGTTAAGTTTCTCTGATTCTCTACCCTGAGTAAAAGTTAGAGAAACCTGGTGGCTGCTCTGAGCTGCGCCATCTGGCAATGGTCCCAAAAGAACCACCTGCCAGCTGCTGATTGCCAGAATGCATCAGGTTCTGGCCATGCCCACGCGCCACCCCTTCACAGCCGAGGATGCCCCCTGCACCAGAGACTGTAGGGAAGGAGATATAGACATTGTCTCTGCCAGTCTGTGCTCTATTTATGCTGTGTGTGGGACACAGAGGCACTCTGTCCCCTCGTGTATACATGCAGTGCTAGCGTGTCAATTCACGTTCCCTCACGGCCCATGAGCAGGAGATTGTGGCAGTTTATTTTACTTGACCAATGGACTGAATTAGATGGTGCCTTGCAAGCCTTGAAGTGCTGGATAGAACTGCATGCTATAGCGAAGCCTGCATTGAAGACTCTCCATCAGGGGTGGCCAACCTGTGACTCCGGAGCCACACGCGGCTCTTCAGAAGTTAATATACTGCTCCTTGTACGGCACTGACTCCGGGGCTGGAGCTACAGGCACCAACTTTCCAATGTGCGGGGGGGTGCTCACTGCTCAGCCCCTGGCTCTGCCCCCACTCCGCCCCTCCCCGCCCCCTCCCCTGAGCCTGACATGCCCTCACTCCTCCCTTCTTCCCCCCCACCCCCTGATCCTCCTGCACATCATGAAACAGCTAATCCAGAGGTGCAGGGAGGGAGGGGGAGGTGCTGATCGGTGGGGCTGCTGGTGGGTGGGAGGCGCTGGGAGCTGATGGGGGGGGGCTGTTGACATATTACTGTGGCTCTTTGGCAATGTACATTGGTAAATTCTGGCTCCTTCTCAGGCTCAGGTTGGCCACCCCTACTCTCCACTAACAGGCAATCTTCCCCTTTATAACATCCCCAAAGTTTCTAACAATTTTGTTTGACCTGTAATTAAAAAGTGACCTCTGCTAATACCACCACCACCCCACCCCAGCTCTTATCTAGCACTTTACACAGGAGGTCAGTGTCGTTATTCCCATTATGTGGAAACTGAGGCACAGAGCAGCGACATGACTTGCCCAAGGTCACGCAGCAAGCCAGTGGCAGAGCCAGGGAACAGAACTCAATCACCTGAATCCAAATCCAGTGCTCTGTCCACTAAGCCATACCATTAAGCAACTTTTTTTTGTTGAGAGGGGTAGCTGTGTTAGTCTGGATCTGTAAAAGCAGCAAAGAGTCCTGTGGCACCTTATAGACTAACAGACGTATTGGAGCACGAGCTTTTGTGGGTGAATACCCACTTTGACGGATGCTTCGTCTTTTTTGTCAGTGTGTTGGGCAAGGTCTTAAAACTAATTTCACTGGATTCAGTGATAGATCAACTTCCCTTCACCCTTCTTCCAAAATGAGGCCACCTCAGGAAGGGTATTAGCAGCACCACCTAATCCTTTAAACAGGCACCAAAGAAAGGGGACAGAGCAACATTTTAGCAGTAAGTGCCCGAGGGCATTGCAACCTAATGGAAAATGCTCCTGCCTAGCATTAAGGAGGCTGTTAATGAAGTGTTAATTAATGCTGTTGTTTTTTTTAAAGCCTAAACTTCAGCATTTCCCTTGCAGCCTATTAACAGACAATTACCTTCAGGCTCCTTGACTGGTCCCTTATGGAAAGTGAAGCTCTACATATATTATGACTTCAGATTAAATTTACACTGAAAACTGAGAAAGGGCTGGAGCTTGGGAGTGCTCCTTGCTTTGATTTATCCTCCCAGCTCTCTTTGGCAGCAACTTGTCATGTTGACAATCCTGGTCCTTCCCACTCTGCGTCTCCAAGGAACTGCAGGTAAGATTCAGCATTACGTTATTCTAACTACAGCACAACCTGCATGCTTTAATAGAGTGCTTCCAGGTTTGAAAGCTATATGCTGAGGGCAAGATCCTCAACTGGCATGAACTGGCTTAGCACCATTGACCACACCTGTTTACACCAACTTTCCCCTCATTTTAGCCCATGCAAACAAGGAAGCTACCAGGATACGAGTCCGGACTCTAGCATGGGGACTCTGCTTAAGAAGCTCATCTTTAGCTCCCGTTGGATTAGGAGTTGAGTCTATGCTTGGCATTGGATAACCACACACTTTAGACTAGTGCTAGGGCTATTTCGTGAAAACGACATCTAGGAAAAGCCTATCTTGTAGCGATAGTATGCGCTGCACTGTAGCTAACAGCAAGAAGAGCAATCAACACAGTTCTCTGCGTATCATCTATAAGAGCATCCAGATCTTGGTAGAAATTAGAATTGTAGAGAAGGTGCACATGAAGATGGGTCCTCCCTCCTCCCCCCTCCCACATTCTAATGCAAATGCTTTCTTGGGAAGTCATATGAACCACCCTCAAGATAGCGAACTTGGAGAGGAAAACATTCAAGCAGGTTGTACTGAATACCACCTCCTCCCACTTGAGAGTCCTTTGGGCTGTACTGAATCCAGACAGCCACACTGCTAAACCACTGCAGAGAAGAGATCGTGGTCATCGGTCATCGAGAACCCCAGCAAAGTACACGTACCAACAGGACACTGATTTACACATTTGCTACATCAGGTACCGTGACTGGGGAAAGTCATGGGTATTACCAGCGTGGGCACCGGTGACCCTAAGAATAGTGTTTTAGCCTGTTACATTATATTGTTGCCTGTTTAATATAATTACTGTGTTGAATACATTGAATGTATTTGTGTTATTTCTTGGGAGTCTCCAACTATCTGGCAAGTAAGTGGGGGTTACCCTATAGTTAGAATTTTCCTCCCAAGTTGCCCTGGTGACCCTGCCAGGAAGGAGCAAGGGGGGGATGGAGGCACCGTCAAATAAATTCATAGGGAAAAATAAACAAGATACACCCTGCTGAGTGGGTGGCAGGATCCAGGAGAACCCAGACTTGTCCATCAAAACCTGTAAGCAGATTGGCATTAAAGAAGGTAACTGGATGGAGAGGTGGCGCTACACACCCTGCCTGCCCTCCCACGTAAGAGAAGGGAAGTGTAACAAGGCGGCTTGCCCTTCTAATGGCCAGAGGCCTGGGGCCAGCCAACCCAAGCTATAAGCAGGCACACCTGAGCAGGGATCAGGGTGACTCCCGCACTAAGAGCGGCAGGAAGCTGCAGAGAGATGGATGCTCAAGCAAAGGACGCTGTGGCTGAGACTGCAGAAAAGCTGCAGTGAGCAGGAGGCTTTTACAGGAGACTCTTGACCCGGGAGAAGGGTTTGGGTCTGGAAGCTGGAGCAGAGGGATGAAGGCAGCTGAGGGCCCTGGAGAGCAGATTCTACGGAAGTAGGAAAATACTCTAGCCAGGATGGGCTGAGGGTGGCCTGCCAAGGCAGGGAGGAGCTGTAGAGAGCACAGTCAGGGGGAGACAATCCGCCCCAGGACTGAGTTATTTTGGGGGTCGGCAACCTTTGCCCCGCGGCTCGCCAGGGTAAGCCCCCTGGTGGGCCAGGCTGGTTTGTTTACCTGCCACGTCCACAGGTCCGGCCGATCACGGCTCCCACTGGCCTCAGTTCGCTGCTCCAGGCCAATGGGGGCTGTGGGAAGCGGTGTGGGCTGAGGGATGTGCTGGCCACCGCTTCCTGCCACCCCCATTGGCCTGGGACGGTGAACCTCAGCCAGCGGGAGCTGCGATCGGCCAAACCTGTGGATGTGGCAGGTAAACCGGCCCCGCCCGCCAGGGGGCTTACCCTGGCGAGCCGTGTGCCAAAGGTTGCCGACCCCTGAACTAGACCCTGGGGGAAGGAACATTATTGGACAAAAAAACTGTGTGGAGTTTATTGAAGCCCCTTGAAGGCGGGAACTGAGGCAGGCTGCCTGTAGCGCAAGATCAGGCCAAGAGGGGACATTTGGGAAGCGTCCAGCCCATACACTGCCATAATAAAATAACTTTCTAAAGGGGGGCTACTGAACTGACCGCCAGTGCGGACTCCTACTAAACTGTGCTGTTGGGAGGAGATGCAATTCTTCCACACCTTGTGTAAGTCCTAGGATATGATGAATTCCCAAGCGTCACATCTTCTACAGCTATTCAGGAACAAAACGCCATTGACAGAGACTGGGAGGACAAAGAACAAAACATGCTGCCTGTGACAACTCTAACTTAAAAGAACCAACCACTTGTGATGGCCAGAACGGACCACGTCCTAACTGAGGGTCTGACGGACATGGAGTTGCTTGGTGGTGAATATGGATCTGTGCCCCCAGGTGTGTTTTACGTGTAGAATTTCTGAGGTGCGGTGTTGGGCCACCCAGTGACAGGGGGTGAGGGAGGGGGAGAGGAAGCCATTTCAGGCTTGGGATTAAGAGTCATTGAGGCTTCGTCTACACTGCCCAGTTAACCCAGGTGAGGGATCAGCCGGGGCGTGAGCAGCCACACTGAAAAGCCCGATCTGAATTACTGTGAAGATTCTTTCCCAGCCAATTGTGTCCATTGCAGGAGAACTTGACTGTCCTTCAGGGGGAATTGTGGGAAGGCACTGGGGGACTAACAGCACTGGAGTGGTTTAGCCTGCATCTTCACTGTAACGTGTGGGGGTTCCTGTTTGAGCTCAAACAGGGCCAGGCCTCTAATCCACACTCCCAGTCTGGTAAAATAGCCTGGGTTTAAAGCAGCTACAAACCTAGTGCCCAAGTTTTTCTGTGAGGACGGTGGGGGCAGCTGGGCTAAAACCTGGTCTAAGAACCCAGGTTAACTGTGCACTGTAGACAAACCATTATTCAGCCACAAGTATATACTCTTTTTCTTTCACCAATGTAATTCAGAATATTAAAGGAGAACTTAATGCAAGTTTCAGTTCAGGACTATGGGGAGCGGCAGTCCGAAGAAGCTGGAAATCATTCAAGATGCTGATTGAAGCCATCCCTAATGATAGATTAAATATTGCTCTCCGTCTGCAGTCCACAGGAGAGTTCAGTCCAAAGGATGGGTTTCGTACGACATGCAAGGCCCTTTAATGCAATGCGGAGACACAGTAAACAAAGCCAGAGACAGAGGAAGGATCTCTCTGGTTTACATTAACAAAGAATCAGCATTGTGGAGCTGAGAGAGGGATGAAGATTCACCAGACTCGATTTAGGCTGAAGTCTGACACACTGGTCACCAGATGCTCTAACAGGATTCATTCCTGGGAGCTGTTCAGCCTTTTGTCTGTTTTCACTTTGTTTAACAGCTGCCCTTTGGATTGTGCTACTTTGTGGGCTGCGGATGGACGAAGACATTTCAGAAAACATACTCAAACATTCATCTACTCTATTCTGATTCAAAGCAGCTTGGCTGGACATGTTCCTAGGGTTAGGAGAGTCTGTGGATTGGTTTTTAGAGAACACAACATACCCCCAACATCAGAAATGAGCAAAACTAGATTTTTAATGGAAAGACCCAGAACTTTTGGGAGGAAATAATTTTTCCAAGCAAATATATTAGGATGATAGGACCATATAAATGTCTCTTCCTACTAAACACCAAAACACACTGAACATTTGCAAGTTCCCCCAAGGAGCTTCACTCTCATCTCATGCCTTTGAGCAGGTGTTTAGAAGGCTGAGAAGGTTGAGAGCAATCCTCCTTTGGGGAATTAGGGGGATGGGGATTCTGATTTGGTTTGTATTGTGCTGTGGAGCCTGATGATTACATATACAGGGATGGGGGAAAATTGCTGCAGTTTGGGTTCCATGATGATCTTGCAGCTGATGGCAGGGAGATCCTGGAACTTGGGAGAGGAGAGATGTGTACACTAGCTTTAGCTCCATCTTAACTTCACCCCACGGTTCACCTGCATAATGGACACTCTGAGATCTCGATATAAGGACACTGAGTACTGTTATCCCCATTTCACAGAGGGAGAAACTAAGGCACAGAAGGATTAAGTGATTTGCTCAAGATCCAGGAAACCTGTGGCAGAACTGGGACGAGAGCCTAGATATTCTGATTCCCAGTTCTATGCACTGAACTGCGTTAACCTCCCAGTCCTGTGCTTTAGCCTCACAACATCCTTCCTCTTAACAGAGCACTTCATAGTGTACATTTGCAGCCAGGCTGAGGCCTGGCTTTCCTGTTCGTGGATGCAATTTGTGTCTGCACTTTGGCAGCCACAAAAGGAGCCAGGACTATCAACTGGAGCAGTTGTACTTTAAATAAATTTGCACCTGGAATCATGAAGACAAAGATGACAAGTATCAGAGGGGTAGCCGTGTTAGTCTGGATCTGTAAAAGCAGCAAAGAATCCTGTGGCACCTTATAGACTAACTGACGTTTTGCAGCATGAGCTTTCGTGGATGAATACCCACTTGCATCCGAAGAAGTGGGTATTCACCCACGAAAGCTCATGCTGCAAAACGTCAGTCTATAAGGTGCCACAGGATTCTTTGAAGACAAAGATGTAGCTATTCAGATTTGCACTGAACTGCAAATTTGTGAACTGAACTGCGGGTGTAAACATGTGGTTGCAAACTTCACCCACAAAAGGCGCTGTTCTGAAACATACTAAAAGCTCTTGCAATATACAAGAAGAAACATCTCAGACGGGAAGCCTCCTGGAGTAGCTAGTTCTCTCTGGGTTGTCTTTCTAATCACAAAAGTCTAAGGTTTCTGTTTCTGTGACCTCGATATGTCTGCAAGAGCAGTTGTTCCAGTGAAGTCGAGTTACTTTGGGCAAATCATTACCTGCTGCAGAGTTCATACATTTCACTTTTTAAAGGGATTAAGTCAAGTATCTCTATTAAATCATAAAAAATAAAATCGAATTCTGCCAAGTCTACTTATATCATCACCAACCATCTAGCAGAAGTAATCATCCTCTCTTCTATTTTAGTGGGTATGCACCAGAGTTATACATGTCTTAACTTTACTGAGTCATGACTACAGGACAGGATAAAAGCTGATAAATAAATAAAGGACAAACGGTAAGGAGAGAGAGAGAGAGAGGAGTTATTTAAGAAAAAGGGAAGAGGGATATACATAGGAATACTTGGACAAAACGAAGAAAGGAAAGGTTTAGGCTGAATATCTGGGAATCTTTACAAGTTACAACTGAATTTATAACGTAAGAAGTGTTATAAGCTCTTCTTATGTACAAAAGCCAAAAGGTTTGGGTAGTTTCTGTGTACAGAAACTACCCAAACCTTATCTACTTTCAACTTTTGTTACAAATCTGACACTCAAGCCAGGTTCAGCATAAGAGTAATCTTCCAAGTGAATGCTGAGCTCTATTGTGCTATTAGATTCAATTTAAGAAAAGGGGAATTAATGCATCAGATTCAGACATAGTTGGGGACAGCTTTAAGATGGAAGGTGCTTGTAACTTGGCATCTACTTTGGCATCCTTTTCATTTACCCCACAGTACACCAGAGGACAGATGACCTGCAAAGACACACAGGCCTTCTCTTGTATGCAGTCAATGTATAAGTGGCCCTTTTGGGGGGGGGGGGGGGAGTGAGAGAGAGCTCTCCGCTGGGCTTGTTTAGCTGACCTCAGGAAAAGCAAGCCTCATGATGGAAGGTCTCGCCTCCCATCTGGGCTGCAAGCTCTGAGAGGAGCCAGTCGGTCTGACTGCCACTAGCTTTTGCTTGCTTATAAATGCTGAGAACATCAGATAATCCAGGGATGTCAGGGTCAGCTGTTCTAACTGCTTTATCAGTCATAGATCACTCTCATGGCCAGCCTTGTTCAGGAGACAGATTTCAAATGAATTGTGTGTGTGTTCAGTGTACTTGGGACACCATGTCCCCACCAACGGGGCCTCTGCTCTTTGATGCAAAATGTTATTTTAGAAGTGCCACCCTTATTAGCTGTTCTCACAGTATATCTGATGAAACCCAGAGGGAAAAGGCTGCAGATTAGCAAGCACAAATACAGCAGAAATCCAATTTTTTCCTGACTCTACATAACAGGAGAAGTCAGTTCATCCATCTCACAGCATGCTGTCTGTTCAAATCGCCTGGATCCCTTGCAAATAGAATGAGATATTCATAGAGTTTAAGGTCAGAAGGCACCATTAGATCATCTAGTCGGCTGACCTCCTGCGTATCACAAGCCACAGAATTACATCCAGTTACCCCTGTACTGAGCCCAGCAACTTGTATTTGACTAAAGCATCTTTCTAGATATTGGATCTTCCAACTGAAGCACAATAACCCAAACCTGCCTCCTATTTCGGGGGGGGGGGGGGGAAGAGGGGGAGAATTGATTTAAACAGTGGATATAACGTTGTGCTTAGAGTTAGTTCAAGTGCTTGTCCTCCTTGCTTCTTTTCCTGGAATGTGAAATGGGAACACGGCTGTGTTGACTATGGCACAGGCAGCTACAAGACTGTTGTGATCTGGCCCTCTCTTTCCTGCGCCTTTAAATATCTAAGGAGGCTGCCTGTCTGCAGGAGCATCTGCCATTTTGTGAAGCAAAGTCCAGGCAGTTTTTAAATCTGACCAGATCCAGCAGCTACCAATCCGCTGTGCTATACTTTTGATTTGAAATATATTGGGCCAATTTAGCTTCTGGCCCCTTTACATTGCTCCAGTGGCCTTGAAACTGGCAGATGTGGCCACCAGGAAATTTTGGGACCCGATTCTGTAACCAGGTTACAGCCCCTTTGCACCCCTGTGGTGGCACGTTTTCGGCTAGACATTTGCATCTAGATTCCAGTCCCTTTGTGCCACCACACACACACAATCTGGATGCAAAGGCCCAGCACAGACCTCCTCCTCTGAACAGAATCTCCCTGCTGATGTATCCGCCGCAGCCCGCTCTTGCGTCTCCGCTTCCTGCCTTGGCTGGTGTACGGCGCACGGCAGCGCTCTGCGCCAGGACACCAGTCCCCCACTGGTGCAAGGCCTGTGTCAGTAGCACACTTAGGAGGTGCCCAGCAGCAACTCTGAATGGTCATCTGGCCATAACCTCCTCTCTGATTCTCTCCCATCTGCTTTGCGTGAGGCAGGAAAGAATCTAGCAATTGGTGCAGCAGGCGTGGCTGGTGCTCTGCTGTACTCTGGCGTTTCTTAGCTGCTGGATCAGCCAGTGCCATAGATACCAAGTGTGAGTTGGAGCAGCTCTTACAGCTGGGCCCCAAGCTGTTCTGCAGGGTGGAAAGGTCCTGCTCTGGCTTTAGAGCAGAGGTGGGCAAACTACGGCCCGCGGGCCACATCCGGCCCGCAGAACCATCCTGCCTGGCCCCTGAGCTCCTGTCCTGGGAGGCTCACCCCCTGCCCCGCAGCCTCAGCTCACTGTGCTGCCGGTGCAACGCTCTGGGCGGCCAGGCAGCACAGCTGCAGAGCCCGGCCTGACCCGGTGCTCTGTGCTGCGTGGCGGCGTGGCTGGCTGCCTGTCCTGGTGCTCTGAGCGGCGTGGCTGGGGCATGCATAGGGAGCAGGGTGGTCAGAGGGCGGGGAAGAGGGGGGGTTGAATGGGGGCAGAGGTCCTGGGGGGGCGCAGTCACGAAGGAGGGGGGGTTGGATGGGGCGGCGGGGGGCAGTCAGGACAGGAAGTCCAGGGGCAGTCAGGGGACAGGGAGGGGTGGATGGGGCAGGGGTCTCAGTGGGGCCATCAGGGAACAGGGGATGTTGGATGGGGCAGGAATCCCGGAGGGGCCGTCCGGGGGCGAGAAGCGGGGTGGGGGGAGGGTCGGATAGGGGGTGGGGGCCGGGCCATGCCTGGCTGTTTGGGGAGGCACAGCCTCCCCTAACCAGCCCTCCATACAATTTCTGAAACCTGATGTGGCCCCTGCTTTAGAGTGATGCACAAGACTGGGTTTAAGCCGTCTCTGCCTCTTCCTGCCACATTCCTCTCCTGTGCCCAGTGCAGTTCAGCTGGACAGAGCGTCAGGTCCTTCTGCAGAGATTTGTAGAGAACCCTGATTTACTAGCACTGGAGGAAAAGCTCCATAAGCCAGTAGTATATGTTCTAACTCCAGTTGGAATGAGCTGGATTTATAGAAGAATTGGAAGCCAGCTGCAGAAAGACTAAAGAGTTGTCTACCCAAGGAAACTGACCGGCAGAACTTCCGCAGTATGATCTGCTGCAGAAGTGGAGTAATTAGACCAGGATAAAGTAACTCTCATTCCAGGACAGCATCCATAAGGGGAATTATACATAGCTATAGCAGTGTAATTATACTGGTTAGTTTCCTTGGGTAGATGAGCCTGAAAGCTCTATGCTGGAAAAGGACTATTTTCCTTTGCAACCTAGCAAACCACGCCATGCCCTTAGAATGCCCTTCGATGCACCAGCAAAATAAACGGCTATTTGCAAAGAAAAACACATTTTCCTGAAAAGACAAAGCTAATACAAGGTGCTTAGCTCCCACCGCTAAAAGGAAGGGAGCACAGGTTACAAGGGAAGGAGAAGCATATAGGTGGCACTGAATGGCACATCTTTGCCTGGGCCAATGCCACAGACAATTACCCATCTTAAACAGTTCATCTCTTCTCATCTTAGTCACTCTCTTCTCTAGTCAGTCTCCCTTCCCTGCCTCATCTCGCCCTCTTTTCCCCCGACTGGTGTCATGCCCATTCAAGGCTCCAGGGACTGGCTGCATAACACACAAGGCAGCTGTTACACGGAATCTCCTTAAATCTCATTGGAAATTCAGTTGGAATGTCTGATCTGTGAGCAGCTCCTCACTGCATCGCCATTACACACCGAACCTGCAATGGTTGGCTAGCCAAAGGCAAGTAGGTCAGAAACATTTACAATTCATTCCACACTTTTACACACACACACACACACACACACCCCTCCCCTCCCCTCGGAGGTGCCTGCAAGCAAAGCACTTTCACTCAGATCTGTGCAGAGTCAGCAGCTTTGTAATTGTAATGGGCTGACAGTGAGTTTAGCCCACCGCACAACAACCAAGGGATGCTCCGGCGACTGCCTTCGAGGCGCTTCCAAAGTGAAGGCCCAGTCATGGTCCCGTTGACTTCAGTGGCAAAACATCACTGGATTGAACCCGAAAGCAGGGGCCCGTAATTGGGGAATTCATGCAGAGAGCTCTTGCTGTGCCTAAAACATGTGGTATTAGAGCCCCATCCCAATCGAGTGGAATCCTTCCAGTACCCCAGACCTAGCAGAACGTTGGTAGCACGCACAGGACATGGTGAATATGACCATGTTGTGAACATTCTTGGTGCGATAGCTAAAGATGGAGTGAGAGCCTGGAAGACTGCCTGTGAGGGCGGCAGTCAGGCAGCCTTCGGTGGCATGCCTGCTGGTGGTCTGACAGTCCCGTGGCTTCGGCAGCGGGTATGCCGAAGGTGCGGGACCGGCAGATCACCCGCAGGCGTGCCGCCGAAGGCCGCCTGACTGCTGTGCTTGGGGCGGCAAAAAACAGAGCCACCCCTGCTCCAAATGACAATGAATTAGGACTAAGGGGAATGGATAATAATCACATACAATTAATAGGGTGTAAAATACCAAAGGAGGAAGAAAAAATCTTTGGGTAGGAAAAGGTGGTACAACTAGAAGCAAATGGGATGGAAGAAAAGGAACATTTCAGATGAAAAGCAGGGAGATGTATGTTAATAATGGAATATCTTAGATGTGGAACAAATGCCTAAGGAAAGTGGCGGAAACCGTGTCTCAAGTCAATTAAACCCAGGCTGTACAAATCCCTGGAGAATCGACTGTTGGGAACAAGCCTGGATTGGCCCAAGCAGATGAGATAAATGACCAGGTTAGGTCCTTCTCACCTCTAATTTCTCTGAGAAAGTGAAACAGCAAAAAAGCCAAGACATCACTTGTTTCCTTTCAGCTAGGCAGATTCAAACATGCTTTTGTGTCTGTTTTTAATTAGTATGTTTGGGTGTGGTTCTTTAAACAGGATAGCAATTTTCACAATGACCTGCAGTGACATCGAAGACTGTACCAACTATTGTTCTTTTGAGAAGGAAAATAAACTAAGATGAAAGCCCATAAAATCATGGCATAGGACATTCAAAGATGGGGCAAGAACATTTATGTAAAAAGTATCTGGTCTAGTATCCTCCAGGAATCTCTGGTCGATACTGACCCAACTGAGACAGGACTGGGTTTCAAATAAAATTATTTTGAATAGATTTTTATTTGTCCAGCACTGGAAACAATCTCCAGTAACAAGTTTATGATTTTCTTCAGTTCTTAATTTAACAGTTATGCTGACTCTCTTGAGCCGTCCAGTGTTTTAGTAACAAAGTCATTTAAAATGAGCTGCTCAGGAAAACCCTGAAAAGAAAGTCACGCAGTGCAGTATTTTGAGTTTCTCTGCTCGGCAGGGAACAAAGGCAGAAGTACAGTTTGGTTTGTTTCTTGGCAAAGGGGCAGTATTGTTAGCCTTAAGCTCTCCAAAATCAGAGTTGGGAGGCTCCAAAAAGAAAAAAAAAGAAAAAAAAATCACGAGATTATTTTAAAATCTCCTGATTTTTAAGGCATAAACAATCTGAGGCTCTTTTTCTTTGCTTTCTACTTTGAGAGCCTTTAGGATGTACTTGGGTCACATTTTCAAGCTTTTCTCTGCAACCATGAGGGCTAGAAAGTTATTTTTCTCTTTTAAATGAAAGCTGAGTGGGAGGGGTTCTCCAGGGGGCAGCCTGGGACTGTTGTGCCCCCCTTACCTCTCTCCAGCCTGGGCCGTCTCTCGCAATGCCTTGCTAGTGACCAGCAGCAAACCCCTCCAGGCGCTGTGATCACTCAGCACAACAGCATGTGGAGCCCACACCCAGCTAGATTGCACGAATGCTCCCAGAGCCACTCCCGAATCACACAGAGAAAGGCACCAGAGCCAAATCCCCCCAGCTCCCAACACGGTACCTCAGGAATATACCATCTTGCACTGCTCAAGATGAGCAGTACAAATTTATTAATTGATTCACCGCTTCATCAACGGAGAGTGGACGTACATGAGCCTTTGCAAGCCTGAGCAGATTTGCCACACACTTCATACAAACTCACTGGTAAAGAAATAGTAAAACAAATATATTTACTACAAAAGATAGATTTTAAGTGATAGGCAAAGAGTCAGAGTTAGTTACCAACAGAAATAAGATATAAGCACAATCTAAACTCTCAACCCTATTAGACTGGGAAACAACTAGACTAAGCAGTTTCTCTCACCCCACTGGATATCAGTTCATAGTACACAGATTTCACCCTTGAAATCTGGGCCACTCCCACCAGTTGGAGTCTTCAGAGTGTCCTTGTTGCTTGCACAGTAAGTCAGGGCCGCCCAGAGGGGGGGGCAAAGGGGGCAATTTGCCCCGGGCCCCGGGCTCCGCAGGGGCCCCCAAGAGAAGAGCTGAGGCTCCCGCCTCCGCCCCTCTCCTGGAGCCTCGGCGCATCAAGCGCCGAGTCTCCGGCTGAGCCCGAGCCCCACCCCGCTCAGAGCTGTGTGGTGAGGGGGCAGGGCTGGGAGCTCCAACGGGGCCTGAGCCCCGGCCCGCTCAGAGCGGCGTGGGGAGGGGGCGGGGCAGCTGCCTCCGCTCGGCGTGGAGCTCACAGCCCCGCCCCCTCACCACGCGGCTCTGAGCGGGACGGAGCTCAGGCCCCGCCGGCGACGCGCTCAGTAAGAGGCCGAGGTCGGGGCCGGGGAGAAGCCGGGGCCGGGGCCGGGGGGGGGGAGAAGCGGGGGCCGGGGGGGGAATAAGCCGGGGCCGGGGCCAGGGCCGGGCAGGGGGAGGGAGAAGCGGCGGCCGGGGCCAGGCGGGGGGGCGGGGGAGAAGCGGCGGCCGGGGCCAGGCGGGGGGGAGAAGCGGGATCCGGGGCCGGGCCGGGGGGGAGAAGCGGGACCCGGGGCCGGGCCGGGGGGGAGAAGCGGGACCCGGGGCCGGGCCGGGGGGGAGAAGCGGGACCCGCCGCCGTCGAAGCGCAGCCCGGTCTTCGGCAGCGGGGGGCCCCTTCTGTTCCGGGACCCGCCGCCGAAGTGCCCCGAAGGCCCGTGGCGGGGACCCCCCCCCTGCCACCGAATTACCGCCGAAGACGGGGCGGCAGGTCCCGCTTCGGCGGTAATTCGGCGGCGGGGGGCTCCCGCCGCGGGTCTTCGGGGCACTTTGGCGGCGGGTCCCGGAATGGAAGGGCCCCCCGCCGCCGAAGACCCCGGGCCCCCGGAATCCTCTGGGCGGCCCTGCAGTAGGTGGGTGAAGGAGAAAGGCCAAGCCTGGCCCCCATGTTCAGTTTTATACTCTCAGTCCATGTGCTTGGAAAACACAAGTCCAGGCATGTCTGGGTGAGCATGGCTGAGTCTTCAGGCAAGGTTGAGCAATTCCCCATGTGTGGCCTCATGCAGGTGAGTCATTGCATTGTAGCTCCCTTGCTGGACAATGGTTGTTGATGGGTTGTTTAACACCCCACCCAACTTGCTGTTGCCTCTGGGGAGCGAATATCTTGCTGATTCCTCAATTTACAGCACGTTTTTGTGACAACCACACAACACAATTCTCATAACTCCATATGCATTAGTGATACACATGTATGGACAGAGAAATTACTTGCAGCAGATCATAACCTTTCCCCTGATACCTTACAAGGCATGCTTTATATACAAGACCGTGATTATTTAAAAATGAGGAATACAGGGATCCCAGGATGCTTCCCCAAGGTATAGAATGTCACACTGAGGCCTTGTCTACACTTCCACTTTACAGCACTGCAACTTTCTCGCTCAGGGATATAAAAAACCACCCCTCCGAGTGCTGCAAGTTTCAGCGCTGTAAAGTGGCAGTGTGGACAGTGCACTGGCTCCCAGCGCTGGCAGCTACTCCCGTCATGGGGGTGTTTTTTCCCCCAGTGCTGGGAGAGCTCTCCCCCAGCGCTGGTGCTGCGACTACACAGCCGTGCAGCGATTGGACGTTGCTAGTGAAGAGACACCCTGAGATTCTAACCTAACAGAGCAGGGCTCTAAAGAAAAAAGACTTGGGGTAAAATCATGAGAGAGCAGGTAACACCGAAGGTGACAAATGAACAACAATGAAAATGGAACTCATGTCCCCTGAGCTATGGATTATTTCTTACGGCACTGACAGGTAGACGCTTACTGCACCATCAGGAAAAAATGACTCCCAACTCACCCTGCAAACAATTAAAGATGGTGCCCTAGGACTTAAGGATTTGTGCTGGACTTCTGCAGAGGGCTGAATTTCACCAGTAGGGAATGAAGAGAGATGTGGAAAGAGGTGAACCCAAAAGAGCAGTTTGGAATTTGAATGTTCATTCGTGTCTAACTCATCCGTATTACGGTAGAGCCAAAGGGTCACCCGATGGGCGTGTCATCTTACAAACAGATAACAACAGAGTCCTTGTCTAGATGAGCTTACAACTTAACTAGGTAAGAGAAGCAAAGGGTGGGAGGGGAGACAGAGCACAGACAGGGGAAAGGTTAGTGGCAGAGAACTGGGAACAGGACACAGATCTCCTACCCAGCCCAGTGCAGTAGGCTACTGATCCACCCTGTCCTACAGCTTTCTAGTGCTACAAATAATGCAAACATACTGTAAAAACAAACCAACCCTTCTGCCACTGAATAGGAAGGAAAAAACCAATAAAAAGTTAATAGGAAGAAGGAAGGAACTTACGTTCAGCTGCAGGTTTGCCCTGGCCAGTCTGAGTGAGGCTGGAAAACAAACATTACTAGAAAAAGTAGCTTACGGTTTGTCGGCCTCGGAAAATGAAGAGTTGCCACTTAACTGAAGTCCGAAGGGAAGGGATCTTTCCCACCCCTTGGTAAGAGAAATTTACAACTAGATTCTCAGCTGGCCCCCTTCCACTGAAGTCAGTGGAGCTATGCTGATTTCCGCCAGCTAAGAATCTGGCCCCAGGTCTTTAAATTGTGCCTTCTTTAGTACCCCAGTGGCTGGGCATGCTTCTCCTTTCACTCCCACTGGTTTTACAACCATTTCAACTTCAACATAATTTCTCCTGATTTACAGCTGTGCAAAGACAATATTCTACCCTTGCTTCCTCCTCCTGCAACCTCACCGAAGTGAGCAGAGTGGGGCAGAATTTGTCCCATCTTGTCTAACTTGTCCCACATGGAATAAGCCTCTTTCACCCTGTTACTTTCTGCCTAGGTAAGTAGCTTTGTTCCAATGTATTTCCTTGAGTAACGTAACGGAAGAGAGTGATGTACATCACCATGCACATGATACAATGTATTGTAAGTTCTAGTGCTGATTCAACTACTCACTTGCTGGGTGACCCTGGGAAAATCACTTTCCCCTCTGGGACTCAGTTTCCTCACCTGCAGATAGGGATGCATTATCATCATTTATTCTGTGTCATTTCATAGCATCTAGGAGTCCCAGTCATGGACCAGGATGCCATTATGCCAGGCGCTGTACAAAACAGGATAAAAAAGACAGCCCGACCCAAAGAGCTTGCAATGTAATGATACCGACTCACCTTTGTGCAGTGCTTTCCTATAGCATTAGGAGTGAGATCCTGGCTCTATTGCAGTTAGTGGCAAAATGCCAACGGACATCACTGAGCCAGGATTTCACCGCAGAAGTTTGTTTGTGTGTGTGTGTATTTTGGTATACAGATATAGAGAGTATTACAAGGGTGTTGTACAGATTATTTCATTCTGTTTACACAGGACTAGAGACTGAGATATCCTTACCCACGCTGAGTGGCACCTCACTCCTTGAACAGTTCTAACTGATTTCAGTGGCACCAGACCAGGAGTTAGGTACTGCTCAATTTAAGAATCACACAGTTGCTAAAATGGGAATGAGGATTATGGCTCGTGCTAGCAGGTCATTTCTGCTTTGCTGTAGAAACCCATTTGTCCCCCTTTATTTTAGAGAGACACCTGGTTCCGACAACCCCTGCCCCCGCCAGCGCTGAGCATGCAGTAGGAAAGCACCTCCAGCTGTGGGCAGCCACACAGTATGTTCCCCCCCGGCCTGGTGATAAATCGGCAGCCCTCTGGCATTGCCGGCTGTATGTGCCTTGTGCACCTGCCAGCAGCACTTTGTTTGATCATTGGCTCATACTTTTCCAGCTTGTAACAAAGAAAACACTGCTGACATCACAGCGAGCACTAAGTGACTCAGCCAATAAATAATAAATTCAAGCACCGCTGTTACCAACTGGATCTCAGGTGTCACTATGAGAGGAAGACAAAGACCTGATCACACAAACAAATCATGAATGTTCTGTCATTTCAGTGCCACAGTACCTTGGCCTGCTGTCCACAAAGCCACTCCCTTACATGCCTCATCCAATGCCTAGGGACCAAGGGATACACATTCTGCCAACAACAGACCTTGTATCTCTCATGATATACTTTCTTTTCAAAACCACCCAGTTGCTATCAATGGATCCTTTATCTATCGCCTCCAGCAGTCTTAAGCATGTACAAAAGATGAGCCTTTAAGCCAGGCTGAGATGATTTGCTTGCTAGCCAGACAAGTTTTTTTGTTTTTAAGTGTTATCCTTGGGCGATTGGTAATGGAACTTGGAGCCGATTACATTTAGGTCACAGTTTTGAGTTTGGACAAGATCAGCAGAGACCCAAGGCTGTTCTTACCCTCTGTGGGCTATTTGGTGACTTAAGTGAAATGAGTTGATGGGCTAAGTCAAATCTGCAGTAAAGAGGTACCTCAACGTATGAGCTGCTCCCCCATCACCAGGTCCATCTGGCTTGGGACCTAGGCGCTTTGGTGGGGAAGAGTCTGATGCAAAGCTCAGTTGATGTCTTTAGAAAGACTCGCGTTGAATTCAACTGGCTTTGGACCAGCCCCATAAGGACGTGAGATGTTCCCCGTTTCTCTCTCTGTACCGGCCAGTGAATGAATATTGGGCTTCGCTCCTCATGCCTTTCATGAGCACTACAATTTAAATTAAAGGTCAAAACACTTATTCTCCTCCTGTGGCACTCGACACGAGGGCAAACTAAGCTGCCTCCTTCCTCCTCAGCTTTCAGCCAGCTTCTCTGCATGTTTATTTCTATTCTATTCTGGCCTGGGAATCGGAATATCCGGGGTCAGTTCCAAACTGTCACAGACACCCTGAGGCTTTGGGCAGGTCACCTAGGCTCTCCAGGCATCAGTTCCCCATTGGTGAAATGGGGCTAGTGATATTCCCTTTGGCTGTGTGCATGTTGAGCTCTTTGGGGCAGGAACTGCCTCTTACTCTGGGTATTTTCACCAGCTAGCACAGCGGAGCCTGGACCCTAGAACACAAATCACATTTTCCCGTGGTTTTGCCATGTGTGTTCAGATGCGTGTAGCTCATATTCATAGGCAGTCTGACCTCCTGCGTAATACAGGCCACACAACGGCCCCAAAGTCACTCCTAGAGCAGAGCTTTTAGAAAAGCATCCACTCTCGATTTTAAAATGGTGCGTAATGGAGACTCCACCACCGCCCTTGGCCTTGGCCATCATTTGTACTGTTTGCTTTGGCGTTCCTGCTGCTACATCTGCCTAGTGTCTTCCCTCTCCTGTTTTGTTCACTCACCTTCACGGTCTATCCATCACGAGCACAAATGCTATGCAGATAAGATTGGATTTTAAAATATTTTACATGTACAGAAGGAAAGAGCCACATTAGCAAGAGAAAAAGGTCAGGTCCATAAAGATAAGGTCTCTATAAAATGAGCTAAGTGAGGGAAAGGTTGGCTACATTAGCACAATAGCCAAGTTAAACAAGACACAATTAGGGGCTGTTCAAACTCTCACACAAATATCACAATGCCCAGAAGTGCTTTTATAGATCTTTGCAAAAGCCAAAGCAGAAAGGCTGGTGGTGGCAAAACTGGAGGCTGGGAGTTTCAGAGGAGCCCAGGGGAGTTAGGTGCCTACATCTCATAGAAATTCAATGGAGGTGGATTGTCTGTCTCCCCTAGGCTCTTTTGCTACAACCCAGCTGTAGCCATTGTATGGGGGCTGCTACATAAGTGAATCCAGGCTCTTCACGTGAACTTCAGTAGGTAACTTCGCAAGAAAGGGAGCCTTCACTGTGCTGTACCGTGTTTAAAACTGTGTTTTCTGTATCCTGCAGCTTTACATTTGAGACTCTGTTGGAGGCAGCTGACATTGTGTGTTCAGTTGAGACACAGACTGGTAAACAGGAGATGCTCTGTGCTCTCTCCTGCAGACTTCGCGTTTGTTCTGCATTCTCTTTTTAGCGTTCCAGTCACTTAGACTGAACATACATGGCCATTCTCTGTCTATGGATAACACGCACTAGGCCACTGCTGAAAAGGGAGACAGGTCAGACCTGAGAGCTGTATAGCTTGCCTAGGACAGGGGTTCCGTGGCAACTAATTCCTTTGTTCTTACGGGTGGATGGTAAAGAAGAAAGAATTAAAAAATAATTCTTGACAATTGTACAAGGGGAACTGGACAGAAGCTGGGGAACTGATTTCAAATGCCTGGTTAGTTTGTGGTCTATCAAACGGTAACTCATCTACTATTGGCCTGGATGAGATTTGGGCTACTGACCTAGAAAGGAAGGTTCTATAATCCAGTTATCAAGTCCTGAGACATCCAGTTCCCCAGAATTACACATTTAAAAAAACCCCAAACATGACCCACAACAGGCTTTAAATTCACAGGCTTCTATATAAGCCAGTCCCCTTGTCCAGTAGATTGCACAATACGTGGTTTAAAAAAATTCTGTATGTATTTGCAGGTGTTAAATTAACCACCAGAGGGAGTCCTTGTAGCCCAATGTATGAGAGAGTGACTGAAAAGGATGAAATTAGAACTCATTAGAAGTTCCATGAAGTCTACAGTTTTCAGTTATGGTGCAATCTCTAGTGCATCAAATACCCAGACAACACCTTTCTCCGGGTTAGACATACCCTGGACAAACGCTTGTAAGCTTAGAACAAACATTAGGGGAGGGTTCAGACTAGCCTTTAGCAAGGTGCTAACGCCTTCCAGTTAATTGGTAGTCAACAAGGGAAAAAACTCCAACGCGGAGGTTGCAGCAAAAGCAAATGGGTTTCGTTAAGCGTGTGATCTAAACGTCTTCCAATCTTTAGTATCATAATACTGAGTTCATATCAAACCAGAGTCTCCTTTCCATTGGTGCTATTGGCAATGACACCACTGAAGTGGATGGCATTGCTTCAGGTTTACACCAGTGCCAGTGGAAGCCATAAGCAGACTTCTCAAATGTCCCTTGTAATGAGGAACAGCATTTATTTTCACCTGAAAGTTCCCTGTGTTTCATTCAAGTCTGGCATCCCCTCGCTTGTATTGAAGAAATCCATTTACCTCTGCAATAAAGCATGATGAAACTGAAGTGATAGAAAAAGTTCTTCACCAGAAAAGAACAAATTTCCCAGCATTTTAAGTTTCCTGCATGAATTTGTGACTCAAACACTGCAGCCTGCATTTGGGCCTTGGCTGATTAGGAGCAGAATTTGACCCCAGGTTGGGGTTGGGGACCACTGCGCTGTGTGACCTAGATGATGAAATATTCATTTTTAAATGTTTCTGATCTTCAAAATAAAATGAAAAAAATTAAAAATTCTGCCCAGTGAAATGAAGTATTTTTAAAACGTTGGATCCTCCCCCTCTCCATCGACTCATTTTTCAACCAGCTTTAATTTAACCTGTAGGCCTGGTCTACACTACAGAGACCTTGCCAGTCCAGCTGTGCTGGGAGAACCCCCTAGTGGAGATGCAGCGTAAGCTGACAGAAGGAAATCCTCTTCCGGCATAGCTAATGTCATTCAGGGAGGTGACATAGCTAAGAAAACAGAAGCACTGCTCTGGCAGCATAGTTGCGTCTACACTGCCACATAGCTATGTTGGCTGTGGGAGTGATACTTGTAGCTGACATAGCTACTGTAGTGTAGACTAAGCCTTACTAACCCCAGTCTCATCTTTCCTGTTTCAGCACAGAGCAACCTAGGCTGGAGTTCTGGAATTTTCGACTGTCATAGCGAACAGTGCTAGAGCTCATAAAGCTCTCCTTTGTGGGCTATGCATCAATACACAATGGAAGCTCCATATTGTCTGTGAGTATGATTATAGAATTGCCTAAAATGATCAAAATGTCTTTGTGATACATCAGGCAAGGCTACTTTAACGGATTATGTGGTTCAGCAGGCTCTGTAGCAATTGCAATCAGCAACTTATGGAATTCCACGCAGAAAATGCACTTCTAGCATCGCCAGCCTTTGAGTGAGATGGTTCTGCAGAACATCACCTCCCCGCTGCAGATGCAATAACCACACTAGGCATTGGTTTCCCTGCCTCAATTCAGCAGATTGAGGAGTCCATCATAACTGAAAAAGGAACCGCCCTACTGACCTTCTCCAGAGTTTGCAGGCTCCCAACGTGAAGCCCTTTGTTAAACGTTTGGGCGGGGAGCCCACAAGATTGTGTGAAATGGGGCAGCTGGAATATTGTTATTTCTGCCACTCCATGAGGAAGTCTGAAGCTTCAAATCTGAAGTAGCCTGCCAGTAACGCCTCTGTACAGCCAATCCAGTCATCCTCTGGCACTTCTAAATACCTGTCACCTTGGTATCTAAGCACTAACTGTACCAAACATGGTAGATGGAATTTGGGCTGGTCTTCACCACAGAGTTAACCCAGGCTCTCACTCAGGTGTTGCCTGTAGCCCCTTCCTGTTCACACACAAAACTCTCTCACCTGAAAGGGATGGTGCTAGCTGGTCATTCTTGGGGTATTGGTTAAAGCCCAAGCCAGGCTTTCACTGGTAACCCACATACTTTGCAGCGAGGACACAGGGTAAAGCGCACAGGTTCTGCCTTCCCACAATTCCTCCTGTGCGCCCAGAAGGGCAGACAAGTTCTCACACAGTTCCCTGGGAAAGAACCAGAGTGGCCCAACTTACTGCAGTGCTGAGAACCATGGGACAGGCCCCCAGAAGTCCTAGCACCTCAGTCACAGGAGTGAGTGCAACCCCAGCAATGAGACAGTGAAGCGGACACACTCAAGCATGGCTTTGCAGTTAGCCTCTCACACCCAAGTGCCGACCTGCAGTGAGATATACAGTTTCTATTCTCAGAGCTTCACACTAACGACCATTCTAATTACAACACAAGGCTGACAGGCTCATCAAGAGCCCCTTCCGGTGAGTGTATCTGCATGAGCAGCCTGACTCTCAGTGAGCTCAGTCGGACTGTTTGCATGAGTAAAGATCTGCAGGATCAAGACCCATCCACCAGGACTCTTCAGACAGCAGCATTGTAGCTTTGCTTATGCAGAACACTGTGCAAACATCTGTCTCCATTTCGCACGTGTACAGTTGTGCTGTTACCATAGGCGTTCGCATGGGATCTCATCCATACAGCTCAGGATAACTTCATTATACTTGGCGGGACAAGGCTGGGCAATCACAATGCTGCAAAACATCACAGTACAACTTGCAGGGTGTCTCACATGAGCACTGATGTGATGGCATCACTTCAGTATTTACTTGTCCTCAGAAGCTCCTAATTGCAGAAAAGCTCCTAATATACTCCAGCCCCATCAACCACATTGCTTGGAGCACCCACAATGTCGATCGATACCTTGCAGGTTAGAATGATCTTACAACTGCAGTAACTATGCACAGATCCCATTGAGCTGATAGATTATTCCTCCCACCATCAAGCAGGTAAATCTCCCTCCTTTCTCTTCCTTCTCCTCACCTGCTCTGTCCCCTTTGCCAGGCCTTTTCCCTCACTTGTCTCATCTTGTCTTTCCATTTAGCTCATCCCCAATTCAACCCACCTGTTCCCCACAAAATCAAGGAACTAACAAGACTTTGAGCACCATCATGTAGTGTACACTGCTGATGTGTTTTGTCCCTTTAAGCTACCCTGTATCTGTCTTGTCTAGCGCGTTGGCTCTGTGTTTGTAGCACAGTGGGACCTATTGTTCATTGGTCCCTAGGCATTACTGGAATAAACTTGATTAATATTAAAATAAAATAAATCCATAGGCTGTTTAACCAGTATGTTATCTTAGTTTACGGTCACTTCCAGTCCCATTTTATCCCAGGCATTATTGATTACGTCCGTATGAAAAGATGAAAAGGCTGAATTATGTTCTCTCTCCGGTGGCTTTCAGATTGTGTCCATCCATTATTTCCAGAGGATGAAGGAGAAGCTATTACAACCTTGCTGGGGTCTTCGAATGGTGTGCCAAGATGTTAAAACAGCCGTGGAGCACACCAGAGAATTCTTTAACTCTTAAGTGACAGCCAGCATTACAGATTTGGCAAACAACTTAGATGCTTAGAACACACTCAGATAAATAAGTAAATGGGAAAGGTTCCATAAGGCAAGAGACAGAAATGGGGGTGGACCCGGTCTAAGGTTATCCCACCAGGACTAGAGGTATGTAATGATATCTACTCCCTCAGCACTCTGGGGGACAAATATATTTTTGTTTTTAGGATCTTACAAACACCAGCTGCCCAAACCCGTATATTATTTGATTTTTAAAAGCATTTTTTCCTGTAACTTGGCACACAATCTGATTGCCACAGGATTTTTCATTCTTTAAATAAACACTGCATAATGCACAATAATTACATTCTGTGGATGGAAACTTAAAACAACCAAGGAGGGCTTCCAGACATTTGTCTGTTATGTCATGCAAGTGGTGGAATGCCATAATATTTCATGGACACAAAAATAAGTTAATGCCATGTGCACACAGAAAAAAAATAATCAGGAAATTCAAAGCTATGGCTTCTGCAGAAATGGCAACTCAGCTCTTTTATCAACGCACTATCATCATTTGTGGCAATAACTTTTCTGCCTGCATAATGTGGCTTAGTTACAGTTGCTGCGAGAACCACAAATATGAATATGCTTGTGCATGTAAAATCTCATCTATAAGGTAGCATGAGTACTGAGTTCTTGCTTTTAAATTCCTTGTGTGTTTTTTTGGTTTGAGAACTAGGATTCTGCTTTGCAAATGAAGTTGTCGCATGCCCTTGTTTCAGTGCTCTTCTATCATCAGGAACTCATTCATCTTCAACATCTTAATCGGTAACCATCCCATTTTTAAACAGCTAAATGAAATCTTAGCAAGCTTCCAAAAATAAAATAATCCACTTCTGGACAGAGAACAAGCATCTGAAATTTTCAGGGCAGTACCAAAGTTCAAATCAAGTGTTTTCTCAACCATGTTGCTAATGCAGCATCCACAATATGATTGACTTTCCTATCAATAGGAGATTGACAGTTCATTTCACTGGTATTATTTGCTGTGAACATGTATTTGAAGCAGGTTATGGAGTATTTTGCATTTCCATTCTGGTCTAATGTGGAATAGAGCATGCATATTGCTAACAATGGTTCTACCACTATTGAATAATTACTCACACACAAATTTAATGGGTTAATCTTCCTCGCAGAAGTGGTGCTAACTCAAGGCCAAAAAAAAAGAAAAAAAAAAAAGAAAAAGAAAAAGAAATCCTCAAACAAAACTTCCATGACAGTCAAGGATTATGGTACTGCATGTACCTGAAAAAAACCCACCCCCTGAATCATAAAAAAAGAGTGAAATCTACAGGCTTATTTTAAGATCTATTTCTGTGTGTGTATCAAAATATTGATTTCCCCCAAACTAAAATGGATAGCTTCAGGGCTTTGCTTTAGGCTATACAAAATTGACTAATTATTTGGATAATTTTTATTAATGCCACATTCCATTTTGGATCTTTGGCCTACAGTTCTATTTATATTATTTTGTATGTCACAAGATGTACCATAACCTGCTAACGGTACAGTTTTAGTAGTTGGCTGAGATCACACGTAGTATGAGCGTTATAGAAACTTAGCGATTTGATTTAATCACCAAGTCTGTCATGGAAGGTGTCTATGATCCAATGGGTATTTCCCTTCTGCCACTTCTATAATTTTTCCTTCAGGGCACAACAGGATAAACCTATTGGAAGATCCTGGAAGATGAAGGCTGAGGGCAGAAGGGAAGTACCTGTTGGAGAATGACTGGATGCTTGCCAGTCCATATGACTTCAAATAAAAGGAGGACTAACAATATAAGGAAGTAGTTGGTAGCTAACATGACTCATGTTAATGACACCGATTTCCTTTATTTCCCACCTTTCTCGCCCTGAGGCCTGGTGCCTGTGCTAAACTCTGGATATTACTTTTCTAAAAAGTCATGAAAGTAAAATGCTCTCAAGCAGGGATCCTGCAGCTGGGCATCTTCCAATAACATTATACCCATGCATTAACTGCCTGTAGTGCACAGCTGGGACCACCCTCACTGCTGAAAACAGAATTCTGTGCCCATGATGTTAATGGGTGTCAGCAGAGGACAAACACAAGTGTTGGGGACGGGATAGAGAAGGGAGGCATCAGGGTTTGCAAAGAGGAGAAAGATCGTTTTAAACTGACACTCACACCAGGTACCGAAGGCCCTTCAGAGCAGTTTGGGAGCTGCCAGCCTTCTAGTTATACGGACAAATGTAATTAGGATTTGCTCTACACTGTAAAAACCAAATGGGAATGAAGCATTTGAACATGACTGTTGTGTCAAGCTTTTTCTAGCAACAGTGCTTCTAGGAGAGAGGAGGAAGGAGCCCAAATGGAAAACTCAAAAATGAGAACACATTAGAGAATATTTTAAAAACACACATATACTCCAAAGGGTAGGAAAAAGGTGTGTAGAGCCTCCCTTGATATCCTCTACCTTCTTCCGAGGAAAGGTGAAACCTGCAAAGATAGTTTTAAAAACTCTTCCCTTGTAGTAGTAAGCATGTGCCAGAGGGGAGACTTCAGCCGGCGGATTGGTGGAAGCCAATCACCCTTGGCCAGCCCATGCCTCCCAATGCACACAAGACACTCTCCAATGAGACACTGATGCAGACGCCACGGGGGCTTATTGCTATAATGCAGCCTCAGCACATTTCCCAAGATTTAATTGCTGAATGAATTCATTTAGAAGAGCAGCTCTGTCCTTGGGCAGTAACTATAATGCACTGAAAAGTCTCATAATGGCTTTGAGGACATGGAGTTACTGCCATTGACACAACATAGACCTTAACGGCTCCCAAGACAGCATAATTGTCTATTGTTTCAAAGATCAGTAGATTAAGGCTTCCCTAAGTAATGCACAGCAGCCACCATTAAAGCGGTTACAATGTTGCTTTTGCAAGCGGATAACATTACCGCGGTATAGGGAATGCCATGGGAATTCTGGGAATACTGCGGCGATGTTAGTTACTTGCAAAGGCGTTTAATGGTGATCGCTGTGCTTCCTATAACACGATAGAGGATTCTGTTGTGAGAGAGACCTATTCTGCTGTGATTCATACACTTACATTCCATTTATAATCTCAGGGCAGTTGATAGCTACAAAAATGAAGAAGAGCCTTAGTTCTGATTAAACAGTTTCTGGGATTATCATAATTGTAGCTCAGTATGGGTGGTGTTTTACCAGAAAGTATGAGGCAAGGTGACTAGGCTGAAGACTTTATAGTCTAAGTATAATTGTTACATTTCACACTGCAGTTATATGCGCCAGAGATTAAGAAATTGGGACAGAGCTCAGAGCAACTCAAAGTGTCTCAGTGATTGAATAATAATCATTCCACTGAAAATGAATTAGGACCAAAAGAACTGCACTGTTTCATCCTTGAATCATGCTGCACAGGGCTCGTAACAACTGCAGGTGTTGTGCTAAATACTAAATTATTATTTCAGAACAATGTGGGACAGGTAGGGCTGGTTGAACATTTTCTATTAAAACTTTAGGGGTTTTGATTAAACAACAAATTTCATGGATAGTGTCGGTTTTCCTCAAAATATTTTGATTTTTCCTCCAAAAACTGTTTTTGGCCAAAAATGGCTGAAACCAGGGCTGGCTCCAGGCACCAGCACAGCAAGCAGGTGCTTGGGGCTGCCACGCAAAGGGGCAGCACGTCCGGGTCTTCGGCGGCAATTCGGTGGCGGGTCCCTCGGTCCCTCTCGGAGGGAAGGACCTGCCGCCGAATTGCCACCGAAGAATTGCTGCTTGGGGCAGCAAAAACGCTGGAGCCGGCCCTGGCTGAAACTAACATATTTTTGCTTTTCATGTTTTTGATAAAAAGTAAATTTTTGCAGGAAAAACTGTTTTCCAATCAGCTCTAGTGACATGTTTAACTCTGAACTTCCTTGCATTTGTTGCCTTGAATAGATAAGAATGTATCTTCTTTTTTCCTTCTAGACATGATACCTAGAGTTACACCAGGGGAAGGTATGGAGCTTGTGTTCAGACAGACACCCAGAATTTAGATGCCTATCTGAAACTTACCAGCACTGAACTAACCAAACCGCTTAATTCTAGAGTTAATGCTTCTTTCTTTATTCCTCCAGTCTGGTATGCTACTATACCATCTTACCTGTTTCTACTTAAGTATGCTCCTCCATTACAGCTTAGAGGCCAAAGTTTCTTTGTGGTTTGTGGGTCTGCATGTTTTCTGTCCAGCTGAAGGTCTTTCACTGATCCTTGATGCAGCATTCTGACTGTCAGTTTCTCCCAGGGGAGTTGATAAAAGTGAATACAATAGTCACTGAACTGTAGCAATACCAGCTTCTGATCTATTACTCCAGACTACAACATGATACATCTAACATGGCCTCTATTACCATAGTATCTGAGCTCCTCGCAATACCCCATGAGATGGGGGAATTGAGGCACAGAGATACACGATGGTCCCTTCTGACCTTAAAGTCTATGAGACTTTGACAGAGCAAGAGATTGGACCCAGGTCTCAAGCTAGTCCTTAGCCACTGGACCATCCTTCCTCCTCAAGTCTTAGCCATTCTGAGATGACCCTCACCCAAACCGGAATCAAGCCAGGTTTGGGGTGTGTGGGGGTTTCAGTTCAATGTGTCAATTAACTTCACTTTAGAAGATCAGAAGAACTCTTAACCATTGAGCTGAGTAGGTGAATTTTATCAAGGAGTTCAACAATTTGGGATCCCAGGAGTTCTGTTTCAAATAAAGTTGAGTGTATTCAAATGTCACAGAAGTAAGCCCCAGAACCCTATTGTATCACAACATGTGCTCCATCTCTGGTTTGAAGAGAGAGGAACTCTTCATGCTCTAGTTGAGATGGTGATGGGAGTTGTCTGCAATGACCTGCAGCACCTTACAGTGCAGATTCCCTTGAGGCTAAAGGAAGAAAAACTCCATGGATTAATTTATTGATGTGCTGCGTAGTTATTTCTCATCTATCCCTGCATGCCTGTTAAACTGTCCCTATGCTCATTTCTGTGGGCCCCCTTCAGTAATGTGTCATTTCAGGGAAAATAGACTATAGCATTTTTGATGTTCCAGCTAAATCTGGCAGCCAAGTCTCTAAGAGCAAAAGAAACACTGAGGTTAGATGAAGACATCTTTGGCTGCACCTTTCTATATTTTGATTTAAATTACAGTAATCATCTATTTCGAGGTACAAAATATCATTTATAATAACCCAGACTACAAATGCCATGGCCATTAAAAAACTGAACATGCAAATCGGTGAAACCAAATTGTAACTCTTGGGACTCTATCATTAGTAGTGTTATTGTCTTTGGAAAGCTGAGGCAGAGATTATACCGTAGGATCCCAAACTTCAAAACCTTGTAAGCAAAATAATTATGATGGGGTTTATTCATCAGAAGAGTTCTGAGGCCCTTTCTGACTGCTGGATGACTTGGACCAGTTCCCGCATATTTTGGACAATCTATTATATTAAAATTGGCAGGGCTGGGGAAGCCATTTTTCCCCATTGTGCAGGGCTGGGTCACAGATTGTTGGAAGAAAAGGAAGGAAGGAAGGAAGGTAGGTGGAGGAAACTTGACGTAAATATCTGTCCCTACCCCTGTCCAGCTCAGTGCCTGTTTCAACAAGGCCCTTTGTGGCTAGAGAGAAGTGGGGAATTTGGGTTTTGTTTTGAACTGGATTAAATGAAGTTGAAACCAGAGGCATGTCCTAGCTGTTAAATAATTAATCAATTATTATTATTATCCAAGTATCCCTGGAGGCTGCCATTGGTGGGTCCTCTCTGACGGTCCCTATGCCTATGGTTGAGAATTTTGGGGGTTTGACTGTGGTCAGAACCTGGCTTGTCTTGAAGAGCTAGATAACTTCGTGGAGATTGGGTGCATCAATGACTATTAGCCAGGATGGGCAGGGATGCAAAACCATGCTCTGACATATCCTAGCCCGTTTGCCAGAAACTGGGAATGAGCGACAGGGGATGGAACACTTGATGATTCCCTGTTCTGTTCATTCCCTCTGGGGCACCTGGCATTGGCCACTGCCGGAAGACAGGATACTGGACTAGATGGACCATTAGTCTGACCCAGTATGGCCGTTCTTATGTTCTGGAGCTGTTACGCTCAAGATAGGAAGATCGGTGAACTCTGAGTACTCATTGCAATCTGCTTGACTTCTCTTGAGTTTGGCTTCTCCCCTGTGCATTCAGCATGGTCCTTTGGATTCTTTAATGGGAGTGAGTGTGTATATAAAAAGGGAATGGGAATTTAGCAAAAACATGTGCCACAGAACTTTGCACTCAATCACAATTAGGCTTCAAACTCTTTGAGTCGCCAGTATATTATACTTTATGGCAGTGTTTCCCAAACTCGGGATGCTGCTTGTGTAGGGAAAGCCCCTGGTGGGCTGGGCCGGTTTGTTTACCTGCCACATCTGCAAGTCCGGCCGATCGCGGTTCGCTGCTCCAGGCCAATGGGAGCTGCTGGAAGTGGTGGCCAGTATGTCCCTTGGCCTGCACTGCTTTCAGCAGCTCCCATTGGCCTGGAGCGGCGAACCGCGGCCAGTGGGAGCCGCGATCGGCCGGACCTGCAGACTCGGCAGGTAAACAAACTGGCCTGGCCCGCCAGGGGCTTTCCCTGCACAAGCAGCATCCCAGGTTTGGGAAACACCGCTTTATGGTGTGTATATACGTTGTGTATATTTTGTAACACTTTATAATCTATTACATGTGTATTTATTGTCCATAAAGCTAACAGAAACCTAAAGATTAACTGTAAAAGAAACCAAGCAGGCCCACTCTCCAGGAATACTTCACAATAGGCACTCAGTAGTTAAGCTGGAATTTTTGAGTAGTATTGGTACATTTATTAAGCCCCACATAACAGTAAAGGCTTCTTCTTAAAACCTACCTTACCCTTTGTTGTGGCCTCAGAATTGTGGGTACAAATTCTGGACACAAAAAGAGAGACTGGGTTAAAATTGCTTTAAAAATTCAGGCACAGAATGTTATCCTAATGTTACAACCATCATCTGTGCTAACTCCTCAATCAGCTACATATTTTAAAGTGTCCCACCATCTCTCTTAGTTATCTGATTTCACATGATATATTGCCTGGCTTTTGCACAGGATTAGGGATTCTGGAAACAAAGTGCTGAATTCATTGCTGCGCCCAAGCAAGCACTAAGACCACCGGGGGAGGGAGCTACAGACATGTTTGTGGCTCCCCCATCCTGAAGCCAGCTTTCCTCCAGCCCTGCCTTCAATGCAGTTTTGAGGAGGCTTAGCTGGCTCTATCCCGTTGCTGTCTAGTCTCCTTCAGTGGAGGGAAGAGGAGGAGCAGCAGTTGTGGCCAGAACGCTGCTGCACTCCAGCAATCCCTGGCTGGTGTAACAGCCCTTCATGGGCTATGACTCGCTGGCATAGTTGAGACTAATCTGTAATTTATGTCTGGGGCCGGATTGGTTCCTAGCATTCTCTGGGATCAGGGAAGAGTACAGGCATCTTTGCCATTCCTAGCACACCCAGGGGTCCTGCATCAGGCCAAGATCAGCTGGACCCCAGGATAAGGCCTTAGACAGTAATGGGAAAATGTCACTAAACTGCAGGATGAGTTTGCAAAAAATATCCTCTGACTGCCAGAAGCTGGGGCTGGACGACAGGGATTGGATCACTCGATAACTGTCCTGTTCATTCCCTCTGAAGCATCTGGCACTGGCCACTATCAGAAAACAGGATACTGGGCTAGATGGACCATTGGTCTGACCCAATATGGCTGTTCTTATTTCTGTAATTGAATCTTCTCTTTCCCATAGGGATTATAAACAATGTTTGTTGGGATATAGGAAGCTGGTGCTATTTTGGGGGGATAAACCCCCCAATAGCAAAGCTGCCACAATTGTGAAACCTACATAGGGCAAAAATGTGTGTTTTTCCATATGCATTCCTGTTGCTTGTGTCTCTGGTTTTGATTTTCACAGATTTTCTCTGATCTTATTTTCTCCTCCCCCCCGACCAGAGAACATGAACCCCATAACGTACATGTTTCACTCACACTACTGACACCTCACTGTTTGCACTGGTTTAAAGCGAACTTGCCTCTCCCATATATATTTGTGTATTTGCATTTTCTGTCTAAGCAATAGCATTTGTTTTTCTCACTGATCAGATTATTTTTCTGCATTTTCTTTTTGTCAGGCTAACACTCAGTGCTCTTGAAAGATTAGCAGTACTGGGAGGTTAAATCCCAACTTTTAATTGCCGTGTCAGATGCTAGTTTGCATGCCAGATACTTCACACTAGCCAGACTCTAACGCCTAAGGCCAGGGTTTGGAAGGACCATCCTTTCCAGAGGTGAATGGAAGTTCAGCCTCCTCAGAAAGTCAGCCCCTGCTACAGATTGTCTACTATTACACAGAGTGGTGCAAAATCACATGTAACATTAGACAATGCTCACAAGAATCCAGCCAGAACTAAATTGAGATGACCAAACTCCTGTCACTTTGGACCCTCAGAATAGACTGGAATTATAATCCCGGAGATAATAACCAGGCTTTATTCCAGCCATCAGTCAATCTGCCTCCACTCTTCGCCTGCCCTCGAGAGAACAGTTTGACAGGCTGCAGGCTTATAGATGATATTTTATTACATCTCCAAAAAAAAAAAATACAGCAACAACAAAAATGGCCATCAGGAATGCAGTTTCATTTGCTGTTTCCTGAAACCTGAGCAGAAAAGTTTGGGTCATGTTTGGACTTCAGGAAACAGCATGAGAAATCATTCTCCTTTTCCCATTTCTGTTTGCTAAGCAATCCCACCAATCCAGGAACGTTCCCTCTTTATTATCATCATCATAAAAGGCATCTTAGTTCCAAGATTAATTCTATTGGCTTGGAAATAAATCAGAATGTTTGGGTCTGAACAAGATATTTCTTGTAGTTCACACACCCTTTTACAAAAAACAAAGGATTAAGAAAGCAATTTGATCCGCATTTCCTAAGTCTAAATTGTCTGGAAACTGCTGTTACTTAAGGTCAAAACAAAACAAAACAAAAAAATTTGAGATCTAAAGAGCCTTTAACCACCATCCCCCCACCCCCAAAGTAGACGTTCAGACTTGGGTACTAACATGACAGGTGCAAGGGAATCCAGATATGATCTGCTTCAGACTGTTCATTCATTCTTTTCCCTCTTGTCTGACCTCACCTTGCAATGCTTGTAAGGGGCATTGTCACACACACACATGCTAGTATGCAGACAACATATTCGTGTACATGTTGCAAAAGGTATCTTGTGCAAAAATAGCATCTGGTAGCCCCCCCCCCCTTCCTTCACTAGAGTAATCTGGTTTGGGTTGGTTTACATCAGGAAAAAGTTTAATTGGGAAGCATCTATTGCCGAAGAGAACCTGTGCCACTGGCAGACGGCAACTGGACATTGACAGCGGGCAAGGTATCTTTGAATGGGTTTGGCACATGGAAGGAGGGGGGCTTCCACAGAGCATCATGTCTGGAATACATTATAGGCAGCACAGGTAGAGATGCCTGCAGTTAAAGTTGCTTGACACTTTCCATTACAAGACCCTGTTTTCAGTTGCTTATATGTTTGCAAACCTTAGTCATATGGGCTGAAATTTAACATGCCCGGGGTCTGAATTGGGACAAATTTTTGGAAAGTTTCAGCTAAACTGATTCAGCCATTTTTGAGAACAAGCTTTGTGAAATACATCATTTTGCCCACGTTTAAAATATTCTTACAACCATTTAATGGAGAAGCTCTAGTACCTCCATGTTTTGGAGCATAGAGTTGAAATTTGGCAGATGTGTTGTCCTGCAGTCAGGGAGGTGCCTTTTGCTGTTCCTGTGAAAATTAACCCCCCCAACTAGCCAAGTTATGAGCCTCTGACAAGTTAACACATGCTCAGAGATTTGTAGAGTTTTGCAACTACAGTCAAACCTCGCAATAGCGTGCCCTGCCATAACGTGAAATCGCATATAACACGATCATAAGTTGGCTCCCCTTTAAAGCCTAATACCGGTGGGTCCCCAATGCCACGGCGCCCGCCGGGACATTGATGTGCCCCCGCTTAGTGCCCAGCAGGGGGGAGAAGCCGCGGCCCCGTGCCTGCCGGGGACAGAGAATTCCAAGGCTGTGGGCGCCGGTGCTCACTGTCCCTGGCAGGTGTGGGGCCGTGGCTTCTCTCCCCTGCTGGGCACTAGGCAGCACACATTAATGCATCGCGTTGGGGACCACTGACTTAAACTGACCAGCTTGAAACCCCGCTATACCGCGACCCTGCATTTATCGCAATGGAATTTTTTGGACCCCAAACATCGCGTTATAGCAGGCTTCCACTGTAAATTGTCTGAAGATTGTGTCCTTCCTGAGCATGTTCCAGCCACTCAGCTTCTGGTGTTGACCGCACTCCACAAACAAAGCCAATCCTCTACATACTATATCAATCTGAAGAGTTTAGCCAAAGCACTGGTGATTGGAAACATCAAATGGCTTTTGAATAATTCCAATATTGCATCAACAAGTCACTGCTGCTCCTGCTGCCACTGCCAGTTTCTGAGAAACTGGAACCCACATTGCTTTCTCTCTGTTGGACCCAATTCACCTTCTAAATACTGAAAGGAGAGATTTCAGAGTAGCAGCCGTGTTAGTCTGTATCCGCAAAAAGAACAGGAGTACTTGTGGCACCTTAAAGACTAACAAAAAGGAGAGAGTCATGCCATATTTACACTGGAGGTACCATGCAGCCTGCCCAAGCACATTTCATGAAATTGAACTTTATTGCTACAGATTGCCTGGAGATGGCGGTGCACGAAGAGGACGCAATGCAAGGGAGTGGCCGGTTTCTGGGATGGAGGGCGAGAGGAGAGGTGAAATGGGAATGTACCCCATAGCAAATTACTGCTGTATATACAAAATCTATCAGAAGTGATCTGTAGAGTCAGGTGAAGTTGACGTTCGCTACAATGCGGTCACACTTGAGCAGAACTGAGCCCAGCAGGCTAACGTACGTAGATGACAAAACAGCTTCCCACTTGTAAATATTGTGTATTGGTGCATTGATATGAGGATCTCTTAACAGACAGGAACACAAGGATACCATCAAAAGGTGGGTGGGACTCTAAGGGGGGTTGGGCTCAGCCACACACCTAAGTCTATCTCCTAGATGATGGATTTGGGCTGGTAGTTGGGTCAGGTGTTCGGCTATCCTGCGATAGAAGAGGCAGCTTGCTCAGTTACAAAGCGAGAGGGCAAAAGACCTGCTGGGAGGCTCCTGCAGAGGATGCTGAACTAGAAAAGACCTAGGGGAAGTTTCTCCTTGGAGGCTGGAGTGGGACCAGCTGAGCTCTTGTGTTCAGCAAAAAGTGGGGAGTTCAGAAAGAGCTGGGGCTACAGCCCTGATCAAAGGGGAATTAGGAGGAAGGGTATGTTTAGAAGGAAGTAACCTAGATGAATGAGGGGTATTGAAGGGAGTTGACACCTATGTTCTCCCTAAGCTGCACAGTCAGGCGGCCTCCCAGGAGTGAGTCAAGTGCCCTGCACTTGATTAGCAGAGCCAGGGCACATCCGGCAGTGTGTGTGCAGGTGCCCCTCCCCCTGCTGCTTTGCAGCCATATTGTTCCTGCAGCTGCTCCCGGGACCCTTCTGCTGGCTGTGCAGAGTAAGGAGGGTGGTGCTGATGTCAGGGTGTTCCCCTCCCCCTGGCCCCTGCACCCCATCTCCAAGAGCAGGGGAGAGGGGACGGAGCTCAGGACTCAGAGCAGCAGAGAGCTGCTGCAGTCTGAGGTCTGAACGAGCCTTCCGGGCAATGAGTGCCTTAAAACAGACAGTACATGGTTCCTCAGACTTCCCCAGCAGTCAGCTCATACTGTCTCTCTCACCCACACACACACACACCCACCCACCCACGAGCAGGAGAACTTTCAGTGCCTTAAAGAGACAGTGCACAGCATTTCAGAAGCTTCCCCACCAGCCAGCACACACAGTCTGTGTCACACTCACATACAGTCTTTCACACTCCCCTCCCAACACATACTTGTATTATTGTTGTTGTTACTTAGTACTTCCTGCAATGCACATACACTTCTGCCCCAATATAACGTGGTCGTGGGGAGCCAAAAATCCCATGATGAAATGTCGATATATCTGGGTAGCAGTGGCAGGGCTCCAGCGGTGATTTAAAGAGCCTGGGGCTCCGGCCGCAGGGAGCCCCGGGGCCTTTAAATGGCCGGCGGATCCCCGTTGCCGCAGCCCTGGGGTAGCAGCGGCAGGGCTCTAGCGGCACTTTAAAGGGCCCGGGGCTCTGTTAACCTGAAAGGCAAACCTTACCGAGAGGAGCGGGTTTGGGTAGCTAGTAGGCTGGTGGTATTAGGGAGCAGTCACCCAGCTAAGCACAAACAAGAATCCCTCTCACAGTAGGCAGGAGAAGTGACTCTCAGTCCCGGGTATCCCCCAAACTGTCCCATTTAGTGACCGAGTCCTCCAGGCAAACCACACAAAAGCAGCACAAGAATGAACATATCCAGTTAGGGAGAAGGAAGGGCCAGGAGAACCCCTGGTGAAAGCATGAGAATGGAGGTGGGCAGGAAATGGCTTTCCTGTCCCAATCAGGGAGAAAAAGTAAAACCAGTTCATGTCAACTGAAGTGTTTTGTTTTGATAAAAAATGTTTACAATAAGCTTAAATGTCTAAAACCAAAAGTAATTGCCACCCAGAAATGTTTTTTTCATTTTGAAGATTGACAAAATTTTCAATTTTTTCACAACTGACGCTTTCCAATTTCCAACAAAAAACATTGTCAAAAATATTTCCAACTATTTTAGTATGAGAATTAACTAGATGGGAAACTGACGCAACAGCAGGGTCTAAACTGGATTAGGTAAAACCCTATTATAGATACCTGTACTACAAACTCTTGTATTGTGGTGGATGAATAATGGACAAACACTTTTATTCAATACCATTGAGCTAGTGGCAGGATTCTGGGTCCTTAAGATATTTTTACGCTAGAGACTGTCTAAATTCAAAGACTGTTTTTATAGTTATGGTGATGGAGACAGGAGATTCGTGTGCTCTTCACACTTGATCTATACTCTTTACTATTCCAATTGCTAAATTATTTCAATTTGGAAAGTATCTTCAAAGAACACAACCGTTTTAGGTGGGTTTTTTTGCCTGCTGAAAATAAATTGCACACATGGCTTTACAGCAGGGATCCAATGTTTTAATCATTTGGGCACATCACAACATTGCACTGTGCTAATAAATGACATAATATACCAGAGGCAAGAGATGCTGCCAGCTGAAGATTTGAAGAAAGATGCTGCATAAAAAAGGCTAATTTAAGCTGAGACAGCTTCTGTCAGTTATCAAGACACGAAGACCGACTAAGGAAAGATAAGGCAAGAAACTCATCACATCCTTCACTTGTCAGATAGAAATCAACAAGGCAGAGTGATGGAAACTTATATTCCTATGAGTGAAGCCTCAAACAGAGGCCCAGCTAGAGAGAAATGGTATGAAACCAGGAGGTAGCTACCCTTAGGAAAAGGACGTACATGCAGATGAGGTATTTTTAATGTGAGAATATTAGGTGTCCAAGTGAGAAGCACAGTAATCTAAAATTTAACATGACAGCCAGGAGCAGCTCTACGTTTTTTGCCGCCCCAAGCACAGCAGTCAGGGAGCCTTTGGCGACGTTTCTGCGGGAGGTCTGCCAGTCACACGGATTCGGTGGCGGTTCTGCAGGTGATCTGCCGGTCCCGCACCATCAGTGTACCCGCTGCCAAATTGCCGCTGTGGTCGCAGGACTGGCAGACCTCCCGCAGAAACATCGCCGAAGGCTGCCTGACTGCTGCCGTCACGGCGACCATCACGCCGCCCCCCACGGCTTGCCGCCCCAGGCACGTGCTTGGTGCGCTGGTGCCTGGAGCCGCCCCTGATGACAGCTCTGTGAAGAAAGTCTCACATAGGAGGATCTGAAAGCCTGCTATGAAGGCCCAGCAGAAACCATGCCAACAGCTGGTCTTAGGGAAACTGATGTCCCAGGTAACTAATTTCCCTCCCACTTCTTCACAGGCTTGCAACCTGATTGCATCGGCACAGCCAACTGGAGAATCAGAACTAGTACTATATGACTTTTGTGACCAGTCACAGTCAACCAACCAGGATGATTGTCCTTGCTGATTGTCCACTTCTGACCAACTTTCAATTACCCTAAGAGATCGTGTTGAGTCACATTCTAAGAGCTCTTCTTTTCAACTCTGTCCCTGCATGTTCAGGTTCACCACTGAGTGCTAACTGGTGGGAAAACACATTCCCCCGAAACACAAGCATGTTAAGTAAAGGCATTCTCTGAATAGAAAAATTCACTAATAATGACCGCCCATCTTAAACTAACTTATCAGATGCATTTTTAGGTCCATAAAGAGCAGGATGAAAATATCTTATATTTCTTCCTCTACCAGAGAGCTATCAGCCTCTTGTCCTAAAAGGCAGAGCATCTCCTGGTCAGAACACCCAAACATATGGATTCCAACACAAACTTCAGGTTTGGAAGGATACAGAAGGATCAAGTCCAGAACTATCCATTTCAATCTGTTCTCCAGAAGCATTAATGATTTTTGACATTGCGTGGGACACCACCAAACACCTTAATGATCCACATAGAGGATAATCTCCATCTCCTCTGCCTTAAGGAAGCCCCACCAACCGGATATGCCTCAGTCAGGGTCTGCTCTGCAAAACCGGTTTTTAAGACTTTTCCCTCTTTAGTGTGCATGGTAATGACTGACTCATGCCCAGACATTTCCGCATCTGGGCCTTTAATTGCCTTTACAGCTTTTGTCGGGTTTTATTCATATTCTTCCCACTTTACTATCCCTGACAGCCAGAGACCTCAACATTCCACTAAGCTTTCCAGAATCGTCAACAAATATTTCTTTTCAATAAACTAGACAAAGCTTGCTAGAATAGTTCTGAATAGTCAGAAGCATAAATATTGACTCCCATCTGCAACTGACATGTGAATGCAGCATTAACTCAATGCCCTGTGGTTTGCTACGCGATAATAGACTCCTTTAAAAGTAAGATAAGCTTAATTACATCAGTGAATTTAAGAGCCCAACTTTTCAAACCCTTGCTCATGTGAACAGTGTCAAAGTCCAGTATCAGAAAAGTCCGATAAGCATAAGATCATAAGAATGGTCATACTGGGTCAGACCAATGGTCCATCTAGCCCAGTATCCTGTCTTCCGACAGTGGCCAATGCTAGGTGCTTCAGTGGCAAACAGAGGCTAGGGACACTTCAGAGCATGGTTTTGCATCCCTGCCCATCCTGGCTCATAGCCATTGATGGGCCCTATCCTCCATGAACTTATCTAGTTCTTTTTTTAAACCCTGTTATAGTCTTGGCCTTCACAACATCCTCTGGGAAGGAGTTCCACAGGTTGATTGTGCATTGTGTGAGGTACTTGGTTTTGTTTGTTTTAAACCTGCTGCCTATTAATTTCATTTGGTGATCCCTGGTTCTTGTGTTATGAGGAGTAAACAACACTCATTTATTTACTTTCTCCACACCACTCATGATTTTACCGACCCAGAAGTTTAATATGCCTGTGATGCACCTAATTGGCTGGATGCTTCAGAAGATTTCTTGGGTATACAGTACCGGCCTTGAAATACAGTTAGAACAGCAAAAACAACAAGGAGTCCCGTGGCACCTTAAAGATTAAGATTTATTTGGGTATAAGCTTTCATGGGTAAAAAAACCACTTCTTCAGATGCATGGACAGCTTTTCTCATGGTGTTTCATGTTCAGCCCTCCACTACCAGAGAAGCCAGTGGAACCATGTGATGGTTCTTGGGGTACCAGGACTGAGTCACCTTGTTACCTCTTGCCTCTAGTGAGAGGTAGCCTTGCCTGTGGTGAATGGATCTTAGCTTCCTAGCACCACCAGCCTGTTAGGCACTTAAGCACACCCCTCTAGGCTATGCCAGCCCTGTCTTTGCTTTGCAGGTTATCAATAGGTGTACCCCAGTCCCCTAATCCCATTGAAGCATTCCCCTGTGATATCCAGGCCCTGACACCGGCTAGTCACAGGAAACCCCAAAGGTGCAGTGTACCCCAGCTTACTCATTTTACCTTAAATCATCGCTCTGGTAAGTCACACAACACTTGTAATAAAAACAAAAAGGTATTCAAGAAAGAATGGAGGGTTAACTAGAAACAGGAGAGAGTGGAGGAAACACAAGGTTACAATACAAACAAATACAAATATTCTTAAGCAGGACGATCCTGTCCGTTGTAATGTCTTTTTTTTTTTTTACCTCCAGTTGGTTTCGATTGTTTGCAGTTGTCTCTGGTCATTTTCCATTGATACTTTGATATGGAGCAAGACCAGACAATTGAGCCCTGCTTTACAATACCAGTTAACCAGGACTGGGTGACAACTCCTTTCTATATGAATGGGCCATCACAAAAACACACTCTCTAGGGACTAACTTTTACGCCAAGTCCATAAAGCATACTTTCAATATAATTACACTATTCCTTAAATATTAACTGTACATATGTCTTACAGTGATTATGAATCTTGACAAGTTATGGCCCTTTCGTACATACCTTACATGTTACACTCTGCAGATCAATACCCTGCAAGACAGGTGTTTGGTGTAGTGAGTTTGTCAGGTCTGATGTGAGAGTTGGTTGGAAAGAACAGGAAACTCTTCGCTGAGGGGGGCTCTGCATCGCAACCCCTCACACACATAAGGGTGCGCAGGACCAAGCAATACTTTATTGAAGTCTATAAAGAGCTTTGAGATGTTTGGATGGAGGCTGGTGGCAAAGTGCTCACTAGATCTAGAATCTGTCACCCAACTCTCTGAACAGCATCAGGGAGTTTAGGATATTGGTCTTGGAGGTTCTTACTTTAAGGTGATGGAAAAGTAATTCACACGAAATGTGATTTTTTAAATTCTAAAACTTTGTTTCACAACTGTAGGCTCCTCCCCCTTCTATAGACACTTCAGTTTTGGACTCAAGTTCTGGGGCCAGCCCCAGGCACAAATCCGAGCACAACCTCTTAACAATGGCTGCTATGGGAATTGGGTGGGGATGCTTCCATTCTTCCTTCAGACAGAGCCGTGCACAAAGTCCAGAAAAACCACCTAAGCTTCTTCCAGCTTCTTTCCCAGTAGGCATTATGTCTGGGCTGAGGATGAAAGATTTAAGGCAGGCTCACCAGGGTCCAAACATGACTGGTCATAAGAGGTCATCCACATCTTTTTTAAAACACTTTTTAGTTTTGCCACTGGTTGTATTAGCCATGAGCCTCCCTCTCTAAGTATTTTCGTACAAGTGATATTGAGTGGTAAGCATGTAGCATCTTAAAATTCTCCCTTTAGCCTCCCCGTGACTGCCTCAGGCACTAGAAGTTGAGCAAAAGGGACATTTTTAAATTAAGAGTGTTTCTGACATTTCAATATACTTGTGCGTTGTATCCCCCTCTCATTTCTGACCATTAATTGCCAGAAGTTGTGCAGTTTTGAATGTGTCTGAGCAGCTTTTATGGCAGAGTAGAGCAAACATTTTCTAGGCCATGATGTTTCAACTTGCCCCCTTGCTGCATGTCAAACATAGCATCATCGTGAAGAATAGTTAACGTCTATACAACATCCTGCCCGTCCTCTCATGCTCAGGTTTTAATGACCCAATCTGGCCTTTCCTCTTTAATGAGAGCTAAGTGACCTTCGACATGTTGAAAGATAGTTAGGTCAAACCTCCAAATATTTATACATGCTTGAGCTTGACCATAGTCAATACAAAGTCTCAAGCAGGGTGGACAATTCTGTTGAGGATGCGATAAGCAAAGTAATATCCTTCTTTACTCTGCCGGATCTGCAGGGATCTTCCAAAAACTTCTTTTGTCAGAGGAGGAAGCAGCATGAATCAAAGACACCATGGAACAAATACATTGAGTAAGTCAGTACCATTTTTATACAGTCATCTTATATGGCATTTAACTCCAGTGGAATTGCAACTGCTCACACCAGCAGCAAATTTGGCCAGGTGTATCTACAGCTGACCAGAACCACACTTTAAAATTCTGTGAACTTCCAGTGACTTCTTAAACAAGAAACAGAGCATCAGGCCTCATTTGACTGTTATGTGAAAACCCAGAGTAAACATTTGACATACACTAGATCAGCTCATTCATCCTGGAATAACACATCGCTTATTGTTCCTTAAACAAGTTCTTCTGTGTTTCATTTGCCTGACATTTCAATTGGGGTTCTAATTTGCTTTGGTGACACCATGCCCTCGGGCTGCATTCTTTGGGCAGTTTTGATACTGGTGCATTGTAGCAGCGGGACGCTGCCAGCTGAGTGACTTGGTTACATCATTGTGCATCTGAAGCATCAAACCCATGCGATGCAGATCTCTCATTTGTGTCTGTATCAGCCCGCAGACCTGCCGTCGCCAAGCTGTGACAGCCTGCCGCCAGACTGCATCAGCGTGGGCAAAGTCCAAAGAGGTACTAAAGGCCTTGCTGGCCCTGGGAAAGAAATGCCCACAAGTTTGAATATGATTAGCAACCCCAGGCTGGCAGGGCATACATGGCATTTATTGTTCGAGGGCACAAGAACCCTTTACGAAACAGTCTCATGGAGAGCTCTCATTTAGAGATTAAACTTTTTCCCTTCATAGCTATTATGCACCAAGATAAAACCGGCGACAGCAGCTGATAAAGTGTCTGACACAGCCTTTGTACACGCCATGGCCTCTTCTGTTTCAAGCTGTTCCCAATGGGGAAAACGACCCCGGAATTTAAGAGGGACATTCTCCAGATATTTGTTTGCCTCCTGTAAAGTTACAGAGGAGACAGTTGCTTTGTTGATTCTCTTTCTCTCTGTGAGCAGTGAAACCTTAAGCCTGGGTTTACCCGAGGGAGGTTAGGAAAATGAGATAATCCTAGAGTTGGTCCATCTGCTCTTTTCACCCATTTATGAAGCATTTTGAAAAGTGCTTTATGGGCTGTCCAGGAGCTGGTTGCGACGGCTCCAAATGAACTTGTTCGCTGTCACTATGCCTTTGACCATTAGTCTTGCAACACAGAGCGAGACCCCACTTCAGGGTGATCGAGGCCAATGCTGGAGGTTAGGCTTCTAAGCCACCAGGCTCCAGTCGACAAGCACTTTTCAAAGTAACCCTTTCACCTGAAGAGACCACCAGCCTGAACAGCGACGCTCTCTTGCTGCTGATCTGGAGCCATGGCACTTCAGAGAGGGGGTGATCACGTGGGGCAGCTGCACTCTTTTGGCTGGCAGGGCAAGTCCTGCCTTGTTCAACAAACAACTCTGGATTATACATAGAATTAGGAGCCATTTATTTTGGATTTTTATTTTCTTGAATGAGTCAGTGATTCAGGAACCCCAAAACCGAAGCATCGCTGGGCTGTGGGAAAACCCTCCCATGCAGTGAAAGGGCAGAGCCTGCGAGGTGCCATACGCCTAATTAGGCTGGATTGGGTGGGGCTTGCACTAATTATCACATATTGATTTGTAGGCACTTGCCACTTAGCAACGATTTGAATCCAAGACACAAAGTGGGAAGTTGCAGGCCATCTCTGGGAGTACTCTTGTGACGCCAAGAGAATGGGAAACATGCCAGTGAAAAACTCCTTCCCAGCAACAGACACGCTAGGCATTGCTGAACCATTCCGGCTCTGTGAGCCCGATCTAAATGTCAGCAGGCTCTGGACCAGACTCTACTTCCTCCTCTCAATCGCACTGGTCTCACATTTGGTTTTCCCCTATGGTAGCATTATTCTCTTTTGCCTTCTTTGTCATCTGGTGTTGCATTATCTGAGCGTTGGGGCAGGCTCTCAACTTCCCTGCTCTGTGCGGTGGAGTAAAACCTCATCGCATCAGGAAGAAGTGATGGATTTAGACACTCAGAGGATGGAAGCCTTCCAAGAGAGACTATGTGGACTGAAAGCATTCAGCAGCCAGTGCTATACAAGATCCACCTTTTGCCCTATCTAACTAGCTTCTCTCCTGACTTTAGGATTAAAGACATTAATTGTTGACCAACCACATTTGCATGATCGTAAAGTGCAATTCATCCTAACATTAAATGGGGAAGGTAATTGTTACATTAGAAAATGATCCAAAACGCACAAGTTTCCTGTTATTTTTCCTGTTATTTTTAATACAAACAGACTGGGACAAAGATGCTAAGTCGGGTATTTAAAGAAAAGAACAAAAACACTGCAGAACCATTCTAGCCTATCTTTAATCGAAGCCCTGATGACTGACAGATACAGTCTCAAATGCAGTAATTATTGCCATCTTTGAAGCATGAGTGCAGAGTGCGCTTTCCACACCTATTTCAGCCTCACAATATTTAACTTATCCTCAGTGTACCTCTTGAGCAGCAACTCCTTTGTAGTTGGTGCCAGGGAAACTCATTGCTGTTCTCCGACATAGTAACCTTTTGGAACAAGAGACAGTAACTTTATGCAGGAGAGATCATCAATCAAACCAACAGTGAAAGACAGCTCACATCGTGAGAAAGCCACTGGGTTTATCTGTAACCCCTTGATGAGGGGAAATTAAGTGATTGAGTTTCCGAATAAAAGTATCTGATGTGTACATCTGATGTGTGTTTCTGACCCCACCTGGTCCCCTGCCCCCAAACCTCTTGAATGAAATTTTCTCATCTTTGGCGCCTCCTTTCACAGAGACAAGAGTAGTGTGTCTCATCAGTGGAACTCTGCACAAGTTCAGTGGAAGGTCCCCTGCTGGAGATCAGACCAGCTACAATTTTAGTGTGGGAATGTTGGGTTGAAGGCGGTGGAAGAAGAATGAAAATCTCTAACCAAATGACTGGTTTGTCCTTGTTTAGGCTTATGGGCTGAAGAATGGAGATTCTGAAATATATTCATCAGGCACAAAGCTGCAGACATTGCTGTGAATATTCCAGTAGGAGAGCATCATCCTGGAAGGTCATGGGTCTCCTGGTGGCATCTTTGACTTGCCATGCCCACTTAATCAGAATAATAAGAGAAGAGCTCCTTGATCAATGCCCAGGCAGGAGTCAAATGTAACTGCTTGTTCATGATGCTGGCACCCATCCATTAAGAGATAGCATGACTGATACTCATGCACGGTGTTGTCCTGCCTTTGTTCACACATACTTGATTGCAACCTGGGAAGAGCTAAAGCATTTATGTTTTGGATTTTTCACTAGGACGCCCTTCAGATGTTTCCCACAAACTATATTTTCCAATGGGAAGAATCTCTTTGTTTCTGGTGTATCATTAATGTGAGAAATAGGCTGAAAGTCACGTCTTCAGGATGTTCCTGGAGGAGTTTAATGTAGCTGTTTGTCATGAGCATTTTGATTAATCTTTCTGGGAACAGGAAACAAACGTGCAAGGAGTAAGGGGTGTGGATCCTGCGAGGATCTCATGGGAGAGGGAGGTCAGAGAAGGAGAAAAAAAGGATGATAAAGAACTTGGTTTCTTACAAGGTCCATTTCTACCTCCCTTTTCTCTGAGTAGCACCCTTACTCCCCAGTAAAATCAGTGGGGCTACTGCTGGAGTGAAGTATTATTCAGTGGGAGTAAGGGTGGCAAAATCAGCTTCATAGTGTTGAGAAGACCGAGGCAGAGTCTAGCAGCCTCTGTGCAGGAGTAGAAGCCTGTTTTAATTCTGGTTCTGACTCCCTCTGTGACCTTGGCCTAGTCAGTTCACCTCTCTGCCTCTGACTGAGAAAGGGGGATAATTGACATGTGCACCCAAAACCATTGATGACAAATGGCTTGAAGGGAGCTTAACATGAGCTAGGAATGAACGATCAACCACAACCACTGGCTGCCCTGAGGCTTACACGACCACCTATTCTTCCTGTATTGGTAGCACACCAGCCCAAAATGCTTAACAGTCTGCAATTTAAAGGGAAAGTGTTACTTTTGGAGATATGGCTGTGCTGCCGCTGTGGGCCACAGATCCAGCCTTCTCCCATCTCAGTGTTTGAGCTGTTCTGATCCAGACGTCTGGGCCAGTCCATTGTATTAATTACGGCCAGCTATGAAATTGACGTGGGTTTAGATTCTGAGCCCCTTCAAAATTTGAGAACGTTTGGATCCAGGGTTCAGGTTTGAGCCGATTTCCAGTTCCCACAGCAAAACACAGGCTGATTCTTAGGCCATCTTTATACTACCCCTTATGTTGCAAAACTTTTGTTGCTCAGAGGTGTGAAAAAACCAAACCAAACCACACAGCCCGAGCAATATAAGTTTTGCCGGCATAAGCACCCAGGTGCACAGCGCTATTTCAGCAGGAGACGCTCTCCTGCAGATCTCGTTACTGCAGCTATACGAGCGATCTTATTGTAGCACAGCTGCATCGGTACAGGTGCTGCTGTAAGCTCACTAGTGCAGACGTGGCCTTAGTGTCTTTTGGTGTCTTGCAAGGGGGAAAACCGAAGATGCTCAGCGAGTGGGAAGAGTCAAGGGTCTGGAAAAATAAAGCCCATAATGCATATTGGGATCACTGAAAGGAAGCTAGCCATAAGAAGAGGTCACAGTGGCTATACTTCTGCAGCCCATAGAAATTTAATAAGGAAATTTTGCCGCACTTGCTGACAAAATAAAAAATACAATTTTCCGTGAATCAAAAGTTAGCAATAAATTGCATCCAGGAAGGCAAGAGCAGCTAAAAGCTGAGTTGCTGTCTCCCCACTTAACAGGTAACTGACGGAGGAGACTGCCAAGCAGCCAAACGCTGCTGCTGGAAAAACACTTCCAGCAATTTGGCACCTGAGTCTGGCGATTGCCATCTGAGAGGAAAGAGAGTGTGGGTAAGGTGGCAACCGATTGAGACTTCTCTTGTGTAATCGCTAGAGAGAACAGGTAAAAAAAAAATTTAAATATTCTCATTTTAAAATACATTTGGTGCAAATATAATTTGATCACTGAGGAGGAAAAAAAAATAGATGGAATGCAGGAGGGAGCTTTTACCAGTTGAAGCAATTGACATCCTTTGCAGCCCTCAGACTTCATGAGTGTGGTCTAAAGATGAATGGTTATGGACATTTTGACATGTAACAGATGTTCTCCGTATGACATCTTTGCTCATGATATTTCAGTCAGCCAAGGTGGGACTATGTCAGAATCACCGAGAAACCGAAAGGCTATTGTCTGGCCTTACAATATTGTCGTTACATCTCCCCTGCAGCCAGTCAATTTGCAGTTATGCACGTCAGACCGTAAGTTTCATGAAAAGTAAATAGGAGTTTAGGCACCTAAATCTCTTTGGAAAATGGGACTTAGGTGCTTTTCAAAATGCTACCCTTCATTTCCTGGTGATGGTTTCCATCATCATCCAAAGGATATTTGCCAAAAGAGAAAAACAACAGATTGATACAACACAAGAGATCTTACTCCAGGCCGTGAAAAGAGATTTCATATTATAAAGCAGTGAAGAGAAACGGCAGAACTTTGAGAGGACAAAGAGAGACAGCCTGAGGCAATGAATAAGAAATAGAGCCATTTTAAAGGACTCCCGTATGTGCAACTGTGCACCTAATTTCCACCAGCAATTATCATGACTGCGCACACAGATCTGGAAAACATCCATGCAAATACACCTCTAGATACATTTCTGGAAACTTGCTTGTGCTGTTACACACCAATACAATTTTAAACACCAAGTCCTGGAAGAAATTAACTTTTGCAACCCTGTATATGGCTCGTCCTGTTCCAATAAAATTAGTTACCAAAATGTAAGAGAAGTAGCTAGTTCATGGGATGGAAGAAGAGTGTTTTGTTTTTTTTATGACCTGACCAAAGAAGTATTTCTATACAATCTGGTGCTACTGACACGTTCATCTGATTAGGGATGAGGGAGCTTCTTTATCTCAATAGCACCCTTCTCATACACAGTGGGTTAAACAAACTAAAATATCAAGCAGCAAGTGGATTTTGGGGTGCTCTCGCTGACACAGCATCAGCACTTCTAGCATTCCCCTCCTCCGAATACGGGGGGAAGACAGGCCTGGAGGCTAAAGATACTTCTAGTCTTCCCTCCTTTCACTAGTCCCAGTGAGGAGAGGGGGAGGAGACCGTTCTTCTGGGAAGCAGTCCCTTGAGCTCAGGAAAAGAGGATGACTCCCTCTAGCAACTCTCCCAAGAGGTCTGCTATGTTCAAAGATCCTGGCTGTTTCAGTACCCAGTCCTCTCTCAACCACTCTTCCCCCTTTGACTCCTGTGTTCCCATACAGCAGGGGTCGGCAACCTTTCAGAAGTGGAAATTATAGATGGAAGTGGTGGTCCGAGTCTTCATTTATTCACTCTAATTTAAGGTTTCACGTGCCAGTAATACATTTTAACGTTTTTAGAAGGTCTCTTTCTATAAATCTATAATATATAACTAAACTACTGTTATATGGAAAGTAAATAAGGTTTTAAAAATGTTTAAGAAGCTTCACTTAAAATTAAAATGCAGAGCCTCCCAGACCGGTGGCCAGGACCTGGGCAGCGTGAATGCCACTGAAAATCAGCACGCGTGCCGTAGGTTGCCTACCCCTACTATAGAGACTCAAGCTACCCAGGTGGATTCGCTATTCATGCAATGCAGCAGCAGAGATCCATTATGGAGCGTTTGAGGCACTTCAGAGGCATTAACATGTAAGAGAGAAGAACTCTTTCACATGGGGGCGAAGATTCCAGAGACCCAACCAGGAACCAAAATATCTCGATTAACGTATGAATGTTATTGAGAACACGGAGTCTGGCACAGAGCCCAGCCGGGTGCAGTAAGCTGTCTGTGTTTTCATTTCTGTGGTGTTAAAGCTGTGAGATTTTACAGGAGTGTTGGCATATCATAAAAAGGAAGGAGGCTTTTAACACCAGAGCATGAATATTCTTCTCTCTGTTTATATCTCCACTGAGCTTAACACTGGTGTCATGCTTTGCATGCTGCATTCCCCAAGAGAGGAGTTATATCAGGCTGTTGTATTTATGGTAGATCTGGAAAGCTAGGAACTGAATCCGTCCAACCGAGCGTAAGTGATTCCAAGTGAGACATGCCCTGAGGCAAGACAAACTGACAGTTTGGTTTGTAAAATGACTGAGACAGTATTTGGAGAAGTTTAACACATTTTAAAACAATTCAAACCATTCCTAACACTTAAGTAGATCCGCTGTACATATTGCAAAACTGCGGGGTAGCAAACCATCCATCACAGTCTGCGTCACAAAGCATGCTCAGCTCCCTAGGCCCTGATTCTGCAGAGCATCCCTATTTGGCTAACACACGTACTTCCGTGCTTTCTTGAACTGGGGCCTCAGAGATTACCCTCCGGCTGACTATGGTAGGCTCCAAGTATGGGTTGGAATTTTCAATGCCCAAACCCAGTATCACTGGGTTGTAAAGCACTGCAAACACAGAGGGCGCTATTAAATAGATAGGTTACCATACATAAATTATCCAATTTAGCCTCTTTCTGTGTGCACTGAATCTGTGACACAAAAATATGTCCACAAATCTCTTCCTTATTCACGAGACAAGGCGGGGGAGGCAATATCTTTTATTGGACCAACTTCAGTGGGGGAGAGAGAGAAGCTTTCAAGCCACACAGAGCTCTTCTTCGGGCAGACCTGAAGTAGGTCCAATAAAAGATTTTACTCATCCACCTTGTGTCTCTAATTTCCTGGGAGCAACAGCTACACCACCACCACTTCCTTATTCAAAAATGAAGATGTTTTTGTTAATATTGGTAACTCCACAGACTAATTATGAGCAGTTTCCTGTTGATACTCCCTGCTTAAGCAGTGTTGGCTAGTTGTGATTAGTCAGATAAGTTACATGGTATTGTTTCTGTTCTGTGATTGCATGAGTGCACAAGCACACCCAGCCTGAATAAGTGCACATGCAAAAGTAAAATTATGTTTCTACCTGTGTTCTGGAAATTCACAAGTGTTGATCACACATCTATTCAGGAAAAAGGAACAGAAAAATGCACCTGACTGAGACCTACATATTAAAAAACCCGAGCAAATATTTGTGGAAAACATCTTGTTGTAGTTAGCCATTTGTAATAAATAATCATACTACTCGCCACCAACAACAGACATGTTACCAGCTACAAGTCTCTTCCACTTGGCCTCTAGGGCAATAGAATGTCATCTCCAAGAACATGGGGCACCTCTTCAGATACAGAGAGAAATGAGAAGTCGCCTCCAATGCACAGGGCTGCTCTACCCTGAAGTACCTCCACCCCTTCTCTAACAGGTCTCCCCGTACATCTCTTTACGTTAACACTTGGTCAAATTCTGCCAGAGCAATTAAATGTGGACGACTGAGAGCCCAAATTGACCAGCAATGTACAGCAAGACACACAAAACCTTCAAAGAGTTGATTGATTTCAGGAATCACTACTGAAAAGGGTTTGTGAATGTGATGATTCAAATTCCACGTTTAGATCAACAGCCCGATACAGAGGCCCTGATATGCCCAGCAGGCAAAGAAAAAGAAAAATCAGACCAAGGCTATTTTAGTGCTAATGATGTACCTTTCTAGCACACACAGCTCAGAGAGTTGAGAAGATTATCTGGTATTTCAAGCCAGCTTGCGAGTAATGCTTCTGCTTGTCAAATACCAGTGGATATCGCTACTGTGCATTGCAGGAATTATAAATCTGTGGACAATCTGTTCCAATCCCTTTGGGAGTTTTCAGCCCATCAAACCTCTGCCTCCTTGAAATACAGGGGGCCAATTCTCTGTGAAATTTTGACTCACATGTCATAAAAATAAAGAGGTCAGCTGAACGTCAATGTGCCCACTGCAGTTTACTTGTGAAATGCGTAAATGCAATGAGACAGTCGCGTTTACGGAAAGCTGAAACCAAGGTATTTGCAAGGCTCAGATACAGATAACATGTATTAGTCGTCATTCAATATTCTCAAATACCAGAACTTGAAACTGGGGGGAAACCCAACAAGCCAATATTTGAAAAGGAGCCACCCCACGCAGATTCCTTTAGGGCTGGAAGAGACCTCAGGAGGTCAGCTAGTCCAATCCCCTGCTCAGGACCAGCCCCAACTAAATCATCCCAGCCAGGGCTTTGTCAAGCCGGGCCTTAAAAACATCTAAGGATGGAGATTCCACCACCTCCCTAGGTAACCCATTCCAGTGCTTCACCAGCCTCCTAGTGAAATAGTGTTTCTAATATCCAACCTAGACCTTCCCCACTGCAACATGAGACCATTGCTCCTTGTTGTCATCTGCCACCACTGAGAACAGCTGAGCTCCATCCTCTTTGGAACCCCCTTTTAGGTAGTTGAAGGCTGCTATCAAATCCCCGCTCATTCTTCACTTCTGCAAACTAAATAGGCCCAGTTCCCTCAGCCTCTCCTCAGAAATCATGTGCCCCAGCCCTCTCATCATTTTTGTTGCCCTCTGCTGGACTCTCTCCAATTTGTCCACCTCCTGGGGTTGTACATGGCGTGGGGTGGGGAGTTGAAAGGGCAGAGGTTATCAACCCATCATTTATAGCAGTGCTATAGGGTAATAGACCCAATCCACCCTCGCACTCAGATTCTGAACATCTGTCCCCAGCATTAACAGCAGCCCAATCTCATTAGCAAGCTGAATTATCTGCAGTGCCTGCTGATCCCTTGCTTGGCAGTACTTAACTAACGAAGCACATTTTGAGATTTTTGCTGATGTCTCGTCTTTAAGGGGTTAATTTTTTTTTAAATGTCCTCATCTCCCCACCCCCAAACTACATAAAAATAAACAGTCTCTTATCTTGAGGTGTTTTAATGTCAACAGAAGAAAAATAGCTACTTTGGCACAATTTTCCTCACTTATCTGATTTCAGTGACATGCCTTCTACACAACCTTAGCCATCAAAAGTTGCCTTTGGCTGTTAAGCACAGAGGAGTTGAATCTCTAAAGCTCTAGTCCCCTCTGCCCTGAAGCTCTGTAGTCCCTGTTATTTGTAAAAGCCTTTGGGGTACCTATCAATACAATTACCACCTTAACTACTGAGCATTAACAAGCAGCACTAGTGTGCCCCACTAAAGCCCTTCAGGTTATTTATTAGGAAGGTATTTGACAGATTGGGCCAAACCTCTGACAAACAGATCTCATTTTCCTTCTGATCTCAAGGAAACAGGTATTTTTTTTAATGCTTTGAAATCCAAGGTCTGAATCATTAAATGACGACGAACATTTATTTTTTGTTACACAGGAAAACTAAAATGTCACTGGTTTTCCAGTAGAGAATAATGCGATCTGACCAACCGGGCTAGTGCCTCGCATTATTCATAGCAAATTCTGTACACTTGGGTGCCTTTCATCTCAGGACGCTGTACAAAGCATTGTGTGTTATCCCCACCGCGTGGGGTGAGGGAAAATGAGCCACGGACCATAGTTTTCAAAGGGGCCTTCCCTGGATGCCAAAATGGAATTAATTTTGGCACAAGGTGGTGGTGTTTAAGAGCTGCCTTTTTGTGGCAGGCTGGGTCAGCAACGGTATAAAATAGCCACGCAGCAGTAACCAGTGAAACAGCTCTGACTGTATAAACACAAAAATATCAGAACCCTCAGTTAAAATGCACCTAAAAGCGGGTGTCCGGGCACAGCTTAGGAACCAAGGAAACACCAGACTAGATAGAGCGGCAGTCCGTCTAGTCCAGTATTCCATCTTGCACAGCAGCCAGTATCAACTGCTTCAGAGAAGGTGCAAGGATCCCTGCAATGGGCAGCTGTAGGCTAACGTTTCCTCCTGACCCCATCAGTCGGCTGATGGCCCCAAGCAGGAGAGTTTATAGCCCTTCCCCAACTCTGGTTTTAATATCCACTATTCTCTCTCCAGGTATTCTCCATATCTGCATGTCCAACTCCTCTGAAACCTGTTCAGCTCTTGGCTTCAGTACCTTGATGGTTAATATTAGGCCACTTTGGTGCAATGACAAGCAAGTTGAGGATTGTAGCTTATGCCAGCCAGCCTCCTCCTTTTCCCCAGGTACCCACTTGCAACCTCTCACACATACAGCATTGGAAAGATTAGACTCAAGATGGGAGTGTGGCTTCGGCAATGAAGGGGTTAAACAGTAGCCCTCCACTGCTAGAAGTGCCTCTGAGTTTGCAACACACTCACTCTCTCTGGCATCCTTCCCATCTCCCTCCAGTATGCTTCATGTCATAAATATGGATTTTCTGAAAGGGAAAGAATAGACTTGCCAAATTCAATCCATACAGTGATGTCAGGCATAGAACGTACGGTATTTGCAGATACTGTGGACCAGGTTATAAACCAATACTGGACACATTCTGTTTCCTCTGCTCGCGGAAGGCTCGGGACTGGAACAGCAGCCGCATGGCAGGTCGAGAAGAGTGAGGTGCATTAGCAGAGCTGGCTTGGAAGTTCCAGAACTAGAATAGCAAAAGCGCTGCAGAGCAGGGTTAGGAAATCCTGTCCAGCATTTGGCTGGTCTGGGCACAGCTCCCAGCACTGCAGTAATTGTCCTGCTTGTCAGGAAAACTATGTTCACCCGCACAGGTAAAAATACAGGGTAATTGTTGTAAAAGTCACAGAACATTGCTGAAACGTCATGGACTCCACTGGCCAGCAGCGTAGCTAGGGACTGGCTCAGTTCCAAAGACACGTTCACGTGCAGAACACACAGTTCTCCAGCTCGGCTCACACGCCCACCCTATTGTTGTGAGCAAGCAGGGGACTGAACTGTACAAGACTGACAGCAAGATGATGCTTGTACAGTTCAATCCCCTGCCAGCTCACAAGCATGACACAGCAGGGAGACAACGCAGCATGCGAGCATCCTCCTGCAAATAGGGTCTGGGATGGGTCTAATGCGAGACACAGCGACTTTGAATTGATGTATTGTCTTTGACATAGGGCCACAACCTGCACCGACCCCAGAGCATCACTTGAACTGCAAAGAGTAAGAGTTAGCTTTAAAAAATGAGAAGGACAGATACTAAGTAGCCTGGACCATCCCAAAGTAACTGAAAATTGCTTTATTAAGGAAGGGCTGTGGATTAGCAAATTTCTCTTGACATTTGTTGGGAGAACAGTCATCTGATCCCAATGTTACTTGAGATGGAAGAGGGGGAATTATTCAGACTTGACTGGATATTAGCATAGCCACACACGTGGGTATCAGGTTTAGTGGGTGCCCTCATTGGGTTGAGTGTGGTTTGGCACAACTCCCGCCCAGACTCCAATGACATGAATATGCCGTTTGGTTTAACAATAATGTGGGCCGGCAAATTGGGCAAGATTTGATTCGCTGGACTTACTCCATAGCCCATTCAAGGTAAACATCCAGTGGGAATGGGGTTAGCTTGGGCCTCGGGAGACCTGGACTCAGTTCCCTGCTCTGCCAGTCCTGCCTTCATAAAAGTCATTTTTTCTGTACCTTAGTTGCCCAGTGGTACAGTGGGATAATAGCGTTGCCTTATCCTCACAGCAGCCCCTGGAGGTGACAGTGTTAAAGATCGCAAGGTGCCCAGATCCTACTGCAGTGGAAGCCATATCGGTACCCACAGAGGAAGAAATATCTTGGCGGAAAAATTCGATTTATATCCCGGAGAGCCACAGGGTGCTGGGGAGGAGGGAGCAGGAGGTTGCTGGGCTGGATCAGGCAACCGTCCGGGAAGAAAAGGGAGCAGATAGAGCCCCTGGGAAGCCACTGCAGGAGGGAGAAGCTGGCAGGGAAGGGGAGGTCCTGCCGTGGGAGCTGAAGAGCAGGATTTTATTCAACCCAACCCAATGTCCTTTACTCTGGTTTTACACAGTCCTTGCTCTGGCAAGACTCCTATCATCTTTAATGGAAATTGTGCTTGAGTAAAGACATGAGGATTTGGGCTTTCGAGGGTGCAAGTTGGGTGAGCAGTTCTCCTGTTCCCGTGTCCAAATGCAGACCGGGGCATACAAAAGTGGGTGCTCAAGGTCTGTCTCCATTTGTTGTCTGACACTTTGATTATAAGCTCTTTGGGGCAGTTCTTGTTTATGCAGCGTTGAGCACAATGGAGTCTTAGTCAGCAACTGAGGCTCCTGCACTCTATTGCAATACAACGAGAGAATGGCTTGTGGCTGCCTACTACTTTGGCATGTATTCCCTTTTGGACTAGGCTGGTCTGGATGGCACTTGGAAAGATGGCAGACATCTATTCCATCAGTTTTCTCCATTAAGTGTTACACAGTCACAATTTAGCTTTCAGCCTTAGCTTCATTCCCCCTCCCTCCACTGTTTTAAAATTATAACCTTTTACCTCACCTCATTATATTATTATTGTGTTTCTAGATGATACTCGCTGAGTAGCTGGTCAGTGTCTTAGGGCTTGGCTACACTTACAAGTTGCAGCGCTGGGAGTTACAGCGCTGGTCATGCAGCTGTGGAAGGGCCAGCGCTGGAGTGTGGCCACACTGACAGCTACCAGCGCTGCAGTGTGGCCACACTTGCAGCACTTTCCAGCGCTGTATTGAGAGGTGCATTGTGGGCAGCTATCCCACAGAGCACCTCGTCCCGTTTTGGCGCCGTTTTGGCGCTGAGTATTGTGGGAAGGGGAAGGAAGTGTGCGGGTCATTCCGCTTCCTGTTTGCCAGCGCCCCGTGGTGCATCGCTTCACATCCCAGCATTCACTCTTTCCAGCAGCGTTTGGCGCCATTGTGAGTGTCTTTCTGTTACTCTCTGTGTGAATCGCGATTTCTGTGGCAAATGGAGCCCGATCTGCTGAGGACTCTGCTGATGAGTGTCACCAGCACAACACGTTTGGCAGTCCAGCTATTCCTTCAGCTCCAAAGTGACAGTGAGGATTCCGACGATGATATCAATATGGATTTGCCTGCCGCGTGTGACACTAAAGTGCTTGCGGCATTTACGGAAATGCTCAGCACCGTTGAACGCCGCTTTTGGGCTCGGGAAACAAGCACTGAGTGGTGGGATCACATCGTCATGGAAGTCTGGGATGACGAGCAGTGGCTGCAGAACTTTCGTATGAGAAAAGCCACTTTCATGGGACTGTGTGCTGAGCTCGCCCCCACTCTGCGGCGCAAGGACACAAGATTGAGAGCTGCCCTGACGGTGGAAAAGCGAGTGGCTATTGCAATCTGGAAGCTGGCAACTCCAGACAGCTACCGGTCGGTCGGGAACCAGTTTGGTGTGGGAAAGTCGACCGTGGGAATCGTTTTGATGCAAGTTTGCAAGGCAATTAATCGCATCCTGCTAAGAAAGACCGTGACTCTGGGAGCGTGCAGGACATTGTGGATGGCTTTGCACACATGGGTTTCCCTAACTGTGGAGGGGCAATAGATGGGACGCATATTCCTATTCTGGCCCCCCCCCACCTGGCATCAGAGTACGTTAATCGGAAGGGGTATTTCTCTATGGTTCTCCAGGCGCTTGTGGATCACCGCGGGCGTTTCATTGACATTTACACAGGCTGGCCTGGAAAGGTGCATGATGCACGCATCTTTCGGAACAGTGGCCTGTTCAGGAAGATGCAGGCAGGGACTTTTTTCCCAGACAGGAAGATCACAGTAGGGGATGTCGAAATGCCCACTGTGATCCTTGGAGACCCCGCGTACCCGTTACTGCCTTGGCTCATGAAACCCTATACAGGGAAGCTTGACAGGAGCAAGGACCGGTTCAACTACAGGCTGAGCCGGTGCAGAATGACTGTGGAGTGTGCTTTTGGGCGTTTAAAAGCCCGCTGGCGTTGCTTGTATGGGAAGCTAGACTTGGGGGAAAGCAGCATCCCCGCGGTTATATGCGCTTGCTGTACCCTCCATAATATTTGTGAAGGGAAGGGTGAAACATTCAGTGAGGCATGGACCACCGAGGTTCAAGTCCTGGAGGCTGAATATGCACAGCCAGAGAGCAGGGCTAATAGAGAGGCCCAGCACAGGGCTACAAGGATTAGGGATGCCTTGAGGGAAGAATTTGAGGCTGAAAGCCAACAATAATGTTTGCTGCCTTGCATGGGAGTGAATTGCACTGCTTACACTGTTATTCTATTATCCATAATAATAATATGATTTGTAGTGCCTCTTTCTTTACTGGGCTAAGGTATCTTTCACTATCTGCTATAATAAAGACTGTTTTCAAAGCCAAGAATTGTTTTATTGAAAAGAAAAAAACTTCCTTGACAGACAGACAGACACACAACATTTCATGAACACAAGAGGGCAGGGGTGTGGGTTGGTGAACTGTACAGTCACAAGTTTGCATATGCCCTGTCTGGATTGCTGTTTAATGAATCCTGCACTTCAGGGTTCATATACTGCATGGTGATGGGGGTTGAATGCAGAGGGTAAGGGTGGTGGTAGGTATCAGGGCTGGTTGGGGAACATACAGGTGTTGGAGGCAGCTGGTGGTGGTAAGAACCTGGATGCTGGGGAAAGGTGGTTTGAGCTGACATTGGGGCACAAGGCACAAAGGACGGGGCGGGTGGGGGAGTAGCACGGTAGTGCTCTGCTTGCATGGCAACGAGTGACTCTATAGACTCCGCTTGGCGCTCCAGGATGCTTAGCAGCCGCTCCGTGGTTTTCCTCTTGGCCACTGCATTTCTCTTGCGTGTCCTGCTTTCTTTCTCTCGCCAATCCTTCAAGTCCTTACTCTCTCGAGCAGACTGATTAAGAACAGTTTTCAGCATGTCTTCTTTGCTCTTTCGGGGATTTTTTCTCAAATTTTGAAGCCTCTGTGATGTTGAACATCTGGGCAGTCCAGTAGTCAAGGTCACTGTAGAAACAGAAATGACAACATTTAACACGGGCAGCATTGTATCCACTATCTCCAGACATGAATTGTTACACTGAGGGAGTGAGTTCTTATTTAAACCAGCGCTGCAACTTGTAAGTGTAGCCAAGCCCTTACACTGAAAATCCAAGCAACTGTCAAGAAAAAACATTGCCAGTGAGTTTCCCTTCCCAGTCATTGCTATTTAGCATTGTACTAAAGGACAACAAATGCACGGGGCTTGCACTATTCCCTACCATTATAGTTACTGCCCTCACTGCCAAGGGCTAAGTCCCAGGCAAATTCTTTTCAAATATTAATTACAGTAGAACATGGTTGAATCTTATTGACTCCATCAAACCTGACAGACAACCTCACATCTTACCCAAATCCACTTAAAGGGGGAATAAAGTGGAACATTGCTTCAGGCTCAAATATTTATTAGTCTAAAAACCTGCAAGCTTCAACCATAATCTTGCAATTTCCCTTGTATGTATTTATACTGATAACAGGTTGTGGCCGGTAATTACTGGGCTTGTAAATACAAGCCAATATCTGCTCCAAGGGCGAAAAAAACGACAGTGGTGGGTGTTCAGGAAAGCTGAAGTATCCACAAGAAAGGATCTTTATTCTTAAATTGAGACAAAGTGGGAGAAAAGCTGCTTAAAAATCAGGCAGTAAAACGCTGTAGGAATATGATTTTGGATTCAATAGATCCTCATTTTGCTCCTTTCGATCCAATTGACAGGTCCACTCCCTGCAGATGACTCAACCAGAAGCGTCATTCCATTAATTCCAATTTATTCTTTCCAAACACCCCATATTCCAGCCAGGTGCCACAAGGACTCCTGTTCTTTTTGTGGATACGGACTAATATGGTTGCTACTCTGAAACCACACAATAGGGATGCATGTCCAGTCTGTGTACCTGAGACTGCTATTTGTGTCTGTGCGCATGGCTGTTTACATGTGCAAAACAGGTGCAGACTCACTATTGCAGGTGCACTTAGTTGTGTGCCAAGCAGCAGGTGCACAAAGACAAATTAAAAGCTATCTTGGGTCAAATACTAACTGTAGATTTTCATTATGAATATTGGGGCTGGGGAGGACAAGGGAAATACATGAAAACAATAAGATAACCACTTGAAAATGCTACCACTTAATACCCTTTTATAATGCGTATCTGCCCGAGTAGAATCACCAATTAAGAGAAGATAGGTGAAATAACTATAAATTAGAAGTAAATGACTATCTTCCTTCATCAAAACAAACTTGGATAAGAAAGGGAAAAAGAAGGGAAAAGGACGCATGCAACACGTTTCTACTTGTTTATGGGGTTGCTAGTGCCTTGTTCTAGTTACTTTAGCACCAAGTCATTTCGTATTTATCTTGACGTAGCACATAGGAGCCCGTCACAGACTATTGTGTTAAGCGCTATGCAAACACCGAACAAAGAGCCTGCTAAATCCAGGATTGTGAGTTCAGTCCTTGAGGGGGCCACTTAGGGATCTGGGGCAAAATCAGTACTTGGTCCTGCTAGTGAAGGCAGGGGGCTGGACCTCAGTGACCCTTCGGGGTCCCTTCCAGTTCTATGAGATGGGTATATCACCATATACATTACACGTGAACAGCGGAAGAGTTCACAATGATCAGTATCCTCATGTGGTGTCATTCTCCCATCATCCCTCCCAGGGGCTGCAAAGCCTCCCATGCAGGGCAAGGCAGCTGTGGAGCAGACATTCAGCAGATGCCACACACCCTACATGCAATACAGGTGGGCTCACACCAGCTCTGCATATACCACCATGAGGAGGTGGGGCCCAGGCTTTGCTTCTTCAGTTGCATGGATCCGTTTGGTCATGACTCCTGTAAGAGATGGCCTAGGGGCTGCGATATTCACTACAGATCTTCCCTATGGCAGTCATGTGGAGATTGAAACCACACCCTTTTGACCTCCATGTGCCATAAAGCCTATTTACTTGGGCCTTATATGTGGAGGAGCAATAGGAGGATGGTGAGTATAATCCGCAATGAATACCAAGAGGGAGCAAGAGTGACTGCCTATTTATTCATTATTATTCTATTGCACGGTAAAGTGTTGTATGTTGAGTCCCACTCTAAGCTTTGATGAAACATGGACAGGCCATCTGGAAAATGAGCAATCTAGCAAAGACTCTGCTGCTGTCACCCTTACTCATCTCACTATTACTTTGGAGTCAGCTGGGCTATTTGTGAGCAAGTGTTACATTAGGAAGGTTTGCAGAATCAGGGACCTAAACTCTGTCCTTCATTCATTTGTGGAACTTTGGATGAAACGACCTCTTTTTAGGCAGACGTTATAGTCTCACCTCCTCTAGCCGGCACCTTCCGTCCACTCCAACGGCTGTAATTTTGCACTGACAGGCCAGGCCAAGGAACACTAACTACGAGCACCAGCTTTCAGATGCTCAGCCAAACAGAACCTTCAGAACTTTCCAGGTCCCCACTCAGTAGCAGAAACCCTATCTGTAGCTCCTCTTAATTGTTTAGTTCTTTGAACCCAGCTGTTGGAAGCTGAAACCCAATTCTCAGTCAGCAGTTGGTGACTTGTACGTTCTGACATGCAACGTTGACAATTTGAGTTTTCACTGTTTAATAAAGTTTTAACTTTTGAATCTCAACGGAATATCACTTAAATAATTGTCTGACTCCTCCTTCATTTGAGCCTCGAATAATTTCTCACAACTGTGAAAATTTAAATAGATAACCAAAAAAAAGCTTTAAAATGATTAATTATCCACCCAAATCATAAAAAATAAAAAGCTAATACTGCCATGTCTACTTATATAGCAGCTTCTGTGCTTTAGAAGGGAGATTACAGAGAGCAGTGACCCCTTTTTCTCCCTAGAGGTGGTCACTCCTAGGCAAAGCTGAGACACCCAGGTAGGCTGAGTGGGGAAACCTGAAACACTGCTTCCCACATTGTACCTGTGGGTGAAAAACATCGGTCCCCAGGGCTGACAATCTAGCACTGAATTCCCAGATAGATGCGGAGGAAAGAGTTAGATGGGAACCTGAGAGCAGTTCACATTCTGTCCGAGTCCCCGCTAATCCAGATCACTGATTTTGCCAGCTATTGGGTTTCTGAGAAGGTAGAGAAAGTGGGGGAATAGAACCGTAAGAAATGTAAAAGGAAACCTCCTTCACTAAAAGCGACCTAATCTGCTCCGACAGCAACTCCAGACAATTGTGTTTAATCCCTTTGCGGCTGAGTGGCACTGAAATCTGAAGAGAGCATACAAGAGGGGAGCTGGCACTGCCCCCCAACAGATGGAGTTTACCATGTAGTAAGTGTAGGAATTGGAAGGTGCAAGGGACAGATGAGAGCACTGGCAAATTTAGGGCTAGAGTTTGAATTTAGGCCGAATCCTGAGCAAGGAGCGCTGCGCTGCATAGTCTGCATCACTCCAGGACTGGTCCCAGAAAGTATTGGGACCCACTCCTGCCTGCTCCTTGCCTCTGGTTTGTACCAAGAGGAAGTTACAACATCCCCCCACCCACCCACCAGCTAAGCTGTGCTAGCCAGTAAATACAAGAAATGGAATCATGGTTCCACCCATTCCCTGCCCACTCCCCACCTGCCCCACTGCTTCTTACCTCTTACATATAGAGACCCACGGTCCAGGGCAGCCCATGTAAGGGGGGGGGTTCTCACTCCCTCCTTGCTAGGACATGTAGGTCCAGTCACCATCTAGGCCTCAGAAAGGGATCAGATTTTGAAGGACACGTTCACAAATTTTTCAGTTGGATTTGAGCCTCCTTCTTGAAGTGCTCTGATTCAGAAAGCCCTAAAAATTCATGCGCATTGTCTCTGAAATCAGAGGGACCATGGATTCGCAGGTGAGACCCATATGCTCCATTCTTTTGCTGTTATGCCATCTTGTGATTTGGCTTGTAAATGCATTGGGCATGAGGAAAGGTGTTGATTTCCTCCACTTCCCCTCCTTAAATCCTTCTCCCCCCCGTCTCCTGTGTCTTTTTATTGGTTAACAGCAAAACAAAACACATTCTAAACTGGGAAATTGGCTTACTGTCACGTAGGGTGAAAACTGACTGAAAGGAACAAAACGGCAGCTATAAATGACCATAAAAATCCCCACAACTCTGCAGTTTACTTCCTATGGACTCAGTCACTGGAACCATTACCAACGAACATGAGCTGAGGATCTGCCTCTCACTAGAATTACAGCTAGTAAGATAAAAAAAATCCTCACCACAGTGAATTTAATTCAAACTGCTAAATAAGCAGATTTAATTCATTAGCCAGGAGGCTGAAGGTAGCAGTGGTTCAGTGGGTTGAGAGGAAGGATGGGCTAGCAGTGAGGGCACTATCTTGGGATTCAGGAAAGCTGGGATTAATTCCCTGCTTTTCCACAGACTTCCTGTGACATATGGCAAGTCAAATTCCAATCACCTGCTCTGCAAGAGTTCCAGTGATCACAATGCCTTCTCCTCTTCCACAGGAATTCCAGGCCACTCTAGCTCTGTACAGCTCTCCCTGGGAAAGACTCCGTTTAAATGGAAAGGAAGGCTCATTCCTTTCCTCAGCCATAACGAGCATCATGTGTAATGGGATCAGTTTGAACTACACCCACAAGCAGTTGTTGCAACCCTCCCACTCTTCTATTCTGTATTCTTGATGGAGATTTCTTGAAGCTGAAGCCACCATGTACAGATGGAGCTAGCCAGTGAGCTAATTATCTTACATTGTCTCCAGCCAGTTGTGCATGCTTTGATGTTAAAGTAGTCATTCGCCTCGATTTTCCTTTGTGGCCTTCAACACTCAGAGTAGCACCAGGAATCAAAACTGGCTACGTTTCATGTCATTAGGGAACACCTGATTGGTAACACTAATGCTGTGGATTCCTGGATTGGCCATCATGACACTAAATCATATTTGAAATAAATAGGAATAGGAGTGCTAGCATCCTAATGACTCCTGTCTACAGCATTATGCTATTAGGAGGCAGCCAGACTTTGTTTCCAGGAATACGAATGCCAGCTTTGACAAGGGCTTGGACCACACTCCGCTTTGACCCAAACTGGTTCAGATTACTTTCGATGGGCCAGACTTTATTTGTGTGAAGCTGTGGCCCATCTCTCTCTTTGAAAAAGCAAGGGCTGAGCTTCTGTGCTGCAGCTCCTGGCATAGAGGGAGCTTTGCCCCCTCGCTATTCTGAGTAGCTCGTGGGACTGGTGTTACTGCATAATATACAGAACTCTGCTGTCTGCAGCCCAGCCCTGCTCCAGAGTTTGCAAAGAGGCTACACAGGGCAGCCTATGCCTATCCTACCCTGGGCCTGCCGGCAAATGAGCTTTTTACAACCCTCTCACCGCTTAAGCAACACAGAAGCCATAGCTGGCTGGAGAATCCCTCCCAGAGTCTATGATTTCCTTCGAGGAAAATTCTGGTCTGGTTTTAGTGTTACACCCACACCATGCTTGTCTTGTGGATTTCCCCAATGGATACCATATCTATGGCATAATCCAACTTTACTCTGACTATTTTGCCATTAGATGTTACAGCAACAAGACGAGACGATACACTTAACCAAGAACTGGCACACAGGAAAATAAAAGTCCAAACCTGAACTATGGTAGAACCACGTGTGTCTGCTCTTCCACCTGGGTTGCAATGCACCAGCTGTTAGACAGCTCATTTGCTGAAGCCTTCAGCACACAGCTCGATAACACCATCCATATCAGTAGTTTGCCAATAGTTGCAAAGCAGTATCACATTTGGTCTTCTCAAAGAGCTTTCCCACCCCACAACATAGCAGCACAAAACCCCCTTACCCAGCCCCTATCCCCACTGACCCAACAAGTACCCCACACTCAGCAACCCCCATCCTTCCACATCCCCTTGCAGAAGCCACTTCCCTTCTCCTCAACAGGGATAAAAATGAAGCGGTGACCCAAATTGCAGAAGGATTGTGGGATATTGTGGGTGGTGGGCCAACATTTCAGCCATTTTGTGGGGCACAGACCCAGGGTGGTCAGAGGAAGCACTCCCCCAGCGATAGCAATCTGCACTGCCATGCAGGAAGCCCAAGTGATTGTCAGTCCTAGCCAGCCAACCGGGGCTGAGAATGTCACAGGGAAAAGTGCACTCAGGGTTTGACGGAGGTAGAGGTGGTTTCATATGGCTCAGTATTAATGGCGATGAATTACAGACAAAATCCACAGTAATCATTGGTGCTTGGCTGTGAGGATGATAACTGGTGACTCATAAGGGGAAACAGAAGAGGTCCAGTTTCCAGGCTTTTATATTTGGCATCTGGGCAGACTCAAGGGTATAATTTTCTTTCTAGGCACAGAGATAGAGTCATTCCATTGCTCCTAGTTATGTTAATGGGATTTGCGTCTCCAAAACCATACACACCGAGGCAAGTACATATGCTTTATCTTTTGTCTGATTGAACTCGCTAGGTTACCATTTTTACTGTATTTGTGTCTTGGAAAATTTTCCATCTAAATCAGAGCAAAATTTGTGGAGTTTAATGAAAAACATTTTTTGTTTTTGAACATGTTTAAGGAATGTTCTTAGTGCTTTGGAATATGGCAAAGGGAAGCCAAACCTCATACTGTTCATTTTATTTCTTGAGCTGTCTCCTTTTCAGTTTCAAATGTGGAAAACATTAGTGGCCAAATCCAGTTCTCACACATGCCCTTTCCTCCCAATTGTGTTTTTCCACCAAGTCCTTACGTTTAGAAGGCTTCATCGATTATATTTTTGTCTTGTTCCCTCCATTAGTATCACTTACACTAAGGAAATTAGATCAAGTATCCTTTCATATAGTTGTCAAAACTTTTCTATCCTTTTATCACTTCACTTCTAAGTCTTTATTTTCCTTTTGGATTCACTTTGGTTTAATTCAGAGTCAAAGTACTTTAGACAAATCAAACCAATTCTACAGTTTCTTTTTCGATTGGTAACAAAAAGACAGACTTCAGATAAGCCTGTAAGTGAACACTGTGTCCGCTTCAGTTCTGAACACTGGGACTAACAGTTCTCAGTTACGCTGGTGCAATTTCCAACGGTAACTCCACAGATGTCAATAAGATAAAGTCACCATCAGTGTAAAAAGGGAGAACTCTGACATAAGTGCAGATGTGTCTGTTTATGCCAGTGGTGAATGTCTCCCATAGTGTTACTGTGTATTTTATACCAAGTAACAGAGCAGAATTCATCTGGCCATCCATCTCCTAACAGAGGAGTTGTGGATAATGCTACCCTAAATTCATGTGCAGGATAGATGATGTTGTGATATTCTCCATGTAGTATTAGACCCAAACAACTAGCACAGACAGTCCCGGAGATTCCAACAAACATGCTCAACTCAGAGACCACTCTGTATGTACCAAACCCAGATCTGGCCAGTAGCTTTCCTGGGGTGGCCTTAAAGGTGCAGTCCACTTTACAGTAGAAGCTCAATGTTACAAGCACCAGAGTTACGAATTGACCTGTCAACCACACACCTCATTAGGAACTGGAAGCAAACAATCAGGCAGCAGCAGAGGCAAAAAAAAAAATACAATACAATACAGTGGTGTGTTATATGTGAACTACTAAAAAAAATAAAGGGAAAGTTTAAAAAAGATTTGACAAGGTTAAGGAAACTGTTTCTGTGCTTGTTTCATTTAAATTAAGATGGTTAAAAGCAGCAAGTTTCAAAGCTGTATTAAATCAATGTTCAGCTGTAAACTTTTGAAAGAACCATGATGTTTTGTTCAAAATTACGAACATTTCAGAGTTTCGAACAAACCTCCATGCCTGATGTGTTCGTAACTCTGAGGTTCTACTGCAACTAGAAATACAGATCTACATTGCTGGTGTGTACAAGTTTGGGTATGAAATAAATCTCACACAGGAGCGGCGCCAGAGTTTCTGGCGTCCTAGGCAGAATTCGGGGGGCGGCATTTTGTGCGCTTCCCACGGGGCACGCGGGAGCTTCCGGTTCCAGTCCCATCGCGCTGCCGAAGAAGGACTCTCCACTGAAATGCGGCAGGCGACAGTGGCAGTCATTGAGCTGCTCAATTGCCTGCCGCTGTTTTCCGTGGCACGTCGGCAGAAGGTCCTTCTTCGGCGGCGCGATGGGAGCGGAACTGGAAGCTCCCGTGCGCCCAGTGGGGAGTGCACAAAATGCCACCCCCCGAATCCTGGCGCCCTAGGCGACTGCCTAGGGTCGCCTAATGGAAGCGCCGGCCCTGATCACACAATAGGGACAGGGAGAGTCATCAGAGCTTTAGAGGGGAGAAGAGAAATTTGAGAACAGAATATACTTTTTTACTCTTCACTTCGACTCATGCCAAACTTTCCTCTCTCTTTATTTTGAACCCTAGGGCTGGACCAATCTGGCTCCCTAGTGGTTCTAATGTAATATTTACAGCACCATATACCGAACAGGGTTCTACATGTAAGCATGGTCCTAGAAACAACTCTCTGTTCTATGCTGTGCTTACTTCTGGCAAAAGCAAATTCATGGCTAGAGGAGAGCTACCTTAGTTAATTCCTCTCTCTCTTATAAAGGCACAAACTCACTTTCTGAGGTGCTAATTAGCTCATGAAAAGTTCTGCACAACAGCAAGTTTCTCCAGTAGCAAAGATGCATTGGCTGCACTGCACACATCTTTCACTGCACCTCGCTTATTAAAAGAAGTCAGATATTGTTCATGCATTTGATTTAATTTGAAGCCTCTGGCTATTGGTGGGGACAGAACTGTACTATGTTATTTCTTCAATAGCGGTAAAAGGATTAGATATTTGTTGTTTTTCAACCCGAGTCTTTAGGCTGCTATTCTCTTAGTAAGTCGGGTTTCTCAAGTCAGTCAGCAGCGTCAAAGGAAACCGCTATGGCATTCACCCTACAGGTAAACAAACAACCCATGAATGCTCGTCTCCCAAAGGGGAAAAATACCAATTTTTGCAAAATCCTAGATTTTCCCTGCATAGCATCAATTTAAAAGATTAGTCTGAGTAGCTCACTGTTTAAAAGCCTTGCACACTGACAGCTGTTACAGGCTTCAGAATCCTGCTGGCTCCTACCGTCTGCAGCGTATCTATATTCAGAGTTTTAATCTTGCCCAGTTTTATAATAAACTAGTTGCAAAGTCAACAACTGTATGCTCCAGTGGCAAGTTCCTGGGAACAGCTAAGTTTAATCTAGAATGATTCTGGTCTCAATAGAAGCGATAATAGATATGTATATTGTTTTGTATATTTGTGCATGTAAATATATAATTTTGCATATATGCATTTATGATGATTTACTGTGACAGTTATGAAATTTGTTTTCTTTCTTTTAATATTTATGAGAGTGCTGCCATACCCAACAATCAGTTCCTCAACTGGGTGTGGTACGCTACAGAAGAAGGTACACACAAATATAATGCCTCTTTCCACTGAGAGCTCTATCCATGATTTCATCTGTGAACCCTACAGTATACGGTCAGTGATTATACACCTGGAGAAATCCAGGCTGTAGCGGGGTGGTTACCCGCTCCAGCCCTGACAAGGTTAAAACCAGCCCTGGGAGAGGGCTGGGAGAACAGCCCAGGCTGAGTGGGAAGCAGGCTCAGCTGGGGCCATGCCCCAGTTAGGGCCCAGCTGGCCCCTGTAAGAGGCTGTGAGCCAGGAGCTCAAGCCAACAGTCTCTCTCTGGCTGTAGAGGGAGACGGGCCTGGCTGCAGGGAGCTAGAGACAGGGTACTGGGAGTGGAGCAGGGCTGGGGAAAGGCAGAGGAGCTGGAGAGCTCCGGCCTGGAAAGCCCCAGGCTGCGGCCTAGCATTGGGCTAATAGGTACTGGGGGTTGCAGGGGGCAGCCCAGGGGTAGGCCAAGGCAGCAGGTCCAAACCCAACCTTGCCAGTGACGAGTGGCTGATACTGCAGCCTGCCCCAGGGCGCGGGGGCTAGACAATGACTGGCAGTAGTGTATACTGAGGCGAGGTGGGGTTAGTAGGTTGGGGTTCCCCAGGGTGAGTGTGGGAGTACTGCCAGGGGGGCAACAACCTGGAGAAAGGGGCACCGGGTCCAGGAGGGACACGGGGGCCAAGCGGTAGCAGGACACTGGCCTGCAGAGGGCGCTCCAACGGCTGGAAAGCTAGTTCCCCTGCCATAGCCCTCTCCCAGGGCTGTCTTTAAACCCCTCAGGGAAGGAGAGGGTGACCACCCCACTACACAGGCTTAGATTACAGAAGCTGGGGCATGTCCACTACATTTTGAAGGCGTGGCGAACTAATTCATGAGCTTGTATTGATCAAGAAGCTCTTGAGGAGTACAAGATGCACATTTCTGGGGTGCAAGGCTGGGGTCTCTCTGTATGCAGTTCACAAGTGGCTATGAGAGCTTTCATGTAATTTTGCTGGGTGTGCCTCTGCACGCTGATGGCTGAGTGAACAGAGCCTGGAGGGGTTTGCTGTTCACCGGCATCACAGTGTAGGAGACAGCCTGGCAGGAGATTGAGAGGGGGCACAGGGGTTCCACAGTCCAGATTGCACCCTGGCGGATGTCACAGGGCATCTTCCAGTCTCCCCCAGGATTGTTTCCTACACTTCATTTGTATTGTAAGTCCCAAGCAATGAAGTTAGTATAGCATATAAACCCTCCTTAGTCCACCGCAATTATGGTAATTTGGGATAATTTTGCCTGTGTGCGTCCACTTGAAAGGGATTTCTGCACATGGGCAATCACTGAAGTGACGTGGCAATGGTCCCCAACACATCTAGGCTCAGTGTTCAGTCTGCAAGCTCAAACTCTTTAGGAGTCATACACTGAGAAAACGTAATGTGAGTAGGCCCAGAAAACTGCATTTCTAAATAAAAATCACTCACCCCCTCCCTCTCTGTTTCTAAATTAACATCCTGGAAAGGTTTCTAAAAAAAAATTAACCGATTTGAGATAGAAGGTGGCGTTTAAAAAAAATCTCGGACATTTTTTATTTCAAATTCAGTAAAAAGAAGGTTGCTCCCCATGCGCAAGGCCAATTTTCAGCTCAAAGTGCAGTTTTTATGAGGAGTTATAAGCCTCTTGGAGAGATTTGGTCCTGGAAATACTGACAAGTTGAACTCTAGTGGCATGATAGGGCACCACTGGAATCCTCTTAACTGCAGAGCTGCAAACCATTGTACATGGCAGCAGGGTGGAGCGCAGGACAGTAAAAAAAAAAAAAAGGAGACTGATTTCAGTCCCATCTGCCAAAAAAGTAAAATTACTTTGCTAGTTGGCATGACAGTCTTTCTGTATAAACAAACTTTGGTTTAAATGCTCCATTTAAATGTTATGTAAACAGTTTCCAAGAGAAACAATGTATTTTCAATGCTGATTATCTCAGAGTTGCTTTGCACATGTGTACGAGCTTGTAAAAACTGGAGAGTTTCATGTTTAAAACGTATACTGGCCCACATTTATCGATTGCAACTCTATTGGTTTCAGTGGACTTACTCCAGGGCTGAATTTGGTCCAAGACTAGAGCTTTTAGAAGGGGGAGCTTCAGTGGTTTGAGCATTGGCCTGCTAAACCCAGGGTTGAGAGTTCAATCCTTGAGGGGGTCATTCAGGGATCTGGGGCAAAAATCTGTCTGTGGATTAGTCCTGCTTTGAGCAGCGGTTGGACTAGATACCTCCTGAGATCTCTTCCAACACTGATATTCTACAATTCTATGAACATTTTATAGTATGGCAATATCCAGCCCTTAACTGCGAAGCTTACAAAAGCCAAGGGCTAACCCTGAACATCGGCAAAACAAAAATTCTCCACCAGCCAGCTCCTGGTCAATCATGAGACCCAGCAAGGAAGTTCTACACTGAGAGAAGAACTGGAAGATGTAGACCACTTTGCCTACCTTGGCAGCCATCCCTCACAGAGGGCAGACATTGATGTCAAGATTCAGCGCAGAATTCGCTGTGCCAGCCTGGCCTTTGGCAGACTGTCTCAATGAGTGTTCAACAACCACAACATTAGAAGACAAGCTAGACTTAGTTTATAAAACGGTGGTAATCCCAACTTTCCTTTATGGGTGCGAGACTTGGGTGACTTACAGACAACACCTGAAAAACCTGGAATGCCAGCACCAGCTCTTTCTCTGGAAGATCCTCAACATAAAATGAGAGGATCATTGCACTAGTGTCAGTGTCCTCATGGAGGCCAACACTTTCAATATTGAGGCCCTGATTATCCAGCACCAGCTGATGTGAGTGGGCACTGTGCACACATGTCTGATGCACACCTACCAAAACAATTGCTGTACGTCCAACTCAAAGGAGAAAGGAAACGGGGAGACCAAAAGAAATGCTTTAAAGACATCCACACGACAAATATCAAGAGATGTGGCTTCGACACCACACACTGGGAGACAGGCTGTGCAGAACCTTACTCCAGGAATAGTCTAATTGAACTCAGATGACAATGAGATGAGTCAAGTACCAACCTCAGCCTCACCCAGGGTACCAAACATCATGGTCAGCAGTTTAAAATTCCCCCAAACTGTTCCCTCAATTCTTACATAGATGGAGCAACCCTAGTTCAGTTTCCAAGGCCCATTCAACCTCTGCCTTGTCACTTGAGCCTGCCGAAGGCAACATCAGTAACAAAGGTGGTTTTCACGATGTGGAGGGACTGTTCAGTAGAAATATTGAGCTTCTTCCTTAGTGTGTCAATGTCTATTGAGAGGAAATTGAAAGAAGGAGAGCAGAAGGACAAAACCATATAGCCAAGCACAGATCAGATAAGCAATTACTCAGGCAGGGCTTTGAGAGCTGTTGTGAAATGGGAACTTTTTCAGTTTCCAAACTATCTGTATTTGCCTAGTGAGCTAAACCACCATATCCTGTTTGTAAGTAGAAGGATCAACAGGATTTCAAGACAAGCGTTACCACAGTCCAAGAACCTTATCACAGAATGGTATTCTTGTGTTTAACATTCCTGCCTCTGATGAATACAATGCCCCTCTTAATGCTTAATTAACCGCCATCAGGGAAGACCACACAGGGAAGGTTATTAGCACAGGTGATTGTATGTTTCACAAACATTATTCCAAAAGGTACCACTTACCAGTCTGACTTTAAGGATTGTCTTCATTCCCTTTTTTGGATTAATCTTTGCATATTTTATATGCATTAACCACATTTCATTTGGCAATCAATGTGTATCGGACAACATCCTTGAGCCCAATTTACCTGTAAGAATTAAAGATTGAAATATGAATGTAACCCCATCAGATATGTAGCACTTATCAGCAAATTGGTTTTTCAGATACATCATCAAAGATATTTACTCAGTGGCTCAGTTCTTTTATAGCCTGCAGCATGTGCCATAGGTGAAAACCAGTAATCCATGACCTGGCTCCTCTCAGCACTGGGTAGCACATTTAAATACTGGACATAACACAACCTTTAGTGTGCAAACAGATCTTGTTGGCTAAATTTAAAAGGTACTAATTTCACTGAAGACCATATTGGTAGGAAAGAGATTCACTATTGCTAAAGAGATCTATTATAGGTTGGTAAGTGAAATTTGCAAGACATTCAGACAAATCTGGCAATGCATTTAACAATTATATGAAAATTACCTAGCAAACACTGCAGAAAATAGATTTATCCTGAAAAACAACCAAATGAGTGTCATAAAAGTACAGTACTTAAAGGGCAACGTTGGTGTCCAGTTCTGTGCATGTAACTGCTTGCACCTGCAGAAATGTGTACATAAACATTTTACACCTCAGCAAGCCATTTGCACACAGAAACTAGGGAGTAGTGTGCCCAAACTCCAAGCTTGCCTGTGTAAATGACCATGAAGTGCATGCCCACCATCAGAGCTGGTTGAAATTTGGTCTCAATGTCCTCTTTGCGACGGTGCATGTGTGACTGCTGTCAAAACAGTCATTGGCCCTATCTAACAAGGAGTGCACATATATTATCTATTTCCCTATTTGCACATAAAGATTTATTGTTCAGTCATATCAGCACAGTATGATAGTCAGCCCCACAGACTGCATTTATATTAAACTATTAAGCTAGTGAATAACATGGAATTAAAGTACAAAAATAAGTATTAGCCCATGATGCATGACATTCATAGTAGCAGCATCCAAAGTTTTCATCAGAGCATTTCCAGCAGCAAAGCTATAGTTAAAGCAGGGAAGGGAAGGGAATGGCTGGTTTTGAAGGCTATGCAAAATATTGCTTGGAGTAACAGAAAAACGACAGACTGATTGTAATGCCTAAAACCAAATGCTAAAGGCATTATTTCCCATTGGAGGGGACTTTACGATCTCAAGGCACAATCCACAGATACAAAGATGGGAAAAAAACAAGCCCAACTTGTTTTATTACAAGTTTCTGGGCGTTTTCTCAAATAAAACTGTGCAAAAGGCTTCGCTTCTCATGTTTAAATGGCTATCTTGTCTGGCACAGAAAGTTATCACTACAGTTGTGGAGGAGCTGGCTATGGGGGCAGATGAGCAGCCAAGGAAGTCCAGGGAGCCTGGGCAACCTGCCCACAGCCTGGCAGGAAGCCAAACAGGCAGATTGGCCTGTCAGCTAGCCAGCCTGGCTTCCACTGAACGTTTGGACAGAACAGACACAGTCCCGCGGAATGTGCTGATCCCATTGAATTAGAATGTTCTGATGGGAAGCTGGTCCATAAGAAACATTTTTGACCAGCTGTAGTCAGCACAGTGTCTAGATGCCCCCGCAAACACATGAAGAATGAAGAAAAATATGCCTGCAGAGCGACTCTCTACTGGATTTACCTTCCAACCAAGGACACTCTTTGGAGAAAAGACCTCCTCAATTACTTCACTCACCAGGCTTTTCCAGTGAACAGTAGCCACTGCCAGTAACAGACACCGATAACATAAGGCGGTTGTGATTTGCTAGCATGTGTTTGATAGAAAAAGGATACAAATGTTTTAGCCTGTTTTTCTCCTTCTGAAATAGCACAGGAGAGACTGTGAGTCATGACAACATATGAGAGTTAAAAGATTTGGGAATAAGTCACATCTGTATAAGGTTTTCTGCAGAATGTTAAGCGGCTATATGGGCTTTTTTCAAAAGCCTCCAACAAACAGCCCTATGTAGCTTCCTGTGCCATGTATTCCATGCAACTGCCGAACATGCAGCAGAATTATTACTTATTGTGCCATTAGAGACATACGGGGCTAGATACTCCATATCCCCTGGTAAGTCTGTTTATGCCACTCCTATGGCACAAAGCAGACAGACCTGGCTTAAGTAATCTGCTGAGGATTACTGTGATGTAGGGGAATAATCCTCTAGTGCAGCATTTCTCAAACTGGGGGCGGCGAGGGTACTCCGGAGGGTCTGCAAGCCTTGCTGATTAACTTCTCCCCCTCTCAAGTGCTGAGAGGGAGAGGAGGGGGGATGGGGGTACTTGGGGGAGGAGTGGGAAGAGGCGGGGAAGAGGAGGGGGGTGGGGGTGGGGCCTTGGGGGAAGGGGTGGAGTGGGGGCAGGGCCTGGAGCTGAGTGGAAGGCTTGGGAGTCCGCTGCAAAATTTTAAATCAAAATGGGGGTCCTCAGGTTACTCAAGTGAGAACCGCTGCTGTAGTGTTTCAGTGCCGCCCTAGACAGCCTGACGTTTCCTTTGCAGCCCTGGCCTAGGTAGCATATCAGGTGCGTGACCAGAGCACTTCAGAATCTCTGGCTGCACAATAGCCCCTTGTTTAAACACTGGTTTGCAAATCAGTGCCAAGACAGCTTAGAACAGTGGTTTCTCAAACAAGGGCTGCTGCTCGTTCAGCGAAAGCCCCTGGCGGGCCGGGCCGGTTTGTTTACCTGCCACTTCTGCTGGTTCCGCCAATCATGGCTCCCACTGGCTGCGGTTCACCGCTCCAGGCCAATGGGGCTGGCGGGAAGCAGCGCGGGCCGAGGGATGTGTTGGCTGCCGCTTCCCGCCACCCCCATTGGCCCGGAACGGTGAACCGCAGCCAGTGGGAGCCACGATTGGCTGAACCAGTGGACGCAGCAGGTAAACAAACCGGCCCGGCCCGCCAGGGGCTTTTCCTGAACAAGCGGCAGCCCTAGTTTGAGAACCACTGGCTTAGAACACCATCTGTTTCATGCACAAATTATGTATGAGGAGAAGGAGCCTAAGCACAGACAGGAGCAGCCCTAGGCATTTTGCTGACCACAGCAGACACTGTCCCTGCCCCTCCCCCCAAAACAGCCAAGACAAGAAGGTCAATCAGAAGAATGAAGCAAAAACAGGTTGCGTGGAAAAACACCCCCTAGAAGTTGGCATCCTGGGGCAACTGCCCTGCTTACCTGCCCCTACCACCAGCTCTAAGAATAGGGCACAAAATAATACCTCAGACCTTCTCAACCCTCTGTTTATGGTAAGGCTACATTATGTCATTCTGTATCACTTGGGGAATAACCAAACTACTTAAGTTATTTTAAATCTAAAAAAAAAATATATAGACAACATTCCCAGGACTATAATTCCAGGGGTTAAGAACTAGACTTCTGTCTCTTTTTCTTAACTGGGAAGTTTCTGAAAGGTGAATAAAAAGATACCTTGGATGAATCCCTTCATGCCATGATCCTACTCTCCCCCTGGAATGGGGAGGTTCAAAGGATGCTGCCCACTATAGCTTTTGCTCACTAAATCGGTTAGAGCAAGTCACCGTGTGCAGCCCTTGCACCTGCACATGGAGCAAAGCCAAGGACTGGGCCCACCTTCTGGCCTTTTTAGTGGTTTCTTTATATTGCTTTTTGAAAATGGCCACCTCAAGCCAACTCATTAGCTTGATTTTTATCTCCACTGAAGCACTTACTTCCACCCATAAATAAAGCTGCTATACTGAGGTTTGACCTTTGGACACAGAGATACTATTTCACCAGCAATGATCCTTAGCTGGTAGCTCCCCACTTGGGGGGGGGAAAAGAACCAGTTCCGAGCCCCTAAACTCAAGCAAAACTCCCATCCTTGCCAGTGAGAGCGTTGCCTTATAAGTGCCTCAACATTTTGCACTAAATTTTCATCTTTGTTTTAACAATTTTCATGAACTAGCACAAGTTAGAGACCGTCCCAAAGCAAAACCCAATCTAGGCCCTTGGCACTGAGGTACTATGAAGATGGTGCCCTGGAAATACACCTAAGAACACCCTCAGATGTTATGAAAATTTGGATTCAGATCCTGATTAAAAATTTGCTGCTTGGGCCCTTCTCTGTAGGGAAGTGTTTCTCAAACTATTGTACTGGTGACCCCTTTCACATAGCAAGCCTCTGAGTGCGACCCCCCCCCATATAAATATATAAACAAGGGTTTTTAATTTAACACCATTATAAATGCTGGAGGCAAAGCAGGGTTTGGGATGGAGGCTGACAGCTCGCGCCCCCCCATGTAATAACCATGTAACCCCCTGAGTGGTCCCAAGCCCCAGTCTGAGAACCCCGGCTGTAGGGTGTGTCTGCAAATAATCGCGTGTGCTCCAGTGGGTAAGTTCTCTCTTCAAGTAACTTCCAGGAAGCTGGCAGTCATAAAAGGATTCCCTTGATGGCATTGGTGAGCTCCTCTTCATAAAGGCTGCTTCCTCCAGCATTAACAGTGAACAGCTCATAGTCTCTTACTAGATAAGCAATCTTAACATTGGATGGAGGAAAACCCATTACTTGTATTGTCTACAACAGCGGCAGCAACTAAAGGATGACACCAGGAGGTAGCCATTGTACTTCCAAAGCAAAGAGAAGAGGAGATCTGTGTAAGTGAAAGGCAGGAATGGAGAAATCCCAGGGGTTACCTGGCAGCAGTGAAAGTGCACAATCAATTGCGCATGGTTAACGTCCACTGATTAATGGTTATTAAACCTGCAAATAGTTTAGGGATGTCAGACCTTTCTGCTAAGCCATCTATCCACTGGCCCTAACTTCACACAACATAATGCCAACCCCAGCGTGATGCAGTTAGCCTGGGCACTTCTTCCAGGTCCATCTGAAAGCAATGCACAACCTTTAAGTTATCCGCGTTTGCTAACCATCACTCCAAGAGATCTTGGTGCATTTACCCTCTGCATTACCAGCATAGAGCGCCACAGAATGTTTGCAGCTTTCATATACCTCTAAACGTGGAAAAAATACTTCTCGTTGTAACACCTTGATAAGTTCACAGTGGGGATGGTATGATGAGGTTGCCTATAATGGCATATGACCCATCTGCCACTGCTATTAGCAAATATCTCCAACTGCTGGAGATGGGATACTAGATGGGGAGCGTTCCAAGTTACTACAGAGAATCCTTTCCCACATGTCTGGCTGGTGAGTCTTGTCTACATGCTCAGGGTCTTACTGGTCTCCATATTTGGGGTGGGTCAGATTGGCAGAGACCCTGAGGTTTTTCACCTTCCCCTGCAGCATGGGGCATGAGTCACTTGCCGGTGTGAGCTAGAGTAAATGGTGTTTCCAAGCAGTGTTTTTCACCACGTCTAAGTCCCGTGGTGCCATAGATGTTGCTTTTGGTGTTTGGAGCCATATGCATGACAGGGAATTTTGGTGCTGTTTGTCTTGGTCTCTTGCAAGCGCATACTATCTATCTTACATGTAAGATGAACATCACCCCTCTCTACAGAGAATCCCTCAGCATTGAAACTGACAATTTGAAGTGCTTATTTTAGGCTGAAAGGGGCAGTTTATGTTGACATTTATGACTCTGTCTTCTATTGCAGTCTCAGTGTGTACAGTCATCTTTGGTCTCTCCCATGGTTAATTGCAATGGGAGATTAACAACTGGTGTGACAACAGAAACAGACCCCTGGATATCAGTCTTGCCTCATGGTCACAGAGCAAGTTAGTGACAGAATCAGGTCAGTTACCTAGCCCCTGGGGTGTTGTGCAAATTAATTAACTGAAGCTGTGCAATCAATTGTTTATAAACATCAAGAGAAAAGGTTGCTCTACAATTACTATTGCACATGCAATTTATTAGATTTGTCCTTAATCTAGAATGACTAATTGATATAAGTATGAGAGAGGTAGCCATGTTAGTCTGGATCTGTAAAAAGCGACAAAGAGTCCTGTGGCACGTTATAGACTAACAGACGTATTTCCAGGTTTGTGGCTCTTGGGTAGTAGATAGAATAACTCCGGTTTGGGCTTTAAGGGTATGTTGATTTGTTCCTGTGTTAGTGTAGGGGGTGTCCTGAGTAGATGGGGCAGTTTCCTAGTACCCCTGTACCTCGATATAACGCTGTCCTTGGGAGCCAAAAAATCTTACCGCCTTATATCAAACTTGCTTTGATCCACCGGAATGCGCAGCCCTGCCCCCCTGGAGCACAGCTTTACCGCATTATATCCGAATTAGTGTTATATTGGGTCGCGTTATATTGGGGTAGAGGTGTATATTCCTCAGTGGGATCTGAGGAACTTCAAGACTAGACTTCAAAGAGAAACTGCTAAACTTCAGTTCATTAGCAAATTTGACACCATCAGCTCAGGATTAAACAAAGACTGTGAATGGCTAGCCAACTACAAAAGCAGTTTCTCCTCCCTTGGGGTTCACACCTCAAATGCTAGAAGAGGGCCTCATCCTCCCTGATTGAACTAACCTCGTTATCTCTAGACTGATTCTTGTCTGCATAGTTATACCTCTGGAAATTTCCACTATATGCGTCTGACGAAGTGGGTATTCACCCACGAAAGCTTATGCTCCAATACGTCTGGTAGTCTATAAGGTGCCACAGGACTCTGTCGCTTTTTAATTGATTTAAATGTGCCTACTTTCACTATGATTTAATCACAGTGGCATCTGATATACATTGGGCTAAGCTGCAAACCCTTACTGCTGTTGAGCACTTGAACAGTCCTCCAATGGGTCAGTAAATGTTCAAACTGAGTTCAGGTTTCACAGTCTAGTTCATGCTGAATAACTGATCTATTTGGAAGACAGAGATAAGGGTAAAATGCAAGAATGAAAGGCTGCATGCACAGTACTGCACCAACAACATATCCATGAGCCCAGCACCGATGCCATTCTGAAGCACAAACTCCTTGGCACCAGAGTCAAGACACAGGGCCTGGTTAACATAAAAACATAAAAATGGCCACACAAGGTCAGCCTCCAAGTCCATCTAGCCCAGGATCATAGAATATCAGAGTTGGAAGGGACCTCAGGTGGTCATCTAGTCCAACCCCCTGCTCAAAGCAGGACCAATTCCCAACTAAATCATCCCAGCCAGGGCTTTGTCAAGCCTGACCTTAAAAACCTCTAAGGAAGGAGATTCCACCACCTCCCTAGGTAACCCATTCCAGTGCTTCACCACTCTACTAGTGAAAGTTTTCCCTAATATCCAACCTAAACCTTGCCCACTGCAACTTGAGACCATTACTTCTTGTTCTGTCAAGGATCCTGTCTTTCTACAATGGCTGGTGCCAGATGCTTCAGAGGGAATGAAAAGAACAGGGCAATTATCGAGTGATCCATCCCTTGTCCTCCAGGTCTAGCTTCAGGCAGTCAGAGGTTTAGGAACACCTAGAGCATGATGTTGCATCCCTGAACATCTTGGCTAATAGCCATTGATGGACCCGTCCGCCATGGATTTATCTAATTCTTTTTTTAAACCCAATTATAAATTTAGCCTTCACAACATCCTCGGCAACAAGTTCCATGGGTGGACTGTGCGTCGTGTGAAGAAGTACTTCCTTAAGTTTGTTTTAAACCTGCTATTAGTTTACCCCTGGTTCTTGTGTTATGTGAAGGGATAAATAACACTTTCCTATTCACTGTCTCCACACTATGCATGATTTTATAGACCATCATTCCCTGCCCCTATCATCTCTTTTCCAAGATAAACAGTGCCAGCCTCCTCCTGGGGAAGCTTTTCCATCCCCTTAATCATTTTTGTCATCCTCCTCTGTACTTTGTCTAGGTCTCATGTCGTTTTTGAAATGGGGTGACCAGAACCACATACAGTGTTCAAGGTATTGGTGTACCATGGATTTATATAGTGGGACTGTGTTATTTTTAGTTTTATTCTCTTTTCCTTTCCTAATGGTTTTTAGGATTGTTAGCTTTTTTGACTGACTATGCACATAGAGAAGGTGTTTTCAGAGAACTATCCACAAAGCTACTACCCAAGAAAGAGATCACAGCATCAGCTAATTTAGATCCCATCGCTTTGGAGAACATAATCCCAACTATACATACGTGTGTTACTATGTACTTAACATTGAATATCATCTGTCATTTTGTTACCCAGTCTCTCCATTTTGAGAGACCTCTTGGTAACTCTACTCAGTCAGCTTTGGACTTACCTATCTGAGTAATTTTGTTTTGTCTGTACATTTTGCCACATCACTGTTCACTCCCTTTTCCAGATCATTTATGAATATGTTGAATGGTACAGGTCCCAGTAGAGATCCTGGTTCTGGTCTAGTGTAAATCAGCAGTAATTCCAAAGTCATTGGAATCACATCCATATAAAAACCTGTGGAGTTAGATTGGATCCAGGTCCAAAGCCTGAAAAACTGAATCCAGCCTCAACCATAGACACAGCTTGGTTCCAAAAATGTCAAGGCATAGACGAGTTATTCTTTCTGACTGCTGGGGAACTGCTGACTCTGCTGAAGCATTAACCTTCTAGGCCACGGAGATCAGCCAGTCCGAGCCTTCCTCTCTGCACAAGTAACTTCATGTATCTTCTGTTGGTAGCCTTCAGATGGAGCATAAGCCATTTGGTATATGCTGGAAAGTGCTAGGCAGAGGTGAATGGAATGCTGGCTTAGCTCATATGCAGAGTGCTTCTCATTTAACATCACTGAAGTGAAGAAGATTTCGCAGATGAATATCTATTAATTAATATCTAATTAATTTTTCTTCACATTGCTCTTAATATATTCATCTTTGGTTTCCATAAATGCAGTAGCTCCAGTTTTTCCAGCAAGAGAACTTTGCCATGTAGCAAACATTTCATTTCAACAGCATGCTAAATAAGTGCAAAGGGTCACAGGAGCTTAAAAGATGACATCATTCACTTTACCATTAATCCTGTGTTGAATATTATCCAGGAGAGAGTAATTTTTAATGAGGCCCTGGTTTGTCTTGTTTAAACTTGCACATACCGGAGCTGCTTTTAGGCCTAAACCCACAGAAAAGAAAATAATACAACTTGGCTTGAGTGCAAAAGAGAGAAGTGCTAAGAGTACTAAATCCACCTTCTTTTATCTTTGCGTTTGCTCAGTAGTACAGAGTAAATATAAGAAAATGGAGATTGTTACATTAAGGCACACCTAATAATAGTACAACATTCTTAGTGCCAATTAACTCAACCATTTCAACATTGCAAATCATTCGTAGTGCACTTCAGATAATATAACTGATGGCAGCCGTAAAAAAGTAAGTACAATGCAATCAACAGTTATAAGTATGATCAATTTCAACAAGCGCTACTAGCAGAGAGAGTTTATAATAGCAACACACACAGCACCTTTGTTCTGAGGCTCTTCAGGGGAGTTTACCAATAATTAAACAAGCCTCAACACCCAAGCGAGGGTATTAAATATTGTGGCCACAAACGTGGGTTGTTAAGGTTAAGCCTGCCAGTCCATATTTAGGCACCGAAAATATAAATTTTGGAGTCTAACTTTAGGTTCTGAGATTTAAAACTTTTGGTCTGTTTTACAAAGAGAAAAACAAGGCACCGGGGAATGAAATACTTGGGCTAAGTTTGCACAGCGAATTAACAGAAGAGGTAGAAGCACCAAGCCCATTTCCTCTCCACCATATGTGTTCCAAGACATCTGCATTAACCTGGAGCTTCCTCATGCAAACAGTCCCATTCATTTCAGTGACTACTCATACGAGTGACAACTACTCATGTAAGCCAAGGACTGGAATCAGGCCCCTAGAAAGGATAAATTCATGAACACTTGCCGTTTGCAGAGGAGTACAGATTTTTCTACTGTACTGGGAGTGGTTGGTTTGTTGGCATGTGGAGAGGCTTGGGCTAGTATAAGTCTCTAACTTATTTATGAGCAAAGATTTATGGCTGTTATACAGTGGTGTCCAGGTGATGTTTACAGAAAAGTATTACATATTAAAAGAAAGTGATCAGGAAACGTGGTGAGGTTCTTCGGTTTTGTTTTCCACAGCATAGTCTCCATGGAGGTTCTAAAATCCCTGATGACCTTTTAAAAATTGGAATGTGGTTTTCTGACTACATAAGCAGATAATTAAAAAAAAATCTTGGGCCTATTCTAAGAAATGGAGCCTAGAAAAAACAATCGAGTGTTTGATTAGGGAATCTCTCAGGAAGTTTACAGTGTCTGAGTCCCACATTTCTGCAGTGCAATGCAGGAAGAGGTTACAATTATTTTTAAACATTTATCTTAGGGCAGTTCCTAGAAACCTCAACCACGTTGTTCTAGGCAGTGCACAAACACAAAATGACAATCCCCTCCCCATAGAACTTGTCTAAAAGACAAGAAACAAGAGGTGAATGAGAAACAGTTGGATCGGGGAGGGAAGAACAGATGAGGTAAAAAAAATAACAGCATTTTAGGACACAGTATGCGTAGCTCTTAACCAATGAGTAGCAGTGATCAAATATTGGGCCCAATTCTGCAAACTCTTACTAACATTAAATTCAGTGGGGTAACCCCTGGCAGCAGGGTCAGCTCCAGTGTTTTTGCCGCCCCAAGCGGCGGAAACAAAAAAAAGCCACGATCAGCGGCACTTTGGCAGCAGGTCCTTCCCTCCAAGAGGGACCAAGGGACCCGCCGCCAAATTGCCGAAGACCTGGATGTGCCGCCCCAAGCACTTGCTTGCTGCCCTGGTGCCTGGAGCCAGCCCTGCCTGGCCGTAAGCAGGACCGGCTCTAGGAACCAGCAAAGCAAGCACGTGCTTGGGGTGGCTCAATTCCAGGGGTGGCATTCTGGCCATCCTTTTTTTGGGGGGGGGGCGCTTTGGCACTTGTGGTCTCGGAGCTTGGGGTGGCAAAAAACCTAGAGCCAGCCCTGGCAGTAGGCAGAGCAGTAAGCACTGGCAGGATCATGGACAGTGCAAGCAGGGTCCAATCCAGAAACCCACTGAAGTCATCAACTTCAGTGCCCTTTGGGCCAGGAGCCTTGTGAGTTGTGACATTTCACTAGTACTGAGTGTTTAAACATGCTCTCCGCACTTAATCGCTCATTAATACTGAACAGCCTTCCTCTCGCAGGGCTTGAGAGGATTATCCCCTTTGCACAAACGGGGGAAGTGAACCGGAAGAGCCAAGTGACTTGCCCAACACCACACAGCTCCACTCATTTCTCCAGGCCACATTGCCTCTTAAAGGAAGTGCACCCACTGCCCAGTTTGCATCCTTACAGCTGTAGGGTAGTCAGCGGCGGCTCCAGGCACCGGCGCTCCAAGCACGTGCCTGGGGAGCAAGCCGCCAGGGGCACACTGCCGATCCCTGTGAGGGCGGCAGGCAGGCTGCCTTCAGCAGCTTGCCTGCGGGAGGTCCGCCTGTCCCTCGGATTTGGCGGCGGGTATGCTGAAGCCGCGGGACCAGCGGACCTGCTGCGGGACCGGTGGACCTCCCGCAGGCATGTTGCCGAGGGCTGCCTGACTGCCGTGCTTGGGGTGGCAAAAAAGTTAGAGCCACCCCTGGGGGTACTTCTTACCTCCAATAGCCTTATCGAGTTCAATGAGGCTACTCAGGGGTAAGCACGACTAAACCTTGCCTTAGCAAACTGCCTGCATGCAGGCTAAGATTTACTGGAATGTATTTGTTATATGGAATTATTCACCTGTAAATAATTCCTGCTCCATAGATTGGGTGTGAGCAGTTTGTGGTGAGTATTCCAGGCCACGTTGGTCAGCTTTGCCAGGACACAGGTCACATGCTATTGTTTCTGCTCATTGATTGGATAAGGGTTCGCTCAAAGAATCTGTTTGCCAGGGTGAACACTGACAAGTTCAAAATTTGCTTTTCCTGAACAGGCTAAACATTCCTGACTGTGGGCTCACGTGCTAGAACATTTGAAGAATGTGAATATACAAAAGGATGCAGGCTCAGCTGAAGTTAATTCAGTTTTTTATTCTAGGAGATATTTGCCCAGTAAGGATGGAGTAAGAACTTCAGGATTAGACCTTTAGACAATATCACTCCCCCAGAGCCCATACACACATTCAGACGTGCAAACTTAGCACCACAAATGCAGAGACTTAACTGATCTCTGAAGTTTGCAAAATTCCAATTAGGGTGACCAGATAACAAGGGTGAAAAATCAGGACAGAGGGTGGGGAGTAATAGACAACTATATAAGAAAAAGCCCCAAATATCAGGACTGTCCTTATAAAATTGTGACATCTGGTCACTCTAATTCCAATAGATTAATTTTTACACCCCAAGATATAACTTTGTGGCAGATTTCCCAGACTCAGTGAGGAAAAAACTATAGAAAAGGCATGGTAACCCCACAGTTGATAAGCAAAGAGTCTCCAGAGACTGAATAGATTACAACATGGGACAACATTTAAAAGTGAGCTTTTAATTTTCATGGTCTAAAGTTGTCATCAAGTTTCATTATTTTAGAGATGGAAGGTATGATCTTCATTTCTAAATACATGCACAGAGGCCCGTCCGGGGGTGTGGGAGACTCAGAGCTCCAAAATCAATAGGCAATTCTGTTTTCAGGGAAAGAAAAGCCCTAGAGACCTCTAAAACTGTTTGAAAATTCTTTATGGCAGGGATGAGAGGCTTTGTAGAAATTATGACTTGTATAAGCGTAAATTTCAGCTCTGACCCTAAATGCAAAAACTTTCAAGGTGAAGAATAAATTTACAAGTAAAATATGACTTCAGTCCAAGCAACCCATTGAGAGAGTTCTTTATTCAGTAAGCTCACATTAATGGAGCACATTAATGGAACAATGCACACAAGAGTAAACAAACATGTAATATGTGATATTAGCTATATATTTGTTGGATCATTTTACATGTTTGATTGAAGATCATTTGGCTTGTGGTCTTACTTTTAAACCTCAATACAACATGACATCCTCATTAAATGTCCAAGGGACCAGTACTGTTCCCATTGTAGAATGCGGCAAAATCACCAACTGTCCGAAATGGGCCATCTTGATTATCATTTCAAAAGTTTTTCTCCCCTGCTGATAATAGCGTCTCTTAATTAATTAGCCTCTCACAGTTGGTATGGGTACTTCCACCTTTTCATGTTCTCTGTATGTATAAATATCTTTTTACTGTGTGTTCCATTCTATGCATCCACGAAAGCTTATGCTCAAATAAATGTGTTAGTCTCTGAGGTGCCACAAGTACCCCTGTTCTTTTCGCAAAATCACCAATGACTTCAATGGGAGTAGGATCAAGGCCTAATGCAGGGGCCAGAAGCTTAGTTGGCCAGTGTAAATCAGTGTAGGGGCATTGAAGTCAAATGAAGCCAAGATTATAATTTGATTGATTAAATGCTGGAAGGTACTGGACCAATAGGAATGAAATGTTTCCATTGAAATGTTTTGTCAATAAAAAAATTGCTTTTGGATTAGAGAGAGTGTGTGTGAAAATTTCCATTTTTATCAAAATATTGGGATTTCCATTAAAAACAAATTAAAAAAGCTGAACTTTTTTGGGGGGGGCAGGGTTGGAGTTTTCAGTTTTTTCAGTGGAAACAAATTTCAAAGAAAAGCAACAATCAATACTATCTTCCATTATTGTTGAAAATTTTCCAAGGGAAAAAAATTCATTTCTCAGCTGTCCAGAGCACTGAATCAGGTTAGGCCAAGTGTTGGTTTAAGTTTAAAATTATTTTTTAAAAGTTTGATAGCTTGTACTTTTAAAAAACTTCAATACAATTTATAAAAGCAATTCAATCCATATTATGGATTAAACCACCAAATCTGATGATGTAAAAAAGAAACCATTGTTCAGATAGAAAGATAAAACTTCTGAACAGTTACATATTTTTTACACTGGTACTCATATAACTAGACAAGGAGATTTGTGCCAAATAGTTGCTTTAATTAACGCATAGCATATTCTCTACACAGCATAGCCCACATGCGCCAAGTTTCACCCTGAAGCTAATGTTTACAGCCTAGTTATAAATCCTTGGAAATGCAAGTTTATAATTCTAAGGGTTGCAGATCTGTTCTTGGAGCAATGTACATGTTGTCCATGTAGTGATCTATGACCTGATGACCTATCAACAATACAAATGGGCTCATCTAGAATAGCATTTAGGGGACTGTTTGCTAATAAAATAACATTTGAATACGTGTCAAGAAGTTTACAATAAAGTCATAACAAAGTCAATCTGGGTCATTTAAAAAAACCACTTTCCCAGTGCAAAAACAGTCTTGCTAATGTTCATCTTCAGTAGGAACCTACCAGTTGCTGTTCAGTTTAAACATATGTAATTTATGCCAATATAACAGTCGTTCTTTCCAATAGCATTTCAGCTGCATCCCTCAGCAAGCTGATTAGAACTGCCACAATCTCACTGATAACAGGTGAACTCACATGGTACTGAATGACGATTACTAAGGCAGCACATCTGTCACCGGAGGTCACGGATTCTGTGACTACCATGACTTCTGCAGCAGCCAGTGCAGACAGCCCAGGACTGTCTGCGGTGCCCCCAAGCCGCCCCCCACCCCAGAGCGTCCCCGGCACCCCCAGCCACCCCCCACCCCAGAGCATCCAAGATTTAGTCAAGAGTATATAGTACAAGTCATGGACAGGTCACGGGCCATGTATTTTTCTTTAGTTCCCATGACCTGTCCATGACTTTCACTAAAAATACCAGTGACTAAAACATAGCCTTAACAATTACTTAATATTTATATTAGAATCACCCCTAGGAATTCCAGTTGGGATTGGGATTTTGCTGTCCTGAGGACTGCACAGACACATGAAGGAAGATATTGTCCCTCTCCCACATAGCTTGCAATCTAAGACATCAATCACATCTTCATTGTACAGAAGTGGCAGGGCTGGAAGTATTTAGAATAAAAGATATGTTTGCTTATATTGATAACATCAGCCAACAGGGTTTATGGAGGGCACTTTCCCCCAGGCATTATAAATGTATAGCTGCCCACCCAGGTATGGATGTATTCACTCAGGATTGAGGGTTTCGTTACTAGTACTTTAGTGTGTATATCTTTGCCTAAGTATCCCTTTACTTGTACACAGAACACATTTGGCTCTGGTATAAGCTGGCTCAGTCTCCAATGACTTCATTGGAAATTGGACTTGTTGACTCCAGGGATGAATTTGACCTGTGCATTATAAGTAACGCATACCCTGCATTATAAGTAACATATACCCTATGCTTATGTTACGTATGTCTCGCTCATACAGTTCACAAGTCTTTATACTTGTAAATATACCAAAATGCCACATTTCTGCGTTTTGTGGGTAGAATTTTAAGTTTACAATTGAAAATAGGTCTTAAAATGAAATTCCACACTGGGTCAGATACACACAGGACCCAGAATTAACTGTGTGTAGTTTGTCACCTCACCTAATTTATATGCAATGTATAACCTGAGAAAACAGCCACATGAATACGCCTAAAGATTTAGTGGCTGCAGCATGAGGGAAAGTAGCAGCCATCGTGTTAGTACACTAGAAAAAGAACTAATATAGCCAGATCTTTCCATCTAAACATATACACTTTAGGGTATGTTGTTACTTCATATACTTGATAGCAACTGTATAAACTAACTGAAGCGCCTCTGTGGGTATCGTCATTTTACTAAAAGATGAGTTACTAGAACAAGTCTTGTACATACATGACCTGACTGAGACAGCAAAGACGACAGAGCTTTTCTGACTGTTAATCAGAACCAGCCCTATTTAGCTAACACACAAAATTAAAGGAATGTCCCATTGCTGCTTAGTTGGAAAAAAGTGAAACCAATGAGTAGGTTTAAAGTTATGTCTTCTTTCCTATCAGGTTCGATCGGGTTAGTCATGAAACAGTAATACTAGAAAGATTCTAGAAGGAAAATCTCGCTTCAATTAGTCAGATCCAGTTGGCAGAAAAACAGAAATTCTGACCTGTTGGTTTGTTTTCTGCATCTTCAGTTGTGTTGGTCAGACGTGATGGGTGTTCCCTTGGCTTAGATGCCTGATAGTCAGATATATTCAGCCACAGCTTGCTGTGCTAGATTTCCAGAGGCTCATTTTCTGTGTGAACTCTGTATTAATAGCAAGCACCTCTTCGGCACTGCAGCGGGGCTACAATTTTGAGCAAACTTAAGTGATGGAGCTAGGTTGACTTACAACTGCAGTCCCTTGGCTCTGAAAATCATTCCCAATCTGGGAACTGAAGATGAAGAAAACACCTACTGAAGTCCAAGGAAGGTGGGCAGGCACAAACCCAGCCCCAGCAAAAGGCCCCTTCCCTAGCGTAAGGGGAGGAGCTACTGAACTCAGGGCTCAAACAGGTATGGGGGACAACAAAGGAAAACCAGATGGAGAAAAACAAATGAGCAGGCAAGAATTCCTGTTTCACCCTCTTTTGGGAATGATAGGATTCCCTGAGATTCTGGTTGTCACAAAACCTAAGGGAGGGGAAAGGAAAGATTGACAGGGCTGAACAGCTCAATGGGCCCCACGCTGACTGAGGCAGGTATGCAGCTTGCAGAACCGCAGGAGTCGTGACAAGCCCACCAGATCGCCACAAATTTCTCCCACTGAGGTCTTCCCTCTATTGGAGGAATCTATAGTTCTGGCGGCATGGGCAAAGAGAGTGAGTGCCACATTCAGAGCTGAGCAAATTGGTGTCAATTATCTATCATGCTACATCGCTCTTTTCACCCATCTTAGACTTTCTTACACTGAGTTGGCCAAACTCAGAGGTAACATCCAACGGTTCATTAAGAAGTGAGTCCAAATTAATGTCCTAATACTGAGGGGACCCGAAGGTGCAAGTTACACCAACTTCTGAATATGGCCCAGGTGCTGCATCGCAAGGCTTCAAGGCAACATTGACTCCACCGTCTCATAGAATAAAATGCCCAAGATACAGTGAACCTCAAAAAAGGCTCAGAGATGAAGTTTGGATGCAGGTACCCAAACATTTCCATGTGGATGAAAAATTCACCTCAGCTACCCAGACCTCATGAGTAAAATTGGACTGGAAATATTGTATCACCACAACAGGCTCCTCTGGGGGATTCCCACTTCTTCCTGCCAAGGCTTGGAGTTTCACCAAGGGCGGCCGTTCTGGGGAAATTTTAGAACTTCTACTTTTGGTCTGAGGCAGAACCAGACTTCGTGGTTTAGGTTCATTTGCAGCATGAGGGACAAACTCCGGGCAGCTCTCATGTTAAACACCACCTCCAATAATTATAATCCATGTACCTGCACAGCTCCTGCCATCTTCTATGATAAATATTTAACTAGTTAATCCTAATTAAGTATTATCCTTATTTCACATTCAGAGAGAGGAAGTGACTGGGCCAAAGCCAGTAGCCGAGTCAATAGAAGAATACAGGTAAGGTTAGAAACCAGAAATTCCTGGCTCCCACTCCATTCAATTAAGATGCAGCACGTCACCTCCCAGTTTGTTTTCTCCAGGTTTCCTATCAGTAAACATTTTTTCCAGACTTTCAGTAAAATGTGTGTTATGTGCATTTCTCTGGCTGCTAAAACTAGAAACTCCAAGAGGAGGGAGTTTATTAAACAAGAAACAAGCTCTGTAGAAGAAAGTACCCATGCTGCAGGAGTAATGCCATGTGACCTTCCATAGAGAACTTATCTGATGTTCGTATTGTACCAACCACTGTATATTTAATAGAAGCAGTCTTAGGTGGTCACACAGGGATCCCCCAGGGGTGGGGCCAGGTTCCTAGGCATACACTGCTGCCAGTACACCTCCCTGTGCTAGCTAGGTGATCAAAACGAAATCCACCCCAGCAGATGGCAGATACCCTAAGGATTCTCTCTTAGGATTCCTGCTTGGAAGGGGCAGAGTAAGTGTGGAGCCAGGGCTCCATAGAAGCACCACCAGCAAAGACTGACCAGGGGAGGTACTGGCAACCAGGACTACTTGAAGATGGTGACTGATAACTGGAGGCTGCCTAGAAGAGGAGCAGGCAACCTTACTGGAGGCTTTAAAGTGGGAACCAATTTCTCTGTGTGCACCTGTCAGAATGTGCACACTACATTTATGCACAAAAGACAAAGGACGCTGTTTGCTCTTGTGACGTCCATATGGGCTCTACTGAGGCTGTTACATGCAAGCACTGGGAGCTGGGATTCCTGGATCCTGTTCCCAGCTCTGCCACTGACTTGATGTGAGACCTTAGGACTGTCACTTGCCCCCTCTGAAGCAGGGTTTTCTCCATCTGTCAAATGGGGGGGGGGGAGGGAGTTGTTAATGTTTATTTGTTTTCAGATCTTTGGAGGAGAGATGCTGTACAAAGTAGTATTAATAAGAGACAAATGAATCTCAAACAGTTTGGAGGTTCAGGTAAGCATCTAAAAGTTTTGATTGCTCATCTAATCTATGATCTTATACCAGACTCCTGAGTCTGGAAAGGGAGCTGGAACTCGCACAAGAACAGGCACTTTCACAGAAGGTTTAGGTTACCATCCTGCTCTGAGTTGGTCTGGAAATCCTGTGAATAGAACTACAGCCTCCCGCAGTGTTTTAGCACTTCTCCTTCCAATCCCTCCTGGAACCTGGATGTGGATTGCTGCACAAAACGCAGCTGGGGGGGAATTTAACTGACCTCTCCCTAACCCCAGGAAGGGTGCAAGGGGATTTCTTATTTTCTCCATTCCAGTTTGCCCATCCCTAATTAGTATCTCAGAAATCCGTGTCAGTATTTCATAACCTTATTAGAACAATGAGTCTTAGCCAGGATTCTTCGTGTTCCAGAAATTGATAGTTTACTCTCCGTCCTGTTCGGAACACCGTCCTTAGGAGCCAAGCCGCCTGGGTGTTCCAAAGAGACGGGGCCAAGCTCTGCTCTCCACATTTACACTGCTATCACTCAGAGCACAGTTGGGTCCTAAAAGGGCAGCTAAAATGGGGTCCTCGAGGAGCCAGACTGGGTTGGCTCTAGGTCGACGTCAAAGACTTGCCTGCTGGAATACGGTGAGGTACTACCTGGTGTGCGAGTGAGGGCTGCTGCATCTAGGGGCTGGCCCACAAGGCAGATGAAGGAACTACCACTCCTAGCCGCTACAAGGGAGTTCTTTCTTAGCTGCAGTGGTAGAGGCCTGTTTAAGCGCTGAAGGAGCAGAGTTTTAAACCCTGTTCCCGACACAGGTGGAAGAGATTTGCCCAGTCGTTGCGGCTGTCACTTGCAGAGCCTGAATTTGTCACAGTCCGTTATATAGCACAAGTAAAAACGTATGGCTGCTCACCCACAAATGAGACATGGGAGATGACAAATTTATGTTCTGACCAACACTGGGGTGGAATTTGTTTGGGTGCTCACTGGTCTCAGTGCTGGAATCCCTACTTGGGCAAACCTCCTATTAGACACTGCTCGAGTCTGCATTGCAGGGAGACGCCAGCTGTGTGAGTAAATACAATCGTGTTAGAGCAGCTGGGCTTCTAGTGGGCAGACTCAAACACTTTGAACCCCGCATTATTACAGCTCCAGGACTGAATGGTAAATATTTCCCCCTCCGCCCAGCTGTAGGCTAAATTCTCCATTTTATAGTCCTTACTCCAGCAAAACTCGCACTGAAATTAGTGCAGGGTTTACTGGGACGGAAATTCTCAAACACCGGCTGATAACACGCGGGGGAGCCTGAACCTGTATAGCTGCCGTAGCTTTGGTGGCCATCCATACTTCATATTGCAGTCATTTGGACTGAACTTTTGCAGGGGTATTTTGAACACTTGCTCCCAGACAGTGCCATCACCCCAGTGAAGCATTAGGAGTGCTGGAAGGTCTGCGGACACAAAGTGTTTAGGACGCATTCCAGGTTTCTAAGCCAACACTGGCAATGCCACGATCCTCAAGCACCAGTCTCCTCACATTTCCTCATCTCTGGTGTGGGTTCCCACAAGAGAACAGGTGCTGGCTTAGGGCAGCAAAATATTGAGTGACCGTCTTGCATGAGTGATGATACACAGCAGGGTGGGAGTATATTTCAGTTTACTAAAGAAGCAACCCCCTGCTCCAGGAGTTTAATTAATTAAAGCCTGGATAAGCATCTATAGTTTGGGAGCTTATCCAAACCAAAGCAAGCGTCCAGATCTTGTGTTTTGCTTGCCTTTCTTTTGGATTTTGTTTTGATTGGTGCAACTGTCTTTGGAGGTGTCAACAGCTCTCAATGTCAGCCTAGCCCTGCTCCCATGGAAGTTAGTGGGAGCTTTACTCTTGACTGAGGAAGTTATGACGCCACCACTGAGTGCTTCCCAACATCCCAGACATGAAATAAATTAAAACGAAATACTGGCTCTTAGTGGGAGGCCTGGTCTACTGGTGGGAGCACATGACTAACACCCAGACACTCCAGAGTTCTAATCCCACCTCCAACCACGTTTGCCTAGGACAACGCAAACACTGTCATAGCTGCACCATCTGTAAAATGGCCGTTTTAATACTTAGTTGGGATGTTTATAAAAGCTCTTTAAGAGGAAAGGAGCTGACTAGATCTAAAGTATTACCAACTGCCTGTCTAGCTCTCTGTATCTCGCCAAGGTACCTGAGTACCTCAACAGTTTACTGGAAATTCTGCCATCTTATTGGTTCCCGATAACACTGTTAGAATGGATAACTTTAACTCCTATGTGTCTTAATGACAGAAGTGTCAGAGCCTCTCTTACACAGTTCAAGCTGAACTGTCTGCAACCCACTCCATTTCAAAGAACGTGTTGCATGTAAGGTACCAAATCAATGTCCAGGGAAAGCCTTCCTCTTATAGAACACAATCATCCTTGCACGTGAACAGCTGTAGAGGTGAAAAGGGGAATTCCATTTAGAACAATTACTTGCAAGTATCTCCAGGGCCTGGTCTACACTACGGGGGGGGGGTCGAATAGCGTAGCCTTAGTTCGAATTTCCTACCTGTCCAGACGCCGCGGGATCGAAGTCCGCGGCTCCCCCGTCGACTCCGCCACCGCTGTTCGCGGTGGTGGAGTTCCAGTGTCGACGGGAGGGCGTTCGGAGTTCGAACTATCACGTCTAGATTAGACGCGATAGTTCAAACTCCGAGAAGTCGAACTCTCCGCATCGACCCGGCGGGTAAGTATGGACCTACCCCAGGAGAGGAACTGGCTGGAGACTTCAAATGAATATTTACAAAGTGTTTCTTTAAAGTTTCTGGTCACACTCTCTTTGGACTTGCTGGATTATTCTTGGGAAGCAAGTGAGTTTCCTGGCAGGACTATGCACCCAAACAGCCAATCTTAAGGCAGTCAATTACACAACACTGGCAAAAAAATAATCTAACTTTGAAATTCCAAGGCCTGGTCTACACTAAGGGCAGGGGTCGAACTAGGGTATGCAAGTTCAGCTACGCGAATAGCGTAGCTGAACTCGAAGTACCCTAGTTCGAACTACTTACCCGTCCAGACGCCGCGGGATCGAAGTCCGCGGCTCCAAGGTCGACTCCGCCACCACCGTTTGCAGTGGTGGAGTTCCAGAGTCGACCGGAGCGCGCGGGGAGTTTGAACTATTGCGTCTAGATTAGACGTGATAGTTCGAACTCCGAGAAGTCGAACTCACCGCGTCGACCCGCGCGGTAAGTGTAGACCTACCCCAAGTGACCACATTAGAAATCTGATCCTAAGAGTTACATTCACTCAATCAAGAAGTAGAAAGAATGCCATGTGATCTCTGTACCCAGTCAAAAAAGTTTAGCTATCAGATACAAAGTGACCTGCTGAGAATCTGTATTTGCAGAAGTTTTTCCATTTTAAATAAGCTCATTCAAGAAAATCACCATAAGAGGAGGAGGTAGGGTGACCAGACAGCAAATGTGAAAAATCGGGATAGAGGGTGGGGGATAATAGGAGCATATATTAGAAAAAGACCCTAAAATCTAGACTGTCCCTATAAAATCAGGACATCTGGTCACCCTAGGAGGCGGCAAAATTCACTGAATGAATTATTTGTTACAAATCATTAGGCCAACGCTAACCAGTAACTTAATTTCAGATAGGCTAAAGATCCTCAGCTGGTGGAAATCAGCATAGTTCTATTGACTAAAAACTTCCTGAAATCTGCATAGACTTCAGTTGAGCTATACCAATTTACACCAGCTGAGGATCTGGCCCACTGATACTTCCTCTGGAAGGAGGGAGCTTGAGGGATGTCCTTCAGCATGCACACAGAGCCCAGAGTGATACCAAGACCATGTGGTACTCAGGTCATTTTTCCTTGAACAGTTGAGCTAGAAGTAGCAGCTAAAGGAGTAGTCTCCAGGGGAGAGCTTTCATTTTAGAAAAAGAGACACCCTTCCTGATAATATGTTCCAGTTCCCTCTTCCCCACTAACATCTGGTGCATATTTATAGGTAGCTGATTTAGCCAAAGTGATGATTCCACATATGGTGCTGTACTGTTGCCTTACAACCTCTCCAACTTACTGCCCATATGTACAGTGTGAGCTCCAACCCCTTTCTAGATGTTGGTGGGCAATAATGCACAGCATCTTAAACAGTCCTCAGACATAAGCAGCCAATACAATAAAGGACATGTGGGGAAAGAAGAGGAGAAAAGGAATGTAGCACTCTACTCAAAATTATAATGGCAGCTATAGGAAACCAAGTGAAAGTTATCCAGTTTGTATAAGATATTATGAAACCCTGTGTCAATCCATCATGTTTTGTATTAAGCTCGGATGTAGATCATCTTCTCATCAAAAGACGAGTGGCTGTAGTTGTTACAGTTGGCCAGCTGGTTTTAAACTCTCTTTTTCCCTATAGTGTAATATATCCACTGCTCATTGGAGCTCACGTCCCACAGAATAGGTTTGCAATTTGTAACCAGCACGCAATATGCTTCAGCTATAATTTCATAAATCATACTGGAGCCTCTGTTTAATAATAAATCTTCTGATACTTCAGCATTGCAAGGGACAAAGGAAAGGTCTGAAATGAGAATTTGACGATATAAAGCAAAACAGATTAAGAGACTTTTGTAAAATCCACAAGGGGTCACTGTCTTGGCAGAAATAATGCTCTAAAATTGACTTAAAATGTATAAATGATCTTATCTCAACTATTCTTTTAGTATGCTTGGGGCAAGGGTGGGAGTCATTAACAGGGCTTGGATTTTGCAGGGTCAATTACATTTCTTGCAAGACAAAGAATAAAAATAAGAAACCAAAGGCAACAGGCCATTCAGTTTTAACAACACCCCAACCTCTGCATTCACAGTTAAGAGGCACCTTGTGGAAGTTACTTGTGACAGACAATATAGCAGTTAATCAAAAAGTTGAAGTGGGCTATTGGTCTAAGTAGAGTGCACGTTTCTTTGTGACAGACTCCCAGCTAGGAAGAAAGGCTCACGAACATGTGCGCTCTCCCTGAGAACTGCTCACATTTAGAAAATACATGGCATACTTGCAGGTTTTTATTGTTTATTATTTGTATAACAGTGCCTACAGAGAGGCCCCAACAAGCAGGGGCAGCTCTAGGTATTTTGCCGCCCCAAGCATGGCAGGCAGGCTGCCTTCGGCGGCTTGCCTGTGGGAGGTCCCCGGTCCCGCAGATTTGTCGGCGGCACACCTGCGGGAGGTCCGCCAAAGCCGCAGGACCAGCGGATCCTCTGCAGGCACGCCGCCGAAGGCAACCTGCCTGCTGCCCTTGCAACGACCGGCAGAGCACCCCCCACGGCTTGCTGCCCCAAGCATGCGCTTGGCATGCTGGTGCCTGGAGCCACCCCTGCCAACAAGAATCAGGGCCCCGGTGCTGAGCTCTTGTACACACCCATAGTAAGAGAACCTATCCCAGACGCCAGGTCTCAAGTTTTGCAGCCATCTGTGCCATTTTTTCTTCATTCGCACAGCTTGCTTCTCCCTGCAATGCTGACTCAGGCAGTGTCTAATGGGAGGTTTGCCTGAGAAAGGATTCCAGGACCAATGGAAGCCCACACCAGTTCCATCCCTGTGTTGAGGTGAGCATGAATTTGTCATCTCATGTCTCATTTATTGTGGGTGAACCGCTAAGATTTTGCGCATTCCATCTTTGGCTAAAGCTTGTTTGTGCTTTATAACAGACTGTGACAAATTCACACTCTGCAAGTGACAGCCGCAACGACTGGGCAAATCTCTTCCACTCATGTCAGGAACAGGGATTAAAACTCTGCTCCTTCAGCTCTTAAACAGGCCTCTACCACTGCAGCTAAGAAAGAACTCCCTTGTAGGGGCTAGGAGTGGTAGTTCCTTCATCTGCCTTGTGGGCCAGCCCCTAGATGCAGCAGCCCTGACTCGCACACCAGGTGGTACCTCACCGTATTCCAGCAGGCAAGTCTTTGACCTAGAGCCAACCCAGTCTGGCGCCTAGAGGACCCCATTTTAGCTGCCCTTTTAGGGCCCAACTGTGCTCTGAGTGATAGCAGTGTAAATGTGGAGAGCAGAGTTTGGCCCCGTCTCTTTGGAACATGTCTCTTTGGTTTGAGTATTGGCCTGCTAAACCCAGGTTTGAGAGTTCAATCCTTAAGGGGGCCACTTAGGGATTTGGGGCAAAAATCAGTAGTTGGTCCTGCTAGTGAAGGCAGGGGGCTGGACTCGATGACCCTTCAGGGTCCCTTCCAGTTCTAGGAGACAGGTATATCTCCATTATAAAAAAACAAAAAAACCACCCAGGCAGCTTGGCTCTTAAGGACGGTGTTCTGAACACCTTCCCCACAGTTGGGTCAGGGGATACAGCACAAAGAGTTCAATAACTTCATTTACCAGGAAAGAGCACGGAGCTGCTCCCAAATTTGTATCAGAATAAGGATGTTTCAGGATGTATCTCAGTTAATTCGAGGCAGATTCAGCCACCTACCGCCCTCATGGAGCTGTCCTGTCAATGTATTTAGTTACTGCACAGTTGCTGAGCCTCGCTCTTTGAGAGTTCAAGAGACAAGCAACACTTCTCAGCGGGAGTAGACAGGGAACTGTATTTGAAAAGAAAATACTGATTTACGGGTGTCAGTCCAGAGCCACCTGCAGGTGAGCGGCATCTTGTTGAAAGAGGCATTACTGTGAGGCCCCTAAGGGGGAGTTTGCAGAACCACTAGCCCACCTGCTTAGCCAGGAGATGAAACCTACATCTATTTATAGCTAAACACAATATTTAGTACACTTGGGATTAACCCCCCATGAAAACGCAAGGAAGGTTGGTGATGAATTTCATACACATGGCTCCTGTGCTACCTGTCACAAATAACATCACTTGGTTTTTATGCGAACCAGCTACCATTACGAGCAGATTCAGCAATCTGCATTAAAAGCTCTGGGTCCAGTCCTGAAGTCCATATTTAAGCAAAATTCTCACTGAAGTCAGTGGGGAATTTTTCTTGAATATGGTCCTTATTTGAAATCCATTCCAGTGCAGTGGCAGTGGAGGACTTCTCATGGGTAGATTTCCATTAAGTCCATCTTAAAATCATGTAGGTCAAGTATAACAGCGCGCGCGCGCGTGTGTGTGTGTGTGTTTCATGCACACACTAGGAATATAATGTAATTGCCATCAACAATCCTGTCTGGTATGTACATTGACTTCCACTGTTATTTGTTTACCTTTGCACTGGGGTTTTAAGTGCCTCAGGCAGAAAGTGATGAGGCCAAAACAACTAGCTATGTTATTTGGGATGGTTTATTTTCTGCGTCTGTCAGCACTTTGGCCCTGATCCTGCAAAGACAAAACACCAGCACAACTACGTACGTGAGCAGTCCCATTGACTTCAGTGTGACCATTCAGCTAAATCAAGCTGTGCCCAGGGGTACATCTTTGCGCAACTGGGATATTTGTGTGGTCAGTCTGTTTCCCCCGAGGTTTGTGAAAATCTTTCACTTGGAGCAATAGGGATTAAAAACATCTTTGTAATAGGAAAGTGCGACAGAATGACAAAACTGGACTTGGGGCAGGTGAAGTACCTGTTAAGAGGACGCGTCCATTGAAATAAAAGCTAATGCGCATGTTGACATATCTGATCAATTATCTCTGCCCTCTTTTAACATTAAAAATAAAGCCTGTCAATATTAAAATGAAACATTTTGGTAATATCATTTTGATGTTCCGAAACAAAATATTTCAGAATTTTGACATTTCCTCCTTAAGCAGTATGAAAGAAAATTTTGGAATTTCTCATGGGACAGAAATTTCATTTCCCGACCAGCTTTACTTAACTTTTCTATTATCAGAGGGGTAGCTGTGTTAGTCTGTGTCCACAAAAAACAAGGAATCTGGCGGCACCTTAAAGACTAACAGAGTTATTTGGGCATAAGCTTTCGTGGGTAAAAACAAACAAACAAAAAAACACACTTCAGATGCAACTGAAGTGGTTTTTTACCCATGAAAGCTTATACCCAAATAAATCTGTTAGTCTTTAAGGTGCCACTGGACTCCTCATTGTTTTTTTAAACTTTTCTATGTCAGTTACATTTGCAGTGTCAGCTTGCAGGGTTTTAGCATAGTTTACCATGTTAAAGTAGGTCTTTATCATCAACTTTGTCTGGTTTTTTCCTTTCAGGTGAAAAACTAACAATAACCACCCACTGGGGCTTGACTTTAACTTGGAAAAGCTATGGGCTAGCGTTAATGCAAAGAGCTCTCTGCTGTCTCCAGGAAAGAAAGATGTATATGACGTACGTATGGGTCAAGGGCACAGAGAAAGCAACTCTTCCTTCTGAGCTCATGGGCAGTGTTGTGGCAGAAGGGGAAACAATGATATGTTGGTTCAACACTCAGGGTGTCTTCAATGCAGAGTTAGCCTATACTCTTTTCCTCTTGCATTCCCTAACGTCCCTCTCTCTCGCACACAAAACCCTCTCACTCAAGTTTAGCAGTGCTTTAAGGCTAGTGCTCAGGGGCATCTAGCATGTAGGCTGGTAACTCGCCCATTTTACAGCAAGAACCAAGGATACAAGCTATACAACTTGAGTGCATGGTCCTCCAATGCCTTCCCATAATTGCCCTGGGCACCCAAGACAGACAAGTTCTCCCACAATTCTCTGAGAAAGAATCATAGATCAATGCAGCATACAGCAGCACACAGGACCAGGGGACGGGCTCCAGCAGTCCTAGCACCTGACAGGAGTGAGTGCAGCCCCAGTAGGGACACAGCTGAGTGGACACATTCAAATCTGGCTTTGCAGTGTGGCCTCTCACACCCATGTGCCAAGGGATAGCTCAGTGGGTTGAGCATTGGCCTGCTAAACCCAGGATTGTGAGTTCATTCCTTGAGGGGGCCACTTAGGGATCTGGGGCAAAAATTGGTCCTGCTAGTGAAGGCAGGGGGCTGGACTCAATGACCTTTCAAGGTCCCTTCCAGTTCTAGGAGATTGGTATATCTCCAATTATTACCTTTAATCACTCAGCTAACTCTGCAGTGATGACATGTGTTCTGGGAGGTGGAGTCTTCCCGCCCAGCTAATGGTTGACTAAAAGGAACTACATGGATTCTCAGAGCCACAGGAGGGGTGTCTACACTGCATCTGGGAACAAGCCTCCCAGCCCAGGTAGACAGACTCACACTAGCTCTGTTCAAGCTAGTGAGCTAAAAATAGCTCGGACATTGTGGCACTGGTGGCAGTCCGGGCTAGCCATCCAAGCTTGGACTTGGGGGTCCGGCAGGCTGGTAGCCCAAGCCACCTACTGCACCACAAGAGCCACGCTGCTATTTCTTAGCACGCTAGCTCAAGCGGAACTAGCGCAAGTATAGCTCCCAGCTGCAGCGGAGACATGCCCAGGGCGGGCACAGACTGACTAGGCTCTAGGAAGAGACAAACCACCTGGAACTGGCTGGAAAACGGACAGGGAAATGGTCTGTAGAAAACAAACTTATTTGAAAAAAAAGTGAAAATTTCCAGCCAAACAAATATTAATTTTCAATTTTTGGTTTTCCAACAAAACATTTGAAAGCGTTCGGGGCGGCTGAGCACTTCCCACAAAACTTTACTTTCCCTCTAAACCCAATTTTGCATAGATTTTTAAAATTACTTTTTGACCAACTCTACAGACAGCCCAAAGAGACCTCCACTGCACACAGATAGGGGAGTAGGAGGGCTCAACAACCAACCACTGCAGGGCAGTACAACTCCCTTTTTTGTACTACCTCTGGCTCTCTTTGGGTTGGAGCAGAACCCAACCCTGGTGCGAACTCCTCGTTCAGATCACACTCAATAGTTTCATCTAAAAATTAAACACTTGGTCGTTTCTAAAATAACAGTGGGTTAAAATAGCTTCAGTTAGTTGATGCTTAAGTGGCAACTAATATAATGTCAGTTCCTTAGATAGATGGGACTCTTCAACCCACATTATGCCATCTGGACCATCAGCTTGCTTATGAAGTGTTAAGAGGCAGAAGAAAAACATGCTGAATTCCCTAGCATTTGAATCACTTAAGTGTTTGCCAAGAATGGGTGTCCCTCGTCACAGTTCCATAAACTCTTAGAGGACTGAAGAATTAACTCGGACGCATCATTTCAGTAATAATTAACTATTAACTGCTCAGGCTGAGTACTCTTAAGTCCTATGTGTCCAAGCTTGGCATACAATAAAACTAAATGGCATTTTGATGTTCACTCTGTTTCATTTGTTACACTGTTTAGAAAAAAATAAAAGGAAGGGAAGCAGTTTGCAGAAGTCTGCGGGTCTTTTTCTTTCCCCCTTTAGATTTGGAGGGTGAGCATTCCTCTCCCAGCAGATATCATGCATGTTCTTTGTAAACTGGCTTGTGGTTTCAATTCTGTGCTCCAAAGCAGCATCCGCTAAAGTGTCAAGTAACCCCACTGCCACAAAACGACACACAGAGCATGCTCAGTGAAAATGGTTTCAGATGTTGTGCATTAACCAACAGAATCTCAGAGTTTTCACTTAGCCCTCAGCCCTCATTAGGTGTTGGGAGTCGTTTTCCTCAACATTTACACGAATGGGAGGAGAATTGGTAGCTGACTGATGCCTACCAATACATGTACTGTCAATCAGATTTGTAACAACTCACCACTCTGGTGGTGCATTGCTAAGATCTAACACCTTCCTTGAATTTTATTTTATTTTTAGAAGTTAATCAAAAAGTAGAAGACAATAAAGATTTTGGAGAGATGCCTAAAATAAACCAGGAATAATCATGGATGATTTACATTTGACAACAAGCAGAAGGAAGAAGACACCACCCCTCAACAAAACAGCTGGCCTACACAATTAGAGCAGAAGGGATGGCCAGTGGTTAGGTCACAAGCCTAGAATTTAGGAGACCTGGGCTCACGTCCCTGCTCAGCCATTCATATTCTGCTTGGCCTAGGACAAGTCACTCGGTCTCTGTGCCTCTGATCCCCATCTGTAAAATGGGTATAATAGCACTGCCCTACCTCACAGGGTTGTTGTGAAGATAAACACATTCGGCGCTCAGACTATGGTGATAGCATTTAAATTCCATGGATAGAGAGAAGTAAATCATCTTCCACTGCAAGAGCTTCAATGCTGCAAAATGGGATTTAAAAAACCCACCACACCCCAATCCTGCAAAAACACCCGGGTAATCCAACGTGAGTTAAGCACGTGCTTAAGTGTCTTCGGGATCAGGGGCTAAATTTCCTGGAATCTACAAGAGCTTCCCCCTTCCCCATTTTCTTTTCCCTGTATTTGTCCTACCTGTGCATTCTCTGCTCTGAAACGATGGCAGATCAAAGAAATTGCCATGGTGACAGAACATGCTTTCACCTGGCCTGGACAGCTGACTAATAGCAAAACTCAACTGTACAGACTGCAATCAGTGCAAATAGTTACTGACATTACATGCACTCCCTCTGAGGCTCCAAGTTTTATGGCGATACTACCCGTGTATGGGGATTAAGAGAGAACCTTAGCCTGGGAGCTGAAGTTCCTGTTCAGGAGGTCCCAGTGGCACTATAGGTCCCTGGGGCATCAGGTTGCAGACCCTCTGTTTGGATTAAGAGAGTCCTTTTAGGAGTGCAATACCTATTCCCTTGTTAACAGAAAGCGCCCCCCATGACTTGCTGGAGGCACTAGTGCTGGATAGCTAGATGCCAGGATTTCTGCAAATGAACCACTCTGCTTTTCAGGAAGGGTGTGAGGCAGGTGGATGACTGCTCTGACCCAGGCCCTGTGGGATGCATTCCAACGCTGGTGCGAGTGCTGAGGAAACGTTTGGGCAGACGAGAATTTATACAGTGAGGGAGAGGGGCTGGGCTGCACCTCTACAAAGCAAAGCTCACAGCCCAGGCACGGGGAGCTACAGTGAACTTTCAGAACCACCCTTACATCCTCCCCAATCGGGACTGCTGCCGTGTTACGGATGCAGCCCTGGTTGGGCTGCCTAACGTGCAGCATCACAGGCTGTCTGTGCGTGAGAGTTGCCATAGCAACATCCACTACAGCCACACCCCAGCACGCCCCCTACAGGAGGGTTTTTGCGAGGTCCCCTCCACGACAATCTGTGGCTGTCTTACTCAATTCCTGCACCAGGGGCCTACTACCCCAGTCTGATCTGGGGCTTTTGGGTCTCCCCCCCCCATCCCCAATGCTGCAGTAGCAGCATAAGGGGGCCATAGCAGGAGGGAGAACCCCTCCCCTACTGTTTGCCTTCCATGAGGAGGCAGCAAAAGCTCAAGAGATTTTTTGGACGAGTCAATGAGATCCACTCTAGTATCAGAGGGGTAGTCTGGATTTGTAAAAAGCAACAGAATCCTGTAGCACCTTATAGACTAACAGATGTATTGGAGCATAAGTTTTCGTGGGTGAATACCCACTTCGTCAGACGCATCACCCACGTATTCACCCATGAAAGCTCATGCTCCAGTACTTCTGTTAGTCTATAAAGGTGCCACTTTTTAGAGATCCACTCTAGGCAGTTCTGTGCATCTTGCTCATATATGGAGAAAAATCCCATTAGTTTTCTTCCCTGGCCAACGTCTACTTGTTTGTCTATCCATCCTCAGACTGTGAGCTCCTTCTTGAGGACCTAGAAAGTGTGTCACAAGTACTACTGCAATGGCCAGAGAATCGCTATATAATAACCTAGGAATACTGATGTGTCATTGTTTTATTAACCCCGTAGGTGACCTGGTTCATGCTGGGCCTGTTGTTGTATGTTGGGTTATATGACTTTCCCACATGACTGCGTTGTTCTAGCTTAATAGAGAACTGTGGGGAAAACAAAAACAATGGGTCCAGATACATAACCTCCAAGACAAACACGTGGTAGCAATGACAAGACAGTGAGAGAAGCCATCAGCTTTGAGGATCCTGGATCCTATCTCCAATGAAGATACTAGCCTCACTTTGCCAGGCTGTGAGCCAGCGATCAAAGCACTCATCAGTTAAAAAGCCCTTCTGAGGAGAGCAGGGCAGGGATCGACTGACAGGGAGACAGGTCGACAAAGAGGTTCTCAACAGAGGGGTCTGAAAGCATGGGTTCCCCCCCCCCCCAAGGCTTATTGCTGCCTGGACCCAGGGAAAGGAAGGAATAAAGGCAACACTGGTTTATATCTTTAAGATCTGTTTTCTCTTAAATGCTTTTGTTCTAAATTAACACCTTACTCTAAGGTGGCTGTCTGGTCACTGGATACACGTCATTGCTCCTGGAGAGAGAGGAAACGCCGCCACTGAAGTCAGGCCTGCTGAGGGAATCATAGTTGATCACAGAGGGACAAAACCCAGGACCCAGCCTAAGAGTGGGAGGAGTTACATGATTCCCCCTCAAGAGAGACCAAAGCCAGGTGTTCGGGAGTGGAGAAAAGACGGTGTCAGAGACCAGGAGGAGTCAGAGGTGCTGTTCATTGTGACAGTTACCATCACCAAATAATTGAGTTTTATGCTATGGATTTCATTTGCAACTTACCAGTCAACAGCCTGTGGACATAGTCCCACTGAATACACTCTATACATCCAGTGCAGATGTGATTTCAGAGACTGCATCATAATAGCTTTTGACTGTATGACAATAGTGCCCAGAGGGATTTGTGCAATATTGTGTATACTTTCAGAAGGGTTCCATGAGGAGGCAGTCCCAAGCACTGCTGCAATGACAGCTAACAATATGCTGTGGTCCCTTCTTCCCAAGCCCTGATCTGCCGTGTTGAAATGGCTGGTTGAATGCATTTCCCATACATAACAAAGATGGTATTGACCCACGTTGGTATCCCAACAAGAGAAATGCCACAGCTGTATACATGAAACCATAACTGTTTAGCACCAAGTGGACATCCCATGCTCCTGTATCTGTGTCGATTTCCAGATTTTACAAGGATTCAGATGCCGAGACAGGAAAAGCACTGGAAAAAGCTTTCAGTGCATCAGGAATTCTGCAGCCTTCCCTCCTCTGCTTTCTATTTGTGGTTTGGAGTGGAAGAAGGGGTGGGTGTGAGGAAGAATGGGGGAAGAAAGAGCATGAAATATTCTTGACATTCCATGGAGTAAAAAACTTTACAAGAAGGGCCACTGCCATTAGACTTGGGAGCAAGGCACTTCACAGCTGTTAACCAGTCCTCAGCTCAGCCCACAATAAGATGTATTTTAGGGAATAAATGGGGGGGAGGGGAGAGGAAAGTACATAGTGGAAAAGTTAAACCATTTGACAGACAAGTAGGAAGCGGAAGGGGTCAAAGCAAGATAGTCAAGCTTATGCAGACCAAGTCATGGAGCTCCTAATGCAGTGGTCATGTACTGAAGGCAATCTAGGTTTCTCTGTTAAACCCAGCAGAGCTGGATATAGGCCCAATCCAAACCCCTGGATTTGCTTTGCTGTTATTTAAAGCCCCAGAATAAATTAGGGCTGAGATCTAAACATCATTAAAGAGACCTTCATAATGAGAAATTCCTAGTGCCTTAGCCACAAGAGCAGCCTGAGACTCAGGATATCGGAGTTCAATTCCAAGCTCTGTCACAGACTCCTTGGGTAACCCTGGCCAAGTCACTTAGTCTCTGTCAATTCCCCATTTGTAAAAACAGGAATAATGAGTCTTCCCCCCCCAACCCCCTTTTTGTAGTCTTGAGTATTCAGGCCTTGATCCTGAAGTTTATAATGCGCAGGTACAGGAATAAACACCTCCACCCCACTCAGATCTACCAGGTTGAACCCTGTCTGTCAGATAAAGTAGTTACAATTATTTTTCTGCAATTGGTGGATAACTTATTCACAATTAATTTTTTCATTCAGCCAGCTGTGCTGACGCCAGGATTAATTATATCCTCTACAGGCTAGAGACACTGCATCATCATCAAGCAGCATCTGGAGAGACAGATGTGGTGACTTCTAGGCACACATGCACCAGTAGAGGCCATTGCACACCTCTGTACACAAACAGGCATGTACATAAAGGAGTAACTAGAAGAGGCATGCAGAAAATACCCGCTACACACCCGTGCCTATGGCGTATTCCCACAATACCCTGGGCAGCCATGTCAAAACACTCTACTTTGGGAAATGATACCACAACCAGTGTTTATTCTCTGGAAGGCAGAAGTGCTTCGTACAAAGACATTTTAGAATCACGACTGACAATGGGCTGCCACATCAGTGGTGAAAGTATTGCTGTCCAGAACAGCGTTACAGGTGTAATATGGGCAACAGCAGACAAGACGACACAGCTTGAGCTCCAAACACCCATCTCTTTTGAGGATTGCTCTGTAGTCCTCCAACGTGAGTCTGCTACTTCTTTCCTGATGTACGGTGAAAACAAGGGTGGGACTCGGACCTGGCTAACTTCAGTGACTGAGAAAACCAAAGCAATTCCTCATTTAAGGGCTCTTCTGTGTAGAGTGTAAAAGTAATCCTCTTATTTTAATGCATCCCCTTTCATTCCAAAGTGCACTACAAGCCAATGTGAAAAGAATTGCCACGGATCACTTCATCCCCCATTGCTGGGTAAACGCCTCTGGGGAGAAATGCGGTGCCCTAACCGTAGTGGAGAGATGCAATATACAATTTAAGCAGCAAATACTTTATCCAAATAAAGTTGCACCATGAAAAAGGAAACCCTCTTATCTGAAGGACACCACTGCGGAGTGTAGTACCCCCAAGACTCAGGTTCCCTGGGTCATGCTAGACCCAGATTGAAACTTTGGCCTTTTTCTAGTTTTCTAGAACTTTAGTTTTCAGAAATTTTATAGACATTTCAGGAGCTTGGTGGGCACACATCCAGGATCCCCCCTATATTTCCATCCTTCCTTCTTTCACTGCCCTCAAGTGCCCTGCTTTGTGGTGACTCTTCTGGCCATGGAGAAATGAGAAGATGCAAATGTTTTGCCATGGTATGGAATGGGAGAGTAGGAGAATCTGAACACTAGCTTTGCCTGGTAAAGAGCCAGAGTCAAATGTTAATAGATGCATTTTCATCATTCCAGCTTGCCCCAAGAGCAATGACGACTAAAAAGTGTGAGCTTACGAGTTGCAAAGGTTCCATTCAGTTCATTAAAGAAATTAAATGTTTGGATGCTCATCTGATGCTTACCTGAATCTCATTGGTCTACAAATTGGGCTGGATATCACCCAAGGAAGCCTGTACTTGTGAGATATGCTGTATTTCCTGGTCCTGGCTGAGAATACTGTGGGAAAAGCTTTTCTCACAGAACATTGGTGGCTCTACCTCTGGCCCCGACTGAAACCGGAAACCAGAGAGGCAGGAAAAACAGTTAAGCAACATTTTTTCAAGCCTCACAAAGAGTTGTCTGAGTTATTTTTATTTTATCCAAACCTGTTTGCCCACTAACAAGTAACATTTAGCAAGTTATTCTGAGCAGAGCTAAGGAAAGAATCTACCTATAAGACTCAAATTAGTGAATTAAGCCAGAAGGTTGTGATTGAGGACATAGTACATAGGAATGCATCTTCTCTATGCCACACCCACAGGGATAGTCAATGGGAATCCCCTGTGTGGGATTGTCACTAGGCAATTAATGGCCAGAAACAAACAAACATAAGAAGGGCCAGGAATCACTGAAATCTTGGGTTATAGACTGTCTCCATTCCCAAACCATAATTTCTGTTTCGGGCCTGTAAACATTTTTCATACTCACTACCAGCCAACAAGTTCTCCACCCACTTCACTGGGCTACATTTTTAGTCCTGTCATCTGATGCCTTATGGCTCCCTATGTTCAAGCTGATCTGCATCCACATTCCCAGAGATTTGTTTTTGACCTTCGTCTTCCAAGCCACCGTTATCCACTGAGCTACTTTGTTTTGCAGCAGAGCGAGCAAAGCAGTTGTTAGAGGGTGATTTAGTGAGTCATATTTCCTCAAGAATTCCGGGAAATGCTTTTCTGCTTTTTAATGAGTAGAAGGTTTTTCTGCTGACTTCCACAGCCAAGCTAATAAAAAAATGGAAAGGAATAAGAAATTCCAGCAGAACAAAGAATGGGATAGGACGACGACAACTCTCTCGTGTTTGAATCTGTCCTAAATAGGAGAAGATAATTAGCCACATACATCTAAAAAATAGCAACTGTCTATGCAATTTTTGGGAATGCATACTTCAAGAGTGTTCGCCAAAAATGCTTGCTTTTATGAAAAAGGAATGGTCCCACAAAGGCACAACTGTAAGAAAGGTTGTAATTTGCCCAAATAAAACTTAATTTGATCCATGAAATAGCTGTGGTTTATTGTGTAATATATGTGCTATGTGTTTTAATTTAATAGGATTCAGTATAATTGTAAACCAGTTTAGTTGCAGAGCAACTTTGGGTTGTTCCCACACTACTACTTTGTGCCTGGTGATAAATCAGTAAAAAAATAGAATAGGATTACCAACAAAGCAGCAAGCAAAGCTTCATTGAAGAGCAACAAGATAAAACATTCTAGAAAAGCAGGAATAAAACTACTTGGTATGAAATAACCCTTGGTGATCAATGGTGAACTGCAGTGTTGCACTGAGACACTTTCCTAGATCTGATCATAAAGACCATAGGGCACCCGTATGGAAATTAGAACTAGGATACCACAAGGCAGCTAAGCAATTCCCCTCAACCATTTGGGGCGGGCATTTAGAAAGGCACTAAGGCAACTAGCCACCCAAGTCCCATAGAAAGTCAATGGGTGCCAGTTGGGAGCCTCACAGCCCTTGTGCCTCTGAAAATCTCCCCCTAAAGACACATAGGTCTCTGAAGGAGGATTTCTTACACCTCAACAGTGAGGCGGGTGCGTAACACGTGCCCGTCTTTCAAGAGCAAAGGTATGTACAGGCGAGAAAACTCCACTCCTCCTATGCTAGGAAAGAAGGGAAGGAAATAACAGAAAAGGGAGCAGTGAAGAAGTCCCATACTACTCCTAATGTCCCCTTTCCCCGTTACACTGGACTCCTCTTACCTTCTTTTCTCTTTCTATCTTTTACTACTTCTAACTGTCCAATTTTTCCTTTAAATACAGCATGTTAGGAGGGCTCTGAACAAGCTCCATAAAATGGCATGAAGCAACCAGCTGTGACATTAGTATAACTACAGACAGGGCCGGCTCTAGGTTTTTTGCCATCCCAAGCAAAAAAAATTTTGGCTGCCCCCCCACCCCAGGGCTCTCACCCCCCCGACCAATGCCCTCCCCCACCCGCACCCTCTGCCGCCCCAGCCCTGGGCTCCCCCCCACCAGGGCTGACTCTGCCCGCTCCCCCTCGCCTCCAGCCGGTCCGGCGCTGGCAGGGTCACGGCTTCTAGGCCGTGCCTCAGCCCAGGGTCCCTCCAGCCGGGGCTCCCACCTCCAGGACCAGCTGGGACCCGGGAGGGCAGAGCCGGGGGACCACCCCGGCAGGAGTCTGAGGAGCCAGGCAAGGTAGCCCCAGAGGGAACAAAGCCCCAGAGAGCGGGACACGGGCCCCCCATGGCAACGCCCCACCCTCTATGACTCCGCTGCTGCTTCTGCTCCTGGCCGCCCTGCCACAGTCCCTGGGCGGCTTGGGCCGCTTCACCCATCCCCAGCACCTACAGGCGGCTCCGTGTGCCCCGCGGGGCAGCCCCCAGCCCAAGTGTCCCCTGCTTGCAGCCTGCCCAGCCCAGCCACAAGGTAAGGGCGCTGCTCCCCCGCCGCGCTAACTGCAGCGGCCCCAGGGCGCCCCCCCCCCGCGCTGCTGCCACCAGGGCCAGCTCTAGGCTTTTGCCATCCAGAAAAAAAAAAAAAGAAAGAAAAGTGGCCAGAATGCCGCCCCTGAAAATGTGCCGCCCCAAGCACATGCCTGGTTTGCTGGTGCCTAGAGCTGGCCCTGACTACAGCTGTTTGACTGGCGTGCTCAGCTTCCTTGCGTGATTTTTCATCAGTTCAGCAATTCAGCGCACCTAGTAGTCTCCAGAAAGGAGAGGAGAGAAAGGTTTCTTCCTGGGTTATTTCAAATCCAAAATTATTTTTAATAAAGACTTGCATTATTGTAGCAACTAGAAGCTGCAATCGAGATCAGAGCCACATTAAACCAGATGCTGTATAGACACTTAAGGCCTGGTCTACACTAGAAAATTAGGCTGGCATAACTACAACAGTCCCGAGTGTGAAAAATCCACACCCTGAGCTGTGTCATTAAGCTGACCTAAGTCCCCACGTAGACAGCACTAGCTGTCCCATCGACATAGGTAGTGTCTACACTGAAGCACTAGGCTGTAGCATTTTAAGTGTAGACAAGCCCATGGTAAGAGACAGTCCTACCCGGAAGAACCTACAATCTAATGAGACAAGACAAAGGATAGGTGAGGAAAGAGTGGACTAGACAAGGGAAGTGTCTTGCTCAACGTCACAGCTGCAGAACTGAACCCAAGTCTCCTGACTCACAATTCAGCACCCTACCCTTAAAATGGCTTATGGTAAAATAACAATTGAGGTAGCTAAATGACAGCAGTGTCTGCACCGGCCCCATCTTTCGCAGAACTCCCACAATGAACCATAACTACACATTTTCTGGCTCCTATAAATTTCACACTACCTATATAATAAATGCATTCTTATCAAGTACAAAAAAAAGTGTGTGTGTTAAAGGTTAAACTATACTTAACCTTAACTCTGACCCACAAACCGGTCACTAATATATATGGTACCTAAATGTTTTCTTTGAAAGGATACTTTTAAGTGAAAATACATTAACTGGTAATATATTTTGTCCAACTGCCAGTTTGACATGTTTGGTAAAGTGCTTACAACATTCTCAAGAAGAAAGCAGTTATGTGCGCCATATACTGGGAGGCAGTGCTGCCTAGTAGATAAGGCTCTAGAATAGGGGACTCAGCAGTGGTAATAAATAGCCAGGAGATCTTGAGGTTCTAGCCTTAGATTTATTGCTGTTATTAAACATTCATATTCTAGTAGCAATACCAAAATCCTGACTGAAACCCCGCTGTACCAGGTGCTGCACAAACCCAGATCAAAGACTATTCCTGCCCTGCATGGCTCACCAGTTAACACTGTTCTGCCATTGGCTTTGGGCAAGTCACTCCAGTGATCCGTGCCGTGGTCTCCCCATTGGTAAAAGGGAAATACTTGCCCTCCTTTGGGGAGGACTTTGATCTATAAATGCTGAGCTGTATTCTGAGGAATTACACACACCCTTACCAATGGAAGGCAAAACCGTGTATGTTTGTGGCCTTGAATTTGAGGCTGATCAGTGCAGGTCAGTAACTAAGTAGTTGCCATTAGCAACCTTAACTGGGGGTTTTTAAGGAAGGGGAGGAAGGTTGTTTTCTTTTTTCATCTTTTATTTGTTGCTTTTGTATAGGTGCATGGATACTGCACAGAGCTACATTAAAAGAACAAAGGCTCTGATCTATCCAACACCTCCTAGCATAGACCCTGTGCCCACACAGAGTCACCCTGAAGTCACCAAACCCAGCCACTTAACAGAAGGGACATGGTCCTGCAGACAAGCACCGTGCTTCTCACTGCAGCATCCACATGCAGAACCTGAGCCATAAAACATGTTTGTTTCCCCCTTTTTTTTTAATACAGGTACAGATGCAGGACCCAGATGCTCAGCCTTTGAGTCTGCAACATGCCACTCCAGGAAGCATGAAGCAGACCTGAAGCTGGCTTAAGTGGCTAACTAAGGATTCCATTTGCACTGGAAAAGGAAAGATTATTTTCAAATCAAATGAGTACCGTGCATCAAAGGCAGGAACGAGAAATGTCTCTCTCACAGGGGAAAACATCCCTTTTCTTCTCCGACCATTTGCTTTGCAGCAATTGGCTGATTCAAAAATTAACATATTGATTTTGGCAGTTTTATCCCATTTAAAGGGATCCTCTCAAGTAACTACACTCTGCCAAGCAACACTCTGCCTACATGTTTTTGCTAAACTTCATACAAGGAGAAATATTAATTCAATGTTTGATTCCACTGAAAACTTTCCACTGCAATATTGGAAACGGGGGACTGATTCTGCAGTCAGATACCCGCTGCGGGATTCATGCCTGGGCAGATCTGACTGCAGGGCCCAAAGTACAACGTCACCCTGTGATGCCCTCAAACAATTCAGGCAGGAGGGAGCCCATTTCCCTTAGGAAGAACGTGGCTGACCCTACATTAAATGACAAGCATACAATGTCCAGTCAGGAAATGGGTCAAAATGTCCCTGAGTGGCCGAAGCCAAGCCCACACCAAGCCTCTACCCATGTTTCTAGAGTCTCTGTGCAGCGACTGAAGTCCCCAGCGCAGCCCACAATCAAAGATACAAATGGGTCTTTGCCCTTATCTTTTGCAATCAGCATCACTGGTGACTGGCCGACCAGCCTGCCCCCCTCAGTGCTGACTGCTTGGAAACCAGAGCGGGAGGGGCAGGAACAGCAGGAGCACCAGAGTAAACAAGGTGCTAGAGGACGTTAACCTTTTACATGCTGCATTACCTAGACTGCTTTGAACAGGGCTAGCGAACATGGGCCTTACAACACCAGCTTCCTCCCTCAACTGCGGGGCGGGAGGGATTAACACAACACTGGCCTGGAGCAAACACAGCTGTTATTTGAAGTTTTAATTTGCATTACTGTACCATTTCTAGTGATGGGCCTGATCCAAACCCCTGAATCCAGCCGGCCACCAAACTTTGGGGATGTTTAGAGCCAACCTTTACTCCTGAGGTTAATTTCTACTTATGTCTGGTTTCTTTGTTGGCACCCACTTTTAAGGCAGGATTTGAATATTTGCATTATACCCATTTAACGTGCACCAGAAGAGAACAACATTACTACTGCTTAGACATATCTCAGGCTTTATAAGACCATCCCTCCCTCCCCATGGTAGCAGCACTTTCCACACAAACACAAAAATAATTATTTTCTTCCAGCAGGAACAAACTTAACTATGCAGTTGGTCTCTGATTCAGGAACAGACAAGAACAGAAGATCCCTTACTTACCTTGAGTAAGGCAAAAACAATGTTGTTCCAACAGGGGCTGAGAGAAGCTGAACTTGTATTAAGAGACTAGCACAACTGAAAATCTAGGTAACCCTACTATTAGGAACAGGTGGCTGTCATCTTCCCATTTATATAGGGGAATGTATGAGGCGGAGCAAACAGCAGTTTGCCACTTAAACTCCTGCAGCTGCCTGCATCAGGTTTGTGTGTGTCATATGCATTTAGGGAGAGAACTCAACGTGTGATTGATAGATGGAAAGCCTCTTCCCACCATGGGGAAGACAGATAGATTTACTGTCTAGCTGTGATTCAAATGCATGTTTTTGGCTTGATAGTGTCTGAATCTTTGAAAATAACTGAGCTGGTTTAGAAGGCATTGGTGCTGAGCAGTTGTGTAACTAAAGTATCTGATGGGAGGCTCTGCTACAGAGCATAAAGTCAGTGTGAAAACAGGGGAAACTGGAAGACATAGTGGGTTGGAACTGGAGTCTGGGATACTTGCTAGTTCAAATCCAGCATGTTAGTAGTAAGCTCGTTTATCACTAGATGGCTGCTTGGTCACCTATGTGAAATGTGTCTGTGGCCTCAATCCCATTCCCAGAAAACAGGTGTCCAACTCACCAAAAAAAAACAACAACCCACCACAAGTGACCCTCGTGGGTAGTTCTAGCTGAGGAAATAAGAATGTGAATAGACATGAAGACTGATCTGCCCAGAAAGCTGGTGTCTCTGAGCTAGGGTTGAGGCACACTGGCAGTACATGCATTGGCTAACTCACTACCAAACTAAATTAATATAGAAAAGGAATACTGGTGAAATAAAAGCAGCTGAGGTTATTCTCAGAAAAGGCAAAATGAGAAGCATTCACCTTTGTCAGAGGCCAGAGGGAACATTCTTTTCTTTTCAATTTTTATCTGACTTCTGAAAACCATCTTGTTTAGGCTGGGTTTCTTGAACTTACAAAGCATGACTCATGAAGTGACTAGAAGTGAGTTCTGGGTGGTCTGATTGCAAGGTCTTTTTAACAGGACACTGCTTGAAACCACAATGAAGGCTGCTGGAAGTGCTGATTTATAGTTACCAAACAACCATCAGGTTCAAAAGTAGTGCAGGGGCTTGAGTTCACAAAAAATTTAACTTAAGCAGAGTGAGAATCTAGAACAGGGTCAGGACTAAAAGGTCCTAGTTAAATATATTAAAGGACCCAACTTGGCAGTGAAAAAAAAAAGTGGATGCCTTAGTTCATAGCCACTTCCTAAAACCTAAATCACATTTCAAGAGTTGCTGTCAACTGAAATTGGATTCCAGATTTATTAATGGAAAAATGTGCATGAAATTTAAAAAAACAAACAACCCCCCCCCCAAATGTAACCATTCCATTGCACACTGGGAACCTGAACACTACCACTGTGCTATTTCATGAGGAGCTGTGATACTGGCCAGGAATTGGGTTCAAGGAAAAGTCACTAACATTGTCCAAGCTGAGTGAAGTACAAAAATGAAACAATGCACGGTAAATGGGATGTCATTCTATTTTATAAAGCCAAGATGTTATTAGTATCACAGGTAATTACGTTATAAATAGATGGAAACTGACTCTGCAGTGCTGTGTCTAGGAATTGATTTACACCTGTCGGAGGTAAAGCTATCAAATCAGAATGGTAGCATAGGCCTCAAAGGGTGACAGCAGGGGCAGTGCAGTAGAGAATCAGACCCATGGTTTTCATCTGGCCAGGGAGGATAGGAGTATGTCCTATGGCATTCTACACTATAGCAAGTTCATTTTTATTACTGGGCAGTGGCCTGCACAGACTTTGGGTCCTGGGTACTTCGGCAATACAGAAGTGCATGCTGGGACTTGTGGTCTCCACAGGCAGAACCTGGTCCACATCAAAGGTTAGCGGTAGTACAAACTGATCTATTTTATGGAAGCCCCTTTGGGCTTCTGGTAAGCTGCCATTTTGGACCCCCCATGTGAAAAAATGTGGGTGCCCTGCTTAAAAGGAGACCATCGGCTACTAAAGCCCTAAATACAAGAATGATAAAAAAAGAACAAGCTTTATACAATGTAGCACTGCAATTGTTCTCATGACATGAAAGAGTAAATGAATAATGGAAACAGGAAGGGTTTTGGCTTGGGTTTTTTGTTGTTTGGATTTAAAATATCCCCCATACTGTTTTACCCGAACGCCGAGGAATTTGCCAGTGCATGTGAATTAGAAAATGAAACAAACCACTTTTTTTCATTGCTCAGATAGACTAAAATGCATGAAGGCTGGAGTTTTTCAAATGGGCAGAGGCATTCAGTGTCCAACTCTCATTGAATTTCAGTGGGATTTGGACTTTAACTATGAAGAAGGCAAAAAGAACTTTGAAAAAGGTAAATATCATAAATGGTGAACAGTAAATTAGACTTTTTAAAAAAGTTAAATAATCAAAGTTACTATCAGAAATGGAGTGAGAGAGAACTGTTCTTTTTTTAAGAAGTGACATAACATGAAAGCAGCCTTTTAAAACACTGCATGGGACAGATGTAGCCTGTGATGTAGCTGGTATGGCCTTATGCAACAAAATAGGCAAAAAGAAAAAGATCAGTACAATATCTCAAGAGCTGGCTTTAAATGATGGTTACGTTTTGACACCATCCTGACAACAACAGTTGTAAAATAAACAGAAAAATAATGATGTATAATATTAATATTTATGCTGCATGGCATCAACCAATCTGGTCCCAAGTAAGTATCATTTAAAATGTGATTATAGTTTGAAAAGTGACTGTGAAAATGGCACCGTCGCATTCCACGCTTGTGGCTCACTGACTTCCCAATCAAGTTTGCGTATTTTACGGCCACAGTCGGAAGACAGGATACTGGGCTAAATGGACCATTGGTCCGGCCCAGTATGGCTGGTTTTATGTTGTTACGGCAGCCTTGTAAACTCACCCTGGGATTTGAGAACTGAGCAGTACTCCGCCTGGCTTATGCATCCTCGCTCATTGTTGCTACAAAAAATATTGAATCAGGTCCCCCAAAATCATGACATTGACTTAAGTTCATAAGATTTTTTAAAAAATAATAAATTTGTTGTTCTTTTGATGGTCCTTCTAGTTTATTCATTTTTCAGGGTCACATTTTCAAAGCTTTTCTCTGCAACTATGAGGGCTAAAAACGGACTTTTTAAAATGAAAGCTGAAATTCTCACCTAATCACAGGACTTCAGAAACTGGGGATTTATGAAAACAAATATTGGGAGACTCAAAATCAAATGGCAAGAGGTAGCCACATTGGAAATGAACAATGCAATTATCAACTGTACTGAGAACAATGCAGGAGCCAGAAAACTCCCAACCTTCTCCCACAGCTGGGTGAGCTTGGGAGTGCTAACAGGAATAAAAGTAGGAAAGTCATATCTTTCATCAAAAAAGTAAGCAGATTTTACCCTGAATTCACAAAGGGTGCAGAGCTGCTAAGGCAGAAAGAGCCTTTTATTCAGTCCCTTTTCTGATCACAACTGCACCTCACAAGCCAAATGTGATTACAACAATGCTCTGCAGTCTTAGCTTAGTGGCTGAGATAGGGACTAGAAGAGTGGTATGGGGTCAAAATGCCTCAACAGTCGTTTCAAAAGTGACTGGAGATGTTGCGTGCCTCCATATTTGGGTGCCTGATCTGAGACACTTAAAAGGCATATGATGTTCTCAAAAGGGTGCTCAAGCACTTTAAGAACATAAGAACGGCCAGACTGGGTCAGACCAATGGTCCATCTAGCCCAGTATCCTGTCTTCCAACAGTGGCCAATGCTAGGTGCCCGAGGGAATGAACAGAACAGGTAATTATCAAGTGATCCATCCCCTGTCGCCCATTCCCAGCTTTCTGAAATTCAGACTGCTTCAAGGTATATCAGGTTGTGCATTCCAAAAATGGAGGCACCCAAAACTGCCAGTCGCTTTTTCAAATCTTGGGCTTCTCCACTAAGAACTGGAGAGAGAATAGCTACAAGGCCTTGATACTGCAAACTGATCCCAGTGGACTTATTCTTTTAGGACCAGGCCCCTGATTGTATTCTGTCCTGTCCATCAATCCTGTCACCCATTAATTTGCTAAATCTGTGTGTACACACACACACCCTTCACTACATCCCAATCAGCGGACTTGTTTTACCAACTGGAATACAGACCAGCACACAAAGCTACATTTCTAAAGAGATTTTCTTTAATCCTTTTTTTCACCCTCTTGCTCTTGGCCTCCCTTCATGTATGAAGCACTGGAGACAACTGGAGCCCTCTAGTCAGAAAGGAGTTGATTTTTTTAAAAATGAACTGGCATGGATTCGAGCCTGCAATCTTCACTCTGGAAAATCTAAACTGACTCCCGAATGCCTGAGGAGAGACTGCTCATAACTTTATTTAAAGACAGAAAAATAACTGTTCTTCCCTCTTTGGGGGAGAAAAAAAAAAGACAATAAAACCCCCCTATAATGCGAATACTTTATTATCAATGAGTGACTGGTATTAGCTTTTGTCTGGTATTAATAATATTTCACAAAACCATACATCAAAATTAGGGCTTTCTCCTATTTTTGCTGTATAATTTTTTTAAATCTGTATTGTAAGAATTATATAAGCCAAAGTGCATTTTCCTTTTTTTGTCCATATACACATTGCACCATACATAAATAATTACATTGTAAAAATGACTCCATAATTACAAGTATAATATATATTTTCATATAATATATAAAACTTTATATTAAATCTAGGTAGATGATATTTGGGATAGTCTGTGTTTCTCGCTCTCTCTCTTTTTTTTTCCTTTCGGCAGAGGCTGATTGTTATCTATTGTTGCTGAGTAATATCTCCAACCAACAAGGACATGACGTGATGAACTGTCTCGAGTAACATGGCCCCCATCCTTTAGCAAAGCTTATCCGAACGCTGTTTGGGTCGTAGGGCCCATCTGCATAATCCAGATCCGTGGCGTGCTGTAAGAGGCAAGACTTCTCGTAATCAAATACCTTTATCGAATAGCCAGGCATTACTTTGCGTACTATTAAAGTCCTACAATTGGGAATGTCCAGTGTTGGGGAGTTGACAAAGATAGGATGCTCACTGCGATTGTAGGCCCACACACCATCCGGTTCTTTGCTAAGTAAAATCCCATAGCCGATTTTACTTCGAGTCCTTCTAACAGTCTCACTCCTATTTTCCAGGTTTAGCTGTCCGAGGCAGAAGCCATTTCCTTGAGGTAGGTCATAAAATATACTGACAGACTGTTCATACACTGTGTAGAGGCGTCCCACACGAGTCCGATGTTCCCAGTAAGCAACGTTGCACCAGTGGCTCTGCTTAATGGCATCAGGCGACATACTGGCATCTGTGGGGGAAAAAAAGCAAAGACACATTCAAGGCTGCTGCTATAGCACTGACCTATTTCAAGCCACACATGAATAAATAACCCATTTAATGATTACTATCGCTTGAAAATGACAGAAGGAAAGAAACCCCTAGCTAAGTCAATCCCACAGCAGCCCCTCTGTGCCTAGACCAGGGCCATCCCTGCGACTTGTCAGGATCCCGCAGATCCCACATAATACACTTTAATGTTTGTATTTGATAGCACGTAAAGGCAACAAGCAAACTTACTGTGATAGGTGCTATACAGACATATAAACAACGGTCTCTGCCCCAAAGAATTTACAGTCCAAAAGACAAGACCTAGCAGGAGGATGATACAAACCAAGAAGGCCAGACTGGGTGGTGGGTTGGGAGAAACAAAATAAAAATGTAACAGGACGTGCAAACTCTTAGCTGGTTAGTAGCACTGATTACAACTTAGGGGGCTGAACATGCAACACTGAGTCAGGTGAGTCATATTAACTCACATGAGTAGTGACATTAACAGGCCCTTAAATTTTTTGGAGGAAGGGGAAACCTAGCTGACAGTAGAGATCTTCCTCTTTAACATATGGGTAGGGGTCAAGGAAACTAAAAGTCTCCGCGTGCAGTGCTCTGTCCTGGGACACCGGAGCCTGGGATCTAATGGTTTGCTTTTCAATATTAAAGGTGAGGACGGTCACAGGTCCTACAGCTCTCGTGACTCAAGTGCAGGGTTTCAGACTTTAGTATCACACAGATCTGCCAGCCAACTGCACTTTTCCTCAAGTACCAACAGAACCACAGCAAGTTCCTTCATGTTACACCTGATGTCAGAGGAAGGGGGGAAGTATTTTTATCAGACTACCAGGGAATAAACTCCCATGTTAACTTAAACATTAATATTCTCCTTTGACAATCTAGGAGCCTAAAGGACACAAAATATCTGTGAAATTTCTTCCCACTCACTTTTGAAAACAGAAGTTTCTTCAGCCAGGCCTTCACTTTCATAGTCAACTGAATATATAAACCAATGTACCTTGATTTTCAAAGGCAAACTCATATTGACAGGTAATGCATGGATATTACCTGTCAAGGTAAAGCATGGGTCGGCAACCTTTCAGAACTGGTGTGCCGAGTCTTCATTTATTCACTCTAGTTTAAGGTTTCGTGTGCCAGTAATACATTGTAACGTTTTTAGAAGGTCTCTTTCTATAAGTCTATAATATATAACTAAACTATTGTTGTATGTAAAGTAAATACGTTTTTAAAATGTTTAAGAAGCTTCATTTAAAATTAAATTAAAATGCAGAGCCCCCAGACCAGTGGCCAGGACCCGGGCAGTGTGAGTGCCACTGAAAATAAGCTCGCGTGCCGCCTTCGGCACCCGTGCCATAGGTTGCCTACCCCTGAGGTAAAGGATTTGAATGCAAGTATATTCTGGAAGATTTCTCCTAGCTAACAATCTTTGACAAAGGCTCTGGTGTCACTCTAGTGAGAACAAGAAATGTGAGGCACCCTTTCATGCTAAGGGTATAATATTTTCCATAAAACTATACAAATATTTGTATATAACATTGAATTACTCATCTTCCTGACCAACAGGAAGGCCTCTTCCTTCTCTGAGCCACGTTCAATGAAGAATGGAGGTATTGGGACAGCTGGAGGCGCCTTTAAAGTTCATGCTTATCACTATTTACAGTGCCTCTAGAAACTGCACAGGAATTCACATCTCTAAAAGGGGCCCTCAAAGGTGAAACAGGCTCTTTCCAAACACGTAATCCTGATGCTTACAGGCTATTTTCCAAAAATCCACTCTGTGATTTCAAGGATGACCGTATAATAAACAGAGATTTTTCATCCATAGTCTCCATTCTATTTGAGTCAGCTGCATTTCAATTAGCTTTAGCTTAGATCTTCCAGTTACTACTCATATACAGCATACGTGCTCCACATCAGACTTCTCTCGGCATTCAAAATACTAATGAAGTGCACAGATTAAACCCATCAGAGGAGTCAGCTATGCATACTTTCCTTCACCTATACAAAGCTCTTTTTTTTTTACGGAGGTTAACTTTGGAGTAAGATTTTTCTGCTTCGGATTTGTTTAGTCCTAAATGGTTTACTTTGTTGGCAAAACTATGTTTAGCTACAAGTGCCATGCTTAAATAAATAAGCAAACATAAAATTAAAGAAAACAATTACTTCATTTGTTACTGCATGTGGGGACTGGTCTTTTCATAACCAATCTAACTTGGCCACTTCTGTATAAAATACGCCTAACATTCTTGTTCTGGGCAAGGGTCCCAGAGCTATAAACCCGGCAAGGAGCTCTGCTTTGAGCCAGCCTTGTTCTATACCCTGCATTAAGCTCCCTGACAATATATCACAAGACCGTGGCCTGTTGACCTCTCTGCCTTCATGCCATCAAGTCTGATTAACTCACACACAGGGTGATGCCATTATTTTGCTTCAGAGACTCTATTAAGGCACCGGATTTAAAGCACAGGCCTACAGCCCCATTTCTTTTCATTCTCAAATTACACTGGAGTGCAATGGGCTTTCCTTCCCATTAACAGGCTTTGAATTAAGCTGCTTTGTTAGAGTTTAACTTGAGTTGTAACTATACAACTTTAATGGGGGGAAGCGGGAAGGAGGAGAAAAATGGTAGGTAATTGGGCTTTTCCACCTCTAAACATAGAGAAGCCTGGCAAAAATCTGGCTGCAAGCACTGACTGCTGCAAGACAAGGATGGAGAATGCCCCTTTAGGTGGACGCTCATGAGCTGTCACACGCACCAACCTCAACGGAAGCATGAGAACGGCTCTCCCCATCCCCCAGACATCTGTATATAGAATCTCCAGGACCCAACACGCTCATGCAGCCATGTGAATGGCTGCCAGGCAGAAGCTTCAGCCCTGTTTCTACAGAGTCCCCACCCAGAGGTTTGAAGGCATTTTCATTGTGGGGAACAAGACCTGCTAGATGATTCCCTGCTACTTAAGGTGGCTTATACAAAGGAGCAAGCCAGTGCTCAGCGACTACCAAAAATTCAAGGCAACATCCTGGCCCCACTGAAGTAAAGGGCAAAACTCCTGTTGACTTCAATGTGGCATGGATTTCACCCTCAGAGTCCTCCAGCTTTTGAAACCTGTTTTCCAACTTCCTCCATAAAAGGCTAGGCAGGGCTAAAAGCATCTTTTGGCTCCACGACTGCTCTGGTTGTAAACAGGATTTCTCAGAAGCTGCACCCTCAGTATCTCTAACACTTGAACAAAAAAATTCGTCCGAGTGCCTTTGATAAGCAAGCTACTAAAATTTTGGATGAAAGACAAGGTAGGATCCTGGGGCTGAATTTACTCCTACATTACACAGGCGATGTACTTCAGATAAGATTCTTCTTCTCAGGATCTTAGAAACAGAGGATGCATAAGACCTATTAGTTAATCCAGCTCCCATGACTGTTCTCAACAGTACATTTTCTACTCTAGTTTGTACAGCCCCTAGCAATGGGGTTCCCCCCCACCCCAGGGAGATATTCAGCCTTAATTTCTCCCTTCTTACTTTTGCCCTGTTACTCCAAGTGATATTCCTTGTACCACCCTAAATCCTTTCTCTTTATCTCATTACTACCTGCACTATCCTGTGAATCATTTCTGTGACCTGGTCTGTATCCCTAACAATTTCAGTTAGGGGTGTGATTCTCTACTCAAGTGGTTAAATTGGCACATCCCCCAGTGTGGACACAGTTATACTGGTATGAAGGTACCTTATACCAATACAGTATATTCCCCTTCCCTTGCATCCACACTAGGGGGATTGGGCTGCTTTAACTATACTGGTAAAGCTTTACGGTTCGTGTGTGCAGACAAGCCCTTCGCCAATTTATACAGACGTAGCTCTTTTAGTCTTTTCCTAACAGCCTTAGAATCAAATAAATCTTCGAAACAATCAGTGAGGTTTGGTGAATCTGCAAGGAAACAGAAGTCCCCAGCTCCACTGTGTACTATGGCCTAGCCAACAAAGGGAAAACAGAAAGGTTAATTCAAAAGCCACTGCTGGTTATGTCTTACAAGAACAAAAGAAAGTGGCAGCACATATCTCGATCTCCCAATCCCAGCTCTGTGGCTAAAAATCCAAAACAAGGAGACAAAGGAAATTGCTGTAGAAAGCTCAAAGTTGGGGTGCATTAGCGTAAGCACTGTGTTTCTATATATACTGAGTGCAGGAGAGCTCTGGCTTCCCTGGGAGTCAGGGTGGGGATGGAGTTACATTTAGGCCAAGTGGGATGGTTGAGCAGTAAACACACACTGGATTCACTGCAGCTTCCCCCCTTTTCTCCACCCCAACGCCCATCCAGTAACACTCAGAATCTTTAAACTGGCGATGGGAGAAAGAGGAGGGACAGGAGGGAAATACCGCCACTGGTAAGTTAATTTTGTTGGTATAGGGTATTATATATACAGAAAATAAGACATTCGTGAGTTTAGCAATAAATACACCCGTTTCTCACTAACACGTTCGCCATTCCTGAGCTACCTTTGATATTTAGCTTCCTCACTCAGGAGCCCAAATTCCACCAAAATCTTTCTTTGTAACAAATGGCATACCAAGTCCAGCTCCGGTGTACATTGGTGGATCCTGGGGCTGAATTTACTCCTACATACTCCTAAGCAGTCACCGTAGCTTCCCTGAAGTCAACGGAGCCGGTCTGCTGTTACTGACTGGGCAAGTCACTTCAGGGCCGATTCGTAAGGGTATTTCTACAGATAGGTGCCAAAATACCTTTAAAAATCCAACCCTTTGTGCCTCCATCCCCTACTTGTGAAATAGGGATGTTAATACTTACGTGGGTTCTGAGCCGGAGTTCACGAATATTTGCATGGCACTGGGTTACTATTGCGACGGACCCCTTAGAAACGCTAATAAAATAAATGAGAGCATGTGCTAGTACTGATTCAGTTTTATTTTTTTAGATCCGTAATTAGCACCAGGGGAGGTCGGGCTAGAAGTTAATGCAAGCCGCCATTCCTCGCAGGCTGGCCCATTCCTCGCTGAAGCAATTAAAAGGGGAATGACTATTAAAAGTGCTCTCCTATTTGTGCTGGAAATACCTTTTGTGTTTCCTGTTTGGAACGTCCACTGTCCAGCCTGAGAAAATGAGTGCCCAGGCTGAAGAAGAAGGACCTTTCTGAACGGTGCTTGATCTTCGGCACAATATACAATGCTTCTGAATACGTACTATGGATTACGATGCCTTGAATTGTGTTCAAGCTAGCTGTGAATTAGGTCCCTAATAACGATGTAATGAGCACAGAATAGCACAGCTCTGGAAACAGCACCCAAACACACTGAGCCCGTACCGCTTGACACAGGAGTCTCACAACAAACACTGAATTTCTATCTTACATATTTTTATGGGCCCTATTACCAAGGTGTCTGAGCACCTCCCAATTTTTAATGCATTTAGTCTCACAATACAAGCTGGGGAAATACTATTATCCTCCTTTCTTACAGCAGGGTACTAGGCTGCAGAGAGGCTAAGCTCCCTGCCCAAACTCAGCCAGGAAATCTGTGGTAGGAGCTTAAACCCAGATCTCCCCATTTGTAGGCTACTCCATAACCACTGACCCATCCCTTGGTGTGTGTCCCCTCCCTTGTCAGTCTTTCAAAAGCCACTTAATGTAGACAGGAATTTAGCAGCAATCGGATGGAAAATTTTGTCCAACTTTATGGCACCCCTACCATTATGAAAAGGTTTCAATCCAGCAGTGGAACGAGCAGAACTACTGTCACAATGAAAACGACAATATAAGTTTAAATGACTGCTTATTGATCTTTTTTCTTTTCACAATAAGAATCACTGTCAAAAGACAAACAGCTGCATGATGGAATAACTAGCGAGAGGTTAATGTTGGGGCTGCAGTTTTCAAAATGGCATCAGGGAGTTCGGGAGTTAGTTGCTTAAGTCATATAGGTGCCTTTGAAAATCTCAGCCTGAATCCAGAAAATCAGCAAGTTATATAGGCTGGACTGAGAAAATGGGAGTCTTTTGTTCTTACATTTACATTGACGTCATACCCATGTTTTTCTTCTATACATCACAGATGATGTCTTTAAAACTGTATCCCCCGCCATTCTTCACATGCACACACCCAGAGATAAGAGAGAGGTTTATTTAGCTCTTGACTAGCTCACAGGCAGTCACAAGGTTAGCCCTTCACCATCTCCTAAATCCTAAACAGCATATCCCATTCTTGGACTACTATTTTTAAGTCCAATGTTAGAAATGAATAGGCCTAGCTATAAATGATCTGCCACTGCCTTCTGACACACTGAGCGTTAGCAAGGAGAGGCTGTGTCAAACTGAATACAGTTAATTGTCAAACCTTTGGGCGGAAGTTAAAGTTCCTGTTCAACTAAGAAAATTATTCTAAGGAAGTAACATCCAGAGCACAATCACATAACTTAGCCCTTTGGCTCGACACATCGCACTGACCTACATAAACAAAAGCACCCTTACAACCTGTTTGCTTTGGGCTCCAAAGCAAAAAATGAATCCCAACTCCAGCAAATTTCCCTTCCATCTTCCTACAAGGCTGGAAACAGCTCAGTGAGTCACTATATCATAAAGAGCCCTTCCAAGTTCTCCAGACTGTTCACAGCACAATGAATTTGTAAACACTGAAGATTTTTTTTTCTTTAACCCTTTGACCAAAAGTCTTTATCTTCTTTACCATCTCGAAAGAACCGACAGCCCATGGCTTATGGGGGAGTTAAATGATCAGCATGCTTACTCTGGAAGAGTAATGACTTCATCCACAGTTCCGTGATGAACACGTATCCAAGCACATCAATAAATACCGTCAACTGGACTCTGCTCTTCCCAAAACATGTCACGATCACTTGCCAGGCACTAGTCATGGGAACATGCAGTTTTAGGAGAGTGAGTAAGGGAAGAAGATTCAAAGTTAATTTTGACTCATAAAAAGATCTGTTTAGATCCAAATACGACATAGCAAGTTCTTCAACCTCACTAATCTCTAATCAGAATGAAGAACAGTAATTGTAAGACTTAGGGAACTGGTTAAAAAGAAGTTTCTGAACCTCTTCGCAGTATTACTGCAGTATTTGCAAAGCTGCATTAATACAGTCAGTGATATTAACATAAACCTGTACTGACTGAAGTCTCAGCCAATCAAGGATTTCCAAAACACTATCAGCCAAATCAAATTCTGTCCTCGGTTATGTCTGTACAACCCACGGAATTCAAGGAGTTTGGAATGAGTATAACCAACCTGGCCTTACACTGCAATTTCCCCCTGTCTATTGCCATCCAGTGAGAACACCATTTTGTTCCAGGTCTGCATGTCCATTTCTTTCTTTATAAAATACCAAAACAAAGAGTTATATATTTCTATTGACATGCTTAAACTTTACGAGGAGAGCAGAGGATGACTACCAGACAGAACTGTAGTAGAAAGAACAGAAAGCAGGTATTGAGCAGCTGAATTTCATTTGTAATTAAATCTTCCATGGTGCACAGTGTAAACAAACAGCATTTGCTGTGCAGAAAAGCGGTATCTTTTTGCTAGCTTTCTAGATCATCTTTCCCCTAGAATATCACGTATCTGAGATGCCCAATGTACCTGATCCCCTCCCCACACCAACTGTTAAGTTTTGTTGTCCCACATTAAGTCTTAGTCATACCAATAGACTGAGCTACAGTAAAGTTTGTGGCTTTTCATCTGTAAGGTCTGGAGCCTGGTAGCAATTACAGAGTTCTGCATCTGTTTAACCTCATAACCTCTGCAAAGCCCTGTTTGCCCATTAGGTAAGTAGTTTTTGTTATTATATTTTTCAGAAATTACCACTTAACCCTAAATTTCCCTACAAACTAAAGAGGGTAACTTCAAAATTTGATTTTGCATTGAGTTAAAAGTAAAATCCTTTAGAACAGCCAGCATTAGACATTTTTAATAGGTGTTTTCCATTCTTTACTGCAAATCGCTCTGCCTTCTGTCCAATAAAACCAACGACGAAGGAATGCAGCATACGCTCTACATCAATTTCCAGCTCTAATAGCAGGCTGTTAGTGTCCCCAATAGTATGCATACTTTCCAAGAATATGCAATAATTTGATAGGAATTCCTCTTCCCTGTCTGGAGTAGTGTAAACAAGGGACTTTTTTTTAATTAGGATGTTCCTAATCAATCATTACATCACCATTGATGAAGGCAGGAGATTAGATGCCTTTATTAAAAGAACTTCCAGACAAAACTTGAGAATCAATTACCTCCAAACGGGTGTGTACACACACATCCATCCACACACCCACTCAATATCTTTAATCCAAAACAACCAGCCAACACACTTCATCTCTTTTTCCCTCATTTCAGTTCCTTTCAAGGATATCCAAAAAGGAGGGAGGTAAGCAATGAAAAAGTATGTGAAACATCTCCTATGTTTAGAGCAGAGACGGATGTTAGTTTTAGTTAACTGTGTTTGGACGGGCAAGGCAGCTAAAAGTCTCCCCTGCAATCCCACTTTTCTTTGGGGGTGAGTGGCCTAATAATGGGTTTTAAAAGCCATGCAATAGCTGAAAAGGAAACTCGTCTGCGGCCCAAAGGCAAATAAAACACACTGAAAGGAGACAGTGAAAAGGTTCATATGAAAAGGCTGTGCCTCCGGAAAGCTTTCTAAAGGGTCTCTTTATGTGCCCGGTACACAGCCTCGCTTTCTGCAGTATCCCCTGCTAAACAAAGTGGCTGCCTGTGCAGAGGTGGATTGGTTTTCATTCTTTTATCTCTCAGCGTATTCAAACAAATCCTGAAAAGATGAACTCATCTGGCAACCCTGACATAAAGCAAGCACTTTAGCCAGCCTCTATTACAAGACAGCCTGCTCTGTGTCTTATCCACTGCCAAGTATTAGTTTCGCCTCCAGCCATTAGGCTCTACCACTCACCAGACAGCAGGGGCAATGGACAGAAAGTCACATCCCCTGCAATTTAAGTAAATAGCCTATTCCCTCCTCCTTTTTTTTTTTTTTTGCATGCTGCCCTTTCTGTGCTGTCAACAAAATCAGGAGGGATTTTTGGACAGAGCCATGCTTGTTCAATAAGAGAAGTATGTTAGCCCTATACTGCCTGCCTCAATGGTGGTACAGGCCACATTTTTAACAACTATCATTGCAGGCAGCTACAACTTCTAACAGCCACATTTCGGCTGGCGTCAGAGCTATCTCGGCCATCGAAGCCGGCTTTATCGATCAGATGTCTACACTGGAACTCTGGCTCTTGTTTACTTGTGGGCTTGTTCCTCAGCGTCACCATTTCCCCGTGTGAAGCTGTACCTCGCTGCAGACACATCCAAAAGGAAATTCTCTCTCTCTCTCTCTCTGGGGTCTCAAGGTAAAGAAAACATAACTTGAGGTTTTGACGGTTTGTGAGCTGACAGCACTTTAAATGTAAGTAAAGTTCAAAGCACTTCACTAATAAAATACTTCTTGTAAACAAAATGCGAACAAAAAATGTCCTTGCTGGATGTTCCCTACTACCTTTAAAAGCACGACGGCATTGTCCATCAAATTTTACACATTTTTTTTCCAGAAAACACACAAAAATCACTAGATATTATACAACACGCAGGATTAAAATATCTCTTCCTCACACTTTAATGTTTGAATTTAGGCTCCAATTTAGCAGTGTTTAACTATAGGCATATACTTTAAGCCAAGGATCGGCAACCTTTGGCAAGCAGCCCGTCAGGCAAAGCTGCTGGCGGGCCGGGCCGGTTTGTTTACCTGCAGCGTCTGCAGGTTTGGCTGATCGCAGCTCCCACTGGCCACAGTTCGCTGCTCCAGGCCAGTGGGGGCTGCGGGAAGTGGCCCTTCCCACTGCTGGCCGCCCTTCCCACAGCCCCCATTGGCCTGGGATGGCGAACCGCGGCCAGTGGGAGCTGCGATCAGCCAAACCTGCAGACGCTGCAGGTAAACAAACCGGCCCGGCCCGCCAGCGGCTTTCCCTGGCAGGCCGCGTGCCAAAGGTTGCCGATCCCTGCTTTAAGCCATTCCTATTCAGTAAAGCATGTGCTTAAGGTCCAAGTTGTTCTATGCAGGGAAAACCTCTGCACCCGTGTGACAAATCAACGAGTCTCCACCAAAAGCACTAAAGCGGTTCTTCCATGCAGCACTCTTTGCAGGATCAGGGCTCTCAGTGTGTTAAATTTGGAGACTAAATTTTACCATTAGCGTGTGAAATGGAGGGATTTTAATAGTACTTTACACACTGATCTGAATCCACCCTTAAGTTTAGACTTACTTAATACTTAATACAGTAATACTTAATGCTTCCACAATACAGATGCATGGTTGTGAATGAGATCATGTAGCATGTGTGTTTTCAGAAAATTATCATCAAAGTTTGGCCACTATTCTGTTGTGATTCGGACTATGGTAAGCAGGCAATGGAGACTGGTAGTACTTTTGTTCTGAGGTAGAATTTAATTAATAAAATGCTTTGAAGCTTATTACCATTCAAGGGCTATCATATTTTAATAGTCACAAATCAAGCTGTTTTATTTTCTACGCAGAGACTCCCAAGAGGGATAAGAACTGTAACCCCACTTTATTGCATTTTTACAGACTAACCCAAAGGGATGTTGTTTACATATATTCTGAATGATACTTATTATGGGTTACCCAAAAGAAAGGTGATGTAACAAAGTTACTGCATCACCCAAACTCTTTTAAGAAACAGGGATTCGAATATCTGGGTCTGTCTGTAAAAGAGTTGAGGTGCAATTTTATGAAGTGGCCAAATTATTTAGGAGCACAAGTCCCACCAACTTTCAATAAAACCTGTGCTCCTAAGTCACTTCGGACTTTTGAAAAATCCCACCCCTGATCTGTAATAAAGAATATCTAATGTGTTACTGGGTCATGTATCATTTCTGTAACCTTATTATGGAGTCATATCCTTCACTCACTCCATGGAGAAGCTTGCAGGAGGCCTTCCATTCTACTTTTACCCTTCTGTAGACTATATATATAACCTTCCTTTTATTTTCAGTAATATCTTACCTTTGCTTCAAAATAAACACTACATATTATAAGAAAGCACAGAACTGAGATAATTTTAGAAAAAAATGTTGTCTGTGAATAATTTCCTAAGCAAGGTCCAGCTAGAAAGTGGAGCAAAAAGAAAATGTTCATATTCCAAAAAAATCTTGTTACAGACCACGCGGGAGCCATCAGCGGAAATGAACCCTGTTAATGTTCTTTGAAACAAGTTCCAGGGTAGTGAAGAGGTTAAAACTTTCCACAGCAGAAATGGAATTTTTATGGCCCTACAAAATACAATTAATTGTCAATCTGCCCCAGCAATGCTCACAATCATTTTTGTTAAGCCAATATACTTAACATACTTCAGCCTTACAAGTTTCAGCTGGAATGGATCACTAAAAAAGAAACAAACAACAAAAAACCTCCCCCCAACCACTACATTACATTAAGCTCCAACATAAGGAAGCTTGTGTGGATTTTCTGCCTGTGGAGAAATTACATATGTGATCATGTATACTGAACAGAACATGATAATTCCAAATGCTCTCATTTTCCACTGTTTTCTTACATGCATTTATATCTTCTTTTCTGAGGTGCAGAGATATTGATTTGTGACAGATGGCAGCATTTTTCAGTTAAAATGTCACTACTAAAATTGCTTATTTATGGAGGCCAATTCTTTGAGATAACTTTAGAGCCACTGGTTCCTGTTCTATCCATTCTCAAGAACCGTAACTGCCATTTTTCGTTCCGTTCTAAGATTTAGGAAAATAAGCCACCAATCCTAGGGAAGGCAGGTGCTCTGCAAATGTGAGTTATCCCCTCACAGGAGAGCTCTGGGGCTCTTTCAGAGTCCAACATTTCGCCATTTTGTTGAGGAACTGAAAACCAAATAGTTCCCCTCAATAAGCACAATTTCTTTTATTGATTCTCTTCAATGTGTCACCAAAGTAAGTGTCTTTAGGGCTGGAACACAGCATAAAACAGCTGTCAGGATTCAATTTTTAGTGTTTATCCCTTCCGCAGAAAAATCCAATGTAGGACAGAAAAAATATGAGACGTGAGGGTCCCCCTTGTTTGTTCCTATCGGGAGGAGCTAGGGGGTTCAGCACCCTGCACTCAAGGACAACCCAGGAGGATACTATTGAGGGAATGGGAGGGAGAGAGGAGCAGCAGATATCGTTTGAGGGGAGGAGCGCTGGGTATGTGTAGCTCCCGGGCAAATGGAATCATGGCTATAGAGCCATAGGCTGTCTCCCTGAGAAAGAGACATAGAGCCCACTGCAAAATTCTGCCAAGGGAAAGCCAGAATTTGTGCAGAGGGAATTGAGCTGCATGTATCTGACTGGGGGCTACACCGCTGAGGAGAATTTCCCACAGGCCTCTGGATTGCATGGGCACTACGGGCCCTGCTCCTTCAAAAAGAGGGCGATGGGAGGTGAGGATGTCCAAAGAACAGCATGGGGGCTTGGGGATACCTTCGCTCTTTCAGCAGGATCTTCTCTGGAAGAGGAAACTCTCATTGTGGAATACAACCCAGACTTCCCTTCTACACAAAGGACAAACTTGTACCATTTGCATACAGGTACCCCCAGAGGGCGCCACTCCTGCCATTCCTGCTCAGGGAAAGCTTCCAGTGACTGCGGAATCCATCCCTTAGGTTGGGCATTAGGAAAGCCAGTGTAGATAAGCACTGGAACAAGTTGCCTAGGCAGGCAGTGGAATCTCCATCACTGGAGGTTTTTAAGAACACGTTAGAGCAGAGGTGGCCAAACCATGGCTTGCGAGCCATATGCAGCTCTTTTACAGTTAAAGTGAGGCTCGCGGAGCCCCACCTCGCCCACCCCCCTCATTCTCCAGGACCTCTGCCTTGCAGCAGGGTGGTGGGGTAGAGGCTTTTGCCCAGAGGGGAGGGAGCTCTCAGGGCTTCAGCCCTGTGGGCCGCACCTGCCGGGGCTCAGGGCTTCAGCAGGAGCGGGGCTGAAGCCCCGAGCCCTAGCAGGTGCCTCCCATGGGGCAGAAGCCCCAAGCCGCGGCAGACGCACCCTGGCTCTCAAACTTCTGAAGATTGTTGTATGCGGCTCAGAGGGTCAGTAAGCTTGGTCACCCCTGGGTTAGAGAAACACCTGGCAGGGCTGGGCTGGTTATTACTTAGTCCTGCTCTGAGTGCAGGGGATGGGGCTAGACGATCTCGCAAGGTCCCTTCCAGTCCTCCACTTCTATGATTATAATCAATAAGGCAATTACTGCAAGAGTTAACTATAAGCCCAGACGAAAGTCTAACATACCGTATCATTTAAGCACTGAATACAATAGTTAGCCATGCAATGGCTCAGCATTTGCGCTGAATGCTTTCCTACAGCACATGCAGTTCATGTCAATTCTTCCTCCATTAAATGTTTTAACCAGCTTCCTACTGACTTCTATCCCTTGCACCGCAGCGCTCGGAGCACTGAGAGCAGTTCTGAACAATGGCAGGAGTTTCCTCATTTGCTAATTGCGATAGTGCAGAAACTAGACTCATTGGCTCCAACGTAGGCCCCCTATGGAATGGCACCAGTCCTTTCGCAAACATGGAGAATAGGGATTTGTTGTTGCTGTTGTTGGGAAGTGGAAAGCAGAGCACTGGAAAGCGGTGGGCTCAACAGGCCTGTAGGCTACAGCCCTTCATTCATCCACAAGGAAAGTACAGCAAGAGCAGAGGCAGCCATGCCCTGCCGCAACCACAACAAGGGAGCTCATTGGCTGTCCACCGTGTCCAGTCATTCCTTGGTTCCCCCCCCCGGAAACTGACAGCCACAGCAACAAATAGCGGCAGCCACGCTGTTGGTTTGAGCAAGGGGGAGACAAATAGCGAGGACTGCGATTTTTCTAAGGGGCCATAGGAAATACGCTCCCAGCTCCTGCTGATTTTCCATGGGAACTGGGCCTCCCAGGTATTTTGGCACCTTACTCCCCTGGTGCCTAAATACTTTGGATGATCTGGGCCTGGGGTGTGTAACTCCCCCAGGACCCTGGAAAGTCCCAGCCTGGACCAAGACCAATAACTCACCATCTCATGAAAGCCTCTGAGAAACTGTCACAGAGTCCAGGCTTTCCATCATGAATTGGCCTGTTTATTTGAATGAGTGATTTTGCAGCCAAAGATTCCACTACAATTACCAACCCCGCAAGCCATGCAGTCATCTTATTTCTTTAAATAACTTCCCGATCAATAAAGGCCAGGTTCTGTCACACTTAGCTGTGCTGAGTAGTATTTTACTCTATCGCAGGACTTTTGACCTCCTTGAAGATAATTTAAAATACAACTTAGCTAAGACCTGATCCTACAGTAAGCAACATGCAGGAGCAGGGGACCAACGACAATGCATACCAACAACTTTTTCTGCATAAAAGAAACCAGTCCACAAAACCATCAGCTCCTGAAAAACCTTCACACCCCTCAAATAAAAATACATATGTTCCTATTGAGTTCTGGTCTAAAAACTCCAATTTAAATGACACTCTCAATTTGGATATATTTTTTTTTAAACTGACTAATTTCAAGAAACTGGTTTCTGATCCATCATTCCTTTGCCTTTTAAATAGTGTGTCCTGAATATTATACTTAAATAGCATATAAAGGTTTTTTCCGCTCCCCTGTTGATATTTATGAGGGTCTCTTTGGCCAGAGAGAAACTGGCTATACAGGAGAAACAATTAAAAAGCAAACAAATTGAAAACAATGTATTTATTTTTAGACTCATAGACTTTAAGGCCAGAAGGGACCATCATGATCATCTAGTCCAATTAGTTTTCAATCTTTTTTCAATTGTGGACCCCTAAAAATTTTGAATGGAGGTGCTGACCCCTTTGGAAATCTTAAACATAGCCTGTGGACCCTCAGAGGTCGTGGACCCTCAGAGGTCGTGGACCACAGGTTGAAAACCACTGATCTAGTCTGACCTGCTTCACATCGCAGGCCACAGAACCTCACCCACCAACTCCTGTAATAGACCCCTAATCTGTGGCTGAGTTACTGACGTCCTCACATTGTTATTTAAAGACTTCAAGTTACAGAGAATCCAACATTTACACTAGTTTAAACCAGCAAGTGACCCATTCCCCATGCTACAGAGGAAGGCAAAAAACAACAACAAACAAAACAAAAAAAAACCACCCTGCCAATCTGACCCAGGAAAAAATTCCTTCCCAGCCCCAAATATGGCACTCACTTGCACCCTGAGTATGTCACTGACCTTTTGACTCAGTGGAGTTTGCAAGTAATACGTACAGTATTTTCCGGTACAAAGGTGATTTTTTTCCCCAAGATAACTTAGTCCCTTTAATCCCCATTTCTCATGGTTAAAAGTTTCACAGGCACATCCATGACATTTGAGCACATCTGTGTGTGATGCTGTATATGTAACTGCTCTGTGCATGGTATGGAAAGTTAACACAGTCATATAAACATGTCATAAAAAGGAACCGAAAATATAACCACCTACATTTGCTGCCAATTATGAAAGCAGCAGGGCTGTCATCAGCCCCAATTTGGCGGCGACTCTTTCAGGTTTTGGAAATCAGCCCTGGGCAGTTCCAATCCCAGCAATCGTCCCAGATTCAGACCAGCATTAGGCGGCTGTACAGTAGTGAAACAGCAGCACCTCTCTGGCAGCTTTGACTCCTGTGATCAACTGCCTTACTCCACTCCCTGCCAGGCGCTTCTCAAATGGAGATCCAATCCCTCGCTACCAGTTATTTTCAGTTGTTCTCAGAGTGTCCACTCCCATACAAGTCAATGGGAGTTTTGCCACTGACTTCAACGACAGCACGATCTCAGCAAACACTCCAGTCAAGGCCATTTCTTCTGATAAAGCAAGAGGGCATGAGGCCAAGGCCTAAAGAGAACTGGGTGATACGTACTCCATGTCAGAGAATAAGCAGCAGTCCTGGCGATTAGTGGCAGAAGAGTCTTCCTGGGGTAATCAGCCCTGACCCAAACAGAAAAGAATCTTCTACAGTCCAGGAGGAGGGGAGAGAAACAAGATGGAAAATGGGAAGTGGGGGTTGGAGAGGAGGAAAAAACGGTTACAGAAATCAACTTGCCAAGATATCTGGGAGGCTACAGCTACCAGAGGCTTCTGGGCTCATTCTGGCAAGATTTAGCTTATTTCTCTGCCTTTTTTCTCGTGCCCTTCAGCTTTGTTCTCAGGACACAACAGGCTACATGGAGAAATCACCCAATGCACACAGCACCCTCTGGAGGTAGGGAGCAAGGGAGTGTGAAGTGGCACCAAAATCTCTTAAAAAACTCCTCTGCCAAAGTTTCAAACCTTGGGAAGTGTGACTCTCAGACCCTAAAAGTGAGCCTGCAGTCCTCTACTAGAAACACTTGCGGAGCTGGGAGAACTCATCTAATAAATCATTCAGCTGTATGTTTCCCTTTTAGCCACAGCAAAGTCAAACTCTTCCTTCCCCCCACTGTTAACCATCCTTTGTTTGCTTTATCTCTCCGCTGCTTGGGGTGGCACCGAGCCAACTCTTGTTATTAATTAATCTAGGGGACGCATGCTGCATTCCTGGCCACCCTAACCACTTCCTACTTTGGCTGGGATGGTGGGCTGAAATTCAGTCTGCCAAATCCTTTTAGTTACATTAGGCTCCTTGCAATATCTCAGCCGTATCTTGTGACCACAAGTTGCAAGAAAGAACATTTAGACTCAAACATTAAAAGAAAAAGAAAAAACCTAACCACCCTTCTGACACACAACAATGTACTAACCATCTAATGCAGTTCCCACAGTTGAAGTGAGATTTCCATTGGATTAACTCTGCTCCCACTGAAACCAATAGGAGTTTTGCCACTGACTTCAATGGAAGCACAGTTAGATCAATGGAGAGTGTACTGAAAAATCCCAACTTTAACGCTGAGAGAAAAAAAACGAATCCTTGACAGATGGGGAGATAAAACTAATCAGCGAGCAGAGATGGGAATGCTTCCCCGAATCAGCAGACCCTGAAAACAATGTAATAATAATTTGTGCCTGTAAAGCACCTTCATCTGAGAGCTTCAAAGCATTTTACAAACACCGACTAATTATTAGGTCCACTTTAATAGTAACAGAAATAATGCTCCTTTGCACTTCCATTTCAGGCCTAGCTCTCAAGGCACTTTACAAAGGTTCATGAATTAAGACTCAGCTCCCCTGTAAGAGAACTATCTTACAGATGGAGAAACCAAAGCAGAGAGAAGTCAAACGATTTACCCAACTCCTACAATGAGTTAATGGCAGAGCCATGAATAGAATGCAGAATTCCCGATTCCTTGTCCGCTGCTCTAACCACTGGACGATTTTCTTACAAGAGGATAACCTGAAGCACAGAGATTTGGAGCTTTTAAAACACCATTCTTACATGCTTCACACTAACAAACCATGAACACTGCTCTTCCAGCCAGAGCAGACCAGGAATGGACACTTTACAAAGGTTTTCTATATGGACCTAGACTACCAACACGTTTTTGTAAGACTGTCGTGCCAGGCAGCTGTAAAGGGAAGTCTACAAATGTTCAAATCTTCACACCTCCAGCTGCTGCACAACCACCAATGAAGTTCCACTGGCGATAAAGCAGCCATGTGAACACTAATGTCCATCCAGCACTGATATCATTATGATTGCAATATTATGTATTAATCATATTGAAGTAATTCATAGAAGCTCCAGTTGATACCACATCATCTGACCATGGTCAAGTTGAAAGTATGTTAAGCAGTGTTAGAACTCCTGACTCACATTCACTCTATGATGCTGCCTCCATGCTGAGGATAGGAAAACCTGTGGCAGATTTTTAGGGTTTTAGGATAATAACTAACAGGGCAATAAGCATTTTAGAACAACAAAGGACAACTGTATCCAGAAAATGTTGCAAGTGCCATGCTAGCTAAGTAAGTGAATCACCAGCTATTCATGCCATTTTGGCCACTGTTATCCTCAACATTACTAAGACACTTGTAATTGTCAAAGTGAAAGTATCTGTGCACATTTGCTTCCACTCCCGAGTCACAAAAGTTTCTGCACACTGAGGGAGTGGGAGCTCCTGCCAAGCTCTGTACCTATGAACAGGCTCGGCAGTAAAATCACACACGATAAGAAAGAGCTGTGAGACTCCCAGTCAAATGGCAGTTCAAACAACTAGACTCATTTCTAGGTTGTCTAAATTTTCAAAAGTGACTAGTGATTTGGGTGCCTCAGTTTTTGGGACATCTTAACAGAATCTGATTTTCCAAAGGCATGCGCTCAGCACCTTCAGAAAATCAGGCTCTTTAAGGTGTCTCCAGCTGGGTACCTGAAAGCTGAGATCCCACAGTGCTTAGTTTTGAAAATTTAGGCCTAAAAGCTTTTGAACAACATCAGATACAAAGTAGGCTGTGAGTGAAATAGCTTCTGAATGCTTTCCTATAAACCAGAAAACTAGCAATGAGGCTTCTTAAAAAAGAAAAACCAAACCACTGATTAGATGCAGATATGATTTCATGGATATACTTTTTTTTTTTTTTTTAAAGAGCCCACAATTAACTCTCAAACTGAACTGTTTCCTACTTAGAGAAAAATGCATTCAGTCCCATTCTGATCTCAGACTTCATGTTGACACTGAAGTGGTTTTCACAGGGTTTTCTGTTGTTTTTTGCTGTGGTATGTGGGAGGCAACTAAAAGTCTGATAGAACTGAGACCACGCTGACCATCATGGACTGAGGACGGTAGGATTTGGCGCATGGCTGCAAGCAGCTGACTGGAGAGAAAACTGGGGTTCTGGAGATAGGTATCTGTGGGCTGTGGGCCAATACAACTGAAAATACCACTGATTGTGAAAGCTCTAAGGAAACCATATCGTGGACCCGGAGAACAAGCTCAGGCCGTGGAATGTCAGGTTGGTGGGGCTCCCAGAGGGCGAGGAAGCAGGAGCCCATCCAGTGTTTTTCTCCAACTGGGCTGTGAAATGGCTGAGGATGAATAATTTTGCTTCCTCTCTACAACCCCGTTGCCACAGTCCTGCTCCTGAGTCGGGTGACCCTGTGACACCCCACGTGGCTCTTGAGGAATGTGCAAACCTTGGCTCGAGGAACAATGTTTCGAGTTGAGCAGCATATGGAACTGAGCGCCCAGATTTCGAGGGCTGGCAAGCATTCCTTTATCGCTACCACCTTTCATGGCCCAAAGGATGGTGTGGCATCACCGTCAAACTCAGGGTAAAAGCAACAATCCCTGCTCTGGTACATCTACACCAGGGGTCGGCAGCCTTTCAGAAGTGGTGTGCCGAGTCTTCAGTTATTAACTCTAATTTAAGGTTTCGCGTGCCAGTAATACATTGTAACATTTTTAGAAGGTCTCTTTCTGTAAGTCTATAATATATAACTAAACTATTGTTGTATGTAAAGTAAATAAGGTTTTTAAAATGTTTAAGAAGCTTCATTTAAAATTAAATTAAAATGCAGAGCCCTCCGGACCAGTGGCCAGGACCCAGGCAGTGAGTGTTACTGAAAATCAGCTCGCGTGCCGCCTTTGGCACCCGTGCCATAGGTTGCCTACCCGTGATCTACACTAAGATAAAAGGGGTAGGTCACATTTAATGCCCTAATGTAGCACAGACAAGTTGTAATCTAACACATGTGCGTGGGGCAGACCCAGGTCTGGATGGGATGGCTGAGCTGGGACTTCTTTCTCCCTCCCTTGGATGATTTGGCGCTTTGGGACAAGAAAGGAAGTGAGCGTGCTCAGAAAAGTGTGACGGAAATTACCTTCAGAGTGGGCCCCGCAGCACGGACAGTTCTGTGCCTGTTTCAACTGGAGTGCAAGTTTTATCGTCCCACCCCCCATAAGTTGGGTTCTCTGGGGTCCCCTTTTACTTCCTTCCCAGCACGCTAACGCTCAGTACCCCACACAGGCTCCCTCTGCCCAAGGAGGTCTGGATGCTCTTGCAAGTGACTCCCAGCCCTTGGCCACTTCAACCAGCCTCTCGCCCCATGTCCAACAGCCAGGCTTTTTTCAATACATGATCAATGGCCACACATACATGGGAGCAACACACGACATGATTTGCAACATGAAATTAAGATTCCAGCTTTGTTCCTACTGGGCCAAAGCCCAGTGGGGTCCTGCCTCAGGTAACACTCCCACTGAGGTCTTGAGAAGGCACTGCAGGATTTGGTCTGTGGCTCAACTGATCTGATTTTGTATAACCCAGTCAGGGGTTTTGCTGATTTGCTTTGGGAGGAGAGGGGTATTAGTGGCAGTGTGAACTGGACACCTAATTGTCCTTTGTACCTCTGCAAATGTTTGCGCTCTGTGTATGAAGCCAGCTGAGCATAATACAGAGATATAATTGTATTGTATATGGATTCTACCCCTCTTTTCCTTTGGAGAGAGGCTGACTGGAAACGGAATGAAGTCCGTGTGTTGCAAGGGTGATTCTGGGGAAGTGGGCTCTTTGTGGTTGGTAGCTAACTCTGCCCTGTGGAGCAATGGTGGGGATAAGGCTACAGCGCATCAGTAGCATTTTTAACTATCCAGATCTGGATGGAGAATGTGGGAAAGATTCCTGCTCTTCCCCCGGGTCTGCCAGTATTCTCACTCCCCCGAACACACACACACACCCCCCCATGCACTGCTGCACGTCTACACGCACACAGGTACATTTTTCTGATACCTAGAGTGTTTATATATGTGTAGACATTTCAATAACTATTCCAGCCCTTGCTTACAGTCAGCAGCTCCTCTGCTCCGCCTACCCCCACTGAGGATTACTCATGGCCCAAATACTTGGGCTCTTACTCCCACTTAAGTCCCTGGGTAAACAATGAACTAAGGGCCACAAGATTTCAGCTCTATATCAGTATTTATTTTTGAATATTCATAATCATCTCACTGAAAGTTCCATGTTGGAGACTCCTGCCCCTCTGAACTATCCCTCTCTCTATGAAAGCATCATGAATCGGCCCCTATGAGAGAAAAGATCAGTGGAAAATAAATCTTGTGTCATTTGCATACTCTGCTGGAGCGCTGACTGTGTAGTTTAAGGTGTGTTGAATACTCCTCACTCAACGTTCGGTAGAGAAAATTAATAACCCTAAGGGAGCAGTTGTACTACATGAGGGCACATACTGGATGGTTTCTGCTAATGTGGGTTAAACACAGTTGTGGAACAAACTTAACCATGTTTTACACACCCACTATAATGGGCCCCATAAATGCATTGAAGTCTATCAGATAAACGTAATGGAACAAATTCAGACATGGAATTGGCAGCTGCAACTCTACTCTGTGGTTGCACAGACTTTCATCTGGTGAGACTGGACCGCATGTATTTATTAAATTGTCTAAAAAGCAGGTATAGTCAAGATAATCCATAGCATCTAGCAGAAATCCACTACAGCCCAGCAAGTCAGTAATGCATGGCTTTTATAAATCCCCCAAAGCATTTTCACAATAATCTCCCATTTGACAAAATCCCTAACCATGCATGTACACATGAGAAAGGAGGTGACTCATGCCAACTACCCACCCTTACCCGAGGAATTTGTTTTCAGTTCTAAAAACCACTATTTTTTTTAAAGTGGAAACAAAAGAAAATACCAAAATATACACACACACACACAATCCCCAAATGATTTGAGTGATGGGAGAGAAACCAACTCACGAAAGAAAATTCAAACTCAGTGGATCATATTCTGCTCTGTTACACTCATACAAATCCAGAGTAACTCCATTAATCATGTCTTGTTTTGTGTCTCCAAGGAGCAGGGGGCCTGATTTGATAGACTATGGGCACATTAGTACCTAAGGCATGAAGCGTACAGCGAAGACACATGGACAGCATTAGCTTTGAGTCTCGTGGTTTTCCATGTCACTCATTCAGCATAATTTAACTGTAATCATTTGTGGGTTCGTTTTGGGATTATTGTAGTCAGGAGAAATATGATTGTTCCCAGGAAGGGAAGGGCCTTCAACTGACTGATATATCCTCCTAGCTTTCTTGGACAAACGGACATCTTTGGGGGCGGGTGCAAGACTTTAAAACTAAATAAATCACCTTTTTAGAAAGCATTCAATTTAATCCCAAGAAACAGCAAATCTAAAACGCCCAGCCTGATTAGCATTACTGCTCTTAGCTCTGCCAGTCCTTCACTTAGGCCCACAGAACATTCCTGCAAAGAGGGAAAGTCACTAAAGATTCAGTTATAAACACTGGTAATTAAGACTGCTTGATTGAGTATAACACTAAATGACTTTCTCATTTAAGAAAAAGAGGACAGGAGGGGCGGTAGGAACGTTTGCAAATCAGGGGCAGTCAGATTAACAGAGCGTGTGAATGCTTCATTATGGCTAACGAGTTCAAGACTGTACACACTACGCACAGTTTAGCACCAAGGGACAAATGTTAGACTCTCTCTCTCCTCTCAATGTGAATTCATTACACAAATAAAGAAAGAAACATTTTTGGCAAAGTAGGCTCAATAGCATTTGCTAAAAAGATCACATGGCACCATGATATCTCATTTCACTTCATTGTTAAAGTACCCTGTGAGTATAGCTATCTCACACACACACACACACACACACACACGGGTGTGCGTGCATGCACACATGAGTATACACATAAAGAAATAAGCCCAGAAACAGCAGAAAAAATATTCAATGAAAAAGTGAGGTCTGTTCTATTTTGCTGGAGTACATCAGCAGAGTTGTTGACACAGTTCCATAGCCTGCACATGCTTAATTCCTATTTGCACCAGATTAGTGTTACTCTTTGTCCTAATATTTCCCACTATTTCTGGTGGGGAGAGGAGTGTGTGTGAGTGGTGGGGAAGGATGGGACACTGAAACCTGAATAGAGTATGCCATGCTGCTGGCATTATACAGGCAGTCCAGTTAGTGAACTAGAATCCTTACATTGTTAAAAATAGGAAAGAAACTGCACAATTCACATATTTTATAAAGTTGGGTTAAATCAACATCTGCAAAAAATATCCCCGTTAAACGAAATAGCAGGATTTCATTAAGTAAATTGCAAGTTGGCAAAAATTCTGAAAGAGAAAAAAAAAAAACAACCCCACAGCCAGCCCTGTAATTTAAACCTTATTTTAACTGTGACAACATGACTGCAACAGGCTGCATTTCCAAACGAAAAAATAAAATAAAGTCTAAAAAACCTCCCCATCCTCCTCATCCCCACCTCAGTGGCCCGCAATGTTTGCAGTAATTAGAATGTTGCACAGAGCTTTCCCATGGAGGAAAGGGGAAAAAAACCAAACCCATGGAGCCCTCTTCTACAGTCCCCATTGTCACTGTAACGAAATTGACAAGACCTGCTTGGAGCGGCAAATTCTGGGAGTTTCTACAAGAGGGGCGTCCAAAGATTTGCACAACTGAGGGGCTGCTGATTGGCAACGCACCCTGGGCCTATGAGATGTCCTTGATTTTTATCTGTAAGTCTTTGGAGATGGCAGTTATCATCGTTATCTGTATTACTGTCAAGCCTGAGAGGTCCCAGTAGTACCCACAACGCTATTTGTATCTCTGAACCACACCAATTTGGCTTAGCAAAAAATACAGCTGCCCCTTCTGAGTGGAGCAAACGGGCGCTGTCACCTGTCCCCTCCATTTCTTCTGCTCCACCCATCATGCAGGCCTCACAGCTCTTTGTGTGTACTTCTCCCACTCTGGTCTTCCTGCCTTCCTCCATGGGGGCTTTGGGTACGTCTCCACAGGAAAAAAAACACACCCACCCCGCAGCAGCGAGTCTCAGAGCCCAGGCCAACTGACTTGGGCTCACAGCTAAACATAGCAGAGTAGGTGTTAACACTCCCCCTTGCCGGGTTTCAGAGCCTGGGCCCAAACATCTACATTGCTACTTTTCACCCCGCAGTGCAAGCCTGAGTCAGCTGCTGCGGGTCCCGTTTTGCTGTGTAGACGTAACCTTTAGGTGCACGGAATTACCTCCTGGTCTCACCATGCCAGGCATCCAGCATCTCTTCATTCCAACCCTTCCAAAGAGCCTCTTAATCCCCGAAACCCAGCATTACAAAAACGAAACATCCCACCACTGGGCACACGCCTTCCTCTGGCCTGCCACTTCTCTGCGGTTTCCTGGCTCTGTCTTCTCGCTTGTGAGCTCATGTGGAAGGCCATCTTGCACTATGTGTTGTCCGGCAGTGAGTGACATTCTTAGGGCCACACTGCAACTTTAGCCACAGCCCTGAGCAATGGTCGGTGAACAAGCTGCCCCACTCCGGAGTAGGAGGCACTGAGACACAGAGACCCTTTTACGTCCCAATTCCTCCCCAGCTTGCTCCTTGCTTCAGGGCTGGAATTTGCTGTTTACCTATACCAGCAGCGCATTACGGCACCTGCTACGCCAGTTTCAGCTATGCTGGCCAAGGTGCAGCGGATGGGGTAGGAATAAGGGTACATACACTGCCTGCTTACTCCTAGCCCATCCAGGTGGAATTCTGCGTTTACCTGACAATTTCTTTTCTTCGGGCAGGTCTATAGTTAAAACATACAGTGAAGATGCTACTCCGCTGACAGGAGAGCTTCACTATAACTGCATCGCTCAGGGGTGTGGATCTTTCAAATTACAGACAGTATTACATGTACTTTGAGGAAAAAAACACATCTCCTACTGCAGAGCATCAGAAATTCCCTCTAATGAGACAACCCCAAATCTCTGGATGTCAATTTCCATCTCTATTCTGGAGGATCTGTTTGTCTCCAGTGTAGGCCAGAAATTGTGGATGATCTTACTCAACCTCGCTTGCGCCGTGAAGCCTGCAGGGGCAAAGATGATCTCTCCAAAGGGTAAATGCAGTCCTGGGACACAGCTTGAAATCAGACGGACACACTGCCGAGTCCAAATATTAGTGAGGAATTGGAAATGAAGTCTGCAATTTCCTTCCCAAAAGCTCTGCAGCAGGAAAGGCAAGGGGAGCCACTGGCCACTGGGGAGGCAGAGAGAATGGATGGGAACTTCAGAGGTGTGGCTTCCCCTTCAGCCAACGATTGACAGGGCTGGTTCTGCCCCCAAGCTGCAAGCAGGCTGAAGTACCCATCCTAACCGCTCTGTGGACCTCAGCAAAATGAAGAATTGCACGTTCTTACTTCCCCTAAGTTCTGTTGTGCAACCAGGTAGTCCTCCAAGTCACAATCTAGACTTCAATGGCCAACTAAATCCACCTTTCTAATAATCTAGAATACGACCTTTGATGCAAGACTCTTCTGCACAATGAATGTTAATAAACAAAGTTGCCTCTGAAAGTGACTATTCATTAAATAAAAGGCAAAAATAAATGCAACATTCAGTGAAACAAGAGGGATGTGCAACCTTGGGGATGAAGTGTAGCATTTTGAAATGGAACACCAATTATTTGTTTCCAGTGATTTGCCTTCATTTCCCCCCCGGCATTTAAGACTTCAGTCAGTTATTTTGGATGGCTATTCTCTATGCACGGAGCAGAGAAACTAGCATGCTTATTTCCTTTGTGCTCTAAACATCCGTTTGCCGTGCTAGCGGGAGAAAACTGTGCATCTCAGGAAGCACAAAACAATCAGCAAGCTGTACGGAGCAAAGAGAAAAGAACACACAGACGCAGTTCAACAAAAAGCTGAGCACAAGTTCTGAGACTGCTCACGATCCAGTTGTTGCTTAGGGCTCAGTGAAGTTATGACCTATTGCCATTAAAGTGTGCATCAATTCCGATTCAGCCTTCTCCTTTAATTTAGTTGGACAAAAAGAGAAAGCAGTTCAGTAAAGGACGTCAACAGGAGGTAAATGAAATCAGCGGAATAAAATCTATTTGAAGGGTTGACATGTGTGCGCGCGAGAGGAAAACAGACTTTCAACTAGGCAATACGGTTTTTTCTAATAATGCCAACTAGGAGAAGCAGTACGATATGCACGCCTGAATGAAAGGAAACAGCAACCACCAGGGGTCTGGGCCATTTTTTCTGAAGTAGGCCAAAAAAAGGGCTCAGTCTAGCAGTATTACAGCTTTGTCCAGATTCTCCTCGGAGGGACTATTTCACTATGAGGGTCTGGGTGGTAATTTTGCACACCCTTTATCGGAGTAGTGCTTATCCACATGAGACACCTCTAGTGGGGAGGGATAGCTCAGTGATTTGAGCATTGGCCTGCTAAACCCAGCGTTGTGAGTTCAATCCTTGAGGGGGCCACTCAAGGATCTGGGGCAAAATCAGTACTTGGTCCTGCTAACAAAGGCTGAGGGCTGGACTCAATGACCTTCCAGTTCTATGAGATAGATAGATCCCCATATATTAGTGGAAATGCCAGCAGACTGTTAGAATCAGGCAGCTGATTTCTACTGGTATCTGTAGGATCCAACTGAAATAACACTAGCCCTAATAACCACTAGCACCAACAGATCCATTGCTCTGTTCCAAAACCTAGCTGAGCAACTGAAACCAGCTGACGAATTTCCACTAGAGGTCGCATTTACCTCAGTGGACCTTCCTAGGCAGCAAGGGCTTAGCTGGGCTGAGAACCCCTGCAAGGTGTTGTGTAGCAGCAAGTCCCAGTGACATCTGTGGGAGCTGAAGACACTTCACGGCAGCGCTTAGCACCTTACAAGGCTTAATCACAGTCGGCCACCCCTTTTTATAGCTTCATGCTGGACAAATTCAGAAACTACAAACTCACAAGCTGCACAGTCAGAAGAACGAGAACGCCCACCCTCAGGCCACAGAGCCAGAGTCTGCTCTCAGTGATGCTGGAGTGAATAAATGAAGTGATTCTAGATTTACTCAGAGCAGAAGCTGGTACAGAAAGATGGAGACACATGGAACTCGTGCAAAGAGATGCCACCGTTCTGCTTCCAGGGTGCATCTTCAGAGCGGCAGTTCCCAAACAAATGCAGAAGTTTGAAAGCTGCATTAAGCTGGCTCTCTGATCACTCAGACATCCTGTTTATTCCAACGTCGCTGCATCCCTCTGGAACACATGGGTGGAGAGTAAACTCATTGCTATAAATGATATTTACCAATAGCCAAGAGCTGGTGGTGGGGAGAACATTTTAAAATGCTGAAGTTTAAGGGACTGCAGGGGGATAGAGCTGTGATACAGTGAGTAGAACAGAAGGGGACTGAGGGCCTCGTCCAGCTCCCAGTGAGGTCAAAAGGAGCCTTTTGTTGACTTCAGCGGGAGCTAAACTTCAGAGAACACACAAAGCTTGTGACACGTGTAAACCAAAATATTCACGTTTCTGTCTACCACCACGAGTCTAATCACATGGCACCACCCATCAGCATGTGGTGTACGCTGGCCACATAAATCAAAAAGCTAATTGGACGACTGCAATGCCCATTGCCTGAAATGATTTTGCATTTATAGGGAATATTGTATTGTTACTGCATTCTTTTATGAACACAGAAGGCAAAATGGCTAGTTACAAACTATAAGGTTAGGACACCTACAGCCAGAAGAACTAACATAATCAGCATTCTAAATATATAAGTAATAATTACGTTTTGCACTAATTTAACTTCTTGCATATATGGCTCTGATGGTGCTTTATGACCCTTAATGAATTATGCCTCACAAGATTGCTATGAGACAGCAAGCTACACTCTTCCCCGTGTCAGAGACAAGGAAACTGGGATACCGAGGTCAGACACTTGTCCAAAGTATGGCAGCAAAGTTAGGAACAGAATCAGTCTTATCAGTTCTCATTACCAGTCCTGAACTCTACACATTAAACAAAACTTTTCTCCCTTCCTTAACTCGACTGGAGGAGCTAGGTACTGTGGCATGTAAGGTCAAGAGACTATTCTAATGTCTCTTGGCAGAGAATCTAATCAGCTACACTATCCACCATCAGTTGAGGAGCTAAGGGCAAAGTTGCAGTCATGATTCTGTATTTCCTGGCTTCTGAGGATTCAAGCCAGCCATTAATGATATTTATAGGTTCCTGTGTATGAATTTCCATTTGTTTGTCTATTTAAAAGCAATTAGGTGAAAAAGAAACTCCTGGAGCACAGACAAGTTTTTTTAAAATGCGTATTAATGGTCTGAAGGATCTAAAATGATCAACAGCTCCTTTGGAGACATACCAGAGTTTCCTTAAATGCTTATTGTGTAAATATTTAAGGTACTTCATAAAATTCCTACAATGTACTTAGCAAGCCATAAATCTCTATGTCAGAACCATTGCTGTCTACCAATTAAGCACACGCGTCACAATTTTTAAAAATACAAACACAGACATTTTCAAAAGCTAATTCTGGACCCAACAGACCATAAGGTCTCCTTAAACAGTTACAGTCGATTGTGACAAAGAGCCCTCAGAGAACTCAAGAATGCACGCCATTCCTCCGCTACACTTACACACTGGGTGCTCCTCATGCTAAAATTCAGCAGGAAATAATTACTAACCTGGTCCACCTCTCTCTCCCCCCAAAATGGAGTGTGGATGTGTAATAAACCATTACAGTAAACACAACTCCAGTGGTCACTCAATATTTTTTCCAAATTACCTACAGTAGCCACACAATAGTCTGCATTATGGGTGGAAGACCTGCAATTTTTCAATTTAAAATACACTGCTGGATTTTTTTATTTTTTTTTTTCAGTAAGCGCAAAAATGATGTAAACCTGAAACAAGCCACTTCTATTTGTTTTGCAGTCCTACAGATTCAAGAATGAAATGATTTTCTTTCAAATGCCATGTGGCAGGTTTAAAGCAAAGCCTCATTTGTCATAGTTGAATTCTAAACAGGGGCGGCTCCAGGCACCAGCGCAGCAAGCACATACCTGGGGTGGCAAGCCGTGGGGGGTGGCCTACCAGTCGCTGTGAGGGCGGCAGGCAGGCGGCTTTCAGCAGCGCACCTGCGGGAGGTCCGCCAGTCCTGCAGCTACGGCGGCAATTCGGCGGCGGGAACACCGATGGCGCGGCACCAGTGGACCTCCCGCAGGCACGCCGCCGAATCCGCATGACCAGCAGACCACCCGCAGAACCGCCACCGAAAGCCGCCTGCCTGATTCTAAAACACTTCCCTGCTGCAATATAAGTGTTTATAACAGAAACACTACAGCACTAGTGGATGCTGCTAGAATAAACCATATTCCCAATAGGTGAATACTTGCTTTTGTAAAGTTGTAAAGCAAAAGATGTTGCATCAACTAATACATCTGTAATCGGTAAGCTCTGAAGATTGTGCAGTAACTAAAATTCTTAAATAAAAGCAGATCATTCTAACTAATGGAGCAAACTGCACATTTAGCAGTTTTCCATTAAATGGTTTCTTTACTGAAATTTAGGTTTCTTTGAGGCAAAAAAAAAACCCTCAAGAAACTCAGATGGCGAAATACAAGGTTACTGAAGTTGCAAATTAACGGCATTGTATTGCGTCTGCTGAAGTGCAAAGAAAGTCACTGAAGACTTGGATGGCAGTTAAAGGCTACTCTTTTAAAGATGAAAGTGTGCTATTCAATTAAATGGTTAAACAACACTATCTTTGACTAAATCATTTAAAGGCTTTCACATCCCTTGCATTTCTAGCACTGTTCAATTTTTATTTGAATGTGATGTGAATGGTGCCATTGGAGGCAACTGGCTTTGGAAAAGGTAAGTTGTGTCGAGACATAAAAGTTCAATATGTGCTTGGTACCCAACCCAATTATATGGTGAGCAGCCTGCACTTATTTTCTAACCAGCGTTATTTTTTTTCAGTTTATTCTAAACCACTCCCCAGTAGCTGAATCTGTGATACTGATGTAAGTCCAGAGTAGCTCCACTGACTTCATGTGTGCTGGATTTACACCATTGTAACTGAGAGCAGAGTTTGGTTCTGGGTACTCAACTCTCTCTTTTTTTTTTAAATGAGCAGCCGACTTTAAATGCCATTCTCTGCCATCAGTTATTAAGTAGCTAGCTCTCCGCTGACTTCAACAGGGAGTTTTCAATCAATGGCATGAGACAGCACCACAAACCTAAAATTCACCAGATACTTTTTAAATTGTGACACAAAATTTTATCAAAATGAGAGGGTTCTTTCTAAAGAAACAAGTTGCCATACTTGATCTTGTCTGTAAACATTTTGGTCATCTCACATTTCTCACAGATTGCATTGCATTCAGGGAGTTCTAGTATTAGGTCTTTATACAGGCAACAGAGATGCGATGGGAAGTACTTTCTGGTTTGACATACACACAAAGCGTCCAATGCTGTGAGGTGGCCTTATCATCTAGGACAGTGGTTCTCAAACTTGGGACGTCGCTTGTTCAGGGAAAGCCCCTGGTGGGCCAGGCCGGTTTGTTTACCTGCCACGTCCGCAGGTTCGGCCAATCACAGCTCCCACTGGCCGCGGTTCGCCGCTCCAGGACAATGGGGGCTGCAGGAAGCGGCGCGGATCGAGGGACGTGCTGGAGTCAAAGGTACTGCTCATGTGATTAAATTATAGTATATGCACTTAGTTGAATCAAGGCCTTAGATTATCTTCCCTTATGGAAAAATTTATAGAATTATATTAAAACTGTAATCTCACTATAGGTATTTTTAGCCCACTCTACAGAATTGAAGAGATTATATGCCTGTCACAGAATTCTAGCGGACAATTAAAAGAAGGGTGGGGGAGAAGAGATATAATTCTTTACTAAATTCTGTATTTATTTGGAATAATTTCGATAGAACCCTATGGGTTTCATCCATATCAAATTCTGTAAGACTTTTCCATACAGGTTTGACTTTGTTGTTTATTTAGTATGTTTTAGTATAAAACTCCATTCACTTATTAGCGAGACAAAGTGGGTGAGGTAATATATTTTATTGGACCAACTTCTGTTGGTGAGAGAAACAAGCTTACATGTAAGCTCAAAAGCTTGTATCTCACCAACAGAAGTTGGTCCAATGAAGGATATTACCTCACCCACCTTCTCTCTAATATCCTGGGATCGACACAGCTACAATATTGCATATTCATTTATGGTATTCTTTAGATAATCTCTGTTGAGATTGCTCTACATAGCTAAAATGACAAATATAGATATGTAATATGAAGGTAACACAGTGCTCAGAAGCTACCCTACAATAACAAGCTAGTGTTTGCGTAATGGATCTGGAAAACATTTAGGAAGGGGACAGATTTCTCCTTTTAGCTTCCAAAGGGTTACTATAAAAGGAAGAAATAAAAAGATGATCTTTTTAAACTCCTACTCAGATGATAATTAATGCTATTTGCTGTTTTACATCATGTCCTTGACTTCAAACAAAATGAAGCTAACCCAGCTCTGATTAAAATCCATGAGAATTTTGCCACTGATTTCAATGGGAGCAGACAGAGGCTGATGTGTTAAATTATTTTTGACTTTTAAAAATGGGTTTTCTCCCTCACATGCCACAGGTGATCATCCAAACACCCTTCATTAGCTTGGTTGCCAAAGAGAATAAACCAAGATGGCAAAGTTTCATACCAAACATAAGGCATCAGGTACCACCAAACGTTACCTCAAATATTTCTCCGCCCATTAATTCCATACAAAGCCAAATTTTTAAAGGTCTCTCGTGTTTTAATGTTTTCACTAATTTTACAGGTAACATGCCCTGTGCCTCTATTTTAGTTTGGGCTTAAAACTGTGCTGGAAATGAACTGTGCATACAAATACTATCATTTAAACATCTAGCTATTTGCTAGCACAAGCAAAGATGCAGGTACCTAAATACTAGCATTTGTGCCCTCGCTTAATTGCACCTGCAAAACCGAAGGGTATTTTTACACATTTCACTCAGGTTGTTTTTCAGAGTGTCTGAATACAACACGCACATACCTGGTTTCAAAGCAGGAAAAAGAAACCCCCCCAACTGCTAACATAAATAGGATGGTCTTTTTAAATATAAATACAATTCACAAGCCCCACCCTGGCAAAAATCAGAAGTGCCAGTCCTTAATTAGAAAGCCTACTTATCCAGGCTGTGGCTAGATTATTCAGCATGCTGCGGTAGGGACTAGTTTGCCAGCTATTACTAGTATGAGTCTACCCAAAATGCCATTTACCAGTAATAGCATCAATAACACCAACTCACAATTCAAATACCACAAACGCCATTAAAAAGTGAACAGTTGTACCAGGACGTGCCAGTTTCAAACACGGTGTCAAGCGTGTAAACAATGGGTTGAATTCAGGCAGCCTTGAGGATGTGAATTAACTGACGCTGGCACATGGGAGACCCTAACATTCAGGATCACACGTCTCACCTTAGAATCACTTTTTAAAAATAGGAGCTGCTATTAAGTTGTTTTGCAGCTTGAAGAATCCACGTTTGAATTGCCAAGAACAGACTGTTAGCCTGTTGGTTAAAGAGATTCTTCTAAAATTATCAGCAAAGAGTCCTGTGGCACCTTATAGACTAACAGACGTATTGGAGCATGAGCTTTCGTGGGGAATACCCATTTCGTCGGATGCAGCACAAAAGCTCATGCTCCAATACGTCTGTTAGTCTATAAGGTGCCACAGGACTCGTTGCTGCTTTTACAGATCCAGACTAACACGGCTACCCCTCTGATACTTCTAAAATGATGAAGTTTTTCTGCACCCACAGAACTTGCTGAAGATTTTCTCTTAGGTGCACAATACACTTGCACACAAAACCCTGCTTCATTCGGTCCTGGGTTCATGACTAGCCTTGTAGTGTTGCATCTACCAGAACAGTCTTGCCGGCCCCACTGAATATTCACACTGCTCTTCCCCTTCTCTTTGTTAAGCAGGTTCACTGTCTCCACCTTCTCCTTTGCTGAAGGAAATTAAGCTTTGCAGAGGACCTCTTGAGTTAGTCAAGAGAATCACTGGCTGCACAATGAAATCCTGAAGGCAAAAGGCAGCAGCACAACTTACGAGAGGAGAATGAAACCCAGTCTTCCTTCATCCACATGAGTTGGCTTCATACCTTTGGTTGTGTGGCTGTCTGCTTTGTGGCCTATCACAACATCAGAGAGAGAGAGTGTGTGTGTGTGTGTGTGTGTGTGTGCGCACACACCGACAGAATACTTCTTACCATTCCAATAACTTGAAGATGAAGCTTTTTTTCCTGCTTCCATTCCCCACATTCTCCTTGTGCACAGAAAACCCCTTGGCCCTCACCCACAGATCTGACTGAACTGTTAAGACTGCAATGTAACTGGAGGTGGCCGTCTGTGGCAAAGGGAGCGCTCTTCTTGAAAGCTGAGCAGAAGATTGTGTCCTGGAAATACACTCTTCAGCATGGGACACACAATCCCATTCTGAGTTATATATATGTCAGCTCTGTTCCCAGCCCATAACGTTCATATTAGAACCGCCATTCATTCCTGAACTCTTTAAAGTTCACAGCCAATTCGATTTTCCACTCATTTTCACAGTGGTGTACAGCACAGAGACTTGTTATAAGAAATCGGCAAACAGTAATTTGAGCTAAACTGTGCAAAGGGGGCGGGGGGAACCAATTAGAGCTGTGCAAAACTTCCCTAATGAGACCCCAGACTAAGCCAAACTCACCTGGTTTCAGGTTTCCTGACAACTCCAGAAACATAAATATGTTTGTAATTCTTTGGGTGAATCTGGGCCAAGTTTCTAGCAGGCCAGAGCCTGGGATTGAAATAAGGGGAAAAACACAGCAGTTTTAACCAAAAACCAGGAAAAAAAATACTTGGCAGTTTTGGACAAGTTTTGTTTTATCGCAAAACTCAGGGCTCAGACTCCCATGATTTTAAAGGTGCTGAGATTTGTAGAGCTCTGCACCAACCCAGTCCCTGGACTAATCTTAGACATTTCCACAGGCATATTTTCTTGTCAGTCAAGGTTTGTCATTTTGAAAATGAAAAGGCATAAAAGAGCCTTCTTATGAATGCATGGCTGAAAAACCCTATGATATATGGAGATGATTTCCAGCTTACTTCATTACCTTGCAGCAAAGCACACCTTGTGTTCACAGAGACTTCAACACAGTCACACTAAAAGACTATTCACACACACACAGCTTCAGAGGTCTTTGCTCCTGCTGCGAAGTCGGGTTTGAAAAGCAGGATGCTTGGCGGAGGCCTCTCTTCCCTCAAATAAACAATCCACAACTTTATTCAAAACAGAGAGGCACCACTGTGGAAGTACTCGAGTCGCATTATTTCCAAACCCTGATTCCTGATTTATTCACCTCCCCACGGGAACTCCATTGGGCTAGAGAGCCTCTTGGAAACTGAACACCGGCCAGAGCAGCCAAACAACAGTAGTCTATGAGAGGGAGGCTGAAAGGATAATGAAATAGACCCTCACATATGAACACTCTACCTTTTCCCCAGTGGAGCAATTCATTCATTATCCCATACACAGACGGCCACTGGATGAGACTAGCATTCCACAGGCTCGGAAACTCAGATTTTTCCCTGCATCTGACTCGGTGAGTTTTACCCCGTCAGAAGAAAGGCACTAAAGGGGAAACTGTGGATACAGGGTCCCCAGGCGCTACAGTAATACAAACAGGCAAATAATAATAAGTAGAAGTGGCTCAGGGCTGCTAACCCCTTTAGGTGACTGGTTCAAATCCATCCTGTGACAGTAGTTGGTCAACTGAGCAGTGTCTGCTCACACAGTGGTCTCAGCCCAGCTGCACACATCACAACAATGACCACTAAAACCAATCAGGAGGGCCAGGGACTGACCGACGATGGAGGACACACTGCCAAGTCAAAGTTGATGCAGCTTGATGGGGCACTGTGGGGAAAGCTACCTGGCCGCTGGTGATGTGGCATGTGTTGTAGAGCGTATCGGCCTGTTCGCATGACAATCAGCGCTGCATTCACAGATAAATTGGAAAAAAGTAAACCCACCAAAAGAAGGCTCCTGGCTATTACTGCTAACATGAGGAAAAGGGTATAAAACAAAGGTTCTCTCCATAGCCATGGAATCTATGAGACAAATTCAGCTCCCAGGTAAGTGGACAAAACTCCTCTAAGGTCACACTGGGGCTGAAAATGACACCTTGTCCTTTGCGGAGTCAGCCCGGCACCACATGCAACAGGTATACTGTTTGTTAGACTCTCGGCCATACTCAGAGCCCTGTAAATCCCACCCGCGGCTCGGGCTGGAGCCGGAATTTAAAGGGCTCAGAGCTCCCCGCCACGGCAGGGATCTCAGAGCCCTTTAAATCCCGCCCGTGGCTCAGTGGCCGGGCTGGGGCCAGGATTTAAAGGACTCGGGGCTCCGTGGTGGCCGAGCCCTGGGCCCTTTAATTTGCCCCTCAGCCCCAGAGGCTCCCAGCCACCTCTGCAGCTGGGAGCCCCCGGTTGATTTAAAGGCCCTGGGGCTCCCAGCCACAGCCAATGCCCCAAGGCCTTTAAATGTCGAGAGGCCCCGCCTCTTCTGGTTGAGGCCACGCCCCCCGCAGGACTCTGGCAGCACCGGTACGTCCTGTAAGTTACTTTCACCCCTGCTCTCACTCCTAGGGTAGGCATCTCCATTGCCCCAGAGGAATGTATGTGTCATGGAAGGCTGTGATCACAAAGGGTAAAGCGGTTCCCTTGGGTAATTTAGACGGACGCCAGGGAGGGATTTGAAGCGAGAACCAAAAGCCCGATGACCGGTTATTATTTCATCAGCCTTTTTGTTTTACCAAATCAAAAGAAATCACTGAAGGGGAATGGTGGATATAGGAAGTGGCTCAGTCACTGGTTCCAATCCATCCCGAACTGGCAGTTGGCGAAGCGAATGGAGCACTAGGATGATGAGCTCTAAGTCTGTCTTGCTGAGGAAACTGATTGCTGCGCCCTGAACCACGTGTAGTTTTTTAAAGATCAGTGCATTCGTTACCATCATCACTGCCCCAGGAATCGATCCTAAAACACTTAGCAGAAATTATAACTTTCCAGTAGGATTTTCCAGACCATCCAACTGAATTAAACAGAAAATTACATCTCTACTACAGACTTCAATATCAGAAAGCCTAGAGAAATACATTCTTTGATTAATTCTATAGCTCCTTAGTACACTGTCTATAGAAACCTATTGGTTTAATCCCTACTCAATTCTACGGGGCTTTCCTACATGGGGAGAAGGAGCTGGAAACTCTACAGTATTCTGGACACTTCCCATCCTAATCTGTTGTGAATCATACTGCTGTGCACTACTAAGCAACGGCTTGATTTCACCCTGGAGGTGGTCACATTTCAGCAGCGGGTGGAGTGATCGCTGCAGAGATATGATCTATACAGCAGATCCAGCAGAATATATCATCTGTAATATAAACATAATTCCCTGTATATGTTTGGGCTACATTTCAAGTTCAAAACTTTTCTAGTGCAAGCACCTCCAGCCAGTCTGATGCACTAAGGGCCCGATTTTCAAATATACCGAGGCCCCTAGAGATGCAGATCGGTGTGTAGTGGGATTCTCGGGAGCACCTAACTAGGACACAGAAATTCCCTTGAGGTGCCAGCATGCCAAACTTCTTTGGAAGGTTCTCCATAAATCTGAAGCAACACATGTTTACATGGACCAACGGTAAAAGGGGAAACCCCCTGAGAATATTGTATGTTTCAAAAGCAACAGACCCAGCAGCAAAGCGTTTTGAAGGCTATGAGAGCTTAAAGAATGCCAGACAGGCACCAAGAAACAAGCAATGAACATGCACTGGCGTTGCTGTAAGCCAATTTCAACCTTGCCAGGCCTCTGCACACAGCTTGCTCCTGCCTTCAAGGGAAAATTCATTTTCATAGTCAGCTGTTTCCAATTGGGTACTTTTCACAGCCTGCCCTAACTACCTGGGGGTGGGAGGTTGGAGAGTGTAAGGATTTCAATAATATTGTGTATAAATCTCAATGAGAGTGGAAAAGGGGGAAGGGCAGGAAAACAAGATTTTTATATACCAGGGTACTATGGAAGTTCAAACTGCAGCTGATCTAGGATTATCTTTTAGCTCTCAAAAAATGTTCTTGTGTTATTTAGTTTGTCCTCATTTAAACTGGGATCGCTTGTGTAATACAAATAAATCTCTCAAACGCAGTCTATTCATTTGGATCAGCTGGGTAACACAATCCAAATATAATTTGCCACAAATGAAGCATTTACATTCAACATGGACAACAAACATACATTTTTTTAAATAATGCCTACGGTCGTTCTGTATTCTGCTAATAAAGCAATTCCTACTAGCATCACAAGGCAGTTCTATTAGTATCTTTTTATCCTGGGTTTAAAAAGCAGTAATTAAAATTTGCACTGCACTGAAACTCTGCATACACGTATCAGCCTGGTATAAAACTGCTTCCTGTCACTTAATATTTTAATGTAATACAACCTGTTCAGATATTGATCCAATATACATGTGCAAAATATGTTATGTTTGCCAGTTTCTGACATTTTTGCATTCAAAACTAGATTACTTTTGGAAAAAGAAATTTTTAAGAGCCGAGCCTTTCAGTATTTTTGTATTAAATGGCCATCTACTGGTGAACCATGATTGGTTCAAATCCAGCTCAGGTAGGTAGCTTCTGTAGCCATCAGAAAGCTGCTGACTGAGTGAACTAAACCAGTGGTCTCAGTTCAGTTATTAGTGGCCAGTTGTCCACGAATCTCAGAATCCCCCAGCCTGTTCCTTTGGCTGACAGTCACAACGATCAGCCCAAGGACTATGATCATGGAGACCGAAGTGTTCTTTAATCCTTCCAGTGCCACTGCCTGTACGCTCCTGTTCTGTGAAGAAAGAGAAAACTTCTGTCTCCTATGACTGACCTTTGCCTAGCCCTGAAATTCACGCTTGAAAAAAAGAAACAGAAATCAGTTTAACAGAGATCTCAATGTTTGACAACTACTGTATCTTTTATTCCTAAAGGAATTTGACATGTACCATAAGCTCTTTCTTACAAGGAGGGACGCAGTTGGCCATGGCAGTAATTATTTTTTTGCAGTTGTCTCATTTTTTAAAATTGTTTTACATGACTGCTTGGGAATTTTTTCAATGTGTTTGGCAACCAATTTACAATGAGCTCCTGCAGCCGCTCTGCATACAGAGCCTACATGGATGTTGTCAATGCGTTTAGTTTCTGCATGATTTGGCCTATGTTCCTCTTTTTAGGGATCTCAGAAATACAGGTCTGTTTACTGCGAGTTCTGCAATGCTGAGGCCTACCGGTGGATGGCAAAGGAGGAGGTAGACATGGCGTTTAAGCCAGGCCTCTGACTTTTCTAACCCTAGCCAACTCATTCTACCTCTCAGTTCCTCATCTGTACATGGGACAATAATACTGTATTGCTTTCCCCATCTTCTGATTGTTTACTGAGATTGTAAATGTCTCAGGGCAGGGATCGTCTCCTACTACGTGTTTGTACAGGACCTAGCTTAATCTCGTTGGAGCCTCAAGCAACTGTTCTTCTTCAACGCTTAGCCAAAGAGTCAGCCATGGAGATCATTCGCTATTTGGTCCATTCCTGTGCGACCGCAAAGGATTAACAGGACAAGAGCCCAATGTGGAACATACTTGATGCACCCATGTAATCGGGGTCTGCCTGTGGGCCGCCTCCACCCCTCGGTCGGTGGAATTTTATCCCAGATGTTGCAAGCCTCCCGGAGAACGGCATTCCCCGGAATGTCTTGCAGCATTCTGGCAACGTGTCTGAAAAGCAAAAGACGCCGTCTGCAGACAATGGCCCCAGTAGTCTATAAGCAACCACTGAAATACCAATAATTATTAATATTAATCCACATCTGATGGTGTATTTTTAGAAGAGTGTTGGAACAGTATTTGAGTGTGTTGTATTCTGTGGGTGTTTTTGCTAATATGCTAAACAAGGAGAGTGCAAAAACTACAGCATAAGCAATTCCCGGCAGCAAATACGCCAAACACAGCCACAAGGCAACAAATAGGGAAAATTCTTTTTATTCCTTCCAAAAGAGCAATATATTAAGGAGGTGGGGCAGGACAGTAGTAATGGAGGAAAATACCTTCCTTTGGTTTGGCGTTAAATCAGTCACTCAGTTTGAAATAGACTGTTTCTCTGTAGACAGACAGACAGACAAACAACATGGATTCCTTTAATTTCCTATGTACTCGGACAAGAGTTGATGGATTTTTATGAATGAAAGATATACCCTTCCACGTCACAACACCGGTCCATCATGGCAACACCCTGATGACAATGTATGATGCTCCACCCTGATACTGAAAACATGCAAAAGTCAATGGACACTATGCTGTCCCAGAAGACACTATCTTCCAGTTCCCTTTACGCTATCTGCTTATGCCTTGAAACAGGAGCTTTGATTTCCTGTGCCCTAGCACGTATGTTTAACTAAAAATGTTATTACTGCTCACAAACTAATCCAGCTCTTGTAAAACCCAGCCACAATGTTCTGACTGAATGGCCACCTACAGCAAAGAATTCCGCAAGACGGGTACATGTTGTTTGAAGAAGTCGTTCCTTTTGTTATAGGCTGGAGAGTGACCATTCACTTCATGCAGTGATCTCATGAAATAATGAAATTGTTTCACGTCTAGTCCACTGCACAGGACAGTTTGGGCAGAGGTTTTTTGGGATTGGTGCCAAAATTTGAGGAGCTGTAGCTTTGGCCCACATTTTCCGTGCTCTCCAGCATCGAAGTTTCATTGATAAAAGTTTCTCCTCTCAGACCTGTGCAAATCAGGAGTGAAGCCATGAAGTGCGGGAAGGATCAGGCACAAAGTCTCATTGTAGCAAAGTCTAAAGTCTCATTTAGAATGGGGCGAAATGGTGTCCTGATGCAAGAGGGTTCAGTGTAAGAGTGTAGATTCTGTTCTGATTTACAATGCTTGCACCGCCATTGAAATCAATGGTGTTGCAAGGCGAAATGTAGCCCTATAGGAGGTGCATCCATTTACACCAAGGTTCAATTAGGGTTTCAGATTCTCAGACAAGTGACTAGAAGCCAGTCACCCCATCTTAAGTCAATGTAGTTCCATTTCAAGGGAGCAGTGGTTGTGGTTTGGGGGAAGAGAGTATCAACGTGCAACAAAACAAAAAGTAAGCACCCAACAAACCCCAATATTAAACGGTTCCTACTTGATCTTGTCCACTCAGATGGCAAACATTCCATTGGCCAAATTTCCAAACAACCTCCAATTTTTGCACTTCCAGTTTCACACACCACCTTACTACGGATAAAAAACAGACCGACTATGCATCCCTGTCATACGTGCAACATATGTGAGCAAATGTATGTGCGTGCATGTGCATATATGTGCATGCACACACACAAATATATTTACTTTGCAGATTCTGGCCGCAATTTTCCAAGTGCCTAAAGAATCTAGATGTTCAATTTCTATTAAGAACAAGAACTGGGCATCCAAATCCGTAGGTGGCTTTGAAAAGCCTCATTTTTCTTTCCTGAAGATTTGAACTCAGCCAGTCACTGAGGCTTCCACCAAAAGCAACAAGCCTCATGGGCAGCGTATCTCAGGGTCTAAAATACGAAGTGTGAGTGAGCCTTTGAAGCAAACCCCTTCAAAGAAGGACACATACCAAAAGTCGCTGAGGTTTTCTGCACAAACAAATTCAGTATGGCAAGAGCAAAACTAATTTGCAAAGATCTTTAATGTTAAAAGTTTCAAATGACTGACCCTTTCAAGCACAGCTGAATTCAATTCCAGCTCGAAAGATTCATATCGCTGGTTCTGAGTGGAAAACACTAAGGGTATTTTAAGAATATATGGCCATAATTACCTGAAAACTTTAAAAAGCCACTAACTTTTTTTGTTTCATAAAGCAAAGGAGCTGCACAGAGTGTTTCCATTCTAATACCAGCTCTGTGTTTGTACATACTTGTGGTGACATTTCCCTTTCATTAAAATAGCTCAATGGGGGCGGGGGGGAACACGGACAACAACTCTCCATGCATATAGGATCTTTACCTTACTTTGTACTTGCAAAAGAATTTCCTTGATCTCCTTCAGAGTAGAAATTTCCATAGATCTCAGGGTTACACTGCATGCAATTAACTTAGGAAAGTGTCCTGCAATATGGCAAAAACTGGTTCCATCTTTCACTTGTTTCTTTCTGACCGGGAGATGGGCATAAATCTTTCCAGAATGGGCATAAATGAATTTAGCTAAGAGAATACAGATGTGACATTTTATTCACTGGGTAAACATGCAGGGTTGGAAATTTCCCAGGAAAAACTAGTTTAATACCCAGTTTAAACCGGGAAACTGGGAACAATAATTGGATCAGTGTCCAGCAAGTTCAGCAAGCCCAGAACAAATCTTTTCATACTTTGGATGCATCCATTCAAAACTGAGGGACAGGCTTGGTCTACGTGCTAGGCCACAGTTGGTCTTCTGCTGCAGAATGCCACATGGCTAAATGCACCTGGACTGAGTCTGCAACTCTGCTTGCTTCTGACTGCTTAATGCTTCAAGTTTACAGCTCTGCATTATTGGCGTTTTCATGGAACTGAACGTGCTTGACTTTTGTTTATTACAATATTGAAAACTGAAATAGGAGTCATGACATGCGTAACTTCCTTGAAAAAATACCAAACCAAAAACGTATACAGACATTCCAATGTTGAATAGTCTAATTACATATATTAGTATCAGCCCCACTTGCAATTTTACTTTAAATAAACAAACAAACAAACTGGGCCTCACTAGTTCTTCCCAGGGCGGTAAAAACCACCTCTGGTAAATAGCATGCCATCCCTGTGAAAACGCCTCCTAAGCACTTGAAAGAGCTGCTCTGCCTCCATGCCAAACAGTTGTGGACTAGGCCTGCAGGTGCCTGGAGGCAGGGAGGAGATGGAGGAGAAAGAGGGATGGGGAGGAGACCGCTTAATACTGTGCAGCTGGCTACAAACAACAAACAGTTGCTTTAAACAGTTGGCAAAAAAAAAACCTTAAACCACCACTTTAGGTTGACGTATTTATTCTTGCCAGTGACACATCAACCTGTTTGGTTAATAACAGCAGAAAACAGAAACTTCGCCTTTCGTTTCACTTGGCAGGCCACAAAAGTTTGGACTCCAGTTTTTAAAAAGGAGAAAGTTGATGATACTTTCGCCAGGGTCCCCCACACTGTACGTTGTAAGCCGCGACGCTGACTGTATTTAGAGACAGGCCAAAAAAATCAAACACAAAAAAATGCTTTTCCTCCAAACTCCTGCACCCTTCGTCTGAACCATCTCTGGTTTCGGTGCTGCACCCCCACCTCCTCTGCCTACCTCAAGTGCTGTTAAGTCCTAATGGGAACATTATGGGCCACATTCTGATACCCCTACACACAATGGGTGATATCCTGGCTCCCATCCCAGGGCAAAACTCCCATGGCCTTCAGCTGGGCCAGGATTTCACCCACAGCTTGCTCCACATCGGGTTTGACAGCACTACTCAAGGAGTCAGGTATTACTTTGGTGTGAATAAGGGTGGAACAATCTAGCCCTTACTTAGTTTCAGTGGGACTGATTGTGGAGTAAGATGGAGGAAGGAATTCAGAATCTGGCCCTTAAGAAATTACTTGTCTTTTAGAACTTATCGCCATGAGAAAGTTGCACCAGTATCAGTGCAGTTAAACCGGTGCAAGAGTTTGAGTGGAGACTCTGATTTCTGTATAAGAGCAGCTTATTTCAGTTTAGCTTAAGTTGATTAGGAACAGGTCTAATTAAACTGATATGTGTATCACAACACACGAATGTTAAAGGCTAATAATGCAGACTTAGGTGTGTGGACAATATGTTCAATATTATGGCACCAAATAGAGAAGTCCAAGAAGTAGAAAACTATATTCCTAACAAGTGATATTAGCTACATCGTCCCCAGAAGTAGCCTATATATTCATGAATGTTACTTTTGTGTGGTATCTTAAAAATAGCAGTTGTTAGTAAATATGTAGCACACTCCATCCACAAAGTTCCTAGCTCTGTGCTCTGATCCTTTCTCTGTAAATTCAGAAAGGGGGAAATTTTCCCTACCTATTAATTTTCTTTCTTCGAGATCTACCACTCCAGCCTGGACTCAGGTTTCTGAACCAGTACAGAAGACTGAAGAGACAACCTCCTTATAGGCAAGAGTCAAGTGTTTGGGCCAGATCCTCAGGTGGTGGAAATCAAGGTAGCTCCACTGACTTCAACAGCTGAGGATCTGACCTATTTTCTATTTTATGCATATGGGTGATTCCCTACACGAATATCATTAAAGGCTGGCTGAGTTGTACATGGTGGACATCCAATATACGGAAGAGGTGATTTAGTCAAACACAGCTTATTGGTCTCATTACCAGGAGTAAGTGGGTGACATTCCATGGCTTGCCTTTTGCAGGAAGTCAGGCTATTCAATGGTTCCTTCTGGACCGAAATTCTATGAATGTAGGGAAAAAACCTAATGTGTAGCTCGTTACATGTGTAACACGTAGTGTGAACGGCAGCTGTGAGGGTAAATGGGAGCGCAGTTTTAATGCTCAGAGATCACAACTATAAATGATGCTTACGGATTCAGGGGCCTGATTCTGCCCTTGTGTACGCACATACTGCTCCTGTTGGCCTGGCTGGAAGCTGTGTAGGTGTTCTCAAAGGCAGCGTTTGGCCCTAGTGAATAGGGATAACTTGTCATTCATTCAGAAGTGACTAAAAACAGAGCATGGGGAGTTTACAATCCCAGCAGTCAATGTTTGCTTCCTCTGCGCCATGTGCACTGTTGAGGAGCAGCCAGGGATGTTCACAGATTACTGAGCCTCTTGGCTGGAAAGGATGACTCAACCAAGTCATGCTCCGAACTAGACAAACTCACATTTTCCCGGCGTATCGCCTCACAAACAGACCGTTGTCTGAATCCAGTGCTCTGACAAGAATGGGGAACAAGTGGTCAGTTGTCGAGGGTCACGCTTTGCAACAGTCACGGAAAGGAAGGAAGGAAGGCGAAGTGCTGCGGATTGGCACGTATGTCAACCTGGCACCTGTGAGGGCCAGAACCTCAGCTGGTGTAAATCAACATATCCCCGCTGAATGGAGCTGGTCCAGTTTACATCAGCTGAGGATCTGGCTCCAACGTTCAGAAATACATGTCCCCACACTGCTTTCTGTGCAACCTGGAGTGAGCCCCTTCTCTTCAATCAAGGAATGTTTGCGGTTTGTTTGTTTTTAATAGGCAATTATTTGAAGCAAGCGGTGTTAAAAAACAAAGAAAATGGTCAACTTTTTTTTTTTTTTTAAACAAAGCCGTTAGCATTCTTTGGCTTTTCCTATGGGAAAAAATCTCAAACTAGGCCCTAATAAATGGAAAGATCTGAAAAAAGAGTTGGCCTGCTGGAGCATTTTCCCTCCCCCAATGGGCTATGTAGATAAATCTGACACACTCACTGCTAGAGCGCTACACGTCTGCTGAAGAACCGGTTCCCAAGCCCAGGTATTTCAGATGAGGTTCTTCTCGGACATTATACAGCTTTTTAAAGGAGGTTTGCTCTTTTTGAAATCCCACTGGGTAACAGTAAGCAGGTGACCAAAATTAGACAGGTGCTACTGACCTCCCAAGTGAGCGACAGTCCCTGTGAGAGGGAATTCATCGGAGGACATCACAATGCAGGAGAGAATGACGCTCCAGGAGTGCAGTGGAAAGGTGGCGTCTGCTATATACTATCAGGAGGTGTCTAGCAGCAGGAGAAAGGCTCGTGCCTACTCTTCCTCCCCAAAGGGGAGGGGCAGTGGAGTGGGGAGGGCAGAAACCCTCCCAAATAAACGAAGCCGAGACTGTGAGGTTCCAAGTCTACAGCCACCCCAGCTGAGACGCAGGGGCCCACTGCGATGGAAACCATGGGCCGCGGGGGCACGGGTGAAACGGCAGCTGGGAGGGGAAACGGGAGCTGCTGAGTTCAGGATCGGTGGCAGGAACAGTGAGGCAGAGAGCAGACTGTACCGGGAGAGGAGGGAGCGGGGCTGAGATGTGTTGAGAGGGGAAATGGTAGGAACAGAGCTAGGGAAAGGGAGAAGGTTCCTTGCGGAGCTGGATCAAGGCTGGGAGACCTCCAACCAATCAACTACACAGCTCAGCTTCTGTGGCTTCCCAAAACTAGAGCATGCTGATGTTGCCTCCCTCCAGCTGCAACACAAACTAAGAAAAAAGAACCAGGCAACTCACGACAAGAACACGATGATCCTCATTCCACCCTACCTTCTCCTCAGGAAGGGCCATGCAAATTAGGGACAGAGTGTCTGCCTTCAACTCTCTCTTTTTAGTATGCAGCTTTGCAGAAGACATACACAGATCCCAGTGACTTCAAAGTCATGCACACACTTCCACGTCATCCATTTGGGGAAGGGGTCCAATAGGGGCAGGGGAGGGGCGGAGTTGGGGAAAGGACTTTGGGGAAGGGGTTGGAATGGGGGTGGGGCGGGGGGAGAGTGGAGTCGGGGCGCGGAAAGGGTGGAGTCAGGGCGGGGCCAGGGGCGGGAGCACCAAAGTTGGCGCCTATGAGCAGAACCACACTGGTCCTGCAGCCCAGTGGCCATCTGCCAGGAAGGGCACGTGGAGACAGGATTTCCCCCTTCACAGAAAATGGATATTCTGTGGTCTGCTGATCCAATGACTTCAACTGGGTGTCTCCAATTCACACCAGCGGAGAATTTGACTATCTGGTTTTCTACAGCACTTTTCATACATACTGTTCATTACAAACCAAGGAGTTTAACGATGCTGGTACAGCAATGGCATAGGTCAGCACGGCAGCTCATCTGTGCTCAGCAATTCTTACACCCAGCTTTAGACACGAGAAAGAGCAGATTTTATTACACAAGGGAACATAAGCCTGGAAACCAAGGTTGCTCCTCAGTCTCAACAAGCAGCTTGGAATGTTTGTTCACCTCCATTCAGACAGTGACTCAATAGCTCACTGAAGGCTGGCACCTCTGATGGACTGCCACCCTTTGGTGCTGCGCTGCAGAGCCAGGCACGGCATGACCCAACACCCTGATCTCGGGCTCCAAGGCAGAGTTTTCTGGGCCAGGGAGAACGCTGTTGCCAATAGATCCACGCACACACAGACTGTTGTGTGCTAAAAGCAAAATGCTTCCCAAACTGACTTCAAATGTTTTTAAAAAGACGTGATAAAGTTCAGCAGAGGGGTTGGCTTTTGGGGGTTATTTTAAACTGCATCTACTTCCAGGTCTGATGCTGTCAATTGAACTCCCTTCCTGACTAACTAAACTGACATTCAGATTCCCATCAAGGGCAATAAACCAAGCCAATATCTCAAGGAAGGGGCTAGCGGAACAGCCTGTTAACATGCTCCAGGGTTTTATCGCTGGACATGGTCTAATCCCTGTTCCAAACCAAGGAGCTGTAGAGGCCATTACAATTCGGCATTTAGTAATTTCAGAGGAGGTCGGCCAAGACAGGCATTTCCATGCAAAATATTTTTATACTTACAAGAAAACCAAACAGCAGTTTTCATCAGACTTAGTGCTGATGGCTTATTGCACAACTCTTCTTACCGCAGCAGGTCACTCCAGCCCCCCTTTCTGCTTGAGGGCTGTGCAGGTACTTAACCAAAGCAACGCTTTCTTCAGATTAACCCTGGTAGCTCTTTCTGAGGGAAGCGCCTGAGGCAGGAATGTGCGGGACAGGAAACGCAGCCCGCTGCTGGGAGAGGGCGCTAGAGAACGCTGGCGTTTTACATACATTCCCTACTTGTGGCTTCCATCATTCTGCAATTCTTTGCCTCTAGGGGGCAAGATATTTCTGAGGATATTTGCATAGTGGATCACTTTTCTGGCCAAAGGTGAACAGTGGGGAATAATAAACACTGCCTCGATATTAAAGGATAGGAACAAACTTCTCTGGACCGGTGCCCTGTGGACGGAGGCCATGCGTAATGGAGGCCAGAAAGCACATCATCATATGGCTGAGGATCCCAGCAAACGGACCCAGCGTACGGCTATGTCCACACTGCAGTTACCCCACAGGAGCGGCACTGGGAACGGGCGGTGGAGGCACTGCCTCAGTATGAGCTCCCAGGACGCACTATGCCTCAAACGCAGTGCCCCTGGGAGAGCAGTCGCTGCTATCCCCAGCCTGCAGTCCCCTCCTGGAGCCAGCCCCTCCCATAGCCCCCATGTGGAGGTGGAACGGGGCTCTCCTCATCCCCTCTGGAATGCCTAGCCCCACTGCAGGCACAAGCCTCGAGCAGACCCTGCACAGAGGACTAGGATTCCCTGCTTTCTCTTCCCCCTGACTTGCACACCAACCAGGGCAGGGCATAATCGAGCAGGGAGGTGGGGAGACAAACAGCAATGCGCATGTCTGCAGTCCCCTCCAACCCAGAGCCAAGCCTACTCTGCCAGTAAATTTAGCCTGTGGTCCCAGGGAAGCTAGGCAGTTTGAAGTCTTAGGCAGCACAGCCAGAAATGGTAAGGCCTGTACTTGTCAGCCGCTGAATCGCACAGTAAAATCCACACAAATATCCAGTGTTCCAGAGAAGAAGGTTTAACCATCAGGATCTCTGCAGAACGGCGGATGTTTTCCTGGAGTCACTTTTTTTTTTTCTTTCCAGTTTGTCTTAGGAGGAGGAGGGGGGTTTTGTTGTTTTTTCCCCTTACTAAAACACATCTCACACCGCACACCCCTTTTAGACTTGAGCATCCTCCAAAGGTGAAATGCTGAGTTAGCTATTGGCTTCCAGGAAAGGAGGTGCCTTTGATGAATACCAATTCTACAGGCTTCAGTCGTTTCAGTGTGCGCCACGCTTTTAATAAGTTATTTCCGTGGAAAACCTTAGTAACTCAGTTATAAATCAAGCCTATAAACACTTCTCATCAAAGCACCAAAACAAAATATCTATTACTGTAACTCTGAAATCTAACTTCTCCCTACCAGTTCATATCAGAAGCCAGAATTTCTCCTTCATGCCATTCACCATTTTCAAAGGTAATAAATAAGTTATCTCCAGCATTCAGCAAATCCATTTACAAAGCAAAACACACACACACACACACACACAGAAAAAGTCGGCTCAAACAAGATGTCCCATCAGACATGCACTATTTCAAAGACACAGCGGGAGTTACATCAAAAACATTTTTACTACCTAGAAAGTCACATCCAGTTCCTAACAGGGAACAACATTGTAATGTTTTGGCTAGAAAGACTAAATCCATTTATTTTTAAATAAACTTGTTTATTTCCTGATGTTTCCTTTTTAAGTGTGATGCTTAGGTGCTTGGAGAAAGGAGGGCTATGATTATTCTGCAATTCAAGGTCAAACATCTTTACTACTCAATGAAACAGAGACAAAAACATAGTTTATCTGGGTGTTGTGCTTACTCAGAGAACTTCTACGTGGAAAACATTCTCACTCACTACTAAAACCCGCTTCCAATTCCAGGTAAGAGGGGGAGGAAGGGTAACTGTTTGTCTTTTTTGCAAAATGACCAGTGAACCTTCACTTCACTAAGCTACTTAAATGGGAAAGTCAGTCCTCAAATATTGCCTGTCTCGGCTCGTTCACCTGTCCAAGCCAATGTCTTTCTGATTAGACAAATCAGCTTTGTTGAAAAACAAAGTGCTCTTGGAGTTACTGTTTCGGGCTGTCTGCAAATTCAGACAGGCATTGCTGCACCAGTTCGCAGTGAGTTCTGGTTTGGAAGGCTTCCTTTGCAAACGTAAGGGTTAGAGAATGGATTTCTTTGTAAATCACACATGAGATTCTGCAGCACAATGATGCAGCAATTTAAAAATTATCTGGAATTATGTGGCAATGTACCCATGATTGCATCCTGCATGGTCCCTGGGCATCCCATTTAAATCAAACGGAGCTACACGTGAATGTCTGAATGTAGAAGTGTGGTCTGCGGGGTAGCTCTGATATAGTGGATTTAGCCCAGGCAATGAGTGATGAGACCTAGCTCTGAGTGCCAATTCTACCACTGACTGTTTATTTGACCCTGGAAAAGTCATTTCTTGGTGTCTCGTTTTCCCATTTTTTAAATGGAGACAATGGTGATTTTTCACTTTTGTAAAATGCCGTAAGATCTATAGAGAAGTGCAAGCATGGCCCTGTGGTTAAGGGACTGGGCTGGGACTCAGGAGATCTCCACTCAATTCCCAGCTCTGTGACAGATTTCCTGGGTGACCCTGAACAAATCACTTACTCTCTCAGTGCCTGGGTACCACATCTGTAAAAGTGGGGTAGGAATCCTTTTCTCCTAATCTTCAGCTGTCTTCTCTATTTAGACGTAAGCTCTTCGGGTCAGGGTTTGTACAGGACCTAACGCAACGGGGCCCTGATCTTGATTGAGGCTTCTAAACACCATTGTATTAGTGCTACTACGGTCACTTACCCTACAACATGTGCAGCCCACACAGATTCCACTCTTGGTGCACATGCGGCCCCATGCGCACGAGATCAGATTCTTTTTTAACAGAAATGTCCACTGAGGCCCCGCACTCTGGGAGCTGTTGCAACTACCATAGCAGGGCAGCCTCTGGCACCTCTCAGTTCCTTCGCCAATAAAGAATCCCGTATGTCAGGCTGCCGAATTAGCAGGGACACCTCTCAAAGAACCACAGTTACTGTAAGGTAAGTAACCATTCTTGTGTCTTAGAGTGACTGTCCATACAGATTCCACGCCTGATGATTAGGAAGCCATAACCCATGCTCAGAGGCAGGAAAGAGGAGTTCTGTTTAAATATCAACTCAAGGACCATTCTACTGACATCTTCATCTGCTCTAGCAGCCTGCCACAAGGCACAGCAAGTAGTGAAAGTAGGGACTGAACTCCAGGTCACCGCCCTATGTATCTCAGTCAATGGGACGATATTCAACGAAGCTGAGGATGCCGCCTGGGTTGAGTTAGACTTTCTGCAACCCACTGAGATAGTTTTGGCAAGGATATCAGCTGCCCTCTCATTTGTTCTGCAAATGCAACAAATAGTCTAGATGAGGCTCTAACTGACCCAGTCCTGTCTAAACGAAAGTACCAGGCTCTCACCACAGCCAGCACTGTGTTGTCATTGTTTGCAGTGCACATCCAGAACGTACACAGTTCCAGCAAATGGAGGGTCATCCTCTTGTCTCTCAGCTGGCCAAGATTGGGAAGTCCAGTATCAGTCCCACAGCTAAATCAGCTAGTGCCGAGAACTGTCTTGGTGTTGATGAAGCTGTCCGTGCCATCTGCACCCAAGCCACCTTAGTTGTTGGTGCCAATAAAATGGGCATGGATATTTTCAGTGCCACTCAGTGCTGAAGTAGGTTCTGCTGCATGAGAGGCACCAGGGGCAACACAATCATTGCTGCGTGATGTGACTACCTGTGCCGATTTCCAAGACTCTGCCTTGAGGCTCTTTGATGTCGGAACTTTGGGGAAGAACTTTCGTCTCCTGCCTGGGGAGGGAGATCTGTGCATGCCCTGGTCTCTGGAGCATTGCTTCTGATGGCCTTATCCTGGCCCAGCGCTCAAGTGGTGGAACAGTGAAGCTACTGAGCGTCCTGTGAGCACAGAATAACATCATGGTTGGGGGGAGGGGGGCACCAGGGAGTGTAACTGACCAGGTGGGGGGGGGGGCAGTTCTCTCCAGTTGCTTGCCTGGATTGGAAGATATCTGCATTCATCCTTCTCAGAGATGAAGCCTTTTGCGCGCTTCGAGAGGATCTGCACAATGAACAGCGCTCAGAAACACGCCCTTCTCCTAGCCATGAGAGGCAGGGCGAGTGCCCGTTATTTATGGCAGTGCTGTGTCGAGGATGGACTAATCTCGAACCCTGGAGACTTAACTTGGACCATTTTGGGCATATGTTTGGGGGAGTCTATACTTTGCACAAGGGGGTGAGGGGAACAAGAAAACGTATCAAAGACCTTAAGTAGCTAGGCAAGAGAACTTATCTAGTGAACTGACCACCAGCTAACAGTAACTCGGATACTGTAGGGTTCTGTCTCACAGCCACCATCACTAACAAGGAACCGAGAGATGGGTGAGGCCACTCCACCCTTTATAACCTTGGCTACAGCGGTCGCAAGGGCTCCCAAGAGGCAGGTGTGGCCCCAACAGACTCATAGACTTTAAGGTCAGATGGGACCATTATGATCATCTAGTCTGACCTCCTGCACAATGCAGGCCACAGAATCTCATGAACCCACTCCTGTAACAAACCCCTAACCCATGTCTGAGTTACTGAAGTCCTCAAATCGTGGTTTAAAGACCTCAAGGTGCAGAGAATCCTCCAGCAAGTGACCCATGCCCCATGCTGCAGAGGAAGGCGAAAAACCTCCAGGGCCTCTGCCAATCTGCCCTGGAGGAAAATTCCTTCCCGACCCCAAATATGGTGATCAGTTAAACCCTGAGCATGTGGGCAAGACTCACCAGCCAGCACCCAGGAAAGAATTCTCTGTAGTAACTCAGATCCCACCCCATCTAACATCTCATCACAGACCACTGGGCATATTTACCTGCTAATAATCAAAGATGAATTAATTGCCAAAATTAGGCTATCCCGTCATACCATCCCCTCCATAAACTTATCAAGCTTAGTCTTGAAGCCAGATATGTCTTTTGCCCCCACTACTCCCCTTGGAAGGCCCCAGAACTTCACTCCTCTAATGGTTAAAAACCTTCCTCTAATTTCAAGTCTAAACTTCCTAGTGTCCAGTTTATATCCATTCGTTGTGTCCACATTGGTACTAAGCTTAAATAATTCCTCTCCCTCCCTGATATTTATCCCTCTGATATATTTATAAAGAGCAATCATATCCCCCCTCAGCCTTCTTTTGGTTAGGCTAAACAAGCCAAGCTCTTTGAGTCTCCTTTCAGAAGACAGGTTTTCCATTCCTCGGACCATCCCAGTAGCCCTTCTCTGTACCTGTTCTAGTTTGAATTCATCCTTCTTAAACATGGGAGACCAGAACTGCACACAACTGCAGACACTGCTGTTCAGAAAGAATCCGGTCTCGCGTGCATAGGGCACATGCACACCTACTGTGCAATCCGTGTGGGGAACTATTATCATCATAGTTTGGCCCTAGAGTACAAAAGCATTGATTAAAGAACCTCCTCCAGGCAGGGAAAGTGTCTTTTATTTCCCTGTAAAGCACCAGGCATGGCTACAGTATGGCCTTATGACAGTGCGCAGGGAAAAAGATGCCAAGTGGACATGGGTCCTACAATATACAGGTCCATGCCATGGTCTTCCTCCAGCTGCCCCTCTCTGCTCCACTGAAATGAAGCTGGGAAGAATGCTACTCTTGGCTGAGTTCCCTTTCCAGCCTTTCAGCAAGAAGGATGTGGTGCAAGCGCTCACGGTCTCTGCATACCTGATTGTGATGTCACAGCCAGGGAAATTTGCCCTCATCCTAGCCTGGAAAATGTCCTTCTCAGGAAGCCAATATGATTCTGTGATTACTTCCTTTTGGCCATGTAAAAGGCAGCTGAGCTGAGAACAACAAACTTTACTTGATGTTAGCAAGAGCTGGAGAATTAACTGATTTCATTATACACAAGTATCTCAGTGCATCCACAATGGAATATTCTGAAGGCTCTGCACACTTGACATGTTTATTTCCCACTGGCTACTAACACAGCTCTATTTAGGTTTTATTTCAAAGAGGAGAAGGCTGCGGGTAGGCCCATAACCAGGTAGGCTTTTTAATGAACAGGCATAACTCACCTCAGAAATTCTTCAGCAATTGCTGAGCTGTTGGCTGAATTTCTTCTCCATTCAGACGCCTGACACTAAGGCCTACATTTCCCAAGTGAGTCTCCACTCAGGGTTTGATCTTGCGCCCACTGAAATCAATGGGAATTTTCTCACTGATGTCAACAGGAGAAGGCCCTAATTATTCACCTGCAAGTCTTGTGTGAATAGTTACATGCATGCACAAATGACGGCAGACACAAATACATGGGTTTGGGGGTTTTTTGGCGCCCCAATCGGTGATGTGTTGCAATATTTAAATGTAGTAACAACTGTGCACAGGAATTTATCTTCTGCAGTCTGCTATAGATTATAGGGCATATAACATTCAACTTGATCTTGGGAGCTTTTCCTTCCATTTGCAAATCATACACCAGCTTATATTCATTAAGTCCAATGGTTCTGGACAATGTTTTCAGCAGCACATTAACTTGGCGCTGGTGGACCATCCTATATTATATTATATTCCTTATTCCTACACTAATATAGTGGGCTCTCTTTCTATGTTACTAAAAGTCAACCAAGCTGCACAGTCTATTGCTGTTTTTTCAGCCTTCTCTTAAAAAACAAATGTCATTCATAAAGTTATCATCTAGGCCACCTAAGAGGCAGGTACAATTCTAAACCCAATCCAGACGCCCATCAGTGTCTTCCCTTAAACCTGTTGGCTTTTGGTGTATTTAATGTCAATCCAGAAAGACTTTAAACTTTTGCTGTAAAATAAACTACAACACCTGGATTTCCCTGCCACCTGTGTGTTCCAAAATATTATACTTGCCATATCACAGACTTTCCATAACTTTCCTTTCAAAGATTAATTAGTTATCTGAACAGTGATTCACCTTGTTGAATGCAAGTGTTGGCTTTGATGTCAATTCCAGACAGGGTAAAAATTTTGTATTAATAAAAACAAAGTGAAGGTACCTTACTGTTTTGGGTTGGGTTTTTTCAACTTACTGGGAAATGATATTGCTCAATCATACTCTGTGATTTTAATTTAAAGGTTTATAGAGCTCTGTGGGCCATATGGGGAAAGAAGCCAAGAATTATTTTCTAAAGTAAACTGGAAAATAGATGCACTTTATTTCCCGTTGGCAAACTAGGACTATGGAGGGAAAATATTTAATATAAAAACATCTGACAAAGCACCTCCAGGATGTATTTTTTTGCATCAAAGTAGCTGCTCTTGGCAATGAACACACTACCCTGACAAGAAAACTTGTTAGCCGAGCCCTGATTGTTATAGACTGCTCAGAGTGAGGAGACATGCCAACTAACCTGAAGTTAAATATGAAAGAAAAAGGAAAAACATTACAGGCGCAAATAAACATCTGTCTACGATTAACCTGGACGCACAGACATGCACTGGCTTTTTCAAAATGAACTTGGTGTCTTTTTTTAAAAATGATGCAATAATTTTACTATTTCAGACCCTGATCCTGCAAATGCAGACTACGCACTTGCATGGAACCCCAATGACATCAAAGGGGCCCTGAGCACAGCAGGCTGTCGTACATGGTAAATTGCAGGATCAAGGCCTAACACAGGGAGCAGTGACTGTTGCCTACACAAAGTAATGGAGAGCCTGGTGCAAAGAATGATTTCATCTATTGCCACAATCCCAAATACAGAGTGAAACGACAGCAAGAGGCAGAACCAAACCGCAGAAACAAATGTTTCACCCCCAACAAAAAATTCACCCCCGGTTTAATTTATGTGAAAAATAATATCGGGTTTTCTATTAACAGATAATTTCACAATCTCTCTTCAAAACTGGAAAGGTTAATGTTTGCCCAGTTTCCACACACATCCGCCTCACATATTTAGAGGCTTTTCTTTTTTTCATATTCCTAACAGAGGAGATCTTCATAAATTTCCTTCTTAGCACAAATCCTGGCAGTCTTTTGGGAGGGGTGGGGAGTGGAAAGGGGGTATTCATTTCTCCGGTCAGTTGGGACTCAAAATATGTTCTCTTACATTCATCTTAACTGCTTGCTGAAAGCAGAAAATACCATCCCCATTGCTTTGTGCTAAAGGCATTGCCTGAGGATTGTTTAGAGTTGCAGTTCAGGGGTGTACGCCTTCTTGATCACTAGGACAATTCCATTTCTATAGCCTCCCTTCTTCTGCTGCCCCATTCGCACCCCCACCTACGTGTCACCCCCATCCTCAAACAAATGCACTGGCTTCCCAGCCATTGACAGGGCTAGATCAAAACCGCCCTCATATTTGAAAACCCTCCACGGATTTCCTCCAAGCTGCTTCATAGCCAGTCTCTCTCTATTCCATTCCTTGTTCCTCTGCTAGGTTAGCACTGGCCTCCCCTCTCTGTCCCTCCACATTAGTGCAGGGTGAATAATTTGTAACAAACCATTTATTTGACAACTTTCACCTCTTCTCTTTGGGAGCCGTCTGCAAACAGAGCTGTATTTTCTAGACTCTACCCCTTATTCAAAATGTTCATTAATTTCCACAAATAATTCTTTGTCTGGTGCGAGCATTTGACATTCGAGCTGGTCTGGGCGGAGGCAGGGAGGCCACATGGTGAGCTTTCTGCGCCCTCGAATAAGGATTCTGATGTGAACAGCCATGATCCCAAAGCTGAAATCTGCTTTTCACTAATATGCTCACAGTACTAATAGTCACTATTTCAGATACACTTTCCCGCCAGCACACGCAGCGTCAGTGGGACACAAACTCATCAGGGGTGGGAACGCAGCAGAAGTGAATAATTTTAAAATCCGGATGAACACTTGCGGAAATTTTTCTGTTGCATTTGCCCTGCTCTGCTCCACAACATCTGCCATTATTAGCGCGAGAGCCTTCTCCTTTTCAGCTCCTGCCATTTGCAGCCGCTTTCCTGTCCATCTCCCCATCCACTGCCTCTCCATTTCATTACAAGTCTCGGCCCAGAACTCATCTTTTCTCCCGTTCCTGTAGCTCTTATCTTCCCCCTTTGCTTTTACGCAGGATTTAACTCAAGACCCTTTGACGTACAGTACTTGACACCACAAGGTGCTCAGTGCCTCCTGAGTCAGAATATTGACCCCAAAAGTCCACACAAGAATACGGACTCCAACCAGGAGCCTGATGGCATGCAACGTTTTGCAGGATGGGGCCCACAGGTTATGCAGGATGGCCTGGTACAAAATAAAACTGAACTGCATTGCATCAGTATGAATCGTTACACGTGTAACACACACACCCTACAAAGAGAATAAAATTTCCCTTTGGACAATATTGACACCCAGGGTTAGCACTTTGCAGCAAACACTTGATTCTCAAAGGAACTTCCATAAGCACAACACAAAGATTTATACAGGCCCCGATTAAGAGAGAAATAACGGACTGGCACGTAGCGACACATGAGACGAGTTGTGGGGACTAGCTGCTCATGCTGAGAGAAAACGGCCTTCACAGAATCTTGGCACTGACTCTTGCATGGAACTAGGCACCACCCATTACTCCTTGAACAGTTTCAGTGTGCGCACACGCCGACCGACCTCCGTCCGGCACGGTGTGCGCGCACGCCCACCGACCGACCGACCTCCGTCCGGCACGGTGTGTGCGCACGCCCACCGACCGACCGACCTCCGTCCAGCACGGTGTGCGCACGCCCACCGACCGACCGACCTCCGTCCGGCACGGTGTGTGCACACCGGGTTAAATGTCCCATGGCCCCCTGCACAGGAGTGAATTTCACCCATAGTTACTACAAAGCTGATGCCAGCCTGTTTCTGCATCTAATATTTATGACCTTCTACTGTTGTTCCAAAAGGAATCTAGCATCCCAATACCTCTGCTTGCTCCTGAAGCCCCAAAGGGGCTCCAGGCTTTAGTCTATCATAAATAATACTGAAGACAATAATATTTTTCACCTTCCACCCAAGCAGATCAATATGTTTTCAAATCATTCATGAACCTAGGAGGTCCCTGTGAAGTATACGTGATTAGCCCAATTTTATAGATGAAGAAACTGAGGCATGGAAAAGTGAAAGGGAATTTGAACGTCACTGACAGCGCCAGGAATAAAAACCAGGAGTCCTGATTCCCAACCCCACTAGATGATATTCGCTAGCCTGGGAAGCCAAATTAAAGCTTAAAAAGGACTGAAATGTCAGAAGTCCCAAGCACCGCGAGCCGCTGAACTGGGCTCAGAGCTTCTGAATGGGGATATTCACATGGAGATGATGGAGGGGACAATGCTCAGCTCCTAGGAGTGGGAGTGGGGTTATCTGTCACGTGACCTAGCTAGGCGCATGTCATCAAGCTGGCTGGCTCCACTCAAAGCACTGGGGAAAGAACGGGGCTATGGTGAGTACTCAAGAGTAAGCTCCAAATGGGACCCATCTGGAGTGGTACCTGAGCCGTTGGAACCCCTGCTGAAGTTCCTGCAAGTTACAGACGCTCAGCCTCATTCAGGATTCGGGCCACTGGGAACTTAGTCAGATGATGGAATGAGAACTCAGTGCAGACTCGGCCCGTTAGGAACTCAGATTTGCTGTTGAAATACTAGAGATGCAAAGCTCTAGAGAAGGAGACTGGAAATCTGCAGCATGCACAGTACTAGGGATAATACCCGCCCCCAGTCGCTACTTTTCATACAGCATATAACCGTCCGGACTCCAGGAGGAGCTGACACCCCCACTAAATTAGAACGGAGGGTCACTGCTCCCATGAATTTATTACAGCTGGCTAGCTGGACAGACATTGCGCTGATGTACAGCCTACTGTGTGCTTGGGAGTGGACAGTAATGAAGTGCCAGGCTACGGGGGTTTGAACAGCTGGCTGTACAGGAGAAGGCATCCCTCAGTGCTCAGGGGAGCAAATTCCATTGCCCCATGGACCATTCTACACAGCGCCTACTGCAAGGCACGGCTCCATCTCCTTGAGCGTGTCACGGCAGTAAAGAACCAGTTTCCACAACAGCGCAGCCCTCTAAATGCCAGGCAAGTCTAACGGGTACAACAGCTTCTTGGCATTTCAAACAGGAGCCAACTGTCTGGGAAAAAAACTACTACTAATGTTCCATCAATGATGAGTCACGGGGCTGAGGTTTTGATTTTGGGCTGTTGGTGTTTTTTGTCCTTTGAACTAGCAGGCCCCACCTTCTCCCCGTGGGACTGCAAGGAGCCCAGGGGTGAACATCGCAGCACTGCGGACCCAGTCTGGAGGTTTGCTCTCTGCAGTCAGCTAGGGTGGGATGCTGCTCAGCTCCGGTACACAGTGTTGCACGCACAAGTGCAAGGTAAATAGTAGTGAGCAGGGCATTAACGAGAATAGTGCTGCACAGCTGCCAAGCTCCCCATGACTAGTAGCAGGAGAGCAAGTCTGGGGCTGGGGGCGGGAAAGAAGCTTGAGAAAATAGCACTGTCACGCCCATCCCTATTCTGCCCTTTGACTTGCAAGTAAGAGAGTGGGCAAGGAGAACGTCTGCTGCTGAATACGGAAGATTGCACGTTGTTAGCGTTTGACTTCACTTGTGTTCATACTTAGCATCCGCTCACACGTGCACTGGAGCATGAGCAGCCAGCACACCCTGCCGTGTATCACATAACGACTCCAAGGCCCACAGCTGGGTACTGCTCACACTGAGCGGTTCTACTAGCAACACTTACATCATTCTTACCAAAGTTTCGACCTGGCTCATCACTGGACCAACCACACGCCCCTTCTCACGACTGAGCCATGGGTCACTCTGCACGTGCGTGCATGCGCGCAGATAAGGACTTGATTCTGAAAATCACTGAGCACTCTGGTTCTGATCCAAAAAGGCACTTAAGTATATGCTTAATTTAAGCATGTGTACAAGTCTCTCTGATGTTCTCAGGCCATTGCAGCATTAAGACCTATTTGTCCTGTCCCCCTACCCGCTTAAACACAGGCCTACAACAATCAGCAGTAATAATATATAGCAGGGGAAATAACTCCAACGAGGAAAATATGTGGCCTCTCTTTATACTCCCTAACCCTAAATCTGCTGCTGCTTGAACTAAGAGACTGGAGACTTTGGAACCAAACATTCGTATTTGCCTTTTCTGAGAAATCCTAATCTTCAAAACCTGTCATATCTTATCCAGAAACCAGAAGCAGCAGCTCAGGCTCCAGACTACGCTGCCTTTACGGGTTGCTTGCTCATGGGAGAGTACACTTGGTACAGCGTTATCCCGGAATAAAAGATTTACTTTACTGACCAAAATGTTTTAAGTCCCAGCTGAGGGAGGGTCCAGGGATTCCACTGTTGTGTGCATTTGCACAGAACAAAAGTGTTAACATTCTGCACAATACATTTAAGAAGCTTTCCTTTATAGCTTGTAAATGTCTCTGTTTTTTCCAATGCAATCTTAAAAAGGCTTTTGGTAAAGAGAAAAGATAAGATTAGCTTTTGGGTGTCCTTTTCTGGGCTATGATTAAGCCACCCATACTTTGCAATTTTCATAGTGGATTTGCTGGTTCATTAGAGACTTTTCAAGATTCCAATACTGTCTCATGAAAATAAGGCCAAGTTCAAAAGGAGAGGGGTTTTGTTTTGATTTACAGAGATAACCATTTGACTTCTTGCTAAAACTTCCTGGCTAGAAGTTCATCAGCTAAACTAACAACAGTGAAGAATGGACCTCTTTGTTACCCAGAAACTGAATTTTGTGGCTTTAGTCGGAAAAGCATTTTTGGTGATCAAAGCTAAAGTATCAAAATAGTAGTGGCTTGATGCTAGATCCAAAGTTTTCTTATTTTTGGAACAGGAGTTAAATGCACACTTCAGTTTCTTAGATACACGGAGAAGGCATGGCAGACATAAGTTTTATATATCATTGCATATATGTAAGTTGCACCAGAAACTAAACAGACCAAAATATGGCACTTACATTGTTCTAAGTTACGTTTTTCACTTCCTGGTTGACAACATGCATGGGTTAACTTCAATGAAACTCTTTTCCTCTATCTGTGATCATGGCCACTGGAAGAAAATAAATTGCCTAGCCCCAGACTCTTATTAAGAGTTGCAACATTTGAAACTACACAATGGGAGAGAAGGTATCCAATTTCAGTGCAACCCTGGTCACCTTATCATTATGTTGTTCAAGTAAAAGCTAAAATCTCTCTTCTACTGCGGAAAACCTTCCAGACGTCCAACTCAGATAACACAGTAACTAAACCAACACCATCCATAGGAGCTCTGTTTCTAAAATTCTGCGGCTACAATTAACAGTTATTATCAAATTGCCATAAAAGCTAGGGACAGCAGGAGCATTATGAACTTGTACACAGCACAAGAATTTGTTAGAAATTGCAAACATATATTTATTACAATGAAATTCAAAACAATCCCAACTCCCCGCTATCAAGTTTTCCCCTGCTATGGACAATTGACAAAAGGCACATTGGATTCAGTATGTCAAAACACCAAGACGTATTCAACTGCACCAAAAGAATCCTAAAGGGCAATGAAAATGAAAAATGTATAAGGGAGAAGAGCTCTACCAACACTATGTGCCTCTTCAAAATGCCATGTGGTATGGAATGGCCTAAGAAATACATCACTCTCCCAAAGCTTGTGATAAACTCTTTGACAAGATAAAAGGAATAGGGCGAAGAGGCAGTCTCCTGACACTACTATACAGGCGATAGCACCTCAACTGATATTTTGATCATTCAGTCCCCTAGAGGGCGCCACAATTCTCTGATGATCTTTAAGCATGTCTGTAATCCCAATAACCAGCAAAATGGGGATTAGGAAAACAAAGGGACAAGAAAGCTCATACCTTTTGGTGTATTTAAAAATTGAGCCTTGTCACTGAACGAAACAAACAAGACTAATCTCGAGTACTGCACTACATGTGAGCTGCATTAACAGCCACTACCAAAACTCATTCAAAGGAGCTGTATCTTTCCAATATGTAATTGTTCAGGTGTGATAAAACAGTACTACTAGGCAAAGGAGCCAGAAGGACTAGAGCAGCAGCGCCCAGACGTTATTGGTTCATGAACCACTGGTTTAAAAACTGCTGTGAATGGATGGAACATCAAGCTCACGTATCGGTATGGCTTGGGAACACCTGCACTAGAGGATATACCGCATAGGCCAAGGAATGGGCAAGTTGACCGAACAGACATGAATTCTATGATTCTGTGAACCGTTACAAAAGAACGCTCAAAGGCTGCTCGCTATGTCAGTGCATGTGCCATTGGTAGAACAAGAAAGGTTCGCCAGCCATTCCGCCAACATTTTATCCCTGCTGTCTGAGGTTCACCATCAACTGTAATACGTCATCGTTGGCATGAAAACTAGGTCTGAGCCTGTGAACAGTGCCCCTCCCACCCCAGATTTACAAGCTGAAAGAACAGTGCGGCCCACCACTCCACTGCCGTAAGGGGAGTTACACCAGGGATGAATTACATGGAATTTTACCCTGGTTCCTGTCCAAAGCAGCTTACAATCTAAGTCTCCATGCCTACACATCTTGCCAGCGAGTCAACCTCTCGGCCTACGTTAAGCCCCATTAAAATCAATGAGGTTCTGTACAGATGGTGGGCAGCCAATTCCAGAAGACTGGCCTATGGGCCTGATTTTGCAAACTCTTGCTCACTGGCTTCAACAGGACCGTACGGGATAGTAAATTCTGCTCACCTGAGCAAGCGTTTGCACACTAAATCCTGAAACACAACAGTTAATTCATGCTCTAAATATTCACCAGGGACAGTATAAAAAACTCCATTAAATCTGAACTGCCCGTTCATTCTTTTTATTATAAAATATTTGGCGCTTAGAAACCATTCTTAACTCACCCTCCTGTGTCAAGGTCTGAGTAGGATCTTTTAACAGTGGGTGATTTTATCACTCTCCCGAGTAGGAATGGAGTTCCTGCCCTAACTCCCAATCTCCTTGCTTTTCCAAGCGTGCGTCAGACAATTAACAACATTTTAATACAGCTTGGAGTTTGCGAATAGCTCTATTCAACCAACCAACTTGAACAGCCCCTTTGATTTTTTTCTGTTTTCCCTGAGAATCTCACATACAGAACTACATTTAATTCTGCTTTTCTGCTAAAACCTGCAAGTACAGCTCCAACCCAATAACCATTCAACTGCGGCTGTGTTAACGTCTGCCAACCTGAGAATTCTCCAGGGGTGGTGTTTGGTGAGTTAGTAGCCTCTGTTTCAGTGTAAGACAACGTGGAATCTGACAGATCTGGAAAACAGAAGGAGAACATTTAGTACTTTTGTGCCACAAGCGCTGTGCACCCGCTCACGGACATACTGTGCCACTTTGCATGCCCACACCTTCCAGAGTGAAACTTCTGCTGACCCAGGGCAGAAAGTAAGTGCTTCACTTCTCTTCTCTGACATGCAAAAATGAAAAGTTTCAATTGCTTCGACCACAAAAATAACTACAGTTCAGTTGATTAAACAAGTAGAAACTTGGTGCATACTGGATAAAGTTACGTTAAGCCTCTAAACAATTCATAGTTACTATACTTAATTATCACCATTAAAATTCTTGAAGCTGTTTATTCTTGCTTCTTTCCTTCCTTCCTCTTTGCTGAAGCTAAGGAAACTTTGTTTTAACAAGTTAAGAGTCCTTGTTATTCTCTCTTGCTTGCCCCTTTAATTAAGCGCTCAAATGTTTGCTCACAGATTATTTTTTCAGTCAAATAAACCCATGAAGTACATCTCACTGTTTTCCATACCTGCAGCACAAGTAGCTTCTAAAAGGAATTAATTTTGAGCTTATTTTTGTTATGTAATGTCAACTTAGACGACCAGCCCTTTCATTTTCCGGGACACTCTTATGGCTGGACCTCTGGTGTGAACCATTAGCCATGACGCATACTATCCTCATCTGCAAAACACTGTGAGTTACTTCTCCGGGTGAGATTGTGCCTCTCAGCAAGGGGTGGCAAATGCACTGCACCACCCCAAGTGTATTCCCAGGAAGCATGGTGACTCAGAAACACCCTGCCAGGAGACAGCTCCCTCCCTAATTCTCTTGCTCTGGGGGTTAGTAATTTGCTGCTGGCCCAGACCATCAGGGAATTATGAAACTTCCCACACCAGCTCAGCTGGCACTGCCCACCCCTCCCTGCCCTCCTGCTCCAGGATGTAGAGCAGTGGTGGGCAGCCTGCAGCCCATCAGGGTAAGCTGCTGGCGGGCTGTGTGCAGCCCATGGGCACCAGGTTCCCACCACTGATGCAGAGAGTACCAGGCGCACAACATCCATGTGCTCCTGCACAGCCCGGCCCAAGATCTGAATAGCCTGCGCAAAGGGGGGAAAGGAGGTTCTCCTTTCCCATTAGGCCTCTGCATAGTTGCCCTGTGTGTGCCATGGTCCAGCCTTCGGCTTTTGTTGGGACTTTTTTGCTTGCTCGGTTTTCTTGTTAGCTTGTTCTGGGGTTTTTAGAAAAGATCAAAGGCGCCATTTTGAAATCTTTACTCAGTCCTTTGGGTCCGACTCTACCTCCTGTATGACCCCACAATTCCCAGTCTGGTGTTCCTGGGTGCACCTCTCTAAACCCCTTAGAGACCTCAGAGTAATGTATTTGCCAAGTGTGTCCTTATCTAGTTGGCAAATTCTGAATGTTTCCTCATCCCGCCCTCTCTGTGATGAACATGTCTCTCTCTTTGTGTACTTCCTCTTTTGTGAACCAGCATTACTGACCAGGGGAGAACTGGAGGGGTAAGATACCACTCAAAGTGACTATCACTGGAAGAATCTGGCCCACTGCCTACAGAGTCTCTCAAAAAAAACCACATCAACTTCCCCCCTTTGAGGTGCACGTGTTACTTCCTATTTACCTGGATACCGTGAAAGCCAGGGCAGAATTTGGCACGGCATCTACTAAGGGAATATATGCTTTGGAAGGCATTTGCTATTGAATTTTGCCAATTTTAAAGTAGGTCACATTTTATGCCTCACTGTGACCAGATTTATTTCAATGATACTTTTAAAAGTCGGAATAATTCATTGGAAAAAATGAAATTCCATTCAAATGTTTTACAGTATGGAGCTTAAAGAGCTCGTGTCTCAGTTTAATAAACACCAGACTAATAATGCTTAGCTCTTACGTAGCACTCTTCATCTCGAGATCTTAAAGAACTTAACAGTGAAAGTATAATCTTCCCTATCTTACAGGGTGATAGGCCCCAGGTCAGAGAAGCAGGACAGTTACAGAGCTGGGGATAGATCCCAGGAGTTCTGACCCCCCACTCCAGTCTGCAATCCAATCTAGTATCCAATAAAAAAATTAAGTCTGATAACCAGTCATTACATCTTCATTACTAATGACAGTGTTTCACCTGAATGCAGATTATTCTGAAAAATACAGATGTAGCAAAGAATGTGTATTAATATATAAAACCATGGGTAATAAAGATATGATAACAAAACATACAGAATGTTTTATTTTTATTCATATATTTCTGATAACTTGTCAGCTGATGCTTGTTCAGAATTAGTGATGACCTCCACATTCCTACATTTCGACATTTGCCTTATACACCAGGCTGGAAATGACCCCAGTAGAAAACAATACAAAGTTTTGGTTATGAACTGTGAATGTCCTAAGAGTTTGTAAAGAGAAAATACTTACCCAGTGGCTTTTGCTCGTCATGAGGAGACAGCCGAGAATAAGGAGGCGGGGGAGATTCTGAAAAAACAAGACCTCATATTAGTGCAATATTAGGTTAAAAGTTCAAACCCTCAAGTTTTCCCTCCTAAGAAGTAATATTTTGGTGGTAAGGTAAATCCCCATTTTATAACATGGCAGAAAAGTCATATGCAAATAACTCAGCTGGTGGTTTTTGGTGCCCAAGTTAACACACCTGTAAGGGGTTTCCAAAAATGCTGAGCACCCACGCTCTGGAAATCAGGCGCCTTTAGGTTAGGGCATCTCCAAAAATCCAGTTACCCAAAATCATCAGTCCCTTTTGAAAAGCCTGGCTTTTATCACCAGGTCATCTGTCTAAAATAGTCCTGTTTCAAAACATAAACATGGGTTTACCAAGAATTCACTGGATATTGTGTCAAAGACTAAGAAACTGCATAGCATAAATAAAAAGGCACTATCTTAGGACATAAAAGAAAACATTACGACCAGATTCTGATCTCATTCACAGCAACGTAAATTACGCAATTTAGGTCAGTCCCTATAACTTCCTAGATAGAATAAAAGGTCCGTAGTAATAGCCTACCATAATGGCATGTTATCCAATCTAGCAACACTACACTAGCCTTGATTCAACAAAGTACTTAAGCATGTGCTTAGCTTTAAACAGGAGTAGATCTACTGACAGTTGACTTAAAGTTGAGCATGTGCTTAAATGCTTTTTTGAATCAGGGCCACCTACGTAGCTGTTGGACCACTTGCATAGATAAGGACTACTCAAGACAATAATGGCTGTACGATAATGCCCTTTAATTGGTCAGACTTTTCTTTAATGGATCAGGCTTGAATAATGAGACTATAGCAGTAGGGATATTCTACCTACCACCTGACCAAGATGGTGACGGTGACTGTGAAATGCTCAGAGATTAGAGAGGCTACAAAAAGAGAAAACCCAGTGATAGGGGATTTCAACTATCTCCATATTGACTGTCACCTCAGGACCGAATGAAAAGATAACATTTTTAGACCCATTAATGATTGCTTTCTGGAGCAGCCAGTTCTGGAACCCACGAGGGGCAAGTCTTGATTCAGTCCTAAGTGGCACACAGGATGTGCCCCAGGAGGTGAACAGAGCTGAACCTCATGGTAATAGCAACCATAATGTAATTTAATTTAACATCCTTGTAGGGAGGAAAATACCAAAGAAACACACCACATTTAACTTCAAAAAGGGGAGGCTAGTTAAAAAGAAATTAAAAGGAACAGTCACAGTGTGAAATGCCTGCAAACTGCATGGCTATTTCTTAAAAACACCATAAGAGAGTCAAACTATATGTATACCCCAAACTTAAAAAAAAACAGAGGACCACAAAAATTGCTACCATGGCTAAACAACAGAGTAAAAAACAAGTCTTTTAAAAATTGTAAGTCAGATCCTACTGAGGAAAATACAAAGGAACATAAACTCTGGCAAGTAAAGTGTAAAAGTATAATCAGACAGGCCAAAAAGAATTTGAAGAGCAGCTAGCAAAAGACATAAAAACTAACAGCAAAATTGTTTTTAAGGACATCAGAATCAGGAAGCCTGCCAACAATCAGTGGGGCCACTTGAAGATGAAGTGCTCAAGGAGCACTCAAGGAAGACAAGGCCATTGCAGAGAAGCTAAATGAATTCTTTACACCGAAGAGGATGTGAGGGAGATTCCCACACCTGAGCCTTTCTTTTTAAGTGACAAATCGAGGAACTGTCCCAGACTAAGGTGTCAATAGAGGAAGTTTTGAAACAAGTTGATCCATTAAACAGTAGTAAGTCAACACAGCCGGATGGGATTCACCCAAGAGTTCTGAAGGAATTCAGACATGAAAACACAGAACTATTAACTGTGGTATTTAACCTATCACTTAAATCAGCCTCTGTACCAGATGACTGGCGGACAGTTAATATAATGCTGATTTTTTTAAAAGGCTCCAGAGGCGATCCTGACAATTACAGGCAGGTAAGCCGAACCTCAGCACCAGGCAAATTGGTTGAAACTATAGTAAAGAACAGAATTGTCACACACAATATGTTGGAGAAGAGTCAACATGGCTTTTATAAAAGGAACTCATGCCTTGCCAATCTATCTGAATTCTCTGAGGGGTCAACAAACATGTGGACAAGCATGATCCAGTAGATATAGTGTACTTGGACCTTTAGAAAGGTTTTGACAAGGTCCTTCACAAAAGGCTCTTAAACAAAGTAAGCAGTCATGGGATAGGAGGGAAGGCCCTCTCATGGATCAGTAACTGGTTAAAAGATACAAAACAAAGGCCAGGAATAAATGGTCAGTTTTCACAGTGGAGAGAGGTAAATAGCAGGGTCCCCCAAGGATCTGCAGTGGGACCAGTGCTGTTCAACATATTCATAAGTGATCTGGAAAAAAGGGTAAACAATGAGGTCAGATAATATAAAATTACTCAAGATAGTTAGGTCCAAAGCAGACTGCAAAGAATTACAAAGGGATCTCATAAAACTGAGTGACTGGGGCAACAAAATGCCAGATGAACTTCAGTGTTGATAAATGCAAAATAAAGCACATTGGAAAACATAATCCCAACCATCCAGACAAAAGGATGGGATTTAAACTAGGTGTTACCGCTCAAGAAAGAGATCCTGGAGTCATTGTGGGTAGTTCTCTGGAAACATCTGCCCAATGTGCAGCAGCAATCAAAAAAGCGAACAGAATGTGAGGAACCATTAGGACAGGGATAGAAAATATCATAATGACATTATATAAATCCATGGTACATCCACACCTTGAATACTGCGTGCAGTTCTGGTCAATCCATCTCAAAAAATATATTAGAACTGGAAAAGGTACAGAGACGGGCAACAAAAATGACTAGGGGTATGGAACAGCATCCATTGGAGGATTAAAAAGACTGGCACTGTTCAGCTTAGAAAAGAGAAGACTAATGGGGGATATGATAGAAGTTTAGAAAATCACGAATGGTGAGGAGAAACTGGGTGTCATTTACCCATTCACATAACACAAGAATTAGGGGGTCACCCATCTAAATTAATAGAGAGGAGGTTTAAAAACAAAGGAAGTTTTTCTTCACGTGATGCACAGTCAACCTGTGGGACTCGCTGCCGATGTTGTGACAGTCAAAAGTATATCTGGGTTCACAAAAGAATTAGGTAAGTTCACAGAGGTCCATTAATGGCTATCCGCCAAGATAGTCAGGAACACAGCCTCATGCGCTAGGTATCCCTAGACCTCTGACTGCCAGAGGCTTGGACTGCATGACAGGGGATGGATCACTTGATAAACTGACCCACAAGGGTCATTCTTATGTTCTTTCGTTTTTTTGTTATATAAATTTGCTTTCAAGAATGTAACATTCTAAAATGTGAGAGCCAAGTGCTGTTGGCAGGGTCATATCAGTTAATTCCCGTTAAGCAGAAATTCCCACTGGCTTCAATGAGGAGTTCTGCTTAAAATTCAATGGCCTGACGTTCCCCCCACCCCGATTATTGAGATTAGCATGTGTTCTTCAGTTTTCTAGAGTGACCTGAAAACAAACGGTGTTGGCAACACAATGACTCCCTCACCTATCTGCAGCTCAGTTTGGATTACTTTATTAATAACCTCAATCTCCACAGCGTGATGGTTTTGATTTGGACTGCAGTCATTTACTGCTTCTGCAGAGAGGAAAGGTCCCACATCTTGAAATGGGCACCAGTAACCATAATAAAACAAGAGCACACAATTCTCTTACTCTGCTCCAGTGCACAGGCTCTGCACAGCCAAGACCACTTTCTCCCAAGTATTTAAGAGCTTCAAAGCACAAAAAAAAGTAGCCAACATTCCAGACTGTGGTGATTCTGAAGGAATGGGATCTAATTGCATTAGTTGTGTCTGCAAAATGTACCTCTTATATTCTAAAAACAGACCTATCACTGCACTAGATTTCCTCTGTCATAGCACAGATCGCATGTTCACACCCTTCTGCTAGTTACACTGTAAACCTAGTGATAAAGGGTTGGGTATACGATGGTGAGGTGAACACACACGACAGAATCTAGAGTAGGCAGATAGACAAAGGGCATCAAGGCCAGATCCAACTCTTACTGATTCTCATTTCCAGATTGCCCTCAAAGGGAGCAAAATCCAGCCCCAAGTGGGTGGGTCCCAACACAAATTGGCAGTATGAAAATGATAAAAAAGACAGTTAAGAGCTGTGCTGTTTCTTTGTGGTTTTAATTCTTACATTGTTTGGAAAGCTTTTACATAGAAAAGGAACTTGTAAATTTCTACAGATGTAGCCTTCTCGAAGGTAAATGTAAATACACATCTGCTACAATTAAAATGTGATTTCAGGTTCAGGCACCTAATAATTTTCTGGGGAAAGCACTGCATTAGTTCTCTGCATAAAATACGGTCGTTTCTTACCAAAAAAAATGGCACAGAACGAAACAGGATTTCTGCTTGCAAAATAAATAAATAAAATAAAAGCTCTTCTCAAGAAAAAGGAACATTAACATGATATTTAATGTCCTTCGGGATTTCTGTTCATAACAAAACTAAAACAGCATTTATGCATGAGCTAATGAACCTCAAGAAACTTCACACTACGTGAAAGTTAAGAATTTTCTTTGGTCAGGACTTTCCATCTTGGGATCTCTTTCATTCTTCTATTCTCACCCTGTATTTTTACACAGAAAATGGATAACTAACCTCCATTATTTAGGGTGGGCTATTTGGTTCACTCTGCCAGGTTTTCTTTGCACTAAAACAGCGATCACAAAGGAGTATGTGCTTTCCCCCACCCATAAAGCCTAAGCTGGCTGGAAGAAGTTAAAAAAGGGGTCACTGCAGCTTTAAGAAAGGCAGCAGTAATTGCCTAGATCCCCAGTCAGTCAGATAAACAGCTAGTCAGACTGGCGCCAGCAATATGCAAACTGCATATTATCACCACTTCTTCACCTAAATAGCAGAGGGGGACCCTCCGTAGGAAAAAAGGGCTTTTTAAGCACAACTTGAAACTGATCTCAATTCAAAGGGGATAATGCCGGGCCAAATAAAAGAAAAGTTTTTGTCTCTTTAATTCCTGTATTCTTTGCTTCAGCAAACCTATGTTTTTCTAGCCTGCCTTCTACAGTCACTTAGAAGCTGTGTCTCCTTTAGTGTGATTTAGATAATAGTCATTTTGTGACTATAATTACAGCAAAATAACAAATGGGGAAGCAAAGAGACTGGGGTTCACTCCTAGACCATGGAGGCTTTTGGGAGAAGGGGCTTTAACAACATCAGTTGTATTCGTGATTAAAGTATTTCTAAAAAATGTCCATCCACAGACATGAAACATGTCTCCGATCTGTTGGGTGCAAGGCAGGCACCTTTTAAATGAGCACAGCCATCTCCAAAGCACTGATCTCAGCAAATACACCGCCCTGGAAGTTTTCCTGCTGTCTCAAAATGGGGGGAGGGCAAAGACGAGGGGGGGGCACTCTTTCAGATGTCTTTTTAAAAGCATGTTTGGAGAAGGAGCCCAAGGAAAAGTCCAGTTTGTCTCCCTCAATGACAGAAATTACACAGAGCCTTATCAAGCCACGCATCAATGAGTGCCAGCTATGTGCGCAATGCAACCAGAGCCCAGCCGCCTTCTGAAAGGGGGGCTGCCGGCTCCCTTTGGGGAGGGCTGGCTCGAAAAGGGGTGACGGGCACGGGGTATGGGACCTTCTCCAGCTTTGGGAGCCCTGGGGCCTCTTTGATCCTCCCCCCTTGTTTATAAATCCCTCATCCTCACACAGGCAAACTCCAGTGCTGGGGGTTAATTCATTCCGGGGAGCTGCCTGGCCGGCTGTGTAATGCCTAAAAGTGAACAGCAAACGGAGTAGATCAAAGCTACAAACTCATCATGGGTTTTGCCTCGTGTAGGGTCTATTGCCCCAACTGGCTGCTACCTCTCCCTCCCTGCCTAAACACACACATGCTACTGGGCCAGCTGTGCCCCTGGGGGACAAAAACAACAGATCTCGGCAAGTAGGTGGAGCAGCACCAGGGGAGCAGGTGAAATGGGCCTCAGCAAGATCCCAGAGCTTGCCACGTTTGCCCCGGGCCAGCAGAACTCACTTGCCTGTTGTGTCATGTGGCTTGTGCAGACCAGCAGGGTGCAGGGGGGCTGGGGCTGAGACCTATTACTGGTGCCCTGGGTGGCTTCTGTGGAGCTCACAATTTTAGCAGCAGCAGCAATTGAGAGCAGCCTTCTTCCTCCCTCTGCACTAGTGCCTCCTACCGGCCTTTGCACAAGGGAAAGAAGCGCCCCTGCCAGACTAGAAGGGAGACGGAGGCTGCAGGGGGGGTGTCTATGCCGGGCTGCCTGAAAATGCACACGCAGTTCCAGTGCACTGAGGCATTCTCAAACTCCTTGAATGGGTGGGAAAATACGATTCATAACATCAACTGGCTGGCTGCGTATTAAGAGTGTTTCCTTGACTCCACTTGGAAACAATGGTGCAATTCACAGACTACACCAAAGCAGAGAGGATCGGGAGGAAGTTCAGACTTGACATACAGACACAGGTACAACATGCTATGCGCACGGGAAAAGGTTCTGCGCCTTCCTAAAACCCAGTCCAGCAAGGCTAGGGCTAAACAGCTACTACACAGAAAGTGTCAAGGCGTTTAACTGCAAGAGGTTTGGAGATCCCACACCAGACACTGCACTGCACTGCTGAGCACTCTCCCATTGTGGATTATCAACAGCTCCATTTCAACACAGGCTTCTAAAACGTATGTGATGGGCTCCAAAGAGCGTTATATCATCTTAAACCTAAACCAGGCTACAAATAATCTTAAAACAGAAAATGATGCTCCTGGTGTTGCTAGAACTAAAATATTCCTTCCCACTTTCGTGTTGGTTGTTTGAAACACCTAACTCACCAATCAGACCATCTTTCCTTTTTATGAAAAAAACAAACTCCTGGGGCTGAATAGTTCCTGATGGCTGCCTACACAGAAAACTACTATCTAATCCAAAAAGGGGACTGAAATAGGAGCAAAAAGGTGGTGGTGCCAATTTTCTCGGCTTTAGGGCTTTTGGCTTGCATAGGCCTTTATGCATCTTTGCATCTTCCCCTTAACTCTCAAGCCTACATAGGCTTTAGGTCCTTAATGCACCAGTGAGAGGCATTTTGGATCGAGGTCTTCTTAAAGGGCATCAGATTCAAGTGCAAATTATTGCGGCTCTGACAGATTTTGCTCATGGTTAAAACAAAACAAAACAAAACAAAAACCCTGCAAAGAATTGTACTTGGGGGGTGGGGTGGAAGAGGACAGACACGAATAAAAACTGACCCAGCCCTGCAGCCCTAGCCAGCCCGCCAGGTGCACCCGGGTTGAGCAACCATCTGTATTCAAACTCGCATCGTACGGAGCGATTAATCCAAGCGGGGGCTTTAGAGGAGGGCTCCCCAGCACCTGGCTTCGAAGTCGGGCTCTCTCCGAGCCATTCCCCGCAGCTGGACCGGGCGCGATCCCTGCTCTCAGGCTGGGGCCTGGCAGGCTTAGGGCTCCCAGACCGGGTGGGTGTGAAATGTCTCCCAGCCCCCCCCGGGGGACCCCCCCGCCCCCGCTCCCCAGAGCTCGGCGGGGCCGCGCCTTACCTGGCCCGCAGAGCCTGCTGAAGTGGTAGGGGTTGCAGCAGACCGTGGGGCTGTCGGCCAGCCCGAAGCTCCGGCACTCGCACAGCGGCTTCAGCTCCGCCGGGTGCTGCAGGTCCGGCCAGCGGAACAGCCTGCCCAGGAGCAGCTGCGGGGGCGCCGCCTGGCCCCCCAGGCGCAGCTCGGCGCGGGAGACCAGGACGCAGCCGCTGGGCAGCCCCCCTCGGGACTCCACCGCCTCCACCAGGCTGTCCAGCGCCCGCTCCTTCAGCCGCTTCAGCAGCGCGTAGGTGACGGGCTTGAGCTCCTGCTCCAGCAGCAGCAGCCGGGACCGCGCCTCGCGGCTGCGGGGCTCCGGGGGGGCTCGCGGCGGGAAGCCGCCAGCCCGCCGCGCCCTGTCCCGGGAGGAGGCGCCCGCGGGCCTGGGGCTGCCGGGCTCCCGCTCCTGGAAGAGGCAGCAAGTCACTGTTTCGCATTCGCTCTCCTGCGCCCGCCACGGGCTCGCCTCTTCCCCGTCCTCCTGCTGCTGCCGCCGCTGCCCGGGGGGGCCGCCCCGGGGCCCGTCCCGCTCCGCCGTGGGGCTCCCCCGGCCCGGCTCCCAGGCGCGCAGCTCCGCGGGCTCCCTCGCCAGGGTGCGGGTTACCGGGCGGATTTCCGAGGAGGGGTTTTTCTCCGGGGTTTTGCTGCGGCTGGTGCCCGCACCGTGCTCATGGCTCTGCCTGGCGCTCCCATCTGCCCCTTCCCTGTCCGGGATGACGCGGCTTCTCCAAAGTCGCCGCACAAGACCTGAGCGTTTGGACCTGAACATACGACAGCTCGGAGCTGGTAATCGTGGGGGTGGGGGGTTGGCTTTTTATTTGATGCCCGCTCCTTCCCCGGCGCAAGCCCCGCGACCGCCACCACGCATGGAGCGGCGGCCCCTCGCAGCGCCGTGCAAAAGCCTTGCACAGCGAATCGCCGATAGATTGCAACAGGGCTGCAACATGGGGGAGACTGCGGGGAGGGGAGGAAGAAAGGGCCGAGAAGGCGCCGCGGGGGGCTACATCGACGCACACTGGGGGGGTCGCCTGCCAACGCTCCCTTGCAGCGGCTGGCCCGGGAAACGCGCAGGAGATGCCCTACATCGACTAGCAATTTACAGCCAAAGATAAAGCAGCCGGAGGGTCACAGGCAGAGGCGCCTGCTGCTTCTCAAACAAAAATCCTTCCTTGAAAACTAGCCCCATCAACTGTGTTTCTTTGCCATTAAACCAGTAAAAGGGGAGAGGTGGCAAATCCGAAACGGCTGCTCTGGATCAGTAAACTTGCACCAGGTCCTAGACTTGGAGTTATTTCCCTTTAAAAAAACAAAACCAAACCCACGCACGTTTCAACACATGAATGGAAATTGTAAATATCCCGGAGAGAGCGGCTGGAAATCCTTAATTAAAGGAAAACAAAACACACACAAAATCCAATCCACTATCCTGCACGTTGGAACGCCTGGAATATGGTCCTGGAGCAGCCCCCACCCCAGAAAGTGACTTCTGCTGGCTGTGTTGCGATGGGGTCTGTTTAAACAGCACTGAGCCTTTCTTTCTTCCCCCCTTCTCCCTCTCGCTCTCCCTCGCTCTCTCTTTTTTGTTCTTCTAAAACACACACAGGGCCCCCTAGGAGAGAACTGGAGTCATTGGCTGCCTCCCATCATGTGCCAGTCTAGACACTTTGGCGGCTCTCTGCTGCACTGATTGTTGCGCAAACAAGGTTTCAAGTTTCTTAACTCTTAAAGGAAAACACGTCCCTTGCAAAGGCGCAGGCACGGGGGAAGGGTTTGTGGGGGCATGTTCGTGCCCCGGCGGCGTGACAGCCACCCCCCCCGCCCTTCTCACACAGTGACCGTTTGCTAAAAGATGGACCCCGAGCAAAAACGTTAGGGGAAATTTGAGGACTAAAAAAAGTGCTTGCAGGTCGAGGGAAAACGCTTCAGCTGAACTCGGGTGTCAGGAGTGATGTGCGGTGTGTGGCGCATCTGGTCTTGCAAATGCTGGTAAATGCGAAGTCATATTTATAGCATCCACAACCCCTCATTTTTTAATTGTATAAAAAGCAGTGCCTTGCACATGCCATCCTTAATCACTGGCGGCTGAAGACGTCTTTGATCTTGCTTGGCAAAGGCAGGAGGATAATGCATGGGCATGGACCAACAGCGAATCCCCACTGAGCTAATCATGGCGGGGGGGCGACGTGTCTTTTAATACTTCGACGACCCAGGAAGTGAGACCTCTCTTTGCAGAACAGCTAAGCCACTTTTTAGCTTAAACAAAAAGTACCTCTGTTAAAATGTTTTCTGTTCCCGCCCTATACACATGTATTTCCAAGAAGTGCTTCCCAGGGACACCGTTGAGTTATGAGGCTGCTTTTTATTGATGTTATAAACAGGAACTCATACACAACCTTCAGGTCTTTTGTTTAGGTTTTATTTATTAATTATTGGTCGTCTACCGAGGACGAGGATTGCTGAAGTAGCAACTCCAAGATGCAGTGCTGGAGCAATCGTTCTGCGATTCATCACCAAGCCTTTAATCTGTCAATTTCACTTTGACCCAGTCATGTAACATTTCACTTGAAATAACTTTCTGTTTAACATTAATTTACAACCTCACCACTAGGGTGGCGGGTTTTTTTTCCAATTGGCCTTTTTGTTTTCTGGTTTAAGATGCTGCTTAGCACTGCACAGTTTTACAACTGCACTAAGAAAACTAGGTCAGAACAGCATGTCTAAAATATGAATGTTCTAGCTAGAAGTTCAGCACATGAAGAGTTAATGCAGTTTCCTCCACTGGAGTCAGTGAGGCTGGGACACACCTCCTGGATGTATTAACTTGTTCAGGGTGGCAAAAGTTCAGGCTTGTAAAGTCACGATTGGCTCTCAGCAGAAATGTGCCTCGCTCCTTAAATGCTGATTGGTTGGGCTAGTGAACTGGAGCAACCTACTTCATATCACAGATTGTCACTGAATGAAAGAAATTCCGTTCTCCTCATTGGTCCTCAGCGGTATTTATGCATCATTCACGTTATGTTGGTTAGTATATTCTGGTATAATGTATAGGAACTTGAAATAAAAAAAGCGATCCATGATCTTACCATGCACCAGCACAAGCCTTTGCATGTGGTGTTGTTCCTGTTTATAATCTGCTGCAGAGTAGATTTAATTTGTTACTTGCTAGCTTGCTCTCAAAACCTGTAGCTCTCAACAGAGGTCTCGGCCGTCAGACTACCTCACTCCGGAATAAGTCTCACCCCGGAATTTAGGAGGTTTTGGTTTAGATCTTGGATGTTACAGATCTGTGCACACAGTGTCTCTAGTTTAATCAGAATGCCCAGATCCCACGTGCCAGAAGCACCAAGTAAAATGACCATGAATATTGGGTTAGAAAATACTAGCGAGAGATTAATTATTAGCGGGCAGCGAATTTAATTATTCAGATGACACCCTATATTATGAGTCCTTCAGCAGGTTGTATGCACGTCTCTCTATCACAGATCACAACAATGAAGCTGTATTACAATGACAGTCCACTAGAGGGCGGCTCTGGCAGCTCATAACCGCGATGTTTGTGTTAAATACTTGAAAGGACGTTTTCTGGGGCAGAGAAATTGATTTATTCCGCCCATTAATAGGTTAGAGTTTGTTAAAAGTAGCAGCAGCAGCTTTCTCCTGCTAGAACATAATCTTTGCCGTGAATCTGAGTGTCTAACAAACGTGCTTTCTTGAACTTATTATCTCAGGACTAAAAAAGTTTATTGAAAACTAGATGGGCTTATTGTAGTTAAAATATGACTTATGATTTGTATGACCTTTCCAGTCACATTGAATTTCACTTTTAAGTGGCAACCGACGCTTTGGGGAGATTTCTGAGTGATACTGCAAACCTGCCGCTTATTAAATGTTACCTTTATTGTACAACATTTTTGATGTTTACCTTGCCAGGAACGGACATGTATAAAAATGTGTAAATATCAAGGGAGAGGCTGCTACAGTAAGATAACTTTGCTCTGGTAGTGAACACCTGCTTGAATGATGTTCGCAGTGTAACTCTCTCATAACACAGTATTATAAAGGGGTGCAGACATGGTGAAAGGTCGCTCTTGAGTAGCAGGAGATCCTTCCAAACGCCTTGCCAAACATCTTTTATTGTGCTACAGGTAGTAAAAGAGTTCAACACGTCATCATTTTTCTGTGCTTTTACCTGCTCAATTCCCCTTTCTCTGTTCATTCTCAAACATCAAAACAAGGTAGTTTTGCCGCTAAGGATGGAGTTTTTTCACAGACACAAATGCTTAACGAAATAATTGTTTGGGAATTCAGAGCTATACATCAGAGACAAATATAACCAACAAGTATAACAGCCCCTGAGACCCTTTAACGCTGATCCTAGAACCAGTTGAAATTTGTTGATAACATACACAAACCAAACACGTTAATAATTTACCCCCATGCCACCTACCCCTCCCATTCCCAACCAGTGATTGAACTGGTCAGGACATTTTAATGAAAATGAAATTTCAATAAAAAAATAATAAAATAAAATGAAAATGTTCATGATTTGTTCCCTCTCCTCTGTTTCCTGACCAACTCGAGGCAGCAGCACAGTCTTATGGGTGCAGCTCTGTGCCTAGGCCTGGTCTAAACAGAGTTGCACGACTTTAACCAAAGCTATGATTCTAAACTGATTTTGTTAAATCAGCACAACTTTGTGAGGACACTTAAACTGATTTAAAGCTGGCCTATAGCAGTTTAGCTTGCCCCTGTACATTCCAATATAACCAATTTTAAACCAGTATTAGTGTGTCCACACGGGTTTGCACTGGTTTAATTACATTTATGTAGAGACAAATCCCTTGGCTTTGGAATTCTCTTCCGCTCCATTGCAAATCAGCCCAAATGTATTGACCTAAGCTCTGCAACTGTTTTTTTTTTTTTTAAAGCGGGCTGTGGGGTGGTGCTTGGGAAGTGGAGTTGCCTTTGGGAACTGAAGGAAACGGGGAGTTTGGGTTGGGTGATGTGACTTTGCTGCCTGGCTAGGGTGTGCTGGGTGGGACTTGGGGCTGTGGTTCTGACCTGTACATTCCATTGAGGGCAGCGTGCCTAGAGCTTGGGATACGCATCTTTTTCTGATCTTAAATCAAAATAAATGAATAACACATATTAAGGGCCTGTCTGCAATGGGGATGTGTGTTCTGCTGTAGCTACACCGAGGCAAACCTTCTGCGCAGCTGTAATAGCAGGCTGGCACTGGGGCAGTGGTCCTATACTGGGCATTGCATTATAGCTTCATCAGTACAGACATCCCCACTATAGACAGGCCCTTCGAGTCATAGGGCACCATGCCACCCTGGCATCAGCTGCCACTCCTCCACATAATTTCAGTTGCTCCTGTTTACCCCAGGGCTCAGTTTGGCTCCAAGTGATGAACCCTCCTATGTCATTTCCATGACAAAAAATAAAATGCTACCCTCTGATTGTCATTATTTATTCTTTGTCTGACCATAGCTCCTAGGAGCCCCAGTCATGGACCCCAGTGTGCTAGGGGCTGTACACACACAGAACAAAAAGACAGTCCCTGCCCCTAAAGAGCTTACCTGACACATCTCTGGCTGCTTTCTGACACCCAAGGCTCCAAAGGGCAGATTCCTTGACCAGTACTTTTTCAGTTTCCCAACTTACGCTTCCATGGCTTGAGAAGACAAACTAAAAAGGGGTAGAGAGGAGAATTCATCATGTCAAGTGGAAACGCTTGAAGATCTCTATGAGCAGCTAGCTGTGTGACTGTTGTATACTGTGTGTGAAGGAAGACAGTTGCCATTGATAACTCACTTCACTTAGCCCTGTAATAAATCCACTTTGTTTCTGGTGGTCATTCCAGCACTGTATTCGAACTACACTGCTGCCTCACATAATGAATACGAAGCCAGAGCATCAATTCCATGTGTGTGCATGCACCCAGGGGCTCTCTGCATCCCTCCGCACTCAAACCTCTCTCCACCTCCGTAGGGTTTTCAGGGCTTTCGGAGGAAGAGCAGGGGATTAGCTATTCTCTGCAGTACTGTCCCCCGCAGACCCACTAGGTTTCTATGCAGAAATCCGGTTGGGAGTGAATCAGGGAATTTCATTTGAATTTTCACTCACTAGGCATGGAAATTGTGTCATGTGACAGACCATGATAATACTAGGCTGTCTCCTTGCTCAGCAGTGATCTGCAACACTTTGCACTTGTCTAATGGTTCAAAGCAGTTTACAAATATTAGCCAACGCCCCAGAGAGGCAGGTAAGTATAATCCTCATTTTGCAATGGGAAACCAGGGCAGAAGTTACACGATTTGCTAAGATCACAGAGGAAGTCAGTTTCAGAGTTCAAGCAGAATTCAGGACTTCTGAGATCCAAGGGCTTTAGACCCATACCCAGCCTCTAGCTACTCAGAATTCATGCTTTTTTATAGGTCAGAACTTGATGGAGTCCAATGCCCAGGGGCGGCTCTAGACATTTCGCCACCCCAAGCACGGCGGCAGACGTGCCTGCGGGAGGTCCACCGGAGCTGCCTGCCGCCCTCCCGGCGACTGGCAGAGTGCCCCCCACGGCATGCCGCCCCAAGCACGCGCTTGGCGTGCTGGGGCCTGGAGCCACCCCTGCCAATGCCTTTAAAAATTCGCCAACTCTTTTCTTTCTAATATCAGCATTGCAAACTGGTGCCCAAATTAGACTGTTACAAATGTGCAATTACTAGTGGCATCTAAATATTAAAACCTGAAATAGTACCTCATTTAAGTAAGGGACCTGTTATTGTTTTGGCAAGCAAAGTATTATGCTTCTCAACGGTGTATAATCATCCTGCATGCACTATAGCTCAAAGAACAATGGAGCCTTCAAGATAATAACTAAGGCCTGCTATCATTGTAAGCACAGGTATGCAACATAGGAGTCCCAATTTGACTAGATGTGCCACCTATTTCATTTTTTTCCCCCCAACAAGATCTCATTGTTTGGCACTCTAAAATGGAGCAAGAAAAACAGAGACCTCAATTGTACTTGTCATAATGTGCATATAATTTATAATAATGTTGGTTATTAAAGGATTTTTAGTAATTAATAGCGGTGTGTTATTTCACTGCATTTCCTTTGCCTCTTATAACAGCAAACATTCTTGTGAGATGCTCTCGAGCTTGTCATATAGGCCTCATAATAAAAGCTGGATAAAGCATTAGAAGGTTTTAAAAGTTTGCCAGTTACCTAAAATGGATCCTTTTTTTATTCTGCCCACAGGTACTGTACAAGGTCAAATCCTCTAAAGCCTAGAAGGACCATAAGTGGCCCCAAAGACAGGGGAATGAATCAGTCTGTTTCTCCTGCCCAGAGAGAGCCAGGATGCAGATGCATTATGCGGGGAGATGGGAAACAGAGCACAGACCCTCAGTGGCCGCCACGCCAGCATAAGGGGAAACTGAGGTCAAATCCTGCATATAGGGACCATTTTAGTTTATTCTTTTAATAAGAAAAATAATCCGGTAATTTTCTAGATTTTATACCTTCAGTATGTTTAAAAGGCTTTAAACTGAGTTAAACGGATAAGAAGAGATTTAAAAATAATCTGAATAATTAACATTTACATTTTTTAAAAATCCCTGTATTTTGATCTGCTATTATTTGTATTGCAGTAGTCCCTGGAGGGCTGAACTCTGATCAAGCCCCATAGGGCAGGGTGCTGTACTTACATGTGGTAAGAGTCTAGACAGTCCCTCAAAGAGTTTACAGCCTCAACGGACAAGACAGACAAAGGCTGGGAGAAAAGACGAATTATCATCCTCCTTTGACATATGAGGAATTGAGTCACCGCCAGTGTCAGTGACTTGTAGAGTTGGTTTGAGAAATTTCAGCAGAATCCTGTTCCTTCAGAAGATGCGATTCCTTTGAAATCAAAGTCTTGTGAAATTGGGTTGCTTTTGCCTGGATTTTGTTTAGGAAGAAAATCAGAGAAAAAAAAAGTTCTGACCTTGCTGAAACATCCTGGTTTTACATTTTCTGACTGGAACATTTTGATTTTTCATTTTAAATGATTTTGTTTTGAATTGTTTAGCTTTTGTACTATATTATATAATATAAAATTTAAAATGTCCAAATGGAAACAGAACATTTCAATCATCCCCATACACAAAATGCCTGGCCTTCTGCTTTGTGAGGAATTTCAAAATTCAGGGGTTCCAATTTGGAACCAAACCAAATTTAGAAATCTTGAATTTCTTTGGAAAACCGAACTTCCATCCTCCAGTGACTCACAAAGGTTCCCCAGGAAGACCCAGAGAGCTCACACCCTGCCAGCCAGTAGAATACAAACATGAAGATCAGAGGTGGGAAGGGAGACATGGAAGAGAGAAGTCATCTGTGCGTCCTGCTCCCCTTCCTTCCTGACCCTGCAGCAGTCCCTCAGCCGGGGCTCCCAGAGACTGGGGTTTGTGGGATCTAAGCAGTGGAAGAGGAAGGGGGCAGGATGGCTAGTGCGTTTACCTCAATTGAATTCAATTTCCTGCTCTGCCACAGACTCCCTGTGCGACCTTGGCTGTGGGACTTCGTCTCTCTCCATGTCCCAGTTTGTAACATGGGGATGACGCCTGGGGGTGTTGGGAGAGTGTTACATTAAAGATTGTAAAGGTGCTTTGATACTACAGAAGTATCTACACCCACCCCCCCGGGATAGATTTATATACTGCCCCAGCGTGTTAGGCAGGGAACTGCCTGAGCCAGCCAACAGCAGGTGTCAAGGAGAGGGGAGTGTCGGAAGCCTGCCCTTCTCAGCGAGTTAGACCCCTAAGTCCCTGTGAGGGTCTGGGCCCTAGATGCTGCAGGGATGGGTGCATTACAAATGCCTTAGACCAGTGGTTCCCAACCCTTTCCATGGCAGAACCCCCCTCCCACCTAGTCGGGAGCCCCTCTCCCATTTAGCAATTTGGGAAGGGCAGGATGGGTGCGACTCTGCGAGCCCCCCATGCCTTAGGTGAGAGCGAGAATACATCTGCACCTAGTAGTACTGCTTCCAGGAGTATTAGGCCAGGCTCCCTCTCTCCACACCGGAGCCCTCCTCCCCGGGACAGGCTCTTGGGCAGGTGTCAGTTGCTTGCCCATTGGCCTCGATGCCGCTAGGAGAGCAGGTAGGGAGCAAAGAGGCACAAAGGGGAGAGCAAGTATTTTCCCTGCAGATCCAGGGCCTTTGTGGGTCCTGGGAGGCCTCACCCCCTATTTCTTCTACTACCCTCGTGCGCCCACCAGCAGGAGAACAAGGCACTGAGTATGGGGAAGAGTTAATGGAAACTTGACAAGACAAACTTTGCTGAGTTTCCAGGCCTTTCAAAGCCCATCCCCCGAGTATCAGCTGTGGGTGGGGCCAGCCTTTCCAGGGCTGTAGTAGCATTTCAGCACGTACTGTCTTCATTAGGGACCACAGCCTCAGGGCCTGACAGCAACGGGCATATTGCAAACCCCAAGCAGAGGATAAAGATGCTTTTCGCAATAGATTTCCTCTCTGCTCTTTTCGTTTCTGCTGCTTCGTGGCTATCATTCCTCCTCCTCCTCACTGGTTTTCTCCATTCTCTCTCCCTGGCCCCCCTTTCTTTCTTTCTTTCTCTTTTGCTCCTGGAAGAAAATTTCTTAGTGCTGCAAAAATTTTCAAGCCCTATTCAGTACATAGCTGTGGGCAGAAGAAGAAAAACAGCAGAGACTCCAATCTGCAGACAGCACAGAGCTAAGAATATGGTTCATTGTCTGGCCTATTGTCCCCTCAAATGTCTTTGACTCGGACACTTGCATAACGCAGCCAAAATAATATATTTAGCCCCCGTATCTCATGGTGTAATTTCACAGTCCAGCAAGAGATGAATGATCACAGCAGTGATCATAAACAATGAGTGGCTACCTTAAAACACTTGCCATCCTCCTCCCTTGAAATACTGGACAATTAGAAATACATCCTTACTATACAAGTCGGATAGTATATATTCCAGCAAGTATTCGTCTCTGGTATTGTCAAAAAGGATAGATTGTAACCCAGATGGAAAACTCAGGCTGATTTTAAAGAAGCCAAATTCACAGCCTGGGTCATGTCATTTTCTGCCAGCATCAAATGAGGTCCCAATCCCCCGAGACAGAAATAATTGCAGTCCTCAAAGATTAGGACTTCTACTTCAGGGCCTTCTCTAAATCAAATCCATGGAAAAGCCAGAGCACAGCAAAATATCACAGCAGACATTTAGTGTAATGAATACAGACGTCTTCGGATTTTTAAAAGAATCTGCATCAAATGTTTCCTGCATGTTACTCCAAAACTCCTCTGATGTGCTCCAAATGAAATAAGAAGTTGGATGGTTCTTAGCTCTCCCGTCAGTTTTAGGAGAGACACTGAAATATGGAAACCAAGTACAGGCGTAGCCCAGGTAACAGTTTCTGGTGGTGCAGAAAATGAAAAACAAAAATCACAGATGATAGGAGCATGTTGCCCATGGGCAGACACAGCTAGATAACGTCAGAAGAACAAGAGAAACCAAACCTAAGCAGAGCTTTCTGTACCCTGAAAAGGATGAAGAACTAGAGACCTCACAGAGTCTAGTTGGGACTCCGTTTCACCATCGCCTTCGCCCACGCCTCACTGAAGTTATGGGGAAGTTCACAGATGGTGATGGGCAGCAATACAGAACTCTAAAACAGACTTGTCAGAATCATAGGTAAGTCAGCCTTGCCTGCTTTTAGTCTGGACCAGGGGGTCTCAAACTGGGGGTTGGGACCCCTCATGGGGTCATGAGGTTATTACATGGGGGGGTCATGAGCTGTCAGCCTCCACCCAAAACCCTGCTTAGCCTCCAGCATTTGTAATGGTGTTAAATATATAAAAGTGTTTTTAATTTATAAGGGGGAGGCAGGGGTCATACTCAGAGGCTTGCTATGTGAAAGGGGTCACCAGTACAAAACTTTGAGAAGCACTAGTCTGGACCTTCACACTTAGCTGAGTTTTGAACACTAGGCAGTTCTGATGGGAGATGAGCAAATAGGTCAGGGTAAAATAAGAAATGGTCTGATCTGAACCAAACCAAACTTTCTCTGAGCTTTAACAAATTGCTTTTCCCTCCCTATTTCAGACACAATGGAAATGAATGAGCATCACTATGGCATTTGCAGTGATCAGTTTCCGGGGGGCATGGCTCTGGCCACAGAGTTCACCCTGAGGAGGCCCCACTGGAGGAGGGATAATATGGTGAAGGGAATTCATGGGTAGCCAAACCGCTATGGGGCCATATCATGACTCATGCAGAGGAGTGAGCTGCATTTGTTCTCTTTACCAAAGGTAGACAGAGCCAGGGCTCCATCCCTCCAATACAACAGCCAGTGCAGAAGAGGCAGTAATCTGTGCTGGGGAAAAGGGCAGAGCAGTGGTGGAAGCAGGGACTCTCAATCACAATTCAGTCCCTGCTCCGCTGCTCTGCTCCAGGGACAGCACCGCTCTGTGCTGCCCTTCCCACTGGAAAGATGCTGATCCAGTCTGCGGTATACACATGAACTAAGAGTCCCACGGAGCCAACATCTCAAGCTTCATTTTTCCCATTCTTTGATATTTCCAGCTTTAGATAGACAAGAGGGTTGAGCAGTTTGAATTTCGCTGGCTCTGTTATGACTACAGGAGTTAGATGATATCACGGACAACAGACACTTCGTTCAAATCGGAAGGGGAGTACAGCAACCAGTGTCCACATGGGGATACATTCTACAAAAGCTACCACCCATAACAAACACGTTGTATTTTGTCTTTTTTATCAGCATTTATTCAGCAGCCTGTGGCAACAGTTTGCCTTTCTGGAGCCTTTTCCAGGCAGATAACACCCAGTACTGAAACGGCCCTTAATTTTTTTGGCACAATTGTTGTGGATTGTTATTTTCCATTTGGAAACGTTGGACAGTAACAAAAGCACTCTGGCTTTGTATCTGCCACAAACCTGATCTAGAAACAGACTGGGCAACATGCCAACCCCAAATTAAAAAAAAAAGCAAAACATTTTTAATTAAAAAAAATTGATTTTAATTAACAAAACTCTTGCCCTCCGCTGCAAATGGCTGAGGGGCACCCGTGCTGCCATTGTAGCCCTGTGAGCTAAAAATGTGGTGCGATGGGATGAAAGGAAGCATAACTTGACCAAAACATCAAAGCAGACCTGAGAGAGGTCAGATATAAATGGTATTCTGCCCTTTTTTGCAATAATTTGCTCTTCTCTTTATGTTGGTATTTTCTGGGAAGAGCTGGTCAAAGCCAACTAGGGCAGGCTTGTAAAAAAGATATTTTTTCTCCCTTGGAAAACACAAAGACAGACGGACTGGGCTGCTGGCTTTCCTCCCTCCCCTAGATCTGCTGCCCTGGGCAATTTGTTCTGTTGCAGCAGCTCTTTGCTGAAGTGACTGGCGTCTGGTACATTTCAGAGCAGACGCCAGTCACTCCAGTAAAGAGCCGCTTACCACATCTTTGGTAAATATTTTCTGCAGTGGTGCAGTAGCGATCTTATAGGGCAGCACTGTTATTTCATAGTCATCTCCAATAATAACTCAAATGGAGCAGTGCAGAAATGCCACAAAATGCCAATCAGCAAAAAGCTGCTGGGACAGAGGAAAAGTTTGGAGCAGCAGGAACAGGGGAAGGAAGAGGGGGAAACTGCCCCTGAACTTCCTAAGAAAATGAAAACTATTAATTCTGAGTTACTGACTAAGGAGGATCATCAAAGTTAGAGTGAATGGTGAAAGGCTCATTCAAATGTGCATGTTGGTCAAGCACCAGATACTCGGATGCTTCCCCCAGACTCTAGCCAAACCTCTTGGGTCTTCCAAACTGGGATGTGAATCTCATTAAAAAAAACAGGTCTCTTCTAATTAGATCTGATCAAAAGTATGGGGAATTCTTTTTACAACAAAATTCATCCCTTTAGTCAAAATGTCAACCACCTCTATTTCTAATCATTCCACTTTCTGGTTGATTTGCAAGCTCTGCAAAGATAACTCAGGAAGGAACGAGGTATGTGAACACGGAAAGTGATGGGGTGGGGAGGAAGGGATCTGACCTGGAAGTCCTTGGTGCTCATGGGTGTAACAGAGGGTACATTATCTTTAAATATACACCAGGCAGGTCAGGGTATCAATAGAATCCTAGGTGTTAATGGGAATAAACTCTGCTAAGAAAGGAAGATGTGGTTCGAAAGTCACTCCGGTCTCTGGAGAGTCTTGTCTATCCTGTTGCCCATGATATGCCAGTGGAAAGAGATCCCCCATCTGAATGCTGTATCCATATATTAAGTGTTTCACTGCTAAACAGTGTAGAGAAATCTCTCTCCAGAAAACCCCTGTGAGAAGAACAGAAGCAGTGGCTTATTTTCCAAAACATCTTTAACAAAAAAATTCTGCCTCCACACTAGGATGCAATCTCAGGCATTGTTGTAAGATGGTGTATGCTTCGACCTGGAAATCAACTTCTCTTTCGCTGTCTGGACAAAACAAAATCTCTTTGCAAGATCAATATCAGTCAGATAATCCCTGTTGTTTCCCACCTGGGACAGGACATATCTACCTCCCTTGTCGAACACAATCCTATTTCTCAGGACTCTTAATTGAGGATTTCCAAATCTCTCTCTGCATCTGCACCAAGCTGAGACACATTTTTAGGCTTCTCTTAACATTTGGGTAACAAATGTCCCCAGCTGGTGTGCATTGGCACAGCTCCATGGAAGGCAATAGGAGCTACACCGATTTCTACCAGCTGAGGTGCTGGCCCATATATTTAAGTTCACCTGTCTTTTGTGGATGATTACCTGGGGACATACACCAATACCTGACCTAGACCTGGAAGCTGACTTTTATCCACCCTATTCAAAGTACATTGGTCAGCACGTTTCCGGTGCAGAACCTACAGACAATGCTTTGGCAAGTGCACAGAACCAAGTATCTACAGAAATTCATAGAAAGCTTTGAAAACTTACCCATAGTTATCAGTTTTTAGATACTTAAAAGAACACTAAAACTAATAGCTTTCCATGGCCCATCAGGTTATATACACTGATAATATGTGGCAAGAACACCCTGCTTCTCATAAAGAGCATGTATGTGGGTGTATTACTTGTTTTTAAAGGTCCTTTAAATAAAAGTTGATGGTTTTAAATAATCTGTTTCTTTTTATTTAATTAATAAGTAGATAGCTATTAATTAAGCACATCTCTACACCAAAGAGGATTAACTCGGAGAGAGACAGAGAAAGACAGGGAGGATAGAGGAAGACTTGTTATTAATTTAAGGCCCCAAAAGCAAGCTGTCAGATTGGGTGCTCAGGAGGCCATAGTCATATGATGGATACAATGGAACAATACTATTGCATTTTTCAGCTGCACATGAGATGTTTTCAATCACCACCGAAATGCATCCACCTCTGATCTGGAGCACAGCAGCTGTTTAACAGCACACAACAGCCTAAGACAGGAAGAATTTAGGAAGGAAGATAATTGTTTTGACTAAAACACCAGGATTAGGTCATGACCTATATGTTACCTGAAAGACGCAACTGCCAACACAACCGAGCTCTCTACCCCCACAACTGGGCATAGGTTCTGTACCTGGCTCAGACTTAAGAGTGTTGCCAACTGAATCACCAATATTTCCACTCATATAAAGTTATTATAATGGGTCAAAGTTTGGGAAAACAATAAAATGGATTCCCAACTATCCAGACAGAGATGCCCAAAAACCTTCAGGTAACAAGAGGAGCTGGATCAGCATCCTTTGAAATGCAAGCTCAGGGTCTTCACACCCTAGATGCAGATATTAAATACATAGTACTAAATAATAACAGCAGCGATCACAGAGCTAGTTGTGAATATCGTCATTAGACAAACAACATATGTTGTTCTCTACGGCATAAAAGCAAGGGTAGCATTTTTATTAGTTGAGGTTTCTTTATTTTTTATGGCCTTATCCACAAGTGCAGAGAGCCAGAGGGAATTATTTGTTACTTACATTAAAGCAAAGAGCCAACAGACCACAGCAGCACATCCACCCCTCATAGCAGTACTTCTCCTCTAGGATTTATATTATTCTCATTGTTAACCCTTGCCCAGTGCAGTTATCCTTACAACACACTGAGTGCTCGATCACTTCTAAGTAGCATTAGTATTCATTGTTATCACTGCAGCATTTAAAGTATATTTTGATTATATTAAAGGGAATGTTTTGCCAGCCAAGAAACGTCCATGATGTAATTTGTTGATGCTAATGCTGCTCCCAGTAAGGACAATGGTGAAACTAGCATTGGATTCCAAAGAGAGTCAGATTATGTGATATATTTTTAAGCACCCTGTGATTACCTGGGACGCTCTTGCTCTGCGCCAGGGTTAATGTGGGGGCAGGAAATTGTTATTAGGGGGGCCCCTCTTTCTTTAGGTCTGACGGAACCTGAAAGTGGAGGCCTTTTGGAGAGGCATAAGGATGTAGATCCCAATCCTGCTCCCTTAGCGGGAGTTTTGCCATTGATTTCAATGGAAGACGGACGGGCTACAAACCCCGTTGCTGATTTGGATCAAGTCCCGGGTAGGTAGTTTCATTAGGCAGGAGGTGGTAATAGCAGGGAATGGTCTATTCACTGGCCATTGACCAGTAATGGATATTGTTTGGATGGATGCAATAAATGCCCCAATCCTGGAGTTAAATTGTACCAGCAGACCTCCGCATGGTCCGCTCCCTAGGATCCAATGACAGGCTCAACGTCTGCTCCCACAGCCCTTACTCACATGAGTAATCCTTACTTACAAAAGCGGTGCTCAGTGGGATTTCTCCCAGGAGGGTTGCTGAATCAAGTCTAAAGAACATTTATCTATACACAAATATACTCTTAAAGAAATACAAAGACAAGAAGGCTTTTAAAACAGTTTTTAAGCAGCTCAGTACAGAATATTAGAGGTCTTTTCACCCTATACGTTTCCTGTGTATTGGCCTGTTCCCCTTAACAGCTAATCTCACTGAAGCTTGCAACATTATCACCATCGAACAAATGTGCATGATGTGTCATTATATTGAGTTACTGAAGGGTTGAAATGTTTATTGCAAACTCCGTTTGCTACAAAGAGTTAAGATTTCACTTCTTAGCCTGTTTTTGTTTCTATTCACATGTCAGCGCCTGTCATTTTTTTAGTCAATAGGACATGTCCAAGGGATGGAGACAGACTGGGTTAGTCATTCTGACCATGGGTCGCCAGTCACTGAGAACTGCCTGAGGTCATTTCCAGATATACCACTAACAATGAGAGGGAATCTAGACCCAGGAGACGTGCAGGAAATAGTGCTGAGATTAAAGACAGAGATAGTCCTCTACAAACGTACATTGGAAGAATGTTCCCTATGTTCTGTCAGAGTTTCTTCCTCGCTCAAGACTGTCTTTCTATTTTAAGTCTGCTTTCAAACCAAAAATGGTAATCCTATTGCTTAATGAGTACCAGCCAAACTTGCACTGCTGTGGGCTGCAGTTTTAGCCATAGGAGCTATGCTCAAGGAAATGAACCTACAAAAGCTGCTTTTTTTCCTGGAGTTGCTTTAAACAACATCTCCTTGGCATGGAAAGTCTGATAGGTTAAATCACTTGACATTAAAACCAGTCTGGAGTCAGGGCCCTTGATACCATTGTGGGCTCTCTGCAACTGACAATTAACACTGGTATAGGCTCTACACAAGCTCAGTGGGTTACAGCCACGCGGTCAGACGCCGATACCCTCCTAACTCCTAATTAACATGAATGGGGCTGACTCCAGGAGTGAGGTATTAGTCATGGCAGAACCAGGCTCATTCTTTGCACCTCCATAGTTAAGGCTGGGTCAGCACTTAGATAAGAGTCCTCCCATTTTATTAAGGGGTTGGAAATGCAGCCATAACTATTTGCTTCTATCTCTTGAAGCAAATTTGGGGCCATGGGAAATCCACCTGGTAGCTAACTTATTGGGGGTAGGGAGGACAAAAACAAAAAGCAGATTGGGATGAGTCTTGTAACTGGAAAACAGCTTCACGTTTTACACTAAAATTGGGCAGGCCATTCATCTCCTGCATATAAGGTGCCTTTGGGTGTTTTGGAAAAACATTAGTAACCACCACATCATTGGTTCAGAAGGCTGATTTTCCATCCATAGACACTAGGTGCTTTTCTCCACAGAGCACCAGTGGACACTATGGGAGTGTGATTCTACCATGCACTAAGATGCTGCGTATTAAATGATCTGCATAGACCCTGTTGGTGCAAACTACAGGAGTGCTGTTAAACAATACTACATTAAAGTACACTAGGGAGCATTTATTTCTCATGAGCAGGGTCTACACAGAATAATTAATTTGCAACACGTTAGTGCACGTTAGAAATCACACCCCCTAGTATGCGCTGCTCCTCTCTAGACAAGCCCTAAAATTCCATGAGGCTTTTTCAAACCCAGAGTGACTACATGCAGTTTCATGTCCCAGGCAGATGGACATCATGGCTCAGACTATAATGGGGTGTGGCACAGAAGGATCCATCATAATCCATTGGCAAAGTAAGGGCTAAATTCTACCCGCAGATGCATGTACGGTTTCTGTTAACTTCCAGGGGTCTAAGTAAGACTCAATTTCAGGATCCGCGTGGTAGATTATAATCACTCTTTAGAGACACAGTATCACGCTGACTATGCCTGGCTGAACAGAGGGGTAGGAGTGACTTGAGGCCATGCTAGAGAACAAACACGCCAGACCATCAGCATTCTTAGGTGGTGTTTTTGTGGAGCTATTTATGCCCATACTGCAAAGAAAAACCTGCAGCGCCGAGTCTGGGTCAGTTGACTCAGGCTTGTGGGACTCAGGCTGCAGGGCTAAAAAGAGCAGTATAGCTGTTCCCACATGGGCTGGAGACGGGGCTCCAAGACCCTCACCGGGTTTCAGAGCCCAGGCTCCAGCCCAAGCCCAAACCTCACTACAGCTATTTTTAGCCGCAGTCCAAGCCCCATGAACCCAAGTCAATCGACCTGGGCTCTGAGACTCACTGCAGAGGGGGTTTCTTTGCAGTATAGATATATCCTTAGCAACATATCACAGGCCAGGTCTTGTAGAATTGTGTGTGTGCTGCTGCTGCTGCTGCTGAAGATTCAAATCACAGAGCAAAGTCTTCCTGCCTTGACAGCTTTCCTGCATTAGAGCTTGGTATTAAACAGGGCTAGAGGCTGCTCTAAATGGTGTCAGGTGTCAAAGGGCCAGTCACGAAGACATTGGTACAGCAGCCAAGGATCGGGAGGTTGCAGAGATACCCCAGGTACCCTCTTTCCCCCAAGCCTGCACCTAGGAGGGGATAGTGTAGGAGCACTATCCCCCTACCCAGGGGTTACTCTCCCTGGTTATGCTGGCTGTACGGCTTTTTGTCCCAGTTATCTAACACGATCGGTCATATCACAACTCAGAGCCTGGCCATTGGCTGCTAATGTGAGCCCTCTAATTACACCCCTACCCAGCTGACAAAATGACTTCAGCTTATAATCATATGTTCTTAGAAGAGAAAGAAAGTGTTGTCAGTGCTAGACGTTCCCGTTCTTCGACACTGGTGCATTGTTCTCTGTCTGCTCGGGAAAGCACTGACATCAAGAGTGATAGGAATGTGCTGCCGTTCAGTGCTGGTCTCCCTCTCAGAACTGTGCGTACATTTTCATTTAATCACTACCCTGTGTTGTCACTGTGCCAGCGGCACCGAATAACGTGTGCCTGGAAAGGAGGAAAAAACAGACTGAAAGCAATTCTTAAAAAGGAGGAAAACCAGTTCATTGCAGGGGTTCCAATGGATTTTCAGTTTTCCTGCATTCTTATTTTGTATTGGTTGTAACAGGGCATAAGGGAGGGTGGGGAATCTTATTTAAGGGCATTCATTAGTGAAGTGTTATTATTTATGTATAATGCAGTCGTGCCTAGATGCCTCAGCTGATGTCTGGGCCGCACTGTAGTACGGACTGTACAGACACATAGGCCTGCTCTACATCTAAAATGCAGGTCGACGTAGTTCAGGGCTGTGAAAAATTCACACCCCGAGAGACATAATTAAGCTGACCTAAGCCCTGGTATAGACATCTCTAGACTAACAGAAAAATTCTTCCATCGACTCTCAGAGGGGTAAGTTTTACTACGGCGATGGGATAACCCATTCCATCAATGTAGCAAGCATCTATATACCACGCTGCTGTAGACATAGCCAAAGTAAGAGGCAGTCTCTGCCCCAAAGGGCTTGCAAGCTAAATAGACTAAAGACGGGAGGGGAAGCAGAGGTCTCACAGCAGAGTGGGGAGCAGAACCCAGCCTTCCTGATGCCTAGCCCAATGCCCCGCTCACTAGACCATGTTGCCTTTCAATTTTTCCATGAAGATTTAATTTGTTTTGTTCCCCAAAGAAAACACAAAGGAAAAAAAATATCCTTGGCTGGGATGCAATTGGATGTTCAATGCTTTCGAAGGGCTTGATCCATCAGAAGCAGAGGTATTCAACACCTCATAAGATTGGGGTCCAAGGCAAAAACACAAGTAAATAAGGAGTTACCGCATATGGACTACATTAAAAATGCGAATTTGCTCTAAGCTTTGTGCAAGCCAGTCAGCAGTGCTCTGGCTTCTGCTTTTGATATGCTCAAAGCAACAGAACAGAGTGTGGACTCAGAGGCCCAATTCACAGGCACTCCACATCTCTGCCCTTTCGCTCAGCTCAGATGCAGAGATTATCGTCGCTCAGATGATTGTCTTCGGGACTGATTTTCCACTTACTTACATGGGTTTTCCACTGGTGTAACCTACTGCCTTCAGCCGAGTTACTGCTGATTGGCTCCGATGTGCATGAAAGGCAAATAGAGCATTTGGCTTTGCTTTCATTAGGAAAACTGGGACCCTCAGTTCATCACTGGCGTGCTGCTCCGCCTGGACTAGCTGTATTGTGTGGGCCTTTCTGCCCCCCGCCCCCATCCTCTCTCTGAGCAAGTTTAGATGCTCAAATGGAGGTAAAAAGGACTGGGTCCATCTGCATTCTGGCTACCACCTTTGCTACCATTGGTGGAACTGGACTGGTGCAGAAGCCTCTGTCCTGGTGTAGCTGTAGCTCCTGTGTTTCCTGTTGGAAAACATCTTTACCCTTTCCCCATCTCTGCCTTTCAGAGACTGCTCAATCACCACAAAGCAACGAGGGAAAATCAAAGAGACACTTAAAAGAAACTATGTTACAAATCCAATGTCAGCGTAAAAATCTTCTGAGACCAATAACTCTTTCCGATAATTAAACGAAAGTGTCCAGCGAAACTAGATTCAGATGTGCCTTCATTGGCAAGGCTGTGAGAGTACTCACAAACTAGAAACATGCAGAGAAAGAGGCAGATCTCGCCAAGTGTGAGAAAACCTGTGGACAGGGTGAGGTTAGCGCTTGAGCTGGGAGGAGAAAGGTCATTCCATTTTGTGGAGAATTTAAATATTTCGAAATCTGGTTGCACTCCAACTCTGAACAAAAATCAACGATTTTGAAATTCTCTGTGAAAGGAAATAGAGCCCTGGCTCCAGGGCAGGCTGCCTGGCAGGATACCCTGGAGCCAGGGATCTTGAAAGCCCTAAGAGCATGGGTTGCCCTGAGCCTGGGCTCCCAGGTGTTCCTCTGCTCATCACCCTGCCACGTTTTGAAACCTGCTAGGTTCCATCAGAACGTCATCAAAATCGAACCCTTGCCACAAAATGTTTCAATTGTGACTAATCAGCAAATTCTGCTGAATGAAATAATGTTTCATCAGAGTCTTTCCAACCAGCTCATGTTAGAGCCAGTGCCCTCTGTGTACCATCATTCCACAGTTACAGAATTTGCTGCAGAATTCCCCTCATGCAGCAGAACAGGGCCCTGGAATCTCAACTTTCATTTAAAGGAAAAAGTATGTTTCTAGCTTTCACAGTTATGAGGAAAACATAGAAAACGTGACCCAAGTGTAACTGATGTCTATCTGAACTAGCAGGCAACCTAGAACAATAGCTCTGAGAGGTGTGAATTGTCCCATTCATCTACATCTAATGTTAACTCTGAAACCTAAAGAAGACAGTCTGCTATATATTTGACAACTCAAAATGTGGAGACAGCATAAAATAACCTGAATTGAATATCAAAATAAATGCACTAACTATTGTTTATTTTCATGTGTAATTCATTACAAACCTTAATTTTGCAAATTTAACTGAGGCTGCTGCTGAATTTCCACTGGAGTGCTGCAAAATCAAGGATTCCTGCTCTATAATTTAGGTACAGCTTATTACAGGGTACCTGGGCCTTGATGATAGCCTCACAGCTTACTTCACAGGAGTGATATGCAAGTCAGTTCTTTTAATTTTATTATTGAGACACACCAGAGTCTAGTGAATTAGGCAGGGGACTAAGAACCAGGAACTCCTAAGCTCTGAAACTGGTTTACCTCTGTGGCCTTGGGGAAGTCACTTAGTGTCAGTGCTTTCACATCCTTATCTGTAAAAAGTGATTTATAATATCAATCTACCTCAATGGGATGTTGGGAGTAGGTATTAATGGCTGAAATACGGGTTTATTTTTATTAACATTTGAAGAATTCTTAAATGTTTTACAAATATTTCTGAACAATCCCTCTGCTTCTCTACTTGGGACTTTGGCCCAGACCCTATAAGGTATTTCCCATCGAAATCAATGGGAGTTAAGTGCCTTTGAGGATCTGGGCCTTTCCCCAGGAGCTGCTTGCTCTGACTTCTCATCACCTACCTGAGGATGTGATACCTCTGTTGCCAAAGCAACGATAATATTTCCACTTTTGCTGGGGACCAATAAGCTGCCTCAGGTAAATGAAAAGGTGTGTAGAAATCCTCCTCTGCTGCTGACATTGCTACATCCTGCACTGAAATTGACCAAGAGAAATGTAACCAAAAAGTTGCTCTGCATAAAATACATCATTCCTGCACCAGGACATTGGGGTGATTCTTTGAGCTAGCAAGTTCTGATTGTTCCTGTAGTGATGCGGGACTCAGCCCTGCAGCGCCTCCTGCTGGTCTCTGTTGGGAATTAGCTCGTCCAGCTTCTGGAGCGCCCTCTGCAGGCCGATGATCTGCCTTACCGCTGGCCCCTGTGACCCTCCCAGGACCCCGGTGCCCCTTTCTCTGGGGTGCTGTCCCTCTGGCAGTAACCCCTCAGTCTTGGGGTCTCCCCACCCAGGGGGCCCCCCACCCCCTATCCCCACCTTGCCTCAGTGTAAGGCTACTGCCAGTCACCAACTAGCCCCCATTCCCTGGGGCAGACTGCAGTGTATGCCACTCATCACTGGCAAGGGGGGTTTGGGCCTGCTGCCTCTGTCTAGCCTTGGGCTGTCCCCTACAACCCCAGGACCTGTTTGGCCTCATACTAGGCCGCAACCTGGGGGGTTTCCAGGCTGGAGCTCTCCAGCTCCCTTGGCCTTCCCCCAGCCCTGCTCCACTCCTGGTACCTTGTCTCTAGCTCCCTGCAGCCAGGCCCATCTCCCTCTATAGCTAGAGAGAGACTTCTAAGCTCTGGGCTCACTGGCCTTTTATAGGGCCAGCTGCAACCTGATTGGGGGATGGCCCCAGCTGAGGCTGCCTTCCCCATCAGCCTAGCCGCTTCTCCCAGCCCCAGCCCTCTCCCAGGGCTGGCTTTAACCCTTTCCAGGTCGGAGCGGGTGACCACCCCGCTACAGTTCCCAACTACTCCAAGATTCTCCACTTATATGTAAGGCTGCAGCGCAAACACCAGGGCAAAATTCTGCGCTCACTGAAGTAACTCTGCTGGCTTTTATGGAGTTACTCCACATTTACACCGATGTCAATTTAGTGCTGAGTTTGGCCCAACGACGAAGCACACTTCAAGGCCCAAGTAGAGTGTATAGTGCATTGCATATCTTGAGAGCCGTTTATTTTCCTCTTCAACATGTAAGTTGCAATATATTATTGTGGAGCTGATAATTGTAAGGGCCTGTCCCTGCCCCCATTAAAGCCAATGGGAGTTGTGTTGTGTTCAGTGGGATTAGAATAGGGGCCTTAGACTATAAGCTCTTTGTAACAGGACTTTGTTGTTTGTTTTGCAGTTCACCTCTTGTACAGAGCCATGGACCCTTCTCTAATAAATCACTAGTGAGTAGATCGTGCGTTCCTCTACACCAGTGTTTCCCAAACTTGGGACACTACTTCTGTAGAGAGAGCCCCTGGTGGGCCGGGACGGTTTGTTTACCTGCCGCGTCCACAGGTCTGGCCGATCGCGGCTCCCACTGGCCGCGGTTCGCTGCTCCAGGCCTATGGGAGCTGCTGGAAGCGGCGTGGGCCAAGGGACCTACTAGGGTTCGCTGCTCCAGGCCGCGGTTCGCTGCTCCCTGCAGTTCCCATTGGCCCGGCCCGCCAGGGGCTTTCCCTACACAAGCGATGTCCCAAGTTTGGGAAACACTGCTCTACACTGATGAGCGATTCTAAGTTAAAGACCCAAACCTGGATGTCTCACACAGAAGCCAAACCCAGGAAAACAGTCCCTTCTCAAATAATCACAAGTTTGATAGCAAAAAGAAGATGATACTAGACTTCCAGGATGGCAAACTTCATTTTTATCAGTTGTAAGCCAGTTCAGCACTACTAAGGGCCCAGTTCGAAACCCACTGGGTGTCAATGGACTTCCACGGTAATTTGATCAGACCCTGTTGGAATTACCATCTGGCTGCCCATCCATCTATCCTTCTGTTCACCTTGCTCTCCTGTATCTTGATTGTTACTGGGAGATTTTTTTTGTCATATTTTCTGCCCATGTTTGTTAGAGCCTATGGGGTAGCTACACATAATAGAAGAAAACCCAAAAGATAAGGCTAGTTTAATTAACGATGGAAGAGGACAAATAAGGAGAACTGGCCCCTATGCAGAAGACCAGCACAAAATGTAGGGTTTAAATGGGACTTAACTGCTGCATAAGCCTTTTGTAGACCCTATGAATTTCACCTGTACCACATATGCCTTTGGTAACAATAATGAGGGTCATATTCACAACAATGTGCCAACATTTGGATTCCATCAAGTTTCTCTCTTTGATTCTCCTGGAGAATTCCTAAATCAGTGACTTGGCTATGAACAGACTAATTTTCAAAAGAGTCAGTCATATTTCACTCCTGAACACTCCCTGCGTCTCTCTGACTGCAGCGCTTCTATATCCGATCACATCACATGCTTTAAGCAATGGCTACTCTGTCTTAAGATCTCTGCTTCACAGGGAAAGATAAAACAATACAGCATTCTGAGCTCAACTTCAGAATGGAGGATTTGGATATTGTTTTCTTTTCCTGTTTTGTTTTGCACAGAATATTTCCCCTCTATGGAGTCACTTAGACTCCAGAAACAGACTATTAATAAACTTTTGACTGCTTTGGATAGTCCAACCCAAAGGCTGAACTTAGAGGGGGAAAGGAACATACAATTGTATAGAGCTTTTCATCCCAAGGAACATACAGCGATTATCCACTGAATTACAACCATCTCTGTGGTGGCACACAGAAGCGGTCTAACAGAACAGAGTCTAGTCTACTGATCCCTGAACTTGATTGAAATGACATTCTGAATACACAGCACATGCTTTTTTTCTAGCTTGGATACTGTTTGGTGGCTTTCGTCAGTGCCTTTTAGTCGACTAAGAAGTGACCATATCAAAGGGGAGAAGGAGTGGTCTTGTGGTTAAGGCACAGAGCTGGGAGACGGGAGTCTAGCCAGGGGTCTGAAGCCATTCTTGTTTGGCATCAGCAGTTCCCTCCTGGCCCCATCAGAAACTGCCGAATGTAAGCTGTCATTTTTAGAAGGAAAATAATAGTTATTTTGGAGCCTAGGCTTGCACTCAACCAGCTCCTGTGTGCCAAAGCACAACTTGCCTTGTCTACAGCAGAGGTTTAGAAGGTGTTAATTACAATCTGCTAGCTAATACGTTCTAAACCCCAGCCCACCCTCCCACGCTTTAATCATAGTCTAGACATACCCTTAGAGGAAGAACCATAAATAGATCCCAGATCTGACTCCCAGGCAAAAAACAATTCAAGAAAATTACAGTCTCCAGTGGGAGCTGAGGGTGCTCTGTACCAGGTAGGAGTAGGATCTTACAGCACTGCCAAGTTCCACTTCAGTGGGAGATGAAGTCATTTCTATATCTAGGTTGAATGTAAAGGGGTTTGGGATCAATGGCATGAAAGGCCACCTGTTAATGTAAAATATCATTATGAAACATAACATCTTTCTAAATAAAGAGTCTGAATACTCAAAGAAACATACAGGGATAGAGATTATGGGCCAAATTCAGGAGAACTCCAATGAAGGCAAATCCACTCTGGATTTGCACCAGTGAAACTGAAAGCAGAATCTGGCCCCATGTATCTTATTTTTCCCTAAGTTTTCAAATAAGATCTGTGTAAAAATAACACATTTGTCTCAGACTCGAAGAATAATTTGTAACCGTTTCTTCATTAGAGCCCGCATTTTCAAAAGCACATTTGCAAAATGCCAGCTGCTCACATACAGTATTTGGGTGCACACATCAATTTGCACGCACCCTGTGCATTTTGTACATGCGCCGTTAGTTTGTACTTTTATAAAACTTGGGCTGTTTTTGTCATTTTCCTTTATACAGCTTATAAAATTATAGAAGTGTAGAATTACAGAAATGCATTGAAGTATTTGGTTTGGGAGAAACAGTGAGATTGAGAGCAGTACTGTCAACCCCACGTGTTCACAAATTGAGTCAAGGCAAAAAAGAAATCACAAGGCTGGCTTAAAAATCAGAAGGTTTAAAAAACAATATATTTGGAGATCACTTTATTGGCCTTCTAGTTTCTGAGCCTTTTAAGGTTCATATTTTCAAGCTTTTCTCTGAAACCATGAGGACTGGACATTTCCTTTTATTTTAAACGAAAGCTGAGTTTCTCAGGTAATCACATGACTCCAGGACCTGACACTTTACCAAAAAAACGTAAAATCCTGGCCCCATTTAATTCGATGCCAAAATTCTCATTGATTTCAACGTGGCCAGAATTTCACCCCAAATGTAATGAAACATAATAAAATCATGAGAGTTGGCAAGACAAAAAGAGAGAGAGAGATTTCCAGATATTGGTTGTTGCTGCTCTGGCAAACAGCCAGGGGATCATAATAATACACAATCTCAAACAGGCTCTCAGAACAGCTACACCATCCCATTCCCAGCCCCAACCAAAACATAATGGCACGAAAGGAGCTGATGCTCACACCAACCACTACACTACAGCCTCTCACTACTTCTTGCAGCTCGGAATTCAACAAGCACTTTCACTGGTGGCCTGCGCAAGGGAACAGAAAGAAAAAACTGATTGGTGCACCAGAAAACACAATATTAAAATGATCCTGCTGCTCTCCATTAAAAAAGGCATCCAGTTCCACAGGAAACCCACAGGTCTGGCAACACTAATGCTAATTTATGAAAAGACCCATGTACATTCCAGATGTTTACTATGCAAGGAGGGGAAAAATAGATTAGGATTTTTCTCCTTGCCTCTATTGAATATCTGTTGGAAAGATTGCTCTAGCATAAATTCCTCCAGCAAGTCCAGAGGCACCGACAGAAGAGCAATGCTTTTCAATACAAACCTCCTGTAGCCTCCATCTCCTGGCCCATGGATAAAAATGTCATAGCAGTTAGACAAACTGGCTATTGAGTTGCACGTACAGAAGGGGGTTTTTGTTAGTGCAAGTGTGTGACAAGCAGACCTTAAATCCACATTGTGCTGAAATTCCACGTTCTTTTCCACCAGGCGGGAACAAAGATCATGCCGTGTAGCTGTGAATTCAAGTTTCTTCCGCAATATAGCCTCTGTTCTGATTTACTGAAATCATCTTAGATGAGGAGGGTTGGAAAAGTGGCTTCATTTTACACTGATAGAGTTTTGTGGGGTAAAAAAAAATCCAACCGCTATACATTTCACTTCCTAGTGACACTAGGACTGTGCATTCTGGATCTGCAAGAAACCGAACCAATCTAAATGTAACCCCATGTGGGCCTTACCTTGGTTCTTGGGTGTCTCCGTGCTAATAGCTCAGGGCGAGGCACCCTGTGCCTTGGAGGCAGGGGGGGTCAAGGATAGACTCAGAATCCTGGGCGCTAGGCAACCAAGAGGGAGTGAGGGGAGATGCTAGTTTGAGTGGTAGAGGCCATGGGGAAGTTATTGCAGCATGTGTCTAGAAGGCCACCAGCATGCCTGCTCAAAGAGGCACATCGGAGGTGAGGAAGGGTTAAAGCGTGGATAATTGACTGGTTAAGCCAAGGGCAATGAATTAGCCTAACCAATAAGGAAGGCTCTCGTGATGAGCAGGCCCTGAGGAGCCATGTTATGAGGAGAGACGAGCCAGCTACTGAAGGGAGAACATGCTTTTTGGAGAGTTTAGGAGTGCTATGCTGGCATGCAGGGGCATCCCCAAAAACTGGCCTTGGCAGCCATAGTCCTCAACTTGTTCCAGTGCCTGTTCATGGTAGCTCTCAGTTTATAGGTTTCAGCTGGGAAAGCTCTCACCTAGTTTAGGACTAGGTTAGTCCCTTAGCTCTCTAGCTAAAGCAGTTACTCTGCAGCAAAAAATCCTTCTTGTTGCTAGCTCTGGAGTTTCTGCCTGCTTTCACCTGCAGTTGGGCTATACAGAATAAGAAAAGAGGATCTGTGATTTTTTTAGAATTATTTTTATATAGTCTGTGCCTGTTCCCTGAGTGGGGAAAGTTTCCTTAGAGGCAGAAGCAGGATACTTTTGGCAGTGAAAAATTCCACATGACCAGCATGGGCCTTGACTGAGACTGTCAGACCCCTCCTACAGCTGCTGAGGGAGCCAGGCCAGGATTTGAACCTGAAGATCATCCACATCATGGAGTTTGTGAGTGTGTCAACCCTTAGCTAGGTAGTTGGGGCCACTGGGTGAAAGTTACCTATTCAACAACTGTGTCCTATAGCATTGGGATAACTTGCTCTCTGCTCATCCACCCACATCACCCTCACCAGCCAGCCAGGGCCCTACCATAGTACACGTTGGACATTATTCCCTTCTGGAGTAAGTCACAGGGTTGGGCACTGGTGACCATAAGAGTATTTGTTTGCACTGTTAATTAATGTTTACCTTTATTACAATTACCTGGTTTGATACACTGTATGTCTCTGGGTTATTCCCTGGGAATCTCCATATATCAGTTGGCTGGTTCAGGGTTAGACAATAGTTAGAAATTTTTCGTTCCAAGCAGCACCCACTGGTACTTTTGGCAGGGAGGTGGAAGTGACTGAGTATTGGGATAGGACAATGAAAACACTCAGGCAACGCTAGAGTCGGGACCCAGAAGAACCCAGGTCTGTCTGTCAAACCCACAGGAAGAATGGTGCCAGAGGAGGTAACCGAGTAAGATAGGGCCATTACATATTGATAGTTGTATTTGTAGTCTCTTTAAACCAAGACTTGGGGGCCTCTATATGATGGCATGAGGCAGCATGCACTGAATTAGTCTGGGAGCCAAAGAGCAAAGGAGAACTTGAGATTTTCATAAAGCAGTATCTAAATTAAGGGGGCCTAAATCCATATTTAGGCACCGAATCAGGCCTTACTTTCAACAGTGTTGAGAACCCACTTGTTCCCACTGACTTGACATGAGTCTTTTCACAGTTTAGCATCAGTACTACTGGATCTTCAGCACTTTTGAAATTCAGGCCACTTATTTAGGTGCCTTCATGTGAATGTAGAAACGTAACTTGAGACACCTATTTACTAAAATCTTGCCCTCTGTCTCTTTCCAGTAACCTCAATAAAGAATCCACTTTATATTTGTTGGAACTGAGTCCTGCCTCCCCTTTACCTTGTGAAACACCACAGCGTGTGCTATTTTCAATGGTTTTCCTTTAGGGAGCCACTTATGAACCTGAAATAACCCCAGATCTAGTCTTCTCATGGTATAATCTCCATCACCCAGGAAGTAAAAGAGTGCTGCAAGATAGATCTCATGTTATTTTGGCCCAATAAACGGCTCTCCTAAGCATTAAGAAATCTCGTAACAAATGCAAACCTCAATACATAACCCATGCACATCCCTATACTGAAAATCAAATGGATGCTTTTCAAAGGCTCACTCATGGTATGTCTTTCCATAATCACTTCCATTTACATTACAGCTTTCAAAACATTCAGTCCCTGTATGTTTCAGCTGAGTGGCACATGCAACAGACTATGTAAGGCTTCCATTTGCCCAGTTTAAAGGAACATTTTGTCTCCTCTGACTTGTGGGAACTTGCTTCTGCACCACTGATGTTAACATCATTGACCAAGTTATACATTCTTCACAGTGAGCAAGGAAACACACATAATCCTGGCATATTAAAGGGAAATAAATTTCATCATATACAACTTTGGATTTCAACTATGCATTAAAAACCTGGCACCAATAGGGCAAGAGATTTGTGTTTACGAATTTCTCATGGCAGCATCAGATTGAAGTGACAGCCTATATTAGACAGGTGTAGAGGCCTACATTTTTAGTAGAATACGTGTGTGATTGTGCACCCCATGTCTGTGGTGCTGTTCTTCGCATTGTCACAAGAAGAGCTTGTGTTAAACAAATACATTGTTTTAGTCTTAACTGTACCTCCACCTAAAGTACTCAGACCAGAACTCCCATCTGAACCAGGCCCCGTTCTGGCCAGCATTCACAGAGCAGTGCTGCATTGCCTTTGAGCTCTCCAGCCACTCCTACAGCCTTACCTAACAGCAGCAGCTCCTCCACACTTTTTTGCATGCACAACAGCCTTGACGGTGCAGAAAAGCTGGTAAGTTACAAATGACGCACGCAGGGGTGTATCTTTTACAAAATCTTTTTTTGAACAGAGGCAAAAGCGCACGCCCTTGTCTGAAATTTTAGCCTACTGGGATAAGTCCGTTTCTCACACATTTGTCTTCCTCCTGAAGACAATGGGAGATGCAGGAGAGTGTATCTGAGGGGAAAATTTAGCCTATAGTGGCACACTGCAGTACATGACAACTGTAAGTAATATCGACTAAAGAAGGAAATAGGGTGACTGGCAGCTCTTTGGGCTAGGTCCGGGGTAGGCAACCTATGGCACGCGTGCCAAAGGCAGCACGTGAGCTGATTTTCAGTGGCACTCACACTGCCCGGGTCCTGGCCACCGGTCCGGGGGCTCTGCATTTTAATTTAATTTTAAATGAAGCTTCTCAAACATTTTAAAAACCTTATTTACTTTACAAACAACAATAGTTTAGTTATATATTATAGACTTATAGAAAGAGACCTTCTAAAAACGTTAAACTGTATGACTGGCACGCGAAACCTTAAATCGGAGTGAATAAATGAAGACTCGGCACAGCACTTCTGAAAGGCTGCCGATCCCTGGGCTGGGTAGTGCCTACCTGATCTTGAATCAGGTGTATCATGAGCTTTTACCCACTGCTGTAAATGAGCTCAGAGGACACTTCAGTTTCTCCTCCCCTCGTACAGGTGCCACCAGCTTCCCCCGCTCACATTGAACAGAAAGTAAAGAGTCCTGCACTCCATTCCCAGCGCCCTTCCTCCGCTCTCCCCCTTCCTGGGTTCTATAATCACACCCCTCCAGCTCATGTATCTTATATCATGTTTTAAGGAAGAAACATCAACTGTATTTATAGTGATGAGTGTCTCCCTTGCACCTCTCTCTGTAGGGATATGGGGTTCTGGAGCTGGGTGGATGACAGCTCCACACTGCTTTGCCCAGCATTTAGTATGTTATTTTTTATTAGCAATAATAAAATAGGAACAAACACATGGGGCGGGGGCTGGGGGGGAAGGAATGAGCGGTGTTCAAAGGCTTCCTGAGGAATTCCACTGTAATGGGCTGTAGGCTCGGTACACTAACTCGGTAACAGTCTCAGTCTTCCCTTGTACTCCCCCCAGCAGTTGGTTGTATCTCATTTTACATTGAGGGCATGTCCTCTTCAAACAGGACTACATCAAAGCAAAGTAGGAACCTTTTGGTCTGCACCTGCAGCGTCCACACGGGGGAGTTACAGCGCAGCGCTTTGGTGCGCATCACTATTCACACCCCTGTAGTCCAAACTGCAGGGCAGTGTAGACATAGCGGTAGATTGTAAGCTCTTTTGAGAAGGAACCTTCTTGTCTTTGGGTGGATGTACAGTGCCAAGCACAACTTGTCTCAGATCTCCAATTGGGGCCACAATACAAATTCTAAATATGTTAGTAAGATGTAAGAGCCATGCTCCAGCGCTGAGGACATGCCTGGCCTTTCCTCACAGAACAAGAAAACACAGCCCAGCAACAAGATATTTGCACCCCTATGATAAAAGATGGGCAAGTCAGTACTACTGGGTGTCTTGAGATGATGCAGTGCAAACCAATTTAGTTTTAAACAGAGCTTTCTGCTTGCCACTAAAATAAGCACCGTATAGTGTCTCTATCCTCCATAAACCACAATGCCGATTTAAAGAACCTCTGATCAAGTATTAAGGAGTGAAATACTAATCCTGTTGAGTGTGGGAATATGTGAGTCAATCACTTAATGCTGGGAATTACCTACCCTCTGCACAGCAATTAGTGTAGCCTTCAATATCCCGGGTTTCTATCTGCTAAACGAAAATGACAAATAAATCCTGACTGCAGGTAATAGCTAACGTAACGTGCATGTGCAATAATATTATTGTGGTTGCCAAGCAACTAACAGGAGGTACAGTGAAAAGAGAGAGAGAAAAGATTCTGAATAAAGGAACACAGTCTGTCTTCTTTATAAGATACTCTGTTTATGCAGCCTTTATCTGCTGTTGCCCAATGGTTAGCAGTGACTCTCTCTTTTACGTGAACATAAAAGAATAACAACTCTGCAGAAGACTGTGAATGATTTGTAATAAACTGGGGCCTGATCCAAAGCCGACTGAAATCACTGAGAGCCTTTCCATTGGCTTTCTTGGGTTTTGGATCAGGCCGTTGGTACCTAGATGCTATGTTGATGAGTACACTAGAAACAGACAGAGGAAACAGAATTTAACACCTGTGCTCTATAGCCAGTGGAGTTCTTGTGACACAAATATGCAAAATATGTATGTTCTCAAACACAGAGAGGAATGATACACGCAGAATATCCAGGCTGGTACCTGTTTTGTTTTTGTAACTGTATCTTTTACACATGCAGTCACTTGTTTGTGCCCACTTATGCATATTGGAAGATACAACATGGAGAACTAATTGTGGCCCCAAATGGCCTTTAACTTGTAGTATGGGCACCAGAAATACCCAGCCACGCCTTGCCTTGCCTCTAACGAACACAGCTATCGTCAGAAAAAAGCCCTTCTTTTCCCCTTTTGTCAATGGGAATTTGAGGGTGCTCAGGACACCCCAGGAGATGTTCTAGAACTCACGGGATTGGAGCCTAAGTGTTCACTCTGCATTAAAATAAATAATGGACTGCCCTTTAAAAGCTGGCCTTCAGTTCTGCTCCTATACCTAAACAGATCATTTAGACACCTAAACATCTGACTGGGCCCACAACTTAGGCTGTTTGAGATCTAATGAAATCGCTTGCTCCAGCCACTATCTGTGCCCTCAAGTATTGGCCAGTGCAAAACTGAAGATTGAAGCTCCCTAAAAAAATATGGTTCAACATATGCAATAATACAGCCTCCGTATGCTGAAGTATTGACTGTTTGGGTACCACATAGAACACCGCAGTACAGAACATGGAGTTAGGGCAGAATGCAAGGCAAGCTAATGGCCAGAGATGGCCTCTCACTAAGTGTGCAGGAAAATGTGCCTTTTTTATTTCTTGTGGAAGCCTTTTAGGTTGTTTTTCAAGTTCTACATAACTATTGAATATGCTGAGGCCATGCACCAGAGTTAGAAAGTCAGGCACGCAGAGACATCAGGAGATCGGAGTTAGAACCATTAATCAACTCCTAATGAAATGCTCATTTCCCTTTTATATTAACAAACACTGCGTACTTAGTTTAACTATACATTTTAAGGAACTGCTCAAACTTATCTCCAGTCTCATGGAAGTTGTTAAACTGGCACGTAACAACAAAAAAGAAAATAGGAAAGAAACTAGAGTCTCAACTCTCAATACTAATTTCACTGCACAATTACTGGCACTCAGCTGTTCTATTGAAAATACAATAAAAACAAATAAGAGGAAAGTAAAAAACCCTCAGGGAAGAAAAGAAAGCAGCAATAGAGAGGCAATGGCAGGCACAGAATAAATGCGGTGCAAGAGCATTGGGTGCGTTATTCATTGAGTATAATCCTGTTGTGACTTTCACCCCTTTTTCAGTCCACAAACGATCTGATTTAAATTCGATTTCTACCATCATAGTTGTTATTCATAACAGTGGCCCATGTGAGTTATACAAATTTCAACCTGTATGTTGTTTGCCCTCTGTTCACTTTGCCTACTTGCTATTTGTTGCTCAGGTGTGTGTGTTTTGTCACTTATGTCACACAGAATTGTTTCCAGTCCCTGATTTGGTTATTGAAATTAACAGCAGACAATGAAAGTCTGGCTCCTGTTAAGAATTTTCAGAGGGATACTCATCTGTGCTGAGAGTAATTTATCTTTAGGGCTTTGGGGATATTTTAATCAGTACCTGGCTGCCACCCAAACATTTGCAAACAATGAGTAACAACAACCTACCTGTAACTCGGAATCAAACTCTCCATTTGCAAATCTATCATTGTTTTATGCTACCAGCTCTGCTACACAATCCATGAATCATTATGAAGAAATCAGAGGAAAGTTCCCCTCTGATTTAAAAAGTGGTTAATCTCTCAGATTATAGTAGAGTGTGTAACAGATAAGGGCTGGGGGATGGGAATGTCCCTAGCTCTCAGGCTCACCCACTGCTTAGCCTTTTAGGGTGTTCATAAGTCGGTGAGCAAGTTCTGATGGAGATCAGTCCCCCTTGTACCATAGGAATTACACCGATGATATATTTTTATTTACACAGAGCTAGTGAACCTGGGATCACAATAGCTAAACCCCATTCCAGGCCAAGCCCACCTTGATTTGGAGGATTTATGTGAGGTGGAGTCGTGATTACACAGCCTCAAAGGCCCTGGCACCCCAAGCAATACAGAGAGAGGAGCTGTGACTGTTATTCCAGCCCACAGGCTGTAGTAGCATCCATGGCTGGGAGAGGCTGGAGGTGAACTGTACTCTATCCTATAACAGCAGCTTTCTGTATCCAGCACAGTGCTTTGTGGAACCAAATTATAGCATCAGAGCAGAAACCTGCCTGATACCCTGTGCAAACACACACCCATCTACAGCATTTACTCTTGCAAGAAGCAGGGGTGTATTGGAGCCATTGGGAGACATCTACATATAGCATATATCTTCATTGCAAAATAATAATAATAATGGTGCATTCTTAACTCAGGTTAACTATCTCAGGTTAAAATAGCAGTGAAGACAAAGCAGCTCAGGTTCTAACTCGGGTTCAAGCCTGTATGGGAGCCTGGCAGTTGAAATCAAGCTGCTAAATCCAAGTTAAAACCAGAGTTGCTGTGCCTTCCCGAGTGAGCTATCCTGAGTTAAAAGCTCCCGCTTTCTTGCAGTGAGGACATACACATGAATGCAGAGGTCAGACGCACTGAGCTCCATGTACCACCTCACAACAACTCTCTGGAGCTCATGCAGAACAGCTGGGAGCAGCTTCAGGGTGGAGGCAGAATTGGGGCAGAACCATTTGGCCTTGCAGTTCTTCTTCTGGCTACCTCGAGAAGCCAGAATTTAGCCCTTGACAGCAAAACATTTTTCTCTCAAGAGTGTAACATTTTGGGGTTAGAAATAACTAGCTGGAACTAATACCTCTGGCCCTAAATCCAGCACTGGGTAACACGGGCAAACCAGCACCACTGTGGGATGCATCGTAACATTTCATTGTTATTTCCCTGTGACTCTGCAATAGCAAAGGAATGTAGGGGCAGCGCAGAGGCCAGCGTATAGTTAAAATGCGAGCACGTATTACTTCTTATCCTGCATTTTGTGCTGGCGTCATATCTGGTCTTGTTCAAGAGAAAAGTTTAAGCCTGGGCAGATAACAATGTGCAGAGTGCGGCTGGGACAGGATCTCTTACACTGAACTTTTGGATTCCTTACAGTACAGAACTATATATTATCCCCTCTCTGGCTCCATACGATGTCTGTGAAAGATGCAGCTAGGAATACTCAAGTTCACCCACTGGGGAAACCTTGTGTTACATGAAGATTGCAGCTTTCCGCCCTTATCTTCAGTCCCAGTTGATGAAGGGCCTGGCGTCAGTCTGGCAATTCTGATGGCTCCCCGTTAGCACCAGCGAGGGCTGCCTATCAGCAGAATGCTGGGGCAGATAGCAGACAGGACTATCTAATCACATACCTTTTGCATTAGTGCTGCCATATATTCCTTCCATTTACAATCAGGAGACTGGACCGCACTGAATTTTCACAGGAATGAACTGTCAACAACCCCGTCCTTCCCGGGGCCTAAAAATGGGCCATGCAGCAGGCAGCTTTATCAGGGAGGCCAGTAGACTTCTTTTCTTAGACTTCCAGGCAATGGCCAGACCAGACTTGGAGTCCCCATGAGCGAGACATCAAGGAGACCTTTCCGAGATAACAGCAGTTCACTTGGCTCTCTTGAGAACGCCTCATGGCTGTTCCTTTTCAAAGCTGAAGTAAGGAAACTAGCTCAATTAGAGCATATCAAGAAACTTTGTGTCTCCTGGTTTGTTTACCTTTTATCAGGGCGCTTAATGCACTTTCCTGCTTTTCCAAGAGGAGCAGGAGGGCTGTTTTGTGAGCTAACATTTTTTAATAAAAAAAAAAAACAGGCAGATTTTTTTTAAAGCGACGAATTAGAGTTACTAATTGGACAACAGTGAACAACTGCTCTCCGGTTTTTGCTAGATGGAATATTTGGTTTCCTTTTATTGCATTTATTTGGCTGCATGATTAAATCCCTTTTCATCTTAGTCCCACACAACTATATAGTCTTGCTGTTTAAATGCACACAACGGCACCCTAACATTGTCCAGGTTCTGTTTTGACATTCAGTGCAGCTCTTGGGCCAGTCCTGGAATCCTTTCTCAGGCAAGGCGCCTGCCTCCCCCAGGAGTTTGCCCTGAATAAAGAGGACAGCAGCAAGTCCTTACTTTGGAAAACATCTTTCAGACAACCTGCATCTTAAACCAATTTACGAAGTCAGGCCCCAGCCCGAGAGTGGACTCAGTGCAGATGGGCCCTCTGAGCCCATGTGGAGTCCCACTGAAGGCAGGCATTATTAATGGTGGTTGAATTTTGAAAAGTTCCAAATCAGGTTTCAGGTGGAACAAGCACCGAACAGATTAAATGGGACCAAATCTTGCTTGCCATTGATGCCTGTGGGGCTAGCCACATGAAGCAAGCCAGATTTGCACCTATCTGCATCTCTCGAGGCTGGGATTTTCAAAAGAACCTAAAGTAGTTAAGCAAGTGTTCAGGTTAGTGGGAGTTGGGAACAAAATTCCATTAGGCTCCTTTGAAAATCCCAGCCCGAGTTTGCAAATCTCAAGAGAATGGGTTTCCCTCTCACTGGTATTTCCTGCTCCTCCAGTACCCATCTGCTCCTGCATTCAAGCTGGAAACCCTACAAGAACCAGGATTTGGGCACTACTGCTTCCTGCACCAAGAACATCCCAGAAGTTAGAAAAAATCCCCTTTAAAAAAATGGATTAGAGATTGATAACAAGGAGCCAGCAGAAAGGTAGGCACCATCTAGCTATACTTCGAAGGGGCAGGACATATTATATGACCATCTTCTCTTTGTCCCTCTAGGAAATTCATTTCATCCAACACTTTTGAATGAGAGATGAAGCAGTAGCTCTGTTCCACCACCACCCATTTCGGCATCCTTTGGGTGGGAGATGGTACCTTTGGAAATGCTGTCATCTGTGCTGCAACGTCCTGCCGTAAAATATATCTGGCTGCAAAGTGCTCTCTTGAGACCAATAAAACTTTCAGTAAGAAGAATGAAAATATCAGTGTGAGCTCAGCCCCCACCCAGAGCTTCGCTGTGAGGTTTGGGTTCAAACAAATCCTGACACCCAACACCAACTACCGAAACCACCTGGGGCCCATACACACCCATCCCCACCCCACCAAAGTCAATGGGAGTTTTGCCATTGAGTTCAGTAGGGTCGGCCTTCCCCCCCCGCAACTCCAGCCATGTTCTAATTTGTAATGCAGAGATGTCTCTGTCATAGGGATTTTTCACATCGCACCTGTCACAGGGTAACTACCTGGTGGTACTAAGGGGTAACTCCTGCAAATGGGTCCAGCTGGGGGCACCTCAGTACCCACTCGGAGCCCTGCAATGCACCCAAGCAGGTCCATGTGCAGGATCTAGCCCTAAGACTTCATCCATCCATAACAGGGCAAAAGCCTTAGATATAGTAGTGTTGATGGGCTCTAAGTTCCATATGGTTTCTATTAAAACCGAAGTACAGTCAAAGCTTATGCCAACCCAATCAATACAAATACCCTAGAAATTTGGGGTATTTGAAACCTACATCTGAATTGTGCAGCTCAGGCCTATCTATAAGCAGCCCCTGGGCCAGGCACTCTGCGAGTTTCATGAGCCCAGCAGAACCTGACCTAATTCTCAGGCCTGTGACCCGCAACTCACCTGGTTTTAGGTTTCATGGTAAAGGTTCTGCACAGCTCTAATTCCAGGGCCAAAAGGGAGCGAGTGATTACAAACGGCTGCTATGGCTGCTACCTGAGCTGCCTGAGGACATTTCAAAAACTGCCTGTGTGAAACATTATACACATCATTATACACAGCATATATATAGAAAATGATGTGTATAATGTTTCACACCGTTTTTTAATTCTGCTGTTACTTCTTCCAGCTTATTTCTAGCAACAAAATATTATTTTTTGTTTAACCATATATATAAACAAAATATTATTTTAAACTATATATATAGTTGGATTCAACACTATATATATATATAGTTAAACAAAAAATAATATTTTGTTGCTAGAAATAAGCTGGGAGAAGTAACAGCAGAATCGCTGCAGAAGTCTCTTCACCTCAAAAGCTAAGTGAATGCTGTTCTATTCGAACATTTAAAAATAAGATCCAGGATTCAACACTAGTCACAACTGCCAGCTGTATTTGGGTCTCTCTTGTTTTCCAATTGCTGCTTGTTGTAGAAGGGGCTGTTAGCTGGCCCCTCCCCACCTTTCACACAGGGGTCTCACTCCCCTCTCACTTACCCAGTAGAAATTGGGATTTGCTCTGCTGATTCCACAGGCGTTACCAGTGTAAACGAGAGGAGAATGATGCATGCCCAGGGAACACAAGCAGCAGCATTCTGGAAGCTCCTGCGTGGGTGTGCTGTTGTGGCAAATGGTTCTTTCCACCCCAAGTACACCCAGAAAAGAGTGGCCTGCAAACTTCTGTGCAAGAAACATACGTGAATTTCACAAAGTCAAGGCAAATCTCTCAAAACGAATACGAGGAATAAGAAAATGACAGGAATATCCTGGGGTCCCATGACAACTTGGGAATTCATGCCAAATTCCACCCTGACCAAGCATCTGAGACTGCGCATGGCTCAGTGTCTCATTTAGAGTTGCAGAGTCTGCAAACCCAACAGCAATAGTTACCCTGCCTCTATGACAAAGAATGAGCCCTGTGTCCACTGGCCAATGCTGGAGGTGGGGCTATAGAGAACATAGAAACTTTCCATCACTTCTAGACCCCATGAGTCCCATCCCCCCATCCCATGGTTCTAACCTCTGCACGCCTGGGGCCAAAGGTTCCACTACCTTGCAGTTTGTGTGGTCATAAATTCTAGTGCAAAGCGAGTGCAAAATGGGTGTAATACGCTACCAAGTCAGTATGCTGCCTTTAGCACCCACTTGGCACTGGTGTAAATGGCTACACACAGCAGTATGGAATCAGGCCCAGTGCCCCTTTGGTGTTTTCTCTAGGATCTCAGGGTACGTCTACATTACCCGCCAGATCGGTGGGTAGCGATTGATTTACCGGGGATCGATTTATTGCGTGTAGTGTAGACGCGATAAATCGATTCCCGATCGCTCTCCCGTCAACTGCTGAACTCCAGCTCGGCGAGAGGCGGAAGCAAAGTCGACGGGGGAGCGGCGGCCTTTTTGGAAATACCTTTTGGCTCCTTTGTCCTTAGCTAAAGAGCAGACATGTAGGTATTTCTGAGGCTAATCACCTTGCCATCAGTGGAGCCCTGCTGGGGCTGGTGTTTCTTGGATGCATATTTGGCCATTGTTGTCACCCCATTTATCAGACAGGCTCAGTCCTACCCACAGCAGTACAACAAGATCTGTACGGCGCACGTCTCTGCCAGGTATAACGCCATCCCACTGGCAGCTGCTGAAGCCTGATTAATCTGGTTTTTATCAAGGCACGTCTACACTATAGCCGCTGCAACTGTGCCGCTATAGTGCCATAGTTAGATGCTTCTTACATCAATGGAAGGGGTTAATCTGGCTCTCCAAGAGGCAGTAGCTAGCTAGGAGGAATTCTTCCCTTAACCCAGCTGCGTCTACGCTGGGGTTAGCTCAATCTAACTACAGCACATTTTTCACAGTCCTAAGCAATGTAGCTAGGCTGCTCTAATCTTTAAGTGTAAACCAGGCCTCAAGGTGAGCTGAAGTCCTCGAGTGATATCCTGGTGCTTCTGAAATCAATGAGAGTTTTACCATTGACTTCAATGGGGACAGGATTTCACCCCTAGATGCCACCAACATGCCCAATAATTCCCTAAAACTTGTAGGATTTCATCTCTGACCATTTTTAAAAAAGAAACTGCTTTCTCTCAGTGAGCCTGGGCAAACGTGTATGGATCACTGAGTCTTTGAGGTAGAAATATAATATTAGTCACATATTAACACGGCTATTTATTTAAGATATTTGGACAGGTTTTGTTTTATTCTGACAGCTGCCTGTTGCACAACTCAAAGTATATTCCTCTGCTATAACAGCTGTCTCCACACCGCTGTTACGCACCCTAGTATATAGTGTAGTGCAGGGGTCGGCAACCTTTGGCACTGGCTGCGGTTCGCCGTCCCAGGCCAATGGGGGTGGCAGGAAGCAGCGGCCAGCACATCCCTCGGCCCACTCCACTTCCCGCTGCCCCCATTGGCCTGCAGCGGCGAACCGCAGTCAGTGGGAGCCGCGATCAGCCGAACCTGCGGACGCAGCAGGTAAACAAACCAGCCCAGCCTGCCAGGGTGCTTACCCTGGCGAGCCGCGTTCCAAAGGTTGCCAGCCCCTGGTCTAGTACTATGAATAAAGCACTAGCGCCATTCAAGAGAATGCTCTAGTCACATTTACTCACTGGGCCAAGCTTTCAAAGGAGCTTCTGCCCCGCCTCTCATTCTTATCCCACTCCAGCATTTCCACAATTGCAAACCTGGGCTTTCACATGTGTAAACACATGGACCCAAACAACTCAGCGTTGCTAAATGCCACAAGTTTATTGCAATACTTGATGTTTTTCTTAAAGCCCTAGAAACTGGAGACCTGTGAATACACCAGAATCTCAGGGTTTTTTGTCCAGAAGTAATTTCCTAGCTCCTGTAGCTGCAGAGAAAAGCTTAAACATGTGACCACCAAAAGACTGGAAGCAAATAAAAAGATCTCCATATTTATTATTTTTAAAATCTCAGGATTTTTATGCCAGTCTCATGATATTTTGTGGCCTAACTCATGATTTTCGAGCACTTGGGGTTGGCAATACTGAAAACTGTACCCTCAAAAGCATGGGGACACAAAACTGCACCCTCAGTCTTAAAGCCCACTTTGGAAAATGTGGCCAGTTAAGGCAACTACTGTGCCCAGCTGTGGCTTCGTAGCCCCATTAAGTAATTCACTCAGATTTCCGCCAGACATGCCCATTTCCAGGCTGTTTTTCAGCATGTTACAAAAACTAAAGATGCATTGTACATGGCTTGCCTGCCTTTGCCAAGGTAAATAAACTAATATATGCCTTCTTTCCAGGCATTCACAGCTGAACTAATGCAAATATTAACAACCATTACATTAGAACCAAACTGCTGTGAGATAATGAAGAAGGTGAAGCTTGTGTCATGTGCATATTGCACTCCCATCTAGCTGCTGCTTTGCCGCTAACAAATCTGGCAATTAAGAGAAAAGCGATAAGACAGAAAATAATATTTCCAGGAAGCAGGACAGTTTTTCTGAAGAACTACAGTCCCGTTTGTTTTCCCTGGAGAGGCCTGTTGGCAAAAACACGTTACTGATTCTAGAGCGGGGGGAAGGCTCTGAGATTCACACTGGACAAATACCCTGCCTCGGTCGCAGGAACACGCTCATCCAAAGGGAATGTACCTGGGTATATCATGACCTCGGCTGAGTGCCTCCTGCATGTCCTGTGTATCTCTGGGACTGCAACTCCATTCACAATTCAATCCACACGCTGGGTCCAGCTTGCTTCCTGGTCTGCTAAAGAGCACCTCTGTGTGCATTATTATGTGTATTAGCACCTAGAAGCCCCTGTCAAGCGTCAAGACTGCATTATGCATGGCACTGAGCAAACAGAACAGACAGAGTCCTTCGCCTGAAGACCTTACAATCCAACCAGACCCCCAGGACAGCGCAGAGTGTGAGTGGCGTCCACTGGTGCCAGTGGGGTAAAATAAGCTAGCTGCTGCCCTGGCCCATTATTTTGTGGGTGGGGTCAAATTTGCACCCGCATGGCAAAGCGGTTATTCAGGTGCCGTTGCTCAGTGCAAGCTAGGGAATATGTGCCAGCCCGGCCAGAACTTTGCCACATGCTACGTGGGCCCATGCCAGGCATAAAGGAGACTATAAAACCAAAGGACACATGATTGTGCTACTGGCTTTCACAGTGGACAGCATGGAAGCACCTATGGTGGGTTTGTCAGGAATGAAGCCACTTTAGGAATTACTTTTAACACTATTTCTTGGCTCTGTTCTGGCTGAGATCAGTGTGTGCATGTAACCAGCCACCTGAGAACTGGAAGTAGCGTAGCTGGCTGGGGCTGGATAGAAGAATGAGATCTATAGAGCACTTCACTTCTAGGCAGTGCATACATTCCTCCCTCTTAAAGGGTGGGAAAGCAGCTGTGCTCCTCAAGAGTTTTGGGAATCATAATACCTCTCGGAAATGGCCCCTGCTCAAGGTTGGTCCACAGTGGCACAATCTGGCCCTAGATGTTTTTTCCCTGGCTTTTTCCCCCCCAGTACGAAACATTCTATCTCATGGGCAAGTCCAAAAGTTAAATTGCATCCTGAGGCCTGGGCTACACTGGAGGGCGGGGAGGGGAAATCGATCTAAGATACACAACTTCAGCTACAAGAATAGCGTAGCTGAAGTCGACATATCTTAGATCGATTTAGAATCACTTACTTCGCGTCCTCGCGGTGCGGGATCGACGGCCGCTGCTCCCCCATCAACTTTGCTTCCGCCTCTTGTGGAGCTGGAGTTCAGCAGTCGACGGGAGAGCGATCGGGGATCGATTTATCGCGTCTACACTACACGCGATAAATCAATCCCCGATAGATTGATCGCTACCCGCCGATCCAGCGGGTAGTGTAGACGTGCCCCGAGAGAGGTTAGTGCAAAAGCAACCTCACTCTGCCACTGGAGAAAGCCCATGCTTTACTCAAAAGAGCAATTAAGTAAAACTATGGAATATCTACAGTATACAGTTCAGTCTGGATCTCTGTTGCATTCACATGCTGTCACTAGACTTGGACAAGACTAATTTTAAACACGCAGAGAGGTGGAGGCTCACGCCAGAGTTCCACCACGTACATTATTACAGTGGCATTCACATGGTGAGTAATTTTTTAATCGTAGGATAGATTTCAGAAGTTCTTACTGAAAAAAAGCTCACCTCTAAAAAAAAAAAAATCTGTGTGTTGGGGTACATTTTGTAAGCCCTACACCTGAAGTTTAGCTCTGATTTGGTGATAGTATTTTTAACTATATGGCTCCCATTGTGCAGCTTAAACCCGCTGCAACGTCCTGGCAATTTAAAGCCACAAACTTTAATGTGGACTGGTACCTGTTAGCCTTCATTTTACTTTATTAATTAATGGTTGCATTCAAGAGTTTCTGGATACATTTACCAGTAGCAGCTATTGTGTGACTTTCTGATCATGCTGGTTTGAGGATCAAAAGAAAAGAAATTGAAACGCAGAGAAGAATTTGGTCTAAGCTGCTTGAGAATTTCCCATGCAAAGAAATGAAATGAGGACCCCCTGGCACCTTGGTGTCTGGCTCCAGCACTAAAGTGGTTTCCACTAGCAATAGAACATGCTGACAGGCTCTCCAGATAAGTAGGGCAAGGCTGGGGCACTCAGGCACTTGGCAGCATTAGACTCTGCAGTCTTGCTTGCACAGCTTCAGAACTGGTTTTAGAACCCCAGCTCCAGTGCCTGTGAACAAGTCCTGTACCTAAGGTGTTTGACCCAGTAAAGCTTCTTAGCAGCTCGAATCAACAGTTCAAGACAGTTGGAAACCCTCAGATCCACTACTGCAAATGTAAACGAATGGGAAAGCAGATGCTGTGAAATTTGGACAATCTAACTTCCATGTTTGGTCCCAAATTTAAAAAGGGCTTCAATCTATCTACGATGGTTCCTGAACACCATCCACATAAAATCCATAGCAGCAGTCCACACACTAGGGGTGTTCATGGAGTCACCAGGTCTTCTCCCTTTCCATGGCAGCAATTTTGCTTGGGGCCAGGGTTTAGATTTTGGATTTTTAAATGTTATGAATGAAAAATATTGTGTGTGGCGGGGGAGTTGGGCAGAAAGGTGGGGGTTGGTTCTACAGGCAACATCTCCAGAGACTGACTTCTTGGCTGCAGAGAATAATCCTAGCATAGTTTGGCAGTGTCAGGGTCTGGATTATTACATGTGTGGTTTTGGGTTTGCAGTTAATTGTCCTGACTTCTGTCCCTTTTAGCTATTTCGGTGCCTTCCTCCTAAACATGAAGTGCTAGGTTCCTAAACTCATAGCTTTCTTTTTGCAACCCTACAAAGCACCTAACGTTTGGGTCAGTTTTACCAGAAAGGGGTTTCTCCCTCAAAATAACATATTTCAGAGAAATATGCAGTAATCTAGAATGCCTGTGAAACATTTGACCTGAGGCGCCTTGGTGCCTATTATTAAATTGAATGGAGCAGCTTCCATGGGCAAGTGCCACATGGACCAGTTTTTGCATACATTACGGGGAAATGGACAATGTGGCCTTTGGTGTCCCAATGCTCTGACACGGAGCCAGCCCTAGACCTGCACTGAGTGGGAAAGGAGCTTAATTGGCCTCTGGGGTAGGGTTCATCTCAGACATATTTTCCAAATTTATGAACACAGAAAAATCAAAATCCCATTGTTTACCTGGGACTGCTTGTGCAAACATACATACTAGCTAGCTTGAAGAATAAACAGAAATCAGTGAGAAAGGTTATCTTCAGGGACTAGTCGCAAGCTTCTTGTAATATGTTGATATTTCACACACAAATTATGTAGTGGCGTAAAGGTCTCAACTCCAATTACACAGTTGCACAGTACAGTCCATCAGCCACCCCCCCCACACACACCCATTCTCGCTCACGCAAACACACACACTTTTTTGTAAATCTCAAAGGTTGGCGTTCATTTTTTTTTAATTGCACTGACAAAGAAATTTCTGGATTAGCAAGGAAGCAAGGTCAACAAATGCTGTCCTGTCTCTTACCTGAGTGACCTTTTCTTAATTAGCTGGCCAGAGATGGAAACCAGAATACGGGATGATGTCTCCCCCGCCACAAAAAAATCCTCTGACATGGTGCCCTGTTATATGAAGACATTTGCTGGCTGCATCAGAAGGAGGGTAGTTTAAAGAATCTGGACACCACCTGACCCTGGTACTGGTGCTAATTAAAAGCAGGCACTGTCTGAAAAATGACCCACGCCCAAGTACCAGTGAATGTCTGTCAAGGAATAAGGGTCTAGGGCTGTTCAACAGAGGGCAAAATGGTTTCAACATTAACTTACCGTCATGGGCAGGAAGGGTTTAAAAGCTACAGAGGGTTCAGATGCCGATGGGACTCAGAGGATATGATTCATCGACAAAAAATTAACAATTGAAGAGAGCCAGTGTTTGTCGGGACTGACATGTTTGTGACAGATTATTAGAGCAGGAACGCTAGCTATTGTTAAGGTAGCCTAAACGTTTCCAGCCCTATGCCCCCCACGCCTTTTTCCAGTTGCTCGCCATTTTTCAAAACTTCAAATAGAGGAGGATCAAGCCCCAAATCACGAAGAAACAGCACCTTTTTGCTCACACAAAAACTGACTGGCTGTTAGGTTGTCCCTCTGCATTATTGCCAACCATGCAAGGCTGGGGCTGGCGTGATATATCATTTATTGCTTGAGTAACAGAGTAAACAGAATCCTACATCAGTCATTCCTGTATGAAAGTTTATTACAGTTCACGGCTGCCGTAACTGACACACACAGGGCCCTCCTTTTTGGAAGGCTTTTCTGTTTTCTTTTACATTCATGCATACTGATTTTGCACATTGTTAGGGAACGTCTGGTGGTAGCTGAAGTTGCCCTCTGTTGAAGATGAAATTGCCAAATTTCCTGGGAGTGCGATGAAAAGGTGTTAATGAGAGGAAAGCAAGGGAATGAATCACAGCCATCAAAAGTACAGTCTGCTCTTTGGTTGTCTACAGAACATAATGTTCACAGGGAAGTGGTTGAACAGGTTTCTTTCTCTGAAAATGGCCATAAGAAGAACTGGGATAGTTTTCATAGGGCAAATGTCAACAAAATATAACTCCTTTTTTTTATTGTAATGGAAACCCAAAATAAAACAGAAGAGAAGTACATGGGGCATAATTCAAAGTATGCCATCTAAATCTCAATTCAGAATTATATCCAAGTCTAGAAAAGTTAATTTTGCTTTTTACACCTCTTCCCAATGATTTTTTTAAAAAAACACATGCAGCTACAGAACCATAGCACAGTAGATGACCCATCAATTCTTTTCACTTCCACTTCGACATATTCAGTAGGTATAGTCCTATACTCAAACCATCAAGACCAAAATTTTAAAACTTACATGCTGCATCTAATTCTATAAAGAATAAAACATGCAAGTGAGTGTTTGTAGGATAGGACTTTAAGTTAGAGGAAGCTGTGGATTTCCAAGAGGCCAATATTTCTTTAATGGCCTGAGAAAACAAACGCTCACTATTGGATGCACACTCCCTAGGAAGACGTATGAAACAAACGCACATTCTAATTTCAGGTCAAATGTAAAGAAAGTAAATCCTGGATCTTATCTTTCTATTAGTCCATGAAAGACTGGCTTTAGGACACTCCAATAAGGTTAGGTAAATAGAGTCGCTATGGATATTTTTGCTCAGTTACACCATTCTCATGCAGTATTTGTTTTCATATAACTCCAAACGCAAAATAAATTAATCATTGTCCATTATCATGTGAAAATTGTTGATTGAACCCTGGGCCCAGTTTTGTTCACGCTGAAGTGAATGCCAGAACTCCCACTGACTACAATATGTGCAGAATTCATACAATAATAATAATTAGACCTTATGTACTGCTTTTCATCCCAATTATTCCTAAAAATATGAAATAGTTAGGGTTCCTTTAACCTGCCGACAGAACAAAATGCATGCATTAGTCATTATTTTTGTGGCTGCCCAGATGTTCTATGACTTGATAGTGTCCTAGATCTTTACCAGAAGAAAAGGGCTGAAGATCCTGGCCCCATTGACATCAGTGGCAAAACTCCCATTGGTTTGAGTGGATTTTACCCAAGGTATCTGCCCCAGAGAACTAGTATTTGATACCAATGACAGATCCATCAGGAATACATCTGACCCCTTATGCTCGGTTTATAATAATCAGAATCATCTTCTGTCATGGTGTATTTAAACTGCTTGTATTCAGGGGGAAATGTATGTGTATACTAACATATTGACCCTTCTATAAAGACTTCACAGTTTTTTATGAAGATTATACATCTTTTTTTCTTGACCTACTTTGCTTTAGAAACTGAAAATGTAAATCTTGAAAGAGAAATAATTGATTTCAACACTATCACACAATATGATTATACCAGGGCTGGAACTTTAGACCCACAAAACTATTTTATAATAACACAGAGAGAATTCCCTTTGAGACTCTCCTAAAACAACACACTCCCTTAAAATAGCTGTGTGTATTGTTCCTTTGGCCTGAGGGGCATTGCATTCGAATGGTAGCTAGGGAAGGTTGCATTTTTATGCAGCTATCTTGTAATCTTATGGAAGATAATTTCTCAACCCCCACCACTCCCTGTCTTGCTTAAAGTGCTTGCTGTTTGTTTATTTATTTATTGCAATTTAAATTTAGCCAAGACCAGTGATGAATGCTTATGTGGAAAGGTTTAACAGGGTTCTCTCTAAATACTGATGTAGCTATGCCAATCTCTCTGGCTTCAAAAAAACTCCCTGTGATCAAGATTTAAATAAGGGCCAGAGACTGGAACTAGAATTGGAAAGTGGCATATGATCTCTGTTGATTGCTTGGCATAGCAAAATGTAAAACATCAAAGTTCCAGCAATCACTCTTTAAACATATTATGATCAGTGCTCCAAGTATACCCCGCATTCTTTGTATTGTATCTGCCTATGAAAAAGTCATAAACTCGGTATATCAATTGGATACCAGCAGTGATATATTCTCACAGGTAATTATGTTATTGTTATTGCTAGGACATTACGCTTTGATAGGATAACCTCTCTTATCAGTAAGGCATCTCTAGTCTCATTAATAACCTGGAGCTTTGTGTGTGTTTCTCATTGAAGGCTATTTCTTCAAACCATATCTTGAGCTACTCTATAGTCACAAGCTGAGGGTTGTAAATCCAAATTGAAATCAGTTGTTTTGGAGGCAGACAGCCATTGGAGTTGGGTCTCTTTTTCATGCAAATACCTTTAAAAATGGAGTCTGACAAATCAGCCCCACTTGCTGGTAAGTCTTTTGCTAGGTGCATTCAAGAGGAACTTGGCTAAAACTGGCAGCATTAATTTGATTTGTGCCGTTTCATAGGGCTGGCCAGAAAACAAGAATTCCATTTTGAGGGGGCAAAACCCCTTGGTTTTGTTCTACATTGGGATGATCTGAACCAGGGAGACCCAGGACTCGAGCCTGGGTCTCCTACATGCTAAATGAGTATTGGAACTACTGGACTATTCTGTGGTCTCGTGAGCTCCACCCAACCTTGATGCACATTTTGTCAAAACATACATTTCCCAAAAATGATTTGGTATTGATAAATCAGCATTTTCTGCCAAAAATATTGAATTGGAAAACTCCTGAGCAGCTGTACAATTACAGTTTGTTTGCACAGGGATAGTGTGCATCCATTAGGTTCTGTTATGTTTCAAGCACTGTATCTTTGGTGCAAATTGTCCCTCATTGCTTCAGTCATTTACACCATTGAAAGACAGTGGGAGCTGTGCTCCTAAGTCACTTAGACACTTTTGAAAATATCCATATTGAAAATGGTTACTAGTATTTTTTGGTATTTTGGTGTTCTCTATTGAGATTGCTTAGCTCTAAGCCAAACCAGAGCTTGTTTAATGGAATTTTAAATAGGTTTTGCTCTGGTTCAGGACAAAATATTTAGTTTTAAGTTCATATACTCTTTTAAAGTTGATATGTGTTTGAAAGTTGGCTATTAAAACTTAAACATCAATTAACATTCATAGCTTTCTTTATGATACATTAGTGGCAAATTAAAGACCTAGTTATCTTAGAATAAACCTTGATATAGCATAAAAACTTTTATTATGTAGCGCTGCTACTTGTTCGAATGACTAGTTGCTCTCATTCATTTGAATGGGGGCATTATATAGACATAAAAAAGAAGCCGTAACAAAAAATATACTGCTCACAAATATGATTTTTGTGTGTGTGGTGGTGTCTGACTTGGAAAGGGGACATGAATGAGTCATCAGTAACGTGCAGAATCGTGGCATGAACTGTGTTTCTGGTACACCTTTGGACTCCACACCTGCACACTGCTAAGGAACCAGTCTCATCCTGAGCTACTTCTAATAATTAAAACCTCTGTTCTCAAATAGCTTTTCTGAAAAAACAGTGACATGCGCAATACATGACGCTGTGGTGTGGAGTAAAGGCCGTAAGGGAATTCCTTTGGGACAGCTCATTTGTGGATTTGTCCCTCATGACTAATACGGCCATTCCAGCCAGTGGGAAGAGAAGCAGCCAAAGCAGGTTCTCCTGCACTAAGGGGGAGGAGATCAAATGGGGCCCAGCCGGGACTCAGCAGCACCCACCAGCCCTGGATCCAGAAGTATCCAAGGGGGGATCCCCACACACACTCTGGGGGGCACCACGACCCAAGCAATGACTCCCTCTCCACACCACGTGGCATTGGGTGAGAACTCCAGAAAGGAGCCAGTAGCAGGGACCAGAAGCAGCCAACGCCGGGACCTTTGGATCCCTGGACATTCCAGTCAGAGCTGTGGAAAGTTCTTGTACTTTCTCGTCCCTGTGCTGACTGACTGTTCGCGCCAATCTCCTCCCTTCTCCCTCCCCCCAGCCCCGTCTTTTCATCTCAGCTTCACTCCACACCTGCCCCTCCAACCCCGCCCTATCCCCTCACATCCTTCCCTTCCCTTCTTTCTACTTATCTGATCCCCTCCTAAACCTTCCCCGCACCCCACCCCACAGTAAACAAATTGTGGCACTAACGTGATGTTTGCTGCCATTGCAGCCTTCACTCTGCTTGTCTTTTATACCCCCTGAATTCCCCACCCGGGTCTGTCTTGTCTGTTTAGTTTTAGACTATATTATCTCAATGTTTCCTTGTACTCCCACGTCCGTCTGAACTAGGGCTCCTACCATAATAATAAAATAATAATAGCAGCATTCCAGACAAGCGCTGATTCAAGTTTCTTATATCAGAGCAGGCAAATTTTACGTAACAGATGTGCTACAAGACATGCTAAGCACCACTGGGAACTCAATCAAGAATTCCTCTGCTCTGGGGTTTGTGGCTGCCCCATCACATCACTGATTGTTTGGTGACATGTCACCGTTCATGCTACATTGGCTAAACTTTTAAAAAAATAAAACTATGACATTTTCTGCAAACTACACTCCCAGCTGTTCACATGGAGGTGCCTGGGCAACTAAGTGATGGACATAATATAACAATCATCCTTCAAAATCTTCCTTGACATTCATTCTTTCAACAAAACTTTTCAACCTATTGTTATGGAGGGTGACCTACACCACTTAGGGTCAATATCTATCCTCCTGTGAGGTTAGCCATTCAGCCAGGTCTCTCTCAACGTTATTACCCAGATATTTACTGTATATACCATGCAGCTAGGACAAGCCCAAAGGTGCTACTCCAAAGAAACAATTCTGCAATGTGAATTAGTCTCCCCACAGCAATACCCAATGGGGTGCATATTGTAACCTCCTAAGGGCTGACAGCTGCTAAGCTACTCCTCTTAATTATTATTACTTATTTATATTACCATAATGCCCAGGAGCCCTAGTCATGGACCAGAACCTCATTGGGCTAGGTATGGTCATACAGAGAACTAAGGATACTTCCTGCCCCCAAAACTTTACAGCCTAAGTGTAAGACAAGAGACAGACAGATGGGGGAATACAGGAAACAAGAAGAGAATATTGGCCAGCATGATAGGCTGTAGTATCAGTGCACCAGCAGCCAACTCATCGTCAAGTTTTCTGTAAGCATCATGGCAAAGGCGATTAAGGGGAAATCTGAGGGAGGATAAAGATTTCATTTTGCAGGCGTTTATGTGGAGGGCCTCCCAACCGGGAGGGGCAGGTGGGTGGCGTCAGCCCTTATTCAGGGTGGGGACTCGAATCTGTAGAACGCTTTCCAGGACATTGAATGCTTACTTGACTCTTTTGGCGGAGTTATTGCGCCATGTGTACTACAACGTTTTGCTCGACTGGTGGGTTGGCAAGTCTCCCTCGGTCAGAAGTTCCTCCTTGCTACACTGTTCATCGCATCTCCAATGAAAATACCCTTTTTATATGCTAAATCCAACGTCACCTTCCAAATGTAACAAGTTAAAGTGTTTGAGAGCTTGAAAATACCTTAAATGCTGGGATAAACAAAACTATAAAAAGCTTAACACCACATATCGAGGACTGTGCTGGAACCTTTCCAAAGGGATCCTGAAAGGGAGTTCAGGACTACCTAACACTGTCACAGGTGAATGGGGTCCAAACTCCTTCCATCTGTTACTGCATCTGGAATTATTCGTGAGCTGATGCTTGCCACTTGGGAGTCAAAAGCAGCTTCCTGAATGGCTGTTTGCCTCTCTCACTCCCCCGATACATTTAAAAAAAAAAGTTCATTTCAATGGATTCAAGTCGTTTGCTTCTTAGCCCCTCTTCCAAAATGTAGTGCTCTTCCTTTTGTACGTTTGCTCAGTGCTGTTGCCAAAATGATCTGCACAGTGAGCAGACTGAAATGCAGACTTCTGACTTCCAAGCTCCGGTTTGAAGAGTAATTTATGTTTGGGTGGAGAGTACATTTTCCCAGGCAGCCAGAGAGAAAAGTGTGAGTGTGTGTGTGTGTGAGTGAGTGTATGTGTGTGAGAGAGAGAGAGAGAGAGAGAGAGAGAGCTGCTCCCTGAGAATCCCTTCTGATATTTTTACAGCACAGGAATTCTTGCCCATGATAACTTGTCTTCCTGATGAACTAAGACTCCTGCTGTTCTAAATAAAACAATATTCAAGAGATGTCCCATGGAACAGAGTGCTGCTTGGTTCATGTCCCTTTTGCAGAATTATGCTTTTAAGATTTTTTCACGCAGTCCCGCAAAGATGCCATTGTACCACTATCATTACATAGTTTCATCTAAAATGCAAATTTTAAATGGTCGCTCTATCAAATCTTTCTCAAAGGTCAGAGACTGCTGCTTCCTGAAAGCCATTTGTTTCTTCAGAATCTCTAATCACCATAGACACATATACTCAATAAACAGTCTAAATATTGAGTACCCTCTATATTCAATAATAATTTTATTGAATAAATCTCTCTCTCTTTTCAAACATATCTTCTTGTGTTATACATAACTGGGTAACAGGAAATAAAGGAAATGTAAGGTGTGCCATTGATAGATTATTCAATATTCAAGGTAGAGAGGACATATTTATGTTTACCCACTAAGAAAATACTGAAACTACAAGTCCCTTTTCTCAAAATGCTAATAAATAAGATACAGTACTACATGTTTTTGATAAACGAGACCATTCTTTGAATGCTAGGCTACCAATGAAAACCTACCCTACAGCAATCACAATAGCTTTACTACGGTTTTAAATACATCCCCATGGAATTTAGGCCATGGTATGGATCCCAGATATTGGTTCTTCCATGCCCTGTATCCCCAGACATGAAACATATAGTAGAATGTTGAATTAGCATATCAGGAGGGCAGACGATTTTCATTCACATTATGACTGCACCTTCTCCAGTTATTTCTAACTGCCGTCCTAAAAACCATGCAGTACACCCAGCACCCGTGAATTTCATTCACTGCACTTGGAATCTGACTGTGAGGATGGAACACAGATTTTCTACTGAAGATGTAATTCATGCTGCCCTATGAAGGCGCTAAGTAGAGAGCTGTACTGTGGTAGGATGTGGATAAATCTTCCTCCTTTCCCAAAGAACTGGTATATCACAAATGCCACATACTAACTTCACTATGGCAAGAAGAATTAGTTCTAAAGCTGCTCCAAGCCCTTTGCCTCCGTGGCAGTAGGTAGTACAGCTATTATTATGCCAAAGCAAACACAGAACATACTGGCAAATGACCAGGTTCTCAGTGGGCATCTATTGGCATAGCTCCATCAAACTGCGATTGACACCTGAGAAAAGGTCTATTGTGTCCCTCTTCCTACACATGCTTCCTAGGCAATATTCTAATTATCTAAGGGCTCCCCGAAGCTTTCTGTGTTGTAAGATTTCCTCTGTTCTTATCCATTGTAAGAGTTTCCAGGATTGCTCTTCAGTACAACAAACTGCAAGAACCCTAGCCCTCAACTGTCCTGAATGCACAAACTCATTTCTGCACTGGACTGAAGATTGCTGCCCCAAACGGTTCATTATAAAAGTCTGCCTCTGAGAGCACATTCCAAAAGGTTCAACACAAGGAGGAGGGCGAAAACTTGTTCATCTTAGCCTCTAAGGATAGAACAAGCAGCAGTGGGCTTAAACTGCAGCAAGGGAGGTTTAGGTTGGACATTAGGAAAAAGTTCCTAACTGTCATGGTGGTTAAACACTGGAATAAATTGCCTAGGGAGGTTGTGGAATCTCCATCTCTGGAGATATTTAAGAGTAGGTTAGAGAAATGTCTATCAGGGATGGTCTAGACAGTATTTGGTCCTGCCATGAGGGCAGGGGTCTGGACTCGATGACCTCTCGAGGTCCTTTCCAGTCCTAGAGTCTATGAATCTCTCTCTTTACACTGGTATTGTATGTTTTCAAGTAACAAGTCCAGGATGCAAAACCATGCTCTGAAGTGTCCCTAGCCTCTGTTTGCCAGGAACTGGGAATGGGCAACAGGGGATGGATCACTTGTTCTGTTCATTTCATCTGAAGCACCTGGCATTGGCCACTGTCGGAAGACAGGGTACTGGGCTAGAGGGACCATCGGTCTAACCCATTATGGCCGTTGTTATGTTCTTAAATGACTCTTAAAGTGAATGTTCTGCCTCAGTTGTTAATTATTGATCTGTGACTGTATTATTCTGCTCTCAGCCTTGGTCTGCTGAGCTATGCAGAGTTTAGTATTATGTTTTGTCAACATCCAGTACTAAAAATAAGTTATCTCCTAATTCAGAGTAATCCTATATCAGGAGCAAACCCTCTTGATTCCTCTGAAGCATTGTATGTCTGAAATTCCATTTTAATTTCCTAGCAAACAACTCAAACCAAGTCATTTATATCTTTACCCTTGATAGGTGTGAATAAAACACAAGACAGACTTGACGTACCATCTAACAATAATATGAATGCGTTGGGGTCCTCAAAGGTCCATGAGCAATTAGTTTATATCTCATTCTTCATTGTTCCAAGCCACAGAAATAACTACATGACAGAACCAGACAGAACCAAAAAAAACTGTTATTTCAGAAGTATTGCACCAAGCTTGTTTGACACAAACATTGATGAACATCTGTTTAAAAACAATTATGAGCCAATTCAACTGGGAGGAAGAATTTAATCAAAAAATTTGAAACATAATTGGCAATTCCTTAAGAACACTTTACTAGATGCCCCAAAAGGCATGTAATCGATGAAGAAGGCCATATTGGATAAAAAACTGAGCTGGACTGAGATTTACAGGGGAAGTGAAGAAAGCCATAAAAATTTTTTTTTAAAGAGTATGTAACAAATGAAAGAAAGAGGATGTTGAGAGTAATGAATATAAATCAGAAGCTAGGAATTGTAGAAAATTGATAAAGGAAGCAAAGGGAAACAAAGAGAAATCTATAGCTAGCAGAGTTAAGGAAAATAAGAAGGATTTTTAAAAGTATATTAGGAACAAAAGGAATCCTAACAATGGTATTGGTCCATTACTAGATGAAAATGGTAATATCATAATCATACAGAAAAAGCAGAAACATTCAATAAAAATGTATATTTTGTATTTGGGAGGAAAACAGATGTTGTAGTCATATCATATGATAACAGTCTTTCTATTCCACTAGTATCTCAGGAGGATGTTAAAATAAAGTTATTCATTTTTAAATCAGCAGGTCTGGATAACTTACATCTAAGAGTTTTAAAAGAGCTGGCTGAGGCGCTCATTGGACAATTAATGTTGATATTCAATAAGTCTTGAAACACTCGGGAAGTTCCAGAGGACTGGGAAAAAAACTAATGTACCAATATTTAAAAATGGTAAATGGGATGTCCTGAATAATTATAGACTGTAAGTCTGACATCAATCCTGGGCAAGATAATGGAAGCAATAGATTAATAAAAAATTAAAGGAGGGTAATAATGCCAATCAGCATGAGTTTATAGAACATAGATCCTGCCACACTAACTTGATATAATTTATTCATGACATTACAAGTTTGATTGATCAAGGTAATAGTGCTGTTGTTATATACTAAGACTTCCATAAGGCCATTGACTTAGTTCCACAGGACATATTGTTGAAAAACTAGAATGATTAAAATTAACATGGCACACATTAAATGGATTACAAACCAGCTAACTGAAAGTAACTGTAAACGGGAAATCATTATCGAGCAGTTCTGTTTTTAGTGAGATCCCACAGGGATCTGTTCTTGGCCCTACATCATTTTTCATTTTTATCAGTGATCTGAAAGAAAACATAATATCATCACTGATACAGTTTGAATATGACACAAAAATTGGAGGCTGGTAAATAACGAAGAGGACGGGTCACTGATCCAGAGCAATCTGGATTGCTTGGTAAACTGGGCTCAAACAAACAATACGGGTTTTAATATGGCAAATTGTAAATGTATACATCTAGGAACAATGTATGTAGACCATGCTTCCACAATGGGATACTCCACCCTGGGAAGCAGTGACTTTGAAAAAGATTTGAGGGCGGAGGGTGGATAACCTATTGAACATGAGCTCCCCATGTGACACTATGGCCAAAAGGGCTAATGTAATTCTTGAGTGCATAAACAGGTTACTTTGCCTCTGTATTTGGCACTGGACTGCTGCTGGGGCCAGTTCTGGTGTCCACAATATAAGGAGCATGTTGATAAATTGGAGAGGGCAGGGCGGGTGCTACCATTAAGGCGAACTAGGCGGTTGCCTAGGGCGCCAAGATTTGGGGGCGCCAAAAAGCGGTGCCCCTCATTTTTTTTTACAGCGGTTCCTCCCCGAGCGCGCGGTCGCTGCTCCACTTCTCCTGCCTCCCAGGCTTGCAGCACCAATCAGCTGTTTGGCGCCGCAAGCCTGGGAGGAGAATTAGAGCAGGGCAGCGTGCTCAGGGAGAACACGGAGCAGAGGTGAGCTGGGGCGGGGGGAGATGCTGCACGGCTCCCGGGGGGGAGCCTCAGGGCAGGGGGGGAGCTGCCACGGGGGTGGGGGCGCCTCAGGGTGGAGGGGGGGACGGGGAGCTGCCGCAGGGCTTGGGGGGGCACAAGGTGGAAGTTTTGCCTAGGGTGCGAAACTTCCTTGCACCGGCCCTGGGAGAGGGTTCAGAGAAGCGCCACATGAATGAGTAAAGGATGAGAAAACCTGCTGTACAGTGGTAGACTCAAGGAGCTCAATCTATTAAGAGCACGTCTTCACTAGCAACACTACAGCGCTGCCGCGGCATCCAGCTCCCAGCGCTATAAAAAACCCACCTCCTCCACGAGGGGAATAGCTCCCAGCACTGGGAGTGCGGCGTCCCGCACTGGTGCACTGTCTACACCAGCACTTTACAGCCCTGAAACCTGCATCGCTCGGGGGGGGGGGTTCACACCCCTGAGCGAGAAAGTTGTAGCGCTGTAAAGTGCCAGTGTAGACAAGCCCTTAGCTTAACAAAGAGAAGATTAAGGGGTGAGTTGATTACAGTCTAGAAGCACCGAAATGGGGTATTGATATTTGATAATGGGCCCTGTGACCTATCAGAGAAAGGTATAACGTGATCCAGTGCCTAGAAGTTGAAGCTAGACTAAGTCAGACTGGAAATAAGGTGCACATTTTTAACGTGAGGGTCACTAACCATTGGTACAATTTACCAAGGGTCGTGATGGATTCTCCATCACTGACAACTTTTAAATAAAGATTGGATGTTTTTCAAATAAATAATAGGAATTATTCTGGGGCAGTTCTCTGGCCTGGGTTATACAGGAGGTCAGACTAGATGACCACAGTGGTCCCTTCTGGTCTTGGAATCTGTGCAGCTATGATACCCCACCCATAGGACCTGGCAGATCACAGTGTCCTGCCATGTGACAAGTTTCCTGCTTTACATTAGTCGTTTTTCAAGACCAAAGCAGGGAACTTGTGGGCCTCTCATCAGTTTTACTGGACAGAGAATGAGGTCACCAGCCATTCCCCCAGATATCTGTTTTGTGAGGTTTCCTTACAAATGGGGCTTGATAGTAGGAATTAAGTCAAGGAGGCAGAAGAATGTTTAACTGCTATCCCAGTGGAGAAATCAGAAACAGGAACTGCGCAGGGAACAAACATGCATTAGAAAGGAAAGATGCACTAATCATTTATGTTCTACAAAAGCTTCATCAGGTGGCCTTTGGCTATCAATGTTGGAAGAATAAAACTGGAACAATTGGAAAAGCAAAAGGGGAAAAAAAAAACACCAAAGGGAAAATCAGAAGTAGACATTTTAAACAGGAAAAGCCTGGCGTCAGGACTGGCTGCAGATAACAGAGGGCTCTGCTGAGCACACAAACAAACAAAAAATAACAGAGGCAAATTGGCAAAATATTCCTTTGACTGCCTTAACCACTGTGCTGCTACAGTTACAGGTCTCCAACCAGCACTGTAATTTTGTCATTGCCTCAGAATCCTTTGCTGCAAAGAAAGCAGATTTTGCTGGCAGGGACGACTTTAAAGTTAAAGGGGTTTTCTAACAAAATAACAAATAGATGGAAAAACCAGAAGCACAAAGCTTCAACGTTTCCCTTTCTGTAAAATGGTGATAATGATATTGACCTCCTTGAGATCTACCAGTGAAGAGGAGACAGCGAGGTCTGAATAGCTACTGAGGAGAGCCAGGTATGAATACAAAACTGAATTGTGCTGAAACTGGCAGAGAAGAGCTCACCCTCTCTCTGTTTAAAGTATTTCCAATGCAGCTATTATCAGATCTACAGATCTTCTCCTACTGAAGTCAATAGGAGCATTGGGTGCAAAGCACTTAATTGAGACTAAAGGCGTCTAAAGGTAAGTTACATAGGGGTCAGAAGAAGTTGCAAGAGGCAGCAAGTTAAAGACAATTGGAAAGTTACTTTTACACCTGCTGCTATTTCACTCCTCTCTGCCCACCTTTTGGTGTGTAAGGCACATCAGCTTAGGCCTTGTCTACAATAGGGTTTAGAGCCGATGACAGCCATCGATGGCCACGCATAGGTGTAGGTGCATTGTTGCAACCCCTAGTGCAGACAGACGAAGCATGCAAATAGTGGCTTTTCTCTGCTAAGAGTTTGTACTGGTACAGCTTCAGCGATAACTGGCCACTGAGAGTTGCAATCAAGGCAAATCCCTAGCGTAGGCAAAACTTAACACTCACTGATGTGTATCTTAGGCCTGGTCTACACTGGGGGGGTTCGAACTAAGGTACGCAAGTTCAGCTACCTTAGTTCGAACTACTTACCTGTCCTGACGGCGCGGGATCGAAGTCCGCGGCTCCCCCGTCGACTCCACCACCGCCGTTCGTGGTGGTGGAGTTCCGGAGTCGACGGGAGCGCGTTCGGAGTTCGATGTATCGCGTCTAGATGAGACGCGATAGATCGAACTCCGAGAAGTCGATCGCTACCCGCCGACCCGGGCGGGTAGTATGGACGTACCCTTAGACACCAGTGGTTCTCAGCCAGAGGTCCGGGGCCCCCTGGGGGGGCCATGAGCAGGTTTCAGGGGGTCCACCAAGCCGGACCAGTGTTAGACTGAGTGGGGCCCAGGGCAGAAACCCTAAGCCCTGGCATACAGGGCTGAAGCCCGGGGCCCTGAGCCCTGCCACCCAGAGCTGAAACACAAGCCTGAGCATCTTAGTTTCATGGGGGCCCCAGGCAGTTGCCCTTCTTGCTATCCCCAATGCCGGCCCTGGCTTTTATATGCAGAAAACAGCTGTGGCACAGCTGGGCCAGGGAGTTTTTATAGCATGTTGGGGGGGAGAGAGGGGCGCTCAGAAAGAAAAAGGTTGAGAACCCCTGTTGTACACCACACACATCACCTCTGAACTAGGCCTTTGCCCTTCACTTTGTCTATAGCAAAATATACTCATGAACTAATGCTCTGATTTAGCCTTCCCCCAAACACGCCCTGCAAGGTCCTCAGCACTGCCTGCCTAGGGAAACTAGTTGTGAAGCCAACATCACTACTGATCAACAAGATCAGGCCACTCTTCCTACCAGGGGCGGCTCTAGCCTTTTTGCCGCCCCAAGCACGGCAGTCAGGCAACCACCGGTCATACACTATGACAACCCCAGGGGCTGTTTTAGAGACATCAGAAACCGGACAACTTGCAGCAGATGGGTTCACCCAGGCCTCTGATATTTCAATGCCAACTCTGCAAGCAGGCTCCCTGGTTGTAGACACTTACAGCTATGAATGGAAAAAAGGAGCAGTATGTTCCGGCTAAGGCACTGAGCTGGCTGCAGGGGTGGATTCTTGTAATTAGTGCCTGTGGTCATGGACAATTGCTTTTCTCTCTTTTCCTTCTTCTGCTACAACTGGATAATCCTGGTTCCCTCAAGAACCTGGAGAAGTCAGCGGCCACTCAAACAGAGCCTTGTGAAAACACATGGGAGGGGAGAACATCCGGGGTACAAAGAGCCAGCAGTTACATTGCCCCCTCCCCCCCACACACACTGTGCAAGTTGGGGAAGCAGCAATGCAGAAAAGGCGATGGCCAGGACCTCCCAGCCACACAAAAGTCAAAGTTCCACGGAAGAAAACGGCCAAGGCCTTGTAGCTCTCTATCCGTATGAGTGCAGTATCCTTGTCTCTTGGGTCCACAGCGCCTTTCTTTTCTGCCCAGCACCGGCAGCATGGCTGGCTCCCATGCCATGCTGACATTAGCGCTCTGCCAGTGGCTGACTCTTCCAATGGGACAGGAAGTTAATGCTCAGCGTAATCCCTCAGAACACTTGACCTGCCTTTGCAGACGGAAAGTGGCAGCTGTTGCAAACATTCTTCTGTGAACCAAACATCCGAATACATATAAGTGTTTCGCATGCGTCTATTCCACAGTTGCCAACTTTCCCGTGGTAAATAAGCACCCCAACTTTCACAATAAGCCAAAAATCAAGCGAATCCCATTTCAAAACAAGGCCAAAACAAGCCAATCCCTAAGAACCCCAACACTCTATGTAACTAGATCCCCCGGCGTGCAGGCTGGGACTGTGGTGGGCCTGCTGTGCACCCCTGACTCTCTCCCCCACTTGCCCCTGCTTGCCCTTCGCCTCTGCTTGCCGGGAGCCGATCAGATACAACAAGCAACAAGCTACAAGTCAAAAACAAACCAACAGGCAACTCACAAGCCAATTAAGCCAAAACCAAGCCCAGTTTCTTGCATTTTTTTCACGGGTTTGGCATGTCTGGTCTATTCCTCCCCATTAGGTTCCCCCTCCATGCTGCATATGGTGGACTCCTCCACTGCAGAAGTATAGAACTCCCAGGCCTTCTGTGTGCTGGCATATCCATGGAATTCATGATCTTTCAGAGGTTTGACAGTAGTTTATAGACTACACAAACACATACTGCACTAATAATTAAAGGTTGACTTATTATTCATGTGTTACTTAAAATCTTCCGGAATCCTCAGCAAATCTCTTGGAAAAGGTAAAAATTAGTGACATTCAGTTTCACTGTCCCTATGTGTAGCCACCAGACAGGGTGTGCACAGAGCCAGCATCCACATGGGGAATTTGGGGTTTATCCCAATTCTTATAACTGCTCCTACCAGCATTTTTCAAAGAGTAAAACAGTCTCAGGAGATGAAGAGAGGATGTCCCGGCTGTTTATCCCCAACATGATAACTAAAACAGTGCAAAGGAATTATCTTATCTTCCCATCAGGATTCAGATCCAGAGAGTTGCTTTCCAAAAAGCCAAGTGGCTGGACCAAGAAGAGAGTAACTGGGAACATAGTTGAGCCCCCTGGAAATTTTCCCAAACATGATTTTCTGTTTGTTCATCCACTGAAGTGATGGGTCTCTCTTCAAAGAGTGGGAAATGTCTATCTTCCTCCTCTTCAGAGCTCCGTGGGAAATCTGCTCCGCTGTGGGAAACAGAGACAAGCTGTGGTCCCTCTCTTCTACTCGGAGGGAGTTCTGAGTGCCTCCGATGATGGCAACTGCAGCTGTATGACAAAGAGAGGAAAGGGGTCTCTCCAACAGGAAGCCATTTGGAGCTTTATAGGTCAAAAACAAGACTTTAAACTCCACCTGGAAACCAGTAAGTACCCAGCAGAGATCCCAGAGCACTGGGATCCTGGTGAGACACACCACTCGCTTGGGAAACGGCCACATTCTGCACCACCCCCAGGTGATTTAGGGCCAAGAAGAGGGTTACTGGGAACACAGTTTAGGCCTCTGGATGTTTTTTCAAACATGATTTTAGTTTTGTTCATCCACTGAAGTTAAGGAGCAGAGATAATCCCCACAACATCTTGCTGCTTCGTCCCCACCCTACCAGCTCATGACATGTTGGCTGAGAATTGTTCTTTCCCACCAATTTTGGCAAACTTACTAATCACCAATAAGGGGGGAGGATCAGGTCATAAATGATTTTCAAAAGTGATAAATGATTATGAATAACAAACAATAGCACTCACCCCTTATATAACACTTTTAACACCTAGATCTCTCAATGGGACTTTCAAGGGACTTATGCTCTTAAATCATTTGAACTCCTTTGAAAATCCAGCCCAGGGCTGCCCAGAGGATTCAGGGGGCCTGGGGCAAAGCAATTTCGGGGGGCCCTTCCATAAAAAAAAGTTGCAATACTATAGAATCCTGTATTCTTGTGGGGGCCCCTGTGGGGGCTGGGGCAAATTGCCCCACTTGCCCCCCCTGTGGGCGGCCCTGATCCAGCCTCTGCCTGGTGTCTTGGACTAGGTCTGAGCAATGGAGGAGGGGAACAGAGCCATAACGATCATGAGCAAGAAACAGGAAAAGCCATTATGCGCAGTAAAAAAAGGACCATCTCCCCCCAGGCTCAAGACATGATCATATTATCTCAGCAACCAGGGCAGCAGAACAGATTTCACCACAGGAATTGTATAACTGTTCTTGAAGGAGGAAAGCACTTATTCCTTTCCGTGTTTTATGAAGTGAGAGCTGATATGATTTGCTGAAGTGGTGCAAATATACAACCAGTGTGGGTTTAGCCCTCATTGTTTTTTCAATTACTTTTTGAAAACTGCAGAGCGAGGCAGTTCCCCAACACTGGCTTTTGAAGAGCTTGAAAGGGAAAGCCATAATAGGCTCTCTGTAACATTCCCAAATGTTGACATGTTTGGTGCCCGTTTCGTCAAGTGAACCTTGTAATCTCCTACAGGGTTGTCTAGGGTGCACTAAATTAGCTAGTTATTCTTGCACTTCTAGTTAGTGCCTTCTGCATAGCTTAATAAAAAGCCCTTCAGGAAAAATATAAAAATACACAGAAAAGTCTTTCTTCCACTCCCTGCATAAAAAGTGCATGCAAACCCAACAGGCCTAGGAATGTCCAAATTCCAAAACGTAAGCATCAAAGAGCAAAGGGTTAAATGAGACTTAGAACCATTTGGCGCAGTTATGAAGTCCTGTAATTTAACTCCAATGGTCATTCTGACAGCGCAGCCATGGAGCAAGACAGAACTGCCAGGAGAGCCGCTCACATGAGTCTCTTAAGACAATACATTACATACACTGGTAATTAGGGTCAATGACTCCTTTATGGAAAAATGTTTACCAAATATATTGAGATAGGGCCAAAAGGGATGCAGATTAAAAACTGTGGGCTAGATTCTACCACCGTTGCTAACATCGAGTAGTATCTTAGTATATGCAATCCCAATGATTGCTACTTATGTAGTAAGGTACTACTCAGTGTGAGTAAGGATGGCAGAGTCTGGCCCTATATATTGTTATAAAACAAATTAATTTACCTGTATTACCAGGACCACCTAAACTTATTAAACTTGAAAGATTTTTTTTTTAAATCAGGTTTGCTTTTCACCATTAATCCTGTTTGTTTACTTTTCTCTCTACCTGGGCACTGACAACAGTCATGTTCACTTTCTGGTTCTCATGCACTTGCACATTGCTGAAATCGCTGAGTTACAAACACGGCAGGGGAATGTTTTGATCTAAAGCAGCATCATTTTTTGTTGCACTTTTTCTTTTATTTCCAGAAAATATTTCTTTTCATATAAAGACTTGGAAAACTTTAAACCCACAGCTTAAATCTGAGGCCCAAGCTACCTGCCAGGATCCCTCAGAAGAAAGTCTGAGCTTGATTGCTAGAAAGGGGGATATTGAATGCTAAGCATCTGAATAATGAATTACGTATCTTTGCTGTTGAGGCAGGAACATATTAGGCATTGCTAGCTCCAGCCTAAGATTCTTTGACTGGCTTCCAGCTGTAAACATTCAACAGGAAGAGGTTAATTTTTTGATTCAGTTAATATAAATACCAAAAGGTTCCTTACTGCAATGTCCCACGATACTGTAGCATACATTCTGCAATTAGAAGCATATTTCTGTGATTTTGAGGTATATTTTGCCAAACCAACAAAATGCATCAAACTCCAACATTTATGCCAAAAATACCCACTGTGTAATTCATGCCAAATCAACAAAAGTCGTCTTTTGTCCTTCCCAAACCACACTAAAGAACAATCTGTTAAGAAGTCCAAATGTTAAAGTTCAAAAAAAGGCCTCTATTGTACACTGTGCAAGATAGGCATGAGATAACAAAACAGGCAAGGTCTAGCAGGGATGTTGTGCAAAGATCTGGTAGGTTAGCATCTTTTCCCATGCCAGGAATGGTTGCTCTCTAGCTCTCTTTATTTCCCCCGTTTTTCCCTTCCTTTCTCTCTCTTTTTTTCCTAAACCTCACTTAGCATCTGGAATGTGTAGGCAGCAATCCATGTGTTTGCAGTAACCTTTGAAAGCACAGCCAATGAGGACCACATGGGCAGGTATTGTGGCAAGCTAACCTGGCTTTACGGAATTGCTTGAGCAGTAATGCAAGATGTACAGAAACTATTGGACACAGCTGAATTATGGGGAATGGGGTGGAGGGAGAGGGGAAGCATTTTGATGGTAATTAAGCGTTTCCTTTTTCCTCGTCTTGAAGAAGAATTTTAATTAGAAGTTCAAGCATTTGGTTTTAATTCAGCCCAATGCACAAATGGTTTATTTCCACACAGCATATTTTCATAGTCTGTGAAACAGCCAGCAACTAGGAAGCCATTATAGCCAGTGATTACAGCTTTTATATGAAGTTATTATACTTTTGGAAATATTGGGAAAATGGATTCGCTTACAATTCTCTCTATGCATTAGGGTGGATCCAAGTGAAATTAATTACGCAGACTTGGCATAGTTAATTAACAACTGCTAAAAAATAATAATACAGAGAGTGAGCGAGAGAGAGAGAGAAATCCAGTAGGCTTTACATAGTCAGCATAGATATTAAAAATGGCATTTTGCTTGAGCGCACAGCTTTGACTAGCATTTACTTTAGAACATCTGCTAAGTCTTTTAACTAACTGCACCATGTCTGAATATTGTCTGGATGAATGTTAGTCAATAAAGTTCAGTCTGGCATCAGCCGAGACCAAATGATTCATTGCCATAGTAACCACTAATGCAAAGGTTCCTTTAAATAAGTATTTTATTATTTATAGGCACATCAGCTGAGCTCAAATGCCAGAGGCTCTCTTCTTTTTAAAAGATAAACCCTATTTGTTGCATGACTCCCTTTCCACTGCATACGGCCTGTGCTGAAAGTCACTCACCAAGAGCCGGATTCAAAGCCCACTAAAGCTTCTCTTGCCTTGAACAACAGGCTTTGAAGCAGGCCTCTCCACTTTATGCAGCAATCAGAACAATTTCATGCCAGGCGTTACCCACGCAGAGGATAAGGACTCTGGGAAACAAATGACAACTTTTGGGATCTGAGTGTCATGCCTATTAAAAATGCATAACATGAAATACTTTGAAGAGTTCCTTCAGCAAACTCGTATGTTCAGTTTGCAGGTGGAACTAGGCCAATCGGGGCCAGAGAAGCCACATGTGAGAGTTTTTTTCTGTAATTACATGGGGGGCGGGAGCAGTTGTTTGTGAAACTCCATGAGAAGCAGCAGCAAGAGCAGCAAATTCAGCAGCAGCTCATGTTTAGGGCCTGATCAAAAAGCCCTTTGGAATCCATGGGAGTCTTTCCCTTTTCTTCAATAGGCTTTCGATCAGGCCCTTAGAGGGTGTTTATTTACACCGCTAGGGTGACCAGACGTCCCGGCGGGACTGTCCCAATATTTAATTGTTTGTCCCACATCCCAACCGATGTACGTTCCGGACGCCATTTGTCCCGGTATTCTGGCTCGGGGCTGGGGGAGTACACTGGTGAGCGCTCACCTGGGGTCCCAGCAGTGCTTATTTGGGGCGGTTCCAAGGAAACGGCAGGCAGCAGGACCCTGCGGCCCCTAGGCACAGGGGCGGCCGGGGGGTCTCTGCGTGCTGCACCTACCACAAGCGCTGGCTCCATCGCGGCCAATGGGAGCTGTGGGCGCGGACAGGCTGCCCCTGACCCTGGGGCTCTGCGTGCTACTCACGCCCCCAAGTAAGTCCCACTCCCACAGCTTCCAGCCAATGGCAGCTGGAGCCAGTGCTTGTGGCAGGTGCGGCATGTGGAGTGGAGACCCCACTGGCCGCCGCTGACCTTAGGAGCCAGAGGAACCTGCCAGGTGCTTCCCAGTGGGTGGGAACCATCCCCCAGGTAAGCGGTGGGGCTGCGGCTGGGGCCCTGTGCCGGTGGCTGGGCTGTGGGCGGGAGCCAGGGCTATGTGGTTGTGGTGGGGGCTGGGGCCATGCGCCCCCCAAACCACAGCTTGCAGCAGGGCTGGAGTGGGGGCCCTGCGCCCCTGACCCACAGCGGGGATGCAGCCAGAGCCGGGGACCTGTGCCCCCAGCCTGTGGTGGGGCAGCGTCCGAAGCCGGGGCTTTGTATCCCCCTTCCCCCATGGCTCCAGTGGGGTGGGGTAGGGGGAGCCTGTGGCTGTCCCCCCCCCCACCATGTGTCCCGATATTTTGTTCTTGTCATCTGGTCACCCTGTACACTGCTCCAGTTCAGGAGGGAGAGTTGCCCTTCCAAAACACTAGTCAACAATGCGTCTCATTGACACAACCTCTACAGGGGGCCAAGGAGCTTCAAAGGCGCCTGAGCAGACTGGGACCTGGTCTGGGAGTGAATGCCAAGGCAGTCTCTGGACTTTCCCTACAGTATATGCATTGCAGTTAGGCCTCTCTGGCCAGCAGCTCCAAGGGATTTCCCCCCTACAAGATAATGAATTGTTACAGTGAATATTGATCTGCTTTATTTTTTTAAGTGTTTTCCTGAAATCACCATGATGGGAGCAGAGTCCGAGTACATGGGAAAATGTGATCAAACAGAGTAGAGCTGGGTGGCAGAGCGGCAGAATTTTCCCTTTTTAATAGTTTCTTGTGCCTTCCGCTTAATCACCTGTTGGCGGTCACTGCTGGAGACAGGACACCGGAAGGGATGGTCCAGGGCTCAGATCCAGTCGGGCAATGCCTATGTTTCTAGACTTATGGCTGGTGCATGGGGGTGAGTGGTGGAGATTATTCCCTGGGTTCGTCGGTTGGTAAGACAGTTTGTGTTTTGAAAAATATTGTCCCAAAAAAGCACCTAGAACCTTGGTTTTCTTTTGTAAAGAGGTTTAAATATTAAAATGGATACCCAGCCTGCTGCGGGATGTTGTGGGCAGAATTCAGCTGTTCAGATGACGTGCCCGCTGGTTCCCATTCTCCATTGACAGCTGTCTGCAAGGGACAAAGGGAAACGGGCATTGGTGGTGCTAGACCTGACAAAGAGATCGGAGGCACAGGAGCTTCCCCGGGAAGGCCCAGTTTAGCTAAATACAATTATACTTCCTCAGGGCTGGGTCAGGCATATTAGTCAAAGCGTCAGGTTCTGCAGCTCTGTCATGCGCATGGTCTTGGCTCACTCAGGTGTTCAGTGAGTGCTCTGGGATGGCTTGCATGAGGACTAGATGTCTGAATTATTGTTGCAGGACTGGGCTACTGCTACCTAGTTAATGGAGAACATAAAGCCACTTCCTTCCTAAAGGCAATCTCTCTCTGCTGAATTTGACTGTCTGCAGCTTCTAAAGTGAGCCGGGTAGATCGGATGTACTGTACTTGGCAGATTAGGTAGGGAAGTGATCCGGTGGTATGTACTAAAACCTCTGCGCACGTTGGATTGTACTGAAAATCAGTACAGGGGTGGGGATAAAGGCCATATCACTCACTTTGCAGACTGGCTAACACAAGAGAGCCAAAACTTTCCCCTGAGCCATTCATAAGGCAGTAGGGCTCCTAATGAGAAAACACTTTCTCCATCGTACTGGTGGGATTGTCATCAAGCAACATAGTGAACCAAATGCCAGTTTGTAGCTGGAGCACGTATTTGGGCACTGGCCGTGCTAAGTTGCTGGCTTAGCCCACGAGTGACCTTTTTTGTTACCTCTAATAGTATTTAGCCTGGCAAAGCTTCCCTGGACAAGCAGCAGTAGTAGCGGCCATGTGACTACTCAGAGTTAGAGTTGTAGCATGTGCTGCTGGTTTAGGCTCTTGGGTTTTGTTGTTTTTGTTCTTAAATGTGAAATCCTGACTTTATCCCCAAACAAGGCTTCTCCTTTCTCTAGCTATCCCACTGTCAAAACAACTCCGCTGGGGAGATAAGAGAGCCAAGCCTCTGAAGAGGCTCCTTCCTGCCCGCAGCTCACTCACTATCTCGCCAAGACCTTCGTCAGAAGCCTCTAGGAAGGGCAGCAGACACAGGGAAGCACGGAGCTGGCATCCTCCGTAAACCTCCAGTCACGTCGCAATGGAATATTTGGAATGGCTCGTGAACCCCAGATAAAAGCCAATGGATCAGTGTCTAGAAGAGCGTCTGTTTTCTGTCAGCAGATATTTCCCACAGGGATGGACGTTCATTCACGAAAGGACAAATCTTTGTGCATGTTTTACCCCCGGTTTCTTTCTCCCTCCTCGAAGCCACTTGCTTCGGAATTCAATGAGACTCAGCTCTACCCCAAGTAGAAACACAGGAGAAAATACGTCTCTAAAGGGATGTGATTCATTCTGTAGGTTTCCTTTTCCAATGATTAAAATCTCCCTCTGAGCAAAGCATCCTCAGACAAGAGCTGGCAGCTGGCACCAATTCGGTTGCTTTCCAGAGGGGGGCAATTCAGGATCTCCCATTGCACATCTGGGTCCCTGGGTTCAGCTGGGATTACTCACCTACTCAAGTTATCCATGTGCTTAAGCACCTTGCTGAATCATGGCCTTATTGCATCCTCCAATGGCAAGCCAGACAGCCAGGAGAGTAGGGTGAGCTCCTCATGAAGTTATACTAATTTACCCCCCTTTATTTGATTAATGAATCATTGGCAAACAGACTAGGATTTCTACAATCAGAAATGCTCACCAGGTCACCTATATGAATAGCGTCCTAGCGGTGGGCTGTTCAGACACTGTTGGCTTTGACGACTAATTGGTTATTCATGACTTCTGGTGCATGACTGGCCACCTACGTCGCATGGCGCTTTTTCTATTCCCTGACTACCTGAATTTTTTAAAGAGTGAATCCCACCTGTTTTGTACATATGTCCATGCTCAAGCCAGTGAAACTAGGAGATTTGGAAACTTTCACAAATGCACAGAGCTCATCCTGGCAAGCGAGGAAGAGTGTGATCCCACAACCCAAACTGACTACAACGCTTTCATTGGCAGTTCAGGGTTTGCTATTTGTCTGATTCTAGCTGCAAAGCCCCCTTTTAGACTCACACCAAACTGGTGGCAAAAGCAACATTGTGGCTGGATGCTGCAATGGGAGAGTCCTGTACCCCCTCAGCCCCGCAAGGATGTCTTCTTACTGAGGAAAAAGGGAGTGACTTCCCACCCTTTCCTCCCACGGCTTCTTGCTGCTGAAACATGTCTTTGACCCCCAGACTGTCTGGCTGCTGGATGGAATCAAGTCCCCATCACTACTCCAAAGTTTAACTTAAACTTGTTAATGAACCCTTAACTTCCCCCTGGGGATTGCCAGGGTTTGGGAGGAGTGTCATCCCAGCTTTGTGTCGCAACAGGCTTTACAAAGTCATTGCCTCAGCCAGAACTCTCATTGCGCAGCTTATGCCCGCCAGGAGCAAAACCTGATGTAGGCCTTCAGGGCTAGGCCCATTAATTGCTTGACCTTTAGGTACACAGATACCCAGGTTTATGGCATCGTCAGCACGCCCGACTTGCAGCATTGCACTTCTCAAACTCTTATACCAGTTCAAGGCCTGACTTTGCCTTTCGGTGCTAGTCGGGGAGTCTTATCTCCTTGGTCTCAGGCTCATTAGGGTAGATACAATGAGATACAGCTGCTGATTACTAGGTATGACTTCCTTTAGTCAGGAAGTCAGGGTCAGATGTCAGGCTGACAGCAGATGACTGATGCTGGTGGGGAGTGCTAAATCTTTAGAGTGGATCATTATAAACTTACCACCAGCAACAACCCTACCCCGTATCAGACAAGCCATGCCCATGTTTCTCATTGTCCCTTAGATAGTCAGCTTATCAGTGAAGACTGACGACTAGTGTCTTAGCTACTGTGTTGTTCGATCCATATCAGAGCAGACCCCGTGGTAGCAATGCTGTGAAATGTTAAGAAAAAGGCTGGTGGAGACAGGGCTGCAATACCCAACTTTTGGCCCCACAAGTCCTCTGTCCTTCCCTGCATCTTCCCTTCATTTCTTCTGTGCCATCAATAGGCATTTTCATAAGATGGGGCTGAATGCTTTCTGTGACCTCTCCACCAGTCACCCTGCTGTTTGGTGGCAAATCTGTTACATCTCACCTATAGGTACGTCTACACAGCACTTAAACCCTTGCAGCTGGCCAGTGTCAGCTGATTCAGGCTCACAAGGCTCGGTCTGCGGGGCTGTAAAATTGTGGTGTAGATGTTCAGGCTCGGACTGTAGCTGGGGCTCTGAGACCCTCTCTCCTCACAGGGCCCCAGAGCTTGGGCTCCAGCCCGAACCTGAAGGTCTACATCACAATTTTACAGCCCCACAGCCCCCCGCAGGCCCAAGTCAGCTGAAACAGGCCAACCACAGGTGTTTAATTGCAGAGTAAGACATACCCATTGTTTTCTCTGTAGTCAAGCACAGGTGTGGTTTTGTGCTTTGGTTCAGGAGGGCTTCAGTTCCATAACTTCTGCTGCTGACCACATCATCTGCAAACTGTAGGTGTGAGCTTGTTTAATCTGATTATTAAGTAAAGATTTTGAAATAAGAAAGAACAGAATTGCCTGCTGGCATGATAGATTCTTTCAGGAGCCACCTATATTGTAGGTTTATTACAACAAAAGAAGGAAATCTATCAAAGGATAAACTCCAGGTGCCATTGTGTGATCTGTTTTATAGGTATTCCTGCTAGATGGCTCGACACACAAAACATAACCATTGAACAGGTCTCTCCTTTTCTCAGGTGTGGTTCTCTTATATTTTCCCGTTCGAGACACTGGACAGTTATACTTTTAATAACTCTGTACATTTAAGGGGAATTTTCTGTATTTCTGCCTAGGTTTAGCTTTGGAGCAAGGCTCTTCCCTTTAATTGAGACCTGCTGTATTATTTTTCCTGTCGTGCTGGTAAACTAATAACTGTTACTCATTATTAGTTGTATGTTAGCACCTAGAGGCCTCAAAGGAAATCAAGGTTCCTTTGTGCTGGCACGTACCCAAAGTAAGAGGCAGTCCCTGCCCCAAACAGCTGACAGTCTACATAGACAAGCCGAAAAAGAGCAGGAAAAAAGGAAGGATCATTATTCCCATCACACAGGTGGGGAATTGAGACACAGAGAGACTAAGGATATGTCTACACTACAAGTGCTACAGCGGCATAGCTGCAGCCGGACTGCAGCATGGACACTTGCTACGGAGAAGGGAGTTTTCCATCATGATAAATCCATTCCCTCAAGAGGCGGTGGCTAGGTCAACAGAAGAATTCTTCCATCAACCGCACTATGTCTACAGTGGGGTCTACTTAACTCTGTTTCCTGAGCTCAAAATTGTTCACAACCCTAAGTGATGTAGACTTCACAGCCCTAAGTGATGTAGGCTTTCCCTACACAAGCAGCGTCCCAGGTTTGGGAAACACTGATCTACAGTAAATGATAGGGAAGGCATGGAGCAGCAGAGAATTGTATCCAATGCCAGTCCAGGAATCAGCTGGCTGTGTCATCTGTGGAGCTAGCTGAGGGTACGTCTACACAATAAAGAAAAAGCCATGGCTGGTCCGTGCCAGCTGACTCAGGCTCGCAGGGCTCGGGCTGCGGGGCTGTTTCAATGCTATGTAGACTTCCGGGCTTGGGCTGGAACCTGAGCTCTGGGCCCCTCCTACCTCGCTCGCAAGGTCCTAGAGCCCGGGTTACAACCCGAGCCTGTACATCTACACAGCAATGAAGCAGCCCTGCAGCCCAAGCCCCTCGAGCCCAACTGGCCTGGCCTGGGCCAGCTGTGGGTGTCTAGTTGCTGTGTAGCCAGACCCTGAGAGAAGCGAGGCCCTCACACTGAACTTGGTGCCACTTCTCTGTTGGGAAGTAAGATGATAACTTTTGAGCTCCAAGGCCAATCCACTCCAAAACCTGAGGAAATGTTCCAGGCATCACTGGATTCTGGTGAAAACTGGAAAACCAGAAGGGGAAATGAAGGACACGCAAAGCTCTTAGCACCTGGTTGGCAGACCAGATAGGTCTATAATTGTCCATAGCTTAAAGAACTGGTTGATGGCAACTGTTAATACCTTGCCCCATAAGAGTACCCCCCATCTCAGCTCTGCCCACCCTCCCAAGAGAGTTTAACATGCTGACACCCTGAATGACCGATCTCACAGACAGAAAGAAATACTAACGGGGGAGGACAGGAGGGAATGGGGGGCACCACGCAGAGCTCCTGGCACAGGGGAGAGAATGGGGCACACAGATCCCCCGGCATCGAGGGAAATGGGGGCACACACAAAGCCTCTGCTGTGTGGAGATGAGGGAAGTGGAGGGCAGGGAGATGGGAAGCACATAGAGCTCCTGGCATGGGGAAAGAAGGGTGATAATGGTATGGGGGAGGGAGACATGGCGGACACACAGAGCCCCTGGCAGGAAGGGCATGTGTGTGTGGGGGAGAGGGGTTGCAGGAGTCCCTGGAATAGAGGAGGATGGGATGGTGGCACACAGGGAGCTGGCCAGGGACAACGGAGGGATGAAAAAAGCCCCTGATACGTGCAACAAGCTCCGCTTAGGGAAGCTGCAAAGCATGTGACCCTCTAGTTCTCTGCCCTCCACTTCCATTCCTGGGGTGCCCAGCAATCCCCGTTCATACTCCTGGGTGTTCACCGCGAGAGGACACCTGCTCTAAAGCAGCTTGAAAACAGGGGACAGATTCTTTCCCCAATTTGCACCCCCCACCCCACCCCGCATCATTCCCAAGTCAAGCGACTGTCCCCAGCTGGAGACGCCCAGCATGACAGGGGGTCTGGAGGCTGCTCCACTGAGCTGGCCTGGGAAACAAGGAGCTACAGCAGCCTCCTAGCAGCCCCACTGCGCTCGGTGGAAAATGGGAGCAGACGGCCTGTGTCTTAAACACAATTCTTTTGAGTCTAGTAAAAACAGAAAAATCCAGCCCCCCGCGTAGAGACCGACGGGAGGTTTCAGAAACAGAGCTGGTGCCCGCATGGCTGCGTATGGTGCAGTGCTGCCAACTCTTGCGATTTCATCACCAGTCTCACACTAGCTGACAATAGTTGGTCTGATAGCCCCAGCTCCTGCAGGCATTTGCTTCCATTTCTAAACGAATGCCCTCCGGTGATAGGGGACAGGCTGGGGGAGGTAGTAGTCGACTCCATTAGCCCAATCTATCTAGTTTAACAAAGAGAAGACGACGGGGTGACTCGATCAGTCTATAGGTCTCGACATGCAGAACCACTATTTGATAAAGGGGCTCTCCGATCCAGCAGAGAAAGGTATAACACGAACTGGAAGTTGAGGCTAGACAAATTCAGACTGGAAGTGCGGCGTATGTTTTTGACTGTGGTAATTAATCACTGGAACAATTTACCAAGGGTTGTGGTAGATTCTCCACCACTGACCATTTTTAAATCCAGATGGGATGTTTTACTAAAAGATCTGCTGCAGTTTGAATAGGAGTTATTTGGGGGAAGTTCACAGTGGTCCCTTCTGACTTTGGAATCTATGAAAAACAACGGTCTGACCCTCACGGTTGCAGGGGAGAAGTTTAAAAACATGACCCAAGTGCATGATAAAGACTTAAAAAGCGGAAGGCAAATAAAAAAAATCCCAACTGTATTTTTAATTTTTTTTTTTTAATCTTGGAATTTTGACTCCAATCTCCTGGTTTTGGGGAAGAGCGGGGTTGACTCATGATTTTTAAAGACATGGGGTTGGCAATACTGATTCAAATCCAGAGAGTGCAGTGGTTCCTTGCTGTAGAAGGCCCAACTCCGGTACAGTCTGGGTCAGAACAGTCCTGCAGACTTTCCTCTGACGCCTGTTTGATTCTACCCATAGAGTTCAGTCACGCTTTCCCTCGGCCCTTTTCTTTTCTAAACATGTGTGCTTTGAAAGGGAAAAGCTTGTTGCCAGCATGTCTGACTCCTTCACCCTGACAACATCCGACCATCCATGTTATCAGGCCTTGCTGCGACCTATCAACAGACATCGTTAAACATGTGCCTGTTTATCTGAGGGAAGCTGTATTAATTGAACTGTGGGACAAAGAACTGGCCGGCACCAGGCAAATCTCTCACTGGCATGGGAAAGGGACAGTAGGCCTAAGTTTAACAATGGGCTGCAGCAAACGAAAGTCACTTAGTACTGGGCCATTCACACACACACACTTTTACCTCAATGTTTTCTTTGACTATTTTTAATAAGACAATGGTCACAACTCTGCCTGCTGTATTATTCCTTTAAACAGGGCTTAAATTCTTATAGCCAGAGGTCCCCATACTCCCCCCCCATTCTCCATGGGAGGCACCAGAGCTCAGGGCTCCAGCCCCGTGGGGGGAGGAGGGGTAGTGCCAGGTCTTCAGCCCCACGGGACTGCCAGGGCTCGGGGCTTTAGCAGGGGAAGTGCGGGGTCTCAGAGCTCCATTCCAGACAGCTCCAGCTGAATTTAAGCCCTGCCTTTAAAAGACGAATTGCAGAAGGGAGGGACCCTTATTGTTCTCCCAGTAATGCTGAAAGGTGCCTGGTGTGCCAGACACGCAGTCAGCGAGTCCCTGCCCCTAAGGAGCGTGCAGTCTGAAATAGACACGGCAACCACAGGCACAGAGAGATGAAGCGACTTGTCCAAGGTCCCGTAGCAGGTGAATGGCTGAGTAGGGAACAGAGCGCAGGTCTCTGGAGCCCTAGTTCAGACACAGGACCGTGCTGCCTCTCTGGTTATTTCATATGGTTTTATGGATCCCCATCACATCTGTGATTTTCTCTGTACCGTGTACAGCCCATAAAAAGCAAAAATACTTGGGATCCCCATGAGGAATGGGCCAGCTTATCTAATAGTAACTTATCTTTACTGCACCTCGCTAGCAGAAGACGTTTACTTGGGGATGAGCAAACCAATCTAGATAATAACAACAGTGCCCTCGCCTCATCCCATTAGCCCCACTCCAACCCCAGTGCTGGGTGCTCTGTGTGTCTCCCCATTTCCCCCTCCCCACACCATCGTCCCTCCATCTCTCCCCTATTGCAGGGGCTCTGTGTGTCCCCTCATTCCCCCCTCTGCCCCCCATTTCTCTCTTCTCCACTTCTATAGGCCTTTCCATTGGAAGGTCCAATCTGCCGTATGGCCATTTGCTATGTCCTGAAATGCCTAGTGGTGAACGGGAGCATTGTTAACATCCCCATCTTATGCACGGGGAATTGGGAGACAAAGAACGGATCTGGGCCTTGCCCAGGGCCCTGCAGGAAATGTGTAGCAGAGCCAAGATAGCATGGGGGGTCTGATTCCCAGTCCCCTGCTTTACCTACAAGGTCATCTGCCTCCTCTTAAAACAAGACTGAAATAAGGATGGGCCTCATTCCTCCAATCAACCCCCCCACCTTTTGGTGAATTTTTCAAGCTAGGTCCAAACTCTGTGGTTCAAGCCCAGCTCCACTACCAGACGTGCCAGCCGCTCTCACAGTGCCACATGTAGGAGCAATGTGCTGGCTACTTCTGTCACGCTGCCTGTGTATTTGCCTGTGGATGGCGGGGACAGAACAGGTTAGATCACCACCAGCAGCAGGCAAATATAGATAAGGTCCCTGACCTGGTGACATGGACTTAGCCCGGGAGGTCTCCAGTGCCAGATAATTCTGCCAGACCCACAATGGAGCCTTCACTGTTTTTGATTTGTGGCTACAGCTGATCCCCATCTTCAGCTGAGAGCTCTGGGAAAGGACAGAGAAGGCCTTTATCAAACAAAGACTGTCATGGAGCGTTTGTGACTTCCCAAGACAAATAAGTCTGGTCCATCATGGATTTGAGATCTTTTCAAATCTAGTCCATGGACTTCACACCCCAAGAAGTTTAGCAGGTCCATTTCCATAGAGGGAGGACAGTTTTAAAAAAAGCAGCTATAGGTAGGGTTGCCAAGTGTCCAGTTTTCGACCAGAATGACCAGTTGAAATGGGACCATGGCGGCTTCGGTCAGCACCACTGACCAAGCCATTAAAAGTCCGGTCGGCAGTGCATCAGGGCCTAAGGCAGGCTAGTCCCTACCTGTCCTGGCTCCATGCTGTGCTCTGGAAGCAGCCAGCAGGTCCGGCTCCTAGGCAGGGGGGCCATGGGGCTCCATGCACTGCTCCCGCCTGGAGCACTGGCTCCGCACCCCCATTGACTGGGAACCGTGGCCAATGGGAGCTAGCAGGGGAGGGGGGACAGTGCCTGCAGGTGAGAGCCTTAGCCCCACTGCACCACTGACTGGGAGCCGCCCAAGGTAAGCTTGCACCCCAACCCCGAGCCTCAACCTCCTGCCCCAGCCCTGAGCCCCCCCAAACCTGGAGCCCCCTCCTGTACCCCAAACCCCTCATCCTTGGCCCCAGCTCAGAGCCCGCACTCCCAGCCCAGAGCCCATACCTCCTCTTGCACCCCAACCCCCTGCCTCAACCCGCAGCCTCCTCTCGCACTCTGAATCCCTCGGCCCCATCCCCCAGCCTGGAGCCCCCTCCTGCACCCCAACCCCCTCATCCCCAGCCCCACCCCAGAGCCTGCACCCCAGTCGGAGCCCTCACCTCCTCCCACACCCCAACTCCCTGCCCCAGCCTAGAGCCCCCTCCTGTACCCTGAACCCCCCATTTCTGGCTTCACCCCAGAGCCCGCACCCCCAGTTAGAGCCCTCACCCCCTCCCATACCCCAACCCCCGTGAAAGTGAGTGAGGGCGGGGGAGAGCGAGCCACCATGGGAAGGGGCAATGTAGTGGGAAGGGGCGGGGCCTCAGGGAAGGGGCGGGGCTAGGGTGTTTGGTTTTGTGCAATTAGAAAGTTGGCATCCCTAGCTATAGGGTCTAATTCTCATTTAAAATATAAGGCCTCTTTTCGGTGCCGCAACACCATATAGAGACTTTAATCTAAAGGAGAAGCAGACCCGTAATGTATTATTTTGTTTCAGTAGCAGGAGTTATAGTCTCATCATTTTAAAATAAAGTTTTCAGATAGGTTAAAATTAAGTCACCTTCTATATATTATGTCAGGGACAGAATTATGTGCCCAGTCTTCTTCCTTCCCCCTTGAAGCTCAGCACTTTGCAGATTCAGACTCTACTGTGATACTTGCTATCTAGCTGTTTTCTGTGTTGAGCAGTTCAGGTGTGGGGCTGAAGGGTAGCGTGGGGTTGCGGGGTTCGACTATTACAACGAGACAGAAGCCTCTTTTATTTGATAAATATAAAGTAAGGACGCCATATACAAAGAAAAATGAAACACATGCCACAGAGGATTTTAAAGCTTCCAGAAATATTCCCTCAGTCCTTGCCAAAGTTAATATAGCCAGACTTTCCATGGAAAGCATCACTGTATATGGGGTGGAGGAGGCTGCACCATTTGAAGCGCGCAAATAGCGAGCCCCCCGTCCCCTCCTACAAACGCTCGGCCACTGGGTAACAAATGGCCTTTTTTGACGTTTCCACCCCTTGCCCCAAAGGTGACAACACTGGACAGAAATCTCACCAGCTACACCCTAGTAGCAAATTGAGCCCTGTATTTACAAGAAGCTCCCTTAAGAGAACTTTGAAGAACTTTTCTTTACATAAAACCCTGACATCATGGGCTTATTCATTTTGGAGAGCTTTCTAAGCCCCTCTTTTCCCCCTCCCCAGAACAAAATGAATATAACAGCTACTGTAGTAAGTAGGTGGAAACTCGTGGAGGAGATGTAACTACAAACATACCCATTACTACATGCTTCTTGTGAGAGCTGGAAAACAACCTTCTTTTCTAAGGTTGCTGCTTTCCAACTAATTATCCCCAAAGCTTTGACTTGTAAACACCTGACCTAATTCTTTCCATGAGCAGTGGCACCTTCTAAAAACAAAAATTCTTCAAAAGTGTCTTTATGATGCATCACAGTGTGCTACCTTATAAATGTGGCATTAGCCAACCCAGCATTACTGTGCAACGGGAGTAAGCAAGATACACTTAATTACAGAACATTCATTATTAGCGATGAGCAAAATAACGAGGGTCTAAGTCCTCCAGTCCTTGGTTTTTAGCTGAGGCAAAATACTGCCATGGAAGTCAACGGCAGTTTTGCCTGAATGTGAAGGAAGAACGGATCTCAGGACTTGCCCTAAGAATACTGTGCACTTATAGAATTCCTTTCATCTGAGGATCCCAATGTCCTCTATGTACACGTGTTAATTAAGCCATACAACACATTGAATGCTAAGGTAGATGAATGCTCAGTGCCCCTGAAGATCAGGTCACTTATTTAGGTGCGTTGCCATAGGAATTCAAGTACGAAAATGGTTAAGACCAAATGATTCAACATCATAAACCAGCAGCCAGACTGGGGAAAGAACCCAGGTCTCCTGATTCCTGCTCCCTTGCTTCATCCTTTATTTTATGTTCCCACCCAAAACCAGAGTTGAGCTGTGCAAAGCCTGGCCATTTGCATTTTGGCTTTGTGTATTCAAACCCCAGCTGGAGTGGTTTGGCTAAGCAGGGCCATATTAACTAAGAGGCGGAAGCCATTTTGGAGAGGCAGAGGCACAAACAGGTGGGGGAGCAGCGGAAGAAAAGGAAGCTAGGCAGGCACAGTAATAAAGGTAATAATTGGAGGTATACCAATCTTCTAGAACTGGAAGGGATCTTGAAAGGTCATTGAGTCCAGCCCCCTGCCTTCACTAGCAGGACCAATTTTTGCCCTAGATCCCTAAGCGGCCTCCTTAAGGATTGAACTCACAACCCTGGGTTTAGTAGGCCAATGCTCAAACCACTGAACTATCCGTCCCCCCCTAACCCTGGTGAGCAGCCAGGCAGGTGCCAGTTATTTAGCATCTGCTGCTCTGCCAACCTGCTGAGGGAAGGTGCTACATTGGTGCTGGCCGTGCACAGTAGAGAAGTGGTGTCCTGACTGGAGGGAGGGAGTTCAGAGGCAGGCCTGGGGGAGGAGCTGCCGAAAAGAAAGGATCGCGGCACAATGGGAACTCCATTAACCTTTGGTCCCTGAGCTGTTCCTGAGCACTCACTTCAAATGTGTGTCAAGACTAAAGAGTTAAGCTTAATACTGGGCTACGGGGAGAGGGAGAAAAGCAGGCTGGGCATGTCTACAGCACGACGTAAGCCCAGGCTCAGACTCACTGAGCCGAAACCCTCACGCAAATCTCTCACACCTAGGGTCCCAGGACCCTGTGGACCTGCAGAATTCAAGCCCCAGTCAAACCGGGACCTGGGGTTCAAGTGATATTGTTTTGCAGTGTCCGCACAGCCCCCCAACCCCGACTCAGGTCCTGGGAGTCCGCCAAAAGTATCCCTCAACCCTCTGTATTCCCAAAATCTCCAGAGAGATGAGGCAGCTGAGGTAATGTCTTTTATTGGATCAACTTCTGTTGGTGAGAGTGCCAACCTTTCGAGTCACACAGAGCTCTTCTTCAGGACACCGCTTACAACTACACTACACCCAAGATCTCCAGTCACCCGAGGGAGATAGAAAATTTTCCGGAGCAGTGACCAGTTCAGCTCTAGGCTGAGTACAGGAAAACCAGGGACCAGAACTGCACCGCAGGCAACTCGTCAACATCAGGCCCATTTTATGAGGCGTTTGACTGGGTGCTGGGCACTGCGCTGAGCACAGAGTCAATGGTGGTACATGATGACATGGTCAGCTGGGATGGCATCCTGCTGGCCCCAGAATCCAGCATGGGGACTGATGGGAGGCAGCAGCAGGTGCCAAAGTGACTCTATGGTTGAAACCGGTCCCATAGGAGGCTTTGAAGGAGAAGCAGCAGCAGCAGCACATCCTGGGGCTGTACTTTGGAGCTGTTTGATGCCTGCGCTGAGGAACAGACTATCACAGATGCTGCAGCAGTCATGGAAGGGACAGAAGCTGACCCTGGGCTCGGTAAGTTTCTGGAGCAGGGCCACAAGCACAGGCTGGTGGGACCACCACGCAGACCTGGGATGACAAGCAGCAGGTCCAGAACTTTTTCATGAAGAAAGCTAAATCTCTGGAACTCTGTAAGCAGCTTGTCCCGACCCTCCAATGTAAAGACATATACGTGAGGGTGACCATCCTGGTCTAGAAGCAGGTTGCTATAACCATCTGGAAGCGGGATACCCAGACTACTAAAGGTCCGTTGCCAGTTAGTTTGGTGTTGAAAAGTCGACTGTGAGTAGAGTGGTGGAAGAGGTTCCTGAGGCAAACAGGAGTGTGGTTCATCCCAAGGTGGCGAGCATAAAAGATATTCCTGAAATAACTGCTGCACAGCTTGAGGACAGCATGGCAGCAGGCATTTACTTCACAGTTCCTTGAACAGGAATGGTGGCTACAGGAGGAGGACAGAGCTCAGCAGAAAGAACTGTTCAAGTAGCTGATATCACTAATGGTTGCATGAGTACCGCTCCTGCTGCATCACCCACACCATGGCCTGAGTCCCCTGTGCCGTACCCTGGGATGCAGTACAGAAACAGCTTGGAAAACTCCATGGGTGAATAGCCCATGCAATCAGGCCCCATTAGCAGCCTAACCCCCTTTCTGTCAACACACAAATCACTCAACCTTGGGCTTGGACCCAGGGTCCCAGGACCCCATGGGGATGGAAGCCAGGATCCAGGTTCAAATCTTTGCAGTGTGGACACAGCCCCACTGGATTTATGCTCTGGGAGTTTGCCAGAAGTATCTCATGATCCCATGGGCCAACTTTCTTTGTTCTCTGGACAGTCAAGCTTTCCCACACTGCACCGCGAACAAAGGGCTGGAGTGGTTACATTTTGGGAGGGTGCTAGGAAGTCTGGGATGTGGGCCTGCACAATGCAGTGTAGATGCTGGAGCCCCAGGTTGGGACCCAAGGTTCAACAATCCCTAACCTGGGGTTGCAAATGAGCTGTAGGCACTCAATCCCTAGGTTAACAAACCCAGGGTCTGCTAACTTGAGTTCTACCAACCCTGGGCTTGCCTTGCAATATAGACATACTCTCAGTGTATACAATGCATATGTCTGGAAACAGGGACATTAGAGGCCACAGCCCTGCATAACAAGTGTGACATGTAAAAAAATATCTGCATGCAAGGCACAGGCAAATCCATGTATTTTACAAACAGTCACTTCCATGTTCTGTAGCAGTAAGCTTTAAAAATAAGAAGACAGTTATGATTCTAAATTTCTGGATCCACCTTCTATCATTTCCCAAGAATAACTGTGAACAAGTCCAAGGTCAGTATGTAGACTAACAGCTGCAACCATAAAGTAGATCTTCCTTAAATATTCCACAGTGCAGAAACTGATAGCAGCTTTATCAGTGCATGTCCAGCATTAGGATATTTGTGCTCCCTGCAACTGTGCAAAATTCATTAACATTCTAGCCAGTTTCCATGGCATTATCATCAGGCTGATCTACTTGAGATTAATGAACCTCAGTTTCATCCAAGCAGCTAATTAAGGAGACTCTTTGAACTTGTTCTAATGATTTTATTATTATCTTTCAAGGCTCCTCTTGGAGCTGCAAGCATGGCCATGTTGTTTCTGAGAAGGGGCCAAAAATGTGTTAGGCTATCCATGTTAGAGAGGAGACTGAGTCATGTGTTGTGTGTTGCCTTTGGTACACTGCACCTTTATGTTTCTAAGAATTCTACTGGTCTAAAGAGAATGCAGCTATTTTGTTCTCAGAGCTGCTGCAGCCTCTGAAGTCAGTAAGAGTTGAGGGCCTTCAGCACTGCGTAGATAATGAGCCCATAATAAGAGTGTTTGTTATTGGCTATCATTTTTAATTAATATGTTAATTCCTTTCACCTTTTTTTCCTCAGTGGAAAGATATTTTAAAAGCCAGTCTGCTGAAGCGCTGTCACTGGTACCATGGATGAATCTCAGCAGATCACTGCATTTCCTAAAGCCTAAGTACAGATAGATCTGAGATGTGCTGAATTTTGGCATGCAGTCATCTGGCGCGCACCACCGAGAGTAAGGGAACGTTGCTAAAAATCAAACTCAAATTACAATTTAAGTAGCGTGTAAATGTTATGGGACTGGCTTTCCCCTGGATTCTACCATGTATTTGAGCATGGTTTCTACCTAACTCTTCCAAGCTACCTTTGAGAGCTCCTCAGGTGGAGAAGCCGGGCAAGACTGGGGTCAAGAAAGACTTGGACATTGTTTAGCTCAGTGTTTCCCAAACTTGGGATGCCACTTGCCCCTGGGCCAGTTTGTGTACCTGCCGCGTCCGCAGGTTCGTCCAATCGCAGCTCCCATTGGCCGCAGTTCACCGCTCCAGGCCAATGGGAGCTGCTGGAAGAGGCAGCCAGTAAAGTCCCTCAGCCCACGCTGCTTCCTGCAGCTCCCATTGGCCTGGAGCGGCGAACCGCGGCCAGTGGGAGCCGCGATCGGCTGAACCTGTGGATGTGGCAGGTAAACAAACCGGCCCGGCTCGCCAGGGGCTTTCCCTACACAAGCAGCGTCCGAAGTTTTGGAAACACTGGTTTAACTCATAAGCATGGCTTTGCTACAGGCTGATTTGGATTGGGCTCTTTATCTGAAACTGTTACGTAACTTTTCATATGAAACTGTAAGAAAATAAGAACAGTCATAATGGGTCTGACCAATGGTCCATCTAGCCCAGTATCCTCTCTAATGACAGTGGCCAGTGACAGATGCTTCAGAGGGAATGAACAGATCAGGGCAATTTCAAGTGAGCCATCCCTTTCATCTAGCTCCAGCTTCTGGCTGTTGGAGGTTTAGTGACACCAGGAGCATTGGGTTGCATCCTGACCATCTTGCCTAATAGCCATTGATGGACCCATCTTCCAACAATTTTTTTCAACCCAGTTATACTTTTGACCTTCACAACATCCTCTGGCCATGAGTTCCACAGGCTGATTGTGCGTTGTGTGAAGTAGCACTTCCTCATGTCTGTTTTAAACTTGCTGCCTATTAATTTCATCAGGTTCTTGTATTATGTGAAGAGGTAAATAACACTTCCTATTCACCTTCTCCATACCATTCATGATTTTATAGACCTCTGTTGTCTCCCACCCTCCCCTGTAGTCATCTCTTTTCTACACTGAACAGTCCCAGTAGTTTTAATCTCTTCTCATATGGAAGCTGTTCCATACCCCTAATCATTTTTGTTACTTTTCTCAGCACCTTTTGCAATTCTAATATATCTTTTTCGAGATGGGGCAAACAGAACTGCACATAGTATTAAGGTGTGGGCGTACTATGGATTTATATAGTGGAATTATATTATTCTGTCTTATTATCTATCCCTTTCCTAATGGTTCCTAACGTGTTAACTTTTTTGACTAAGGCTGCACATTGAGCAGATGTTTTCAGAGAACTATCCACAATGACTTCAAGACCTATTTCTTGAGTAGTAACAGCTAATTTAGACCCCATCATTTTGTATGTATAGCAGGGGTTATTTTTTCTAATGTGCATTACTTCACACTTTTCAGCACTGAATTTCATCTTCCACATTGCCGATCGGTCATAGATTTGTGAGGTCTTTTTGTAACTCTTTGCAGTCAGATTTGGACTTAACGATCCTGAGTAATTTTGTATCATCTGCAAATTTTCCACCTCACTGTTTACCCCTTTTCCAGATCAGTTATGAATATGTTGAACAGCCCAGGTCCCAGTACAGATGCTTGTGGACCCTGCTATTTACCTCTCTCTATTCTGAAAACTGACCATTTATTTCTACTTTTTGTTTTCTATCTTTTAACCAGATTTTAACTAATCTATGAGAGGACCTTCCCTCTTATCCCAAGACTGATTAGTTTGCTTAAGAGCCTTTGGTGAGCAATCTTGTCAAAGGTTTTCTGAAAGTCCAACTATGCTATATCAGCTGGGTCACTCTTGTCCACATGATTGTTCACACCCTCAAAAAATTCTAATAGATTGGTGAGGCATGATTTTGCTTTACAAAAACTTTGTTGTCTCTTCCCCAACATATCATGTTTATCTATGTGTCTGATAATTCTGTTCTTTACTGTAGTTTCAACCAATTTGCCTGGTTCTGAAGTTAGGCTTACTTGCCTGTAATTGCCAGGATCGCCTCTGGAGCATTTTTTTAAAATCAGCATTATATTAGCTATCCTCTAGTCATCTGGTAAAGAGGCTGATTTAAGTGATAGGTTACATATCACTATTAGTAGTTCTACAATTTCACATTTGAGTTCCTTCAGAACTCTTGAGTGAATGCCACCTGGTCCTGTTGACTTATTTCTGTTTAATTTAGTACTTTGTTCCAAAACCTTCTCTTCTGACATCTCAGTCTGGGGCAGTTACTCAAATGTCACCAACATAGAATGGCTCAGGGGTGGGAATCTTCCCCACATCCTCTGTAGTGAAGATCGTTGCAAAGAATTCATTTAGCTTCTCTGCAATGGCCTCTTCTTTCCTGACTACTCCTTTAGCACTTCAGTTGTGCAGTGGCTCCACAGACTGTTTGCCAGGACTCCTGGTTCTGATGTACTTAAAAAAAAGTGTTTGTATCCTTAGCTAGATAGAACACAATAGTTGCTCTTCAAATTCTTTTTTGGCCTGCCTAATTGTACTTCTACACTCGACTTGTCAGAGTTTATGCTCCTTTCTATTTTCCTCACTAGGATTTGACTTCCAGTTTTTAAAGGATGTCTTTTTGCCTCTAACTGCCTCTTTTACTCTGCTGTTTAGCCAGGGTGACCTTTTTTTTGTTTATTTGGGGCATACTTTTAATTTGAGCCTCTATTGTTGTGTTTTTAAATGGTCTCCATGCAGTCTGAAGGCATTTCATCCTTGTGACTATTCCTTTTAATTTCTGTTTAACTAGCCTCCTCATTTTTGTGTAGTTCCCCTTTTTGAAGTGAAATGCTACTGTGATGGATTTCTCTGGTATTTTCCCCTGTATGAGGATGTTACACTTAATTACATTATGGTCGCTATTACTGATCATAATGTGACGATTGCCTCTTCCCTGGTGAGTTCCAGGACAAGTAGCTCCAAGAAACAGTCATTTATGGTGTCTAGAAATTTTGTCTCTGCATCCTGTTCTGAGGTGACATACATCCAGTCAATATGAGGATAGCTGAAATCCCCCATTATTATTGAAGCAGCAAAGAATCCTGTGGCACCTTATAGACTAACAGACGTTTTGCAGCATGAGCTTTCGTGGGTGAATACCCACATTATTATTGTGTTGTCTGCCTATACTGCCTCTCTAATCGCCCTGAGCATTTCACAATCACTGTCACCATCCTAGTCAGGTGGTCAGTAGAATACTCCTATTGCTATACTCTTATTGTTCAAGCCTGCAATTTCTATCCGTGGGGATTTTGTGGTACAGTTGGATTCATTTAAGAATTTTCTTTATTTGAATATTCTTCTATGCTTTGCTTTACAAAAAATGTCACAGCTTCACACCTTACTCTGTCATTCCTGTATAAAAAGAAGTATGGGGGAAGGGAGGAAAGGTTGAGAGAGAGAGAAATAATACACCTAACAAACATACTCTAAACTTAGGCCAATAAACCCCCTCCCCAAAATAAAACTCTGCAAGAGCAAAACAATGCTGGCAGATGCCCAGCAGCAGAGTGCTATCCAATTTATTGCACTGAACACAGCATGTACGATTAACTGCCTTGCAAGCAAGTGGCATATGTGTGCAAGCAACACAAACAGCTCATACCCCAGAAACACAGTATGGCCTCCAGAGTGGCTGAACTAGAGGAGCTTAAGGGAGATGGAGAAGTTCATAGAGGAGACTTTCAGGGACACAGTGGAGCAGTCCACCCCCCCGCCCCCACAAGCTAACAGCCTCTGTGCTGTTAAGGAGGATGAAGGTCTCAAGGGAGGAAAACCTCAAGCTGGAGAGGAGGGAAACAATCCCATAGTTGGGACCCTCCTTCCAGTTGATGTCATGGTATCCTCTCGCACTGAGGATACCCCTCCTGGGAAGGGAACTCCAGTTACAAGGAAGAGCAAGGTAATAGTAATGGGGGATTTGATTATTAGAAATAGAGATAGCTGGGTTTATGATGACCAGCAGAACTGACTGGTAAATAGCCTGCCAGGTGCAAGGGTCGCAGATCTTACGAGACATCTAGATAGACTTATGTGCAGTGCTGAGGACAAGCTGGTGGTCATGGTATATGCAAGTACCAATGACATAGGGAAAGGTATGATAGATGTCCTGGAGGCCAAATTTAGGCTGCTAGGTAAGATACTAAAATCCAGGACCCCCATGGTAGCAAAATGCTTCCCTTCCCCCTGCAGGGCCAGGAAGAACACAAAGACAAGCAGAATTTCAGGATCTCAATGTGTGGATGAGACAATGGTGTAGGAAGGAAGGTTTTTAGTTGATTAGGAACTGGAGGACCTTTTAGAAAGAAGGAGCTTGAACAAGGATAGTATTAATTGTTTCAATTAAAACAAATGCCTAGAAATACATACACTTGGCTTTGCTTAGTTTCCCCCACGCTCTGTTGACTCCCCAGTCTGTGGAGAAGGGACACATGGCTGCTGCTAAGAGCAGGGTCTTGCAAATTACTCCTTTCCCCCAAGAAACCAAGTGTTTACAGCTCCCAGACTGTCCTCTTTTCAACCAATGAGAGGCTAAATCCCCGGGCATGTGGACTGTGGACACTGCCTCACTGGGCTGGCTTGAATCAGCCCTCTAATGAATCCTTACTCAGATGAAATGAAAAAAACCCGGGTCCTGTCTATTCCTCAAGTCCCTCAGTGTAAATAAGAGAAACACCGAGTAAACAGTTCTATAAAAACCTCTTTCCGTGCATCTCACAGGCATCATTCAACAAAAGGGCACTTTCTTTTTTCAAACGAAGCAGCCTGCAATGGATGTGCTAGACCAAGGTGGAGTTTATTTATAAATTCAAGTTTATGATGAATCACTGGAGGAAATGCATGTAGACTGGAGACAAAAGTCTGCAGTTGCTAAACCAAATAGGAAATGCTCTTTACATCTGCTGCCTCTTCAGTTGGCATCCACTTCCCTTCATCTTTTGATTCTGTTTAGTAGGCGTCTTTATTTTTGTCCACTTTTGTTTACAAAGCCGGACAGGGCATCTGAATTTTTTTTTTAACAAACAGAACTTCCCACATTTTCAAGCCCCAAATTATTAACAGTGGAAATCATAGCACTTTCCTGTGGGGAACTGTTTGCTCTCTTCAGGAAAAGCAAAGCAAAAATACATAGGAGGTGGAAAAATCCATTCTAATTAAAACGGTATAAAAATAAGGCCCACGATGGAGCTATCCTACTAATTCCAGAAGAATCAGCATTTATGCCCCATACATCATTTTATAAGATTTAAAATGTTACTAAATTAATTATAGAAATTAATTGATCAATCAAATAACCCTGCGTTCCATTTAGTGCTCACTGGTAACTCTTCAACTGACTAGGTAACACTGTATGCCAACCTAATTAATTTGATTTGTTTTTCCAGAGATTGTCCCTATCCCAGGACATAACAATCCAGAGGCATATAATAATGAACATGTAGTACTTACACGCGGCTTTTCACCTGTGGCGCACAAACCACGCTGCCCTGGTAGGTACAGCTCATTATCTGCTTTTTACAGATGCAAAAACTGGTTAAGAAAGACTCCTATTGATTTCCATGAGAATTGAATCAGGCCCTAACTGACTCACCTGAGTTTACTCAGTGAGTCAGCTGCAGAACTGGATATAACACCCAGGGCTCCCGACTCCCAGGCTCATGTCCTGTGCACATCACACCCACTGTTATGAATCCATGTAGGAGACACAGGCCCCATTTCTGGTTTCAGACCCATTTTACACCCACGTGACTTCAGTGGATTTAGACTGGATTTGCACTGATATAAGATCAGAACTGGGCCCACAGTTTGTAAGCCTCCCTTTTCTCTGATGGCCTGGGAAAATTTCACTTTGTGTGCGCGCACGCTTGGAAAAATCTGCACATTTGGTATTTGATCAAAATTACTTATTTGTATTCAGAAACATGGCAGGGACTTTCCCTTCATGAGACTTGAAAATCTTTCCTGCTCCACTGACTAAAGTATTCACACTGCCAAATTTTTCCGAGGTTTTATAGAATGTGCAATGTGTGCAAAATGCAGCCTTTAACTGTAAGCAAAATACAGTAATTTGGAATCTAAGCAACAAAAATAGACACATGCAAAAAACAGAAACAAAGATCAGGAGAACGACATTCTGTGACAGTTTTATCTGCTTCAAACCGCTGACAGAAAAAGTGCCCCATACCTATTATCAGCAGTAACATTTGCATCTCACACATACAGTACATAGAAGCACCACTTACATTTGTGCTCTCTTTGTGTTAAATTAACATATAACAGAGCAACGGAAAGATGACACAAGCAATACCTTCATGTTGCAAGATCAATTCCAGAGACCAAGCCAAAGCCTGGTGTCTTAGTGAGTTACCGACCCCTCTTATTCTCGTAGGTTGGAGGGAGCAGGACTTTTGGAAGCTGGGTTTGTGGGTGTTGAACAGGTACTGTTCCTACTCATGCAGTCTTAGAATCATAGAACAAGGTTAGAAGGGACCACAAGGGTCATCTAGTCTAACCCCCCTGCCAAGATGCAGGATTTGTTGTGTCTAAACCATCCACGACAGATGGCTATCCTTAGCTCTGCGAAATGCCCTGCCTCATCCAGACCTTAGGAGCATAGATCTGGCCTGTCTGAAATAGAGCTTAGACAGCTCATCTTAATTCAGAAAATATTTAGCAGAGCAGAGTGAGCGACGTTTACCTATTCACAGAATCACAGAATATCAGGGTTGGAAGAGACCTCAGGAGGTCATCTAGTCCAACCCCCTGCTCAAAGCAGGACCAATCTATTCCTATAACCAGCCCAGTGCCCCTTTGGAGTCAATGGGAGTCTCTCTATCGACTTCAGCGGGCATTGGATCAAGCCTTTCTATAGAGAGGGAACCTGGGGCAGATTATATAGCAACTTGTACATTCTCTCAAAACTCTCTTTCTATTGATTTGTAAAGAGTGCTGTGTTCCAAGTGGCGACATGAAAGAACCCCTCCCCTCACTAGCTCTGAGCCCGGTCCAATGCCCATTGAAGTCAAAGGCAGTTCCTGCTGAGTTCAGTTGCCATTGGAGCAGGCCCTTTAAGATCAGCTCATAAAGCCTCACAGCCAATATGCCTCAATACCCTGGTGCATTCAGAAGTACCCGAATGTCTCCAAACCACACGGGCTCATATTGAAACAACAGCAATTGCCAAAACTAACAGGGGGTGGATTATTACATTATCAGCTGACTCGTAGAATTGCCCAGAAACTTCTTCAGATAAAATTACCACAGTTTTTGGTGACCAGTTTTGGTGCCAGTTTTGCAAGATTGAGGGGAATCTGCTGAGTACCTTTTTTAAAAAAATATGAGATCAGCTTAAGCTGATGGAAGGGGAAAATTCTCTGAAATTCCATGAGTTCTCTCTAATGCAAAGCTAATATAAAATTCCTGATACGTAATATAAATATATATTGGTTTAAATGCACATACCAGGCTGTCTAAAGCTGTGATCACTGCTCAGTTTATAACACCTTTGTGGCTTTTAGTTTCTCACCCAGAAACATCAAAGCATTAGACATTTAGCCAAGTAAAACTTCATTGTTAGTACTAGCTGGATCCAAGAAAAAGATTTTTGGAAGTTTGAGAATTTTTCACCTCATGGCAATTGTTGATTAATGACCCTCAATGGACTGCAGTGTAAAGGAGAACTTTGTTAATAAAATATGCTAAACAATTCAGATGGGGTAAGGAGATACTTTCTTTGAACGTAATTGACAAAGTGTATGCATAAAAAAGAATTGTGAAAATGAATTTATTCATTGTAATTCTGGTTTCTTTCCAGTTGCCCTAAGCTATTGCTACTTGTGAAAAACAATGATTGAGAACAAAAGGAGAAATTAAAGAATCATCAGACAGCTGGGAAGATACCTGGGTAATGTTTAGAAATACAGTTAAGAAAGGAGCATCTTTACCCCTCTCATTTTTCGCTAGTGCTTCTTTAATAACATGTTAGTAACAAAGGGCGGAGCATGTAATGGTTACAGTGGGAAGGTGATTCGTGGGTTCTCTTCCCGGCCTTCCTGCTGACATGCTTGGGCAAGTTGTGTAAAACTACTGAGCCTCAATTTATCCATCTGAAAAATGGATTTAATAATCCCAGCCTACCTGACAGGGATGTTCTGATGCTATACTAATGTATGAAAAGTGCTTTGAGCAGCTCACGTGAGCAACACTATGTACAAGTACAACAGTTTCTGGACTCACAAACCACACTGAAGTTTGGGGTGACCTGGATTTTTGAGTCTAGCCTCTGAGCCCCAAAAATCAGGCCATAAAGAAATAGGAGGAGGAGGAGGTTATATATGATACACAGATCACAGGCATACCTAGCGACCCTTTCAGGATGTTATTACAGTCTCAGAGATTGGCCATGGTGCACCTGGGCATATGCCTGAGGGTATTCTAGACAGAAGTTATAGGACCTATTGCCTTTTGGGAGGCAGCATTGGTTAGTGGCTAGGGCACTGCATTGACAGTCAAGGGACTTAGTGTAAACCCAGGGTTAATGAGCCTCCAGTCAGCTGACCCACATTAGCAAACCCTGGGCTTGAGTGTGTAAATTATATTTTAACCCTATAATAAGACTTTTCGAACTCATGCTCAAACCTAGGGCTCTGGTGTTCGCACTGCAATGCGCAGACCTGGGTCAAAGTAACCATATTCTGGAGTCCCTAGTTCCCCCTTTCCCCCCGAAAAGGTGGCTGCTCTAGCCCTAGGACCCTGGTGCATTGTGGGAAAGCTTTATTGGCCGTCTGCACATTACCAGGAAACAATTCACTTTGCAAAAGTCTCGATCAGTTTTCTCTCCATTGCCAATCCAGGAGGCTCTGTGACCGTGTGCTTGCAGATCGCTGAGCAGAAGTCAATGTGGACCTGAGCTGCTGTTGTTAGCAAACAGGTGGCTTCCCTTGTCAATAGAGTGGATGGCAGATTGTTGGGATTGAGAGGACTAAGGAAGGTGTCCCATGGCATTGTGGGATACTTCCAGCTGACTCCCACAACCGGAGTCAAGCAGGGCTGCGTTTACATTGCAAAGCAATAGGGTTCGGACCCTACGTCTCAGCTTAACTCGGGCTTGGACCCTCCAGCCCTGCAGGGTCCTGGGTTAGTGCAATTGTAGGGTAGGCACAAGGGTGGTTAGGCTTGATCCTGGGCTCAATGTAGACATATCCTCTGCCACTGACCTGCCGTGTGTGACCTTGAGCAAGTCACTTCTACCTCAGGGCCTCTCCTGTCCCACTCATTGTCTGTCTTGTCTATTTAAACTGTAAGTCCTCTGGGACAGGGACAGTCTCTCACTGTGGGTTAGTATAGTGCACGGCAAAATCTCAGTTGACGTTTCGAAGCTCTACTGTAAGACAAATAACCTTCAGCTAATGCTCTTTTGCCACACAGCTGAGCAGGGTAAATGGAATATGCTTGAATGCTTGGAGCTCCCATCGCCAGTATGATCCTTCTCTTTGGGCTTCTGGAGAGCTAATGTTGTATGTGTTATTTTGAGGTGCGTGATACACACAGGAGAGCAAGAATGTAGCATTATGGTGACAAGCCTTATAGGGAAAAAAATGAGTACACTATATTTTGGGAGTTTGCATTATAATCAAGGGGACGGGTAGTATGACTTAAATTATATGGGAAGAAATATGCCCATGCAATGCTGGCCGTGCTCTTTAGTCTCAAGTGTTGTTTGAGGGGGTGGCAAGATGATGGGAGGAGACTGCTGCTTAGTGTGGACTGTCCTTTGTTCTCTAAGTGTCCAAGAAAGAGGCAATGTTTTTATTACATTTTGTACATGTACCTTAACCCATGTGATACGGTGCATTCTATAAAGCACTGAGAAAAACAGCTGTAAATCATCACCTATGCTATTAAACCCTCTTGAGTCTTGAACAGATTTCCGATCCCACCAGCTTAAGTGTACAGTCTAAACTGTCACCCGGATGTATTTCCCCTAGGCCTCCTTTTTCACATTAGGCTGGAAGTCTGAGTTCAGATCAGATCCAAAGAAATGTTTTTTCCAGCAGTGCTTTATAGCATCACAACTCCGCTGTAGCCGGTTAACTCATTTTAGCATGCAGGCTTTTCTAATGCACTAAGCGATACGTCACCTGGACAGAACAATTTCTCTTTAAGATGGTTCTCAGATATTTCTATAAAGTCTGGCTTTAAGGCCGTGACACAAGTCAACAGGAAACGTTGAGATACACAGGAAATGCATATCTGCCAGTTAGGGGCCGCATCTTGCTCCCATTGAAGTCGGCAGGAAAACTCACATTGGCTTCAGCATTAACTTGGCCCCTAAGTGAACTAGAGCTTAGAATAAGCTTTGGCAGGTAAAGGGTTAACCCTTGCTGATCTCTGAGTTGCAACACTGCCACTGCGCTGCGTTGCAGACATCAGCTCATGTAATTTTACTGCGTGGGGAGCCTAGTCATCAGGAACCTGCCACCAACCATGGCTGGGAAGAGGAGGTCAGGAGGTCAACCTTATGGTCAACCACAAAACCTGAGACTCAAATGTCTCCAGGTTTGCTTCCCTCTAATTCTCACGCTCCATAACACACAGGGTGGGTTAAGTTTAGAGAAGGAGCCTTGACTCTAAATTTCCATGGGTTTTCTGGGTTAGGTCACTTCCTCTAGCAGAGTTTTTCATTTGCAATTATAATAATTGGCCTCCTAGCCCACATTTTTAGCCTGGGACTCCTTTTTTGGGCACTCACTTTTACACTCAGAAAAATTGACATGGATACATTAGGCCAACTCTGTGTGAACAAAATGGATACCTATATGCAGGGGCAAGCTCAGCTTTGCTAGTGCAAAACAAGGGAGTGCCCACTGCAGGACAGTTAGTCGTGCCTATGAACTTGGACATGCAAGTTCAGGGGCCAGCTAGACGGCTATGACCTCTAACACATAATAAAAGGGTGCCTCTCTCTAACCAACGAGAGCAATACAATGGATCTCTTTATTTAGAATACTGATGCACAAAGCCTGTTACTCTGAATTATCAATAGTCGGTTCCAATTAAACAAATGTGCTTTTTAATTAACTAAATGATTCTAATCCACAATACTCAAGCCGGAGAGGAACCACAATTGCCATCAAGATAAGAAAATTTGTTTAAAAAAATAAACACACACATGGAAGCCTCCAGGGTCTTTGTCATAACCTAAAAAGTGCAAATGTTCAATGGCTGCTTTTCGAAAGGCACAGACTCCCAGCAGTGTTTAGAGAGTTGCCTCTTAATATTGCAACTTAACCACCTTGATGCAGTGGTTAGTAAAGATAACATTTAGAAAACAAAGCCCAAGTATAGCAAAGTCCTTTTAGGCAGGAACTAAAGCAAGTTTAACCACGAACAACTCACATGCTGCTTCCAGCTACTCAGTGTCAGCTAGCGAAAGCTCTTGAGAATCTTTGTCAAAGACCAGGAGATAACTTCTAGGCCAAGAGAAATGAACTAAAGGCTTTGATATTTCTGAGGCACTAAGAAGCCATTGTAACCTGGTGAGCACCAGAGCACTGCTGGTCAACATCCCACCCAAACCTCTATTCTTGGGCCACATTCAGATGGGATATGTAGGATGGTGAAGCTGCTCATGGGGACTCTAAATCCATGTCCACAAATGGAAACTGGTCCTATTTAACTACATCAATTTAGAAATTATCTGAAGCCTGGTCAACATAGGGTGACCAGATGTCCCAATTTTATAGGGACAGTCCCGATTTTTCGGTCTTTTTCTTATATAGGCTGCCATTACCCCCCACCTCCATCCCGATTTTTCACATTTGCTGTCTGGTCACCCTCGGTCAACATGAAGCATTCAGTTCGAAGTAGAGAAATCACATCCTATTAAAGTCAATGGGAGTTTTGCTATTCACTTCAGTGGGGCCAGGATTTCACCCAGAAAGTGTCTATACGAGAAGGTTGCACCAACTACAATCTTCTCATGCGACAAGGTCTAAGTTGGTGTAATTTACTCTTCAGGTTTCAGGAGGAAAGCATAAAAAGTTGGAAATGAAAGTAGCCCCACTTATCCTATGTTACATTTTCAACCAAGACTTGATGTTTCTCCTGCTACAACCCTCTCTTCCAGCCCCTCATCACGTGCTTTACACCAGGGGTACACACACACGAGGAACAAACGTGTTTTTTAACCACGTGATAACTTACATGTGATAAGACACAGTGTGGATAAGGCAGTTGACATTTTAACATACAAGCAGGTTGACGTTTAAAACTATGGCTCTATTTTCACTGCCAAAAAAGGTGGGTTTTTTACAGCGAGAACTAATGTAGTGGAGACAAGGCATAGGTAGTTTTTTCTCTGATGGTGCTGGGTGAGGTCAACACTGTACTCTCTCCTTTACTTAGCTACATCATGGTAAAAACTATAGAGACTGTGTCACCACTCAGATCTTACAGCGGGATACCCAACATGCCTCAATTATCCCTCTGTGACAACACACTCTTTTGGCAAAGACAACAAAGCCTACAACTGCCATGTCTGCACTAGGAGTTTAGCATTTGTTAGTCATCACGTGCTGGCTAACAAATGTTAATAAACCCACATTGTTTTCCCACCAAAGGCAAGCCAAAGTCAGACCCCCTTACCATTTACAACCAACTTTTGATTTGTACCACTACACAACATCTATGCATGTGTGCAGGAGTGCCGGAACTGCGGGGGCCACTGGGCCATGGCCCAATCACTTTGACAAGAGGGAGGGCTATGCCCTCCCACTTTTGACTGCCATAAGGGCGAGCAGCGGGGGGAAGGAGGCGGAGAGGAGCGACCGGGGGTGGGGCCTCGGGGGGAAGGGGCAGCATGACAGTGAGGGCTGGGTGGAAGGGGTGGCGTGGGAGTGGAGTGTTGGTGGAAGGGGCAGGGTGGGGACAGGACCTTGGGAGGGAAGGGGAGGTACAAGGGCAGGGGCTCAGGAGGAAGGGATGGCATGGCCGGCGGAGGCCTGGTTTGGATGACGGCAGCCCCCCCCCCATTTTTAGGGAGCATCCGTTGCTCCTACATGTGTGGTTTTTGTTTCCTTTTTTGACCTTCCCTTTTCAGTTGTTAAGCTATTGAGTTGATCATCTTCCCCAGCAGCTGGATCACCAGACTAATGCCTGGGGGGAAAATGACAATGTTCCTCATGATAATTCATTAGCTAACAACTGGTGTTGTGACAGATCAGGCAGAAAGCTGTTGGGTGGTGGTAGAGCTAACCCACTGCCTGGCTTCTGTAGTGAACCGATGCTGCGAAGAGGATGTCTACTTTCGACAGTCAGGTAACTCTGGTCAAATGATCATTTCCCCCCCATATTCATATTCGGAGTTGTGCTTTAGCCCATTGCAGACAAGGCCTGACCATGGAAATCACGTCAAGTTTCATGTCCGGATTTCAAACTTTACATCCAGGATGATTGGATTTGGGGTTCCAGTTTGGGAGCATCTCTAAGAAAAATTACAATCCATCCCAGATAGGAGACAGTGGGATCCTGAGAATCAAGAGATCTGCATCCTACTCCCAGCTCTGCAACCAGCCTGCCACGCATCCTTGGGAAAATCACTTCACTACTGCAGCCTCTGCTTTACCTACCACCCTTTGTCCAGGCAGTAAATTCATCAGAGCAGGGACTGTTTCCCATTGTGTGTTTGCACAGTGCACAGCTGGTCCCACTATGCATATGAACTGGTGGGATACTCCAAGTAATAACACCACCACATTCCTATTAGTTGTCCTATCAAATGAACCCTTTTCCATCAATCCCACCTTTGCCGAAGCCACACGCAACCAGCTGGCAGTACCAACACAACACTCTTGGCTACATATCAACAATGCAGCAGAGACCAAATTAAAAGTGAAAGCAGTAAGATAGAGAGCAGCATTGACCAGGCCAAGAATGCATAGCTTTGGTGGGTTAAGAACAGATGATATACTGGGAGAAAAAAAGAACACCTTTCACAAACTCATTATAATGTTAGAACAGGAAAATAATGGGGGAGATGGGAAAACATCTCCAGTCTTCTTTATCATGGAAAGTAGACCTGCCTATACCTCTAGGCATCCAGTAGTAGTTATTAAGATTATTAATCCCAGTTCAGCCCTGGCCCCAACTCGATTGAATTAATGAGATTACAGCAGGATGAATTTCACCCCTTGTTTTAGGAGGGAATAAGGACAGTGAACTTGGACTTTTATTGAATGTGCATCCTACATGTTTCCATTCTCCACCAGTCATTTCCAGCTGTAACTTCCATTCCCATTGGTTTTAACTTGGTGGTAAAATTTTTGAGATTCAAAGAGAATTTCCCTATTAGTGGGAAAGGAAAAGGATGAGACTGAAAGAGAATATTGACAGAGTGGAATCCTGGCATGGACAACCTACATGGGTTCATGTCTTTGAACATACACTGACCCTCCATATCTGTATCCACATTCAGATTTCAGCTGCACAAAGACAAGGGTGGGGATGGAGCTTTCAAAAGACCTCTGGCTGTTGGAGTATGAACTGCAGCCTCCCGAAAGGCAGATGAGAGCATACAGTTCCTTCTCCTTCCAGCATGTAGCACGCCTGTTGCCAGCTCCAGGTGTTCCACAATAATACCACACTTCAGTCCCCAGTAATACCTATAATTTGAGTCATTGGGACATTTCCTCTGGTATTTAAAAGTATATGGAATGGAACGTGAAAACCTTTCATCAGCCACAGGCGGGCAGGCATTGCATGTCAGAATTGCTCAGACGTGCCTTAAAAGTTTTCCAGAAAATACACTGATGTCTCCTAGAAAGTGCTGGCATCAGGTGGTACTGAAGACCATTAACTTGAACAAAGCATTAAAATCACTATGCCGTATATGCAGGAATGACTGTATGTCCCCTTCTCCTCTCAGAAAGAATTCCAAGCCAAATGCATCGCCTTCAAATCTAATCCTTATCTTCCAGCCCCATAGTGCTGCGTTTTTAAAATAGAAGGGAAAGCTAAGCTGTTGTGAATTCATGTGGCCTTTTTCTTTTGAAGATACACTGAACGTGGGCCATATTAGCACTCTGTTTCTTGGACTTTCTCATTCTTTTTTCTTTTCACCCATGGAAAGACTTGACCCATTCACATGTCACTATCGTCCCAAGGAGAATTATTTCAACCTTTCCATGCTCCAGGAGCATGGAGAGAATTTGCCAGATTTTGTGTTTACCATGGAATTTCTACACAGCTCCAGGAATCCCTGTATTTTATAAGAAAACAGAATGGCCTAGAAAAACATTTTTAGTGGAGTTTTATTTATACAATTAATGGTCAACAGAACATAATGTACTTTTATATACTTCACCCCCTCCGCCCCCCTAAAACTGCTCGGTTTGACAGACAGTTTTGTTCAGCAATCTCATGAGGCACATTAACCTCGGCAAAGTCCATGGCTGAGTTCAGAACTGGCATCGTCACTCTTTCTCCTGCACAGAAAAATCCAGTTAGCTCAACACTGAGCCTCTCTTCACCACGAGAAGGAATTCTTTGAGCTTCGGCATGCCACGTGCTGCGTTCAAAGGCTGCTGCTTCCCTAGGCCAAAGGTGATGGTCAACACACTGGGGATTGAACCAGAGACCTCTAGAGTGAAAAATGTGAGCTGTTACAGCTTGAGCTAAAGAACCAAGGCCACTTATATGCATCTGTAAGAGATCCAATGTCCTCTGTGGATCAGCACAGAGGGGAGCCTGTGCGACCTCACCAGTGGGTCAATCAAGCACCGTTTTTGTATGTAACATTTGAATGGTAACATTCTGGTCTTGGATCTGCAGTCCAGATCTGTTATCTGCTGCAGTGCATACTCTACCCTGCATCAAATCCCCAGTGACGGTAGGAGTCGTGCAAAAACTGAATGCAGAATGTGCAGCTTTGAACGTGGATTTGTCTCCCCCACCAATTTGTGAGAAGGAGGCAATGAACTAGCATGAAGCAAGGTGCTAAAATGATTGTAGGCCAAATATTGGTCCTACTGAAATCAAGGGGAGGTTGACTTCAATGGGACCAGGTTTTGACAAGTAAGACATCAAAGGAACTGGGGTGGGAGAATAAATCTGGAGTGTGGCTACAAACTGCAACCTTATTCAAAAGCTCTAACTAACTAACACAGCCAAACTGATTTAAGGGCATTTACTTTGGGGTTTTGTATCAGTTTAACTAGATCAGCTTTAAAGCAATTCAGTTAAGCTGGTGAATGATTTATAATGTAGACCAGACTTCAGATTTTCAAGCACATTAAACCCCATTATTTGTAGTTTGTTATAATAGAGCTTCTCCCCACACTCTCATGGCAGACTTTTGCCTCCTGAGGTTTGTGCTGGAATGCAAACAATTCATTTCAAGGAAATTCAGACATTTTAAAGCCCTGCTGAGCTATCCCTCAAAAGAGCCACTGATAGTAGGTGCCATGCACCCTGCAATGATTAGGGTCAGTCCTGTTTAGCAGAATAAAAGAAAAGCAAAACGGATGGAGAAAGGATAAGCATTAACGGAGGAAGGGCATGTAGTCCTGTGAACAATGGCTAATTTGAATGCCATGCTAATAGTGAAAATTAAAATCACGCCTGAGGAAAACAATGGTTACTAGAAATGTTATGTTGAGCATTCTTTGTTTTAAAGTCACACACATTTAGCATAACTGAGACGGACTGGCCGTTTCCCCCTTCTTCTTTTCAGTGTCTTCCCCTACCTTTTATTCCACTGGGGTTTTGCTTCCTAGAACCTTGGGGGCAGAGCACCATGTTGCTAAGCAACAGCTAAGATGTTCCTCCATAGCCAGGGGGTGTGGCACGCTGGTCCTGAGTCAAGAAACCATTCCCACACAGCAAAGCACTGGCTTAAGACCCACTCACCTTAATGAGACTGCAATATGCGTAAATTTAGGCACATGCTGAGTCAGGGATGGACTGATGCACGCAGGCTGAAGCAGTGCTTTGCTGACTTGGTGCCTGTGCCCTGTGAGGAGCCTGTATCACTTGGTAATTAATCAACTCAGTGAAATAAAGATAACACCTAAAAGCAAAAATGTTTCCTGGTTCTACAGGTACAGCGCTGGCATTAAAAATAAATAAAATTCATTGCCCTAAGTACACAGAGTAGCCATAGGATCTTCCTGTCTCTCCTAGAGCTGGGGGTACCAATGTACCACAATCACTGCAGAGTGGCATATCTTCCTTTTCCGTGGTGGAGATGCCTCTGCATAGGGAGAAATTAACAACTGAAACAAAGGAGCTAATTTTTGGACGTTCAGTGCTCTGACCGTGTGTGATTTAAAGCAGAGTTCCCCAGACTGACCCCTATGGACGTTACAGGATGGGCTTTGGGGCTAGGAAGGGGTTGCAATAAAATAGTAACATTTTCCATAAAAGAAATCTTGTAAGTTTAAAATGACAAAAAGAGGGGGAGATGTCAAGGCTCTGTATTCTTTGCCAATTATACTGAAAAAAAGAATTGAAGCAAGTTAAAACTTGAAAATTGTATGGTGAGCATACAAGACATTTCCTAGACAGGTTTCAGTAAAACTGGATTACATTTATTCCAGAATAATAAACACTAAGCCCTTTCTGTCCCTAATTGCATAGGAATCAAAACTGTGCATACTTCCAGCAATTAGGTTAATTTTATTTACTTCTGGGTATTTGAATTTCCTGTATTCTAATCTATGTCTGCAACGAAGAGGAATAACTACTCACTCTACTTTATAATAGTCACATCTGCTGGGCTCCTGTAGTGCATTTTACCAGATCCTGTGGCGTTTCTATGACATTTGGTGCATCATCAGTTCATAATTTAACAGCCCTGTTCATATTTTTAAATAATTCCCTTTTTGTCTTATAATTATGCTGCATCTATATACGTTAAAACAGAGCAATAGGAACAGAGTGTATTAGGGTGTTCTGGGCCCATTAATGCAGTCTTACAGCTCACCACAACTTTTTTTAAGCAGCAAAGTACTCTGCGGGTTGTAGTGCCCCGAAATAGCCTGGGAAGTGTAAACTGCAGCAAGGAATGCTGGAAAAGGGAGATAGATAAGCCGCTTGACTTCATAAGAGAGAGGAAAGGAACAGACCTTGCTGTTGGATCTCTCCAGTCAAAGGCTCAGAGGGATGGTGGGAGAGACCAGGAAAAAACAGAAAATGGGTATGTGGAATCAAGAATGATTTGTGGGTCTCTTCACTGAGGGAGCAGGAGCAGCTGGTAGGTCCCATTGCAGAGATCCAACCACACCCTGGAAAGCTGCTTTGTCTGTCCAAGGAACACTGGAGAAAGAGGGAGTTTGGGGACTTTGACACTGGCCTGCACTGACCGAGGGGGAGATTGTTTGCTTTGGATTTTGTGTCTTTTATTTTGCTCCAAGACTCCAGGAAGGCAGAGCAGGGCGTGAACTGACCAGTCCAGTCTGGTGCACTGGTTATCTTCCTTTTGGCCTTTTATTACCCCAGTACAGGAGGAGTTTTATTTTTAAACATAGCTAAAGACTAGATTCACATGTTAGCCGGGGGCCCCCTGAGGAAACAGAAAGGGCAGTCGCTGTTACCCAGAGCCAAACCTAAATGGAAATTCATGCAGCAATCCCACTGGTTTTGAATCAAATCCCCAGAGAAACCCAGCAGATTGAGAGAAAGTTCTGTGCAGGTTTTGCCCAACCATCTGATTTCTACTGCCTCTGCTCAAAATGCAGGGCAGGCACCCTGTGAATATCCCTCCACGCAGCACTCTGCCAGTGCACCTCATTCCACCTATTTTGGGCCTCTCGTACCCAGAGAATGGCCATTGCGCCTAATCACATAACATCCAGGCTTGAGACTCTTCAAAAATTACATTCACTTGCCACCTATGTTAGGCTTCAATCCAGTGAAACCCCAACACGGCCCAAATGTGGGGCACCAGGAGCCTGCTCTCACTCTAATGCAGCAAGTAGGAGCCACCCTTAATTTGGCTGCTTGCCTGAGAACCATACAAATGCTTTGGGCAGGCAAAGGGGGCAAACCAGTGCCGTACATCACTGCAAGGAAACGTATCTAGGTAAGTGTGGGCATCACCATGTCCTCATCTCCCTGCATTAGCTACTGCCAGGAGGCAACGAAGTGAAACACACATATTTCACCTAGGGCCATCAAGCAAATAAAAAAATAATTGCTATTAATCATGCAATTAATCACACTTAATAATAGAATACCATTTATTTAAATATTGTTGGATGTTTTCTACATTTTCAAATATATTGATTTCAATTACAACACAGAATACAAAGTGTACACTGCTCCCTTTATATTTATTTTTATTACAAATATTTGCACTGTAAAAACAAAAAATAGTATTTTTCAAGTGTACTGTAGTGCAATCTCTTTATCATGAAAGTTGAACTTACAAATGTAGAATTATGTACAAAAAATAACCGCATTCAAAAATAAAACAATGTAAAACTTTAGAGCCTACAAGTCTACTTAGTCCTATTTCTTGTTCAGCCAATCGCTCAGACAAACATCATCAGCATGGAAGCATGTCCTCTGGAATGGTGGCCGAAGCATGAAGAGACATATGAATGTTTAGCATATCTGGCACGTAAATACCTTGCAATGATGGCTACAAAAGTCCCATGTGAATTCCTGTTCTCACTTTCTGGTGACATTGTAAATAAGAACCCGGCAGCATTATCTCCTGTAAATATAAACCAACTTGTTTGTCTTAGCGATTGGCTGAACAAGAAGTAGGACTGAGTGGACTTGTAGGATCTAAAGTTTTACATTGTTTAGTTTTTGAGTGCAGTTATGTAACAAATAAACTACATTTGTAAATTGCACTTTCACAATAAAGAGATTGCACTATGGTAATTGTATGAAGTGAAAAATACTATTTCTTTTGTTTCATTTTTACAGTGCAAATATTTGTAATTAAAAATAATAATATAAAGGGAGCAGTGTACACTTTGTATTCTGTGTTGTAATTGAAATCAATATATTTGAAAATGTAGAAAAAATCCAAAAATATTTAATATATTTCAGTTGGTATTCTATTGTTTAACAGCGCGATTAAAACTGCGATTAATCACGATTAATTTTTGAGTTATCGTGTGAGTTAACTGCGATTAATCAACAGCCCTAATTTCACCGCATCTGTAGAACTGTTTCTGATAAGTATTTTCCCCTCCCCCTTCCTCACCAGCACCTATTTTCCTGCACTGCTTTAGCACAATAACTCCAGCTACCGTTGCTATTTGTGCACCGCCTTTTCCTCTCATTCCCAGCTCAGTAACAGAGCCCTTAATGTTAATCTAATGCAGTCTTAGGGCACGTGTACACTTATTTCCGGAGCGATGGATCCAGTGGGGGTCCATTTATCGCGCCTAGTGAAGACATGATAAATCGACCGCCAAGCGCTCTCCCATTGACTCCAGTACTCCACTGGAGCGAGAAGTGTAGGCGGAGTAGATGGGGGAGCGGCAGCAGTCAACCTACCGCAGTGAAGACACCATGGTGAGTAGCTCTAAGTACGTCGACTTCAGTTACGCTATTTTCGTAGCTGAAGTTGCGTAACTTAGGCCAATTTAGCCCCCCAGTGTAGACCAGGCCTCAGTGTGTGGTATTAAAGGATCCTGCCAGGTAGAACAACAGCAAGCCCTGCTCTCACTTGAATTCTCTTCAGAGATAAACTGTAGTGTATCTATCACAAAATCTTCCCGTATGGAACAAAGGACATCTCCACACAAAACACACTTAGGAGTGTCAAAATGAGCAATCTTATGGAGGAAGTTTTAAGATGGTAGGTAATTAGAAACAGAAGACAATTCTCCATCCGATTATAAAATGTATATACTGTAAGCCAGGTCAGATTTCAGATCTAAACTACATTTGTCAATGTCCCTTTAATAGCCTTTAAAAGTTGTCCAGCTCCACAAAAATATCTTTTGCGCTGTATTTATATGGAACAAGAGTGATACCCAGTGTCTGATTAAGCCAATTACAGCCGAGTAAGGATTCCCTTCGGACATCTCTAGGAGTATTTCCCAAGGCCCATTTCCTGTTTAAAGGCAGTAGTCTGTAAACAACAGGATATCACTTTACCTTTGGATTTTAACACTTTTCTAATGAGACGTGTTCCTAGCAACTGTTTCTAATTGGAAATCAACTATAGATGATACCAGCTTTTCAGTCAAAACATAACTTGGAGCAAGACTTAATTCTTTAATCATTCCAGCATGTTATTTGAATGTGCTTTGGCTAACACTATTGTCAAAATGACAGTATTAAAAAAAAAAAAGTAAGACTAATCCTGGTCTGATCATATTATGCCTTTTTTGCGCAGTTCTGTGCTCCCAGATGCCTGATTTACAACGCTAATGGTTATGTTTCAGCAATTCTTTGGAGAAAAACTGTGATATTCAGTTATCTGTCATTGCCTTAAATGAGTAATTCACAAGACTAGACAAGCCTGGCTTACTGTGAATCGGGAATGAGAGAGAACTATATTGCCGTCATCTGTGACAACATTCATATTTATTTTTCCATCATTTTTTTCTTCCCATCGTCATATAGTCAATTTGAAAGAATTAATGAACAGCAGAAACAAATCCCTGAATACCCACAGACATTAGACAGGTCACAGATCAAGCCTTCGGAGGCTAAGCCAACTGGTGAAGGTTGGAATTTATCAAAACATGATAGAATAAACTACTTAATTATGTCAGGGTGACTGCCAGAATAGAATAGTTGTAACAATGCAGAGCATTAGAATGCTTCTCAAATTGGCATTAAGGTAGTGGCAGTTATGCTTTGCACTTCTGTCTTTTAAACTATTACTTTTTGGCAGTCTCCTGAGCATAGGTATCTCTTACTCCAGAAGTCTGGCTGTTTTGATGCCTGAGATGCACTACACTGTTGACCCTCTGATGAAACATGCTCAGAGTTGCTATTTCAGCCTTGGCTGATGTAAAGGGCCCTTGATACTGCCAGAAGCTTAGAGCACGGTCTCTTCTTTCTTACAATCTGCCTACTAATATTGATAACAATACTCCAAAATGGATTGTTCTGCAACACGAGAGGCTAAGAATAATAATGGGCCAAATCCTGAGGTCCTTATTTAGTTTGTACTCAGCCTTTATTCAAGCAAATTCATGGATTTCCCTGGGACACTGTTCCAGTAAAGACCAAGGCCAGGACGATGCAAATGGCAAGTAGCCTGGACTAAATGTGGGAGTGGACTGCATAACTCTTGAGGGAACACTAGGAGGCATTCTGCCTCTGACAAGCATATTCACACCGCTGCATCTTTTCATGGCATGCGGCACACACCAGCCACCAGTGCTGGTCAGCCAGCTCCACTGGTGGGGCCGGAGCCAGGGCTCAACCTCCCGCCCAGCCCACCAGGTTGTCCCATACCCCTAGGGGAGTAGCAACTGGAGTTCTGCCCAGGCCTTATACAGGGAAGACTCCTTCTTCCGTCCCCTGCTATGGTGCACCCAGCTAAGGGCCAGACAGAATCAGGCCCTTAGTTTTTACTCCATCCTTATTCAGGCCCATCTCCCCTAAATTCAGTGAGACTTGGGCTGGGTCCACTCAGAATAGGGATTGAGGGTAACCTTGTCAAAAGCACCTTGGGCCTTCTCCGCATACAAAAGTTACAGTGGTACAACCCATCTAGGGTGATGCACTTCGCCTGATATAAAAGCATTTATACAGCATATGCAGGAAGGGGATCATAATATATCAGTATAAGGCACCTTTATAGCATCCACACTAGGGGATGTACAAGTATAACTGTATCCGTTAAAAATAAATCATACCATTAACTGAGTTATACCAATACAAAACCGGGCATGGACCCGGCGTAAGTCTCATTGAAAGTCAATGGAACTTAGGCTCCGAAGTCACTTCGGCCCTTTTGAAAATATTTCCCTGCAGCTCTGGTTCTGACACCCCTCCTCGCAAGAGGCGTCAGATCACGAATGGGATCCGACACAGAGTCAGTCACGGTGGTAAGATGGCTCTGCGGTATCTGTGCCCCCTCTCCCATCCAAGGCTGGAGTTATGTCGGGGGGGGGGAGGGGGCGGAAGGAAGATGGCATTTGGTGCATGTTGAACACAAAGGTGGGAAGCAGGCTGGTAGTGGGAGTCCCATGGGTTCAAAGCTGGCCTTGCATCTCTGTTCTGATTGGTGGGTTTCCTGCCCTCTTTACACATCCATTTTATATCAAATGTCACGAGAATGTCCTATCGCACATGTTCTTGGAGGGCCTGATCCTGCTCTATTGAAGTCAAAGGGAGTTGTGCCATTGGCTTCAGCGGAAGCAGGATTGGGCCCCTAAATGTACTACCCATAACTGCAGAGCACAGGCAAATAAAGAAGTACAGATGGGGTGCAGGCAAAGGGTGTTCAGGTGGCAGGACATGGAGCAGTGTCCCTCCCACACCCCTTTAAGCTCCTGGAATTCGGGGTATCAATAGTGCACGCCAGCAGTGGATCTGCACAGAGCTCTTAGCACTAGCATTCTGTCACTGTGGGGAAAGGCACAGCGTTCATTCAGTGACATGCCTCCACCTACTGTACTTCGGACTCTAGTGCTCCTACTTCAGGCTCTAATTCGAAGCATATGGGAATACTGGCTTGCTCAAGACTCGCTGGAGGTTCTCCTTAAACTGTCGTTATGGCCACCTGCACAGGCCAACAAGCCGCAGGTGTGCACCACAAGAGCAGGTGCTAATGTGATTACGACGGGCCTGATGAAAAGTCTGTGTCCATATGCCGTAATGGATTCGTCCCAAGGCACTATCGTTGCCCAGGCAGCGGTGGACGGTTGTCTTTTAATGGGAGTTTCAGAGATATTTAAGAACGTGAGTGTCTACTCCTAAAGGACCATGAAAGGAGCCATGGCGGGAGGGGCCTGGAAATGGAGTGAGACTCCGCCAGCAGTAATGGAAAGGGGGGAGGGCATCTTTGATACATTGGGCCATATATGCTCCAGCCTCTAGGCCAGCTCTGGCAGTGGAAAGGCTGTGGAAGGGGGTGAGGCAGCACTACGCTGCTGCAGCTTCCTTCTGAGCAGGGCCCTCCCGGTTCCAGGCCCATCTGAAAGAGCAGAGTGAGGGGCGTGGCTGCTGAGCCAGGAGAGCCCTGCAGCAGCAAGTGCCCATGAACCAAATGAAAGCTGCCCTTCTCCCTGCAAGGGCAACGGCAGAGGGCAGCAGTGGAAACTCTCCCGGGGTTTGCAGCCCAGCACGGCGGAAACTGGCCATTACACACTAAAAACTGGTTGAGTCTGGTTCTAGGTCACCAAATCTTGGGCTCTCTGCTGCTTTGCTTTTGGTTTGACTGGGCGCAGGGTTTGCTTAGGCAGCTTTCCCTGATCTTTCCTAACTCCCCGTCTACAGTTAGAAGACTTAAGATGACATGTTCTTCCCGTCGGTTGCTTTGAATTGTAAGTCCCTTTCATAACATTGAGAATGATCCCCTGTTTCATACCTGAACTTGTCTATGAAACTTAACACCAAAGACTAAGGGTTTATTTAATTAAGGGGGAGGGTAGGATTTCAGCACCATCAACTGGAGAAAGGTCATTTCCACAGCTGTATTATTTACCCCCACTTTTACTAAGGCTGCTTTTATAGCTGTGCTAGAGGTTAAATCCACTGTTGTTTCCTACATGGCCTGACTTTACTGTAAGCTACAGTACATAGTATTCATTGAATGCAGGCAATAAAAAGAGATCCCAGCAGCATGGTTTTCCAAAAGAGGAATTAAAATAAAAAAGAAGAAAAATGCTTAAAATCCACAAAGTCTGTCCCTGGAAGGAAAATCTCAGTATTTGCCTAGTTTTTTGACAAGAAAATCAGTAGAAAAACTTTATATAAATGACTAAACATACCAGCCTTCTGATTTGGGGCATTTCTGTGAAGTAACCAGACTCTCTAAATGAGATAAACAGTGGCTGAATGTTGAAGGTTTAGAGGTCAGCTGGCTGCCGAATCCCTATTGCTGTGGGTACCCCGAAACATATGCTTGCTTCAGAGAGTATAGAGCTGGGCTGAGACATCACAGGTGGTGCTGTGCTGGCTGCAGAGGGTAATACACAATCATATCACTCTAGCAGGCACCAGCTGCAGGGGCAGATAGGAAATCCAGGGTGGCACCCAGGAGACTGAGGCAGTAGCGTGGGAGATGAAATCCCAGTGAGCTCAGCAGTGGGGAGATCCTCACATCTTTGCTAACTTATCCAGCCCATTGCTAAATCTAAAGCCGTACACTGCACTCAAGCCCATCAATGTCAAATGGGATGCGGCCTGTCCTGTGCTTGGATAATAAGAAAAGAGCATTTTCTTGGTACGTTAATTTGCCTGTAGGTTAAAGATCATACTGGTAACTCGAGCATAACTTCCACTGGTAGAGTTAAAACAAAGCAAAATCTGCAGATTTAAGTACCAAACTGTGGTAGCAGGCAACAGAAAGCTGCACTGCCTCAGCAGGTATTGTGCCAATCTTTCACCGTGCCACGTGGTTCCTACTACACCCGCCAGAGCAAGACCATGTTTCTGGCCCCAGCCTACCCCTCCTCACCTTCTTTGTGCTGACAGTGATGCTAGAGACCCTAGTTCTTGGTGTTCATGGAGTACAAGGACCAGGGCTGCACCTCCAAAGAAGAGGATCCTTTTTCCCAGCCCCTACCACGATCTGGCTCACAGATATTTTCCCTTCAGATTTGGGAGAGGATGTTACCAGACTTGGCACCCACTGCTGGGAGAGTTTTTTTGGCACCTCACTGCAGAAAATAAAGCAGATTGCTTTTTAAAAGCTTGCATTCGAGAATGAGCTGCATTTACACTGTGCATTTTGGAGAACTATAGATACTGGTCCGTGGTAGTTATAAATAGACACACTGTATGTGTATAGAAGAACACGTTACTCTGGCCTGGCAAAGTTTCTAATAAGATCTCCCACAAACTGCGTCATGATGTCAAGAGAATTTTATTCCCTGTAATTGCAACTGTGTTCTAGTCTGCGTTCCCCGTCCCGCCCTTCTGTGCTCTCTTCTCTGAAATTCCTTTGTTCAGCCTAAATAGATGTTTCATTAAATAAGAAATAATTCCTGGGAGTGGTAATTACAGTCTCCTTCAGAGGGATGATCTGTAGCTGTTCTGTTTTCCTTTCCGTTAGCAAAAACAAAACAAACACAGTGTCTTTCATTAGGTGTCAGATTCAACCAGCACTGCCATTGGGAAGCTTAAATGTGTCGGGTCTAATCAAGTCTGATTTGGGGTCTTCAAAAACGATCGGTGTTAAACTGGAGGCAAAGACTGACGTGGCAAAGCACATTGCCTGACCGAGGGGCCTGCATGAGCTTTACTGGCTTTAATAAACTGTTTAGAGTTAATTCCATTTCTAATCCTCATTGTGAGCTTGGCATCTGGGAGGAAACAAGCAAGATGTTCAAGAAGCCAGGAGAGAAGAGCCAGGGGCCTGCAACACCAGTGTGTTACTCCAGTGTTATGCCAATAGCGTTACGCCCCCTTGAAACTGGAGTAACACAATGCTGAAGCAGGTCCAAAGAGTGCTCGGATCGTCTGGTTACTGCACTATTGCCAAGTCATCATAACTAGCCTCATATGTGTGCGGGGGTCTCTGAACGCCAGAAACAGTTCCCGTTTTAGTGAATGAGATGTTTTATTTGTTTTCTAAGATAAAATGATGTGTGAAACATAACAGCGAAGATTTTTCAGAAGCAACCAAAGACTTTGGGTGCCTCACTGGAAACCCAGAAAAGGACCTGATTTAGAGAGGGTGGATGCAATCAGGACACTCTGAAGTGTCTTTCGTCAGCCCCCAAGAATGACTAGTCATTTCTGAAAATCTTGACCAGAGTTCTTACCCGCAGCTCCCTTCATTCCCCCAGGACAGCAAGGCTCTTTGCCAACCACCAGCTAAATCATGGTGCTGCAAGCTCTGGAGCGATGAGTGGAAGCACTCCAGGAGCTCCAGTGGTACTGGCAGCGAGTGTTAGGGTGGTATAAGACACAACAGCTCCTGGGTGGGCATGAGGAAAGGGGGTCTGCTGGACAGCCGTTCTTGAAACACTTTTAAAAAGGTGTAGTCACTGCTCCCATACACTCACTTCCAGACCCCTATCTAGATAATTATACAGTCCCTATCACACAGTATCTGAGCACCTTACAGTAACTAAGGAATTTTACTCTCAGAATGCCCTATCAGGCAGTGAGGTGCTATCCTCATGTTGCCATGGGGAATGGGCACAGGGTAGACTAAATGACTAGCCCAAGACCCCACAGGAAGTCTGTGGCTGAGTCAGGAACTGAATGCAAGTCTCATGTCTCCTATTCCAGTGCCCTTATCCACTAGATCCTTCCCCAGCTCCAAGTTGGTAAGCATAACAGCCCTTCCACTTCCACCTCCAGCTGCCTCCTGCCAGGCAACACCAGAGTGGGGAAAAGGACATCCAGGCTCCACCACAAACTTACTGTGTGACCTTGGGCAAGTCACTTATAATCCCACACCACCTTAGAAAAGGAAGTGGAAAAAATACCATGCATCCAATTGACCCAGCTGGAGAATTTTAAAGAATCAGAATGAAATCACTTAGTTTGGAATGTGGCCAAGTTTAACACCCCTATGATTGGAAAAAGTGTTGTGCCATCTTTAAGGCCCACAAGTGCTCAGGGCATGACATTTACTTTCAGCAGTGAACCTGGCACGCTGAAAAAGAGCTGTGTGTAGCTCGAAAGCGTGGCTCTTTCACTGAGAGAAGTTAGTCCAATAACAGATATTACCTCACTCACCTTGTCAATCTGAAGAATGACATTGAGACGTGATGGCATGGTAGTTTCCTAAAGGCCACCGACAATCTACCAGTGATGTGATGTACACTAAACCAGTCACAAGCACCACTGCCTCCAAAACAAGTTAGAGTTGGTGGGGGATGTGGAGATGAAGCTACGAAAGTCAGTTAGAGATGAATTTTTCCTGCTCCCATCCGTACCACCTATTATCTAGGTGACCACGCACATCTCACACAGATCCGCTCGGCCGGTTTAAGCTCTACCAGCAAAGTTCAGCTGACAGCTTCCAAACCATGTTTCTGAATTTACTGGCGTTTCAAAATGCTTGACAGCACCCTGCTCCACTTGGCAATAGTAAGCTTTGTTACATAAACGTATCGAGTTGTTGCAGAGTGAAATAAGACGGCGTAAAGTTCTTTATAAAGGTGCCAGTGGGGCAGTATTCTCTTAGATTCAGACACAGGCGCTGACTTTTATTATTGCTGGCGGATGCTCCTCTCTGCCCCCGCTCCTCTGTGCGAGCGGTGGGAGGGGCCTCGCGGGAAAGAGGCCGAGCAGGGGCAGGGTCTTGGGGCGAAGCATGGGCGGAGCTGGGCACGGGGCCTTGGGCTGAAGTATGAGTGGAGCTGGGGGCGGGGCCCAAAAAGATTAATCCAGCCATGGGGGTGCTGAGCACCCCCTAATATTTTTTTTTGGTGGGTGCTTGAGCCTGGAGCACCCACGGAGTCGGCGCCTATGGGTTCAGGCATTTATATTCAGTGCAATTCAAATATTTCAAAACAACTGTGCTCAATTTTACACAGACTGAAAACATTAAAAAAAAAAGTCTCAAGCCAACTGAACCTGGTAAAATTCTAGTTCCCTGAAGTAAACTTCAGTGCAAAACACAAGGCACACACCAAACTACCCAAGCATAGTGCCAACATAAGTAACTTTCCGTCAGGCTAATGGTTTCAATGAAAGATAGTAAGTTTGGTTTGTTTTCTTTTAAAACATATTCTTACATTTCAGAATATGAAAAATACACTGGGCAAGATCCTCATCTGGTGTAAATCGGCAGAGCGCCACAATGGCTATGCCGATTTACACCAAAAGAGGCTCTTGCCCATAGCAATTAGCCCACTAGTACATGGCCTGCAATGGCAGCATGTTGCTGTGGGATACCTCATTGGAGCAACAGGGTTTCCGAAGTCAGACACAAAAGTATCATCCAAGCTTGGGTGGTGTATTAATGTCATTATAACGGAGTAACTTTACCCATCACAGAAGTTAAAACTGAAAACAATATATGGTGCCTGCTCAGGAAAAGCAGAAGAAAACCTGGTACTAAATCTTTTCAATTTTGCAAGCCTACAAGCTTATAAAATGAATTGATCCATTGGGAATAGATCTTCTTCCCTAATGTGAGGTGGGAAATGAGAGACAGGAGGTCCTAAGCACAAGAAGTCCCTAAAACCCTCCAGCTGAATTCCCCCTTCCCCACCAACCCCCAACTTTGTGGACCAATCAAATGAGAACCAGATCTGAACCTGCCTGCTTTTGGCTATGCCTTGTCCCTCCCTCAGTTAGCAGTAAGCCCAGGTCTGTTAGTTTAACCCTTTCCCCCACATAACCTTCCACATACACACACCGCGCCTGCTGTGAATCCTGCATCTGTTATTCAGCCAAAGAGCTAACGCTGTTCTAAAAGCGGCCACATAATTGTACTATAAAAAATTGCTGTCTTCCTGCCCCCGGGAGTATGGATTATTTTCCATCCCCTTTTTTTGAAGTTGAAAATTCAATGTCAATTTGCATCCATTTCAATATGTAGCAATTCAATTGGTAGAAAGAAATGTACTGCTCAACTGTCAAAAAGACTGACACCTAGTCAAACAAAAACACCCTGGAGTGGCGCAGTATCATCAGTCACACACCCCCTTTCCTTCTCTAGCTTTCCAGTTTCATGCTCCTCCACTTGTCAGGAAACTTTGCACCAGTTACCAGCACTTCTTAAATTGTCTCAGCAAGTAAAGCCTAACTACTCAAGATTTCAGTATATTTATGCAATCCAGTTTGGCGCTGGACCCACTCTGGCTTTATTTATCTAATGTCTGTGCTGTAGGCTATGAATTCATAGAGGAGGTATTATTAGAAGATAACACATACAAAGGGTGGGAGGGGAAGTAAGTGAGAAGTTCAGTGCACCAAAGGGTCGCTTGGTGTTCAGATTTCTTTAGTCAGGTTGTGGAGCACCAGAGCAGGGGGAGCCTAATTGCATTCTCACAGGCCAAACTTAGCCCATACCATTCTACTGCTACATTTCCCAGGATGCAATGATCCATCTGTAAATACCATTGGTCTTAAAAAGAGAGGCCAGGGTGTGGGGAGACAGTCTTTGTGGTTAAGGCACTTGACTAGGTTCAGTTCCTGGCTGTGCCACAGACATTCCTGTGTGACTGGCAGGACTAGGGTGACGAGAGGGCAAGTGTGAAAAATCAGGACAGGGAGTGGGGGGTAATAGGTGCCTATATAAGAAAAAAAAAACCCAAATCAGGATTGTCCCTATAAAATCGGGAAATCTGGTCACCCTAGGCAGGACAAGCTGAACTCTTCAAAATCTATGGCCATAAGCATCACAATGGCCGCTGTTGGAAAACTTTGGAAAACCTGCCCTTTAATCTTTCTGTGCCTCGGTTCCCCAGTGGGGATAACCACACTTTTCTTCTCTCCCACCCTTTGTCTGTCTTGTCTATTTAGCGTGTAAGCTCTTCAGGCCAGGGAAATCACTCTATATACAGCCTCAGTCTCTCTGTACAGCTCAAGCAGAATGGAGCTCCTCATCTCAGTCAAGGTTTCTAGTTGTCTACTTATAACAGGCAACAGCAAACTCCACTGATTGTCTCATTCCAACTCAATTATGCAAGAGACCATGTGAAATGAAAACCAAATGCATGATGCTGCTCCATGGAAATGATCCTGGAATCTGAAATCAGTATTTCCATAACAAGTAGAAGTCTCTTCAGGTCACAAGTGCATCTCCTTTAATGAGGGAAAGAGTCTTGAGTCACTGTTTCATATCATGCTGTCAGAAAAATCTGATTTCCTTGAACAAAAACCACACACCTAATCTTGAGAGGTGAATAAAAATATTTGAATTTCCAACCTCCAAACATCTAGAGGGGAAATACTCAGAAAGGCAATAAATTATTTGTCAGAAAAACCTTGCCCAGCTCAATTCACTAACTCACCACACATTCCCGGGTAGTGGTCACCATAGTTAAGGGTGGGGATGCCGTTATCACTATAAACCTCCGTGATTCCTTTTATGATGAAGATATACATGATCAGTCCAAAGGAGGTTCGGGGGGAGGAGGTGTTCAGCTTTAATTCATTTTGGAGTGGCTCTCTGGTGAACAGGCTGCTTTGCATTAGCAATGACTGAAGCTCCGAGTCTGGGGGTCAATGCAGATGTTTCTCTACAGTTGCTCTGAAACCTACAGACCTCCTCAGTCTACAGAACAGAGCTGGAAATGGTGAAGTTCTCTGCTGCATCCACAGAAGAACGGGAAAGTGCCCTGGAGATGCAGAGCCTGAGTGGGTGAGAGGGTGCTGGAGGGAGCAGCAGGCCAGCAAGCTCTCCCTGAAATCCACCCCAGGTTTGAGTAGAAAAGCACATTCAGATATTATTTATCAGGTAAAGTCTCCCCCCTCACCGTCCTCTTCTGAACCCTCAGCTCAGAAATGACATGTCAACATCAACCCTCCCCTCCACTGGGAGCAGGAGCAGGCCTGTGGTCTTGCTATACACTGTGTCCGTACTCGTGTCATAAACATTACAGGTCATAAGAATGGCCATAGTGGGTCAGACCAATAGTCCATCTAGCCCAGTATCCTGTCTTCCGACAGTGGCCAATGCCAGGTGTCACCGTCTGCTCTGGTTTCTGTCTCTCTGTGCTGATTATCTTCCTCCCTATCTCCTCTCACCTTCAAGTTCCCTCTTTGGGCCCCTTCTCCAGTAAAAGGCCCCTTTCTGCCCCTGTTAGTTTTGCCAAGGTCCTACATGGGCTCACTCATCCATCCTCCCATGCTGTCACTCTCTGGGATGGGACAGGGAAAGGCACTTTCAGGTGTGCTCAGAGCACTACTGTGTGGATTCAGGGAGTATCAAGTCTGTGAGTATCACAGAGAACAGCCACGAAACTTTATCACTGGTTCACACCGTGAGTACAACTTGAACCTGATTCCACATTTAAGTGACCCTATTTTCCCACCTTTATTTTTGATCAGTCTGTTCTTTTTGGCTTTTTAATTTAATTCTGAATCCATTACCTGTCCCTAGAGCAAAACAGGCCAACTTTGTTTTACCTGCACAGCAATTGGTAGAATTCTGCCTACAAGCATTCCTGACTAGACATTATCTGATGAAAGATATTCACCAGTGAACACACACAGCCGAAGAAAACCCTCTTTGTTACTCATTAACATTACCTCATACTCCAGACTACAAAGCATCTAGTTCTAGTGTAAGCCCAGATGGTTCATAAAAAAAAAAAGTTACCTTTACGTTTGTCCTACTTTAGAAGAAAAATATTAGCTACTCTATGTTACTGCAGAAATGAAATTCGAGTCATGCCTTCATGCCTTACTAATCTTACTTTTTTTCTTTTTTGGTAAGCTTCAGACAGGGCTGGTTGGGGGTGCCATGTAAGGAACTTGCATTGCTGCAGCCTTAGTAATATCCGTCAGTAAACCTGTAATTAGATAGGGAGTAGTATTAATCTTGTGCCTTGCCCGCGGGACACTGCCAGCATCCAGCAAAACCTCTATTGATGAGGAAAGATTCCAAGCATGCCTGGATGAAAAACGAAAGAGATGAAATATTTACTTTCTGTACCCTTCTCTCAGACACTCAGTTCCCAACCAAGAAATGCCCTAGATCCCGATGGACTAAATCTTCTATTAGCATAAACTTCTTGATTATATGCATCACATGCTAATCTGTGCAGCTCTTCATCAAATGCCTATTGCAACAGATATTTCAAAGAAATCTCAGACTGTGGTATTTTGAAATGGAGATTTTTTTTTTAACAGTCACTGGCATGATTAATCAAATTGAGCAACCCACTTGGTCAACTGTGATAACGGGATTCAGAGTTTTCTCATTACTGCATGATTCATAACTCACATCTAATTAAACTGGCATCAAAAATTGAATCTGTGGATGTTCTTTTTCTGTAAACTCCATCCTTGCTGTTTGGATAAGGGAAAATAAAATATTTTCCAGCAGATGCAGGAATTTTTGTCAAATGACTCCAGAGGAGGAGGGTAATTACCCTCTCTTATTAGAATGGGTGGAAAATTTTGGAATCATAAGTTTTCTTCATCAAAATTTGGTCTTTTATCAAAAATGAAAAATTTCACACAAGTGTTCATCTTAATTTTTCATATTCCATTGTTGTATTTTTTACACAATTTTTTAAAATAACAAATGTTATCCAAATATTTTGTGTATGAAAACTGGTGAGAAGAGATGGTTTGTAAATAAAATATTTCTGTAACCAGCTCAATAACAGTTTAACAAAACTTTAATAAAAACTTTATATTAAAATTGTCATGAACATTTTTGAAAAACACAAAGAATGGGTCCATCATCACTTACTGAAGACAGTTAAGTCCAAAGCTGACTGCAAAGAGTTACAAAGGGGTCTCACAAAGCTGGGTGACTAGGCAACAAAATGGCAGATTAAATTCAACGTTGAGGAATGCAAAGTAATGCACATTGGAAAACATAATCCCAACTTTGCATATAAAATGATGGGGTCTACATTAGTTGTTACCACTCAAGAAAGATCTTGGAGTCATTGTGAATAGTTTTCTGTAAACATGTGCTCAATATGCAGTAGTAGTTAAAAAAGCTAACAGAATTAAGAAAGGGATAGATAATAAGACAGAAAATATTAAAATGCCACTAAATAAATCCATGGTAAGTCCACACCTGGAATACTGGAGTTCTGGTCACCCCATCTCAAGAAAGATAGATTAGAAATAGAAAAGGTACAGAGATGAGCAACAAAAATTATTAGGGTGTGGAACAGCTTCCATATGAGGAGAGATTAAAAAGACTGGGACTGTTCATCTTACAAAAGAGATGACTAAGGCAGATATGATAGTAGTCTATAGAATTATGAACGGTGTGAAGAAAATGAATAAGGAAGTGTTATTTATCCCTTCACATAACACAAGAACCAGAGTGTGTCAGACCCAGGCCAGTGGGGTCCAGGAGTCTGATAGAGGGCAAATACACTGGTCACTGGATGAGCAGTTTTCTGTTCCCTGAGTGACCAGAGCAGGGGCTGCACTAGAGTAATCAGGAACCTGCTAGAACCAATTCAGGCAGCCAGGCTGATTAGATCACCTGCAGCCAATCAAGGCAGGCTAATCAGGGCACCTGGGTTTAAAAAGGAGCTCACTCCAGTCAGGTGGGGAGGAGCCAGAGGAGAGGAAGTGCGTGTGAGGAGCTGGGAGCAAGAGGCACAAGGAGCTGAGAGTGAGAGGCTGTGCTGCTGGAGGACTGAGGAGTACAAGCGTTATTAGACACCAGGAGGAAGGGCCTGTGGTGAGGATAAAGAAGGTGTTTGGAGGAGGCCATGGGGAAGTAGCCCAGGGAGCTGTAGCTGTCATGCAGCTGTTACAGGACCACTATAGACAGCTGCAATCCACAGGGCCCTGGGCTGGAACCCGGAGTAGAGGGCGGGCCCGGGTTCCCCCCAAACCTCCCAACTCCTGATCAGACACAGGAGGAGTTGATCCAGACTGTGGGGAAGATCACTGAGGTGAGCAAATCTGCCAATAAGCGCAGGACCCACCAAGGTAGAGGAGGAACTTTGTCACAACAGGTCACCCAATGAAATTAATAGACAGGAGGTTTATAACAAACAAAAGAAAGTACTTCACACAACACACAGTCAACCTGTGGAAACCATTGCCAGGGGATGTTGTAAAGGCCAAAACTATAACACAGTTCAAAAAAGAATTAGATAAGTTCATGGAGGATAGATCCATCAATGGCTGTTAGCTAAGATGGTCAGGGATGCAACCCCACGTTCTGGGTGTCCCTAGGCCTCTGACTGTCAGAAGCTGCGACTGGACGACCGGGGAGGGATCACTTGATGATTGCGTTTTCTGTTCATTCCCTTTAAAGCATCTCACATTGTACACTGTCAGAAGACAGGATACTGGGCTAGATGGATCACTGGTTTGACCCACTGTGGCTGTTCTTATGTTATGTTATCACAAACCCTATGAATCAGAAACAATATTGAAATTTTCAGTTTGGGGTTATTTGTTTTTTTCCCTTTTCTAGCCAGCTTTGGAACTCCTTGAGAGAAAGGTTCAGCAAAGACAACCACAGGGTGCCTTTTTTTCATGTTTCAAGCATCAGTACATTTCAGAAATAGGTAAGTAATGAGCCAAATATAGCCTGAGCATGAGCACTGATGTAAATACAGTCGTGTCCACTTAATTTGTCCCAGGTTATCTTTTTATAAGCTATGGGTGAAACCCTGGCCCCTTAGAAGTCAATGGAAGTTTTGCCATTGACTTCAATGGAGGCAGGATTTCATCCTATATATGGAACTCAGCACTGTCCAGTAATTATAAAGTATGAGAGAGATTTTCAAAGGCCCATGTGGCAGCTAGACACCATTGGCTTCATCCTGCATGTTGCTGAGCGCCTTATCCAGTAAAGCAGTTGAGTACATGCTCAACTGTCTGCATAGTCCCCTTGATTTCAACAGGACCACACAAGTGCTTGAAGTTGAGCGTGTGCAGACGTGCTTTGCTGGCTGGGGACCAGATGGCTCAGCAGTTCTCAGGATTGACGCCACCTGTGCCATGGAAGTATCTCCTCCTGTGCATTTCAATCAGTGCTGGGAGAGGATTGTTCATTCGCGGTAAAATTATTCCTTATGTTAACAAGTGTGAATACCGTTTGTTTATTAAAATTTTGGGGAGAAAACAGACCTGCCTGTTCCATTGTCCCTGGATGAATCCCACCCCATATTTTACAAGCAGTCACCATTTGTACTATTTATCTTCTCAGCAAAAAAGATAAAATAAATGGATGAAGTGGTAATTAATACAGTGTACTCTGCCAACATGTATAGCTATGGGACCACTAAGAGAAGAAACCTAGAGGCAGGGCATAAACTTATATCGTATTACCCATGCCCTGGTCTGTGTTACATGGAAAATTGAAACAAAAGGGGCCAATGTAAATTATACAAAAAAGTTTTCTTTCTTGAACTAAAAATAAAAGGTTCTGAAATCGACATTTACTGTAGAGGAACAATTCATCAAAGTTTATAATGGTCGTTCACAGGAGAAAGCTCATTTAGTCAAATTAGAACATGCAAATTGAAACTTTCCATTCACTTATCCAAAACTGTTCTGTTGTTAACATCATAAGCATTTGAACTTGCATTTGGTGCACCAAATGATGCATATACCAAACAGGAAATTGGTGTTTGTAATCTGATGGGGCTGACCGGGGTCAGGTGCATACTACTCCGTTTAAAATACCTTTGGCATAAAAGAGGGAAAGCAGAACCAATTGGGAAATACTGAAGTACTTCCAAGCACAGTCCTAGCTGAGGGCAGAGTGGATATTTACCACCTGTGCATCACCATTTCAGATTTCACATCTGAGCCAGTCCTGGAGGTAACTTTTGGACGGTTTTCCCTTTCTCTCTCTCACACTTAGGGGAGCAATGACATTGTAAGATGACAATGCGGAGGGCATCGGGTGAGGAGTCACTTGTGTTCTCTTCCCAGCTTTGCCATCAATTTGCTGAGTGACCTTGGACAAGTCACTTAACCATTCTGCGCCTTGATTTCTCCATCTGAAAAGTGGGGATAATAGCACTAGCTCTCCTTTGTAAAGTACTTGGAGATCTATAAGTGAAAGACAGAATGGAAGTGCTTCTTATTAATATGGTTCATGCGGATGTAGGAAGAGACTGAAGTTTTAGTATCGTGAATTATTAGTGAAATAGATGTATGTCTCTATGGATACGTCCAGACTACTCACCGGATCAGCGGGTAGAGATTGATCTATCAGGGATCGATATATCGCATCTCGTCTAGACGCGATATATCGATCCCCGAATGTGCTCCCATCGACTCCGGAACTCCACCAGGGCGAGAGGCGGAAGCGGAGTCTACGGGGGAGCCGCGGACGTTGATCCCGCGCCGTGAGGACTGGAGGTAAGTCGAAATAAGATACATCGACTTCAGCTACGCTATTCCCATAGCTGAAGTTGTGTATCTTACAATCAACCCCCCAATCCCCAATGTAGACCAGGCTTAAGAGTAGAGACTAGACGCTCATTCTGCAGGATCAGTAGGACACAAAACACTTTAAATGGCTGTCTACCTCCCCTCCCCTGCTGCCCCACTTCAGGAGACTTGGATTCAGTGATTTCCCTACACCCCCCCCAGGGGGGGGTGTACACCCCCCCTGAATTTTCCCAACACCCCCCCCCAGTTTTGTGAGCTAGTTACATACCCATTTAGTGACTGTTTTGAAATCTGAATTTAAACTGAAACATTAATACACACTTTAAAAGCTTATACAGTGTATGATAAAATATGTGTATCTGAAAAAGTATAATAATTTGAAAAGTATGAACATAGACTAGCTTCCTTGCTTCCTTATACAGCTGTTTTTTATTATGTCAGTGCATTCATTTCGGTGATGTTGGCCAACCTAATAATTTCAAATGATGATTTGTAAGCAAAGTCTAAATGAGTTCTCCCTGACAGCTAGTGATGAGCTGGGGGCTAAGGCTTCAGGGCCAGATTATATTTACATTCACACCTAATCTACCTAGGTATCCAGCAAACAGAGCTGTGTTGTCCAAGTGATAGATTTTGGCTGGGGTTGGGTTACAAACCACTTTGAATGTAGGGGGAAGAGGGGATGAAATGTTGTTCTTATTGTATGAGTAAAGGGCAGTAGAACTGTACTTAGCCTGTGATGATTTGAAGGCATCAAGAGAGAGGGTGGGGACCTGTCCCTCTCCACTGTTTAAAGACAGAGCTGATTAGGCTCAATAGATAGTCTTTTGTTCTGTTAAGTGACCACTGCAGCTGAAATCACTGACAATCAGGTCTAAGTGCTTAGTCCTGTTGTGGGGACAGTGTTCCTGTGGGTACAGTGTTTTTGTGTAAGAGACAGCCCAGACTGCACTAGCAGCGAGGTTCCCGCACTGAGAGCTCAGCTGAAATCACTGAGAGCTGGTGGAACCTCAAGAGACCAACTCGCAGAGATCACAGTGGTAGGTGACAGCAGAAGGTGACTGTGCAGGGCCATTGGCAACAGAGCAGTGGAGTGAACGGTGGCACAACGAACAGCCATGGCCAGAGCGAACTGTGCCTTTTTGTCCCCCACCTGGGAGGTGTACTTACGTGAAAGTGAAGTCTGAGTCTCCACTGACCAAGGACAACACCGGTGAGTGGAGTGTGGTGGAGGGAAAAGTGAGAGGCACGTTAAATAACCATTTGTTTGTTGGACTATATTTTAGTCACTTTGCTCCAGAATGCTAGATTTGTGACTGGGAATGGAAACGTATATAAATATGTTTCCCATTGGCCATTATCTTTGAAAAATCATGGTGATCGGGGGAGGTCCCGGATGACTGGAAAAAAGCTAATGTAGTGCCCATCTTTAAAAAAGGGAAGAAGGAAGATCCAGGGAACTACAGGCCAGTCAGTCTCACCTCAGTCCCTGGAAAAATCATGGAACAGGTCCTCAAGGAATCAATTCTGAACCACTTAAAGGAGGGGAAAGTGATCAGGAACAGTCAGCATGGATTCACCAAGGGCAAGTCATGCCTGACTAACCTAATTGCCTTCTATGATGAGATAACCGGCTCTGTGGATGAGGGGAAAGCAGTGGATGTGCTATTTCTGGACTTTAGCAAAGCTTTTGATACAGTCTCCCACAGTATTCTTGCCAGCAAGTTAAAGAAGTATGGGCTGGATGAATGGACGATAAGGTGGATAGAAAACTGGCTAGTTAGTCGGGCTCAACGGGTAGTGATCAATGGTTCCATGTCTAGTTGGCAACCGGTATCAAGTGGAGTGCCTCAAGGGTCGGTGCTGGGGCCGCTTTTGTTCAATATCTTCATTAACGATCTGGAGGATGGTGTGGACTGCACCCTTAGCAAGTTTGCAGATGACACTAAACTGGGAGGAGTGATTGATACGCTGGAGGGTAGGGATAGGATACAGAGGGACCTAGACAAATTAGAGGATTGGGCCAAAAGAAATATGATGAGGTTCAACAAGGACAAGTGCAGAGTCCTGCGCTTAGGACGGAAGAATCCCATGCACTGCTACAGACTAGGGACCGAATGGCTGGGCAGCAGTTCTGCAGAAAAGGACCTAGGGGTTACGGTGGATGAAAAGCTGAATGAGTCAACAGTGTGCCCTTGTTGCCAAGAAGGCTAATGACATTTTGGGTTGTATAAGTAGGGGCATTTCCAGCAAATCGAGGGATGTGATCATTCCCCTCTATTCAGCACTGGTGAGGCCTCATTTGGAGCACTGTGTCCAGTTTTGGGCCCCACACTACAAGAAGGATGTGGATAAATTGGAGAGAGTCCAGCGGAGGGCAACAAAAATGATTAGGGGGCTGGAGCACATGACTTATGAGGAGAGGCTGAGGGAACTGAGATTGTTTAGCCTGCAGAAGAGAAGAATGAGGGGGGATTTGATAGCTGCTTTCAACTACCTGAAAGGGGGTTCCAAAGAGGATGGATCTAGACTGTTCTCAGTGGTAGAAGATGACAGAACAAGGAGTAATGGTCTCAAGTTGCAGAGAGGGAGGTTTAGGTTGGACATTAGGAAAAACTTTTTCACTAGTAGGGTGGTGAAGAACTGGAATGGGTTACCTAGGGAGGTGGTGGAATCTCCTTCCTTAGAGTTTTTTAAGGTCAGGCTTGACAAAGCCCTGGCTGGGATGATTTAGTTGGGTTTGGTCCTGCTTTGAGCAGGGGGTTGGACTAGATGACCTCCTGAGGTCCCTTCCAACCCTGAGATTCTATGATTCTATGAAGACTTTTAAAATGCAGTATTTGCCAAGGTTGTTATCTCACATTGTTGCTATCTTGGGAGGTCATTATGTTGGAGTTTCTGTACTAAACATTTTTATTATAATTAATTTTTACATAAGAATGGTCATACTGGGTTAGACCAATGGTCCATATAGCCCAGTACCCTGTCTTACAACAGTGGTCAAGGCCAGGTGCTTCAGAGGGAATGAACAGCACAGGTCATCATCAAGTGATCCATCCCCTGTTGCCCATTCCCAGCTTCTGGCAAACAGGCTATGGACACTCAGAGCATGGTGTTGCATCCCTCTCATCCTGGCTAATAGCCACAGATGGACCTATTCTCCAGGAATTTATCTAGTTCTTTTTAAAATCCTGTTATAGTTTTGGTCTTCAGTTTCACAGCATCCCCTGGCAAAGAGTTCCCTGGGTTGACTTTATATTGTGTGAAGAAATACTTCCTTTTGTTTTTTTAAATCTGCTGCCTATTAATTTCATTGGGTGACTGCTAGTTCTTGTGTTGTGTGAAGGATTAAATAAAATTTCCTTATTCACTTTCTTTGCACCAGTCAAGATTTTGTAGACCTCTATCATATCCCCATTAGTCATCTCTTTTCTAAGCTGAAAATTCCCCAGTTATTTTAATCTCTCCTCCTGTTTCATACCCCTCATCATTTTAGTTGCCCATCTCTGTACCTTTTCCAATTCCAATATATATATTTTTAGGATGGGTGACCAGATCTACACACACTATTCAAGGTGTGCACATACCATGGATTTATATAGAGGCAATATGATATTTTCTGTCTTATTATCTATCCCTTTCTTAATGATTCCCAACATTGTTTGCTTTTGTGACTGATGCTGCACATGGAGTGGATGTTTTCAGAGATCTATCCACAATGACTCCAAGATCTCTTCTTTGAGTGTTAACAGCTAATTCAGATGCCATCATTTTGTATGTATAGTTGAGATTGCTTTCCAATGTGCATTACTTTGCATTTATCAACATTGAATTTAATTTGCCATTTTGTTGCCCAGTCACCCAGTTTTGTGAGATCCCTTTGTAGCTCTTCGCAGTCTGCCTGGGACTTAACTATCTTGAATAGTTTTGTATCATCTGCAAATTTTGCCACCTCACTGTTTACCCATTTTTCCAGATGAATATGTTGAATAGGACTGGTCCCAGTACTGACCCCTCAAGGATACCACTATTTATCTCTCTACATTCTGAAAACTGATAATTTATTCCTACCCTTTGTTTCCCATCTTTTAACCAGTTACTGATCCATGAGAGGACCTTCCCTCTTACCCCATGATGGCTTACTTTTCAAAAGTCAATTTAAATTAAATACTTTTTTTTAAAATTATATATTTTTTTAGAAATCTAGATCTGTTATGTGTTTTGGTGTAACTTGCATTATTCTTACGTTAAATTTGCATAATCCTAACAAAACATTTACTTTATTCATCTCTCTTTTATATATCTCATTGGTCCTGACACCCCCCCTGTAAATTCGAACACCCCCCCCTAATTTCAATTCCTGGGGAAACCACTGCTTGGATTTGTCTGACTCTGCTGTTGGGCTCCATCTCCAGACTTAACTAAGGAGGTTGTACAGCAGGCAGTTACCCAGGCAGCAGTAAAGGTTTTTCTACAACGCTCTGATGTACTGTAAATCCAGGTACTGAGTACCTCTCGGTTTTAGTCCGGAGGGGTTTACTGAAGCTGAGAGACAGAGCACATGAGTGAGAGTCTGTAAACATTCCATGGGATTTTTCTTAGAGGGAAAATGTTAGTCTAGGTGTCCCTTCTAAATTCTGCACATAAACCTTTACTAGCAATACAGCTAGAACGCAGACAGCTCTTTGGAAGCAAACATTCATGCTCAAAGAGTTCAGCCTCTATAAATACCTTTCAGAAAGCCTTTGGGCCGTTTAAAATTCCATATGCTTTCCTATCATTAAAGGGCTGCGTGTCCCCGAAGTCAGCATAGTGAGAACTAAAAATTGATCTTGCTACTCAAAGCCTTCGACATCCAACTTACTGTCCCAATATTTATACAGGAGGTTATTTGGGGAATTTAATATGAAGACCGTTCCTGCACAGCTTGGTAGGTGAACTGCTTTGAAGAAGAACAGTATGTACTAATATTGCAGTGCCTTTCATCTGAGGATCTCAAAGTGCATTACAATTACAAACATTTCTGAGCCTTCCCAATGCCCCTGTGAAGCACAGTAGGTGAAGGATCACTTCACGTGCCATTGAAATGCAGCAAAATCTTGGGGTGGAAAGTAGCAGTTGTTTAAGCATGCACAACAACATTACATAGCATTTTAGAACAGGAAGTGAGGAAGGATACCACAGCCACTCGAACCTGCAGAGGAAATCTAAGGAGACAAAAGGCAACCTCTTGTGTTGAAACTTGGCCAGGACATAGTTGACTTAGAACCTAGACTGACTGCAAGCATCTCCAGCATTTCAGTAGCCACCTAGTAAACTCAAGACAAGATTCTGCCACTCTTCTCTACACTAAATAGCAGGGTCGGCTCTAGGGTTTTTGCCGTCCCAAGCAAAAAAAATTTTGGCTGCCCCCCACTCCAGCCCTGGGCTCTCATCCCCCCCCCCACCAGTGCCCTACCCCACCCGCACCCCCTGCCGCCCCAGCAATGGGCTCTCTCCCACACACCACCTGCACCCCCTGCCACCCCAGCCCTGGGCTCCTCCCCACCAGGGCTGACTCCGCCCGCTCCCCCCTCGCCTCCAGCCGGTCCGGCGCTGGCAGGGTCGGGGTAAGCAGCGGTGCTCCTGGGTCGCACCTCAGCCCAGGGTCCCTCCAGCCGGGGCTCCTGCCTCCAGGACCGGACGGGACCCAGGAGGGCAGAGCCGGGGGACCACCCTAGCAGGGGGCTAATGGGCCGGGGCAGGGTAGCCCCAGAGGGAGCAGAGCCCTGGAAAGCGGGACACAGGGCCTGCACAGCAGTGTCCCGCCCTCTATGACCCCGCTGCTGCTGCTGAAACCAATGGGACTACGCAGGGAGGAGAATCAGGTCCACAGAAAGGAATGCCAGCTACTGAAATTACTCACACCACTTCCTGTGGCACATTCTTAGGAGACTTCCCCCGGACAACAACTAAGTACTGAGCTAGCCTGACTTTGTGTAGCAAATGAGCACAGTGCAGCACATACAAATCACCCACCGGAACTAAAACCAATTTTTGAGTTATGACAATGCTTAGTCCAAAGCTTTTGATTAAGGCGGCACTTCCCCATTTCCTGGTTTGGGCTATTCTGCCCGGGGAGAACCAGAAACGCCACAAGAGCAAGCCTGTTCTCCAGCAATTTTTAGACTTCTTTCTAGAGTGACTTCTGGATGTGCATCAAAATGGAACCCCCTAACCCTTTGGGGTTTGCTCATCCTAAGAGCACAGATGTGAGCGGCATCACAAGATAGCAAGATCAGTGGGGACTCTATCAATATTGCCAATGCTGGCCTGCATATTTTTAGCTCACAGTTAAAGTCTGAATATCAATGCTATTGTTCAGATCATGCTCATTGCCTCTCATGGAAGCTTGTTCATTAAGGGGAACATTCCACTGGTTTAGCAATAATGTTACATTAAGATTTTGCTCGAGATGGACAAATCAATTCAGAAACAGCCATTCTGAGTCTTTGATATATCATGGGCTTTAACTTATTCAGACAGTCTAAATTATTAAGGGAAGATGTTTCAGTGATGGAAGGCTAAAACTGTCTTTCTGAAGACTTAGTAAGCGGTACATCATTTGTAAAAATACCGCTGGGATTCTGCCACTTCAGTCATCCTATTGCTAGCAATGGCTGAAATGCAGCAGCATGATTCATACGAAAGGAAACGTGAAAATACAAAGAATGAACAAGTACTTAGGGCTTGTCTGCACAGGGAGGATATTCTGGATTAGGGTAGGGTGCGAATTTAAAGTGCTATAGCTAGTCCAGAATAACTCTGTGTGTGGACATACTTATTCCGGAATAAGAGGGTCTGTATGGGGAGCTATTCTGCAACAGCTATTCCAGTGAAGCTCCCCATGTACACAAGCCCTTAGATAGATGGTCTTTGCTTGAGAGATTTCATTTCTGTTGTCAGTGCTTTTAATTGTATTTTCAGGTACCTAGTACCAACCAGATTTGTGCACAGCTGAATTCTTTGAAGCCACTCCATCACAACTTGCTATTGAATTAGAACCTTAGACCTGGATTAGTGTTGAACCTTGAACTCAAAGCCTGAACCTAATCCAGATTCAAATGCAGTGTCCTCGACCCCTCTCACATTCCAGAAAGAAAGCCTGATCCTGTGAGCAGCTGTGCTGTCTCATATCCCATTCACTTCAATGGGAGTTGTGGCTGCACTGCACCTTGCAGGGTCGGGCCCATACACTCCAGAACTGCCATGTTTTTCAAAGCACCAGCTTCAGCTAGAAGCCTGGGGCCTGGTTCTGATCTGATTCATAGCGGATCCAATGAGGGCAGGGGTAGACACACACTCCAGTCTGTTACATTAATATTTCCCCAAAGATACAGAGATCACTTTGTCTACCACTTCAGCTCCCTTTGTGCCAATTACATGACATATTGGTTTATTTTAGGAGGGGGAAGCAAAGAATAACATTCATCTGAAACAACAGGAAGAAATGTACATAGGCAAAAAGTAGTTATCTGAGCTGGAATCTGGCCAGGAGACCAGAGCTAAGTACCCCTGTTCTAACAGAAAAGGACCATTGGAGTTTTATCTTTGTCTTTATCATTGTCTTCAGGACAGCTTCCATTTTTCAACTCCGCATCTGTCTGAACAAACAGATTTGTATTGCTCAGATAACCATACCACAAATGGAGAGCTATTAAACCACCAGGATCTATTCTAAATTAACATTCGCGATCTGGCTTAAGCCCACAAAACCAAGGAGAAACACTCATGCTGAAACTCGAGTCTCTTCTCCCCCCCCCGCAGCTCAGAGCACACTGCACGCTAGATAAGATCACTCCATTTATCATCTGGTAAACTGAAAAGCCCCTCTCTGGAGATTTCTCATTACCTCCCGTAGCCACAACACGGAACAGTAAGGGGGAGGGGACCCAGCCCAGCCAACTTCCCCAGCTTTCAGTTTAAGTCAGTTCATTACAGTTACATTTTAAAAAAAAATTGTTTGTTTTTTCTGGCGATTTTAACTTCCTTTGCTCTTTCCAATGGTTCTTCCACACCCTCCTTCCTCATGCTCATATTGCAACAGCACTTCTAACCGATCAGTGGAATTATTAATAGAACACGGGGCCGGGGGTAGCTGCAGGCCAGAAGCCCATTTGCCAACACCCAGGCCCAGGGAACGGAGGGTTGGGTGAATGTGCGGGGGCCCAATCCTGCGGCCGCTGAAGCCAGAGAGAGTTTTGTCCTGAGCTTGAGCAGTCCTTAGGATCCAGCCCTGTCCTCATTATTCGGGCACAACTCCCACTGGTTTCCTTACATCATGGCTGCAGTCCCTGAGCACTGACTTGTGCACAGCGTGTGGGGGCTGCTCTTTCGAAACCACGAAGGGTCCGATTGAGCCTTTACGCTGAGGCCAAAGGTTGGGACCGTATGTCACTTTGATTCACCATTCCTACCCTGCCGGACTCTCGGTGTGGGAGGGGTGAGCAATACGGGGGAAATAAATGACCGTGATCCTTGACAGGGTGCCGTATATTCCCTACTCACACCTAGTCAGCTAATCTGAGCCCAAACGCTCTCCACCCCTCTCCTTAACCTCTTGCTCACAAGAGAATAGTATCCTGAGCACGGGGGTTTCACTGTACACCAGACATGGGCACAGGACCCAGCTACGCTGAGCAAAGGGAAGGAGGGAGGAATGGACAGCAGGCCTTCCCGCTGGGCTAGTCAAGGGCTTAGCTACACAGGGAAATTTATCAGCATAATTATACCACTAGAGTGATACCAGGACAACTTCCCATGTGGCCGCTCTTAGTCCCAACTAAAAGAGTGCCTTCTCCTGGGGTGGCTTCTGAAAAGCTTTGAAAGTGGCATAAGCCAAACCCAGGAAAGGAACTGTTATTCTGGAACAGGGTTGCCCCACAGGGAGCTAGCCTGGGATAACTCTAGCAGGATAATTACAATCAATATCATTCTGCTGGTAAATGTCCCCATGTAGACAAGACAGGGCACAGTCATGCCTCAGCTGTCTGGCTTGCATCTGCCATGCCTTGCAGAGAGGTCCCGGCAGGCATTGCTTGCCCATGCAGGTTCCGGTGGGGGCTTTGAGTGCACAAGGCAAGCCGGACTGGGTCCTTCCGCCCAACTCTTCCTCGTGGCGTTTTTATTACAGAGCATTTAATGCCATCACCTCACTCCAGCGCCCTGCTCGCATAGCTCAGCTGAGCAGATGCATGAGAAAGACCAAGGGAAGGACTCCTCCCGCATAGGCAAGCCACAGAGTGGCTGCAGTGTCATGACACAGAGACTTCATCAGCTCAATGGCTGGAACAGCCCCTGCAGCCCCACAATGCCTCCCCCTCACCTCTCCATGGGATTCCCTAGTGTGTTTCTGTTGTCCAATGCACCCGTGATCTGCCCCTGCCTGCCCCAATCCCCTGTAGAACAGGGTTCTCTGCTGCACCTCCAATAGCCTGCATTCCCCTGCCTGCTCCTGCTTGGCCCCAGAACTCTTTAGGATGCAGTGTACCCCAAGGCACTGACCCACACTGCCAATGTCTGTCCCAGAAGCCGTCGTGTTCACGAAGGGCACAGGAGAACCTGGAGAGGGGCTGCTGAGGAACTGCAGCATCGGATACTTCTGTTTGCAGCCTCAGCACTTTAAAAAGTCCAAGGTTATTTTTGTCGAAAGTTTCTATAACAATGTAGTCTATGTCTCAGGGCAGGGAGGCCAAGTTTCACATTGCTGCAAAGGTTTGTAAGCAGATTATAAGCTCCGAGACGCAGGGCACAGCTGGCATGTCCTAAAGCCACCGCAGGAGACAGAGGGCATTTTAGTTTTAAAAATGGCTTCTTTTTGCTCACTGGCAAGAAGTCGAAATTTTTCAAGGGTTTCCCTCTTTTCTGTCACTGGCCCCCGCGCCTCCCTGGATTTGGTGAAAAGGAAAGGCAGCTTTCCAAGGTGGAAAGCTGTCATTCACCCTCCTGCAGGGAAAAATGGGGGGCTTCCGATAGCTGCAGGTTCCTAACAGCCTCTGCTTTATCTGTTAAAATTCCCTTAATCTGCATGTTGCCAGACAGCCTTGGGAAGGAAAAGGCTAGGAAAAAAACTAGAAGTTTCTCAAAACGGCAAAAAGTCACGCGTAAACATAATAAAAAGGGCATGGCATGACCTGGCACGGCAGGGACAGGCCACTCCAGTTACCAACATGGCATGACCTGGCACGGCAGGGACAGGCCACTCCAGTTACCAACATGGCATGACCTGGCACGGCAGGGACGGGGCGCTCCAGTTAACCAACATGGCATGACGGGGCACTCCAGTTACAGATGTGGCACTGGCCAGTGCTTCAGGGATGGTATAAAAGCAGGCTCTCACCCACTAGATTTGCCTTTTTATTTACACTCCCCGCAATACTGATGAGAACACCAAAGAGTTTTATACTCCTGTCCCCATATGCACAGGAAGAAGGCTCCTACCCATATTGATGAGGCTTGTCTGTGGAAACGACCCCCCCCATTCACATTTCCTGGGTGCTAGGTGTCTGTGATGTCCTAGAGGTTACAATCAGTTGCAAGCTCTGCGAGGGCGTTCAGCGCACTGCTTTCCAGACAAGCCAGTTGTGTTTGGGAACATGGCACCAGGGCCAAGGGATGAAACTTCTCATTGTGGAACTCTCCAAATTAGCCAGTTCCAAATAAAGCCAGGGAAGCGTTCTTGTCAGACTGGCGCTGGTTTCTGGTGGGAAAATCCAGCTCCTAGGAGAGTAGGGCCCCTGATTCAGGAATGCACTTAAGAATAGAGTGTAAAGTTCTTTCCCAAAACAGGGCCTAACTTTGGAGACTGGAAAAACCCGTTGGGTAAGGGCCTAATTTGAATTCCCACTGAAGTCAGCAGGAGACTTTCCATTGGTTGGATTGAGGCCTAAATCTGGGTTTACCAACATGCACGTGTATAAGAGAGCTATAGTCCATCAAAATCGGGGCTAATTTCCGCCACTGATTGCTCCCAATCATTACTACCTGAAGCACCAAAGGCATCATAGATTATGTCACCTGTAAAATATGCATCTTCTATCTTCTTCTCTGTTTGCAAAGTCAACCTGAGAAGGGGAAAAGTGCAGTGAAGGCTTTCAGTAACCATCTAATCTCACACCTCGATGACCAGGCCGGGGAGCGAGGAGGAAATGCAAACAACCCACTTTAGGCAAAGAGAACTTATCGCATGGCCGCAGCTGGAATTCATGTGAACCTTCTGCAATAAAAGCAGCAGGAGATCCCTTCTGCTCACCCCCACTCCAGCAGCCGAACGTGCAAAGGAACAAATCAGGCAAATCTCAGGCCGCGTTCGCACGCACGCACGCGTAACACTTTCAGAAGGAACAGCACTAGGGCACAGACAGAAAAAAAAATTATGCCAGAAAGGATTCAGTACTGAAAATAAAAAGTCTCTGTTGGCTAGACACGTGTTATTCTTTTACAAACGCCGCCAGGAGTCCAAACCTTTCCACTATGTAGCAGGGAATCTACTTCCTTGTAGAGGTAGTCAGTATCTCAGAGTGTACAGATACCATGTGCTGGACTAATTTTAATGGCTACAGCAATTAATAGCCATATAATAAAACCATATAAATGGCCAGAACTCAGGTTACTTGTTCTCCCCAGGCAGTTGTAAGGTACCTATGCACCCTTCTCTCTTACCATTCCCCTCCCATACATACATATTTTCTGCTCCAATCTTCTTCCCTTCCCCCAGTGCTCTGCCTTTAGGGCACCGTGCCCCTCTTTGATGTACGGACACTTGGCCAGATCCTCCTGCCAGCAAGAGCCAGGTGAACCCATTGATTTAGGGCGGGAGTCTCAAAAGCACTTCCTAGTGTTGGCCTAACTCTGCTCCCATGACTTCAATGAGAGCAGCGTTAAGCCAAATACTGAGCTCTTTCCAAAGCCACCCCCCGAATTAACCCTCTGGGGTTGCAGGAGAGAAACTGAGGGCAGAATTAGGTGCAATTTACATTAAATTGGTGTCTATTGCACAGGACAGTAAAGAAACAGTTTAAACAGACCCTGCAAAAAGAAGGGCGGGGGAGGGGCAGATGGTGCCCATTTTGATACTCTATAATGGATAACAAAATGAAGAGTCCCTGACATTTTTTGTTTGGTTTGTTTTTAATTTTTCTTTTGTACTGACAGTTTTGGGGGTTGTTTTGTTTTGTTTTGAACCCTTTATCCTAAAACAGTCTAGATATTCCCTAGAGAACTATTGGGATGACCACATCAGAGATTCCCTGCAAGGAAAACCTAAATAACTGAGCTAGAAAGTGACTTTTATCCTGGCGGTTTCCTAATTTGATATGGATTACACCAGTGTAACTCAAATGCCTGAGAAACGTACAGGAGTAAGGATGTCTTTGCTAAAGATTCAACAGCATGGCCCCTTCAATAAGGGCTTAGGAAAACTGCAATTCATATCTGCATCAGAAGTAGGGAATGTCAGTCCTGATATGGTTAAGGTGTCAAATGAGTAGAAAAGAAATGATATTTTAAATGAACCACCATACGCACATGCATCTCCCCCTTCCCCAGCCCCACCTTTAGGCCTTTATTACATGACAACAAATTATTTCCTTTTCACAACTCACCATTAGCAGAGGGGTCAGATATCTGAAACATGTGAGATAGTTAATATATGTCTTGTTACAAAGGGTTTCCTGGGGTTCCTTTGGTTACCCCTTAATAAAAAAGCCCTTAAGCCCGATAGTAAATCATAGCATTAAGCACCAAATTTTAAGGCAGCCTCCGTCTTGCCCCTATTTTGGCGCAGCCATTGTTGCATATACGATGGACTGCATCTACAGAAGCAAGTGTGTTCCCTTCTTTTTGGACATAGAACATTTGAGTCTTTATATGCAAACCACGTAGATGATTTCCATGCATAGAGCACTTGTCACACCTGCACGGATAGGTGCACTCCCACTTTGGTGGGCACAAGCTATTACACACACAATCAGGCTAAGAGGGAGGTTAGAAATATGGCCCCAAAATACAGGAGGGTTGGGGGGATGGCTTAAGGACTAATTATTGTATTCAGTGTACAAAGTACAAAAACAGCATATTCGATTTGTAACAACTAGACATATCCAGTGGAAGGGATAGCTCAGTGGTTTGAGCAGGGGCGGCTCTAGCCATTTCGCCGCCCCAAGCAGGGCGGCACGCTATGGGGGGCACTCTGCTGGTCGCCGGTCCCGCGGCTCCGGTGGACCTCCCGCAGACGTGCCTGCGGAGGTTCCGCTGGTCCCGCGGCTCCGGTGGACCTCCGACAGGCACGCCTGCGGATGCTCCACCAGAGCCACGGGACCAGCAGACCCTCCGCAGGCATGCCTGCGGGAGGTCCACCAGAGCCGCCTGCCGCCCTCCCGGCGACCGGCAGAGCACCCCCCGCGGCATGCCGCCCCAAGCACGCGCTTGGCGTGCTGGGGCCTGGAGCCGCCCCTGGGTTTGAGCATTGGCCTACTAAATCCAGGATTGTGAGTTCAGTCTTTGAGGGGGCCACTTAGGGATCTGGTGCAAAATCAGTACTTGGTCCTGCTAGTGAAGGCAGGGGGCTGGACTCAATGACCCTTTGGGGTCCCTTCCAGTTCTAGGAAATAGGTGAAATAACACAAGCTTCAGAGTGAAAAAGATACCCTTTTGTAAGGACTTATGCTACAAATACAGAGTAATACACAACTACAGTATAAAATAAACTGAGCTGAGAGAAAAGGGAAACAAGTGACGAAATAAACAAAGTGAAAAAGGAGACCAAGCAACGTGACCCCCAGGAGGTCAATAGAATCAATGCTCCACCATAACAATGTGATGATTAACAATTCCTCTTGTTGGATCCCTACCTCTGTTGGGAAAATGAATTATTTCCACTCACTCAATTAGCGTGTAAATGGGTACATCTTTTATAGCCTCATAACCATGTCAGGTGCTTTACTGGCAAGTACAAAACAAAGTCTCTACCCCAAAGAACTGACAACTGAAATGCAATTCCCACTGAATGGAAAGAATTCAATTCCCATTGGAAAGTCTACCTTTAAAATTAGTCAAGCTGTTCAAAAAAATAGAATTTTTGTCTCAATTTGGGACAAAGTCAAACTCTCAGAATTTTTCATGAAATAAAATATTTCAAAAATATTTCATTTCAACGTCTCTATATTACATACTATATAATAGAACATAAAAGTCAAAACAAAACATGGGCTATATAAGAAACAAAATGTTCCAATCATTTCTTGTCAAAAATTGCAGCACAACTGATACATTCCTGCAAAACGTTTCAATTTTGTCGTATTGATATTTTCCGACAGAAAACCATTCTGTTAGGAAATTTTCAACCAGCTCTAAAAATTACAGGTCTAGGTTTGGTTTTGTTCCTGTTTCTGAGGCACTCAGGCACCCATCAAATTGCCTCACAGCACAGCGTCTGGCTGGGAAATCCTTAAAAGTCAGCAAGCACCTCTTTCTTTTGGGTATATTTTCACTACTTTGCTGGAAGTGAAAAGGATCTTATAAATTCAAGCCAAAAAAACGAGACAGTCACTGGGGCTTCACGAATCCCACAAAGCCCCCTTCAAATAAGGGACCATCAACATTTTTTAAATGGTCTGAAGTTGTTAGGGACTTCTGACATTCTGAGGAAAGGACAGCCCCGTACCCTCTGTAAAAAGAGTAAAAGAAGAGCTGGAGGCTATCAGGACTAGCTTGCAGTTACACATGCCTTTAGAGAGAATCTATAAATTTTGAACTGGTTTTATTTGAAGAAAATGCCCATAAAGACACTCCCTTGATCAACATAACTGGTGTGGCTTATCTTTAAATCAAATCCAAAAGCTCCTAGGCATGCATCTTTGAAATCTGAGCTTTAACTGCATTAAGAGACTTGGAGACCACTGGATTCATATTCAGACCCTGCAAAGGAAGACTTGAGCCTAATTGGTTGATTGTATCCAGAACAGCATTTTTATCTTAAACTTGGGGGAGGCAGGAGGGCAAAGGGTCAAACAATGCAGAGATTTATTTACTGGCACTGAAAAGTAAGTATCAGGCACGTACACTGATAACGGTGTGGCCCGGGGCAAGACGCATTCTTGAGGAATAATGGTTTCAGTTGCGAAGTTTCTGCTTTGCTAACCGGACATACAGTAAAGCAGTGAAATTCTTAAGAAATATATACATGTGGAAGGAGCCAGGGACAAAGCTGTCTTATGTTCAGACTGACATATGTTTTAGCTTTTGTTATTTTATACAGAGCAATTTTCTGTCACGAAACCAACTGCATAAAATCCAAATAATTCAATAGCTTTCTGAATACAAGTCTGCGGTCCAGCTCCTGTCATGGAGCACAAGCATTCAAGACACATTGTTTTCAAACCTTGGCCTTTAGCAGGACACCCAGAATCAAATTGGTACCTAGGCATTTAAACAGGAATTTACATCCTTTAGCATGTTTCAGCACTAAAATACAGAATATGGACAATCCCATCAGATCCATTAGGTCTGAAAACTGAGCACCATATAGTGTCATATTATGATGAATGCCATCTTGCTACAAATATGTCCCATAATCAAAGGGTGAAAGAGATGTATCGAAATGCTACTGTATAGGAAGATTTATAATACTTCTGATTTCCATCACCCTGTGGGTGGCTTTGCATGTGATCGCACAGGCAGTTACCTGGCCACTGTTGCCTATAATCAAAATGGCTGCCCATGCATTCACGGGAACTGCATACAAATGAGATGCACACAGAAAGGTATGAAAAAAATGTGGCCCCAATAATTTCTTAGCTGTGCAGGTGAGTAATTGTATTATCTTTCTTATGTTCAAATGCCTTCCTGCTTTCCTTTATTTACTGACTTATTTGTTCTCATCAGAAAGGTCCCTGAAGGAGGAAGAAAGAGAGTTCACTATTTTCAAGTGTTTAATTCTTGGATAATGAGAAGAGCAGAGGGTGGGAGTCTAGCCGAACGTCCTTGCTTGTTATGTTCCCAGTTCTCTTTTCACCTGCTCAGTCTTTATAATTTTCTTCAGTTTAGACAAGAATAATGTCAAAATTCACACAGGGATGGGGATGCCCTTATGTCCCAAATCACTACTAAAATGGGCACAAATTTAATAAATTTGTATGATCTTTGCAGTCTTTATTAACATTTGATGAAAACGATTCTTGGCTCAGAGCCCAGAATGTACAACACACCTGTCAAAAATGAAGAGACCTTTATATCTCTCACTTTCCATTTGGCGTCTAAATTAATTATCTAGATTTGCTTGTTCCACAAAGAAAACTAAATATGGATTAAATTCAGTGCTCCTAAAACTTTTTGAGGCCATCTCCAAACAGCGAATTACTAGCCTTCTTGCTGACTGGACTGCACTGTTATCCCAGAAAGGATTAGCCAACTTTACAAGCAGTTTGATGTAGTTTGCTCCTTTTCTTGCTGAAAACAGGTGAAAAGTCAGCTTGTTTGTACCATGAGAAGCTGCCTCACAAAATACTCTCTGATAGGCAGGGCAAGACTTTGTTGACCTGGTAAAATGATGTTAGAATATCATACGTTGCTTGTGCCATACATCTTTGAACGGGCAAGCAGTTACCTCAGGAAACATTGTCCATGGCTAAGCTGCATTTCAATCAAATCCACATAGCCCAGGTGCTATTTTTCTAGGATTCAGGAGAATCATGTACCCGGTAGAGTTACTGCCTTCAGACCACCGGAGCTCCACTTTAGATCTTGACAGTGGCAACATGTAGGATTCTCATAAGTCAAGATCATCTACCTAGGCAGAGGATGCTGCTAACTGAATCGTAGACATCAGAAATGGCAACTGCTTTTAGTTCATATAACACATCCTTCTGCCAGTACAGGCCTGTTCCATACAGTATGTTTTCCTAGTACTTTGTCCAGTCCAGTTTTAACTGACACAATTGCGGGGTTTACAACACTTCCTGTGGGGGACTTTTCCATAGTCTAAACCTCAGGAAAAAATGAACTGATGTAATTTTATTCTTTTAAGTCCTAGTTTGAGAATTTAAAGTCATTCATAGGCTTGTGCTGGCCCTCTGCATAGCAGTGAATTTCACCCTAATGGACATCTGAGAGAAAGAAGTACACGGGGCTTTGTATTTAAAGAGAGCAGCAGACTTATAACATAGGTGGCACTTCACTGTGTCTAATCTCAAAAAGATGGATGCATTTAAATAAAACAGGGAAAGAGGTGGTTAGAAGAAACCAATGGACGTTTACACATCCTCTGGCTACAGAGGCCATGCAGCAATTCTCCTGTGCACAGAAACAACGTATGGGTTTTTTGCTACGCTGCTCTAGAATAATAAAGACGGCGTTGACAGGTGATAGACCTTAGTCTTCCTTAGTGAAAGATGAATGAGAAAAAAAGTGATGTCAGTGCCACGCTGTGTCTCCTTCAGAGAAAGCTCTGCTCAAGGAGCCAGTTCAGTCACACAAAAGGCCAATGTGCAACAGGGAGTCTCTGTTGAAACACACAATCACCCTTTATAATGATGTGTTCTGAGAATTCTTCTCCAACATTTATGATAATTTATTATTAAAAAATGCAGGGCCCACCGTTAAGCTTTCTGTCAATTATCAAAATGAGAAATGGCTTCAGTGGCACTTCCACAAGCTCGAGCCATGGCACCGACGTGTACTCGCACTTCCTGTATTACCTGATAGAATTTCAGATTTTGATCTTAGGAAAAAAGTAGCATTTGAAGGGCTTAAGGGCCAGATTCTCTGTTGGCTTTGTGTAGCTATCTACACTGGTGCAAAAGGGAGAATAAATTGCCATCAGATCAGAATGGCAGGGTTTCACATTTGCTTTGCACTGCAGTAAATGACGACAAGTTCCAGAGCAACAGGGAATCTGGCCCTCAGCATTGTTCTTCGTTAGCTTTCTGACTCTCCCACAGAGATGATCTGCACTTTCGAGCTATTTCCTGTCGAGCTGGCAGGGATAAAAAGGAGCGACAGGGTCATACTTAGTGGTGTGAGGCAGCCCTTCCATCTCATGGAATTATGAAACCACATTAGAGACACCTGCCAAACACCCACCCCAATTTTTCTCTTTCTTTGAGCAACATTTTACCATTTATATAAAGTCCCCAGTGCTTATTTTTCTTGACACTGATGAACTATGTTTTGCAGAAAGGTCAAAGGAAGACCTCCTTATACACATAGATTATGAAGTGTGGAAGGTAGCTTAAAATAAACGTTCCCATAATCCTTATAAATTTGTCTAATTTCAGAAAATTGTTGTGGGCGGCGGAGCAGTGAGGTCACTCTTGATAACAGTGTTTGTCAAAGCACGTGGGCACCTTCCCTGTGTCTTCACCCCTCCCTTCCCCTTCCCCACTCTAGCTTCTCCCCATTTTTATTGTGTCTTTATCCAGTTTAATAATGACGACTTTACGCCGCGGGGAAGCACCAGGCATGCTTAGGGTGACCAGCCTCCCGTTTTTAAAGGGACAGTCCCATATTAAAGCCCTCCTGCGGGTGTCCCGACTTTTTCTTTAAAACAGGCAAATTGTCCCGTATTTTCTGTCTCCCCACATCAGCACTGGTGAATACTGCTGCTGGCCAGATCCCTGCTCGCCAGCCACCCGCCCACCAGTGGTGAGTGTGTGTGTGGGGGGGGGGGCAGTGGACAACGATGCGGGCGGGTGTGCAAGGCTGGAGGTGGGGCAAAGCTGCAGCATGCGGGGCCGTCCGCTCCCCCTGTTGGTCGCTCAGTGCCAGCTCTTGGCCAGCAGGGCCCCATCCCCCAGCCCATTTCTGGCCGCGCTCTGTGAGCTGCGGTGAGCGGTGAGTGTGGGCAGGCCTCTGGCAGAGGCCGGCTGTATGTCACCTCTGCTGCCCACCGATCGGCCCATTACATGCTCCCCTCTCGCTGCCCTCTCCCTGCTTTGCCTCTTGCCCCCCCCCAGCATCCCACTCCCAACGCTGCGCGGAGAACCAGCCCCGGCCGGTGTGCTCAGCTCACCAACAGCCTGGCCAGCCGGCTCCTTCCTTCCCCCACTGCCCCCCGGCTGGGCTGGCACCCCGGGAAAGCCCAAGACCCTCCAGCCTGAGGTGCTGGCCAGGAGGAGCTCTGGGCTCCCCTCCCCCCAAGATGGGCTTGGCTGAAAGTCATTGATTTCTGTGCTAACAAGTTCTGTTCTAGGCTGTGTTCCTGTCAATTAACAAACCTTTCATTTTACCGGCTGGCCGAGAGTCACGTCTGACTGCAGAGTTGGGGTGCAGGGCCCTCTGGCTTCCCCAGGAGCCCTGCCCTGACGAACTTGCTGCGGGAAGCACACGGGAAGCAGATCCAGGAAAACAACATGATCCTCATTTTGAAATGAGTTCCTCTCCAGGTGACTCTATTAGTGACAATGTTTTTGTTCTGTTTTCTCTCCAAACATTCAGGGATTTCAAAACGATAAAAAATAGTGGAAGGATGGGCTTGTGGTTAAAGCACTGGACTGGGACTCAGGAGCTCTAGCTTCAATTGCTAGCTCTGCCAGACTCGCTGTGTAACCTTGGGCAAGTCACTTCATCTCTCTGGACCTCAATTCTCCATCTGCAAAGTGAGAGTAAAAATCCTTCCTTTGTTCAGCTTGTCTATTTAGACTGCAAGCTCCTCGGGGCAGGGACTGGCTCTTAATTTATGATATTACAGTGCCTCACACAATGCAGTCCTGATCTCGGTTGGGGCCCACAGGTGCCATCATAACGCACAAAACAATAATTAAAGACAACAACTTTTTTCTTAATGGATCTCCTGTTTTTGTTTTTTCTAGAGGGTGGAAGAACAAGACTTGAAGCTGTCCTTCAACAAGTCCAGCCGCATAAATAATACTGCTGAGAGCATAACTGAGGCTCTGTTGTGCTTGCAGCCTGCAGTGCCAATAAACTAAAGTAACACTAATGAAATCACTTAACCAAGGGGAGCTTTCCCTGTCTCATTTCATCAGAAGAAGGGAGTTCAACTCCCGAAAGCAGCAGTCATGCTACAGTATTAACAAAGTAAACTTGGGCCCACTCGGTTTCACAGAATAACACTCACTGAGCGTTCTCTTAAAATCTCCAGCTAGCAATGTAAGGAAAAATACATGTAATGTACTGATATAATGACAAGAAAAACAGAGAAAAAGATTTATGGAGTAAATTCATTAAGCTTTCCACTTGCATTCCATGGTCCTGGAGTCCAACTCAGATTGCTGTATGGAAGCTTTCTCATGGCTCTAGATGAAATTTAAGATTACTTTTAATTACAAAGGGTGTGGGAGAATGTTTTCATGGGAGACAAATACCTCTACACCTCTTACCAATGTGGACTGAAGAGGTTCACAACAAACAGGAATAAACTGATTTATTAGCGCTGGGACATCGTTGTGTCAGGCTGCCGTAGAGTCTGAGCGTTAATCTCGTTACTTTTTACAGCCAAGTATATATCTGAGTGCCTTTCCCTGTCTTCTGTCCTGCAAGGTTTAATTGGAAGTAAAAATGGCATAAGTTTTATGGGAGAAAAGTTTATTCCCATAGTGGTTTTCAAATGGATTAGTGGGTTACAGAAAGATATGAAACATGGTTTTTTTCTTTCATTTAAAAATTCAGTTGTACTTTCAGTAACTTTTAAAATAGATCATCATGCAGTTTAACCAGAAAAACAGTTAATCACAGGAGCCCTTTTTATAGGACAAATTTTCAAAGTGGCCTCAACCTTGCTTGTATTTTGGTACGAGTAAATTTGTGGGCATCATCAATCTACACACATTATAGGTGGGGTTGGTAATATTACCTATTATTTAGGATGCCCAACCCCCTGTAAGACCCTGTTTCCAGTGGCTCATTGCTTTATCAAACTTTAACTGTTTGGGCTGGAATCTTCTCTGTCACGTGTCTGCCTCTGGCTGAAGAGTATGTGTGAGTGAGTGTAAAATTTCAGCCAAAATGGTTCAGCCATTTCTGAGAATGAAGATAGGGAAGAAGACATTGTTTTGCCCAAGTTAAAACATTCTGGCGACCTCTTCTTTGAAAAGCTCTAGTTCCCCTAATGTTTAGAAAAGGGAGCTGAAGTCTGGCAGTCACTGATGTGCCTTTTGCCATTCCTGTGCAAATCCACCCACATTTGGCCAAGTTATAGACCTTTGAAAAATTGCACAGGCTCAGTAGAGACTTATTAGGTTTTAGAGGTAAATTCTCCCAAGATTCCATCCACGTGGGGCATGCTCCAGCCTGGAACTGAGCAGGACTTTCCCTGCAATTGCAGCTCTAGGCTCTGCTGAGTCCTGAGACAAGGAGCCTCTCTCCCCCCATGCTCTCAAGGTCTCCCATACTGGGCCCAGGTAGCATGGAAGAGAGGAAGCTGCCTGATTCAAATGCAGAGAGGACAAACACTGGAACTGTGGGTGTGTGGTGGGAGGGACGAGATGGGACAAAGAACCTGGAACTAGAGTGGGGAGAAGAAAACTGAGATGGAAGGGAGGGGTGAAGCCTGGCACTGGGATCGCGGGAGGAACTACAGCTATATGGGCAAGGAGATGGACTCGTAGCCACAGATGGAAAGGAAGGGGAGGCGACTGGGAGCCAGTAGTTACTCTGTGCTCTGAAGGCAGAATGATGAATTTCTTCATGGGCTTTCTATGGTGCTCCTCATATACATGAATGAATTTATTTTCACGGCACCCCTATAAGGTCAGGGGGTGGTATTACCCACATTTTACAGATTAGGAACTAAGGCACAGGGAGATGGAGGACAAAAGTAGCCACTGATTTTGAAGGGAAACACTTAAGACCTGATTTCTCAGGGTATTAAGCATTATCTAGACATCAGTTGCAGCTGTGAACGCTCAGGATTTCTGCAAATCAGACCCTAGGGTCTCACACATCAGGCACCCCGAAAATGAGACATACCCAATGAGTGACCACCTGTGAAAAGTCTGGTTTAAGTGACTTGCCCAACATCACTAATGAGAATTCTGTGGCGAAAGGAGGGATAGAATCCACTTCACTTTGGCAGCATTCAATTGCCTTAATCAAGAGACCATCTTTTCTCTTCTTGCAAAACTCACCTCATTCACTACACACCTTCCAACTTCTGCGTGCTTCCAACTTTTGAGTGTTTGACTTTGCAACCTTAATAATGTTCTCTTAATGTTGTACTTGCATGTGTAATAAAAGAAAGATTGCACAAGCAAAATGTATGCACAGAAATGAAGCCCTGAGCTTTTGCTTGTGCAAATTCTGTCATTCACACACACAACTGATTAACATGAATAAAATTAAATGTGAAGAGATGCAGACACAAAATAATTGCATGCAGAGATACAGAAAACGTGTCAGATTCTCTCCCCTGAACCAGGCTCTTTGCACCACTGCAGCAGTACAAAAGGGCTAGAATCTGGCCCTATCTATATAAGATCTCAGATGGCATAAATTTGGCATGCCTGGATCTTAAGACACACCCCTTTCTCTTGGCCACAGTATAAGGAGAGCAGAAGGGATGGGAAGAGCTGTACTGGGGTGAGAAGGTGGCATGGCTGGAAAGACACTGCATGCTGTTCTGCCAGTTCTCAAATGGCAGGCAGCCCCTCGGGGACCAAGGTCAGCATTCGGGGATTGCAGCAGCTCTAGGAATGGTTATGAAGGAGTTTGATTTCCACCTCTGGAGGCTGCGGTTCAAATTTGCTTTCAGAGAGGTCCAAAAAAGATCTCCAGGGGAACACTAGCTTACCAGTTGGCATCCTTCTGAGTTCTACAGTGGGAACTAAAGTGCCAAAAGGGGCAACATTCACCCCTCACAAGGGCTTAAATAGTGCCTAGCTCTTTGGCTGGCCCTCTGCATGGGATGCCTTTCACCTGATCCGAGCAGCAAGGGAAGTGTGAACACATGCACATGCACCGTGGGTCAATCCCAAATCTGGATACATAAATCTCCATGCATCTTATAACACCAGCTATCACTGGGGTATGCTACAGACCCTGCCTGTATTCAGCAGTGCAGACCAGTCCCCCACTTGCAGTTTTAACATCTGCCCTGCGTTCTGCTTTCAATTTTTACAAGAAAAAACAAAACACAACCAGATCAAGAACTGTTAAATTACTCAAAGATGCTCCGACATGTCTGTTCCTTTATAGCGGTGAGGCATACAGTGTGCATATAGGTTTGTAGTTTGCAGGCGGGAGCCTCATGGGATTTTGCGATCAATATCTGCAGGGAGAGGCATCGAAAGAATTTTGTATGAAGGCTTCCCCTAAAAAAATGATTTACCAGAGCAATAAAAGACCAAGTGTGTTGCTCCGACTGCATTTTAGTGCATCTAATAGAAATAAGTTTATGGGAGGCTAAGACTTCAGACCTTTTGAAACATTTTGCAATGTCTAATCATCCTGTTGCATTGTATTTCCCAAAAGGTCCAACCAGAACACATGCATAATTGCAGGCATAGATTCTTTTCTCTAACATCTATTTTATATCCAATACTTTCTATTAGGGGACTAGATCTTGCCTTTAGAGGGGATACTTTCCATGATCCAATGTTGGTGTCTTTCCCACCTCTAGTTAGTATGATCCTAAGGGAAGCAGAAATTTGCTCCTCTGAATTTAAGTGTGGTGTCTGTCCTTGCACCCTTCACAGTTAAGGAAGTTGAGAGTCTCAGACTTGAACAGAAAGAAATAAGAGGGCTGAATGTTGAGAAATGCTTTACACATGCCAGCCCAGCAGATGCAGTAAAATAAATACCAGGCTTAATACATCCTAGCACCCAAATGCGCCCTCAGGTACTGCTCTCTTGAACTGAATTCTTTCCTTGCGACTGAGATGATGATGTTATTTAATTAGTTTTCCAGGCGAGCGTTGGGTTTGCTTTAGTAATAACTGGAGTTTAGCTTGTGTTTTTAGTGGGCAGCATTCCCTGCCCAATTACAATGCTAGATCTGTTCCTGGCATTTTTACTGTTGACTTTTCAAGTGTTGATAAATTCATTAAATGCCATGCCGACCTGCCTGGAGCTCTCTCTAGTTAGCAAATTACACTTCCCCATTCTCTGATATTTTGGGGACTGGATTTGGACCGGGAACAAGTGACTATTAAAAGCTAAGTGCCTAGATGTATTTCTAGCTTTAAAAATTGCTATTCCATGTCACGCTTCACTTCTAGGAGCTTTTGCAGGGTAATCCTTGTACTTACATCAGAACCACCAGAATAGCACAGGAAAGGCTCCTTAAGGGATGAGTGAAAGACAGCCCCAGCCACGCAGTGCCGGACAGGTCAGCACTGCATGACTGCCTGAAGAGGTGCACCGAGCCCAAAGGAAAGGGTAAGCAGTTGTTTCACCACAGACTTACGAGGGACCCATCCTACCCGCTCTGTCACCACCAGCCCCCAACAGCAAAGAGCAGCTAGATTTAAAGGTAGTGAAAATGGCAAAGTTAGAAGGAACAACTTGGACAGTTTAACTGCAGTTTCAGCCCCGAAGGACTGCAAGGAGCATGGTTGAGTACTGCCGTGCTGATGCTGAAACATTATAGGGCTCCATTCTGCCACCCTTACTCACTTTCAATAGCCCCTTACTGTCAGCTACATTGTGACTCCTTCAGACAGAGCCCTACAGGGGAGTGAAGCCTCCTTCCACACCCACCCACACGTACCCTGTGCGGCAATCCCAAACCGACCCGGGTTAGGAGTCCAGGGAGTGGGTGTGAGCATGCTGGGTCTGGCTGCTATTTCCCCACCATCAGCAAGTGGGTGGGGGAAGAGGCAGGGAGAAGGCGGGGCCATGGCTTTGCCCTTCCCTCCCACCCCCCCACAGCCAAGATGGGTGAGGAAGCATGTTACCTCCTGTAACACTGACACAGCATTAATCCCCCCGCCCCACTATTTCCCTGACTCATTTCCTGATCATCTTCTCCAGAAGAACAGTCACTCAGAGACGTGTCTCCAAGTCACAGTTCCTTCCTAGAACTCCTTCCTAGAACAGCTATGTACTGCCTGTAATTCAGGGCCGAGAGCAAACTCTCAATCTAATACTCCCAAGGGTTCCGTTAGTACTATGGTGGAGTAGGGTGATGCTCAGCATGAGAAAGGGTGGCAGAATTGGGCAGATGTTGTTGACCTTTCCACTTATAACATTAAAAGATGTCAATTAATAAAACAACTTTTTAAAAATACATAAATAAAATCATAGATGTGGCAGTATTTTATGCAACTAAAACAATACATTGGGTAAGGCTAGGGCAGAACATTTCTTTTATCCATTAGTGTACAGTCAATATTGCAGAAGAAAACCCGGCCTTAGAGAAGGACAGACTCTCATTAGGTTAACTGTAGGGGCCAAGTTGGGGAATGAAGCTCTCAAAGAAATTTTGAGCAATAGTGTACAGTTTAGAAAGACACTTTGCTTGTATTTTGGCATGAGTAAATTTGTGGGAATCATCATCAACCAAGAAAGAGTCTTCCCGGCCCAGGGAAGCAAATGATCCAACCAGTGGACCAAATTCGGTGATGAATCCTGGTCACGTGTCACTTGAGGCACGTTGCGCATACACTAAGAAGAATGCCATATGCAGTGGCAATATCATCTCCCTACTTTTACTCAATATTCCTTTGCTCATACATCCAAACTTACCCTTGCTTTCGTGACCACCTCATCACACTGGGATCTCAAGTTCAGTTGCTATCCATCATGACTCAAACTGATCAAAAAATGTTTGGCAACACTTTCATTTGTTCCGCATCAGAATGAAAATTCATTTTGAAACCTCAACATTTTTTGCAAACAGAATTATATTCCACCCCATCCTAACCATGACCTAAGTCCTCTTCGGAGTCATTGCTTACCAAAACACAGCTCCCCATCTGTTATGGACACCTGCTTTCAGCTGCATTAAAATATATTGTTCAAGTGAGCCCACCTTACCATGTGATCCAGATTGCTCTGTGGAACTGGCTTGCCCCCATCATTATTTACTACTCCACTGATTTTTGTGTCATCTGCAAACTTTATCAGTAATGATTTTATATTTTCCTCCAAATCATTGATAAAGATATTGAATAGCCTTGGGCCATGATCCAATATTTGTGGGACGCCTAGAACTCCCCTACTGGATGATAATGATTCCCCATTTACAATTACATTTGAGATCTATGAATAAGCCAGTTTTCAATCCATTTACCATGTGCTACATTAAAAATTTAGTACCATACAAAATCAATCAGAATGTTGTGCTGTACTCTCAAATGCCTTGCAGAAGTCGAAATATATTATGTCAGCAGTTACCTTTGTCAAGCAAATTTATAATGTAATTAAAAGCAACATCAAGTTTTTTTGACAAGAACTATTTTCCATAAAACCATGTTGATAAGTATTAATTATGCTGCTAGCCTTTAATTTTTTACTGACCTCATCCTATATCAGCCTGTCCATGTTTTTGTCCAGGATCAATGTCAAGCCAACTGGCATATAATTACCTAGTCATTCCATTTACCATTTTAAAATATTAGCACATTAGCTTTTCTCCCGTCTTCTGGAATTTCTCCACTATACCCAAATTAATTAAATATTGACATCAGTGCTCAGAATCGTTGTGTGCAAGTTGTCTGGTCAAGCAGTTTTTAAAGTATTTAACTTTAGCAGATGGTGTTTATCATCATCCTAAATTATTGTTGGAATAGAAAATATTTTATTATCACCATAAGCTGTGAGTGCGTCATCCAGCTTCTTTCCAAATTCACAACAGAAATATTTATTAACACTTCTGCCTTTTCTGTATCATTATTGACAATTGCATCATCTCTACCTAGTAACAGAGATATATTTTCTAGAATATTGTTTGTTTATTGCCCTTAACCCTACTGATAACAGATTTTTTTACTGATATCCTTAGCTTCCCTTATCAACTGACTATTTTATAACTGCTAATTGCTCATCATTGTTTCCAAGTTTCATCTTTTTCCATTTGTTTTATTTACAGATGCAATTATTTTATTGCTGCTTTCACTTCCCTTCTTAACCAGGAAGGTTTTTTAATCTTCTTTCATTTTTTGGGCATCAATAAAGTTTTCTTAAACAACCCCCAATTATTACATTTTTTGTTTAAATTTTTCCTGAATCAGTTTTGCTCATAATTGTTTTCAGCTTTGGGAAATTTGCCATTTTAAATCACTAAGTATGTAAGTTATACATTTTATGACTCCCAATTGCCTTCACTAGTGCGAGCTGCCTTGACAGGAGGGAGGTCAAATAGATTTAGTTGCAATGCCACTTCATAGGGTCTTGTTTCATATTCTTGGCTCCACTGTTTGCTAGCAAACTGGGCTGTCACACAGAAACAGGCAATGTCACCATCATGCATATATTTCTTTTGGATCTTCCTCAATTTAAAGTAGGAAACTAGGACCACTGATTGGTCTGAAAAATAGAAGTGAAACACTAAATTATTATGAATTTGTTTTTATATTATTATAGCATCTACCTCAGTGGCCCATTGTGCTAGGTGCTGTACAAACGTACCACAAGAGACAATCCCTGACCTAGAGCTTGCAATCTAAAATCAGACAAAGGATGGGAGAAATAAATACTATTGTTCCAGTTTTACCAATGGAGAATTGAAGCACAGAGAGATTAGATGATTTACCTATAATCACACAGGCAATGAAGGAATTGAACTCAGCCCGCCCATGTCACATTCACTGTCTTAGCTACAAGACCATCCTTTCTCTGTAGCAATCAGCATAAGCAAGGCAGGACACTTTTTAGTCAAGACAACATTAACACATAGTCGCTAAATATCCATAACGCAGCCAGTTGGCCTGCAGAATTGAACTAAGCTCTTTCATGAGATGATTAAGTAAATCAATTGTTAACTCGAAACTGAAAAACTTTTATAAAAATGGCAATCATGATATGTAAACCCAATGCAGGGACTGACACTCTTATTTTCTGGAATAAACACATTCCAATTCAAATGTTGGTTCATTGACTGATTTAAAATGGAGCTAGTTTAAAATGGGGTGAAGCTTTTGGCATCCTACAATCAGAAGTTCATGTAATGTGCCATACCAGAAGATCTCAGTGTTCCTGCCTCCAAACTTCCAGCCAAAATAGTCGTTTATTGGTGATGGTTTAACATTGCAGCCCTGTGAGAAATCAGGCATTTCCCATGATATATGGAAAATAATTTTCCTATTGGCAAGTTTTTAGGAAAATTGCGAAATATTTTGCCTAAAACAGAAGGAGTTTCATCCTACTTCTTGCAGGAATGTGCAGGGGGGAAAAAACGACAGAAAGCTACGCTACAGTTTCCAGTGGATTTCTGTCGAACACAGATCTTTGTGTTTGAAAGAGCTAACATGCAATACAGTACTAAGCATGTCATTGTAGTACGATTACTGATAGGACCTGTAACAGCTTGAGACAGCATTGCTCCAGCCTCCTGTACTAGCTGTTGAGGCACACTGCCCCATTCTCTGACAACAGCAGGCACAGGAGAAGCAGATAAGCTTGGAATTTAGCACAAGGAATGGGGGCACAGAGCAGCAGTCCTCCGAAGGTCACCTTGATCCTCCATATGAACAAGCAATGCTGGGCGTACAGCTGCACTGCAAAGAACAGCCAGGAGAGAGCGCAGAGGTAGCTTAACGGCTGTTCCTGTTGCCTCTCTGGTCCCTTGTAGCCTGGGGGCTGCTCTGACTTAAAACAGCTGCAGATGATCCCAGGGGAGTGAACAAGCACTTGAGGAGGGGCATGGCACATGTTGTACACCTATTCGCTAGCCACATCCCCTTTTTTCCTGCTAAGTCAGCAGCCGTGGGGTGAGTTATGTAAGAACCCCTAGCTCTCTTTTCTGTCCCCAGAGAATCATCATGGCATGAACCTCCCTGGGGGAGGGAAGAGAGCATTAGACATGGATAATACCACTGGTGCCAAATCTGGCCTCTCAAATAGACACCTGGATCCTGAAGGGGAAATTGAAATTTGGACTCCTGCCTTAGGGACCTTTCCCACTCCCAGTCCCCCCATTCAGAGACAGGCTACAGCTGCAGTCTGTACTTGAAGGAGCACAGCAGGAAATGCTCCGTCCTAGTGACTGTGGGGTTGCACACCACCCAGGAGAGGGCACAAGGAGGTGAGGTCATGGCTTTACCCCTCTCCCACAGCCCGGGGAGCAGGCTGGCCATTCTGGGATGTGAGGGGAGCAGATTACACCATGCAAAGGGGGAACATGACATATACACTCCTCCTGTGTGCCAAGGAGTTGCTGTGCTCTGGAGACAATCCCTCATGGAGCTCCCCCTAGTGGTGCAGCATCACACTACCTCCCATGAAGGTAAGACAATAAACAACACAAGTACAACCTTGTGGTGCAACGGCTCCAGGGTGTGGTGGACTGATCACAGGCCAGGGACCCAGGATGTATTTTTTCCCTAATCCTGGCTCTGCCACTGAATCACAGCTAGGCCCAATGCTACAAAGGTGTCCATTCGTCATTGGCATCCCAAGCTAAGACACCAGGAAGTTGATTTGCATTAGTGCCAAGGACCCACAACTTTCACTGACTTTGGCTGGAGTCGCAGATGTCTCAGCACCTGCCTGCCAGCAGCTTTAATTTGCCTTGGGGCCCTGGGTAACCACCCCCACTGGAAAACGATCTTCCAGGACAAACATGTTAGACATGCACAGCTGACATCACTTTTTTGGATGCTTTTCAGTGCAAAGTCTGTGGCCGCCACTTAAAACGCATATATTGTATGACTATGTGGTTCATGCTTACGGAAATATGCCCTAAACATTGTCCCAAGTCAGTGGAATGCATTGCATTTCGTTTTGGCGAGTTCTGCTGCTTTTAGTGCAAGCTTTCGAAGGAAGGTGCAAAACACATCAGTGAATCATTGACGTCAGAGTTGGTCAAATGTCCATTCTCCCTCTCCCCAAATATCTGCCTCCTTTCAGAAATTTGGGTAATAAATGTCATCTGTTACCAATTACACTGCACGACTCAAACCATAGTGCTTCACAGCTGGCAGTGCACTCTGTTTCTGTGGCTCGAGGCAGAAATGTAGCTCTATGTATCTCCAAATATTTGCCTGAAAACACTCTTTGGATCAGCTTTTCTGACATTTGCTTGACTGGTTTTCAAGAAACACCCACCCTACCATAGCTATCCTGCTACGCAGAGAAATTCAGGCAGGCTAACATTTCAGACCAACTTCAGATTACCAACTCTCCAGGGACCTAGTCTCTTCTCACTGAGCCAGATTCTGATCTTAGCTACACACATTTAAATCTGCAATACGGCTAGGTCCTCTTGGATTTACATCAGTATAAATGAAATCAGAATCTGGCCCAACACATCAGTGTAACTTCCATTAACTTCAGTGGGAGTGCACATACCCACACATCCTCCCGACCCACCTTATACACACAAATGCTTGTGCAGACCCCTACGATTGTTCTCATTTACAGTACTATATAAGGCAATCCACTGACCCTTCCATTTGGTGAGCACTTAGTATTCCCTCTAGATACCTGCAAGGAAGCCAATGGAAGACTCTCCAATGATAATCAATACTGAATTATATCACTCAGTAAGAGAAGATGTTTACTTCTCTGCTACTTTACTGAAATATTTATCTTCAGATAAACTTCCTTCTCCCTTAATTAAATGCAATTTCTCTATTTTATATACTGACGTAAAATCATAAAGCAGGGTGCAATGTTGTTTGGTATGCACAGCCTATTGGTTTGCTTCAGAAAGTTTTTTGGGGGAGGTAGGAAGGACTGCAAGGTTCTTATCTTGAAAGCTGATACCTTCTCCTGAACATAACATATCGTTGTACGGTCATCCCATAAGCACGTACTCCATCAGACACTATTCAACTGGCTGCCTGCCAGCCTAATATTAATTCAGACTCCTTATTAACTTCAGTGTTGCACAAACCTTGGTGTAGGAGCTAATGAGAAATCAGGATCTGGCGCCACAGTTGGAATGCAATCAAACCTTGAAGCTCCTTTCCGAGCCATTATAAAAATTACAGTGTGGAAAGTGAGTTTAATGTTGTGGAGTGCTTAATTGTAATATCAGTAAATGCTTTGATCTGGGTGACTCTTGACATCACAGAATGAGGAAACTCCCTTAATGATTTGTAAAAAACGCACAAATGGTTGGGGAGGAAATTTGCTTTATATATATTAAAAAAAGTTATTAACTCTTCCAGAGAAGTGTTTGGGATTTTGTTTTAAGTGGATCAGCATCACTCAGCTTAATAAAAAACACTGGAATCATTTTCAGAACAAATGGCTGTACAGCAGGCCAGACGGTGTTCGTTGAGGAATTTAAAAAATAATAGATCATGCCCTTAGTACAGCCCTGAGTAAGGGGTGGTGCATGAACTGCATTGCCCCAGAAGGAGCTGTGCTCCAAAGACACCCCTCTGAGGCATGATTCCTTCCCAGCGCGTTTTCTCCTTACTTGTGGGCGAAGTATGTGTTAGCCCACCATTATCACATGGGAATCAGCCCACCATTGAATTATCCACCTAGCCCCCTGGTTGGCACAAACAGGAGTGAAGCCATGACTCATCTACTCCCCGCTCTTCCTCAGCCACCTGCTCAGGAGGGAAGGAGCAGCTGAACGGAGGTCCCACTGTGCTGAGGACCAGCATCCCAGATCCCGGTAGCAACAGGGAGGTAGAATCTTTACTCCCATGCACAGCCCTGTCTCCCAGCCTGCGTATCAAGCACCGGCCCTGTCTCCCAGATGGAGGCCTAAGTATTTCTATTGACACAGGATAATGTTATGTGCTCTCTCATTAACCCCTCCTTACGCAGCACTAAAGACTCACACAGTCTTAACAAAAGTTTTCAGCCACTTTGCTGGGCCTCCTAAATATCAAACTTAACATCAGAGATGCAATTTCCTGTACCTTGGGCTGCAAGCAGAGTCCTGCCACAACGGATCTGGCACAATGTTGTCCACAGTGACGTACAAAACAGCCCAGCCCAGAACCAAACTCGTGGTGTGGTAGGAGTCAGAAAGTGAATCTCCCATTCAGATTTGAAAGAAAAAGGTGGGCCTAATTTATTCAACCCGGGCCACTCCATGAGTCAGTGAAAGAGCTGGGATTAGGACTAAGAGACCCCTCATCCAAGCACTGGGCTCAGTCCACTATGTCAGGCTGCTTGTAAATAAGCAACCCAAACTGTTATCCTGATAACAAAAACTGCACCTGCTTTTGGAGAATGTAAACCTTTGGCTTGGTCCTACAGGGCAATGTCCTTCCCCCACCTCTGCAGGAAGTCTCCTGAGAAGTTAATGAATGGAATCTAGAATAACTCTTCTGTCTCCAACCTGTGAAATCTCCATTTAGACAGGGTCCCAAGAGCAGTATCAGGCAGAGAGCTCCTGAATGGTGGGCAGAGGGGCCTAGATGCAAAATGGCAGCCTCAAGGCCTACAGTGGATCCCAGGACTAATGATCCCGATCCCATTCCCATTCCACTGGGATACACACACTTCCCCATACCAGGGCAAAACCTCACAGAGCTTCTTTCCCTCAGAACTCCTCCTCACAGAACAATCTGGCCTTAATAGCTAAAGAATTAGTCCTAAGAGGGAAAAAAATGCCTCAAACTTTTGCCCCAGGCTTAAGCCAAACCAAGTTAAGCTATGAAAATTTCTAGTTAAATCTGTGTTTATTTTTGGCTGGAAAAGCTGGTTTTGTTGGGGCATCGAACCCACTCAGAATCAGGAAAGGGTACAAGAAACTCTCAAATGAAAGAGATTTCCTGCCTACTTCTAGACCCCAAAGCTTGGGACAAGTTGCAGGAGAGCAGCCAGAATTTTAGATCCATTTTCAGAACTGAATGCCTCCCAGTACCAGTAAATACAGAACCAATTCACTGGTGCAGCTAGAGGTGGCACCTGGGAAGGCCTGAGTCACCTCCCGTTAAATTCAATCTGTTGAACTGCAAAGCTGGACCTATAAAATTGGAAGCCAAGCTAGACAGTTGACCCACAGACTCAGCCACTCCAAGCAATGGGAAACAACAGTTCAGCACTGCTTTAAAACCCAATCCCTACTATAAATACCATGCCATCCATCAAGGATGTTTGGTTATGCTTGGGTGTGAGGTCACTGCATGCCCTTAACACTGTTTTCCTATTTGGTGTAATGGCCTTGCAGAGGCAGAGTGGTCTAGCGGATAGGGCAGAGACCTAGGAGCCAGGAGAGCTGGATTCCAGACCAGCCACTGACCTATTGTATGACTTTGTTTCTCTTCCCACCTTTTGTCTATTTAGACTGTGTGTTCTTGGGGTAAGCACTGTCTCTTACCATGTACAGCACCTGTCACAATAGGCCCCCTAAGACACTAGCATAACACAAACAACAGCATGATGGAAGTTCCCCTTGCAAAGCATGTGAAGTGCAGGGAATTCACCTTTTCCCCCAATTCCTAAATCTCAATACGTTCCACAACCAATTCAACCTCCATCCCCGACCGAGTCACCAACGTGGACTGCTGAGCTTCGATGTTTTGCTTCTAATGTCTCCTTTTTTCCCCTCCACCCCTTTGTGATTTCCCTTTTGGTAAATATTTCAACTTTGGAGGAGTCTAGCCAAGGTAGATTTAAAAAGAGAGAGAGAGAGAGAGAAAATATCAATCATTTACCTTAAGTTCCCGAGGGAAGAGGCAGGGCGAAAGAACAGCAAGGTAAAAAGTTAAAAACGGCAGAACCACAGCAAAATGTTCTTTGAAGAGCATCCAAATTTATTTCTTCCAATTTTGAGGCCCTTGCAACTAGTGCCAGAGCTTTAAAAAAAAAATTCCTAATTGGCTTCCAAAAAGTGAATTTTTCAGCATTGAGCCAAACTACTCAATGTTAATTTGGTTATTTGGCAAAAAATAACACTAATACTTGTAACTGAACCACTGCCATCTGCATCGAAAAGATTCCAGTCAGCTTACTTCCCAGTCCAAGAATTACAGCAGATACCCCTGACTATTTAAAAAAAAAAGTGCATTTGTTCTTTTAAATATCTAGCATGTAAGAAAGCTTTGTGGGAACCCTGTAAGCCATGTCCTGATGGGATATCTTGTAAACGGACAGGAGATGAGGTAACAAAAAGCCGTATATCAACTGGATAAACATTTCAGAGGGCAAGTATCAATTTCATTTCCTATCGTAAATGCCCAACCCCCAACCGGGGACAGTATTCAGAAAGGCAGTCCAGGAATGACGCAGCTTTCATTTGTCCTACACAAGATAAAGGAGACTGTTTAAAAATGCTGGAGATGCCTCAAAACATACCCCAATGAAATGCCTCAAGACCACCATTGCAAAACGTAACCAAGTTTACCAAGGGATATACCAGCACTAATAGCGCAAACCAACCTGGCTGGCAAGTCTCTTGGGGAAGACAGTTGTGTGACAATGGCAGAACACTAGTCAATACAATCCCCAACCTCCTCTCCTCAGCAGGACCACAACATAGGGGCCTGCAGAGACTACTGAATGGCAGTATCCACTGAGAAGCTACCAGAACCCAGCCCTAGATGTGCCCCTAACTAGCTTTCCTATGTCTCATAGAGCATCTGAGGCACAGCCAGGTCTAGAAACCAAGTCTCCCCTTTCCCACACCTTTGCTTTAACCACAAAACCATCCCTGCCACTTGTACAGTCTCTTAGTCAAGTTGGTTGCATATTCTCTTCAGATGCTAGGGATGGGTTACACTATGTGACACAGAAGCACCACTCTTCCCCTCCCACACTCATTGAATCAGCTGAGCCACCACTAATTATGTTTTGGATGGCTCCTGAAAACCATGTCTTCATATAATTGGACAGTTGGTTAATTCAAAGCCTGCTGAAAACACATTCAAAGCAGAAGGAGGGGTGATGTTTTCAATGTTTATTTGTATAGTGCTCTTCAGCAGGAGAGGTAATTCTCTAGTTAAAGCTCTCACTAATGGACCCAGCAATAGCTTGGAAATTCTCCTCCCCATTTAAATGCTTTTGGCCACACTGGCATTTACTCACCAGCATACAGCAGAGCCATGCTGCCCCAGAGCAGCTCAGGCCGGGATTGTTCCTCATGAAGACAATTGCTTCCCCTTCTCCATCCCCCAAGCAGATCCACATGCATGGGGGGCTGTGGAGTCTGCGCCGTCCTTGTGCAGCTGCCCTGCTCATGGGCCAGTGGAGAGAGAGGGGGAATTAAGGCTTGGCCCTCACTTCCCTCTGTTCCACCTTCCATCTTTGGGGAGCCGTTCATCTCTAAAGGTGGGCGGAGGGAGTCTCCCCTTCTCTCCCCCAGGTAAGAGGCTGCAACTGACATGGGAAGGCTCCTCACACACACACGCTCTCCACCAGCCCACGCCCACACAAGAGCCTGTCAAAGTCTAGCCCTTTACAAACAAGGCCGGTTGAAAGAGCACAACCATGGGGTGCATGGGCCACCTTTATGTCCCGGGGCATAGCCTGGGGCCAACAGCAGGCCACAGGGCATGGTGCCTGGAATATGAACTCTGAAAACCCTATCCATGGTACTCGGAGGGCCAAGGCTGAAATCAATCCAATGGAATTTTAACTGATTTTGCTTTTCATCTCCTCCCTCCCATTAGATGCGTTTTTAGTCTAGGGCCCTGTGAGCCAATCCTTTTTCTGTGCCAGAGAAGGGCAAACTCACCTGCACTGAGGAAAAAAACCAAATTTAATGGGGGAAAGAAAAGCATAGAGTAAACACATATTTGATGAGTGGGGGAAGCATACTCAGAAAAAAAATTCGTCTTTTTCTCAGTCTTCTCACACACACACACACACACACACACACACAGCTACTCACCAGCACAAAAGTGGCTCTGAAACCTTTAGACTTTCTATATTAGCCGTCCAATTCTGGGCTTTAAAAAAAACCCAGCTTTCCCATGATCAAATTTAATTGTGAAGTCATAAGCAAGCTTGGAGTTTGATGCTCAATAGGTTCATGTTAATCTACTGAGATTAGCAAAGAGTACACTGGAAATGGACATACACCTCTACCCTGATATAACGCTGTCCTTGGAAGCCAAAAAATCTTACCGCATTATAGGTGAAACCGTGTTATATTGAACTTGCTTTGATCCACCGGAGCGCGCAGCCCCGCCCCCCCGGAGCACTGCTTTACCGCGTTATATCCAAATTTGTGCTATATCTGGTCGCGTTATATCAGGGTAGAGGTGTAATAGGCTTATTGGAAAATAGTATGTTGCCTGTAGCGCACAAAGTTCAAACTCAAAATGTACCAGGGAACCAAAGCCTCAAAATCTTCATACATATCCTCACAGAGCAAAGAAGGTCTCCTCTAGCTTTGACTACATTTTTATGAAAAGAAACACGCAAATAGGATGAGCTCCAATCAAGGCAGGTTTGGGGCATGCCACAGATTTGAGTCATAAACAGTGTGCATATCTGCTGATTTTTCTTTTTTAGGTAAAATGTGAACTCATTTTAAGTTACAGCTGAACATCCGGACTAAAAATTCTGCCTTGACAAATGTACAGGACACCCAGTGACATTCTGCATGGCACTGTGTGTGTCACTGAGATGATAATGCAGATCTCCAAGGTAGCGCTCAGCAAAACAAGCAGAAGTACTACAGCAGTTTGTTATCCTGCTGTTCGCATAAACAGTGACCCCAGCAATTCCGCAGTTGGCTCGTTAAGCACTGTGGGTGGTTTGCATACTATTAAGGGTAACATGGTTTCTTTTTCAAAGGAAGTGTTAGAACTTAAAGAGAAGTGAAGGAAACGTACGTTATCATTTTTGGTCATTTCAAGAAGGCCTATAACCTCAGTATTGACTTTACCTAAAAGACAATCCGTGTTTCAATTTCTAATCGTTCGTTACGAGCAAAACCTTCCACTTGTGTTATAGCTTTCAGCCTTCAAAAGGGCTGGTGATGCTCAAAGCATTACATACAGTGGAATCTTTGTCAGTGAGTAACTACTAAACAGACACAACGTACAACAAGAAAGGCCAAAAGCCGCATTTTAAGCATGCAACTGCTAAAGCCTGTTCAAGCACAACACACAGGCAGGAGACATTATCCCAGGGCCGCCTGCAATAAACTCAGAGACCTTAAACTACAGAAACACTAAAAGAAAAAAATTGTCACAATAAACAGAGTCTAGATGGTTTTCAGAGGAAACCAAGAGTAACCCAGAAAAGGACTGGTGCTATTTAGACACTCTGGTGGCAAGCTGTGGCCCTGGAGAGATTGATAAACTACAGGAGGCACTATCATCCTAAGTGAATATGGAAAGTCACACATCAGTACATAACCTCCACGCTAGCAGGCCAAACCTATTGCAAAAAAACCCATCAGGTTACTCAGGGCCGGTGCAAGGATGTTTCACGCCCATGGCGAAACTTCCACCTTGCGCCCTACCCCGTCCCCGAGCCCCCACCCTGAGGTGCCACACCCCCACGGCAGCTCCCCCCCTCCACCCTGAGGCGCCCGCCCTGTGGCAGCTCACCCCTGCCCCGCCTCCTCCCCGAGCACGCCGTGGCTGCTTCACTTCTCCCCAGGCTTGCGGCACCTACGCTGATTGGCGCCGCAAGCCTGGGAGGCAGGAGAAGTGAAGCAGCCATGGCGTGCTCGGGGAGGAGGCGGGCCAGGGGTGAGCTGGGACGGGGAGTTCCCCTGCGTGCCGCGCCCCCCCCTTCCTTGCTGCAGGAGGCCCTCCCCGCGCTCCCCTGCCCCAGCTCCCTCCACCTAAATGCCGGCGGCGACCGGGGCGGCCGAAGATCCGGCCGCCGCGGTCACTGCTGAAGAAAATGGCACCCCCCAAATCCTAGGCCTAGGTCGCCTAAATGGTTGCACCGGCCCTGAGGTTACTGAGCAATTAGAGTTCAGTACACTTTCACTAGGAGACATAGAGAAGCCCAGCTTTAAAATAAGGTGATCCAACACAGTAATTCATCAGGAAATAAGCACTATAAAGTTTATGAGCTTGATTCTGATCTGACCCAAGTGTAACTGTGTTGACTTCAGTGGATATTTACATTTGTATGCATGAAAAATGTCAATTCCAGTTATCCATCTCTCTTGGTTCTTATAGCACATGTGATTGGATTGAGCCCAATCCCACTGTCCTTTCCTCAGTTAAAACCCCTACTTAATTCAATGAGAGTTCTGATTCAGTAGGGGATGCAGAATTAAGGGGATGGGTTCTGATCCTGCTCCCACTAAAATGGGAGTTTTGCCATTGATGCCAATAGGCAGAATTATGCCTATTCACATAAAAAGTATATTTCAGACAGTTAACAACCACACATCAATTTAATCTTTAAAACTCAGCTTTAATAGACATCAGATTCAATGTCCCCCAAGTTCCCAGTCAAGTAATTGGTGCCCGGGAGGAAACATGTAAATGATCAAGAGGAACAAAAGTTAAAAGAGTCTATAAAATCCCATCTGAGTACAAAAAGTTAAGAAAAACTCTGTCGAGAAAACATTTCAGACTCCAATCCAAAAAAAGTAACATTTATTATGAAGCCTTTAAAATTGACAATGAGGGAATTCTTCACTGTGGTCTTGCCCTCCCTTTCACCCTACAAAGTAATGCTGTATGGAGGCAGAGTAAACACTATGTGCTGTATTTTCCTAAATAAAGCAAGGAAAAAAACAGATCAATGTCTATTCTGCTGCCAGCAGATATGGAGTCAATTAAAAAACTAAAATATACAATAACTTAACTCTTTGTACAAAGCTCCAGGCATATCAATACTGTAAGGAGGGATTTACATTCCATAGAAAGAATTTTGCAGCACCCTGGATTTTGGTGGGATGGGACCATTTTTTTCTTAATTTCAAACTGTGTGTGTGAATTTGTTGTTCCAGAATGGGAAGCCCCTGCCAGATCCAGGCACTATGCAAGTTCCCTGCCTATGCAGTTCTATTCATGAGGCTTCTCATGGGGGGGGGAGAGATAGCTCAGTGGTTTGAGCAGTGGCCTGCTAAACCCAGGCTTGTGAGTTCAATCCTTGAGGAGGCCACTTAGGGATCTGGGGCAAAAATTGGTCCTGCTAGTGAAGGCAGGGGGCTGGACTTGATGACCTTTCAAGGTCCCTTCCAGTTCTAGGAGATTGGTATATCTCCAATTATTACCTTTTTTTTTTATTACCTATTTTTATACCAGAAGCAATATAATGTCCAAGACAGTGCCTATTGGTAATGTCCTTACCCAGAATTTGTGCCTTCAAACAACTGAGAATTTTTGTTCCCCAGAATAAACTAGAAATGTGCTCAGGTCCTGAGGTTTAAACTGCCCACACTCTTCAGCTTTGGACCAAAAGTTTTCTGTTTCACTTTACAGTCTACTTTGCTTCCTATTCTCAGAGCCATATCAAATGGTCTCATGACTTTCAACACTTCTGCTCCCCAAGTTCTCACCACTACTCCTACCACTCACACTGGGAATCTCCATTAGTGTTAGAATTGGGTACGGACCAAAACTCTAGAACAGTGTTTCCCAAACTTGGGACGCCACTTGTGTAGGGAAAGCCCCTGGCGGGCCGGGCCGGTTTGTTTACCTGCCACATCCACAGGTCCGGCCGATTGCGGTTCCCACTGGAAGCAGCGAGGGCCAAGGGACATACTGGCCGTAGTTTCCAGCAACTCCCATTGGCCTGGAGCAGCAAACCGCAGCCAGTGGGAGCCACAGTCGGCCAGACCTGTGGATGCAGCAGGTTAACAAACTGGCCTGGCCCTCCAGGGGCTTTCCCTACACAAGCGGGATCCCAAGTTTGGGAAACACTGCTCTAGAACAAAAGACCTTGGAATTTTGTGGGGATGGGCCAGGTTCGAAAATCTGAACTTGGATCTGGGTCTCAATGTAAGTGGCCTAGCTATGAACCCACCTGGAATTCTGGAGCATTTGAAAGATGGATCCAGATTTTGTAGGTGAAACTCAAATGCAATTGTAACGTCAGTATTCAGCATTCGCTGTATGATGCAATCAATTTACCAAGGTAATTCTGTGGGCCTGACTGATATAGTCAATGTTCCTGTGATTTATTCTGACCTCAGGAGAAGCAGCTGCTAAGTCTGAACACACACTCATGCTATGCTGCAGTTATACGCTGTATGGCAAAGCAAGATTTCCACTTGCAAATTCTGAATCCAATTTTTGAAAACTCAACCTTCACTCAGGAAAAACTCTATTGACTTCAATTTTTTACTCCCATTGGCCTCAGAATTTTGCCTGAGTAAGAACTTAATAAAGGGGCAAATCTTGAAGACTAAGGAGCTAAGTATGTGTGGAAACCCTCTGGACTGCATTACACACGCCTACATTTCCAATCCACTTTGTAAACATGGCACAAAGTTGGGAGAAAAAAAAATCTGGGCTTTTTATAATGCAAAGAAAGGTGGAGTGAAAGATAATGAAAAGTATGCTACAGGTACTGGGAGCCTGCATCCCTGCAGAGACTGAAAACATTGATACTGTACAAATCACTACCCCTGATTACGGTGCACGCACTCTTCCCCTCCTGCTTCGAGGCTGAGTATTCAGGTTTACTTTCTTTTTTGGAAAATGAGTATATAATGTACATGTTGTGTGATGGAGCATGGCCAGTGTGGTATGAGAAGTGAATGGTTGGCTGCATAATATAGACTCATGTTATTGGTATGTCGAAGGAGCCTATGGTCTTAGTCCAGCCCTATGAAATTCTTCACACAGGACTTAACATCACAGGCCTCCCCTTCCACGCTATCTTCTGTTTATCCAATGTCTGAGAAATGTGGGATTGAATCCCAATCCTGCACCGGAGGCACTCAGCAGCTCACACAACTGGACCTGCAGTAACACAGCCACTGCCAGACAAGGCAAAATCATTTTCATGGACCAAAGCAGAAGCTAATTCCAAAAGGCATTCCAGACTTTTCTCCTGAGCTGTTCAATTTCTGAGTCAGTATAATGCAGGATTTTATGTATTGGTTTTGATAAATCAAGCCTAGCTAAAACCCATTTACTGTCTTTATAAGTTAGTAAGCACAGAAAGCCATGTTCTTTGTGACTGAAATCCTCTGTACCTGCAAAAAGTCAGAGTATCTGAGCCCCATGCAAGTGGGGTGGGGAGCATCCAGGGGCATGAATCCATGGCTAGGTACAAAGCTGCTGCACAGCCCACTTCTCTAACCCAGCAGCTGCTGGGCCCGCCTGTGGGCTACCACAGCAGCCACAGACTCTTTGTGCCAGTGTGCAGGCCTCTGGGGTCACTAGATCTCCATCTATGTCCATCCCTACTGTGGCAGAGACAGTAGATACCCCTGTCACACTTCAACTGCACGTGTACTCCCCCTCTATGGTCCACCAAGAGCACCCGGGTTTCTGGCTCCTCAGAGTCTCCTCTCTTGGGCAGAAACACTTGTCTCTCTCCCTCCTGACCAGGGTATTTCCAGGCTGCATAATTGTACTGTGAATTCCCCAGCAAGTCAGTCCTGCTTTGCCTTTTCCTCAGAGTATAACTTCCCACAGTTAAGTCGCCATATAGCCCTTTCTAAGCAAGCACATTTATTCTGAAGGTAAAAACATTACAGAGAAAACATATTAAAACAATAAAAGAACCTACATATGTGCTAATCAGCTTTCCAGAGATCACCCCAACTCCAAAAAGGTCTCTGGCAGGTGAACAGTCCTTCAAACTCCATCAAGGGGTTTTCCGGTGGTCACCAGTTTATAACAGCTGTTAGCTCAGCACAAGCACCCCATGTATCTGGGAGACATTCTTTTATCCAGCCTGGGTCTCTGGTCTGGTCCTCACATACCAGGTGATCAGCAGAAGTGAGAACTTGCCTTCCCCTCCTCCCAATTATTTCTTAGGCACCCCACTTAGCTTTAAACAAACTGTGGACTCCCAGTCGTCACATGGGCCCTAAGAGGGGTGGAGGACCTTCTGCTGGCCTACTGTTTCATGGGTAAATTCACCCATATATAGCACCTGATTTCCTCATTTGGATGAAGTTTTGTCAGAAAAATCTCACCCCCTTGAGAGGGTTTTTTTTGTTTTTGTTTTTTTAATTTAAGCAATATTCAGGGAGAGTGAATGGCTGCTTCTCCTAGATCCACATGTAATGAGTACATCACTCCCATGGGGCCTACCTAAGTGAGGAAAGTCTGCCAGGCAAAACCATTCCTGAAGAAAACCAGACTTTAAATAATTTAACGGAGTAGCAGTTTTGCATTCTTTGAGAGTTAAATAACCAGTAGAAATAATCATAAATTGATCAAGCTAGGGCTTTTTTAAAAAATGCTTTATGTGTCCAGTGTTGCTTACATAGTAACCAGAATCAGATCTCAGGGAATGATAGAACACAGGAAAGGCCCAGGAGTTTACATAATTCCAATAGTCAGGTCATTGGCCACAGAAAATCTATTAGGGACAGATCTAGCAATACTCTCTGGCTTACGCACATGCTGTGGTTTCTGCAGAGTAGAAGCTAGTTGGAGATCCTATAGAATGAGATTCTGATTTCCTTGAAGTCTAAGAAATGTTAAAGTAGAACCTTTCTGGTACATTCTGGTCCTTACCCTCCTGAGGTCTCTTCCAACCCTAATATTCTATGATTCTGTGATTATTTTGGGCCAAAACTGTAGAGTCAAAGAACTCTCAGAAAGCAGAAGTCAAATAGTTCAATTCAGCTGCACTCAGTCTTTTCATATACCCATAGGGCCAACTTTTCAGAAATGCACTCCTATGCCTCCAAAAACACACAGCTAAACACTTGTGTCTATCTTGGTGCTGATGCATTGTTACTATGAACTCAGAATAACTATGGACAGGGCTGGTAGCACTACCTATTATTAAGGGTTACTAAGGCTTTCCATTATAAGCCAGTTTTCAGGAACTTTTAACTGAAGCTTTACCTGAAATGTTCCATGCTCAGTGTTTTCCACAGTCTGAACTATTTTGGAAAATTTCAGTCAAAAAAAAGTTCAGCCATTTCTAGAACCAGGCTATGGGAAAATACTTTGTTTTGCGCATGTTAAAAAATTCTGGTAACTTTGTTTTTAGAAGCTTTAGCTTCCCCATGCTTTTGAACAGGGACTTGAGATTTGGCAGGTGGGTTGCTCTGTGCCAGGCCTTTTGTTGATCTTGTGAACTAAGAACTGGCTGGGCAAGGAGCCGGGCTGGGATGAGAAGCCTGAGGAATACAGAATGGAACTCAGTAGATGAGGAGACCGGGACTGGGACAAGGAGTTGGAAAGAGAAATGATGGCCAGGTTGTAGGGGACAGAGCAGAACAATGAGGCTTGGAGAGAAGAGGCCTAAAGGTCAGTGAACAATAGATCACACTCTCCCGCAGAACCTGGAAAAGAACCCCTGAGTCTCGCTATTCCTCTGCTGTCAGCAAATATCTGTTAAACCCACTGGCAAAATGTCTCCGTCCCCTCTAGTACAGGACCACATAGAGGATGACAACCTACTACTTCTATCAGGTACTCATCTGTTACTCCATTAATGCAAGTGGCAGAGGTCTGTGGATCTAAAGCTTCCAACCTTACCGATGACCCATGTGTGGTGTCAATATGATGCCACATGTTGGAATCTGTTTTGTTTTTTTTTTCAGTTTGTGGAGGGGTTTTTTAGGGAACCTAGGAAATTACACACACAAAAAGAAAAACTATTTTAAAAAACATGATTAAGGTTGCAGAGTCAAGAGCTCAAAAACCCAAAAGTTAGGAAATCCAGAATGAAGGTTGTCTGTGCAACCTCTATGCAGTATGATACAGTTTTTATTTACATGATTAAATAGTATTTTTCCATAGGACCCCTTCCTCATTCAGTGTCCAGGCTGGACCTGCTCAGGGAAAAAATCAGGGTTGTGTAGACCCTTCCCTCATTTGTGGCAGAAGTTGGAACGTGTAGTGAATGAGGCAGAGGATTGCAGGAAAAGACAACACAGTGATGGTTAAGGCAGTGGAATGCTGCCCTGAAGAACTAGATTCTATCCAAGCCTCTGTCAGACTTCTGTCTGATGCGAGGTAGCTCACTTAACCAAACTTTTCACAGGTGGTCACTAACTGTTTGTTCCTCTTTTTTCTGGGTGCCCAACTTGAGACCCTGGCGTCTGGTTTGTAGACAATCGGATCTGTGCTTTGAACATATAAAGGACTATGTAATGCTAGGTACTCTGAAAAACCACGTCCTAGCTGTCTGAAATTGGGCATCCAAAATTAACAAATACTTTTGACCTTAATCCCTCTATGCCTCAGTTGCTTACCTGTAGAATGGAGATGATACCACCTCTTCTCATGGAGATGTGGGGCAAATAAATGAATACATGTCAAGCGTTCACATACTATAGTTAGGAGCACTACAGCAATGCCCTGAAGAAAATAATAATTGTCTTCAGAGGAGGGTTTGAATAGTGTGCAGTAAATAAGACCTGGGTACATACACTGAACAAAGGGAAAATAAAATATTAATAGCTGTTCATTAAATGAGTTCTGTCTCCTCTGTGCACTGAGCGAGGCAGGAGTCCTATGGAAAAAACGGTACGTGATCGTGTAATTAAAGACTGTATTATAATACGCACACAAAAAGGGGCCAAAATTCAGGTTGAACAGGCTACTTTCCTTCTGGCATTTCCTAACTTTTGAGGGTTTGACTTTGCAACCTTAATAATGTTCTTTTAATGTAGTTTTTGTGTGTGATGGAAGCTCAGTTATCCCTCCTCTGGAATTCTATGCCTGTCTTTTAGACTGTAGGTGTTTTGGGGCAGGAATTATCTATGCCTTGTGCAGGGCTGGCTCTAGGTTTTTTGCCGCCTCAAGCAAAAAAAATTTGTCTGGCCCCTACCCCAGCCCCAGGCTCTCACCAGTGCCCTCCCACACCTGCACCCCCTGCTGCCCCAGCGCTGGGCTCCCCGCCCCCAGTGCTGACTCCGCCCACTCCCCCCTCACCTCCAGCCGATCCAGCACTGGCAGGGTCAGGGTAAGCAGCGGTGCTCCCCGGCCACGCCTCAGCCCAGGGTCCCTCCAGTCGGGGCTCCCACCTCCAGGACCAGCTGGGACCTGGGAGCGCAGAGCCAGAGGACCGCCCCGGCAGGGGGCTGAGGAGCCAGGGCAGGGTAGCCCCAGAGGGAGCAGAGCCCCAGAGAGTGGAACGCGGGCCCCCCATGGCAGCGCCCCACCCTCTGTGGCCCCGCTGCTGCTGCTGCTTCTGGCCACCCTGCCGCAGTCCCTGGGCAGCTCGGGCTGCTTCGCCCAGCCCCGGCTGCAGGGTTGGGAGGCAGCTGCCCTGTGGCACCTGCGGGCGGCTCCGTGTGCCTCGCGGGGCAGCTCCCAGCCTGAGTGTCCCCCATTCGGAGCCTGCCCGGCCCAGCCACAAGATGCAGGCACTGCTCCTCTGCGGCGAGAACCGCAGCGGCCCCAGAGCACCCCCCATGCACGACACGCTGCTGCTGCCAGGGCCGGCTCTAGGCTTTTGCCGCCCGAAGCAAAAAAAATAAAATAAAGATGGCCGGAATGCCGCCCCTGAAAATGTGCCGCCCCAAGCACGTGCTTGGTTTGCTGGTGCCTAGAGCCGGCTCTGGGGCCTTGTGTAACCCTTCTGCCAGGTGTAGCCAGCAGCAACTAGGACCAAGTTCAATATCTAGAGGTTCCTTTCCATTGATACAACACAGAACCAGCTCAAGCCTCCACCCAGTAACCTGGGAAAATTACACACCACCCCGTGGCACCTCTGAGAGACAGCACTTCCCCACTCGCAAGCACAGAGTCTGAGTGCAGAAAAGAAACTTTTAATAAAAGGAGGGAAGCAACTTGGTGTTAATTTAGGAAAACACCGCAGACAGGGTTCATAAATATAAACCATGAGTAAAAGACACACCCCCAAGTAGGTTGGGCAGTGCCCTTTTCTCTCAGGTTCTTAATTCCAGCAACCAAAAAGTCCCTTTCACGTGCCCGACCCTTCTCTGCACCCCACTCACAGTTGCTGTCCTTGGTCAGTGAAGACCCAGAGTTCAGAGGCGCAGCTGCAGAGTTCACCTCCTCCTCTGGGTGGGGTAAAGAGGAACCTTACTCACCCCGCTGCTCGGGTACTCGGTCATTGCCCCTCTATGCCGGCCACCCTGCTAGCCGCTCCTGCCGGCCGCCTATTCGCTGCCTCCGCTGGCTGCCTGTTCACCGCTCTCGCTGCGCCTCTCCCCAGCCACCCTGCTGACCGCTCATCGTGCCTCTCTGCCACACCAGCCACTCATTCACCAGCTGACTGCCACCTGCCTTCTGCTGCCACCTGCCTCTCCGCTGTGACCTCTGCGTATCAGTCTCTGTGATTTTCAGCTCTTTGCAGGCTGGACAGAAACACTGCCCCATCTCAAGTGATTTAAGTTCTTAGTAATTGTTAGCTCTTAGCAGGCAGGGCAGAAACCCAACTGATTTCAGCTCTGATTGGGCATTTAACATAACAAAGAAGCTCCTAATGAAACCTATTTAGCTTTGTTTTTTGAACAGTGGGGAGGACCACTGATGAAGGTGTGCAGCCTCCTGGCTGGGGATACCAGTCCCCACCCCTCTTAATTTCAAAGGACTCTGATATTTGAGCCCCTGGCTTAACAAGGTTCTTTCAAGTGAGGGTGGCCCTCAGTTAAGCACAGTTCTGCTTTCCTGTATTCCTACATTAATTACAGCATTGGTATCCATATTTCACTACCCCTTCATTCAGTACTAAGGTGATCTGTACCCAACACCAGCAAGAGTTCATCACTTTGTCACCACTTTATCTGCTGAATATGTAAGCAGAGCAGGAGCAAACTGTATTTACATAAACACAGCCGAGTCATTCCCCCTCCCAGCTAGATGTCAGGGAAGCATTCATTCAGACCCTGCTTACATCTGTACAATGCAAAATACACAAACATACTGCCCATTCAAAACAATTAAAGCATCGTAGAAATATATCTGTACCTGCACTGGGGGCTCAGAAGTGGGGTTTGTGGATGCAACAGCTGAGGACTTATATTTATAGGCACGTACTGGGTATCTACAACTAAAACTTTTCCCCATTTAATATTTTTAAAAATCTGAAGGGGGCTTTTGCTGTAAAAGATTCAGGCAAGATTTTCAAAGCCCCTTAGTGGGAACTGGGCATCCATATTCCCTAATTTCTAACGGGAACTGGTTATCTAAATTCCCCAGGCAGTTTTGAGCACTCAATCCTTATGGAATATTATACACTTAATGACATGTGTGTTTAAATTATATCCCAAAATACATGTGAAAAAGACTGTCACCAGAGGCACATGTGAGCTCATTAGAACGTATAAATAGTTTTTCCTGCCCTACAGTTTAAACCTTACTATGTGTCAAATCCCTTGGCACTCCCCAACCGTACTTTTTCAGCGCCTTTATTTGATTTGTGCTGGTATGGCTCTCAATGACTTACTATACAGCACACAGCTATGAGGCCTCAGTTAGTATCTTTTCATGGAATGCACACGGCACACTGTGCACATCCTGAAGGATTTCAGAAGGTTGAGATGATCCTGCTTGGTGGGAAGCTGCCGAAGTTCAAGTGTTTTTAATTTTAACATTTTATTGTCAACTGGGAAAAACTACAATACAAATAATTATCATTCCGTCTATCTGCTAGGCTAGATTTCCCAGCAAATTTCTCATCTTCCAAGACTGCAATGAAAGACTTCCTGTGAAACCTAGGAGGGAGCATTGCATTATGCCAATGCACTGTTCACATACATAATGCCAAAATCATTCAAGTAAATGCACTATCATCATGAATCTGCAGTGAGCTACTCCCCAATATTTATTGTCAACAGCACTGAGAATAGACGATGCCTTCCTCCCATTTCAAAAAGCAATGGCCCATTGATCACATGTCCTCTGAAGAGTGACCTCTGTGTCCCACAACACTAAATCTGTGCTGTGCTAATGAAAAACCCTTTTTAATTTCTGGCTAGTATGCAGAGTGGAAATGATTTAGGTCATGATCACTGTGTATTTTAACTCACTAACCCTATTTCTTCAGTAATTAGAGATGAGGGCCCTGCTGATCCCAAATAATAAACTGAACTGACCCTGCCCATCTATTCTGGATACTTCTCCTCAAGAGTTTTACATGTACTTTTATGCAGCGCACTTCACGTTAGAGCTGACGTGGGAATGAAGAATCCCCCTGTAGCCACAAAGGACTATGACTGGGGGCGGGTTCGTGCCCAGGGGACCCGACAACTGGGGGGTCCCACTGGTCGGAATTCCAGCCTCACCCCCTGCTCCTCCTCTCCCTCCCCCAGGGCCCTTCAATCCTGCTCCTCCTGAGGCCCCGCCCCCGGCCAGGCCAGACTCAGGAGTAGGGTAACCAGATGTCCCAGTTTTATAGGGACAGTCCTAATATTCGGGGTTTTGTTTTCTATAGGCACCTATTAGCCCCCGCCCCCCGTCCCAATTTTTCACACTTGTGATCTGGTCAGCCTACACAGGAGGCGCTGTACCGTGAGGATATTCTTGCCTCCCTGCTGCATGGAACTGCCCCCCACCAACCCATCTCCTTCCCTGCCGCACTGAGCTGCCCTCCTCCCCGAATTCCTCTCCTTCCTCCCTCCCTCCTGCATGGAGCTGCCCCCCCAGCTCCACTCCTCCTTCCCACGCAGAGCTCCCCCCCAGCCCCCAGCTTTTCTGCTTCTCCCCATTTTACACATGGGTATAGTGAAACACACAGCGGTTACGTGGATTGCCTACAGTCAAGCACAAAGTGAATCAAGTATCACTGCTAGTTAGAGAACTCAAGGGTCCTGACTGCCAGTCTCCAACATTTACCAATAGACAACACTGTTTTAATAACAAACCTCATGTCTCAGCTATTACAATATTTGGCACTTAGGCAGAGTTCTCTGTCATAACGCTGTATTATGTGTTCAGACAGCTGCAGCTGTCCACACTCGCTTAACTGAAACTACAGGCTCCAAAACTATTGTCACAAGTATCAGCAGGGTTATTAATTCTAAACCAAACAATTTATTGACAAGATGACAACTTTAAGATAACCACATTTTTAGTGCATTGAACCATTTATTTTCATTCATGTTTATTTCTATGCTGCTTATTTTATATTAGTGTTTGATTCTTTGACGTGTACAGAGACAAGGCTCCTGCCCTGAGCAGCTCACATTCTAGTATTTTCCCAATAAATATGTAGCTTATATTTAGTGTTTTTAAACTTCAAGATGCTTTATAAAAGCTAAAGAATTAATCCTCACTCCTTGCTGGGAGGTAAGTAAGTAAAAATCATTTTATGATGTGGAAACTCAAGACAATGCAAAGTTATGCAACAAGCAAACAATCACCTAGCGAGGAAGAGAACTCATTTTTCTGGCTCCACAGCCTGTGCTCAGACGCTCTGACTACATCAGCGTCTCAAACCACTTAAAAAGGAAAATTTACATCTCGTATCTAAGTTAAACAGGAATAACTGAAGTATTTTAAATCATTACCTGTTTTTCTTTATTAAACCAGTTGCAATAAGATAGGCAGTTCTAACTCGTTTAAAACAACAAAGGCAGTAGTGCAGCAACCTGTACATGGCTCCTTTGTTATCGTCAATAAATTGCTGGTTTTCTCCCATAGCTATTTTTTTAAAAAAGACTTTTCCAGCCAGCCCAGTATATTATATATAAGCTATCTAGGCTTTGCTCTACTCTCACCCTCATTCAGATTCATTCCTTCCCTATTTGAATGGGCCTTGTAGACAGCCAAAATTTCCCCTCTCTTTTTAATACACCTCTACCTCGATATAACACTGTCCTTGGGAGCCAAAAAATCTTACCGCGTTATAGGTGAAACCGCGTTATATCAAACTTGCTTTGATCCACCGGCGTGTGCAGCCCCGCCCCCCCGGAGCGCTGCTTTACCGCGTTATATCCGAATTCGTGTTCGATCAGGTCGTGTTATATCAAGGTAGCGGTGTATATATACACACGGCTCCTTTGGTCCCTGTATTCCCTTCTAGGGGCCTCCCAAGCCCCTCCCCCACCCTCACCCCCGCACAGAGCTGCCCCCGCCCTGAGTCCCTTCTTGGCAAAACTGGGCATCTGTCCCATTCTCTCTTGCCAACTGATGACGGACAAATGCCCAGTTTTGCCAAAAAAGTCGGGATGTCTGGAGGCAGGGCTTTAAAAGGGGACTGTCCTGGCCAAAACAGGACATATGGTCACCCTAGCCTGTAGTAAGACCTGACCAGGGAGCCTGGACAGCTGTGGGGAGTCCCGGACCCTCCACCTGCCCTGGGCGAGGAGCTGGGGTGCCCGTGTCCCTGCCCCCAGCACATGTGGAAGATCCGGGGGCCCCACAGCAGCCAGGCTCCTTGGGCAGTTCTTACCATGGCCCGACTTCCAGCCAGGCCAGGAGGCAGGGCCATGGGGGAGAAGGGGAGGAGCAGGGGAAGGGCCCCATGGTTGGGGGGGGGGCACCCCAATGTTCTTTGTGCCCAGGCCCCAGTGAAAATCTTAAGCTGCCTCTGACAATGACAAGCCCTTTTTTTTTTTTTAACTGTTCCTAAGTCCTGTGGACAGCAATTTTTGATCTGAGTGAAGAACATTCGTGCGAGTTATTACTGAAGGGAGAAGTCAGAGGGGACAAATAGCATCCAATCTGCCACTCCTGAAGAGAGACACTATCCCTCTACCTCCAAGGTTCCTCAGAACAGAACCCTTTGGGCTTTGTATTTTGGAATGTGACTTACAAACAGAGGAGGCGGCAATAAAAAAAAATTAAATAAATCACTCCCTTCACTCTGCTAGTGGAAAGGAGATTAGGAATACTGGTCCAATCGCAATCCAGGAATTACTACCCTTCCAACCTTGGGAGGTTTAAAGATATGATGGGAATGAAACAGTAAATCTTGTAGAGCACAAGCTTCCTGTGCTGACACTACATTTACTGTATATTTATTACTGAGATACAGAGTGTTATAGCAACGTAAAGGAAAACAAAATCATGAGGTTTTTCTTTTTAAACAACCCCACACTTTGGTGTCCTAATTCAAACAAGAGCAAAGTCATAATTCAATAATGGAGCCAACCACATGCACATGTGCGCGTTTCTCTCTACTCTGACAACATTCATATGACATCAGACTTCAATATTAATTGCTCACTAAACAGATTCAGCCCTGCTGCATTTTAGCATTTGCCATTGGTTTGCTTCAGATGATTATCTGCTTCAGCCACTAAACATCATCTTTAAAAAAAAATCATAACATAAGATAGTTTGTTGTCTTCTGTATGGGCACAGACTGTCCCTAGAGTACATAACAGTCAACAGAGCGGTATTCAGAATGTTCACCTCAGCACTATATGGGTGGTATGACAGCAGGTATAGAACAGCAGCATGTGGAAGAGTAGCTAGAACATTTTTCTAGCAGTTAACGAGGCACATAGCCACTTGATGTAATGTGGCTATGCACTCAAAGGCTCAAATAACTAGATTAATAATGCAAGGGTTAATAGTTTCCAAAACCGTAACCCAACACTGGGAATTACTACTAAGAACGTAAGAACGACCATACTGGATCAGCCCAATGGTTCATCTAAGCCCAATATCCCTGTCTTCTGACAGAGGCAAGTGCTAGGTGCTTCAGACAGAATGAACCGAACAGGACAATTACTGCGCGAGCCATCCCCTACTGTCCAGTCCCAGCTTCTGACAGTCAGAGGTTTAGGGACATCCAGAGCATGGGGCTGCATCCCTGATCATCTTGGTTAATACCCATTGATGGAGCTAGTAATAAATATACACACACATATCCATACAAACACCCTATATGGCACTTTTCATCCAAAGATCAAAGTATTTCTACTGCCTGATTTAAGGATGTCACCCAGTTTGTGTTATAGTTGCCAGGACTACTCCGTTCAGTCTTTACCTCTATCTTATTCCTGAAATAATACTTTTGAGGGTACATCTTTGGTTAGAGTAAGTATTCACTTATATTAAAAGCAGATGTTTTATCCTTTGCAGGGGGAAGTGTCTTGTTAATGGTTATCAGCAGGGGATGGACTCACAAAACCCCCAAAAGCCATTGCCCTTCCCCCAGAAAAATAATGTTTTAAATGTCTTTGATGTGCACGTTTTCACCCTATTCATATTTTAAACAGGCTCTTTCATCCCAGCACATGCAATAGGCTATATTTACACCCTGTGATTGTACAAATGTGGTCTTCAGATTCTTACCTTGTGACACCTCCTGTGGCTGCAGTCTCTGCCAGTTTAAATAAATACAGGGTCCATTCTTAATCTTAACTCAAAGATTTCACTCAAATCTTTCTTCCTTCAGATTTTTTAAAAAATCAAACAGTGGGGTTTTCAGGACATCAGCTGTACAGTGTGTGAGCTTTTCATATCTCCAGGTGGACTTGATTAGCTGGTTTATAAAAGGAATTTTGTTCCGAAAAATTAATCCAACTTGTTGTTCCACAGAAGAGAAATTAATAAAACAGAAGGAATTTTGAGACAGGTAAATTTTCCCTACTGGTTAAAACATCTACTATGACTAATTATTTGAGTTGCAGTAGCACCTAGCAGGCCAAAATCTAGGATCAGGGCCCTATTGTGCTAGGTACTGTACACATGTATAATGAAGAAACAGTCCCTGCCCCAGGAACTGGCTTTTTAGTATAAATTGTAATAGCATTTATATTTGATTTGGTAAGATACTGCCATTAAAAAAGAACAACTGCAAATAACAGCCAAAGGGTAGCTATCTACGTACCGTAAGTATGCGTAGAAATCAACAACATATACCAGGGGTTCTCAGACTTTTTTCCACTGGGCCCCTCTTTGAAAATATTTCAGGCTGTGACGACCCCCCGCCCCCGCACACACACACACACACACTCACTCTGGGTACCGGACAGTTTTCGTGGCATCAGTGCAGATCCCTACAGAGCTAAGTAACCATATCGTGCCTCCCTTACTTCTGCACTGCTGCAGAGTGGTGGTGCTGCCTTCAGAGCTAGGCACCCGGCCAGCAGCCACCACTCTCCGGCCACCCAGCTCTGAAGGCAAGGAAAAATCATGGACATTTGTTCATATTTCAAAAGTCTGCCTGGAAAGAGATCAGAGGGCCAAAAAAGAGGTCATGTCCAGGAAAACCTGGACATATTGTAACCTTATTTTTTGTGATCTCTTGACCTCCCCGCCGCCTCGCCCAAATAGCTTTATGACCTCCCTTTGTGTCAGGACCCACCGTTTGAGAACCGCTGACACAAACACACAGAGCAGAGAATGGTGTAAGACAAAATTCCAAACCTGAACACCCACAACCTTGGATCCCTGGTCTCTATAATGGGATAGATCAGACCCCAGATCCTAGCACTCCTGAACCTAGGGAAAGCACAGATCCAATCCAAGACGTTACAGTCTCTATTAGTCGTACACACACACAAACATATGCATCTCTGATGACAGTGTACTGGCTTCCTCAGGCTTCCACCAGAGATGAATTTGGCCCATTATGTTTTAAATAATTAAAAACCGCCTCCAGCAGTAAAAACTCACTTTCAGATTTTATTAGCAAAATGTTGCTGATCTCCACAAGTATGCAAGTAAATTAGAAAATAAAACCTAAACGTGAACACTTTCTCCCCTACCCCCCAAAGAGCCCAAGCTATTGTTAATAGCAGCAGCAGAACCATTTGTCTTTTGCAAAGTTCTACGAAGGGCTGGTTTGGCCGAACTCATATTGTCTGGTTATTTCTAGCCTCCCAAATGAGAATATGAATGGTTTCTATTTAGAGATTACAGGTGGCCATAAATTATCACCTAAACATGGGCTGCTTTGCTCGCATGAGCACCTTGCCAGCTCTTCACGGCACTAAATGGCTGATCCCTCAGCTTTAAGAACTGCCAAGTCTTGGTCCACATAAACTCCATTTCTATCATGTGTTATGTTGATCTAGAGAAGCATTAGAAAGACCTAGTTACGGAAGAATGAAGCATTTTTTCCTCATCTATCATTGGTATGTCTTCAGATGACTGCATTCCTGCATGACTGCATCATCTTTCATTCTGAGCTTGGATGCCCTTCCATCAGATATTTATCATGGTGATGCAGCTCATAAAATGCACATTGTCAGCTTCTAATAATGGAGATAAAACAAGTATGTCTTTATCATCATCAATAATTATTATTAGCCACAGGATTTTTGCCATTAGGCTCAGACAGGTGTTGTATCATTTATACTTTCAGATTTCTGACAAAACAACAGCAATCAAGAGGTGAGCCAACTTGGTATAATAAGGGAAATATTATCATACTGTGAACGCGCATGGAAGGGGTTTTGCCCAGGACTACGCACTCAGGAAATTTTTCCAATTTACACATGTTTATGTATACTATCTGTGATACACAGTAATACTCTGCTCTTCAGTATCTCCTCTCTGAGGACAGGAAAGTACTTTGAAGACACCATTTAACTAAACCTAAGGATGCCCTTAGGGTAAAAATAATCCCCACTTTCCAGGCAAATGCTAAAAGATTTAGTAACTTGTCTGTGTCATACAGAGAATTAGTGGTACAATCAGGAACAGAAGTCAGAAGCTTTGACTTCCAGCCTGCTGTTCTAACCACCCGAAAAGTTGGATGTATTAGCAAAAGTTAAACATACTTATAGAAGATCAAAACACCTGGATTCAGAAGCTACCTCAAAATCTCTTAATTCCGCTGTGCCAGAAGAGCTAGAATAGTTGGGTTGATTTGAGAGCCATATGGCTTCTCTACAGAAGTCAGAATAATGGAGTCAATTGTTATGTCTGTTTAGAGATTTGCAGGGCAGGAAAAAGACATGTTCCCACCCTGAAAAACTCAAAATAGAAAAATTAAGCAAATAACATCTAATCACAACTGCAGAGGTAGGCAAGGAGGAGCAAGTCAATTTATTTGGCTGTACACGGTTCTGTGCTGTGTATGTTTTTAAAATACATTAAAGATTAAAATTGTTAATAGTTATTGTTTGGCATGAGGTTGAGTTGGAAGAGAAAGGCGAGCTGGAGAGAGATCATAACAATCCAGTTGGAAGTCCCCCTGGCTTTTATAGAAGCAATCTATGATCACGACCAGTAATATGAACTGGGAATGTCATTTTTTTCAAGTCACGACATAAAACTGGTTAAGTGTTTGGCAGGGTGGCTATAGATATGTTGCTAACCATGATACTGCATATATCACCCTTTTATCTTCATGCAGTTTACCAGAAAGATGTGTGTGTGTGTCCAGAATTGAAGTCATTATCTAACTTTCCTTGGGCCAGGATTTATGACATTATTGCTCATCAAAGCATTTGTTTACAAGCTAAACCTACTGACCGATGCAGCCTAATCCCTTCTCGTACAAGGCAGAAATACACAAATATGTCACAACATAAAGAGGAATTTGCTTCAGATAAAGTTTTACGGTATATTGGCTGCCAGACATTTTTAGGCAAATTAAAGATGAGAAAAAAATCCATCTAGTCCAATGATGAAGACCTAGGTATACCGAAAGCCAGATTTTTAAGCATAAAGGCCCTTATCTCCACAAGGATGTTGCAGCCTAATTATTAATTAATAGTTATTATTACTTGAGCACCCAAAGGTGTCCTGGGTTCTTCACAGAAAACAAAGACAGACTTTGCCTTGAAGAGCTTCCAATCCAATGTAGACATGACACAACAAAGAGAAGAGGTAAGGGGAGAAGAAGAGGTTGGCCAAGGGTCACAGTAATAAGATGACTCATTAAGGATTAAGCATATCTTGATGGGTCCACTAAACTATTATATTCATACTAGATGTATATATATATACACTTCTCACAGGTTACATGGCAGTGACTTCACAGGAAGGATTTAAGAGAGGAGAGAGGGGGATGGCTTGACAAATAGGTGTCGGCAAGAAGGCACAGGGTGGGAGGAAAAAAATGTAGGGTATATCAAGTCTGGTATGATGAAAGGAGTGGAGCAGTCTCTTCAGAAACATGGGTGGTAGGTAGGTAAAGGTGAGGCTTTACAAAATACACAGTGTTCACCCTTCTTATTCATGGATCACTGGGTAGCAGCATGTTGGAGATTCATAGAGATATCACAGACATCATCACCCGTAGGAAAAGCAAGTACCATAATTCATTGAGCTTGACCTAAGTTTTTATAGAACTTGCAGAGCAGGAACAGGCAGGAGTTAAAAGATTTTAACTGGCTCATTGAAGGAGACAACAAAAAGGATAATTGTTGCTTTGTCTTTGATCCCTTAGGACAGCTGAGGAAATTGAAAATATGTATTTAGTAACTAAAGGCAAATTGCCTAAAGATTATTTTTTCAGGAATTTTTTTTCTATTTAATTCACAAATTTTCATGGATTTTTTTCAGTTCTTTGGCAAACTAAAAGATGAATTTCAGCTTTCGTTTTGGGGAATTTTTCCTCCCTCCATCTCTCCCTCTACCTTTTATTCCCCCATTAGAAAAAAGGGGGAAATGGGAGCAAAAGGTGGGGAACCCAAGAAACTGAGATGTGTTCAGATCTTGGTTTTTCACCAAAAAGGCAAAACATTTTGAAATAATCAAAACAAATTGGTGAAAATTTGTGGTTCAGTTGGAAAGCTCCAGTTTGTCACTTAGTAACAGGAAATGATCTATTCCTTGATGACCTGGGCAGATCTTCACCAAGGAAGGCTTCATTTGCCTTGTCCTTACATGGACATGAATCTCCACAAAAGTGTAACAAAAACCCTCACCAGAGTGGGACATACAACGCTGTCCCAGTGCAAATGAGACGTCGACAGCAATCTCGGGCACCTGCTAAAGAAGGAAAGCAACATACAATGTAACCACAGTAACTTAACAGGAGGTTTCTGATGCTTCCATTCACCCTTAAGAAGTGACAGTGTATGTAAAGAGTGTTGTGATTTGCCATTTCACTCACTAACATACCACATAGCCCACATTGGGTGCATAATTCCCTTTCACTGACTACATCCCCCCTCAGCAGGCCTTAATCAAAGGATTAAGAGGCTAACTGCCTAATAAGCAAGCACAGAATTGAGAGCTGCCAAGCATGCCTCCACCCACCTGAACTTATGCACCTAGCATACTATTTCACTGAATAAGCATAAGCAGTTTTAGGAACCAAGAAACCCCTTTTTGGCTCAGCTTGCACTCCCCAGGTGCAGAGGTGAGGATGAAGTAATCATACCTAGTGAATATGAGGTTTAGTCTATAGGAAACCAGTGGAATGTATGTAATTTTGGCATGTAGTGCCTTTCTTCTCTGTAAATTTAGCAGCAAGTGGCAGGCAAGGTCTGTGCTAGGTTCCAGAATATAGCATGAACTATACCCATGTATGTTTCTCCTCCTCTCAGCTCATACTTGCTGTGGACTAGAGCCAGAGTCAGTCGGGAGGGGGAGGGGGAAATGGTCCCTTCTAAATATGGGGCATCAATGTCACATTCCACCCAGAAGTAGGTTGAGTATCTTTCCCGTAACCAGAGATAGGCCTGAACTAAAATCACCCAAACTTTGAGGTTTGGTCCCATATCTATCCCTACAGCAATTATGAGCTGCCAGAATCTAAAAGGTAAGATAATAATAGCTGCCCCAAATGGCCCTGAAAACATACCATAAAGGCAGAGCCTTTGATATGGCTTCTCCTTGCTTTCAAAGCCATTTCCTCCCCCTGATTTTCCACCAGGGCCAGCGGCTATTTTAAGTTGCTGCTGACTGCTATTCATTGCATCCATTTTTTGAAATGTCAAATTTACAACTTCATTTAAATAACCTTGCAAAGTTTGTTATTTTAAAAGGATCCTGGGGACAGTGGTGAAGAGATGGAGGTGAGGGAGGCAGTTTTTGGAAAATTACTCAGAGGCTCAAAAAACAGAAAAAAAATCTATATATTTTTGTTTTTGTTGGGTGTGGTTTTGGGGTGGTTGTTTTTTTAAATTATCCTAGTTGTTTGGAGGGCTTCTGGGTCTGGAGGCTTCTCTGGCTGCATCAGAGCTGAATGCTGCATCTCCAGACTACATGCAGCTCACATGCAAGTGACATAATGGAGCCATGTGTGAAAAAAATTATCTGAGCATGGGAGATGGGGGAGGTTCATTTCAAGCCTCATTCACAGCTTGCTGCAGTGATCCACACAATTAATACATCTTAACTTCAAGGGGGTCTAGTCCCCCACAGTGTATTTACTGAACTCCCATTAAATGTTAATGGGATTCCCTTATGTTGTAATGAACCATAGTCACATATATTACACACGCACACACACAGCTCACTGGCTAATAGGATGTATGTGGCCTCCTGAGAAGAACTCATAACCTAAGACTCCAGAAAACACAGGTCTCTACAACTTAAGCCAAGACCATCTCCAAGCAACTGGCAAGCAGCAGTAGAGCTCCTTTTAACGCCAGCCTTTAGAGGGGGCAGTGATTATTAATTGATGAACCCATGATGCAGCCGGCCAAGCAAAGGGCAGCGTACTCATTATCGTCAGACAGTAAATGAATACTCCCACGGAAAGAGCCTAGCATACGGAATCTGGAGCACACAGAGATCCAGCTCAAGAGATCCGCACTGTCACTGTTGGGCCACTTCCATGTCATACCTTCTTTTCTCGAGTTTCCAGGCCACGTATGTGATTGCATCAGACTCACTGTCTTAAGATCACTAGACATGGCAAAACAAAGTTAGATCATAGCAATCACATTAACACAGATGCTGGCATGAGTCAGAACAGTCGGTGCAACTGAGTCACTCCTGAGTGCTATGCATACCCTGAGGCTGCTCTAACTTACACCATGGGTCAAGTGCAAAGGTGACGTAAAGCTACCATTGCCTCCCATGTGGGGGCGGGGAGGGGGTGTCCCATGCTGAGTGCAGCTTGGCCAGACACAAGCTTTAGGGCCATTACATCTAAGAATGAAGCTACCCTGAAAAACCTGCAAGTGGCACATAATGCAGCAGTCACCATGACCACATCATCCCAGTGCACTACTCTCTGCACTGGGTGATATTCCAAGTCCTTCATGGAATTGGCCCTGGGATACTAAGAGATCGCCATTCTCTCTGTGACTACCATGACAACAACATTCCTCAGCCATGAACCTGTTGTCCAACAAGGGATAAGCTCATGAGTATGGCTGACAGAACTTTGGACTATGAACCTCACTGTTGGCAGAAAGAAGAATGACCTAACCATACTCTGAATGACATGCAAAATGCATCACTTCAGCTGAGCTTACCTTGCTCATTTCTTCACATGCCCATGCACATACACAAGTGAACAAAGAAAGAGTCCATCAACTAATCAAGATATTTCTCCCAACCCCTGGGAGGGAAGAGACAGCTTGTCTTCACTGGGATTTCAACACCACCACAGTAGCTACACCAGCACAAACCCCTAGTGTAGACATTTATGACCTGTACAACACTATCAACACTAGGGTTTTACATGTGAGCTGCTATTACTACTCAGGTGCCTCTAAAATAGGAGATGAAATTTCAGTGTTGGCTAGAGAGATATTGTTATTCCTGTCTTGGAATTTCAAACAAAGCCTAAGTGAGTTAGGCACCCAAAGGCCAATGAAATCCATGGGAGATGGGCACCTAACTACCTAAGACATCTTTGAAAATCCCAGCCTCTCTTCTTGAGCATCAGGAGACACGTGGACACTCTGGTGATGAGAGAATATAAGAGGTGGAGAGATGGAATAATGTTTCTGTAATACAAAGTCTGCAATTAATCATGAAGAACCTTTATGTGGTTTAGAATTAAGCCAGCTTAGCTGTGACCAACTCTGGCAAAGGCTGCTGTTTTCCAACTGAAGGCTTGTTCTTATTATTTCATTTTTAAAGGTTTTGCAGATACAAGATCAGGGTCCTTGACTGAATACAAGGCTTTAATTCAGTTTGAATATTCTGTTGCCATTCATAAAAATTAGCAAAGCTCCTTCAATGATTCAGAGCCTTGAGTTCAGAGTACAATGTATTGTTCTAAATACAAACTAATTTCACAGTTTCTTAGCGTTATTCATCCTGTGTGTTTCAAAGAGCTTGTTTAAGTTTAAAAAGCTTTTCAAAGCCATGGAGCCATTTATCCTATTATTGTGGCGTATGGACTTTTTAAATGTACTAAGTTCCCTGTTATTTGGTTATATGGTCCCCTGTGCTGGATGTACTGTACAAGAAGCCACGAATGGGTTTGCAAGTTCCTTCACAAACCATGTGCTAGTGCTCCCAGGTATTTTATTTTGTTTTACCACCGTGAAATGGCTTGTATACATACAAGAGTTTATTGTAAAAATTTATATTTCCCTGGTGTCTTTTCGTGTCAACAGATGACTTTACTAGCACGTAATGAGTTTGCACTGAACTGGGCAAACACAAATAATGAAACGTATGTGGATAACTAAATGTGGTGTGTGCACATATTGCATCTCAAAGGATTCCAAGGTACTTCTGGAGAACAACAGCCATTTATGAAATAGCTTTGCCACTTGTAAGGTTAGGTATTCTTTAAAGGTGTATCAGACATGCTGTAAGCTATTACTTAGAGTAAAATGATAATCTTACATTTATATATTCCCTGTCATCCAAATAGAGCCTATAGAGGAGTTCACAAGACAAACGCAGTTTGTGGCAGCTCCTAAGTCAAGACTCAAAAGCCTCATAGCAAATAACTTCAAAGCTAACCATTCAAAAGTCTTCAAAATATTCAAAGGCCACAGTTGTTGCAGAGAACAATTAAATCAGCCAGAGCTGGTGTTTGTAAATCAAGCTGTTTTTGAGAGCTATGATGATGAAAAGTTACAGTTTTAACTACAGAGATATAAAATATATTGTATAAACTGTAACTAACTTTTCACCATAAAACTTAATTTGGCAACTCCCCTGACTTTCTCAAAACAAAATATGTCACCTGAAATTGCTCATGTGTAGACCTCTATAGAGGAGAAACTATTTGTGGGAATCAGAAGGAGATTTCACAAATCGCTCATGAGGCACAAGCATTTAACAATTAGAGCGATTTCACATTTGTCAAGTGTTTCCTAATTTTATTTGGAATAATAGCTCTCAAAAACAGCCTGGTTTGCAAACTCCAGCTCCGGTTGATTTAATTGTTCTCTGCAACAACTGTGGCTGTTGAATATTTTGGGGACGTTTGAACGGTTAGCTTCAAAGTCATTTGCTATGAGCCTTTGGAATCTTGGAGAGTTGAGAATTTATGACAAGTTCTGCCAAAAGCAGCAAGCTTTAGGGCTGCAGTACTTTATCCTGACTGCCTATGCCCTGAAGTGCCATTCCAGTAGCCAGTGTTCACATGACTAGAGAATACAGATGCACCAGCCACCTCCCTTATCCTTCAGCCATGTTCCCTTACACTGGGCCAAAGGGAGGTGTAGTGCTTATGTCATCCTCCATCTTGGAAGGCAGGGCTCTGGATGTCAGGGATAGATCCAGGAACTTCAGACAACAGGCTGTAGTTACTCTGGTCTAAATATGCTTAAATAGAAATAATATCATTGAGGAGAACAATACATGAATTGACTTCGAAGCTGCCAGCGGCAAGTTAGGCTAGCTGTAAGGCTGCTAGCCTAGTTGGCATAGTATACCATGGCTGAGGTTTTCAAAACTGCTGAAGGAATTAAACACCCAATTCTCAGTCATTTTTATCAGAATTTTGGTGGTCAAATTCCCTCGGTGGCTTTAAAAATCACAGCCTATCCTTAGGACTCACTTCACCACTACTGAACTGCGACCACTGCTGGAGTGGAATGTGGCAGCTGTTTAAGAGCACACAGCAACACTGAACACTACTTTGGAACAGGAAAAGGAGATTAATATCTTATCTAACTGAAACTACAAAGGAAAATGTCATGCAGGTAGAATGGAATTGAGCCAGGAATTCAGGGTTAACAACTCTAGCAAAAAGTTCTGTTCTATTCAGGTTCTTTCACCACCAATTATTGATATGGTATCTAGGTACCTAAAAGTGCCATTGGATTTTTAATAACCAGGATCTCTATTTTACAGCTCATCTGAAATGATCTGAAATTTTTCCCATGAATAATATCCATGAATATGTTTAATCAGCTGCTCTGGAGGGGAAGCAGCTTTAAAGTAATTACCTTTGAAACACCATTTGTACTATACACAATTTCTTTAAGAACAGTCTTAGGGTAAGGAAATTCTTCCCATTAAATGAAGAATACAAATAGGGGAAGATCACTCCATTTGGTTCAAAAATGAGTCTATCCACCTCAGACACCCAGGCTGCAACTTTCCTGCTTTCCTAGGAAACACAACTTAGATGAACACTTCGAGCCTTGATATACAAACTACCAAATATATTCAAGCGTTGTGCAAGGACATCCCAGGAACCTACACACCAGAGTCCTGGGAAGCTGGCCAAACCCTTAAAGAGCGGTTCATCCTAGTTCCCACACCAAAGCTGTTCTAGATGAGGTCTGTGGTGTCTCAGCATTCCCCCCGAAGGCCATTCCCATGCAGATACAGCAGGATGTGAAGAAACCTGTCTCTCAGCCAGATGCCCATGGAAAAAATGCTAATTCACTAAGGGAGACAGTGGCTCTCACATATAGCACTTGGGCCTGGGAATGGTGGCACAGATATTCCTCAGACATTCGTCTTGTAAAAGTCACCCACTCAGGGAGTAAATTCCTGCGGGGAAAGAACTGGCTTTTGAGCTTCCTGTGATTCACCTCCTATCATGGCCTCTAACTGGATCTTTGTGGGAAAAATTTACTACCCCTCTCCCCACCAACCATCAATTATTTTTGTGAATTCCTTGTTAATGCACAACAGAATAGATATAGTTTGTGGTTATTTGTATTTATTCTAGTCTCATTATATTTAAGGAAGATCTGCTGAAGGAATTTAAGCACCATTTCTGAATTTATCTACCTGAACAAAGTACTCATCCCGTGTCCATCTTATACATCAGCATCCTTGCAGATTGCCAGACTGACAACATTAGATCATTCTCTCCCAGTATTTACGGCCTTCCTCAATACAGCATCTCAACACCCCTGCTCCACTACAAGGCATGTTCTAAATTTAAATACCAGTATAAAAACTTGCCTTTTTCCTCCTATTTCTAAATATTTTATTCCTTGTTTTAAAAGTATTTTGTGTTAAGACAACCAATTTTGGACTTCATGGAACTACAGAGATCAGCTTTTAGAGATGGGTTTAAGCCAGAAAATTCAATTCTGCATTCCAAAAAACAAAACAAGAACAAGTTTGCGGAGTATTTGGATGCAGAATTTCAGTTTAACCAATTTTTTTTAAAAAGGCGTCCTATTTATCTTGTCTGTGATGTCAAAGTCAGGGTAGCCCACAAATTTATTTTAATCATAGTGAGAGTAAAATACATTTCTTAGTAAATCAGGAATAGAGTCCTTGTGTTCAGACAACATTTCTTTGTGAATAGACACACCTTAAAGTTATGTTACTCTATTACTCATTGATAAATGGTGCCCCCTGCTGCTTGTAGTAGGTATATAAATCATTCTCAGACTTCAGGGGCTCTGTGTAATTCAAAAGCTTGTCTCTTTGACCAATGGAAGTTGATCCAATAAAAGATATTACCTCTAACCCACTTTGTCTCTTAAAAAAGAGTTAGTGCAGTGTGTGTACAAAGTCTTATGCACATACTGTATGTGCATAAATCTAGTGTTTAAAGCACACAGTATAAAATGTTGGCATTTCACTTAAGTTATGTAGTGAATTTTTATTTACTCATATTATGATAGAAATAATATTAACGGTTGTTATAATCAAACATACACCATTGCCACATCAGGGTGAAGTCTTAAATTGCACAGTTTATGTTGTACTAGGTAAACTAAACATTTGCTCCCTTATAAGAACCAAGTGTCAGAATATAAATGGCCACTGATACAGTATCTTCTGGATAAGGAAGCAGAAACTCACATATAAACAACTCTTGGATAAACATTCTTAGCAAAGGCTGTGAAGTAACTTTTTCAACTCAGCTGGTACAGTTTATATGGGAAACAACTGCAAAGTGTTATCCAGTGTCTGTTTCTGCAACTTAATGTTCACTTCACTTAAGCATCTTAACAACAAAGGAAAATAGAGTTCCAAGATTTCAGGATTCCAAACATGTAAGAATATGTGCATGAGTACAGTTATTTTTTGTGCACAGTTGCCACAGTTGTGTGCATACCTGCAGGAAATGCATAGACAAAACACACCAACCTGCACATGCAGCTACATCATTTTCATACAGAGTTGCAGAAACTGTTAGACATGAATACACATTTTTTGCAAGGGCATTTCTGAAAGTCTGGATCTTTTTTAAAATCCAGGGATTTAAGCTGCATTATAAAGTTAGACAAAAAGACAAATTCATGTTTGGTTTAACTCCACAGAAATGACCCCTCAGGGCAGGACTCCAGTTTAGTTGACCGGAGGCACCATTAGCTTAGCTTCCAATGTCAAAGTCCCATTAATTCTCCAGTAATTCATAGCCCCATAATACTAACCCTCCTTAGGCTAAAAGATTCAAACTTTCTAAAGCCCTCTTTCCTTTTTAAAATACATGTGTCACCTTGAATCCAGGGAGAGTCTTATGTGTCTTGAGTGTCTTTGTCTACAATACCTTTCAACGTAAAGTGGTTGCAACTGCAAGTGGACAGTCTACACAACATACTTTCCTCTAACGGCAGAGATCCTGCTTTAAAACACTTGAATTTGACACGTGCTAATCAGCAGCCAGATCAGGATTTCAGTAGCCAATGCTTTCATTTGAAGCTCTGAAAAACTAAAATGTATAAAATAAAATTTAAACAGTTCAGTCCGGGGAAGAATCTCAGTCCTCACGTCCAGCTTTATTACCAAAATCTGCTTTGGGCTCCAGAAAACAGTTGTCCCAAGTGCAGAAACAAGCATTCTGCACAGTCTAATTTACTCTGAGCAGGGATGTGCTGGCCGCCGCTTCCTGCAGTTCCCATTGGCCGGAAATGGCAAACCGCGGCCACTGGGAGCTACGCGGGACCGTGCCTGTGGACGGTCAACGTAAACCAAATGTCTTGCAGCCCACCAGCAGATTAACCTGATGGGCCGCATGGCGAAGGTTGCTGACCCCTGATTTACCCAAAGTAATCACATGGCAATCCTCTCATGGACTGGTAACTGGTTAAAAGATAGGAAACAAATGATGGGAATAAATGGTCAGTTTTCAGAATGGAGAGAGGTAAATAGTGGTGTCCCCCAGGGATCTGTATTGGGATCAGTCCTATTCAACATATTCATAAATGATCTGGGAAAAGGTGTAAACAGTCAGGTGGCAAAACTTGCAGATGATACAAAACTACTCAAGACAGATAAGTCCCAAGCAGACTGCGAAAGGATCTCACAAAACTGGGTGACTGGGCAACAGAATGGCAGATGAAATTCAATGTTGACAAATGCAAAGTAATGCACATGGGAAATCACTGTCGAAGACAGGATACTGGGCTAGATGGACCTTTGATCTGACCCCATATGGCTGCTCTTATGTTCAGTTTAGTAGGGAAGATGCAAAGTCCAATGGGTAACAAGTTTTAAACTCTCCAACATTTAAGTATCAGAGAGGTAGCCGTGTTAGTCCGGTTCTGTAAAATGCCAAGTGGGTATTCACCCACGAAAGCTCATGCTGCAAAACGTCTGTTAGTCTATAAGGTGCCACAGGATTCTTTGCTGCTTCAACATTTAAGTGGTACCTACGTTTTTATTCACATAACTTCCATTGGAGTTGGCACATCAGCCTGCTCCAAAAGGAAAACAACTCCAGTGCCGTGCCACCAGGACTTACCCAGCTAGGAGGAGATTGGAGAGTTCCCATGACTGGGAGAGGAGCTATGCAAACATGAAGTGTTACTAGAAGGAGTTCCCCAGATGAAAGGCAGGAACTGCTTTTTCCAACCACACTCAGCCCTAACACCATTTGGTGTGTGGCGAATGGAGCTCCCTATCTGAAGAACAGTAAAGACAGAATTGTTCCTCTCAAGCCCATGTGGTAGGCTGACTTTGACATGCTACTATCCAACTGGTGGCAAGTTCTGCCATGCAGAGAACATCATTTAGTCCTAACAGATAAAAATTAATGCCTTTGACCCCAAAGCACTGTATGGATTTCTAAACTGACCAAATGCACAGTCCTGCATTCTAGTATCGAAAACAGAACCTCCACTAAAATATGCTGCACCCACCTCTCCGCCCCCCGCCCCATTTCCACCACTGGCTACCACAGCGGGGCTCCACTGATGGTAGGACTAGTGTAAACAGGAATCCAGTGGCATTTTTACCACCCTGTTATCTACATCAGCTCAAAGCATGGTTAGACAAGTGGTGCTGAACATGCCAGGGGCCCAGGAAGCCTTGCCTGCACTAGTATTTTTAGGGTAACTACCACTGTTGGAGATAAGGGTGGGAATGTTTTGGAAAAATAGCCCAGAGTAAACCAACATCTCTACTGGCTTCTATGGGAGGTGAACTCATTCAGCATCTCCGAGGAAGTGCTCAGCCCTCAACATGCCTGTGATTAACAATGGGATTTTTGAAGAGCTCTGTTAAAGAGGCAGCATGGGCCAACAGACAAAGCATCAGACGAGGAGTCTGGAGTCCTGGGCTCTAGTCCCAGCTCTGCCACTGGCCTACTGTGCTACCTTGGGCAATTTGCTTAACCCTCATGGTTTCTGTTTTCCCACCCACCTCTCGTCTATTTAGATTGTAAACTCTTCAGGGCAGGGACTGTCTCTTACTATTTGCACAGTGCACAATGGGACCCTGCATTTAGCTGGGACCTCTAGGTACAATCCTAATATAAACCACAATAGTAATGGCCAGTTTGCATTTTTTTTTTTTACAGGTTCAGATGTTATTTCCTAAAACTAAATGCAGTTTTATGACTGCAAGCCTGAGAACGGCCCTTTGCCCCAGTTATCACAGAATCATAGAAATATAGGGCTGGAAGGGACCTCAAGAGGTCACCAAATCCAGTCCCCTCAGCTGAGACAGGACCAAGCAAACCTAGACCATCCCTGACAGGTATTTGTCCAACCTGTTTTTAGAAACCTTCAATGATGGGGATTCCACAACCTCCCTTGGAAGCCTATTCCAGAATTTACCTACCCTTATAGTTAGAATGTTTTTCCTAATAGCTACCCTAAATCGCGCCTGCTGCAGATTGAGTCCCTTACTTATTCTCCATGCCCATAAATATCAGGTCCCCCCTCAGTCTTCTTTTCTCAAGACTAAACATGCCCAGTTTTTTAAAACCTTTCCTCATAAGTCAGGTTTTCTAAATGTTTTATTGTTTTTGTTGTTCTCTTCTGGACTCTCTCCACTTTATCCATGTCTTTCCCAACGTGTGGCACCCAGAATTGGACACAGTCCTCCAGCTGAAGCCTCACCAGTGCCAAGTAGAGCAGGACATTTACCTCCCGTGTTTTACATACCACACACCTGTTAATACACCCCAGAATGATGATATCCTTTTTCACTACTGCATCACATTGACTTATATTCAATTTGCAATCCATTATAACCCCCAGATTGTTTTCAGCATTACCACCACCTAGCCAGTTATAGCCAATTTTGTAGCTGTGCCCTCGATTTTTCCTTCCTAACAGAAGTACTTTGCACTTGTCTTTATTGAATTTCATCTTGTTGATTTCTGAGCAGTTCTCCAATTTGTCAAGGTCATTTTAAATTCTAATCCTGTCCTCCAAAGTGCTTCCAATCCCTCCCAACTTGGTGCCATCCACTGACTGGTACCAGATCCAGGCTGGCTCCTGCCAGGACCCCACTAGATTTGCCCTCCCAGTTTGACAGCAATCCACTGACACCTACTCTTTGAGTACAGTCATTCAACCAGTTGTGCACTCATCTTATAGTCATTTAATCGAGACCATATTTCCTACTTTTGCTCATGAGAACATCATGTGGGACTGTGTCAGAAGCCTTACTAAAATCAAGACATATCACATCTACTGCTTCCCCCCAATCCACTAGGCCATAGCCTTGGCAAAGAAGGAAATTAGGTTGGTTTGGCATGATGTGTTCTTGACAAATCCATACTGGCTATTCCTTATAATCCTATCATCCGCCAGGTGCTTAAAATTGATTGTTTAATATCCTAAGTTTCTTCACTCTTGTTCAGACATAGGGAGGGGGTTTTTGTATTTTGTTTTATGGGGTTTTTTTGGGTGCCTTGAGGTAAAATTGCCAAGAATAACTTGCCTCCACTTCTACAATGGCAGCTGTAGCCCTGTGAAAACAGCCCTGTCGGGTTCCATTCCAAAGTGACAGCAGATCTTACTGACATCAAAAGAAATGGGAGGTTTTTTTTACTGAGGACTGTTTGTTGATTTTTTTTCTGGTGAAGTGATATTACATGGCATTTCCAACCCTCAATCCTATTAAGTGACAGAACTACCTAATAGCACTCATTAAATAACATAACTTGGTGTCAGAAATTCACTGACAAGTTCATACATTTGAAGTGGTAGGTTTATACCTGTAAAACAACATGGAGTTGGTAGACTTTTTTTTAAACTAGATGCCCTTATTTTAACAGGTGAAAGCAAAATGCCTGAGACAGGTCGTGAGAAGGTTATCACCATCTGGAATGAAATTGACTGGAAAAGTGTGGGCTTCCTTCGTTAAAATCTTACACTTAATGGGGAGAAAGCATTAAAAGTAAATTCATGTTTTACTTTCAAGGATCTTTACATTCCACTACATACTTCCTAGAGATCATCTCTTTCATGACACTGTCATATGCTGCTGCAACGCCTTTCATGACAGGCCTATTCTCTGTCCAAGGAGATCATGTCCAAACCAAGATATTAGTGTAAAAGCAACAAAGAGTCCTGTGGCACCTTATAGACTAACAGACGTATTGGAGCATGAGCTTTCGTGGGTGAATACGTCAGATGCATCTGACAAAGTATTCACCCACGAAAGCTCATACTCCAATACATCTGTAAGTCTATAAGGTGCCACAGGACTCTTTGTCGCTTTTTACAGATCCAGACTAACATGGCTACCCCTCTGATACAAGGTATTAGTGAAAATTCATGTAGGTATTTAAATGATTTCTTGCATAGCTAACCCAGGACAAATATATATACAATGAAAATGTTACAGTGCTGAGTAGTTTTATGTGCTTTTTACAAACTAATATACAAATTATTACTGCAGCTTTCTCTGGGCTGAAACACAGAAGCTGTTTAACGCCACATAGCAACACTATCAAGTGGTTTAAAAAAGGAAAAGAAGAATATCTTGACTGTCTACCCACATTCCACCGGCACTTTCAAGCTGCAATGTTACAATTAGGCCCCCAAAATAAGATTAGCACCTTATGGATATTTAATGACCATTGGTGACTCAGACCAAATTTCTTAAATCTCATCAGAAAGAATGGAAAATACTAGAAACCAGAATTTCTTTGGTACACTTGCTTGTAATATTAATTTATGTTTTTCTTTAGAAGATGAGTCAGTGTTTTGCAAGTTTCCAGTCAAATGTGTGTCATAAGCAATGTATGGATTGAACGCTATATACACTATGGGCCAGATTGAGAACTATTTACTCCCACTGCTGAGCATCTACTCAACCAAGTAATCCTATTGGAATGAACAGGACTGAGTAACTGCTTATCAACGGGAGTACGCAGTTCAGAATCGTGTGTGTGTGTGTGTGTGTGTGTGTGTGTGTGTGTGTGAGATCTAGATAGTCACCCCTCCACATTTTATTTTCAGGCTGTTAAATATTTTCCAGACCGTAACTACCCCACATAAGGTCACAATGGAAGTGCCAGTCAATCTTACTACGAGGCCAGAATGACATCACGGGTGGTGTTTTCAAAAGTGCGCAGTACTGACCTAACTCTGCTCCCATTGATGTCCTACTAAAACTCCCACCTACTTCAAAAATCCCACCCACATGTCTTTCCAGTCTACAAGGAGGCTGTGTCATCACTTCAGAACATTTAAAACAAGATATGTGGGGTCACTGTGGAACATGGTGGTTACACACACACACAAACTTGCACCAAAACAACTAAATCAGGTTTTAATTCACGTCTTTTGTTATTTTGGTGAAAGGCTGTATATGGTCATTCTTATTTCGGATTAAGGGTGTTAAACTACATCAAAAGAGGGCACTCTTAATCCAAAATAACAACATCCAAAATGAGTGGTGTCTTGCACCAAAATAACTACAGATGTGAATAAAAACCAGTTTAGTTGTTTCTTTGCAAGTGTGTATGTGTAAATCAGCTCTCAGCACTTCAGCCAAACTATTGGAAACTTCATCTCTCACAAACAACCTAGAAAACATAAGAATTTTTCTTTTTCCAATGACATCTTTAGTCACTTTTGATGGAGCATGACATTGTTATTACTCTCCATCCCAAAAGAAAATAGTGTCTCGTTAGAATAAAATAACCTTCTTGAAAAGCACAATCACCAGCTGACTAAATCAATGAATGAAAGCCCTTAACAAAATGCCAAAACACCATACGGGGCAAAGAAATAATTGACTGAATGTTTGTGTAGTTAGAGTAGGAAAGGAAGCGTGGAAAAGTTTGCTGCTACATCCAGACCCTGAAGAATCAATATATTCTCTTGATTATTAAGAGGTGACTAGAGAGCTGAAAGGAACATTCCTACCATGGAATGACAAGTCAAAACCTAACAACTCTATTTTTTAAAAGTAGCTTAAAGGAAATTACAAATGCATTTTAAAAAAATAGTCTTCTGGTAAAGAGACAGGAAGTTAAACTCATCTTTCCAGTAAGTCAGTTCCATATAATATACAACTGAATGCACTTGCCATAATTTTACCTGAAAAATAGAAAGGAGGGATTTTGAGTTTGCCAACGTTTGGCAAAAGCAAAGAAAAATGAAGGGAAAGAGAAAAGAAAGCCATACATCGTATTAAACTATCCTCCAGATGGATAAGCAGTTTAGGAGGCATGTACAATACAATGGTTTTCACAATGTACTTTGAAAAGATTTCTTAATGTCTTTGGAGTGGTAGGAAAGTAATTAATAGCACCACATTAAAATAATAATGTGTCATAAGGGGCTCAATCGTGCTGCCATGAAGTCAATGGCAAAACCTCCACTGACTTCAGTGAGGGGACGTTGGGCTCAGAATCTGTCAGTATTTTTTAATCCTTTTCAGCAGTCTAGTTAAAATATTACCTAATTTCTTCCTGTCACCCCTGCTCAAATAATTATTGCATTTTTCCCTCTTGCTACTTTATTAGTATTTAAGAGTAAAAGTTAGAGCACCTACCATTACCCTGACATGGACATCTGAGAGCAGCTCTCAGTTTATGGGCTGCAAGTCCAGGGGCACAGATCTACCAGCTGTGTCTGGTTCAAGGCAGCCCCATTATTCTGATGATGTTATGATGCCCTCCAAAATTACCGCAGATATTTTTAACTTGATTTTCAATGTAAAATGATTAAATGATGAAAAATACCCTCTCATAGAATTTGGGGAAGCTTCCAAAGGCACAGATGGGAATTAGATGTCCAACTACCATTTCCTTTGTGCCTTTGAAGAGGATCTCCCACTCATCTCTCCAGTAACAGAAGTGGCTACTATCTTCTTTCTGGAAAAATACCCCAACCTCTTTGAATAAGACAGAGCTGTAAGATTTCAACATTAATCTGCTGCTCTCGGCTCTCTCATGAAGCTGTTGGATTCAGATCAAGGTAAGTTTGATGCATTTTTCTTAAGAAGAAAAGAAATAGTCTTTCTCTCACCACTCTTCCAACTAAATATTAAGTTACATGGACTGCACAACATTCATCATTATCTAGTATGGTTACCATCTCTAAAGGCAGGTGACCCTTTATGCCACGGTTCAAAAGTGCTTCCTATTAATCTACTCTGTCACATCCAACCGATCTCATCCTAGGATGTCCCATCACCATTTTCTGTCATCTTTGCCCTATAACTGGGTTTAAAAGAGAACTGGATAAATTCATGGAGTTTAAGTCCATTAATGGCTATTAGCCAGGATGGGTAAGGAATGGTGTCCCTAGCCTCTGTTTGTCAGAGGGTGGAGATGGATGGCAGTTGAGAGATCATTTGATCATTATCTGTTAGGTTCACTCCCTCTGGGGCACCTGGCATTGGCCAGTCAGTAGACAGGATACTGGGCTGGATGGACCTTTGGTCTGACCCAGTACAGCTGTTCTTATGTTCTCTTTTCCAGAAAGATCTCTTTGTTAAGTGCCCGAAACACTCTACCTTCCTTCCCTACCGGTCACTTGATGCTACTTTGCTGTAGCAGCCCTCACATGTTGTCTCCTCCACTCATGACACTGTATGGTTACTACATGGCAGCTAGTTTATGTGATGAGGCCCCAGTATTTGGAGCTGGATCCATGCGGGCAAGGACGTTTATGCCCATGTTAAGTCCCAGAGAAACCAGCTGGGACACAGGTCAGCCCATTGATCCATTTGCAGGGTCCAGACCTTTTTAGCCTTACCGGCTTCCAGGAGTTGTCAGAAACATCTAGCTGCCACAGCACAGAGTGGTGGGCAAACCTTTCACCTGTAAGGTTATATACTCTTTGCAGCATTCTCTGCAAAACTTCCACGAGTAGCCAGCTTCTTGTAGATGTCATTTAAATAGACCTCCATCTTCACAAACTACTGAATAAAGCCAAGTTGCCCAAAAGCTAATTTTTGCTCCTGTCCTGTGAATTTTAGCTTAATTTCCAAACATCATTAGCATTTTTATGCCCAGCTTTAATGTGAATTTGTTATTAATGTCTGCCAATTCCATAACAAATTTCCTACGCAATTCACCAGCTTACCATAGATTGCCTCATCTCCTTCTTCCAAAATGAACCATAACCATCAACAGCAATGCCCTCCCTGGTTGAACAAACAAGTCCTTATGGTACCACCAAAAGGCTGAAGAAGCATGGTGCAATACTTCCACCTTGCTACACTTCACTTTTCAAGTCAAACTTCTCTCTTGTGCTTTTTACTGCTCTTGCAACCATTTCCTAACCATAGCGTAGAAATTTTAGGTTGTTATAAAAGAAATTCAACTAAGCTACTGTATGACACTTTCTCAGACACCAATAGTACTACAGTGAGAATGTGCGTGTCTTCAGTATCCTAGCTGCTGGACTGGACAATCAATTGTGACTTTCCTTTTTGTAGTGGTATCAACCCCACTCAAGTTCTGCTGCTCAAATCCATTCTTTATTATGCAGTCCCAAGTATTTAGCAAAAGTTTAAACAGAATATTAATATTCTTTCTTGAGAATCAATTCAGCAATCTGTTTTATTTCAGTTATTTGCCTCAAGCCATTTCTAATTTTGGACAGAAAATGGACAAGGAACAAAATCAAAGGATTACCAAAAAAGCAGATGGCTGGAGAGAGTTCCTGGCAGTCACGACATTGACAAATGGGAGCACTTGAATTTAACAAACCAAGAGATAGGGATGCACTGAAATGGAAACTAAGGTTCTGCTCTAGTCAAATTCCTTGCAGTGTTTGGTTTGGATTTGTATCTTTCCTGCAACTGGCTACTCTAGATTAGATTGCAAGAGCAAAATTCCCAGCCAGAAGAAAAACAAACTGATCAAACCATTTACTGATTCACACAGACTCTCACTGTACACAAGCATATTTATGTTCCAAGTTAACCAATAGAAGGGAAGTTATCAATTTACTGATACGTTATTAACAGCCCTGTAGTAATCAGAGCAGAAGCAAACCTGTCTGCCTGGTACAGACCACACAAATTCCTCCAACAAGGCATAGCTTTGCAAGTTGGCAATAGCAGGAGTTACAGGGGTGTTAAAAAGACAAACCCATGCCAGCCTAGGACTTCATGGGTGTCACTATATGTTGCACACAAAGGACACTGAGAACCTCATCTTGAAAGTGACAATAAAAGTCAGTTCTTGCTCCAAAAGCACACTTCCCTACCTCTTGAGCTAAAGGAGTCTCCATTAGGGGATAGTGGCATAGGGCCTGTTCTCATTCCATTCTATGGAGGGCAGTTCATTTAAGTAATGTTTACAGTTCCCTCTGCAGAGCAATACAGACAGTATGGTATCGGGACAAAGGAAACAACAGGGTCATACTACACTGCTAATACAGTTACCTACTTGTTCAATAGAAAAGCATGAAAGCCCTGTCAGTTGCAGCTTACCACAATCAAAAATTAAGATGAGAATCGTGCAGGTCTCAGTCACTAGACACTCATCAGGGAATTGGAGTTTTATATGCATGCCTTCCTGAAGGAATCCAACAATAACATTTTTCCATAGAGCAGAAATTCCTGTAGCGTGCACGCTTTCCATTTCAGTAACGCTGTGGTCCGAAATGCTGGCCTCCTGTAACGAGGTAATCTGACAGTGTAATTTGTAATATTTTATTTTATCAAAACTGATCTTATCATTGCCATGGCAACTAGAGCAAAACAAAAGATGGCAACAGAAAATGAGCTACAATGACTCAATTTAATTCAATCCGCTTTTTCTCTGCCTATGATGTGGAAGTGATATAGAAAAGCTGTTTTAAGAGTATGTAGGCCAATGATGTGTGATTCTCAAAACTTTCTCCCACCACCCCTCAGATTTTTATAGGTTTTTGTGACTCATCGTTAAGCAATGTTGGAGGAGCAAGAGGCACTGGAGAAATAGTAGCATTCAAGCCAGAAACATTAAGTAGAAATCTCAGCAACTACCAAAGTGACATTTAAAAAAATTTTAATTATGCAATACAAAAATCAAACACACTAATCAAGGTGTCACTATTTTGTGTTATTATACAATGCCTGCATCTGTAACTTTCACTCCATGCATCTGAAGAAATGAGGTTGCATGCCCAAATAAATCTGTTAGTCTTTAAGGTGCCACTGGACTCATTATTTTGTGTTAGTTATTTAGGCTGTGGCTACACTTAGCACTTCAAAGCGCTGCCGCGGCAGCGCTGCCGCAGCAGCGCTTTGAAGCGCTAAGTGTAGTCAAAGCGCCAGCGCTGGGAGAGAGCTCTCCCAGCGCTGTCCGTACTCCACCTCCCTGTGGGGAATAACGGACAGCGCTGGGAGCCACGCTCCCAGTGCTGGGGCTTTGACCACACTGGCGCTTTGCAGCGCCGCAATTTGCAGCGCTGGAGAGGGTGTGTTTTCACACCCTGCTGCAGCGCTGCAAATTTGTAAGTGTAGCCAAGCCCATAGTGCTAGATGACCTCATTAACTGACTGGATTAGAGGAATATGCAGTGTAGTTGTAGCCATATGGGTTCAGAGAGGCAAGGTGGGTGAGGTAATATCTTTTATTGGACCAACTTCTGTTGGTGAGTGAGACAAGCTTTCAAGGTCAGGTCTGGGAAAGGTACTCTGAACATCACAGCTAAATGCAAGGGGGAACAGATCGTTTAGCATATGTAGTTAGCACATATTGTAAGGGATCATTCAGGGTGGAGTGGCCCATTAACACATCTGTAGTCATAGGACAAAAAGAGAGGCTACAGATTGTTGCAGACTGGGAAGCAAATACCTGCTTCTCCTGGAGCAACAGGGTTGGGGAGTGGCCTTTTCCTAGTGAAGAGGAGATTTTACCCCTTAGCCACTTAACTGCCAGGCTTTCAAAAGACCTCAACTCCCATTTAGGCAGCTAAATAAGGGCCAGATTTTCAAAAGTGCTCATCACTCAGCAGCTCCCATATTGGCACATCTGGCCAAGTGTCACGTTTTGAAAATCTGGCCTAAATGAGAGGAGAGCTCTCCAGTTTTGGGTGCTGAGCACTTACGAAAATTCTGGCTTTGAAGCCCAATGCAAGTCCCACTGACATCAGGTCCCAAATGAGAGTCTGGTTTTCTAATATGGGTAATCCAGCCCCTCCATTTGGATACTCAGATTGGCATGGTCAACATTATGTTCATGGGGTGAACAAAGGCTTTACAGATCTCATAAGCCATTTTTGCATTGAATATCACAGTAGCAGCACTATTTATGTTCTTCCTTTAGAGATTCTGTTTTTATTTTAAGTAGAGAAGTAACAGTAGAAGCCCAGGTTGTCTGACACAAGTTCACATAAGGGAACGTGCACTTTTACAAACTCCAGATTTAGGCATGAAAATCCTGGGAACATGCGCACCACCAAGAGGGGGAGACATTTCCTGATAGCTCTGGAAGGTAACAGATTTATGTTCTGAATTATCCCAGCATCAGAGAACCAGTCTTTCCTGTGTGCAATGCGAGGCTGCTTACAATCCCTGCTAAAGCCCCAGATGATTTTAGTCAGATTCTTGAAATAACTAAGAGGGAGTTTTGAAGGGTACCACACCAGATATGAACAAGACTCTGGGACGGACACACACCTTTGCTATATTGCTTCTTCTCAGCCCCACCTCCATCTCTGCTGACTGTTGCCATCTATGCAGGTTATTTGAAATCTGCTTTATAAAGAATGCTGGGTCAAACACGACATGTGATCTTAGACTGGAAGGTAGCCTGGCTTCTAGGCATGTAGTTGCTGTAAAAAAGGACAATGAAGGGTGTTGAGCTAATGAAATGTCAATTGTTAATTTAGAGATCTGTAGCATGCTGGATCTTTCTCCACCACCCGCCCTCTCTAGCTGACACAGGAGTCCATAAAGACTACAAAGTTCCCCCATCAACTTGAGTAGGTGACTACTTAGGACAAAAGACCTTAATGAAGACTCTTAATCATGAAGTCCTTACCTGGCCCCTGATCCTGCAAAGACTTAGGGTACGTCTTCACTACCGGCCGGATCGGCGGGTAGCAATCGATTTCTCGGGATCGATATATCGCGTCTAGATGAGACGCGATATATCGATCCCCGAACGCGCTCCTGTCGACTCCGGAACTCCACCAACGCGAACGGCGGTAGCAGAGTCGATATGGGGAGCCGCGGATGTCGATCCCGCGCCTGAGGATGGTAAGTAATTCGATCTAAGGTACTTCGACTTCAGCTACGCTATTCACGTAGCTGAAGTTGCGTATCTTAGATCGATCCCCCCCCTCCCCCCCCCCAGTGTAGACCTGCCCTTAATTTCAAGCACTTGAATGGTTCTGTTAAACTTAAGGGGATCACTCACATGCTTAATGTTAAGCACACACACAAATCTTTACAGGATCAGGGCGTAGGCCCTTACTCGACTGAAAGTCCCATTCAGCTCAGTGGTAGTTCTGCTTGAGTAATGACTACTCAGTGAGAGAACTCTGGATTAGGCAAAAGCTGATCATTCACAGACATACAGCTTCACAAATGCTGCATCCATCTGGGATAACTGGTTGCGTGTGAGCTTAGACCAATAACTCAAAGTTTATCTTACATCTATATAGTTGGTTTAACTTTAGATTTCTGCTGATCTGTTTATTTAATATGTAAATCATTATGTATATATACTAACAAGGTGTTAAATTTTTTGCCCAGAGAACATGCAGCTGCCATTACAGGAAGCTAAGTGCATATTTTAGTGAGGATGTTTGAGAGTTTTAAAAATAAAAGATAAAACTATAGATTTCTCCTTAATTATCGCCATCAAGAATAGCCTCTTGCTGTCAGAGAAGATGTACCATTTTCATGTGAAACCCACCGCCACAAATAAGGAAACCAACTCTAACTTTAAAGGTTCCTGTCTACACCAAGTTTACAAGCTGTTCCATCCTGCTCTTTGAAATGGAATCTTGTACAACACGCATTAGAAAAGCTGGAGGAAATTGGAGATAAAGATTTTTTTTAAGTATGTATATCTCCCAATGGGAAGTTTGGAGCAACAAGGGCAGGAAATGGACTAATATTTAAGCTGATTACCCAAGCAGGATCCTCTGCCTTTTCAGCAGTGCCACGGTCCTTTAGTAAAAAACCATTTAAATTAATTAGAGTTTTGTGAGGGGAAAAAAAGTGATGTCAAATTTTATCTGGAGTGTTAGTGATGGCTGGCTGGAGAGGGGCTTTCAGGGCTGTTAATTGGGTCTGTTTGCTCCAACGCCACAAACACTTTGACATGAAATGTTCTAATAATCATGCAGTGCAGGTGGCCTCTGGTGTCGGCCACATTTCTGACAACTCCAGCATGCTTGTCTGTTCCATTCAGAGCCTGCAAGACTGAGCAGACGGCTTTGGGCCTAACGGTCATTAACCCAAATGTTCTCTGTGTGCAGCCTAGCAACCAATTTAAGTCACCAAGATCTTTAACATTTGTACGGGAAATTCACACAAATAAAAGTAGTGCTGGGCTGTCCTGGCCTTATAGACATGGATCTTATTATGTTTTTTACCTAATTATCAACTTAACTTTTTCTTTATGCATCTGAAAAAAGAGAAGCAGTAACTGCAAGCCCTATTGAGCATAACAGAAGCACAATTTCCCTGAGCTATATTTAAATGTGTGTTTCTGTGTCTATATTTATACATTTGTACTCGGCCATACACACGTAAGATAACTGTCTACAGCTCTAAGAGTAAAAGACAGAAGAAAATATAATATTTAGCTTAGCCTGGTGATATTTAGATCATAATTCACTGGCTTCAAAAGCTCAATCACACATTTAGTTGTGGTTGAAATGCATTTATAGTGTTTTAAACAACATGGCAACACAAAAATTGTTTTTGAACGGCATTACTTGCTGCTATCTTAATAATTAGCTCCTGTCTATGGGTACATTATGCCTAAGGAATTACTTTATATTTTAAAAAAACCAGCAGTTATGGATGAGATGACCTTATCTACTCTGTCTTCCCAGCAGTCAGGATTTTACAGCATAAGAAGAGAAGAGAACAGAATATTGACCAGGAAGAACCAAGGGGTTCAAGCTACATAATGTACTATATTCATCTGTCCAATGTATCAGAGCAGTGTTTAAGAAGTAAAAAAAAAAAAAAAAAAAATCTTAGGATCGCCTTACAATATATAGTGAGAGCTGTTAGAAATTCAAGCATTTTAAGCAACAATAATAAAAATCACTTTCTGAATATTGTATATAATTATGATAAACATTTTACATCCAGGCCATTGCACAAAGCCAGATGAAAACTAAAATTCTACAGAATGTAGGGCATGAATTAAATACTTGATAGATTTGTCCTCTATACAGGGCTATCTCAGGAGGAGAAAATGAGAGAAAGAGAGACTAACCAGGCCTTAAAGACATATCCGCTTCAGAAAGGCAAAATACAGAATAATGCAAATTAGCTGTCAGCTAGTAATGAGCTATAAAATAAAGGTTACTGTGGACTTATGTTTAATAAATAATATTAACAAAAAACTCTTTAATCAAAAGAATCAGTTTCCTGGCACGTAACCTTCCCCCCAAGAGCAGCATTCTCTTCTCCCCTTTCCTTTGGTAGCCCTCTTCCTCCATTCCCATCCCAAACAATGCAGCTTATCTGCCTTGTGTTACTTGTCTAGATTAACTGTAAACTCTTCAGGGCAGGACCTGCCTTGTCAGGCTCTATACAGGCTATGGTGCTAGCTGTGTAACACAAGTTAACAGATTACAACCCTCTGCAGCCAGCCAAGCACAGTTCCCCATACACAGAGACACTGAAACCAGGCAGTCAGGAAGAAAAGGCCAATATGCCACAAAACACCAAGGCAGCAAATAAAAAATAAAGGAGCAAGTCAGTGCTGGCTTTTTGCTGTCAGGTAGGACAGATTGGCAGGGATCTTTGGAGGAGGGGGATTGCCTTCCTCAGCAGCAGGGGCTCAGGTCACATTGCTAGGATCATCTAGGTCAAATCTCATCCAACCAGTTCCCTGCCATTGCAGGGTCCCTGGGTAGTGGACCACCTCAGTCCCTACTACTCCCTGCCTGTGGTAGCCCTCAGAAGGAGTTGTGTAATACTTTAGTCCAGTCCAGGTTATTGGGCTCAGTACAGGGGTGACTTGGTATCGAGTGGCCTGTGATATGCAGGAGGTCAGACTAGATGCTGTAGCATCACCTTTTGGCCTAAAACTCTAGTACTCTATAGCTTCAAGTTTAGGGAAACCGTGAAGCTAAATAGAGCCAGGCACAACCTATACATACACAGCCAGAGTGCCATATGCATTTTGCTACCCACTGTCCCTTCCAACACCAGTACCTGGTCTACCCTACACCAGACTCCACTCACCAAGGCCCACATGTCTCCATCTCCTAGTTAGTGTCTCTCTCTGTCTCCACAGTCCACATAAGAGGTGGCGAGGATGGTCCCCACAGAACAGGCTTCAGTGCCATGTGGGCTTTGTGCAAGCCCTTCAAATTGTGTTGGCTTTCTCCCATTAGGCTGGTGTCTAACTCCATTCAGGGAGATGCCTAAGAACACGTGCTTCTGACATTTTCATTTCTGACGCGTCAATGTTTGAGCTCTGACTTACAGTTTATCAGGACTTCTTCCAAGCACATTTCTGTTGTGCAAAGACAAGAACATAAAAATCTAGTCAGAAGCCAGATTGTATTGATAAAAAATGGATAGCAGCTTGTTTTACACATGCAAATGAGGTGCTAATCACAAAAATTGTCCTTATCAAATAAATAGTTTGCTGATCCAAGCTGTATGGTATGTTGACTCCGAAGTATGTAGATAGGGATCTCTGAACATCATCCACAACAGCAAGTCAGATACATTTAGACACTATTAGAATCATAAAATCATAGACTCTAGCCTCTGTTTGCCAGAAGCTGGGAATGGGTGACAGGGGATGGATCACTTGATGATTTACCTGTTCTGTTCATTTTCTCTGGGGCACCTGGCATTGGCCACTGTTGGAAGAGAGGATACTGGGTTAGATGGACCTTTGGTCTGACCTAGTATGGCCATTCTTATGTTCTTATGACTTGTAGGACTGGAAGGGATTTCAAGAGGTCATCTAGTCCAGTCCCCTGCACTCACCATGGCAGGACTAAGTATTATCTAGACCATCCCTGAAAGGTGTTTGTTTAACCTGCTCTTAAAAATGTCCAGTGATGGAGATTCCATATCCTCCCTGGGCAATTTATTCCAGTGCTTAACCACTTTGACAGTTAGGAAGTTTTTCCTCATGTCCAACCCAAATCGCCCTTGCTGCAATTTAAGCCCATTGCTTCTTGTCCTATCCTCAGAAGTTAAGGAGAATAATATTTTTCTCCCTCCTCTTTGTAACAACCTTTTATGTACTTGAAAACTGTTATGTTCCCTCTCAGTCTTCTCTTCTCCAGACTAAAACCAAACCTACAGTAATTTTTTCAATCTTCCCTCATAAACCATGTTTTCTCGACCTTTAATCACTTTTGTTGCTCTTCTCTGGACTTTCTCCACTTTGTCCACATCTTTCCTGAAATGTGGCGCCCAGAACTGGCCACAGTACTCCAATTGAGGCCTAATCAGTGTGGAGTAGAGTAGAAGAATTACTTCTTGTGTCTTGTTTAAAACACTCCTGTTAATACATCCCAGAATGATGTTTGCTTTTTTTGCAACAGTGTTATGCAGTTGACTCATATTTAGCTTGTGATCCACTATGACCTCCAGATCCCTTTCCGCAGGGCTCCTTCCTAGGCAGTCATTTCCCATTTTGTATGTGTGCAACTGATTGTTCCTTCCTATGTGGAGTACTTTGCATTTGTCCTTATTGAATTTCATCCTGTTCTCTTCAGACCATTTCTCCAGTTTGTCCAGATCATTTTGAATTTTAGTCCTATCCTCCAAAGCACTTGCAGCCTCTCCCAGCTTGGTATTAACCACACACTTTATAAGTGTATTCTGTGTGCCATGATCTAAGTCAGATGTTCTCAACCTGTTTCTTTCTGAGACCCCAACATGTTATAAAAACTCCACAGCCCACCTGTGCCACAATAACTGGTTTTCTGCATATAAAAGCCAGAGCCAGCATTAGGGGGTAGCAAGCAGGGCAGTTGCCTGAGGCCCTATACCACAAGGGCCCCCACTAAGCTACATTGCTCAGGCTTCAGCTCTGGCCCTGGTGGCGGGGATCAGGGCCCTGGACTTCAGCCCCATTCAGTGTGTCTTTGGCTTTCTGCCCAGGACCCCACCGATTCTTATGCTGGCCCTGCTTGGAGGCCCCCCTGAAACCTGCTCGAGGCCCCCCAGGGGGCCCCTGATCCCCGGTGGAGAACCACTGATCTAAATCACTGATGAAGATATTGAACGGCACTGATCCCTATGGGACCCCACTCATTATGCCCTTCCAGCTTGACTGTGAGCCATTGATAACTACGCTCTGGGAACAGTTTTCCGACAAGTTTTGCACCCATCTTATAGTACCTCCATCTAGGTTGTATTTCCCTAGTTTGTCTAGGAGAAGGTCATGCGAGACAGTATCAAAAGCCTTACTAAAGTCAAAATATACCACGTCTACTGCTTCCCCCCCACACATCCAAAAGGCTTGTTACCCTGTCCAGCGGATCAAAGCAAGTTCGATATAACGCGGTTTCACCTATAATGCGGTAAGATTTTTTGGCTCCCGAGGACAGCGTTATATCGAGGTAGAGGTGTATTGCCAATTTCATACATATACAAATCATGAGTCAGGCCCCAAAAATCATGAGACAGTCTTAAAAATAATGGCATTTTAAAAAATAATACATTTTGGGTCTTCTTATTTGGCTCAGATATCTCCTCAATCAGCTCCTTGAGTATTCTAGGATGCATTTCATCAGGCCCTGGTGACTTGAAGACATATAACTTGTCTAAGTAAGTTCTTTCCCTATTTTAGCCTCCGATCCTACCTCATTTTCCCTGGCATTCACTATGTTACATGCTGTTTGGTTCCAATTTCAGCTTTGGTACATGTTGTATTACTTAATATAACATTTTAAAAAATTGAAATGAAAAGCCATTCTGAAATGGAAAATCAAAATCAAAATATTCCATTCGGGTTTTTTCCCCCATGAAATGTTTCTCTTTTGACAAATTGGCATTTTCTGACAGAAGAAAGTTGCATCAGAGAGTTTCTGACTAGCTCTGCAGATAACCCCAGCAAAAGTTTGTTTTCTTTGGGCAACAGCACCAAAGTGATGGAATGTTAAAGGGTTCTATAGAAATGTATAGGATTCTAAGGAAATTACTGTCAAAATCTACAGAAATTAATAGAGAAGGAGATCCTTTTTATAGCTTTTATGAAGCATCTTATCGAATTTTATAGCAGGAATAGAACTCTATTAAATTGGTTACAGAGGCTATAGGGCTATTCTATTAAGTTCTACAGAACTTTCCCATAACAGAAATAAACAGAAGGTGATAGATAGATAGATACTTTGTTCATTGGTTAATATTAATACATATTAATCTAGAAGAGTTTTGTGCTAGCTGTTTAGTATTATTTGAAAACACACACACACACACACACCCCGAGCGCAGCAAGTAGACAATGCACCAGCGCTGGGAGCTAGGCCCCTCGTGGAGGTGGTTTTCATAGAGCGACGGGAGATCTCTCTCCCAGTGCTGCACCGCGACCACACAAGAGACGTTAAAGCGCTGCCATTGCCAGTGTAGACTAGCCCTAAAGAAATTACTGAATTACATTATTTGTGGTTAACTATGAACATATACTGAAGCCACATCCAGATCACTACAAGCCCAGTTTGGGGGTCCCATTCAGATCAACGGGACTACTCGCATGAATAAGGGTTTCCTGTATTGGTCTATATAACTGCATCACAAAAGCAAACTCCACATATTTGAATAGATTAGCAGTCAATTACAGTCCTTCCCACTACAGAAGCAGCCACTCAGTTAACATAAACAAAGAAATTCCCATGTGCTGCAAAGGAAAACCTATTAACTGGTTAAACGTGAATCAGTTGATAAATGGGCTATCAAAGTTCTGAAAACATTTTTAAACAATGACCCTTCCAGTCATGATTTTATACAGCTAAATTCAGCCAGCATAATGTACACACATTGCAGGAAACTGTTTGGATAGAAAACTCTCATATAGCTACAGTTTCCTACATCTGAGGTTATGTAATGCAAGCAGATATACACACTGAAATAGTGACTCCCAGTAAAACACTGCCAGACATTTTAATCACGAGTAAAAGATTCTGGATCAACTTTTCAAAAGTTTCTAAATCATGTAGGCGCTTTGGAAAATTTCAGCATGTATGGACAAGTTTTCAACCAAAACTGAGGGGAGGGATAGCTTAGTGGTTTGAGCATTGGCCTGCTAAACCCAGGGGTGTGAGTTCAATCCTTGAGGGGGCAATTTGGGGATTGGTCCTGCTTTGAGCAGGGGGTTGGACTAGATGATCTTCTGAGGTCCTTTCCAACCCTAATAATCTATGATTCTAAATAAGTGTGGGGGTGTGTATATATATATAATTAATTAAGTCTCTATAACTTTAAAATAACTATTTAAAAATACAGACACTAACCTTCACACTTTCAAGGCCAAATTTGAGATCTGCAGGGAAGTAGGCATGCAAAAAAAAGGACATACCACAGCTGAATTTGCAAAATCCAATTTGCAAAAACAACTGCAGTCATTAGGCATGCAAGAGCAAGACTATGCACTCTGCCATTGGGCCACACTTTATGAAAATCTGGCTCCATCTGTTTAGCACATTTTTTTAACTTCACCTTAAAAAAAGTCCCAGACACCGGACTCACAATAGATGTTTGATACCTAGAATGTTTGAGGGCACAATGTACATATTCACTCATTCTCTCTCTCTCTCTCTCTCTCTCTCTTCCCCCCCCCCCCCGCCTGTCCCATCCCCCCGATCTTTGGAAGAGATAAAAAAAATGGGGGCAGGCAGGGGTGAAGAGCACAAGAAAGAGATGGGCTTAATATTCAGATCAGGATCCAAGCTTACTCAGACAAATTAGCGATCAACATTACCCAAAGAGCCACAGCAGCGTGAATTCATTGTTTCATTTACTAGAGTACTATATATTCAGGGCTGCCCAGAGGATTCCGGGGGCCCGGGTCTTCGGCGGCGGGGGGCCCCGCTTCGGCGGTAAGTCGGCAGCGGGGGGGTCCTTCCGTTCCGGGACCCGCCGCCAAAGTGCCCCAAAGACCCACGGCGGGGACCCCCCTCCGCCGAATTACCGCCGAAGCGGGACCCGCCGCCGAAGTGCAGCCCCCACCGCGGGTCTTTGGCGCACTTCGGCGGCGGGTCCCGGAATGGAAGGACCCCCCCGCCGTCGAATTACTGCCAAAGACCCGGCTGCACTCCGGCGGCGGGTCCCGCTTCGGCTGTAATTCGGCGGCGGGGGGGTCCTTCTGCCCCAGAGAGGAAGGACCCCCCCACCAGCGAAGACCAGGAGCAGAAGAAGCTCCGGGGGCCCGGGCCCCGCGAGAGTTTTCTGGGGCCCCTGGAGTGAGTGAAGGATCCCGCTCCAGGGGCCCCAAAAAACTCTCGTGGGGGCCCCTGCTGGGACCGGGGCCTGGGGCAAATTGCCCCACTTGCCCCCCCCTCTGGGTGGCCCTGTATATATTCATATTTGAACAGTATGACAGGGGACACATTTAGTTTATATTATTCTCACAGCAAAATGACTGACCGAGTATTACTATTTTATCAACCACAATTGGGTAATAACACAGATTGGTTAATAATTAAATCACAGTGTTTTAATATCCTGTGCTGCAAAGAGTCACAGGAGACACATTAAATAGCCACTTGCAGCTTGTGAGCCTCAATCTGAGTATCACTGATTTACAGCTTTATGCTATTTTTAGCATTCATTTGTCTTTCAACAAGAGCTTAGGTATAGCTGGTTTGCTCTTGAACAAGTAATAAAAAATTAGCATTCTAATTAATGCACAACTATAATATACTCAGATCGTAAACTCAGATTGTAGGTTGTTACTGAGGTCCTGATTCAAGAAAGCACTTAAACGCTGTCCTAAATAGGGATGAATTTATGCATATGCTCAAGTCCCATTGGCTTCAGTGTAAAGTATGAGCTTAAGTTCCTATCCTGAACAGGGATGCTTTTCCCGAATCAGGGCCTTGGACTTTCAGCTCTGTTGGGCAGGGACTATCTATTTGCTATTGAGGTACAGCATCTAACACAATGTGGGGTCCAACCCCTGATTAGTGTCACTAGGAGTTGCCATAACAAAAATAAAGGCATATGCATCCCAGTCTCCTGCTGATTTTAAACTCCAGAGCGAGATGCTCTGGAGACTGACTGTTCTAAACCAACAAAAGAGAAGGCAAATTAAAATGAACCATGTGGGTTTGTAAAACAAAAGGCCATTTCATACCCTTGAAAGCAACCTGACAGCAATCAACTCTTCTTGTAATTAAATCCCTCTCCCTTACTGTATTTTTGAATTAGCAAAATTATGAAAGTAATGAAGAGAGGAAATGAGGCACCCATGAGGCAGAATCCTCACCAGTTCAGAACTCTCCTGCTTAGTATAGGACTGAAGAAAGGTTTCTTATTCCACACTCCCCCCTCCATGGCATTTCAGGAATGTCCTGATCCTTCCCTCGGCCAATATCTAACGTTAATTACATGATATGAGCAATTGAGTCTTCTACATCTTCATATATGAAGCAGTGGGGATGCCTTGCGTCACAAATCAGCCTATGCTTATGCGAAGAAGAAGAGGTGTTTCAAAATGCCTTCTAGCGTGGATATAAGGAAAATCTGTTAATTTGTCACTCAGATTTGAGATCTCAGGGTGACCGTTCATCTGTGCAGGACAGTGGGAGAGCAACTAGTCTCTCACTGCAAAAAGGAGATCAAAGGAGAGGTCACAGCTGCCATGGTTTATTAAATGAAAAAAGCTTGCACACTACAGCATCATGGAAACGATGTTTATACCTGAAGTGTTGATGTCCATTCAGATTTTGGACACACCATCAACGAAACAGAAGGATTAAAAATATATGCACATCTTTGGGCTCAGCTATGAGAGAGGTAAAATTGTAGCTAATACTGCATGTGAAGTTTTTGGTGATATTCACTGGAATAAGAGAGATAAAGGGCCAAACTGAGAAGTGGCAAAATCGTAACATCTGTTGAAGTAAATGGCGCTGCGCCTGCTTACGAGGTCTGAATTTGGCCAGTTGACTGCACATCCTTGCAGTTTCTCTTATAGCCTAAAAGCATCATATATTTTCAAATTGTAAGAAATATGTCCTGTCTCGAGACTTGGCCCACCAACCAAGGAAATACACATGTAATTGTGCATGCACAGACTTTTGACTTCAGCATCCCACAGGAAAAAGAATTGGGCTTTTATTTATCTATTGCCTAACCATAGCTATGGCCGATGCCACCCCAAGTTCCACCAATGGAAAACAGCCAGGCAAGTGGGCAGCTGAGAGTTCTGCTTATTGTAGGATGCCCATCCAGGATTACTGCACATATAATGGGATGTAGGACTTCATCTCTTTTTCCAGCAACTCTTTCTCAATTCTTAAAATATGTTAGTACAGCAATGCAGCATTTTCCTCAGAGTTTGAGAACATGGATCTTTTCTTTGTATATATTTTCTCTCCAACACCCTCAAAAGGGACCAGACTCTCTACTGCATTGCACAATCATTCATACCCTGTGTAAAGTAGGTGAAAAATGCTAGTATTTGGATTTGGCAGCATTTTGTCCTGTTCATGTGTTCTCAAATACCCAAGTGACAGGCATGTTAGATACCTGGAGGCACAGACATTTACCTGAAGCCCTCTGTCTTGTATATGTCTATTTTTGAGCGATTACATGGCTTAGCAGATGGCTCACTGATCTGGGACTCAGAAGAACTGTGTTCTATTCCCAGCACTGCCTCTGGCATGCGAGCGTCCTTACAGGTCTCTCTCAAGCTCACTTTTCCCCATCTGTAAAAAGGGGAGAAAGATACTGACCTCCTACATAAAGTGCATTGAGAACGATGGTTGAAGAGTGCTATGCAAGAGCTATGTATTTAATATAGTGTAATGAACTGGCAGGTGAGTAATCCACTGCCATGTAAGGATGGAATAAGAAATGGCCACCCATATGATAGGCCTTATACTGCTAACAGCTAAGTGAGATTTTTGTTTAACTCAAGTAGCAGACAGCTGTGCTTTCAAAACAGAAGGATCCAAGTTCTAGCCCTGCTCTCATATGAAATATCCAGGTCACCATGGTCCTTTGGCTAAATCACCTTGTACCAGATTGTTCCAATTGGAGTCAGTCTATGAGCCAAACGAGCACTTTGGGTATTATCGCGCATGGCTGCTCTGTTGCTCCAAGATGCCAAATGCCCTGCAGAGGCAGGCAGGCGAGAATAAATGATCAGTTGCTTTAAGGCCTTGCAAACCTTGTAGCATAGCCTGCCTCTGATTTCTGTGACATCATGGGTAAACCATGTGACTGGTCTGTGCCTCAGTTTTCCCCAGCTGCTTACTGAGGATTAAATTTCCTTAAGGCCCACAGCCCTTTGAATGCTGAATTAATTGGTGTTGATCAAGTGCCCTAAATGCCTCAGCTGGAAGATGCTATAGAAATATTTTCAGATCATGTACTGCTCGCACAAAGATTTCATACAAATACTCTGTAGATTTGTCAGACCTAGAGAAGAAGGCAGACTGTACGGCCCAGCGTCTGTTAAGGCTACTGTACAGTTCTAGCTGGATAGTTTATGTAATCCTAAATTACTTCTGTGACCCCGAAACACTTTGGTGTGGAGTTTGCTTTTGGATGTGTAGTTCTGTTTAACTTCAAGACTTTGACTGGATGGCAAGGCCAATATATCAACCAATACCCAGTAACCTATGGTCATAAAGCCTTGCTTGCCAGCCTGTATAAAGAATAAAGAGTTATTAAAGTTTAATGTAGGCCTGTTGTTTCCTTTTAGTTCCTACATATTTTAAACTGCCTCCTTGCCTTTCTTGTCTTGCTTTAACAAATAGGGCCAGGGAATATTTCTGAATTATGGCCTGTCTCTTCACCTGAGGTTAAAGTGGTTCCCGATGACAGACGAAGAGTTAAACAAACACATTTGGAACCTGAGCTTCAAGGCGAGCAGCACTCAGCTTTGTCAAATTACCCTCAGAAAAGCCCTAATTGAAAGGCATCTTCATTGTACAACAGTGAAAGATACAAAGGGCCAGATGCTGCGCTCAGTTATCCACACAGTTATACACCCTGCAGAAATCCACGAAACCTGACAGGTATAACTGTGGGCAGGAAATAGCTCAGAGTTTCTCGGTTTCATTCTCCCCTGCAAACTATGTATTTTCACTCTTACGCACCAAGGGGCCCTATTCAGGCTCCATTGCAGCCCTGTTAAAAGTTTTGGATAGAGTTGTAATGATCCTTTCTCCTTGGAGAACGCAGTTGTGACTGGGTGCCTGGAGGATGCACTGAGAACGTTTACTCTGGGCAAACTGCAGTGAATAGGGCAGACAATCCTCCAAACTTGTTTATTCTAATATTTAGCTTTAGCAAGTCAGTAACCAAACAATTTTGTAGTACCAGACTGGTTACCAAGAAGCCAAAATACAGTCCCCTTTAAGCACTCCAGCCCTTGATCCCATCTAGACAGCCAAGTCTATTATAATGAGTAGTTATTGAAAACCAGATTCACCTTATGTTATGTCTACCAGTCCCAAAGGACCAGACACTGATCCTCAGGTTAATATGAGCTTCAGATCTTACCCAATAATCATGTTGATACCAATCCTTTTGTAATTAAAACTAAAGGCTTTAATATAAAAAGGAGGAAGAGAGTTGTAGTGGTTAAGAGATCAATATAGATATAGATATGTGAGAAGTGCTTAGGTCAATTTCATAGCAGAGATGGTGAGGTTGCTGATTTGTAAAAGTCTTTCTAGAATCAATTTAAAAGGTTATAATTCAATATGTAATCCAGGCATAGAGTCTGTTCAAATTCTTCCATGAGAATTCTAGAATAAATCCACAGTAAACCTGGAGACCTCAGTTTTGTGGCTTAGACCTTCCCTGTCAAAGTTTAAGCAAACCTGAGATAAAAAGGATCAGACCTGGGCCTATTTCTTTAGAGTCTTCTAGCAAGCTGATAAGCCTCTTGACAGCAATTGTCACAGCTGGACCTTCCTCAGATGAAGAGTAGGCAGTGTACGTTGTTGCTTTGAAGCTAATCTTCTGTTTCCTATGCATACACAGGTAATTAGCTGCATTCATTCACATAAAGCAATTAGCCATTCAAACTATCAAGGCATTTCATATAGCATAGATAATTAAGCTGAAAACAATGTAAATAATAATATTAATTCCTATAGTATCTTACATCCTTGAGTCAATAGAATATAGTAATGAAGCATTATAAGACAGGAACAGTATTTTAGCATCTACAAGCCAGTTAGATCACACTGTTAAATTTCTAACAAAATATAGGTAAACACAGACAACTACACTTAACATCTACTCTTGATTCTCTAAACAATACAGGTAAACATGTTAAAGATTCAAGTCTTTATGGCTTTGATAACTGTCTAGAAGGAATGGCTCTGTTTACCATTTCTATACCCTTTTGATAACCCTTAAGGGCTGCTTCTTGGGCACCCAGCTTGCTGATTGTTTGACCTGCACTGGCTCAGCGTTACAACAGTAAATGGAGGGCCCAACTCTAGAGCCCCCATCTCCCCAACCCTTCGCACAGAAGTGATGGCAACCAAAAAGGCCATCTTCAGAGACAAATGTAACTCAGAACACAGAGCTAGTGGCTCAAAAGGCCGTTTCATGAGGCAGTTAAGAACAAGGTTGAGATTCCAACAGCAGAGTAGGATATCTAATCTGTGGGAACAGAGTTGTAAGACCTTTCAGCAACCTCACTGTGATTGGATGCGTGAAAATTGAAAAACCTTCTACTGGTGAGTGGAAAGCGGTTACTGATGCTAGGTGGACCCTGATGGAACTCATAGAGAGACCTGATGTTTTCAATTGCAACAGGCAATCCAAGGAAAGAGACAGCTGGAGAGGTGAACAATGATGGAGATTACACCAAAGATGTTATCTTCTGTGTTTCTGGAGGTAAGTGTGTCTTGAAGATTCCTTCCTGCTATTTAACAGCACATGTTGTACTCGTCCCAGTGAACAGGATGCTCTAGTCCTGAGACTCACTGAGGAGCCATGCTTGGAGTTGCAGAACTTTCAGACTAGGGCGAAGTGTTTGACCTGCCTTCGGAGACAATGGTTGAGAATTGATCAGGAGCCAATGTCTTGGCCAATCAAAATGTCCCTGGCTTGGTCCTGCTTCATTTTGTTGAGAACCTTTAAAAGCAATGGGAGTTGGTGGATACACCTAAAAAAGACCTCTTGCCCATGTAATGAGAAAGGCGTCTCCTAGAGATTGGGGATTGAGTCCTCCTCTGCAAATAGAATGTTCTGCTCTCCATGCTGGCTCTAGTAGTGAAAAAGTCAGACTAGGAATGTTTTGTTGGACTCGAGAATCCAACTCCCATTCATTATTTAGGGGAAAAACTCTGCTGGTGTAGTCTGCCATGGTGTATTGCCTACCTGGGAGGTAAGAAGCCAAAATGACTATCTGGTTGGCTATGCACCAATTTTAGAGCTTTATCACTTCAGTGCATAGCAAGGGGGAATGTGCTCCTCCCTGACGATTGATATAATACATATAAGCTATATTGTCTGTCATGATCTTGACTTGTTTTTGATTAGGGGAAGAAAGTGGAAGCAAACATTTCTGAGCACCCTTAACTCCAGCAGATTGACATAAAAACATTGTTCTTATTGTGACCATGTGCTTTCGGCTGTGGAAAGATCTAAATATGCATCCCCAAAGGGAAGCGTCTGATGTTACAATGGGCACTGTTTGTTCAGACTGTGGTTGTTGGGTACATAAACTGTCTGGAGCCACCCCTGGAGACAAAGATGTAACCTGGCATTTTGTGTTACAAAAAACGCAAGCGGCCATATTTCCCAGAAGTTGCAGACATGTCCTTGCTGGAACTTGAGGACTGAGTTGCATTCTTTGGATAAGTTTCTTTACAGCAACAAACCTGTCAGGCGGGAAATAAGCCCTGCCCATCACTGAATCCAGAAACACTCCTGTTAAAAGTATCCACTGTGTAGGAGCCAAAGCCAATTTCTCAAGAACAATGGAATAGCCAAGTTGTTGTGTGAACTGACAACAGTGGAAGGGAGGAATGGAGGAACAATTGTATTGTATAACCAGATGTAATGGCCTCCGATACCCATCTGTCCAATGTTATAGCCTCCCATGCCCATTGGAATAGAGAGAGGTGGTGTCCAAATTGAGTAAATGGGGTGGTATAGTGCACCCATGTAATTCTGACTATCAAGTGGTTTAGACTCTCAACCCAAATGCCAGTTTTGATGGTTTGAAGATGTTGATGGCTTGGATCAAGCAGTCAAGGTAGTCACTGGCTTCTTTGTAGAAAATCTTGATCTCTTAGCCGGCAGTTCAGATGGCCTAATGGAAGGCAGAAAACTGAGCAGAATGGGATCTTTGCACCAATTGAGACCTGATACTTTTTTTTATTTTCAGGCGTGCATATCTCCAAATATTTAAGTGTAGCCCTAGAGTCCTTTAGGGTACAAAGAGAGTAATCTGTGAAGTCCATGAAGAACCTGTAGCCATTAAATGGTAAGTCCTTAGTGGTCGATTGTATCTTCCATGGGAAACCAGCCAACTGAAGCCACGAAGCTCATCTCATCACTACTGTGGTGGAAATAGACCTGGCTGCAGTGTCAGACACATCAACTGAACCCTGCAAAGACATCATTGCCAAGAGCCTGACCCACCTTTATTATGGTGCTAAACTGATCTTGATGTTCCTGTAGTAAATAGTCAATAAAAGCATCAAGGTTCTCATAGTTCAGGTAGTCATATTTTGACATTAGTGCCTGGTGATTTGCTACCCTGAATTGTAATGGCACCAAAGAGCATCTTTTATGACCTAAAAGTCCAGATGCTTCTGGTCCTTGATATATGGGTAGCTTTTGGAATATGCTTGTCCCCCACTTTCATAAACTGCATCCACAACCAAAGAATTTGGTGCTAGATCTGAAAACAAAAACTTGGAATCCCTGGCTGGGAGATAGTATTTTTTAATCACCACATTGACCCGGGGGGCGGGGGTAGGGCCATTGGAGGAGTTTATCGGATGGTTTTAGCTGGCTCAGGAAGAGGTTCATTAATTGGCAGTGTCACCTGTGTTTAAGCAGAACTATGCAATATGTCCAGGAGCTCGTGATGGGAATGCTGGACTTCTTCCAACGGAATCTGAATCGCGTCCATGATGCACTTCATCAGGTCCTGGAAATGCTAAAAATCATCAGCTAATGATGGCAGTTGTGACATATTTGTAAAGGGTGTGACCTCCTGGTCTACCCTAGCTTCCTGTGCCTCCACATCTCCTCTGTAGACTCAGAGTGGAGGGGAGGAATGAATGGTACTGAGGAACAAGGTCTTCTATGTTCCTTATAGGATTGAAATGGGACCCCTCAAAACTGTAGTGGAACATTGCCCCAGGGTCTCAATAAGGAGTACCATAAGGCATTGGTTGGGGGAGGTAGCCATTGTTGGTCATCCCAAGTATTTACAGGCAGAAGTCTTATTTCCTGCATTCCTTGCATCTGCAGCGGGGAATAATGTCTCCTGGAGTAAAATGGAGAGCCTTCAACTGAAAACTCTCAGTCTGAGTTGGAATGCTCCTCAGCATATTGTACACGATGTGACAACCCTTCTTTCTGAATAGCAGAAGTCAGGGAAGTGGTGTGTCTCACTACAAGTGCAGTCAGTGACCAGCAGACCTCAGTACCAAGACATGTGTGGAAGTCCCAAGGAGAGGAGACTTGGGCTCATTCGGTACCATGAAATCTTTAGGATACCGGAACTCCTGGAGTACTGAGAGCACAACAGAGCGTGGTACGGACACTAAAGTTGCTCCTGACACTACTGTCTGAAGCACTGGTGCCAAGGGAATCATGGATTCCAATGAGGCTGCTCTCTTCCAATCACAGATCCTGATGTTAGCAGCAGTAGTCTTTGGTATCACATCCTTTACCACTGAGGCATGGGCCTGAGATGAAGTCTTAAAGTGTTCAGAGCCTCACTAACACTCCTCTTGGGGCCTGAGGTCTCCAGTGACCAAATCTTCTTTGAGGAGGAACTCTCCGCTCTGCTTCTCTTATCCCCATCCTTAGTCTTTGAGTGGGAAGCTCTTGGTATCAATGGAGAGGTTATAGGTACCTCACTCATGGAGAATGTCAGAGACCAGGGTATTGATGTCGCTTTCACCTTGGAAGATTGCAGTGACCAAGATCTTGATGCAGACTGGGCGCTAACCGAAGGGGTGCAGGGGGGTTCTCTGTACACAGGTCCAAAGCTGCTCTTAAAGCTTGCCCCATCATTAATAGTCTATACTTAATTTCCCTGTTTTTATGGGATCATCCCTTAGAAGAAATGCAAATATTGCACTTGCTGGGGATATGAGACTCTCCCAAGCAATGTATACACTGAGAATGCCTGGCACTGATAGGAATGGCTTCTCAACAGGAGAGGTACCTTTCAAAGCCCGAGGAGCCTGGCATCCCAGATCTAAGAAAAAAAATTAGACCCCTCAGTAGGGGGGAAACAATGTGTTTTGGGGGGGGAAGGGAGAGAAAACAGGAACAACAGTCCAAACTACTAAAGAACTAACACTATGTACTATTCTAATGCTAAAGAGAAAACAGGCACACACTAATCTCTGTCTCTAGCCAAAGGCAGTTCAGAAGGAATGAAGGGCAGTATGGGCACGAGGATGTGTAGGGCGCCTGTGCAGGCCAAAGGGGCACTGCTATCATAAATCTTAAGAAGCAGGTTGCATGCGCACCCTGAAGTGGAGCACCCATAGCAACACTACTTGAAGAACTATTCCGTCAGCTCTATTTAAGGAAACAGATTAGGACAGTGTCCAACATAGCGTGTCCTGGGGTATTCCATCCAGAAACTAACCCTTTGCTATTGCTAGAAATATAACCACCATCACTAACAGATATTTGGGATGTGATGGCATCTGTTGAACGTTTCACAGAATATTATGTATCTGAGCAGCACACGGAAATGTCAACAATTCCAGATGCAGTACATAATTTTGTCTGGATGGCAGAATGTTTCATATTGTTTTAGAAAAATCTCCATTTGAAGTGATGGAATTTCACTAAGCTATACTTTGGGTTATGGCCCAGGAATAGTTACACTTGGCAGTTTAGAAGCATGGCTGAAGTATTCCAAGGTTCATAAATCCTTGATTCTAATTTGTAGATGTGTGTTATAGTTTTGGGATCATTGCTAGGAGGTAAATTGTGTCCCTGCCTCCAGGCAGGCAGAAGGGCTCCATGTCAATGGAAGCAGCGCAGCTCCACTGGGTAGGATTTAGGGAAACCATCTATGGCTCTTTCAGCTCCCCCACCCCTCACTGCTCCGATACAGTTCCCATATGAGGATGACTTCTAGGGTTGGAGCAGGCTCCAGGGCAGTAAGGTTAGAGTGGCTCCAGTTCCTCCTCATGGACTTTGGGAATGGGGTGGAAAAAGAGGAGGAATATTCCTCCCTCACTTTGCCCTCCTGGAGTTCCCACATCCACCCCAGTTGCTCAAGCTGGGCTTGAGGGAGCAGACTAGGGCCTACGGAATCATTAGGAAATGATGAAACATCATTTTATGTTCCTTCAGCAAACTATTAAATTTGAATTCTCTGACCTGCTACTGGAGTCCCCAGAGAGCCACATGCCTGTGGATCCCAACTGATACATTTGTCAATCATGTCCCCTTTCTGAGATGTCACTTCAATATCTGGCAGGCTGTCTGCATGGTTTACAAAGTAACACCCTTACATCTCTTTTTCTTTGCTATGTTAGGTACCAAGCAACAAAGGTTTGCCTATGACTCCTACTAGCTGGCAGGAGGTTGGCATAAACAACAGTTATCTTGTGATCATCTTGAAAGTCTTTCATATAACAAATGTGCAGTGCTATTGCAATGCAATAAATGGGTTAGTGACTCTAGTAGAACAAATGACAATGCTCTTAGAAATGGTTTGCGGCATTAGTTCAGAGCTGTAAACGAGCTTTTCTGAAGACCAGGCAGAGCACTGTTCACAAAGGTATGCATAAGCTTTGATCCAACACCTACGGTTCTAAGAACTGTGGGAAAGATTATCTGCTGGATTACGGGTGTTATTTTACCTATGTATTTTAAAATATTAAAAATAATTTGCTATAACAGAAACAGTGCAAACAAACACTGCTAAAATTAATGAAATAGTTCAACATTATGCTTTAAAAATACTGTAATAAGACTAATTGCTGTGGCAAAAGCTATTCTACAAATTAATAAGTAAAGAGATATCTGAAGAGTCTCACTAGTTGCTTCCCTTTGCTTTCAGTGCTACTAAACTCTTACTGACTAGGTATAGTTATATTTTTTCATTCTTATGTACAGGCTCTTCTATGGTTCACCTCACTGTATCCTCCTGCTGTCTGATTGAAATTAGTGTTGACTAACATATGTTAGCTAGCATATAAATATGTATTATATTAATAATATGTATTATCCACACTATATATACACACACATATTAGTATGCATTGAGCACCAATAACGTTAGGCACAAATACTGTAACAGTCAGTGGTGGCTCTAGCTTTTTTTCCGCCCCAAGCACGGCACTGCCTTTGGCGGCGCGCCTGCAGGAGGTCCCCATCCCGCGGCTTCGGCGGCTTGCCTGCGGGAGGTCCACCGGTCCTGCGGATTCGGCTGAAGGCTGCCTGACTGCTGCCCTCGCAGGGACTGGCAGGGCGCTTCCCGCGGCTTGCCGCCCCAGGCACGCGGTTGGAGCACTGGTGCCTGGAGCCGCCGCTGGTAACAGTAGAATAACCTAAACTAGCCTATACCACTGTCCTGCTCATTTATCCTAAGTATTGATACTTTGCATTTGCTGAAGTAAGCCTTTGGCACAAGCAGATAGGAAATCTGTCAAAATCAAAATACATTCATTCCATGTCTAGAACAAGTTAGGGAAGCCCCTTCACAGACCAGTACCTGGAATGTTTGCATCCAAAACAAAGATAAGGAACAGAACAACAAGTCAGGGAACTGTAACAAACATTGGTTGGATTTTAGTGACGTGTAAGGAAATGTGTAACTTGTAAAATCCTATAAATAATGCCAGCTGAACTGGGTAACTTGGGGAGCACACCTTCTGCGTAAAGTGAATGTAACACCACTGCACGGAAACGCTCTTCAGAGACTGGCATCATATAGAACCGTTCTCCTGTACCATATTAATAAATCTGACTGACATCGGTTATTTGGTCTTGAGTATATTTCATAACAAAATAACGAACCCAAGTGTGGTCAAGCAATTGACTATACAATTTATCAACATTAGGAACAACTACTTTGATGAACCTGGGCCTGCGTAAAGGATGGACTTGGAAGAGTGAGTCAGAGTCAGATATTGCTGTTTCCAGATGCCCTCCATTAACAATAGCAACAGGAGGAATGGGGATGGGGGACCTTGAGTCAGAGGTGGAGCATTTGGACCTTTGTCTGAATTTGGCCCCTTTACATTAGCCAATTGAAGGTGAAGTTTAAAGACTTTCCATTTTTTAACAGTGAAATGAAATATCCTCAAGGTCAGGCATGAGGCATCGACAGACACGACATCACAATAAACCCTTGGGTTAACACGGAGCTAGAAGAGCAGTCTGAGGCTCTGATAGCATCAGCGTATACTTTCTGGTTAGGAAAATCGGTGGCTATTACTGCCACGTATCAGCCACTGCTTGGCTGTTCCAAGAAGCCTATCATGGCTGCAGGGCTAACTGCCGCTCTGCTCCTCCCTGGTCTCTCTGAGTGCACCCCTTTAGGTGTCAGTCCTTATGCCCTTACCTCTCTTGGGGTGGAAATCATGCAATTCTCCCATTCCTAGACCAGGCCCTGTATCAACCATGCTTATCACCCCGGCCCAGAGAAGTGCTGCGTCTGCAGTTCTCTTCTGGAGTCTGTGACCAGCAGGGGCGGCTCCAGGCACCAGCACACCAAGCGCGTGCTTGGGGCGGCAAGCCACTGGGGGCGCTCTGCCGGTCGCCGCGAGGGCAGCAGGCAAGACACCGAAGGCAGCCTGCCTACCATGCTTGGGGCAGCAAAATGCCTAGAGCCGCCCCTGGTGACCAGAGGTGAACAGAGTGAGCATATCACTTTCTTCAACCAAAGTATGGTTTAGTTTTAGCTGTAGGAACAAAGCATTTCGAGTAAACAGTCTACATGCTTGTCTCTTACACAAAGATTTACCACCCCCCTGATGGCAGCCTAGATAGGCCTGGCTTCTTCAGATCCCCCCGCGGGTGCCTGGGTCAGTCTAGTTTCCCCAAACAGCTCCCTGCCAACCACCACCCTCTGGCGAATTAGTCCCTTATAATGCAGCCGGGCATCCTTCATTCTTTTCAGTTCCCAGGCCCTGGCCCTGCTTGTCCAAACCACTTCTTTAGACTCGGCAAGACATCAAGCCAGACTTCTTAAAGCCAATGTCCCATAATACGCACAATTATTTAATACGGGCGGCTTATCAGGAGCCATTGTTTCCTTCCCACTTGCTTTTCTGAAAGTCTCCTATTAAGCTAAACCAACATATTCATGCAATAAACTTCCCAATAACCAGGTCAACATACAGTATTCACAAATTATTACAAAGCCACTCTATTTATGTCAGAGACAAAACCCAAAATAAAGTGCTAACTCAGATTGAAAATTCTTCCAGAGACACAGAGAAAATTGCAGCCTTGGATATTATGGTCTTGCTATGTCGCCTCAGCAGAGGGTTTGCCAGTTTCTATTGTACTGTGCAAAACAGACAATAAGCCTTTACTGGAAGAAGTTGTGCTTCTCGGGAGGAAATCTATATTCTTCAAAGCTACAGGAGGTAAAATGCTGTCATATAATGTCACAGCCTAATATGCTAGAGTAAGTCCTATAGAATAAATATCTTGAAAGGACCTGACATTTTTATGAAGACATTGCTGATAAACAGCTCTTTTTATGAAGAATGCACAGGTCAGAAGAACATACAGCACCCTTTTTAGCATGATAATTGAGAGAGGAAAGCCAGCGGTCTAACATGCAGAGAATGTGAATGCTATATTGCACCTGTTTGCACATGGATTTACCATTACATTTGCACAAATCAAATGTTTGCATGTGTAGATGGCTAGGTAGACACCTAAATAGCCTCTTTCACATAACCTGATTTGCACATGCAATGGCAGTAATTGGGTGCGCTCATACAGACATACCTTTATACAAGTGAAAATCATGTGTCTTTTTAAAAATGTGACCCTTACTATAAGACAGAATGCCTCCATTGACCTTATGATCACTCATTTGGAGTCAATTTTTAGTCAATTTTAAGTTAAAACAAAACAAGGCTTGGAAATGTGTGTGCTACCAAATTCATAATAGAAATAAAAAACTGGAAAGTGGTTCGTGAGATGAGGAAATCGTTTTAGTTGTGCTAACACTGGACATGGAAATTCCTGCACTGGAAGAGATCAGCGTTGCATCTTATTTTGTATCTTGCCTCTGCCAGTAGCATTAGTACCATATTTGTGTTCTTACCAAGACAGATACAGGAAGTAAAATTAGTTAAAAAGTATTTAACTTTTAACCTTTGATTTGTATACCGTAGACTACTCTTCACAATCTCTGGCAGCATTAGTGTGTATTGTACAACTAATTACTTTCTGGAGTAATACCAGTAAGCATCACACATACACAACTTTTATTTGGGGGAGCTAGAGTTAAAAAATAACAATAATATAATAGCTGTTGAATAGGACTTTAAAGAATAGTTTTGTACTATGACTAAATTTTCCCACTTTTAATAAACTGAGATAAATGAGCTTCTGTTCCACACTCAGTGTTTTCTTTTCTTCTTAACGCAATCCCTAATTTGACGGGCATTAGCTCCCCCAAAATTTACTAGTTGTCTATGCCCAAGCTCTAATAGAGAAAAGAATAAAGTTACTGGATGATGTTTAGTTTGGTGCATTAATTGGCTTGTTTTTTTCCCCCAGAATTCCCAATTTTAAGAGAAATGTAATATACATTTTTAATAATTACCACTTGCATAATGGTAGAATTGATCCCATGGACTGCAAAGACAGAGGAAAACAATCCAAACCTGTGCTTTATTAATGAGCATAGTGTTAGACTCTCTCAAAGCACAGAGTTCTATAGACATTAAGCTTTCAAGATACCTGCCTGCAAACTGCAATTTGTAATGTAATTAAAAAAAAAAGGGGGGGGACGGACAGATTTCAACGTAGCAGGTCAAATCTTGCTTGCCTTACTCACATGAATAGTCTTCAGTAGGGTCTTGACCGCCACATGTATTTGTTTTTTAATTCCCAGTGGAAATACATACATGTGTTTTTCATTGTTCATAAAAATCATTACCTCGCACTAATTCCCACCCAAAGAAACAGGACTGGTGACAAAAATACAACTGTGGAATAAGGATCAAGGTATCCTATAGTGATGACAAGAGGAAAGCAACTGGGATTGTGTATTTCATATAATTCCTTCAGCATATGTTTCTTCATTGGCATGGAGGACTTTGTGCTAAGCCCCATGAAGATACTCCTTACTTTTTCAAGTGTGCCTTCAATATGCAGCTGTGGTTGGGCCACCTAGCTCATGAGATTGACCCCTGACCCTCTACTGCCTGCTCCACTACAAGCGTCCATTCTCTGGAGACAAGCACTGAAAGGTCGTATTTCACTGCTGCCATTCCAAAGCAAAGGCTAGAAATCCAAGAGCCTTTACTTAATAAATAAAATTCCAGTGCTATTCACAGCAGTGATGGCTCAGTTTACATAGAGAGTTGACAGAATTTTCTTTTAGCAGAGGGGCTCAAGCAGGTTACAGTGATGAAGGAAGACCAAGAATGTTGATTAATTGGTATTGTAGTCTACGGCAGATATGGACCAGAATCAATACCGACTCCAGCTATCAGTAAGAAACAAAGTAGCTCAAAGTGGAGAACGGGAGATCCAGAAATCTGTGATATTGGTGACATACCCAACTCAGACAACCATCTGTGGTTTTCAAATACCAGAATTGTTATTCAAGGAGTGTCCAGCTGTGAGCATCTGCAACAAGCAAGTAGAGGGCATATGAAATAGGACTGTAAGATGTACTGTATGCCACAAGGAGTCAAATGATGAGTTTCACTGACCCATACAGCCTTTGCTAAGGCTAAAAGAGAGGAGTGCAAATGGAAATACCTTTGCATTTATCTACCTAAAGCAGTTAGTCAAGGCATTGATCAAGATCTCGCATTTTGGCTAGGACTACAATTTAAAAAAAATTACTAATCCAATCTGTATAAATGTGTTTTACTGACATGTGGTATGCTATCTTGCTTCAAACCTGGATTTCTTAATTACAACTGAAAAAAGGAACTTCTAGTCTCCGGAAGGGTGTGAAGCTAGTCCACAGACTGCCAAGCCAATGCTGAAACCATTTCCAAATCCCACTTTCAGGTTTACAAATTACATGACATATAGGATTTTTCCCTTCAGTTTATTTAAAAAAAAGATTATCTGTCTCCTAAGCCAGCCAACAGGATGTGAAGCTTTTTCAATTCTAGGTCTCTCTGATTCACTTCAGGTCAACAGTAGCAGAAATTCATCACTGGAAGGCTTGTCAGTGGCCTATGTGAAAGAGTTAGTGGTGTCAATCCTATTCCCAGAGTTCTGCTAGCCCCATCACAGAAATAACCAGGGCTACCAGCATGAATGGTCTCCCTTCAAGTTCTCAGCAGGTTCAACTGAGGACACTGACTCAGCACAGACTACACTACCTCCTGGCTCCGACCGAAGATTCCAGGGGCAGGAGTTGGCACCATCAGGTAGTGTGTAATGACCAGAAAGGTGGCGGGAAGGAGGTTCTCTTTCACTGCTAGCCACTACTACTGCCCCCAGGGGCCAAGTTACCTTGAGAGGCTGGGGAAATTCTCCTGTTCCACACAAGTGAACTGAGTCCCAAGATGGGGTATCCTACACTAATTGTAACTACAGAGATCAGAACGTACTCCTTTAGGCAGGCTCTAACACGGTTAAGGGGTGGGTATGACAGAGGGCAGTGTCACACCACTGTGGAACAGGATTACCCAGGGCTACTCAGATTGCCTCTATACCAGTTTGCAACTACTTTCATGGCTTTGCTACCATTTGTAATGTGAAGAGGCAGTGTTCCAAATTCAGTATGTACAGCTGTTTGTGTTGCTGATCCAGATACAAAACAGGTCATCTGGCAGTTGCACTGAGCATGGGCTTCAACAGAGTAAGCAAAAGAACAACCATATTTTGGGGCCATATTTTTTGGCATAGACATCAGAATCAGTCTATTTAAAAGGTATCTAAACTTGCTGATTAACTGCAGCAGAATTGTTTTCGATAACATAGACATAACATATTGCACCCACAGATGGTAGTGATACTATGTAGTGGCCTTTGATCACCTCACCCGCACTCTGCCCATTAATCCATCCAGCTGGGATGTATTCTAACATTCTGATCCCCAAATTGTTTCAAAGAGCTGCCACGGAGGGGGGTGCAAGAGGGAGAGAACAATCCTGCTAGGGAGAAGTTTCCTTCTTTCCAGGGCTTTGGAGCGGAGCCTGGAGCTGGAGCACGGAGCAGCTCCGGAGCAGTGGAGCTGCAGGTTTTTGCCTGGAGCTGGAGCTGGAGAGGAGCCAGAGCACAGCTCCAAAGCCCTGCTTCTTTCCACCCAAATGTGGAATTTCCCCAAAAGTAGGCTGGCTTGAACTCCAAGAAGGTTGATATTCAGTCCTAGTTTAGGGACAAGTTTAAGGGCCAATATCTCTCAGCCCTTTGGGGTTAGAGATGGGAACTTGATTTCATGTGAAGGGGTGCAGCTTACCAATAAGAAATACAGCACCAACTTCTAACCCAGGAAGTAGAAGATACTGGACTCTGAAGCTAAAATATAGTTATAATTTAAAAAACCCTAAACAATATATTTGTATCTCCTTCTGAACCCTATAAAGTTGGATTAATGGTAATTAGCCCAGCTCTTCTATCCAAATGAACAGATTTTAAATAGCTCCAATATAGGTTTTTTTTTAATTCCTAAAATTTCTAAAATATATTGCATAAGTCACATGATTAACAGATTACAAAATGGGTAGTGCAAAGGAATTATCAGTGCCTGCTTGGTGTGACCTGCATAACACCTTCAAGTTTTGTCACAAGTTTTGTAACAGAGCTGCCCCAAACATACCAATAAAACCTTTATTCCACACTTTTGTCTGTGTAAAACATATGTTACTTACATACACTATACACCACATACTCCAGATTCTGCAATAAAGACAAAATACTGAAGGCCAGATTTTCAGCAGGCCTCCTTATGAATGCAACAAAAAAGCCCCAAAAAGGAAGCTCATTCAATATTAAAGTCTAAACTCCTCTTCTGTGCACAGAGAGCAAGTGGATTTTTAAATCATTTGCACATGTAGTTGCTGTTTTGTGTAAGTGCAAAGTTTGCATGCACAGTTCAGAGGCACTAGCAAAATCTGCAGACACAATCTACCACAAATGAAACTTTAATCCTAAAGATTTACTTACAGCATAACTCAAATAGCTACAGTATTCCCCAATATTTCATTTCTTGATTAGTAAGACATCACTGTAAGATTAACATAGAGATCCAGCTTATTTCATTTTAAATAGAAGTATCTTTTTCAAATTAACATACAATTACATTTTTCAGTTTCTCTCTTTCTTAGCCAAGCATTTTTAACCATGAAAAATGTATCTTGCCCACCACATTGCATTGTGTTCAATGCAATCACTGTTTACTAAAGAAAAAAAATCACAATATACTAAACATGCAACTTTGAATTTACACTTGCAGTGCTGAAGAGAGTGAGAGGATGCGTATGGAATCAAATGGAAATTAGCTACCAGTGCTAGTTGTGCCAGCAAAGTGTCTTGCTCATGGTTATTGTACAGTACTTGTCAAGAATCCAGACCCACATACATTGTATTTTAAAGAGCCCTTCAGATGAACAGCTAGCTCTGGCCTGACAGCAATGCAATAAACACACATTTCAAAGCTACTTTCACCAGATTCTGAGCTTGTACATTGGTGGGCCTTACAGAACCAGAGTTCTGAGGGTATCAGTAATTTTATAACCACACATATTAAATCCAACTGTAGCCTGCGAAACAAGAATCTCCTATGTAGGAGGCAAATAGTATCCTTGGCAGCGTGAAGACATATTATCAAGATCAGGTTTTTAGTAATTAATACAACCAATATTGAATCTATGAGCATGTTGTTTAGACTAGAGTGACATCTGTTTCTGACTTCACTCTGGTATATAGAACTGTTTAGCATTAACAAACAAGTTGTTTTGCTACACGAAGCTAAAAGCAATTAACCCTCCAATATTGGGATTTGAGATTTCCCAGATGAAAACTCAAAAACAGGCCAGGGAGCACCAGTCACATGTTAAATAAACCTCTTCTTTCATTCAGATTAACTACTATCTTGTGGTACATAATGTCAATTTGGAAGGCAGTCTTCCCAGGGGAGCCAAAACAAATGATTGTGCTCTATGCTGATGAATGAATTATCATCTGTATTCAATGGTCAGTTTACATCACAACTTTAATGGCGATCTGTTAGTTCTAGTTTTAAGTCTTTAGTTTTATACATCCACAAAGCCAAATTACAATCTGATTTCTACTCACGCAGATTTCACACAAGGGGAAAAAAAGGACTCAAAATGTTAAGAAAATACAAGATACTGTTAATATTTCTTGAAACAATGTCTTGACTTTTTCAGCATTGCATACTTTACGTTTATAGAGAGCTATTCAGAGCTCTGTTCAGCTCTAGCCACATGGCTAGGGAAGAGGGTATGCTCTAGGGGTTAGAGCAGGTCTTGGGAAACCTGGATTTAATGCCTTGCTCTGCCACAGACTTCCTGTGTGACCTTGACAAAGTTACTTAGTTTCTCTATGCCTCAGGTCCACATCTGCAAAATGGGGTCGATAGTATTCCCTAAATCATGGGGATTTTGCAAGGATAAACACGTTAAAAGATTAGAGGCGCTCAGATATCATAGTAATGGAGGCCAGATAAGAACCTAAAACTGAAACTATTCAGACTGAAAGAGACTAAATTGCTATATAATCTGTACAGAGGAATACACTACTGAAACTCAGCCACCTCTGGGTTGCAGGTAGCACAGCTGCTATTTAACTGATGCACAGCAACAATCTACAATAGGAAGTATTTTCAGCTTTTTAGTGGAAAGTACAGGAGGAATTTAAAGGAGGCTTAGTGAAATTATGCATGTTGACATTTCTCCAGAACACTGGGCTTAAAACTCTTGTTCTTATAGAGAATGCATTGAGATGTTTAGCATCCCTAATTCGTCAGGAACTCCGTTCCACTTCTCCACCAGAAAAGCCTCAAGCAGCACTGTGCCCCCTACAGGAAGATTTTATAGCTTTACTTTCTGCAGAAAGGTTAAGATAACAAATATTTCCTTGTCCTTCATATTTGCCCTCAAAGGTGTAGTCTATGGTCCTAACCTTCAAAAAGCTAAGTGCTTTCAACACTGACAACAGAGGGAGTTGAGAGCATTTAGCAGCTCTCACTACCTAAGAAGCAGCAAAGAATCCTGTGGCACCTTATAGACTAACAGACGTTTTGCAGCATGAGCTTTCGTGGGTGAATACCCACTTCTTCGGATGCATCCGAAGAAGTGGGTATTCACCCACGAAAGCTCATGCTGCAAAACGTCTGTTAGTCTATAAGGTGCCACAGGATTCTTTGCTGCTTCTACAGAACCAGACTAACACGGCTACCCCTCTGATACTTCTCACTACCTAGAATCAAGTGAGCTTTCATCTTTCTAATACAACATAACTGTGCAAAAAACTTAACAGGGCAGTATGAACTTACAACGCCAACAGGTTCTATACACAGGAGTCATCCCAACCCCTGAAACGCAGTCTCCTCTAGGGTGAAGCAAACTATTAACAGTGCACAGCAGTACTACAAAATTCAGTAGAAGCCATGTCCAAAGCCAGAATCAGGCCTCAAAAGGCTTCCCAGATGTCAGTCAAGTGTTCCATTTCCCCAGACCTTACTTTCTCAAGAAGTAAAACATCTATTAATTGCAAGATCCAAGACTGAAGAAGGAAACACTACGAAAAAAAAAGGGGGGGGGGGTAAATGCTTTAAAATAAAAGTCGCCAAATACTAGAGGCAGATACATGTGGGCCGTTTGGCTCTGAAGCAAAACTAGAAAAGTAATTTTAAAGTTGCCTTTTTCCTGACTTAAGTTCAAACAAAAACACTGCAATGGCAGATTTGCCTGAGTAACGGCTGCAGGATCAGGTCCAGAAATTCACAACTCATTTCACTGAGATTTTTTAATTCCTTAAGCCATTTATTTCAAGGTCCAAGACAGTTTAAAGCTTATTACATAAATATGGAGCTTCCAATACAACTCTCATCATCATCTTGAATTCCCTGGGATAAAGCCTATTGTATCGTGAAAGAGGCTAATGTATTTCATGCATTTTTCAAAACCAAGCCCCGACTATTTCAGCCTTCTGAGATACGATCACCTCCAGGGAATTCTGGGCAAGCAACGACTGAACAAATAGAAATTTAATAATAAGAAGAAAAAAAAGAAGACAAGAAGCCAATGGGTTAAGCTCTCAATCTATCTTTGTTTCTCCAAAGATACAACATTATCCATTAAGAGCAAGACCACACCTGTGTTTCTTTAGTGGTGGTCTGTTGAAAATATTTGGCAGGCGTTGTGTCAGAAGCCAGGGCACATTCTTTCATTTTATGATTAACCTTTCCAAAGATTATGTTGGGAAACAACGGATGGTGACATTCATAGTAAATTAATTGCGGGCATATGGGCGGAGCTGACCCTGGAAGCATGGAAATGTTTTTCAAATAAAGCTTAAGTCACGCACAGAGCGTGTGTCCATTAGAAACAGAATACGGTGACAAATACTGGGACTAAGCTGGAGACATTTTGCTACTTTCTGTGCAGTAAATCCAGTAGTCCACAGAAAACAACAATAGAGAGTAACTGAACCTTATTTTGATGAGATTTGTTCCTATGGATAAGCAAATTGGTTTGGACAAAGTAAGAACTGACGTGAACCTACATTCATCTCTTGAACCAAGTCAAAAACTTCCACCAAGGTATTCTGCCACCTCTGCGCTTCTTGGCTCAGGATCCTAAGTTTCACCACATGAGAAAGCCTCTTCTCACAGGGCCAGATTCATCACTAGTGCAACAGGGCTACATCAGTGAAAAGTTTAACCCGTAGGCTAAACTAGCATTTCTGAAACTGGGGTCCCTGAGGGTACTCCAGGGGGTCCGTGGGCCCCACTGATCAACTCCTCCACCTCCCTCCCAGCGCCTCCTTCATGCCAGGGAACAGATGGGGGCAGGAGCGGGGCCCTGGGTCTGTGCCGCTCCCGGAAGCTGCCAACACGTCCCTGCAGCCCTGGAGGGGAAGCAGGGGGTCTCCGTGCTCTGCTCCCAGCCCGAGCACCGTCTCCAGAGCTCCCATTGTCCGGGAACTGCGGCCAATGAGAGCTGTGGGGCCAGTGCCTGCGAGCAGGGACAGCATGCAGAGACCCCCCTGGCTACCTTCCGCCCAGGAGCCGCTGCCATAGGGATGTGCTGGTTGCTTTCGGGAGCCGCCAGAGTAAGCGCTGCCCCCCTCACCCCCTCCTGCACACCAACCACCTGCCCCAGCCCAGAACCCGCACCCAAACTCCGCCCGAGAGCCTGCACCCTCATCCCCTCCCACGCCCAAACTCTCAGCCCAGAGCCCTGGTGAAAGTGAGTGAGGGTGGGGAGAGCAAGTGAAGGAGGGAGGGGGTGTGGCCTCAGAGAAGGGGCAGGGCAGGGGCAGGGCAAGGGCTGACGAGGGGGACTTGGGGTCCCTGAAAATTTTTAAATCAAAATTGGGGTACCCCGGGCTCTAAAGTTTGAGAACCGCTGGGCTAACCCAAAGTTCAGATGCCCTATGGATTAGGTGTTTAGCCAAACCTCCAAATATGAAAAGAGTCAGCCAGCATGATTTATTAATTTCTTTACAACTATTGATCCATTTTATTTAAACTAACATTCTTTTTCAAGTATGGGGTGGGTTAAACATCTGAGATGCCTGTTGACAAAGGAACTGCAAAGAATCCAATGAAGCATCTATTCACACTGGTATCTTGAGCAGGTTCATGGTGCAATTTGCACATAAAATCAGATAAAACACAAAAATAGACTTATTCCACATTTTTTAAACTTAAAACACTACTTCCTTCTACACATCGTGTCAGTAGTACATGATAAGTATAAGGGCTTACTGTATTCTCTGCTTTTCTGCACTTTGCACAGTTATTTACACTAGTGCAAAATAAAATGTTACTAGAGCAGAATGATCGGGTGGGTGAGGTAATATCTTTTATTGGACCAACTTTTGTTGGTGAGAGACATAAGGTTTCAAGCCACACAGAGCTCTTCTTCAGGCCTGGGAAAGGCACTCAAGCATGACAGCTAAATGCGAGGTGGAACACATAACACAGATTCTAAGGGGCCATGCAAGGTAGAGTGGCCCATTGACACCTCTGCAGTCATAGGACAGAAAGAGGGGGTTAAGGGGGTTACAGATTGTTGTAAAAAAATCATAAGAATTGTGAAGAGAGAATCGGGTCTCTCAACTGACAGGCCACTAAGAGCAGGAGAGAATGCGCTTCCCCAGTGTGTGGAAAACACCTTTGTGGCGTGCTTTACTAATGCAACTATAAAGAACATACCACCACTTCAAAGGACAGTCAGCTACCATTGGACTTCCTGAGCCAGAGTCAAGACACAAGGCTCGTGTCAGCCACGTGCAAAGCAAAGGCCGCTCACAGGAGCCAAGCTCCCCAGCGGGGGGAAAAAATTCCCCCCGTTTCCCTCTAAATCTTTCCTAGAGCTCTTTGCTCACTGTCTCACATGGCCAGACACACCCAATTCCCATCAGCTAACCTGCTGCTCAGGACAAGCCCTCGAGAGTCTTCCTCTAGCGAGAGGGAAGGAGTTAACCCCTCCACTGACAACTGCAGAACAGGGTCCGTACTCTCCCCTCACCAGCTGACATAAAATCATTTCTAAATTACAACTGTTGGCTAGTGAAGTGACCCAGCATAAAACCAATCAGACAGCTGCAGACAGCCAGGTCCTTTCCTCAACCGCTAGTGTATATACCAAGGCAGCACAGGTAGGTAACATAGTACACACAGACAGATCAGCAGCTGGAGTTCACCCAGTCCCACAGCTAGAGTGCCAGACAGCAAATGTGAAAAATCGGGACGGGGGTGGGGGTAATAGGAGCCTATATAAGAAAAAGACCCAAAAATCAGGACTGTCCCTATAAAATCGGGACATCTGGTCATCCTACCCACAGCCTGTGCCACAAACCCAAGGACTGAAAAATCACAAACCAGAACCCCTCAACCCGCACACACACACACACATGCGCACACACAACATTTTCAAAAAATAAATCACATTTTCGGTCAGTCTCCTGGTGTTTGAACTCTCCACCCCCTGTCTTGGCCCTGGCTCGGCATGTGTTCAACAATTACAGGGGGAATATTCCCATATAAATCCAACGTGCCTACACAAAAAATACAGGCCCCACTCCCTAAGTACCAACTCGCCTCATGCCTCCTCTCTCCCCGACTCTCTAGATCCCTCCCTGATTGTCCACTGTCCTTGCTCCCTGACTCCACTCCCCTGCCCTTCACCCCAGCCCTGCCCCTAAATGTCCCCCAGGCTGGCTCCTGCAGAGGATGTGACTTCTCCTGGCCTCCTACCTCCATTAACTATCCCATCCTGTAGCTGCCGCTGAGCTGGTTGGGAGAAAGGCAGGGTCAGCCCAGCCAGGCTAGCCCAGGACTCCGCCCCTCTCCCAGCACACAGGTGCCACCCAGTCCTGCAGCAGGTGTGACACAGCCACCACCAGCAGCTAAAGGGGGAAGTGCAGGCAGGGAGACACAATTCCCAAGTGGCTTGTGGTTGTGCGAAAGCCCCCTCCCAACACCAGCCTGATAGCACAAGTACTTACAACACTGTATGGCCCCGGCTTCAGAGCCCCACACCTTCCTTCTCTGCTTCTTAATCAGCCAGTCCCTGAGCACCTGTGCAAAGGGAGGAGGCACATGAGCTGGCATTAACCCTTTATTTACTAGGCCCAGGTAGTGCCTCTGCACCTGTCTCGAGGACATGACTTGCATAGGCTGGGGATGGAGGAGTGTGCATCCTGATGTACATTGGGTGGGCTGAGAAGTTAAGGGACAGACAAGTTTTGCAGAATTGCCTGCTCTCATGACTTTATGATGAGCCTCATGTTAGTTGATGTTTTCCTCAAAATCCCAGCACCTGGAGTCACCTGTGATTTCATGAGAATCTCAGATTTCACTCTTTTTAAAAAGTTTCTAGCTCTCATAATTTCAGAGAAAAGCTTGAAAATGTGACCCAACTGCACCCTAAAAATTCAAAAGCCAGAAAACAAATGAAAATAACCTCAACTTTAAAAAAATCTCATGATATTTAAACTAATATCATTTTGGGGGCGGGGGGTCTGGTTCATTATTTTTGGATGCTTGGAGTTGACAATACTGCTTCTGCATTCTCCGATACCTGTCAGAATCTACTATCATTTTTATTTAAAATATTTTCCAACAATCAAAAGTCTCTATTTGAAGACACACATGTAATTGTCCAATCTCACACAGGAAGCAAACTGCAAATCTCATGAGAACAAGTCCCCTCCCAAGATTTCTTGTGTTCTCTGGTTTCAGACAGCTTAGAGAGGCATCTGTCTTGGGGTTTCATTTCTTCTGCTTCTGGCCAAAAATCAACACGTGGAAAGGAGAGGAAAAGGAAAGGGAGAAAAACCAAGTTAACCAAAAAAAGGGTTTTTTTTAATTGGTTTAAGTTTGGAGTAAGGGTGAGGAGCAGTTCTTACTTGATTCAGACCAACTCACCCATCTTTCATCACAAAGGCCTATTGAAATCAATGGAAGTTGGGAGCCTAAATACCTTCGAGGATCTGGGCCAAAGTGGGGGAGCTGTGACAACGTATTCATGGCTGTGAACTATTTCATCAATGGCAGACTGCCCAGCTCAAGAGTCTAGAACCGTGAGGTGGTATAGTTGTGATTGTCTTCAGTGTCCACAATCTGTATGTGCTCTAGTAAGCTCTGCCTTTATAAGACTGCAAAGGAATCATGTAAATCCGTTTACTCTGACTTTATAATATGCACTGCCTGGAAAGCTCCTGTAACATTCAGAGTGCATTTGCATGATGCTGAGTCCTAAATTCTCTTAAAGCACCTCCAGCTTTGTACACCACAACTGTTTACTTTTTGCCCCTGGACCACAGCTAAGTGGTAGCTACTGTTAATTTATTTGTCAAAGCCCTGTATAAACTCCAGATGTGAGCATGTGATAAATCCTTGTATACGGTAAACCCGGGTAGGTCCCAAAGCAACAGCTGACATTTCATGCACATCTGTGCATTTAGCAACACCCGTCCCACATACACAGTGTTTTTTGCTTCAACCAGATGATAAAGTTCAGCTTGCTCTCAGGTAAAAGCTGTAGAGGAAATATGATAGAGCTGCTAGATATGTTATTTTTATTATGTCAGATAGAACCTTTATGCTGTGGAAATGTTTCAAGACCACACACTTTCTGTCATTGTTGGGCTCTTCTCCATACACTCTCATGGAGTCATAAAGTCTAAGGCCCACCAGATTATCTAGTATGACCTCTTGTATATCACTGGCCACTAAATGTCACCCAGCCACACCCACACCAAGCCAATAATTAGACCAAAGTATTCCAGATCTCAGGAGACTGAACTCTCTTTATACGGCTCTTCTTGTCAATGTCATTTTTTTTTTAAAAGCAATTCCAAAAATCCTTGGAAAACGCTAAGACGAAAGGGTGACTCACAGGCAGTATTTCCTGTTGCTTGTTTTAAAGACTAGGATGTCACTGGGCAGCGCAGCCTAAAAATAGTAAGATTCTAATAATCTTGAAAAGCTTGGGGACGCAGATATTTTAAAGCAGCGGTTCTGCTTCATGAGCCTCATTCTGCAGTCACTGCCACCAACAGAGCTCCCACCCTCGTCAGTGGGAGTTCTGCGGGTGCAGCAATTTCATGCGCAGGCCTCAATTGTCTAGTTCTCATTACAGATGGGCAAGCTGGTTCAGATAGACTGAGTATCTATCAAAAAAACAAATCAAAGCCAAATTTACTGTCCAGAATCTGAAATATTCTGCCAGAAGGGTTGTTCTCGACATACTCACTTGACAGCATGTCTGAAAATCTCACAAGAAAGTTGATCTCATTATTTTTCCAGCCCAATTTTGCCCACTAGCTGGAAAATTGACTTTATATGCCAGATAGCCCGCAAGTCTGTTCTGCATTTATTTTTTATAAAGTTAGTCAACTCCAGAATGTCACTAGGATTATTAGAGTGCAGTAGCGCAAAAGAAAATTCCCACACTATCCTTCCGAACATTTTCAGAGCTCCGAGAGGTAAATCAACCTAAGGGAAACCTTGGGGAAATTATACAAATTAAATATTTTGGAATTCAATTCTGATGAGGCTGGCACAGTAGCAGGTGGATGTGTTACTACATTCCTGCTTTATCACCACTGACATTTTCAACTGTAGAAATAGTTCAATTTCACACGATGACATAAATATGCTATAAAATCTGACAGTCACTTTCATTTTGCACAGTTACAGAATGCTTTTGGAAAGAAAACATGCTGAATTCCTTTTTCCTTTTGATCTGTTAGGTGTCTCAGGTCATGAGTCACAGCATCTGCTGAAGACATTATGCTATCCAACCACAAAGAGGGATGCAGACTTTCACCCTTAATGACTTTTTTCTTTTTTCATTGAGAAAAATACCAAAAGAAGAAAAAATGCAAATGTAAAATTGCCCTGTGAGAGCACAGTGTGTGTGACTCACTCCACAACCCCAGACATTTTGAACTGCCTTCATCCCAGCCCCACCCAGCAGAGAAGCAACAAGACTCCTCCCATTTAAAGGTGCAACATACAGAAGAGAGACATACCTACCTACATACACCAATAATAATATTTTGCCCTTTAAATCTTCACAGAACTATAAAAATATTCACTAACAAATCCTCATAAGCTTCCTATAAGTGTTCTTACCCCCATTTTGTAAGACACAGACAAGCTGATTTCTCCAAAGCCACACAAGTCAGTGGCAGACCTGGGGTTAAAACTCAAAAGCAGAGGTGCAAGAGAGTAGTCAGGAACATGCATTCAAATGAAAATGAACATTTGCTTCCACGGCATTCACAGTCCTTTTTATCTGTCTGCAAATTTCCATATATAATTTTGTATATGACTCAGAGCAAAAGTCTCCCAAATACTTGTGTGAATGTATGTCACCGTGTTGCCAAGTATTGCAAACCTTCTGATATTTGATGGTTTTCTTAAAGTCCCAGATCCTGGAGTCAAGTGATTACGTTATAAATCTAAGTTACCATTTTTTTCAGTAAGTTTCTCGCTTTCATGATGGTGGAAGGACACTTGAAACCATGAACCCTAAAAGCTCAAAAATAGAAAGGCAAATGAAAAGTACTCAACATTTATTATTTTTTAGAATCACATAACTTTTGTGCCGATCGCGTGGTATTTAGGGCCTGAGTCATGATTTTTGAATGCTATGGTTTGGCATGTGAAGGTTCAATATGGGAGTGTTTGCGTGTCCATCCCTGATTTGATTCTTCCTGCTTATAAAATTTCTGTCAGCCAATCAGGAAGAAGAATCATCATGATGTGACTCATGTGACAATAAGATACAACAAAAAACAAACAGTGAAAGTAACAGCAGAAACAAATAGCTGCTGTCTTTTCGCAGGAAGTGATCGCTATACAGTTACAAATAATGAACAAATCAGTAGGAATCAAAATTCTGTTAACAGATCATTCATGCAGAGGAGAAAAATTGCTAAATAAATTAATCAATCCCAGCTCTGCTCATGAATTCCTGGCTCTCATTCTCATACCCAGTCTTCTAAACCACATTGGTTTCCACCACACAAATTCCAGATGAAAAAAGCTGAGCTTTGGTTCTACTAGCTAAGCAGAAGAGTAGGCAGGACTGTTGTCAAGAGGCTATAAACGTCCTGGTTTGAATTGTGGCTGTGGTATTATACAGCTCTCTCTCTGTCTTTCATGTGCATGCGTGCACACGCACACGCACACACACAAATGGGGACTGTTACCTAGGTGGACCAGTTTGAACCTGCAGCAGCCTGCTGTGATTATAACCATATCTTCATATGGTTTATAATAAATCTTTTCCCTCGGATCTCACATTGCCGAATCCCTCATTTCGTCTGAATGCAGAGGCCCAAACTCAACACTGGTGGAAGACACCGTTGACAGTTGTGTCTATTTAAGCCAGGGCTGGGTTTGTCCCATAGTATTGCGTTGTGTCTGTGAAGAGTGCACGGACTTATGAACTGTTACTGAACATCTGCTCCCACTGCTCCCCAAAACATGCATTTCTTTCAGCCATTTGAGTTTTTGTCTCTCTGAGAGGAAGGAACTGGCTGTTAATGATGGGGGCTGAGAATTGGTCACATCATGGAACTGTGTTTGCAAACATGATTCATGACAGGATTGTTTCTCAGCAGCTGCCAGCAGCAGCAACTCAGCATTTACTAGGAGAGCCTGTTCCCCAAGTATGGCTGATATGGGACCTGCAGCAAACTCCATGGACAGCTGAAAAGGAAGCAAACAAAATATTTTAACCCTTTATTTGACAGTATTGGTTTAAAACACACTGTCCATGTTGTTGGGAGGGATTAACAACTATCCTGCCAACATGAACCTAAAATCTAAATCCTCAGTTGTCGTCCCTAGAGCTGGTTTAAAAGTAAAAACCTATTTTTCCTTGTAATTTTGAAATTTGAAGTTGTTCCCTTGTGCTCCTCCACCCATTTGCTGTATCCACCCATTGTGTCTGGTCTTCGTCTTGTTGTCTTTTCAAAGCCCCTGGAAGAGCAGGGCCCATAGGCACTACTGCAATACAGATAATAATTAATAATTAGTGTTATGGCAGGAGTCACCAGGGGGTGCTGCTACACATAATATTCAAAGTTCTTTTTCTTAGCGTGTGAGCACAATTCAGGCTTTGAAGAAACACAAGTGCTCTTGTAAGATTTGTGATGTCTCCTTCTTTTGGAGGGCTGTGGCAAGTAGCAGGAGAGTTTGCCTGAGTCTCTGCCTTAATCTCTCTAACAACAGTCAGTTCTCCGGGCATAGTTTCTTCCAAGGAACTAGGTATTGGTGTCTGAGGACCCTGGAAGAGAGGACTGCCTGTGTGCTGTTTGCGACCACCTCTGTTCCAGAACTGGTGTCTATACTGTAAATAACATATGTTATACTATGAAAATACCCAGATTCCATGTCACTGATTTCTCCTGCAATTGGGAAACAACCTGCAAAACCCTGAAAACTGCTACCATTCAACAGTGGTAGCAATGTACCCCAAAGACACGCACACACACACTTGAATACAACCTTTTTTGAGAAGTTAAAATAACTTTCTAACTTTCTGGTGTGGTTTTACATACGCAATCCCTTCTAGGTAATTGACTGTTGGGGAAAAGTCTGGTTTGTGCTAGGCAGGAAAAATAAAAGCATTCAAACTAGCCTCATGTTGTTTGTGGGCTAAACCAAAATACCGGGACTTATATGTAAAACACACATGAGAAGAAAGGGAAAACAACATTCTAAAAATCACAACAATGGAGTTTGAGGAAGCCAGATCGATAACACTATTTATTTATTATTTATATTACTGAGTGCCTTGGCACTCCACTCATGGCCCAGGATCCCACTGTACTGGGTTCTACACAAACACAGAAAAAAACCAGTCCCTTCAGATATTTTAGAGCCTGATCCAAAGCCCACTGAAATTAACGAGAGTCTTTCCAATGACTTCAGTAGGTTCTGGATACGACCCCAAATGGGGTATCTATGTCAAATACCCAAGCACACTCAAATGAAAGAGGACCCAACAGCATATCCCTATTTGATGCCATTAGAAGCTTTAATGGCCTGGATGGGAGTTGGTAATTTTCACACAGTCTGAAAGAAATAAAAGCCACAGATTGCTCACATTTCCATGAAATCTGTCTCCGAATGGGATTAGAAACAAGTTGGGAGAAGTGGCGCAGCAGCCTAAATCAAGAAAGTTGCTACGGTTTAACTTTGATTAATCAAACCACAGTTCCCCCAAAAAATATTTAGGTGTGTATTTAAGTAGAGTCCAGAGCCCCTTTGTGCTGTGCAACAGATATACATAAAAGACAGTCCCTGCCCCGAAGAGCTTGCGGTCTAAAGAGATATGACTGATAAAGGGAGCAAGGAAGTAGTATTTTGCCCATTGGATTTATCTATCTTAGGGTTTTACACTGCTACCCACCACCATAGTATCTGAGCACCTTCCACACAAAATAAATACTTATAGCAAAGTCCCTTGTGGAGATCATAGAGTTCTTGGGGTCAGAACTCTGTTTGGGGTAGGGTTTTTGGTTTTGAATCTTATTTATCTATTTATTTATGGGTGGGAAACAAGAGAGAGAGAATAAATCACTTGCCCAAGCAGTCTGTGCTGGTGTCAAGCACTGAATCCTGCTCCCCTGAGTTCATTCCAGCTACTTAGCCCCAAGACCATCCTTCCACTCAAAGTCATGTTATCTAAAAGAGGTTCATGTCCCTCTCTCTCTGCTGGAAATCTGCTTAATTACTCAGAACTCTGATTGCCTGAATTTAAGCTAATGCTCCCACGCTTTTCCATAGACAAGGCTGTACTCCACTGGATAACAGAAAATGAATATAGCCATTGTCACTGTAGTGCTGGATTGTAAATGTAAATAAATCATAAACAAGATCCACGGGAACACTGTGTTTTTCTCACAGCAGTGCTGAGTGTTGTCTATGTAGTAGCTTGTGGTAATTACCCATAGCCTAATCACACATTAGAATGACCACTGCTGTATATGTAATTCCTGAATGCAAAACCTAGAGGCATTTTTAAAAGCTGGGCGGGGCCAGACAAGTGATGGCTTGCTGAAGGCTGAGCTTAGATTTTGTCTCCCTTTCCCTCACTTGGCCATCAGAAGCTGGAAATGCTGCAGAGGCAGTGTTCTCAACCCTTGGAGGGAGGGGAGGGAGGCTTGTGAGTTTACACTGATCCATCTGATTGAGCAGAACTGTAGGCTCACCCATTCCAGAATCCAGAGCCACAGAGCAACTGATCATGCAGCGTAATTTTCTGTACTGAAAGCATTCCCATCGTCTTAGCATCAAGGGCAAAACCTTCTAGTCTGGCCAAAATGCACTCAGCATAATAGAAGAAGGGAAGGTGAAAGGGGTTTTAAAGCCATATTAGCAATCCATACGCTAAGGCCAGGTCTTTATAGAATAATGGAATCATAGAAAGGTAGAGCTGGAAGGGACCTCAAGAAGTCACCTAGTCTAGTGTCCTGAGCTGCAGCAGGACCAAGTACATCTAGACCAGTGTTTCCCAAACTTGGGACGCCGCTTGTGTAGGGAAAGCCCCTGGCGGGCCGGGCCGGGCCGGTTTGTTTACCTGCCCCGTCCACAGGTCCGGCCAATCGCGGCTCCCTCTGGTCACGGTTCGCTGCTCCAGGCCAATGGGAGCTGCTGGAAGCAGCAGCCAGTACGTCCCTCGGCCCGCACTGCTTCCAGCAGCTCCCATTGGCCTGGAGCAGCGAACCGCGGCCAGTGGGAGCCGCGATCGGCCGGACCTGCGGACGCGGCAGGTAAACAAACCGGCCTGGCCCGCCAGGGGCTTTCCCTACACAAGCAGCAGCCCCAGTTTGGGAAACACTGATCTAGACTATCCCTGACAGGTATTTGTCCAATCTATTCTTAAAAACCTCCAGTGATGGGGAGTCCACAACATCCCTTGGAAACCTATTCCAAAGCTTAACTACCCTTAGAGCAGCGGTCCCCCAACTTTTTATCTCCCCCTTACCTCTGTCAGGGCTGTGGCTGGGAGTTGGGCCGTGGGCGCAGGCTGAGGCTGGAGTTGCATATGGGCCAGGAGCCAGGGGCTGAGGCCGGGGCCACAGCTGGGGGCGGGTCTGTGGCCAGGAGTGGGGCTGGTGCCGGGAGTGGAGCCGCGGGGCCAAGGCTGGGGCCAGGAGCAGAGCTGTGGCTGGGCCGCAGTCAGGACCTGAGGCTGGGGGCGAGGCTGGGGCTATGGCCAGGAACGGGGGCAGTCCTGGCCCTGGCCACAGCTCCACTCCCAGCCCCAGCACGCTGAGGAACTGCAGACAGTTCCTTTCTGCACAGATTTATTGGAAAGGTTTTAACAAACACAGATGTTAGGAACGGATGGCTACTGTGTAATCATGTGCAGAAAAATCCAGCGGACAAAATACCTCCTAATGCAGAATTGCACACCATGTAATATTCTAAAATAAGTGATGAAGAAATATGTATTACAAAAAGACAGGTCGGAAGAGATCTATCTCCCAAGACTTTCTTACTTTTTTGTTGCTTGTAAGCTGAACAAGTGAAACCAGTAGCTTGGTCCAAAGACCACAGATGTCACCGGAAATACTCCCACTGACTTTAATGGCCTTTGGATCAGGCCCTATAGAGGATTACTGTTTCTTAAAGAAGATTAAGGTTTTATGTAAGTTGGGAAACCCTTTCACCGTTCCTAATTTCTCTGTCCTTTCCCTACCAGTCCCGTAAGAAATTTGTGTGCACTTGCACGTCTAGTACTGTGTGTGCAAGACAGAATGGGACGCCTGATCTTGTTTTGTTTTTCTGCAGTAAAAGAATTACATGAAAATACTTCTGCAACAATGAACCAATTTTTGGCTGTCCAAGCACCAGCAACATTACAAATTTATGACCAGCAACAATGCTAGATTTAGTACAAAATGTGATCAATTTTTCTAAAGAAGGGAGGATAGGGAAATATTGGACAGTGAAGCAAATCAAATTTCTGGATTCTTGGCTTTTAGCTGTTTTAAACACAAATTTAAATTTTGCAGAACTGACTATATAATATGCTGGCAAAGTATCAAAGAAACAATTTTATTGAGACTTTTTTTTTTTTTTTGCACATTTGGCGTTTTCATTTGGTAATCACAGCTAAATAATCCTAGGAGAGAAAGTCCGATATCCCTGTCACGCCAGTGAACTTTGCTGAAGAATCCAAAACTCAAGCAGTTTAAGAATATATTTGTAATATTAAAATAATAATAATAAATTCAACACATGACACAGGAAATAATAATCAGATGATCTCAGCCCCAGAAGTATTTCACTGCTGTGGAAAAGCCAGGTTGGAGAGTTCAGGTGGAAAAGGAAAAGCCTTGTAACTTCTCCAAACATCAGTCATCACGTCCAGATACCTCTAAATACTGCCATTTATTTCACACTGCAGGATATTGTATTGAAAAGCAAGGCAGGGCCAACACAGTACCTTCTACCACTAAATATGCACTGCACAAACCTTAGCTAAGTGTGATTTTCCTATTTGGAATAGAGCTCTTTCATTTAAAAAAAAAAAAAGGACCTTTATGGAGCCATGCTTCTCACAGAGCACAATATTTATAGCCACATGCAAAAAATATAAAAAAGGATGAGCTTGAAAAGGCAAACAGAGAAGCTTTCCAAGACAGGTATATGTCAAATATAAGATGACTCATCTGCCTCTTTCAATAAAAATGTTCATTCCAGACAGATCAAAGGCACTAAATACACCATTATCATTTCTCTAAGCCTGGCAAAAAAACTTAAAAGATTTTCAATCATCGATCACATAGTGGGAGGTCTATGGACAAATGACAGCCAGAAGATTCTCACTTATGAAAGAGGCCAAATCCTACACTGCACAATGAGGACAATGCACATCTTTTAAGTAGGATATGCAAGGGGCAGAAAGCTTTGTTTGATATCATTATGCAGCTGCCCTATGGCACCAAAGAGATATGAAATTAGCACGCAATGCATCATATCCGGTGGCGGCTGATTACTTTTACTGTATTCTTTCAAAGATCTTCCACATTGCCTCCTGCTCAGATGCTTCGATAGCTACAGATTCTAAACTGTGACAAACCAGGTCTGACTTCTCATTGCATATTTATTACGGACACTGAGACACACAGACTTTGCATGGAACTGTACCTGCTTACAATCTGCCCTTCATAAATTAGCCTTTGCTCACTGATATATGCCCCTTCATTGTGTTGTTTTTTACCACTTTGGCCTTCACTCCTATCCTTCATCTCCTTAAAAGTTGTTAGAGGGGGAAGGAAAACAAGAAACCAAAACAACAGGAAAGTAGAATGTCAAAGTCTAATGTAAAATACCGGTAACCCTGACCTACTGCAAGAACAGCGTACAGGGAAAGAACACAAAGCTGAAGACTGTCTTGCACAGTGGTGTTCTGTATTTCCATACAGTTGAAAACTTTTTTTTTGTATGTAGCTCTGCTCTCCTGCACGCGGTTGCTTATCCCATAAACCTGGAAGAGCTGATGGTAGTCAAAGAAACAGGAATGAGACAGCTGTTCCCATGCTGCCATCATGTGGAGGAATAGCTTATCACAGAGCTTGAAAGCTGCAGATGCTGCTAGCCACACGGTTCTATTACTGTCTTACAATTACACGCTGGACTGAATCTATGGCTGGCAATCATTCACAGATAAAAGATAAAATTACAAATATTAAAGTTGCAGACAGTTTGTGAATCAAGTTCAAGCGTAGTTTAAAGCAAAACCTGTACTTTAATTTATAAGGTGGTCACTGATCGGCTTAGGGAGCAGACCTCATAGACATGATCCTGCTTCCTTACTCATCTGAGTAGCTCAGTCCTACTGACTGATTTTGTGGCTAAGAAGATCAGGATTTATCTTCGCTTCATAGTTAACTCAAGTTATAACTCGAGTGTTGCCCCTAACTTGATTTCCATCCACACATGGAAGCCTTTAATTCGAACATGGTGGTTAGCTGACCCCAGATGAGGTGTAGGCGACGGCTACAGTTCGCCCAACTCTCAGCTGCTAAACTGTCACTCTTGCAGTATCCTAATCCCTTCGGGAAGTTCCAGTGCTCTTTTGGTGTGACTGCTCTCACTCGAGTTAAGCTAACCCAAGAGGAGTAACGTGAGTGTAGCTAACTAGAGTTCACTGTGCAGTGAAGACAGAAGCATAGAGGCTTCGGCCAGCCAAATGTAACAGCTCAGCTCAGCCATGAGAAAATGAACTTCTCATTATTCCCCTGTCTCTCCAGTGTATTAGATACAACAATCAAATCTGCACCAGTAAGTTGGTTAGATTGCAATAAAGTTACTTTCATAGGACAAATGCTATTGCTCAGATTCTCTCTTTGAATGCAGCTGTGCGGCTTCCTTTGCATTCAGTGGCACTTATGTCTGAGCACACCCTTTTCGGCAAGCTCTTCAAGGCAGTGGGCCATATCTCCCTCTGTTGTTGTTCAGTGCTTACCACAATGGGGTTCTGCTGTTGAATGGTGCGTCTATTAATACTCTAATCAAGTAATAATGGGCAAGTAATCTCAGGACAGAATATGTTCCCTTGTCATAGGATCAATGTCTTCAGGCTGTAAAATTAAACATTTCCAATTCCCCTCAATGCTTACTTTTTGCTAATTGCCTGGACTTGACTTCAACATTTATGCAAAATTAAAAGACCATTATCCTGCTGCAAAACTCTCTTCTACTGGCATCTTGCTTTCTGAATTTTTTTCTCCTCCCAGCTCTATTAGCTGCTGCGTAATTTTTTCAGCAGCTGAGACAGCAGGCCAACAGACCCATTTACATCCTAAAATGAGGCTAATCTGTGGCCAGCAAACAGCCAGAGGGCCAGCAACACATGGTTGGCTAACCCATTCCCTCTGTAAAGAATGGGCTGGCAGGACCACGATGCACAGCCTCCAACTCCTTCCATAATGCAATCTTATGAACACAAATTCCGAGGGCTATGCAGACTTGTGTTAACACCAGCTTGATCGAAGTGTGGTTTCTCTCCAATAGTGTAAACAGTTACATGAGGTACGGACATCATCAAAGCCAGGACATTCAAGCCCAATAGTACAGCGCTGCCAAATTCTGATTTTGAACAGAAAGTGTTTTGAGGAACCTGACACTTCATCATGAGAACGTTACATTGAGAAAAGCTGAGTTGCAAGTTTTTTTGGCTAAATTCTTATAACCTTTTAAAATATTAACTGTGAGGAACTGTTTAGCACAGAAAGGGAAATTCTGACACTAAAATCCTTCATAGTCATAAAGGATTCATGTATTTTACCCCATTTTGAAACCTATTAGCAGAGTTGTTGGGAGCTATTTTTCATGACCTTTACACTTTGTCAGTAATGAACAGTATGAAGATTTCTCAAAGCAACAGTTGCCTGCAAAGCACTTAAAATTTATAAACTTCTCCTACAGTTTCTGACATTTATCATTGCTAAAGTAAATGGAGCCAATGGGATTGACTATGCATTATGAGTAATATAATGCAATATTAAAGGAGACCCAATGGAGTACTTTAGGAGCTAGGCATCTAAATCATACACTCCGTGCTGGGAAACTGTATAGGAAAATGTGCAGCACCATTTGCTGGTTGACTGTAGCTGTCACTGCTCGATGTTATGTAAGAGCCAAACTGTACTGCTGATGCTGAGTGTTATATAATTGACAGCCGTGATTTACAGTTTGTGTGAAATAGAAGAGAAAGGAATTGTGGAAAGAATTCCTAAGGAATGATCAGCCTCGGCTCCATAATAACTTACAGCAAGACACAAGAAGTAGTTCAAATGAAGAGAGAGTGGGGCTCGTGCTGGTGCTATTAGCAGGATTTCAGTCTGCCAGTCAGGTGGACCCAAGCATTTCTGCTGCTTTGCTGTTGTTCAGCTAAACTTTTCTACCCTGACTGGCAGACAGACGAGCAATGCTAGCCAGCATCCATGGGTATATGGCGGTGGCACCGCACTTCCTCCCTTATCCCCTTCATCTCTTTCTCTCTCTTTGCTCTTCTTCCCTTTATCCTCCACTTCAACTCTGCTGCTGTCCTCTTACTGCTAAGAGTTGGACAAAGGGAGCCATCTGCAGGGCATAACAACAACTTTATTGAAGCTACAGACTTATGAACAATACAACAGTTGCTATTATCTGTTACTAGATGGTAATCTTCATATAAACACACATACACAGTATAGATAGATACTGCTGTTTATATACCACTCTCCTAACACTCCTACTGCTCAGTGGTGGAATTGGATCTTCAAATATAGCTTCCCTTCCCCTCCTTTTCCTCTGTCCCCTCTTCATTTTTCCTGCCTTTCCCTTTTTCTCCTCTTCCTCCTCCCTCTTACTTCACTCCATTTCCATTACATACAGGGTTTACAGTTTGGTTCAATGTCTCTCAGCACACACCCCCACCCCCGCCCCACTGTACACATTTTTCCAGCACCCTTGAGACCATGATATTAGTAACAAGTCATCCCTCTCCTTTCTCCTTCGCTCCTCCTCCAATTATTTACATACTGTAATTCAGTTGGTTGGAATTAAATGAGTCGGGACAGGAAGATGCACACAAACAATTACTGGCAATAAGCTTTCCGTAACTGACGTAACTGACATACTGCTGCATTTTTATTGTTGAGAGTTTCAGATGATGATTAAGCCAAAGGTGAGAACCTTGATGGTGCTATTAAACCCATGAGATAAAATGGAGCTTTAAAATAATTTATTTTGATATATATTTTTAATAATACTTGTGTATCAGCAAGATATACACACACCAATCCAGTTTGCTTAAAGATTCAGGTTCACTATGAACCCAGAAATTAAAGTGAAATTCAAGGGCCATGAAGAAACATGAACTGAAATTGAAAACCAGCTCAGACAATCCTCTGAGAATTGAGACTTCAGTTTAGCACAGCTGTTACATTACATTCAGTGTAGGGTTGTCTACACATGCAGTTATTCGGGAATAGCTAGTCTACTTTTAATTCACACCCGACTTAATCTGGAATAATGTTCATGCGTAGACAGGCCCTTACACTATCTCCAAAGGCTGAGTGTTTAAGCAACTCCAATGTAGAACACCAGCCAACAAGTAGTAAACGCGTAAGAAACTGTGCAGTAAGGTTCCCTTACGAGGTATAAGCAGGGTCCTGCAAACTCATTGATTTCATGGCCAGGAATTTTGAATTGGAGCCCATCCTTTGCCACAAAAATGTGCTCCTATATCCAAGTTTATCGAAGTTCTAGACCTCGTGGTTGCAAAGATCACCTTCTAAAAGTGAACCAAGTCCAAACCAGCACAGAGATGCCTGCCTGAGTCTGCAAACAGCCTGAAACAACAATAGCTCTGAGAGGTCTGAAGTGCCTCATTCATCTCAATGTAGTTGAAATCTAATGATGCAAGTTTAATTGTCAACATTGTTAGCTATTTCAGTCTGATTATTTTAACATCCAGCTATTGTGTTTATCCTACAAATCCAGACTTCCTCCCACACCTTCCCAGGTGCCCAAAGCCCCAAAGTCCCTCTGCCAATGCTCAAATTATGAGGTGGGGAGGCTTAGAGGGACTAGGCCCCCTTCCTACTTTTAGGGGATTCCGCACTTCTGTCTTATGGCCCTCTTCTCATTACTCATTACTTGACATTCAGGGCCTCCTCCTCTTTCTCCATAATTCAAGCATTCCCTATCCACAACTGCCATAACTTCCTTCTTCCCCCTGAGAATTCCTTGAGTACAATTATTAATTTTCCAATGCCAAATTCTGCAATGCACAGAGATGTAAACATTTAGAGAATAGCCTGAGCAAACTAAATTTAATATGTATTTAAATACATAGTGGGCGCTACAAAGGTTGTCTGCTTTATTCATTTAAATATTTTATTCGATAAAATATTAAAATTTTAAATGGGTCCAGGCAGTTGCAGAATCCTCAATCTGCAGTATCGGAGTGCTGCAGAATACAGGGGTCTTGGAACAGAATTTAGTTTATGCTTTATGCAGGGAACATGGTATCTTGGATACAGGGACTTCCAGTGTGCATGGAAAAAACTGAACTGCTTGTCAAATGTTGTGTTACTGTTCTAGGGTTACCAACTGTTGTGATTTTATTGCAAGTCTTGCAATATTTGCTGTGATCTTTTTAAAGCCCCAGTTGCTGGAATTGAGGGATTGCATGAGAATTTAAGTTTTCAAGTTTGAAATAGTAAGTTTCTAGCCTTCATTGTTGCACAGAAAAATTTGAATACACAAAGCAAATGCAGCCTGAAGGCTCAGAAACCAGAAGGCAATAAAAAGAATCAAACATTTGGTTGTTGTTTGTATGGGATATTTTGTTTTGTTTTTTAATCTCATTATTTTTAAGATACAGTCATGATTTGGGGGGCAAGCCTCACAATTCTGAATGCTTGCACTTGGATTTAGCAATATTGCTGTTCACAGACACTTCATCAAATCTCTGGCAGAAACAGCAAGCAAGAAAGAAACGTTCAGCTATCGCATGACTGACCCCTGTGCATTCCATTTTTGATACTTTTATGGCCTAAATATGTCTACATTTAGAGCCAGCAACATGTTTTATTAGTTAACAGATAACACACATCATGCAATGGTGCATGGCTGGGATGGGCCAATTGAATGATAAAGTGGCCTAGCAGCATGAATGTGGGCGCAATTCGCCAGCAGGATGTTGCTTATTTCAGGCACTTTTCAGAGCCAGATATTCAGGTCAGTCCTCCCATCACCTAGCCTGCTGTTATCCTACAGGTGATGGGAGGCAGGGGCATGTATTCTGTGCCCTTCTAACACCCTCAGATTTCGTTTTAGGCAATGCAGCAATAGAGGTGCATTCATCTTCCACTCCTAGCTCCACCTGGCTAGCTAACTGGGCCCTTCCTCTCCACCTGGCCCAGCATCACAGTGTGCTCCTCCCTTGGCCGGGGGGACAAGATGGAAGAACCCTCACGGATGCCTGTTCTTTGTCAGAGGGAAAGTGAGAGAAGACTCCAGGCTCCTTCTACCACCCCCAAAAGGCCTGGGCTCCACAGTTATCTGCCATCCAGGCGACAGGGCAGCCCTGTGCCCTTTTACCCTTTCCCCTCTGTCAAGTTCCTAGGGTGGCAGACTGGACCTTCTTGCTCTAATCACTAATCACCTTGGGGAGTCGGCCCTCCACACTTCCCAGTCATCAGGAGAGCTGCCTGCCTGCTCACTTGCTCACTCGGCAGCAGTGGGACCAGTGATCAGGCTGGCCCTTTAACTCTCTACAGACGACTTGCCCCAGAGTGCATGGGGCCAAGAGAGCCAGTTTGCCTCCAAGGAAAGCCGGGTGCCACAGAAAACTAGCGTTTCCCCTGTGGATCAGTACAGTACGGTACTAATGCCCCAGCATGGTGCTCGGGGGCGCTATGCTGCTACAGGGGATATCTTTTGGACGTGATGAAAAGAATGAGGCCCTCTGGACAACTCATGGTTAGTGAAAACTTTGTGGTGCTTTGGCAAGAGTCTTAACCATGGTGTCCTGTCCAAATTTCATTTTAGGTGACGACAGGTACGTCTACACTGCACACTAAACCAAGGCTCTGATACAGGTTTGAGCCCAACCACCACCTCCATCAGTCTGATGCAGGTCAGCAAGCACTCAGGACCCGGATCCTAGGATCCTGCTAGAGGGCTGGATCTGAGTCTGGGTCCCACTGAGACTCAGGGCCACACCCTGTCATTTTGCAGCGTGGATGCAGCTCAAGCCACAGACCCACATGGTGTATTTTGGATGTCTGAGCACAGCCAGAAGACCCAGGTCCGGCAATCGTAAACCTAGGTGTGCAATGCAGGGTGGCCAGTCAACTGCAGGCTTGGAAACATTGAGTCCGCGAGCCTGAGTCCCACAGAGACTCAGGTTTAGTGTGCAGTGTAGACATACCCTATGATCTCACTACAGAAACTAAAAATTCCCGCCATTGGATCCTGCATTTTTTAGTGTTGCCAACTCTTGTGATTTTAATGTGTCTCATAATATTTGGTGTCTTTCTTAAAACCCCAGCTTCTGGAGTCATGTTATTTCACGAGAATCTCAGCTTTCTTTAAAAAAACAAACCCAAGTTTCTAGCCCTCATGTTTGCAGAGAAAAGCTAACAGTTTCAAAAACCAGAAGGGAAATAAGAGGAATCCAATTTTTAAAAAAAATCTTGATTTGGGGGGCTTGACTCATGATTTTTGAAGACTTGGGGCTTGCGATATTGATTTCCCTTCATTTTCTGAACTAAACTCCTTTGTAATGTCTCTAAGTGCTGTTGACAGTGTTATATTTGACTCACCAAAGGTAGCTCTAATTCCATGGTGGCTGAAATTTTCTATACATAGTGCAACTGATATTAAGGACTCTCTTCAACAGGCAAACCTTGGTCTTAAAGGTGACCAGGAAAACAAAGCACAAGAGGTGGGGCTTGCACTTTTTTTTTTGCCTTTGTATGTGCTATGAAGAAAGCATGAAAGGTTTTGTCCAAAAAAAAAAAAAAGTATTTTTTCTACTTGTTCTTCACCTAAAAATTCAAGTCGTTGTCTCCCAGCAAAAACTCTATTAGGTAATTGGATCATGAGTGAGATGAAATCATAAAAATTGCTTGAATTTTTGTATTTGAAAAAACATTAAGAAGAAATTTTATTTAAAAAGTGAAATACAAAAAGCACACTCTCTGGTGTTTAATTTTATAAATGTCCAGGTACCGTACCCCAAAAGACTGGAGATGTAGATACACTTTTCAAATAGTGACTTTGTGAATAATAGTAAAATACCAACACAAGAACAAAGCCCATCCTCGGTGTTCTTTAAGCCCAATTCTGCCCTCACTTACCACTTTGCAACCCCAGTAATTTCAATGGACAGAATCTGACCCACAAATAATGGAATTCTCTTGTGCTGTAAATCATTAATACAATTTAATTTTACCTTGAGACTGTGAACAAACTCAGAGACTCTGCCCCATATCCTTCCTTGTCCAGTGGAGATATTCCAGATTTACCCCAGAGCAGAATTTAGCCCAATAAATTCACGCATTAAAGTTCAGTTTGTATTTAATCTGTTACCAGGCAGTTTTTCTCCCAGTCTCCTTGTGTCATTTTGCACATGGATCAGATGTGAGACAGTTTCTTTGAATTAAAAAATAGATGAATGCGCTATCTGGCTCACCCCTTCCCTAAGTCAACCTCAGTGCCTGTGGTGGTATTGCAAAATGTTCGGAATGCTCCCCCAGTAGGTTTGGTTCACATCCTTCCTCCTATTGACTAAAGCTGCTGTATCCCCTTATGGGCCAGTTTATATAAGAATTTGATGGGAAGATTAGGGCTCTGAACCCTAACCATATTTGAATCTGTATGTGTGTGGTCTGAAAGAGCAGCTTACACAATGAGGAATGGGAAGCCACTAAAATGATTCTGCTTCTAAATATTTTGACCTTTATTGACATTTGTAAGTAGCAGGCAGCTTAATTACCAATTAGGGGAAGTTATTAGTTACAAAAGGAGCCTGTTCTATTTTCCTATATGGCCTCTTTCCCAACCCAGTGCAGCTCAGACAACATTATTGTGGCAGAACAAGGCAACATAACCTAAGAGGGCTGGGTTACCTTTCAGCTAAACTACATGGGAATCCTTATCCAAATCAAAGAACTTTTAAAAAATGTATCATCCAGAAAGATTCCATTCAGAGCAAAAATATGTCAGACCTTCCATTTCTAAAGCAGCCTTATAGGTGCATGTGTTATAGGTGCCTTCCTAAACAAAGTCACTTGGTGGATGTGAATTATTGGTTGTTTTGTCTTTCGGAATAGCTATAATTCAGGCTGCCATTTATGCATTCTGCATTGTTGGGGCATGGAATGGGAAGCTGAGTATAAACATGACTTCAACTGGACATGGAAGTCTTCACTTCTCATCCTAAATTGTTGGGTAGACATGCGGTGTGCAGGTAAAGAACTGACAATTCCACCCCAGAGCTGCCTGCATTTCAGTAGCAGAGGAAACAATTGCTTTATGCACCTAACTCCCACACCTGCAAACACTCATGCATTTGAGTAACTTTACATACATTAAGGGTCCTATCAATCAAAATGGGACTGGGTAGATGTTTGCAGAATCAGTACCCTAGTTTAAACCCCTTCAATAAAATATGCTTAATAAGAGTAAAATAGTAATTATTAATAATAATAATTAGGAGTCGCAAGAGCATTCTTGCCATAATCTTTCCAGAATTTCTTGTTTTTTAAAAGAAAAAGCAGTGTAAATCCAGAAGTGTTTTGTGTTAACAAAGCTAAAATATCTGAATCATTGAACTGTGTGATACTTGATATCTGAAACAGTGTTATTTGCTAGGCTTTACTGGCGAAAATAATTAAATAATTCTGCACCTCTGAAGGCTATTTTTCAAAGATGAATGGTATTTAGCATTACTTTCAGCTCCTCTGCTTATACGAACATTGCTTCTGGCAGTCCTTGAGATCCCAGCCTTGCAATTGTTACTCATTCATGCAAACGGGTGTGAGATACAGAGTCCTTTCTACTGACTTCAATGGACATTAGATTAACCTCAGGAAGACAGATTGTCAAAGGTACTTTACATGCCTGAAGATGCAGATAGGCATCTGGTGGAATTCTCAAATCCCCCAAGAAGGTCAGGTACCTAATTTCCATCAAAATCAATGAGAGTTAGGCACCTAACTCCCCTGAGCGCTTTTGCAAATCATACTAGGTCCCTAGCTGCATCTTCAGGCCCCTAAATACCATTGAAAACTTGGCCAATAGTCTTTAGCAAGGAGTCCCATTGACTTCAGCAAGTCATACTTTGCATGGCTAAAGACTGCAGGATTGGGCTCCCCAAAAGTGTTTCCTGATTGAAAAAAATATGGCAACACTTGCTTAACAGCAACCCAAAGAGGCAGCGCCCCCCTTCACACACACACTCAGATACAAAGCGCTGACATTTGTGGAGCCTTGGGTTTAATCTTCGCTTTAGTGACAGTTAATTGCCATGTTCTTCGACTGACTTCTGCTTAGAGCAATGGCCTACATTATAACCAGCCCTAGACGAATGCTCATGCAAGAGCACTCTTCTTCAGAAAGGGTCATTAAGACAGTTCTCTCTCATTAAAGAGAGCTTTATTTTCCTTCCAGGTGTCATTCATTAGGACAGGGCTTGATGTTCAGACTATCATCTTGACAAAAGGCCATTGGCCAAGACATCAATGCCTATCCTAATAGAGGACACCTGTAAATAAGCCTCTCTTCAATGGAAGAGACCCTGCTCTTAGAAGAAGGCATATTAATAATGATTTATTTAGTACTGAATTCAATGGATCCTAATATCTAAAGACAAAATAGCTCCTATTCAGTCCTTGACTTCATTAACACTAAAGAAACAAATATAAAAGCTTTGATAGAGCAGCTTGGAAGAAATAACCATATAGATTTGTTGGTGCACTAGAAAGTAAACAACTGAAATTTACATGTGCTATATCTATTGATCAGAAGCAGCTTACTGAAATGACAAAATGTCTCTATGCACCTTTCCTTGAAATCATGGACTTCAGTCATTTGATTAAGTTAGACCATGTATTCTAAGAAGAAATCACAGAAAAGGAAGGCACAGTTATGCATCAACAAGAAAGCAATGTTTTAGCTTTGTGCAGCCCCTAGCACAATGGTATCGCTCTTTATCAGAGCTATCGTAGTGTTACCATAATATAAATAACTGATAATAATACAAATGGTGAAGTTAAGAAATCTGGTGTCAATAGGAATTAGTGTATTCATGATCTCACAATCTCCCCTGGGCAGAATTCATGAAGGACTTTTTATAAACATTCAGACAAGTTATTCTTGCTTTCAGACTACTTCTTCTGCCCATCCATCGAGCTGAGACACAGATTTGGAAAGATGTTGAGAACATGCTTAGTTTAGTTATCTTGTTGCCAGTAGGATATTGGCAGTGAGCTGTCACCTTCCCCATAACACTGAACAAAGATCAGCTGTCACTGTTTATCCCAAATGATCAGTTTCTTGCAGTTGCAGGGAATCACTAGGAAGGCTGATCTGTTGTTGTCATTTTATCAATGGACTCCTTTTTAAAATATAACTTGTTGAGGTTGGTGGATACATATTGCATAGTTGCTGTCACAATTCAAGGCAATTGCAGATGTATTCCCCCTGTGGTCCACAAAGGGCAACCAACCTCAGGCTTTCAGCTCCCAGCCATCATCTCTTGGGCAGAGACTTATGTCTCTCTCCCTCCTGACCTAAGTTCCCTCTAAGCTGCGCGGTCACACAGCAGGCTATCAAGGGCCACACAGGTGGGGAGAGGTGCCTCTCCCGTGGCCCCAGCCCTGGAGCTGCCATGGCCGGGGAGAGGCACGCTCCCTCAGCCCTGGGCTGCTGCAGCGAGAGAGGGCTGAGGGGAGTCCTCTCTCCTCACTGCAGCCTGGTGGCAGCCTGAACCCCAAACCTCTCATCCCCAGCCCCACCCCAGAGCTCCCAGCCAGAGCCCTCACCCCCACACTCCAAACCCCTCAGCCCCAGCCCCGCTACACATCACTCCATATTGGTGCACATAAAATTCATTCCACATATGGATGCAAAAAATTAGAGGGAATATTGCTCCTGACCAGGCTTTTTCCAGGCTGCACAGTTCCCTGCCTACACTAAGTTCTCCAGCCAAGTAGACTGCCTAAGCAATTACAAGAAAAGATTTTTTTTTTTAAACAGGATCTACACGCATGCTAATAAGCTCACCAGAAATCACCCCAACTGCAACAGCAGCTCTGGCAAGTGAACAGTCCTTCAAAATCTGGTGGACCTTGCTGCCTCTCTGATCTGTCTGTGCTCAAGTCACAGATAATAATTTCAGTACTGTCTGCTGTTTGCAAACGTAAAACTTTCTTCCAAAGAATTACAATGGGTCTTACCGTAACATGCAGTGTAAACAAATAAACTTGGGCATGATACCTAGGGAGGGGTGGACTCTCCATCCTTAGAGGTTTTTAAGGCCTGGCTTGACAAAGCCCTGGCTGGGATGATTTAGTTGGGGTTGGTCTTGCTTTGAGCAGGGGGTTGAAGTAGATGACCTCCTGAGGTCTCTTCCAACCCTGAGATTCTATGATTCTATGATATCAGAGCAGCCTTTGATTTACATTCTCACTCTGAGCTCCCACTAGCATGCTTATTATTTTTGTGTTTTTGATTTGTATGTAAATAATACTGATCACAAATGAACAAACATCTCAGCAGAATCTGCTCCCGGATCCCTTTGTGTAGACCGGCAGAGGAGAGAAGAGGTGCAGAAAGTCCTTTTCCACTTGCACAACTACTCAATGTGTAGCAGAATGCTGCAACTTGAGTAGTGTTAGTACAATCAGAGTTACCAGAGCCCCCCACAGAGGGCGGAGTCACATCCATAGCCCCACTACCTTCCTCACTGACCATCCATCAAGTGCACTGTTGGGGGAAGCACACCCTGCACTCATAAAAAGTGTAGTAGTTGCCATCTCCATATATGCCTCGCATTCTGCTTGCCACTGTTCTTTCTGTAGGCTTGTCTGCCTCCAACATGGCACTGGCTTTAAAGGCCACGATAAAGCCCTTACAGCAGAGGACACACATATTGTTAAGCAATATTCACAAGTTACAGAGAATAACATTTAGCAAAGACTAGGAGTGGCTGCTAAGAGCATTGAGTATGGACCAGAAAGCATCCCAGAGGATCACTACATCCTTTTGCTAATGCTCTTCACTTGGAGTTGCCAAATACTTGACAGTATTGGCTTGCATTGACAATGGCTTGCATCACTCCCATTCCCATGCACCAGCTTGCTCAGAGTCAAGCATGATCCAACTGGCTCAAACAGCCTTGAAAATGAACGATTCTCTCACCTCCAGGAGTGGTTCCTCCGGGTCAGGGCTGAGGCACATGGACTAGGAAGCAGTGGGGAAGCTTGTATTGCTCATACTGTCCCTTCTTGGTGGGTAAGTCGATGTTTCCAGCCAATCCTGGATCCTTCATGATCCCTAAAGAAAATCCATACACAAGGGAAGATCAGTGCAAAGATGGCAACCAGGGAAGAGGCACCTACAACTTTCTCTGTGGGAGAGAAAATAGGGAGCTTGGTCCTTTGAGATGCAGCCTTTAATTATCCAAACAAATCATTTACCAGGGAGTTAAAGGGATGACAGGAATGGCCTGGATCACATCACAGAGCATGTAAAGAAATTGTGGAAGTGCCACAACTCTTCTGACCACCAGCTTCCTAGCTTTACAATAGCCCTCCCCTGCTTATATTAACAAAAGAGGCCTCTTCATGCCTTCCACTGGCCCCATACCACATTATTCTGACACACTTCTAAATCCTTTATCTGGGGATTGGCCTATTTAAAAATGTTTAGTTCTCTTTCCCTACTCTGTGATTTTTTTGCCAAGCCTTTTAGTGCAGCATCATGCACACGCCTCCACTGCTGATTTTATAGCCAACTCTAGACTTCCAAAATAACTCCAGCTGTTTGTGAAAGTCTGTTTTGGAAATATGAGATTGATCCTGCACCACTGAAGTCAATGGCAAAACTGGCATTTATTTCAGTGGGAGTTGGACCAGGCCCTACATTCGTGGATGGTATGTTTTTAATCAGGGCTCCTTTACTTTGAAAAGGAAATTATTTGTACTACATTAGTATTCATTGTCCACCTACACAGGATATGAAATTAGCAGTAACAAAAAGGTTACGTGTATTTGTGCCAAAAGGGCTTGCTCCTTGCAGAGGAGGTCTTGGTGATGATGGTGTCTCTTGGATTTACAAAACTGTATCTGTTCCAAGAAATTAAACAAAAAAAAGCCATCATTCAGTGGGCTCTGAGGAATCTAACCTGTTTTGTTTGGTAATAGACAGCTCAGTGGAGAGATCTGTGAATATTATTTAATCCTAAAACAGACCCAGCGAATGAAAAACAAAAATAAAGCATGAGTAAAAGGCTGGAGGATAAGTGAGGGGCTGAAGCCCATCTGATCTGGTTTACTCAAGAACATCACTTCAGTTAAACAGAGAAGTGTCATCCTGCAAAGCATCTATTAAGAACACAAGAGTTCTTTGTGCCCGTGCAAATAAAAATATATGGTCTTTCCTATATAAGATGTTTCATTCAATACTGGTGAAATGTGCAGCCCTACAGACTAAAGTCCACTAAGGTCTAATCCAAAGCCCATTTACATTAATGGAAAGATCCCATTGACTTCAATGGCTTTTGGATCAAATTCTCAATACACATTGCAGGTACAGCACAAAGAGCAATAGTGAAAGCTTCCCCTCCCACCCACTCCACTACCAAGAAGCCTCAACTCTGACCTAGAGGGACCAACTCTCAGGGTGAGACAGGGGTTTGGTCTCCAGGTCCCATCTCCCCATCTCCGGAGAGACTTCCAACAAGGTCAACAAAACCCAGACTGAATGTCTTTCTGAAACATTCTCCAGTTCAACCACAAGTGATGGGGCTTAGTAAGGTTCGCTTATGTGGTAAGAAAGAACAGTTCCCTTAGTGCAGAACTCACTGGCTGAGATTCAATGGCCTGCATTTTGCAGGAGGTCAGACTAGATGACCACAGTGGTTCCTTCTTGCACGGAAATCTATGAATTCATGCCACTTGCAGGGTTGTTTTTTGTAGAGTGGACATTCATCCACTAGGATCTGGACCATCAAACTCACATCACATAGGCCAATTACCACCTGAGATTGCAAACTGGGGCTTGGAATTGATTAAGAGGGGCCCTTTGACAAATCTGTTTCTAGTGCCAGCTGGAACCAGAAACTGTGGGGCAGGTGAAAAGGGAAATTCTTTATCAAAACATTATTTCAACTTCTTCAGTCCTCAAGCCTGTTTGATTTGGTTTGAGCTGCAGGCAAATGTGCCTGTCACTGGGGGATTTTCATTGGAACCAATTAACTCATCTCTAGCTGAAAGGTGTTTGTTGTTTTTCAATAAAAGAAAAGGAATCCCAGGCTATATTAAATTGGGACATATAAAAATATATTTGTCATTAACCCCGTTCAGATTCAGTCTGACACTGCAAAGCACCCAGAAAAACCAAATAGTTGCAGGACTGGATACTGCCCAAGTGAATATGCCTCCAAATCCTCAGATTGAATTAACTGTAGAGGGGAAAGCTGCCTTTTTATGGGAGGAGAGGAAAGAAGAAATAATTAAAAGGTACATTTTAATCCTGCTCAGGCCTGAATGGCCAACCAATGGAATGGCATGATGGAGAGCATGTAGTAGACATTTGGTATATATCCATAGCCATTAAATTAGTCAAAGTCACAGTGTAAAGGAGAGACTACACAAGATTCTATTTCATTATACCTGATCCAGCACAAAAACTGGTCCAGAAAAGACCTTCATTTTTTAAAAATATCTCCTACATCCTGAGGACACAAATTTTCCTCTATTCATGGTACTTTTAACACAACTTTCTCAGGCAAATGAATACCAGCATATAAGGTCTGTATTCCAGCACACAAGGAGGTCAATGATCTCAGATCACTGCATGAATTAGTCTTAACAGGAAGATATAAATAGGCATATATTGTATAAATATACCTATGAGCATAACTCTTTGAGTAGGAGCAGGTAGCTTCCCCAACCTGCTCCATACACAATCCATACAAGCTGTAGCAGCTCAAAACTTACTCCCTATCCTGGTGTTTTGTTTTGTTTTGTTTTGTTTGCAAGAGGATCACAAAACCCAGCTTTCTCCCAGGGTTCCTACCCCAAAACTGCTCAGCTCATACCCTAGGTCCTCCCTCTAGAAAGCCACTCCCAGGTCCCTTATAACCAAATAAGGGGCCATCTGCAACAGTGAGTCAATAATGATCAAGCTAACAGGGTGAGTTTTCAGACAAACACTGCCATATCAGAGGCCTGGATGACTCAATGGATTAGTAATGATATATGGAGATTATCTCTATGTTGCCAGTTTAAATGCAGCTCAGATTAAGTCTCAGTCCAATTCAACATGGACAAGTATCTCCATCATTGAAACAATCACCACAGTTGGCACCAATTGGCAATTTCATTGGAAGACTCAGAAGAGAGACCAAGCACAGAGACAGAGGAGAATAGAGAGCATGGAGTCTGAGGACCTCTCTTTCTCATTTCTAGGTTGGGACTGAGATGCAGTGGCAAAGCAGTGAAGGGGAAACTTGTACCACAGTTGCCCAGGCTTCATCAGTTATGTGGCTAAGCAGAGACTTTGGTCTTCAGCACTGTCAAACCTTTTCCTTAGTTTAGACTTCACACAAGAATAAGACAAAATGACACAGAATCTATAGGTCCATCAGACATGGGGTAAAACGAAGTGAGATGCATGGCCAATAAATGGGCTAGCTCCTGGAACTAGGAGCATATTGCATCAAGATCTCAAAGCTTTCTTCTCCTTCAAAACTGTCCTATTGACTATAGGCCAATACCCATTGATATAACTGGAAAATCTCCCAATGGGGTTTGGCTCAAGCAATAGATGATTGTGTAGAGTAAAACAGGAATGAATATGCTGAGTACTACTGTACAAAGGGAGGGATGGCTCAGTAGTTTGAGCATTAGCCTCCTAACCCCAGGGTTCAATTCTTGAGGGGGCCATTTAGGGATCTAGGGCAAAATCAGTACTTAGTCCTGCTAATGAAGGCAGGGGGCTTGACTCAATAACCTTTTGGGGTCCCTTCTAGCTCTATGAGATAGGTATATCTCCATAAAGAGACAGCTGGTAGAGGGGCTCTTAAATAGTCAGACTCCCAGGGTCAATGCTGAGCAGAAGTCATGACACATCCCTGTTAATCTGCTCAGATTTAATGGAGTTATTTCAATTTGTTTTGCATTGTTTAATAGAGAAGAATGTTGCATCCTGAATATAGTCAGTAGCATGGTTAGGGAGAAGACTTAAGAGCTTGAAAGGTGCATAGCTCCCCAATACTGGTTGATTTTAACGGGGAGCTGAGGCCACTCGGCACATCTGAAAATCAGTCTTTAAAATGCTTTTAACTACTGGAAAAGGTCCCAGGTCTGATCCTGTGCCACTGACTTCAGTGGGAACAGATTTGGGCCCCATCCTATATTATGTTCTTGGTGCCATAAATATACATGAAGAAATTATTTACAAAGCATATGTCCAAAAGATTAAACACAAATGAAGTGTGCACAAACGTCAGCTGGGGGTGGTTGCTGATGTACAGCCTTTAAGGAGTCTGAATAGTGAGGCAAGTCCAACTCCGCAACTGTAAACAGCTATTTGCAGGAGTGAAGTATTTTCCAGCGTTTTGATGACCAAGCACAGCTTAATAAATCATATCACTCCGCGTACACAGCTTGTTAGGAGTCAAACAGCTGTAATGCCCTTGAGAACTATGCAGTGGGTTCTGGGAGGAAGGAAATAGCTGCCACATGCGGTAAATAAAAAAAAAATTATAGTTCTGCTGCAGAATCATTCCATTCAGTCTGGCTAGAAATACAGACAGCTACAGACCGATCATTCATCTCCAACATAAACACAGATTGGGTTAGACGAGCTGTAAAATAGGTTGAGATTTTTAGTAGATGACATAAATAAATGTATTTTTATATTTCCTGACCACATTAAGCTTGAAATCAGAGCTCTAAAATGCAAGGCAGGCTTCTAATAGTCATTAAAGACCAATAGTCACACTGAAGCAATGTTTTCTCCTTAGAGGTATGTTTTGCTGCACTGTGTAAATACAAGGTAGGTTGTTATACATTTGAAATTATATGGAGCTGAACGTGATAATTCAAAAAATTTAAAGTTCTTCTAGGAGGACAAGATGAAAACCACCTCAGGAAGCTAGAAGTCAGATTCAAAATATTACTCCGATAGTGAGAGATGGGAGGAGGGTTACTTCTACTCTCTAAGAGACATTATTCAGGAGTGGAGAGTAGTAGTTTAGAGTATTTGGAGCTTGAGTTCTAATCCTATTCTGCTGTACTATCTCCCTATATAGCCCTAGACAAGCCATGTCCCCTCTCTGTGCCTCAGTTTCCCCATCAGTAAAATGGGGATAATAGTACTGCTGCCCCTTTTGACTCAAGTGGCTAGTGAAAGTTTGGGGTCCTGCTAGTTATTCCACTTGAGAAGAGATATTGACAATTGAGACAGGTTTTCTGATTCAATCTGGTTCTGTTACAAAGAATATACAAAGTCCTGTTTCCCCAAACACAGGAGGAAGCAAACAAACAAAAAATAAGGAGGCAGCTCCCTTGTGCACAGCACCAGCACTTTGACTCAAAATCCCTCTATAGACATTGCCAAAGACCACACACTACACTAGGGATAGCTCAGTGGTTTGAGTATTGGCCTGTTAAACCCAGGGTTGTGAGCTCAATCCTTAAGGGCCCCATTTGGGGCAAAAAAACTGCCTGGGAGAGTACTTGGTCCTGCTAGTGAAGGCAGGGGACTGGATTCAATGACCTTTCAAGGTATATCTCCATATTAAAAAAAACTTCTATGCTGTGTCTGCTTTGCTTTCTGTTCATGCATGTCTATCCCCCTAGCACAAACAAACCCCTCTCCCAAAAAAGAATACTCTGTAAACACCCCTCCACACAGTCCTTAGAATTCCTCGCCAGCTTTGTTTTGGAGATCACTATTGTTTCTTACATTTAACCTGAATAAAGGGCAGCAATTGAAAGGGGTTTAACCCAATATATAAACTGTACCAAACTTTGTCCAAGCAGCGTTGTGAGAATTAATATTCTCACAGAATAGGCACTCAGAACTGTGGTGATGAGCACAGTACAAGAATGTATATAGATTACTAATAAACAATACTTGGCTCTTACATACGGTATCACTTTTCATCTGTAGACCTTAAAACACTTAACAAAAGCTGGTCAGTATCATTACACCCATGTCAAAGATGGGAAAACTGAGACAGAGAAATGAAAATACTTGCACAAGTTTATAGAGCAGGTCAGTGGCAATGGCAGGAATATAGATCTTGGAGTCCTGATTCCCAGTGGATAGCTGGATCGTGCTGCTTTCATTAACTGCCTGTAAAATACTTTGAAGCTAAGAAGTACCGTCTAAGTCCCCAACCCTGCACATGGTTAACTTTACTCACTGTGAGTTTTAGTGAGCTCAATGAAATAAAGATTAAATGTTAGTATTGTGCGGGGAAGATCTACTAAAATCCAGCTACTTGAGAATGGGAGAGTTTGTCACATCATAGGCCTGCTTTATATTATTATTAGCTACATTGCGGCAAGAATTGGCTGAAGGACAAAACTACACAGCAAGGATCCTCCTAGTAAGTCCTTCAATATAGGACAACTGTCAAAGTCAGTTAATTTTTAGAACTACCAACTTTCAGTGGGTCTTTTTAGCAGACATATCCGCTATGAGGGAGCGATAACAAAAGTCCATATATACTGGCTCTACTCTTAGTTATAGACAAAGTGTGGTTGGACTAGCCAAGATTAAGATGTTTGTGGAGTGATGTCATTGTTCAGACACAGTTGCTTTGGAGATTCAGTTTTCCTTGGGACGCCTGTCCATTTTAGAAGATTTGTTGATCTTTGACTGACAGCTGGAGTTTTATGATCAAAGATGAGGGAAGATGGCAGCTATGAGCTTTTCCTCCACAATGAGTAAAGTGGTCCTTTTAAGGTGGAAGTTGTTATTTCTGCCTCAGTTTAAAGAGCAGTCTTTGAGTCTAAGTGGATGAACTATATTAGCAAGAGTATATTTTAAAATACTATTAGATGCAACTTAGCTATGTTAAAAAACAAAACCAAACAAAAAGCATATGTTAAGGTTAAAAAGCCACACACTCAAAAGTTGGGAAATGCCGGAATTAAGGTTCCCTATGCACAGGATGGACAGAGCTTAATGAATGGGTAGCTTTTCAATATTTCTTTTTAGCTTCATCATTCAATGTATGGCTTTATGCCTCAATTATTGTGTATAATTTAAATGCTGAACTGAATACAGAATTATTGATTTCCTTGTGGGGTTTCCTGTGACACTCACCATTGTAGTGTCCTAGTGCTCCCCCAGCTACTGAAAACAAGGCAAAAACAGAAAAGACGACAAATAAGATACTTTAAAAATGGGGGGTTGCAAATGCTTCTGGACTCTCACACAGTAAAAACTGGAACTGCAGGCAAAAAGCCATGCATGTTCTGCTGGCACATTGCTTCTTGCGAGCAGATCTCCTTAGAGAGCAGAAAGAGATCGGTCAAAGGCTAGAGTGGCCTGGTTATCGATGTCATGACTTCCTCTCCCCAAGGTGATCAGTCATGGAGATTCTGGAAAGTAACTCTTCCTTCCACTGGTTTGGTTGGCCCAAAGGGCAAGGTTTCTCAACCCTATCCTTGATTCTTATGGCTTGAAGGCCTTCAAACAACTCAGGTGCAAGGCCTACCTTGGAGCCATGCAAGTTGGTCCAATTGGGTATAAATTAGGTCATCGTTAGCAACATAGCGAATATAAAAGTTATATGAGGCTCGAGCTGAAGAAGGGGGATTCTGGAACTCACAGCACAACGCTGTTGGAATTTTCCAAGTATGTTCATAGACAGGCTAGGAAAACAGAACTTACCAGCAGTTGGTACTAGTCATTTTTGTGTCTGATATCTCCAAGAAATCACACATGGATATTCAACTCACCAGTGCATGGGACAAGATGTACCGTTTAATCATCCTAGTGCCAACAATTGGAGGAACTTAAGACAGTAATCTTAAAGAGCCTGTAATTACCTCTCTTCGTGCTTTTCTGAGATTTATTACTCTCAGCTCTGATCTGTTTTATCGTAATAAGTGCATTTTCTTATCCACACCAATGTTGTTTGTCTCGTTCCTTCTTTTTTAACTAAAAGAGAGAGAGAGAAAATCAAGACATTTTAAATCTTCAAGTCATAAAAGGGCAGGTCTCTAGGCCCTGATCACAATTGCAATGGGCTAAAGTCATAAAACATTGACATTCACAACAATGGTTTGAAATGCCATAGAGGAGGCCCTGGGGCCATCTGTGTGATATGGCCTCTGTCCTTATAGGTCTCGGTGCCTCTATGGACATTGCCCTGGGCTGGCTGCCATTTTAAGGAATTGGCCACCTGCACTGGAACTCTCACTTGATCTTTCATGCATTCTGGGGAGTGGTACCATACCTTTAAGATGAAGCCTGGAAAGCGCCTGATGTGTGATTTCGCCCAGGGAGAGATCCCTATGCATGATGCTGGAAGTCTTAACCACTGAATGCTCAGTGCTACAGTGGGCCTCTTGCAGTTCCAAAACAATGCAAGGAGGTCCTGAATCTTCTGGGAACCTCTCTCAAGATGGGTAGATCCTTGCTATTGAGGTGGCTATGTCCCAGTGAGTTATTTGGGTGGACGGAATCAAGGCGCTTTTCTTGACATTGATAGTAAAGCCATGTGCTGACAGGAGATTCAACATCAGGAATGTAGCTCTGTGTGCCGCTGATGAGGGTGAAGCTCTGATTAAGATGTCATCCAGGAAGGGGTACAGGTGGATCCCCTCTGACCTGAGTCTGGCTAGGATTACTACCACCACCTTTGTAAAGACCCATGGGCCAAGGACAAGCCGAACGGGAGCATCCAGTATTAATAATGCTGCCTGCCATAGGCAGGAAGATATCTGTGATGGCAGGGTCTGATCAGGACACATGGAGGTATGCATCTGCCAGGTCCACTTAAGTCAGAAAATCCCCCTTGAGCAAGAATGTCACTGCAGAAGTTAGGGTGTCCATCTGGAACTCTGTGTTCTTCATCTACTTGTTCAGCTCTCTATTACTCCCATATCCAGGAGGTGAGAAATCTTGTTCTGGATTACATTGCGCTGTAGGGGGTCATTCAAGACTGAGGACTGGATGGAAAATGAATAGAGCAGAGCCCATAACTCAAGGGCATATCCTTGACCCACTGGCTCATGATCAATGCAACCCATTCCTCCAGGAAATGGGAAATCCTGCTCCTTAGCTTCAGCTCTCAGTGGAGACCTCTGCAATCTTTGTCATACAGAGGCTTTGAGAGTGGCAGGGCTCCCTCTGGACTTTTCTCCCAAGCCACAGTTCCATAACTTTCCTTTGGAGAACCTGCTGTCCCTTCACTGGCATTTCTGCAAGGATGAAGACTGAAAGGAGTGCCTTTATCTGAAGCCAGGTCTGTACTGTCTCTTAAAGGCGCGATGTGGCATAAGAGGGTCTGTTTAGATTTTGCAGCATTGTTCGCCACTACCTTGTCTAGCTGCCAAAAAGCAAGGCGGAGCACAGCACCCCCTTCAAATGGCTATGCACCTTCCAGGGACACAGCCATAGGGGGCACCTGATCACTGAGCTGGAGGCCATGACGTTGGCTGAGAATCTCATCGCATCTATTGACGTGTCAGCAATGAACACTATTGCCAGGGAAACATTCTTTAAAATACAGCTGAAGTCAGGGTGATCTCTACCCTGGAGGGCTCTGAGATCTTCCAGAAAGGAGAGAAGTGCTCTCACAAAGCAAGAAACTGCTAGGGGTACCCCAAGGGAGGCTGCGGAGGCCTCAAAATCTTTTTTGAGAGTGGCCTCAATTTTTCTATCCGTAGGGTCTGTAGGACAGAACTCCCCTTCTGAGGGAATAACACTCTCTTGCCAGGAATGCTAGAACAGCATCAACCTTTGGTATCTCAGTAATCAGGTCCTTTGGTTCCTGGACCTTATAGAACAGGAAGTTTAGTCTTGAAATTAGACGAAGGTTTCTAACCATCAGAGGAGTGAAGTTCTGGAACAGCCTTCCAAGGGGAGCAGTGGGGGCAAAAGACATATCTGGCTTCAAGACTAAGCTTGATAAATTTATGGAGGGGATGGTATGATGGGATAGCCTACTTTTGGCAATTAATTGATCTTTGACTATTAGCAGTAATTATGCCCAATGGCTTGTGATGGGATGTTAGATGGGGTGGAATCTGAGTAACTACAGAGAATTCTTTCCTGGGTGCTGGCTGGTGAGTCTTGCCCACATGCTCAGGGTTTAGCTGATCGCCATATTTAGGGTCGGGAGGGAATTTTCCTCCAGGGCAGATTGGCAGAGGCCTTGGGGTTTTTTTGCCTTCCTCTGCAGCATGGGGCACGGGTCACTTGCTGGAGGATTCTCTGCACCTTGAAGTCTTTAAACCATGATTTGAGGACTTCAATAACTCAGACATAGGTTAGGGGGTTATTACAGGAGTGGGTAGGTGAGATTCTGTGGCCTGCATTGTGCAGGTGGTCAGACTAGATGATCATAATGGTCCCTTCTGACCTTAAAGTCTATGAGAACCTAAGGGCATTTTTGTTAATGTGCTTGCCCTTCTCCGGTGCATCCCATTCATCCCTGATTATTTCCTCCAAGGAGGAGTGTAAGGGAATTGCAGCCTCGGGGGAGAATTCTGAGGGGAGAAATTGCTCTGAAGATCTGGGGTTTGTTCAAGCTGAATCTGAATAGTGGATACAACCTTGCTGCACATGGCCTCAAATTCCTCAGCAAACCTTTGCTGAGTTTTTCCCTGGTCCTGATCGGAGTCAGGGCCCAACAATTCACCATCCTCTCTGGAAGAGGGAGGCATGAGGAGGAGGAATGAGATGATTCATATCACCTCAATCTTTTATGCTTTTTCTTTCCCTTTTTTGCTCACTTAGCGTACCAGCTCTGGAGCAGCTCTGTTGAGGCCTATTGCCGCTAGCCTTCCTGAGGATCTGAATTCCTCTCAGGAGATCTGTTTGAATCCTCATCTGCTGGGTCCCATTCCCCCAGGGAGTGGGGAGGGAAAATTCTTCCAGGGCCCTCCTGGCTGACTTGGGAATGGGGGGGAGCAGGGCACTCAGGACCCATTTTAAGGGGAATTTGTGACCCCGCAAATCTGCTCTGTCTGTTCTCCAGGGACTCCTTGGAGCCTCTCACTGCTCTGCCCAGAGACTCCTGGTCCCTTTTCCCAGGTTGGAGTTGTGGCTGCTCTGCTGGGAGGGAATCCCATGTGCCTGTCCAACTCATAGCCCCGGTACCGAACAGAGTTAGGGAACGAAGGCTGGGTGCAGGCTGGCACAACTCACAGCCTGCTCAGCCCAGGAACGCTGTCTCACAGATGGAGCTCAGTTTGGTTTCTGCTCGGTGCTTTTTAGGCTGTTCTGCCATACCTAAAAAGTGCAGAGGAACCAGCAGGGTGGCACTGCAGCTGAGGCTCCAGGTGGGTTCCAGCACCTGACTAAAAACTGACCCAGGGCAGGGGAGGCTAGGAAGCGAGAATGCTGCTCACCACTGCCCCAGGATTAAGAATAATTTTAAAAAAGCCTTAGGCAGATGAAAAGGCAGGAGCGCTGAAACCACCATCCCCATGCTAACACAGAGGAGGAGAATCTGGCCACAAGCAGGAGCAAAGGGAGGCGTGGCCAGAACGGCAGCATCAAAAAGCTGATCTGCTTCCATGAGCAGCCCACATAACAAGATTTTTGGGAGACACTGGGCTGCAGAAAGGATTAGAATCCTGATTCCCAGGCTGCTTCTTTAATCACTATACAATGCTATCTCGTAATGGCATAAAACTGAACAGTTTAAAGGGCCCAAACTTCCCATTGAAGAAAAAATTCCTAGTAACTGCAATGGGAGCAAGATTTAGCCCAATACCATTAACTATCAAGGTATTACATTTTCCCTGTGCTGCTTATGGTTGTTGTCCAGATATGAGATGGCTTGCACAACATCTCATTATGAAATATAGTAATGTTACATTATGAAAGAGGATAACACAACTCAGAAGCTACAATGTCTAGGGTGATATAGTATACAATTGATTTTTAGATTGGACAGCCACAAATACTAAGCACCAAATCTGTGTTTTTGATTAGCTACATTGAGTATCTATGAAGAGAAGAATCTGAATTTTATATGGATGATTTGAGTCAACTGCATCAAAGCCAGAGTTACTTTACAAGTTATAAATCATTGCCAGATTTGCATTTAGATTGGTTTCTATACACTGCTCACAGATTTACAGAAATTAGTACAGTACTTTATTAATTATAATTATTGTTGTTGTTATTGGGGACAATGTAGGCAGGGGTGCTGGAACAATTTTTATAGTGGAGGTGCTGAGAGCCATCGAACCAAACTGTAAACCTTGTATATTATGGAACCCACTTCAAGGCAGAGGATGTGGCAGCACCCCTAGTTCCAGCACCAGTGGGGTGCCCACAGAAACATTCCTAGCTATGTCTTTCTTTTCAGACTCATAATCAGCTATGGGGAAACAGCCAAAGTTATTCTTAGTATTCTGTAGTTGATCAAATCACTTCATTTTCTCTCATTCCCAAGATTCATAAGGATCTTTTGTATGATCACAAACAGATGATGGTAGAGTATGGGATTGGACTTCAACAAAAGCAAATTCAAATTGGTGAATTCAGCAGTTTCTCAACATTTATATCAAAATCAGAGCAATGGCTAGTGTAAAACCATCAGCAGGAAAAATGTCAAATTAGATTTTTAAGGGCAAATGTTTACCATGCCTTCTTAATTGCACTCCGTAATATATACAGTGCCCATCATCTGCCATACTTTATAGGACAGCTTTTCAAAACAACCTACTAAACCAAAAAATCTGTTAGGAAGCTTTGAAAATGTCAATGAACCAGTGCAAAGTATTATTATTAGGTGTAATCCTCCGGAAGCCCAGTATGGGTAGCAGAAGAAGGAATTTGTGCACCTCTCTGTATACATAAAAGCATGTTTTTTTCACAGACACAGTGTAGAGCCTGTTTGAAAATGTGCCCTTAAATGTTCAGTTTAAGTAAAATGAAGTTGAAAGTGAAGCTGAAACAGACTTTGCAGATTTGCCCATATCCTCCCCAGTCATTACAATCTACTTCTGCAAAAGCAGTGTTTCCCAAACTTGGGACACCGCTTGTGTAGGGAAAGCCCCTGGCGGGCCGGGCTGGTTTGTTTACCTGCCGCGTCCGCAGGTTCGGCCGATCGCAGCTCCCACTGGCCGCGGTTTGTCGCTCCAGGCCAATGGGAGCTGCTGGAAGCAGCACGGGCCGAGGGACGTACTGGCCGCCGCTTCCAGCAGCCCCATTGGCCTGGAGCAGCGAACCACGGTCAGTGGGAGCCGCGATAGGCCGAACCTGCAGACGCGGCAGCTAAACAAACAGGCCCGGGCCCACCAGGGGCTTTCCCTACACAAGCGGGGGCTCAAGTTTGGGAAACACTGTGCAAAAAGATGGCAAACTCCCAAATAAGTCGGTCCTTCATAAGCAGTCCAGCTTAAAAAAATAGGCTGGAAATACAATAAAGATATTTAATGCTACAGATGACATAACACATTACTATGCCATTTGCTTTCATTATAGTTTCGAAATTTGCGAGGTGAATATGAACTGAGCCTTGTGTCACTACTGATCTTTCTCTCATCTCACAGTTCAAACACCAGAAGTAACAAACTCCATTTATCTCAGACAACTCTAACCAGTTCAAATGAATGTGTACTTGTTGCCATCACAGGTCATTACTTAAAGACATATCATCCACCATGAAAAAAATCACCATTTAGCTACAAGAGTTCCAAAAAATGGTTAGCTCTTGCTCTAAAGCGATCACTACCATGTGTGTAAATCTGACATGCATCAGCAGAACGAGGCCTACAGGTTCTTTAGACAGGAATGAGCCTTCAGCACTCTCTCACAAAGAGTTTTTTAAGGCAATAAAATGCATCCCCCACATTTATAAAATACCCATTTCCTTTGTCAGAATGCACTCGGCCACAAGTAATGGTTCAGAACATCTTTTCTAAATTAACACCTATGCTCCTCCAAGTGCTTCAAGTCAAAGCAACATGATTTACTGGGAAGCAAGACATCATCATTTAAATTGCTTCCAGAGTTCTTTTTCTTACAAGCAAATCTAAACCACGGGTACAGCTCTGTGTTAGGTAAAAAGCCTCCTAAAAGAGATAGTAGGATACAAACGTGGTAATTTTGTGATACACAAAAATGTTATTCCAGATCCAATTACAGTCGTACTCTCAGACGCTCGCTCTTGTTCAAAGGAGCAATTATAAATGGGGTTTTAGAAACATCTCAAATATGTCAGGGCTATTGCAGAAGCTGAGACCACACATTTGGAACACTTACATGCCATTTTGTGTGCTGTATAATCATAAGGAAATCACAGAGATAAAAGGGGCCTAACCAAGGTCAAAGAGGGAATATAACTCAGCCATTAGTGCAAGGGACTAAGAATCAGGAATGCTGGGTTTTGCTCCTCCTTCTAATAAGGGAGTGTAGTCTAGTGGTTAGCACAAGGGTCTGGGAATTAGGCATGCTGGGTTCTATGCAGTCACTGACCTGGGCAGGTTATTATGGCCACAATTTTTTAAAAATTTAAATAAAAAAATGCACTAATTTTGGATGCCTCCATTTCTGGGTGCCCAGCTGGAGATAAAGTGTTTTGAAACAAAAGGGAATGTAAAAAAAAAGTGTTCCAGTGCATGAGCGAACGAAGAGTTGGTGGCCTCACACAGCAGCGTGTGTGTGTGCACACTCACGTGCACATGAGAGGCACATTGGAACAGCTATAGTCCAGCACCTCAATTTTTAAATGTCTGTGTGGCCCAAATGCCCTGCCTGAGTCCTAGACAAGTACCTCATGGACAAACCTAGAATGGGAGACAGTCATGACTTTCCCCTGACTTCACAGCATTCTGCAGGAAGTCAAAATCAGATCATTTACTTTCCAATATATTACTCCACATCCATCACAGGACATTTTTGGATGGACTCCACTGGGTAAATATTTTTAACATACTTTTAACTCACCAATAAAATAAAATACTTTTTAAAATGATTACATAGTCTTGATGTATTTTTGGTACATTTTTCAAAATTGTTGCAAACATAGTAAGGGGAAAAAATGACAAATCGCTAGCGGTAACCTAAATGGCCCATCATTACTTAAGTTGAGGTGGTTTAACCCCTAATAGTTTTATTTTAAAAACTGGGTTTTACACAGTGAAATCAAGAAAAAACATCTTGAGAACAGGTCAGCAGGGATCCAGATAAAGAGTAACATACAGAGATGGAAGTCGAGCATGATGTTTAGGACAGTCAGAGATAAAAGTGGTTTGGTATGGCCGCATTTCTGTTAGAGCTGAGCACATTTTTTTTTTATGAAATAGTAAATTTGACAAAAAATGCATTTTTGAGACACCAGAACTATTTACCAGTTCAGGTAGAATTTGGCAAATTGAGCTGAAAAAATGGACAAAAAGATAGAAAGACAACGGTTTATTTCATCCAATTTGAAACTAAACATTATGACTTTCTGCATCCAAACAATGTTTTGGTTAGAAATTTAGTTAATTTTTTTAAAGGGGTTGAAAAACACCCAAAAATGACCCAAAATGAAAAACCAATTTTTTTGTTTTGTTTCAAGTTGAACAAAGTGTTTAGTTCAACCTGAAATTTTTTCATTCTTTTCATTTCAATGAGAAAACCCCCCCAAAATCAGTTTTGCTTTGAACCAAATTGGATTTTTTTTTGCCTATTTTGATTTAGCCCCAAACCAAAAAAATCAAACATTCACTCAGCTCTAATTACTATACACATCTAGGGCTTGATCTTGCACTCATCAAAGTCAGTGACAATGCTCCCAATGACTTCAGTGATGCAGGATCAAGTCCACAGAGAGGAAGACTAGTTTTGCATTTAAGGTACTGGACAAAGAGCTGGAAGACCCAGTTTCCGGCTTGGCTACAGACTCTTTGTGTGGCCTTTGTAAAGTCATTTAATTTCTCTCGGCCTCAGTTTCCACACCTATAAAAAATGGGATGAGGATGGTGATCTGTCTCTCCCACCCTTCAGCTGTCATGTAGGGTTGCCAACTTTCTAACTGCTGAAAACTGAACACCTTAGCCCGCTTCTTCCCCTGAGTCCCCCCAACCTCCATCACTCGCTCTTCACCGCCGTCCCCCACTCACTCCCCTGCTCCCGGGACTCACCTGCTGCCTGCAGAGCCAGGCTGGGAGGAGCTGATGCAGAGCCTGCCCACCTGCCCTTTCAGGGCACAGTGGGGTACAGGGGTTGGTCCTGGTAGCGAGGGCCAAGGCCATAGCAATTAGGGCACAGCAGGGGCTGGTCCCTGGAGCAAGGGGTCAGTGCAATCAGGGCACGGCAGGGGTCGGTCCCCAGAGCAAGGGGTCAGGGCACAGCGGGGATCGGTCCCCATAGCCACGGCCAGGGTAAGACAGGTGTTGGTCCCTGGAGCAAGGGGGCAGGGATGGGTCTGTCCCCATAGCGAGGGCCAGGGCAATCAGGACACGGCGGGGCAGAAGGGGTGTGTGGACAAGACACACACACCCCAGTGGTGGCACCTACCTCTTGGAGCCCAGTCTGGAAACTAGCCTCTGCTCTCTGTCAGGTGGCAGCAGCTAGCAGCTCCTTCCTGTGGCTCCAGCCACAGCTGCTGCTCTTCCCGCTCCACCAGTGGCAGAGGCCAGTTACTGCGGCCAACCGGACTTGTAGCATCCAGTCAGCTGTGTTGACCCGGATGCACCCAGGTTCCCTTTTCAACCGGACGTTCTGGTCAAAAACTGGACACCTGACAATCCCATTGTCTTGTCTACTTAGATTCCAAGCTCCTAGGGGCCAGGACTGTTTCTTACAACATGTTTATACAGTGCCTAGCACAATGTGACCCTGATCTTGGTTGGGGCCTTTAGATCAAACTGCAATATAAATAATAAATTATTCAATAGTGGCTTATGCAGGTCACCCCACATGAATACTAGTAAAGCCTTTAGAGTGCCATGCTGCCAGGGATTTAGCCCATTCTACCTATGTTACAGGGATGTTTTACTTATGATCTACCTATGTTAGGGATGAATTAGAGCAAGGGTCGGCAACTTTTGGCACGCAGCTCGCCAGGATAAGCACCCTGGTGGGGCGGGCCGGTTTGTTTACCTGCTTCATCCGCAGGTTCGGCTGATCGCGGCTCCCACTGGCCGCTGTTTGCTGTCCCAAGCCAATGGGGGCTGCGGGAAGTGGCGGCCAGCACATCCCTTGGCCCGCGCCACTTCCGGCCGCCCCCATCGGCCTGGAATGGTGAACCGCGGCCAGTGGGAGCCACGATCGGCTGAACCTGCAGACGCGGCAGGTAAACAAACCGGCCCGGCCTGCCAGGGTGCTTACCTGGCGAGCCGCGTGCCAAAGGTTGCTGACCCCTGAATTAGAGAGTTGAGGGAGCCAGACAGAGGTGAGAACAGCCTTATAGTCCATCAGCTGCTCACAGACCCAATTCCAGTCCTTCCTACAGTCAAGTGCAACTGCGAGAGCACTGGTGACTCTTGTGCACCACTTCACCACTCGTGTCTTTGTGTGGACATGAAGTGTGTCAAAAGCATGACTGGTATTAATAACTGCTGTCAACACTGAATTTTTCTGGTGCAGACTGACCTTTGGATTTGTAAGTGCTTAAGGTCAGGGTATTTGCCTTTATCTGCTAATAAACTGCCATATAATAATAGGTGATATACCTATCTCCTAGAACTGGAAGGGACCTTGAGTCCAGCCCCCTGCCTTCACTAGGCAGACCAATTTTTGCCCCAGATCCCTAAGTGGCCCCCTTAAGGATTGAACTCACAACCCTAGGTTTAGCAGGCCAATGCACAAACCACTGAGCTATCCCTTCCACCCACAGGCTAGTATAAATAATTATAAAATAATAAGAGATTGATCAGGCATTGTCATCTCTTCCCCCACCTTGCAATATGCTGCGAGTGGCATGGTCATAGTCACTGCCTTCCACTCCAAAGGTGGCTGCATTTCAGAGGCACTGTATGCTGAATGTACATAGTTTCAGTGCACTTTGAGCACCTCCAGGATGACAGGCAGTGTATAAACATACAATATTATGGTTTATTCCAGGTTTCATCAACCAGATGACAAATTTTTACATAAATTTTCTCATATTAAATTAGCCCTCAGAGGGAGCCATCACAGTTTCAGAAATACAAAACAGAGCAATAAAGAGAATTTACTTACAGATTTTGTGGCTGCAAAGTTAAAAAACCACCATTTTGTAGCTCATGGCATGCTCCATGGGCATGAGTCACTCCCCACACACAATCCTAGTATGGAATAGCTGTCACCACAGCCCCTCTGTGCCAACTGTAGCAAGTTGTGCGGTGAGCACCCCACTGTGCCAACATCTGCAGGCCCAGAACCCTTTCTGCACAGGTAGTACACTACTCAAGGTTCCCCCCTTTGCAGCCCTGCTGCTTTTGCAAGGGCCCTTTGCTCCAGGGTATGACTCTACATGAATACTAACATTTCATGAAGCATTAGGCTAAAGCAAATCTTCACATCTGCCCATGGAGTTCTGTTTGCAATAAGGGAAAAGTGTCTGATTCCCCCTCACCCCCCGCCAAAGAATTACAAATTCTTTAAAATTTAATTTCTAATTATTTAAATATCAAGTTCTGCAGGATACCAAGGGAAACAGACCCTGAAATACCCTGTGAACTGCAGCTACTGTCCAAAAGCAGGAGTTTCCAGCCCCAACAAGCAGTGTTTCCTGCTCATTTGACATCCCTTTCAGAGTTGTCCCAATCCTGCAACCACTTAAACATGTGCATAAATTTCTCTCACACAAGCAATCCCAACGAATTCAGTTGGGACTATTCACAAATTTAGAGTGAAGAATGGCGGGGGGGGGTTCCCACCAGATTCGGAACCTAAACATTAGCCAACCATTTTTTACTTCCTGCAGCTCTGGTTATCATACTCCCAGTCATGGCCCAGGACTCCATTGTGCTAGGCACTGTACAGACACAGAACAAAACAAGGCAGCTCCTGCCCCAAGAGAGCTTACAGTCCAAGTACAAGACAAGAGATGGCTGGATATAGACAGACGGACAGGGGAGTACTGTACAAGGAAAAATGAGAAAATATGGTTAGCATGGTAGGCTGCCTCTCAGCACACAAGCAGCCTGATACCAATGTTTTTGAAAGCCTCGTGGCAAAGGAAAGTTTGAAGGAGGGTTTTGAAGGAGGAAAATGAGTTAGTTTTGTGGATGTTTACAGGAAACTTGTCCCAGGCACGAGGGGCAGCATGAGAGAAATCATGAAGTCTGAAAATTTAACAGGTAGGCAATGGAGGCTGACATGAGCCAATCGGAGGTGGGAGTCAACCTTTCAATACTAAATGAGAGATGATAGGGATGGTGGGGATAGATAGTGAAGGGCCTTGGAAGTGAAGACAAGTAGCTACATACACAAGAGAAGAGGGAGCCTGTGAAGAGATTCAAAGAGGGGGGTGACACAGACAAAGCACTGGGACTGGAAAATTATCTTTACACCAGAATCTATGGGCCAAATGTTGGCTCTCAGGTAGCCTCATACAACTCCCCTGAAGTCCACAGGAAAAGAGTTAGCTCGCAGCAGAAACCATTTAACGTTGACTTCAGTGACCTTTAGGTCAGGCCATCATACAAAATATTCATTGACAATGGTATTGCGGGTTATGTCATGTGGTACAGTTTATACTCTAGAGAACTGACCCACTGGAAACTGAACCAGTGATAGCCATGATATTTTGGTTGCAGTTTTACCCTGACTCTACACTTCATTACTAATTGTTATTATTTATTTGCATCCGAGAAGCACCTTGAAGCCTCAGTGAAGATCAGGGTCCCATTGAAGAGGCAGTGTGTCCTAGGGGATAGAGCACTAGACTGGGACTTAGCACTCCTGGTGGTTATTCCTGGATCTGTTGCTGGCCTGCTGGGTGACCTTGGCCAAGTCACTTCCCTGCTCCGTGCCTCAGTTTCCCTCTCTGTAACAAGGGGATAATAATGTTGATCTCCCTTTCTAAAGTGCTATGAGATCTACTGATAAAAAAATGCTACATAATGGCCAGGTATTACTGTGCTAAACACCATATACCAATATAATGAAAAGACCACCCCTGCTCCATTGCACTCACGATCTAGGTAGAAGACAACAGGATTCAGCCAGATGGGGGAACACAAGGTAATAATCAGGCAGACAGTTATGATCAGTGTAATAAACAGAAGTCGCAGAGCACCAATGATTGCAGCTGCATTACCATGCACACCTATCCCTCAGTTACCAGCACAGCTCCCTGATGCAGTGGTTTCTGGAATAGCTTAAAAAGGCCTTATTTGATCCTTCATAGAGCCCTGCAGAACTGTGGGAGAATGGGAGGAAGGTCCCATTTGTCCCTGGGTGCTGGTACCATTTTCTAGACCTTTTCTCAACAGGCAGAGCAGACAATTGCTCCCCTCTTTGTCCTTACTCAGCAAGAAGATTTCTTTTGAGAAGAGTCAGGAGGGATCTGAGGAAGCTGCGGTGAGGCAGGCCTGTGGACAGCTGGAGACAAAGACTACAAGCTAACAGCTTTTGCTCACCTCCTGAGAAGTTGTCCCATGCCGTCCTGGAGTATGACGTTCACTGAGGTAGACTGCTGCTTTTGGGTGAGAACCAAGGCTGCAGGACCAATTTGTTTACAAATCCTGGGATGAGCTTCGGGGCTGCATAGCTCTTGCATGAGAAAGGAGACTTAATTGTGCACACAAGGTGAGCTTCCCCTAATGCTGGGCTGCCAGGCCACCAGGATGAGATCACTGCTCCCTATGGAAAGAAAAGCAGTGTTTGCCCTGTTGACATTGGCTACCCCAGAGAGGTACTAGTCACTTGGGCACCAGCTTGTGGTCAGGAAGTCCACAGCGGGTGCTGTTGTCATGGAGGTGTGCACAGCAAAAGCGGTGTGTTGCATGTGATGAAGACAGCCAACATGCCAGAGCTCACTGTGGGATTTAAACAGTTGGGATTTCTAACCCCAAAGAAAGGGGAACTACTCAGTAGTGGTGCAGCCTTAGGGTATGTCTACCTGAGCCCGAAAGTACACCCCATCTGCCGTGCAGATGTATCCTTAGAGTCTCTGTGGCAGGACCCCGGGTACATACATAAGGTGGCAAGGCAAAGTGCACAATGACATTTTCAAAAACTTTAGACTTTGCAGGATTGGACAGCAGGGAATCCTCTATTCCCAGAGAGCAGCATTAAGAGTCATTGTATCTTCATCCCCATTGTGATTCTGGGTGGCCCTGCAAACCTTCTTTTGCCCACACCTAACGAAACCATTTTACAGAGTATACAAACCTTGAGAGACATCAGTTCAGCTGTAGTTTAGGCTCTGAACTAAGAGTCAGGAGAAATTAGCTCTAGTCCCAGATCTGCCAATGACCTACTGTGAGACTTTGGGCAAGTCTGTTTCCCTTCCCCAGGGGACACTTTAGCTACAGGCAAACTAGACAGCTGGCTAGGGTGGCAGACTCTGCCTATGGCAGCAGGGGGCAGCCACGCCAAACCTGAGCAATGCTGTGAATCTCCAGATTGCAACACTTCTCATGAAAGTGCAGTCCAGCTGCCCCCCACTACCCTCAAGGAAGGGTGGCCACACCAAACCAGAGTGGGGCTGCAACCTGGGGCTTGCCCCTACTCACTTCTACCATAACTACCAAAGTATCAGAAAGCTCCTCTCGTCCCTTCCTGACAGTCCCCCGGGGGGGACACCCTTCCATGAGAAAACCTCCATTCTAGGAAGTAGGAGGGGGCTGCCACACTGAAGTTTTGCCTTGGGCAGGAGATGGTCTTGAGCAGCCTCTGCCCTCTGACCCTTTTTCTGTCTTGTCTCTTTAGATTGTTAAATTGCTGGGGCAAGGACCGTCTTTCTCTCTGTGTACGTACGGCTCCTGGCACAATGGGAGCCCAATCTCCTAACTCAGTGGGTGCAGAATTCTGGTGGAGGGTGCACTTTGGAGATTGAAAGCAAGATGGAGGTAGCAGTTGATCCACAGTGACAATGCAGTTGCTAATGTTGTGATTATAATATCGGCATAACACATGAAAGGGAAAGGTGACATATCTTATGAGCAGTGGGATGAAGAGGCAGGAGGACCTGCATAACCCTTTCAAATCACAGTGGGGAACTGGAGCTGGATCCCTGGAATAAACATTACATTTTGGTTAGTAATAGTTTACAGCAATGCTGGTAGTGGGATTCATAAAATCCTTAATTGTCTGACTCTCTAGATTTGTATGGTTCAAAAAAGAACTAGATAAGTTCATGGAGGATAGGTCATCAATGGCAATTAGCCAGGATGGGCAGGGATGGTGTCCCTAGCCTGTTTGCCAGAAGCTGGGAATGGGCGACAAAGGATGGATCACTTGATGATTATCTGTTCTGTTCATTCCCTCGGGGCACTTGCCATTGGCCACTGCTGGAAGACAGGATACTGTGCTAGATGGACCTTTGGTCTGACCCAGTATGGCCATTCTTACAAAGGAGTGAATTGATGGTGTACTGATAGAACTATAATTACTCTAGATTGTCTTTCTGTACTTTAAAGGTAGAGGGATTATACTCCTGATGGTTATATCTTTTATTTAGCTAGTGACTTATCAATATCGCTTCTATTTACAGTTTCCATCAAGGTGTCTCCTTTCACATTCTCATCGATAAAAGTATGGCAGTTTCTACAGAACTTTGTAAACACAGCCAAAGATACTGCAAATGCATAACTGGGAAATACCCTTCTGAAGAATGTTTTAATATTAATTGCTAAAGCACCAACATGGTTAACTCACATATCTAATAGATACATTCACAGGAAAAGGCCCTAGCCTGAATTTCTATTCTATGATATGACAAAGGTGCTGAATATGAGTCATAAAGCCTTGGTTTATTAATGTATGTTAGATCCCCCCCAGGTATAATTACAAGAGCACCTAATCAAATGGAAAAGAAGAGATGCAATTATTCTGGGAAGGAGCTAGCTGTTTTACACAATAAAGAAAAGGTTAACTATTATGTTATTTGGAAAATACTATCTATTATTCCTGCTATTTTGTTTTGGAGGCAGGGTCTCAGGTGATTGAATTACTTCTTCTCAAAAAGCAGGCCCACAATATCAGAGATATCTGAGCTACCGAGCTGACACTGCAGAAGCAAACTTGTTTTTTTGTGGGAGGGCCTTTTACTTTGAAGGATTTGGTGGAGCCAGGAGAAGGGCTCAGCAGTTGTAAGCAGGATCCACTCTTCTACTGTACACATGGATGGAGAAGCCAGTATTTGGACCTTGAGAGTTGACACTGAGATCTTCACAGCAACCTAATTCTACACCCAATTCCCTTTAGTTTCAGGGGGTTCCAATGATAGCAGAAGGCCTCCTCTTCTGAGCATACTATCAAATAAGATAGGAAGACTTCTAATGACATAATTACAATAATAATTCCTAGCTCTTATATAGCACTTTTCATCAGCAGATCTCAAAATGCTTTACAAAAGAGATCGGTACCATTAACCCCATTTTACAGATGGGAAAACTGAGTCACAGAAAGGTAAAGTGACTTGCTTAACATTGTTACAGACCTGCTGGGTAAAGCCTGGAATAGAACCCAGGTCTATCCAGTAGCAAGGGAAAAAAGTAAAGTATATACGCTCTTAAGACTGCCCTCTGAAATTCTTGAACAAAATGACTCAATATGAAAGGAAAAGCATGGCCACTTGACAATCCTACAGTCAGATACCAAATATAGTTCAGTATAAAGATGTTTGCATAGACCTCCCCAACTCAGGGACATGTACAGTTAGGTGGTGATCACTCTAATAAAATTAACTTTGCTTACAAAGTAAAATCTCCTTTGCAAAAAGATTTGTCTGGTTAAGCTAAATCTTTTTCTGCATCATTGATTTTGAATAGAGAAGGATTGTTCTGTTTTGTTGTGGCTTTAAATCAACAGAACAGTTTTCAACTAGATGTTTCTCCTAGTGTTTTGTGACAATCGGATGAATTCTGTGATTATTCTGTGAAGGTAAATTTATTCTAAATGCTGTGGTAAATTTCTGGCAGTTTGGAGGACTCTCCCAGTCAGAACATATGGAAAAGGAAGAGGGACAGGTAAGTCAAAAACAGCAGAAAAGTAATGCAGTATATGGGTTTACCTAGGTAGGGCGTCACAGCTTGCGCATGCTACACAAGCTAGGAGATCATATTTATAAGCCTACAGTACAGGAAATGGATGAGTGTTTTAGGAATTAAAATAGTCCTATTGTCTAAACTAAATGGATTTACTACTTATAGTTTGGCATTGATAAACTAGCTGCTTCCAGTGCTGTAGTTGGAAAAGCTTATATTAAAAAAAATAGAACAAAAAGTAGCTCTAACAGGCACTTAATTCTTTATAAAAGATAATTGATTCAGTCCAGGAAGGATGTTGTGAAATCAAAAATGTTTGTCTAAAAATGTATTTCTTGTATATTATATTGAGTAGCGTGTTTATTTTATAACATTTAAAGTGTCACTGCACACTCATGGGCAGCTAGGTAGGTGCATACTTTTCAGAATTTGACAAACATTCATAACCTTACAAATTATTTTTGAAGCATTGTAGCTGTCTTTGATGTGGTCACCTCATGAAAAGAAAAAGGTATTGATTTTGATTTAGTGCCCATCCCTAGCTCCAGGTGAATTATTAGCCCAAAATAAGAATCAGCTAATTACAAATATATGATGCCATTACATACAATCCAAACCATTGTAACATCTAGCCAGACACCAAAAAGGCCAGCTTCCCTACAACAGCACAAACTATTACCCCAACACCAATGCAACAACCTTCCTGACATCACACATGCTCCACTATTCTCCCTGCTGTTTCCTCACAATACTCTGTCAGCTCTACCAAAAATCCAAGGGGGTAATGCAAGAAACATTGGGCTCAAGAGCAATATTTTACTGTCACTGTATAGAATTAATACATGCACGTTCACAAAGGGGTATGTTATAACCACTGTTGAATGTATGTATATATTTATAGAGAGCTGGGTGAATCCCATAAATACACACATACACTTGATGCCAAAATACCCTCTGACTGACAAGATGGCGTAAGTGACCTTCTCGGAGATGGCCTTAAAAGCTCCATCGTGGACAGACTGGTGGACCTGTGCCCCTTGCAGTCACCTCATCACTAGACTATCTTAACTTCACGATGTGTTTGGCCTTCTCCATCCCTGGAGCAAGATTAACCCCCAAATGTGAGTCTCCTGCTTTGCTCCAGAAGCTGCTCCATAACAGAAGTATTTCCCAATGGTCAAAGCCAGTGCTGTTCAGGGTTTTCTTTACAATGTTTAATTTTCAATTAGAAATGCAGGGCAGAAGATTCTTTTAGGCATTGTTTACAATCTTTTAATATAGTATCAGATACATTTTCCCAAACCAGTTGTGCAGTTCCTCTGTTAAGTAGGAAAAATGTTCTCTGAAACTGTACTTTATTCTGTGCACTGAAGAAAGTTTTCTTTACCTTTTAATTCTAGCCTGACTCGTTCCTTTTATCTTTACCTAGAGCCTGTTAATAGCTATAAGTGCCAAATAGGAGTTTGTGGTCCAGTACACTGGGGTCACTAGAGGCTTGAACCAAAGTCCAGTGGAGTCAATGGAAAGACTTCTATTGAGCTTTGGATCAGGTCCTAGATTTGCAGGCAGGAGGAGATACTGCTGAACCATTGCAGAAAGTTAGTCAAAAGTAAATTCTTATTGCTTAGTTGCTCCCAGTACAGAAATCTCTCAAATATGAAAGGACGAAGAAAGCATTTCAAATGCCACTTCCTCTTGGGGAGAGAACCCACCCTATGTCATCTAATTGTAGCACTTATGCCCTGCACTGGAGGCTATGTAAAAGGAATCCACAAAGGGGCCATGCAGAAGACCTCTTGCATTCCCCACATGCTGCAGAAGAAGTCTCCAAGCTGACTCCTCGTAAGCATGCGCAGAAGGCCAGCAAGGGATGGGGGCACAGCATCATATCTTTGATCCAATGGCAGTTCCAGTTACTCGGCTAAACCTCCATGTCTATCCCTGTGCCATATTTATCTCTTTGAGCTGAGTGGGTTCCCAGGGCTTGCAGATATTAAACATTCATAACTTTAAAATTACCCCATTTTCTTTAAGTTTGCTCGATATTTAGGTCTCACTGAGTTCTGCAGAACATATCTGGAAAAAGTTGTTTAAATAGTTTTTAAGATTGTGAATGTTTATGTCAAGTTTTGAAAAGTATGCCCATGAGTGTGAAGTGACACTTTAAATGTGCACCATAATATTTTAAGAAAACAGAAGCACTACTCCTCTGAGGGCTATCTTCATGCCAGGTTTCACCTTTCAAAGACTCTGTTTTTTTTAAACTATAGCGAAAAAAGCATGATTTGTTTTTTTTAAATTGAATGTATATTTATGCTCCTAAAACTCAAACACCTTAAGGGATTTTTCTTAAAGTCTCCCAAAAAAAAAATCACCATCAGGTGAGAATCAGGCATGTCAGAGGTGACCTTTTAGAAAAAGTTAAGTTTGTGAGAAGATGAAGTTGTAACAAACTGTTTTCCAGCCTTAATTGTAATGGGCATAACTGAGCACCCCCTATAGGAAAGCCTGATTCTGCAGCCAAGAATCGCAGCAGTTAGAACTAACTTCAGGATATAAATACTACTCTTTTAATTCAATGCTGGAATATGTTTAAAGGTACACTGTCAAGGTAAGAGCTGAGATTTCTACAACTGCAACAATTATAAATCTAAAAATCATATGAAGCTTGTTACATACTTCATTCAGTGTGGACAATGTAAGTCTAATGAGTTTCACCTTCTGGCTATCATGCACTAGCACAGTGTGCAGGATATGAGTTACAGACATGGTAGGGGAAATTTGAAATCCAAACCAAAAGTTTTCAACAAAGAGACTTCCCCCCCCCCCCCCCGCAGGGAGTAACTCTGATGGCAGGGATTTTGCACTCAGCCCTTTTCTCACCCTCAGAACCCTGACAGAAGGTTAGATCAATCTTCCACCTGCCCTGTATCAGCCTTAAAAGCCCCCTGAGCCTGCATATTCTGAATCAGGGTTCCCTGTCAGCAATGACAAGATGCTTCTGTGTGAATGAGATGCAACATTCATCAATGATGCTTCTGTTTTATCAGGTGGGGCTCTGAAGTGGACATTTTGCAGTGCGGACACTAATAGTGATGAAGACGTATGCTTTGAAAGTGTGGTATGTGCTTGGGTTGGTGCGGTGTCTGAATACAGCTGAGGATTTCCAATGGACAAAGAATAACCCTGGCTCCTTCTATTATGGCACTTTTCCAACTGGTACTTTTAATCTATATCTGTCTGGTTTTATAATATTCTAGGCCCATTCCTGTTTAGTACAAGAAAGTTGGTAAAAGATTCCCCTTTTGAAGAGAGATTATATGCATAATACAGAGCCATTCAGGGCAGAGAGAAAAGGCAGAGGTGAAACTCCAACCTCACCATAACCTCTTGTAGAATGCATTTAACACACCCCACTCACCTTTGCTCTGTGTTTTGTGTGGTGACTTAACACTAGAGCAAACTGGGTGTAAAATGCTAGCACTCTGATTTGAGAGTCATTATACACAGACCTTCCTGTGGTGTAAGTGACCAAACAAAGTACAAAGTTATGGTGAATCTGGCAGTGAAGTCCTGTGATTTTTGATTAATTACTTTCCAAATGCTCTCTTACAAACCCAATTTAACTAAATGAATATGAACTAAATGACAAGGTCCCTCACCAAAGGCTCTTAAGCAAAGTAAGCCGTCATGGAACAAGAGGAAAGATCCTCTCATGGATCAGTAACTGGCTAAAAGATAGGAACAAATGGTCAGTTTTCACAGTGGAGAGAGGTAAACAGCAGGGTGCCCCAGGGAGCTGTACTGGGACTATTCAACATATTCATAAATGATCTGGAAAAGGGGTAAACAGCGAGGTGGCAAAATTTGCAGATAATATAAAATTACTCAAGATAGTTAAGTCCAAAGCTGACTGCGAAGAGTTACAAAGGGATCTCACAAAACTGGGTGACTGAGCAACATAATGGCAGATGAAATTCAGTGTGGATATGTGCAAAATAATGCACACCAGAAAAAATAATCCCAGCTATACATACAAAATGATGGGGTCTAAATTTTATTATTCCTGGAGGCATTCTGCACCAAAAAATTAAAAATTCTGCAAATGTTATTTGTCAAAATAATACTACATAATCACGCCAGTTTCAATTATTTTGGAAATTTATTTCAAAATACCTGACAAGAAGTATGTCTGTAACAATATAGACACACACAAAAATTCCCCCAGGAGTAGAGCGTTAAAGAAACCCCTATGACAACCCAATTCCTATTTCTCTGCCCCTTTCCTCCCCTCCCCCCCGAGCAGCCAAGGGACCAGATACCCACAACCCCTCCCCCCCCGAGCCAATATACATGAATACCCTCGCCCACAGGGCCCCCCGGCCCAAATACCCGCCATCCCTCCCAGAGCTCAGCTGCAGGGCCCTCCCTTGCCCAGTTAGCTGTACTCCCTCCCCCCTCAAACCCAGCTGTGCCCCCCCAGCCCAGACACCTGCCCCCCTCTGCCCCAGAGATCCAGAGGGAGAAACAGCCTGGTGCTTGGTCCCAGTCTTGTGGAGTTTCCTGCGCGCTGCCCTCTCCTTCCCTCAGGGCATACTGGGAATTGTAGCTCCCTCCCCTCCACCCGGCAGTGTCTTCTGTGTGTGTGCTAGGCTCTGCCAGGTCCAGCATCTCCTAGTGGCAGCCAACAGCACTGCAGCCCATTTCGGGGGCGGGGTGGGGGAGGAAGTTCTGAATGCACAATGTTAATGTCTGCAAAATTCTGCATTGTGCAGTGGTGCAGAATTCCCCCAGGAGTAAAATTAGCTGTTACCACTAAGAAATCTTGGACTCAGCATTGATAGGTCCCTGAAACCATCCGCACAATGTGCAGCAGCAGTCAAAAAAGCTAATAATGTTAGGAACCATGAGGAAAGGGATAATATCATAATGCCACTATATACATTCATGGTACACCCACATCTTGAATACTCGGTGCAGTTCTGGTTACCCCATCTCAAAAAAGATATACTAGAATTGGAAAACTGCAGGGAAGTAAAACAATGATTAGGGGCATGGAGCAACTTCCAGATGAAGAGAGATTCAAAAGATTGGGACTGTTCATTTTAGAAAAGAGATGAGTAAGGGGGGGATATGATAGAGATCTAAAAGTCTCCGCTGGTGTACAGAAGTAAGTGTTATTTATTCCTTTACATAACACAAGAACTATTGGTCACCCAATGAAATTAATAGGCAGCAAGTTTAAAACAAACATGAGGAAGTACTTCACACAATGCACAGGCAACCCGGGGAACTTGTTGCCAGGGGATGTTGTGAAGGCCAAAAGTGTAACTGGGTTCAAAAAAGGATTAGGTAAGATCATGGAGGACAGGTCCATCAATAGCTATTAGCCAAGATGGTCAGGGCACAACCCCATGCTCCTGTTGTCCTTAAACCTCCAACTGCCAGAAGTTGAGATTAGGTTACAGGGGATGGATCACTCAAAATGGCCCTGATCTGCTCATTCCCTCTGAAGCATCTGGCACTGGCCACTGACAGAGACAGGATACTGGGCTAGACAGCCAATCTGTCAGACCCATTATCACCATTCTTATATTCTTATGTAATTTGAATGAATCATCTGGGGGAGGGGGGTTGTTTCAAGCTGTTAATCACATCTGATTCACCATCAAAAGTTGGACCACGAACAGCTGGCCCTTCTGTCAAATATACAAACAGTTTTTTATTCAATCTAAACAAGTGTTTTAAAAAAACAAAACAATCTAGGCACAGATTTTGCCTTCATGTTTGTGTTTTAAGTAATTTGTGAATATGGATTAATTGCATTTTACTAAAAGACACTGAAAAAATAAGATTAACATCCCTACCATGGAATGGTCCCTTTGTTATGTTTTATGTCAAAATAGCTAAATATGTTTTCACTGAAAAAGTCATAGAAAAATATTGCATGTAAAAAAAGATTTGGAGCCTGATTCTGTTTTACAGTAAAGCTCTTTAATATACCACTTTGCCAATGCAGAGCCCCTCTAATGGATTTATGCCCAGTTTAAGGGATAAAAAGAGGTCTTATGAGATTCAGGCCCATTATATTTAAATCTTTCTTGGTATATTGGAAAACTGGTATCTTACATAGTAAAAAAAGTGACTGTAGTCTAGGGCCCAATTTTCAACCACACTCCATTAATGCACCTAAAAAATTTACAGGTGTGCCTGTTTGCATGTGCAAAACCACTTATATTTGTGTGTGTATGCGTATGTATAAAGTGTTTAATTAGACACAAAGCCACCTACTTTTCACACTCAGATGCAACATTCTGAGGGCATCCCAGTTACTTACACATATGAACATTTAGTCCTTAAAGCCAGTTCTGAGGTTTAGTCTCCAGATTGTCATCAATGTATGTACTTGTTGTTACCTTTAGGATTTTCATGGGGTGTTGGCAGTTCTGCCTACCAGACTGAAGGAGCCTGGGACAAGGATGGGAAAGGACCAAGTATCTGGGATGCTTTTACTCACAAAAAAGGGAAAGTGTTTATGAATGAAACAGCAGATTCATCATGTGAAGGCTACTACAAAGTTAAGGTATGATTAAAACAGGAAATATCCCTAATATAGAAAAAATACTGAACCGTTGTTAATTAGTCACATTGAACTGAAAATATGACAGATGCTTTAATCTGCTGCTCTTGAAGTCTGCAACTAGATTCTTACACCGAGCTGTTAAGCTAGGGTCTGTTGTTTGCTACAGCAGTAAGTGTCCAGTCTTCAAGGTCCTAAGGATAGTTTTTTAGAATTGTTGTCCCAGTGAAAAGAAAAATACACAGCAAGAAAGATTCCAAATGGCTCTTCTATACTGAGCCAGCATTACAGGAATTGGAATAGTAGTGAAACTATTATTACTCCATTACTTAGTGGAGTTGACTAAACTTGAAAGTCTAGAGTGGAGGGTTCGGATGTAAGGTAAAATCATAAATAAAACCTTATTGACTCACAATGGGAAAATTCAGAAGAGGTTTTGAGATCTCAATTTTCCTCATTCAATAAAGGTTTGCAGGATCAGGTCCACGTTTCTAAGGAAAAAAATTAAATATTTGTTACAAGAAATGAGATTAAAAATTGACACTTGGTCATTTCTGTTGTTTGTTGACTTTTTTCCATGTCATCTCATAGAGTAATAGACTTTTAGGTCAGAAGGGACCATTGTGATCATCTAGTCTGACCTCCAGCACATTCCAGGCCACAGAACCTCGCCCACTCCTGAAATAAACCCCTAACCTCTGGCTGACTTATTGAGGTCCTCAAATCATGGTTTAAAGACTTCAAGTTACAGAGAGCTCACCATTTTTACACTAGTTTAACCCTGCAAGTGACCGGTGCCCCCATGCTGCAGAAGGAGGTCTCTGCCTTAGGGGTCTCTGCCAATCTGACCTGGAGGGAAATTCCTTCCCAACCCCAAATATGGTGATCAGTTAGAAGCTGAACATGTGGGCAAGACCCACCAAGCAGATATTACAGCAAATTTTTTCCCAGGTAACTCAGAGCCCTCCCAATCCAGTGTCCCATCTCCAGCACTTGGGGATTTTTGCTACTGGCAGTCGCCAGTGGGCCAAATGCCATTGTAGGCAATCTCATCATACCATCCCCTCCATAAATTTATTAATCTGTCCTGAAGCCAGTTCGGTTTTTTGTCCCCACTGCTCCTCTTGGAAGGCTGTTCCAGAACTTGACTCCTCTGATGGTTAGAAACCTTTGCTTAATTTTGAGCCTAAACTTATTGATGGCCTGTTTACAGCCATTTGTTCTTGTGTCCACACTGCCGCTTAACTTAAGTAACACCTCTCCCTCCCTTGTATTTATCCCTCTGATGTATTTGTAGAGAGCAATCATATCTCCCCTCAGCCTTCTTTTGGTCAGGCTAAACAAGCCACACTCTTTGAGTCTGCTTTCATAAACTTCTTGGGAAATAAAAATGGTCTCTAGTCAGTTTTACAGCCTGGTTTTCATACCAGCACAAAACTGCAAAACCCCAGCTCAGAAACTGCAGAGGAATGTTCAAGTCCAAACAAAAGCCTTTTTTCACTGGAATTTAAGATGAACTGACAAGCTGTTAAAATGCTGTTTGTGGTCTATGGGTTAGGTCATGCTTGCCCTTCTACAGTAAATCCCACTCTAGGGGAGGATATCTTCGGCTCCTAGAATTCCCCTTTATTGCAAGGGTACAGGTTATGCACTGGTCTCCCTTCCCCTACAACCAGAAAAGACTGCCACAAAAACTTGTGGATCTATGACCTCACCGGCCCTTTCCAGCTCTCAGGCAGCACAGTGCCATGGCTCTGGCTGCCTCTAGAACCCTTGGGGATGGTCTCTCCAGACTGCATTATCATTTCTGCTGTGACGGATTATGCTTGATGTGTCCCCCACTGGCTTGCCCTGAATTCAGATCCTCCTCCTCCTTGGATCATGGGAACAGTACTGCAGAAGTAGTTTAGCCCTGTTCTGTGTGAGAGATGAAAATCCAAGTGTGGATCTCAAGGTGAGGGAAGGGGGCACACAGTCTAGGCCTAAAGCAGCACCAGAATATTTACTTAAAACTGTCAGCAACATACATCTGAAATGCAGCCCAGCCTTCGCTTACCTACGAACTCCAGAGTCAGAAACCTGTTGTCCCTCCAACAGCAAAGAACATCCTTAACACCTAGAGGACTGTGAAGAGTACAAGTCTCTGCATAGTTTCAAATGAAATTATACTGGGGCCTTCTAGACACTGCCAGCAAAAAGAGAAAAACAAAAGAAGATAGCTCTACCTCTGGGAGTCTTGAACTCATGGAAATTAGCTGGCCAATTTCCTATCTCAGTCTACCCCTCAGATACCAGGGATGAGAGCAATGTAAACATCCAGATAGACCTCTTTCCTCACAACCCCACATAGCTCTTGAGATATTTCCAAACTAGGGCTGGATTAACTCCTGTGTCATAAAGGAGAAGGAACTGGTTTATCTCTATATTTTAGGCAATTATATAGTCCCAGTTACCATAGTCTCTGAGCCTCTCACAATCTTTAATATATTGATTTTCACCTTGTTAGTTAGGGTAGTGCACAGAAAGCGCGCAAGGGCCAGATTTTTAAAGGTATTTAGGCACCAAGTGGGATTTTCAAAACCATCACAAGTTTTAGGGGCCTACGAAGTCTGTGCCAAAGCAAGGAACTGAACTCGAGTCTCTGGAGCGCCAAGCTCATGCTCTAACCATTGAACCATGCTTTCACTCTCTTGTTAAGTAGAAATATTGCATATAAAATCACTCCCTATTACACTATTGTAATATTTGCACTATGTAATAAAATAACTCCCATTTATAACTGTGTGAAAAATGACAATACCCTAAATCTATTGTATACTATTCAATAATTCCTCTTTAACATTTGAGCTTCCGTGCCTGTCTTTGTATATAATGCACATTATATTATGTAATGCCCTAGTATTCAATCCTGATTTTTAAAGAACCTAACAAAAAAAGCTCAGTTCTGCCTCCAAATTCATGCCTAAAAAAGAAGTTGCAGGCCCATTTATATCATTGAAAAATATGCCCAGGTAGCATATCTGAGCATATGCATGGTAAGAAGAATCAGAGTCCAATAGGTTGCTGGTTTTCATTGTGGAGCTGGTTCCAGTTTGAGACAGCACAGAAATGTTGGTGTGTCTGCTCTGAACTTGGCTGCATGGTGTCTTTACACAGCTGCCCTGCAGCTAGTAACTTACTTTTCTTAGTAAGGAAAACCAAAATGCTAGAAAATAACTCGAGTTAAAAATCTAGTGAACAGGATTTTGGAAAGTAGTAATTTAATTATTTGTGGTCAGGATGTACTAGAGTCTAACCTGGAAACAAAGTTCAGTCAGTCTCTACAATCTTATATTTGAAATCTTTATATTATATTCCTATACCAGCGGGCAGGAAAACAGGTATGTTGAACCACTATAGTATTTTTCTACCATTGGAAATAGAACACTATATGTAAGTTTCCCAATCATTCTTGCATCATGTAAATACAATGGCAGATTTGAATTGAAGAGTTTACTGGTATTACAGAGACGAGACCGAAAAATTCTGTATAGCAGATCCGAGTGTCATGTGTTATGGTTTCAGAATATGACAATGCTAGAAAATTTAGATAAATTCCAAATTAACAGAACCTTGTACACAAAACTGGGAGTCTAGCAGCGTGGGTGATTTATTTGCAGATGACCCTGTATAAAATCATTATATTCAAGAGTTCCAGCATGAATTTGTTCTAGCAAAGAGTTAATATGTTTGGGGCCAAATTCTTCAGCCTAATTTTGCAGACATACACCAGGCTGTATCCATAAATATAGGTGCCCACATACTCCATATGTGCACATGCAAATCAAGCAGTTGGATACCCAACTATCTCACTGCATGTGCAAATAGCTATTTGGACATGAAAAAATGTAGGAACAGTAAGTTATGTATGCAAAAGGAGGGGACATGGGTAGAGGCCCAGGGCTGAACATTGACTCCTTCTTAGCAATTACACAAACATGGGAATTAACACCCCCAGACATCCCCCCCCTTAGCCTGCAGCTAGATCTCACGGACATAGTTTCTGACCTGGGCAGAGGTATGTGAACCAAACTTGGTTGCTCTTATCCACAACCCTCTCTATTTTATGTATTTAGTTTGAAAGGGAGGGTCAGTTACAAATATTTTAAGATGATGCTACACACGCTTTGTAAGAAAACTTGTTCCTTCACAACACATTTTCTTTCCACGCTTGATTCCACAGTGAAGTCAATGAATTCTGAATTTAACGTTACATTCACAATTTCCATGGCAAATAGACTGAGGTAAAACACACAGGCTTACGACTTCTTTGTATTTGAATAAATTCATGCCCCACCAGCTTCTACAAAGAGTCATTTTTTCAAAGGAAACAGAAAATAACTGGCAAAGCACTTTGTTTTTGTGCAATCCTCTCTTCTTTCACATTTCCTCAACTCAAAGTCTTTCGTTAAAATTGCTTTAATTTGTAGATTAATAATCTGAAGAATTAATCTGTTGGGATTAGTGAGTAATATTTTAATTGGATTTTCTTTTTGCAGGATGATATTCAGTTACTGAAGGAGTTGAAAGTTAATCATTACCTGATTTCTATTTCATGGCCTCGTATTATGCCCACTGGTATTAAAAGTAAGCATAACCATTTAACTATAAACCTAAAAGCACATATAGGGAAAACAATTTTGCTACATTTGAGAATACCATAAAAAATGACATGGTATATTTGTCACATATTACTGGTAAATATATATCCATTTCTCTATCATGTCAGCCCTTTCCACGGTATACAGGTGCCTATACATATACCAATGTAATCTATCTAGATATATATAGCTTACGTCATTTTAGAAAACATTTTCCAATTATTAATATCTCAATGATGTAAAAACAATTAATTTTCTTCAACATTTGTTTCCCCAGAAGAACAGGTGAATGAAAAGGGGATAAAGTTCTATAATGATACAATTAATAGTCTTTTGGAGAACAAGATTATCCCTATTGTGACCCTCTACCACTGGGATCTTCCACAGGTCTGAGAATATTTAAATTTATTATGTTGTCTAATCTAGGGTTTCTGGTAGCTAACTTGTTTGTAAAAATAGACACCATGTGGATCATTTTAAGAAAACACTGTAAATATTCCAGCATGCTTTCAAGTTACCAATAATTTCTCTGAGCTATCATTTTATATACTTAAGCACTGTTACATTCCCACTGTGAGTCACTGAATTCTGCCTCATTCAAACTGCTAATTTGGTTTCACTAAATCACCTTAAGTCACATCATAGCCTAGCTAGTTTCTATATTGAGTTACATACAATATAACCTTTATCAAAAAGCAATGGCATAGTGAATTCTAAGTTACATATCTGTTAATTCTTGTGATTATTACATATACAGGTGCTCCAAGAAAAGTATGGTGGGTGGCAGAATATAAGCATGATAAGTTATTTTAATGATTATGCAAATCTATGTTTCGAGAAGTTTGGCGATCGTGTGAAATACTGGATTACTTTTAATAACCCTTGGGTAAGTTACTGATGGCTTCCTACAGGTCTTTTGGGCTACATAGATTTGGTCCCCAAATTTTGGGAGTGACTCTACAGTTACATTTTTTTTTTTCATGTACTTGTAGGCGGTTGCTGAAGAGGGCTATGAGACAGGAGAACATGCACCAGGACTGAAGCTCAGCGGAATAGGGGCATACAAAGCAGCACATCATATAATTAAAGTAAAACTAGAAATATGTTCTTTCTTGTATTGCTAGCTCATTTTATGACTGAGATAAGTGGGCCTTAATTTTTTTTTCCCCAGGAAAAGAAGGCTTTGTAGCAAAGACTGAACTTCTGAACAGCATACCAAAAAGCATTCAAGAGTTAATTTAAATGGAATTATAAACTACTGGTGCTGAGATAGTGCATGCTTAACTAGTATTGGATGCATGACATAGCACTCAGCTGCAACAATTCAGAGGACATTTTTTAAAAAAACCCTCTATTTAAGTGTCTCATTGAACATACTGCCAAATAGATCAGAAGAGAAAATTTTAAGGTAACTTCTATGAACAAAGGGTGAAATCCTGCCTCATTAGTCTCAATGGAAGTTTTGTGATTGACTTCAGCAAGGTCAGTATTTCACCCAAAGTGAACAAACTTCATTTAAAGAAAAAGTTTCTCATTTAAATACAGACACACAGTAGAACAGATCTGCAGTAAAACAGAACTCTCCATTAAATGTTGCATGTCACCTTCACAAGGCCACCTTGGGAGCTGCAAAGGATTCTCACATAAGTCTGGTTGACATCTTATGTAAAACAAAAGCTTCCATGAGAAACCGTTTTGTTTGTTTTTGTTTTTTGGAAAAACCTGCGGTAACAATTTCCAGATGTGCATTTTTTGCAACAAGTTTATCTTCCATGCTTCTATCACAGCTCAGGGCAACAGTACCCTCCATCGTCCATCCACTCCCAGGTTCTTAGCTCCCTTGTCACCACCTTTCTTGGGTGGACATATGCATCTCTCTCCCTCCAGACTGGGGTGTATCCAGGCTGCACTGGTTCCCTACCTACACTGTGAATTCCCCAGCAGAATACAAGACCTCAGCAGTGCTTTGCCTTCTCCAAATCCTCAGAGGCTATAAATAGCATAATTGTCTACCAGTATAAGTTACCACACAGCTCTTTCTAAGCAAGTACATTCATCTTTAAGGTAAACGCATTACAGAGAAAAAATATTAAAAAAATAAAAACCTACACACAAGCTAATAAGGTTCCCAAAGATCACCACAACTCCAAGAGGGGCTCTGGCTGGTGAACAGTCCTTCAAACCCCACCAAGGGTTCTGTTGGTTTTTTTCCTGTTCATAAGTGCCTTGGCTCAAAACAACCACCCCCATGAATCTCAGAATCACTCTTTTATCCAGTCTAGGCCTCTGATCTTGTCCTCACATAACAGTGATCAGCAGACAATGGGTTTCTGCTCAGGGCACAACTTCAAAAGATTGGGTCGGGAAGTGAAAAGTTGCCTTTCCCTCCTCCCAAGTATTTCCCAGGAATCCCAATGAACTTTGTCTAGCACAGTGATTCTCAAACTTTTGTACTGGTGACCCCTTTCACATAGCAAGCCGCTGAATGCGACCCCCCCTAAATATATTTAAAAGTGTTTTTAATTTTTTAAACACCATTATAAATGCTGGATGCAAAGCGGGGTCTGGGATGGGGGCTGACAGCTCGCAACCCCCCATGTAATAACCTCACAACCCCCTGCGGGGTCCCGACCCCCAGTTTGAGAACCCCTGTCTAGCACATTGTTTCAAAGAGACATTTGAAATTCATAACACTTTCCAGGGTTCACATTAGCCATGTCTCCTCCCTAGAGACATTACATACAATCTCACAGTAATACATACATATTTGCATTTTTAATATAATGAACTCCAAAGGTACTGAAGTTTAAATTAATAAGGTTTAGCTTAATTCAATGATGTTTGTAGAGGATATTGCCATATCTGTCAGATTCATTGACTCTTCCTGTACTGATTATTGCACGATAGGTTAGCATATACATATGTTCTTTTAATTACAGACTCATGCAAAGGTCTGGCATTCTTATAATAAGACGTGGCGTAGCAAGCAACAAGGTAATAAGTATTCATTGTGTAATTATGCCTCTGCAGTAAGGGCTTAAAAGATTATGCATAACTGCTGAACTGTCACTTTCTATTTTAAGGTATGGTTGGAATTTCTCTAACTAGTGCCTGGGGTGAACCTGTTGATCTAACTAGCCAGAAGGACATTGAAGCTGCTGAAAGATACGTACAGTTTTACTTGGGATGGTTTGCAAATCCTATTTACAGTGGAGACTATCCTGAGGTTATGAAGAATTATGTAGGTAAGTCATGGTGACTATTTACACCTTGAATAAATAATATAGTTACAACATTTTATGATGGGAAAGTGACAATCAATGTGCATTTTAGTCCAAATTAAGGATAGAGTTTTGGATGAGGGTTGTTAATAAAAATCATTTTTCTGAAAGATTCCAGATAAAGACAATAATAATATTTTTGTTAATTAAAAACAAACAGTAGTATGCTCCTCTAAAAAGTATAATTATCTACGTTTTTAAAGATGGGGAAACAGAAGAAAAAAGTTAAGTTATGTGCCCAAGGACACATGGCAAGTTAGCGGTGAATACCTGAGTCCTAATGATGTGCTTTAAGACTGGGATTTTCAAAGGAGACTATGGGAGTTGGACACCTACATTCCTGTTGCGCCTCTGAAAATCCCAATTTAAACCACATTTCTTTAGTCGTAGCCACAAAAATCTAAAACTGCCTGTTTTGATAGGGAGCTGTAGTCTTTGTAAGGAGATTCTGGGTTTGTTAACAGCACCCCACAAGAATGACCTGAACATGTTGTTGATTTTTGGTAAAATAAAAGGGAGGAATATTTGGGATTGGGAAGGAATTTTCCTCCAGGGCAGATTGGCAGAGGCCCTGGAAGTTTTTCGCCTTCCTCTGCAGTGTGGGGCACGGGTCACTTGCTGGAGGATTCTCTGCAGCTTGAGGTCTTCAAACCACAATTTGAGGACTTCAATAACTCAGACATAGGGGTTTGTTATAGAAGTGGGTGGGTGAGATTCTGTGGCTTGCATTGTGCAGGAGGTCAGACTAGATGATCATAATGGTCCCTTCTGACCTTAAAGTCTATGAGTCTATAAAGTTTATCCTTTACTATCCTTTCTTTAAAGGTAGAAAGAGGAAGATTGTTGTGTTCAGAGAGAAAGTGCTCATTCAAGGCTACACAATATTAGCACTTAAAATTTAGGATAGCTTAGTTTTGCTTTTGTGGTGTAAAGAAAAAGCAGAAAGATTCAATCATGTGCGGAAGATGCATTTACCATCTTTTTTTTTTTAAATTTGATTTAATAGGTAAAAAGAGTGTTCAACAAGGCCTGGGTACATCAAGATTACCAACCTTCTCAGTGCAAGAGAAAAGCTACATTAAGGGTACATCTGATTTCCTGGGATTAAGTCATTTTACCACTCGTTACATTATACAGAAAAATTATTCCGCTCTCAGAGGGCCCAGTTACCACAATGATCGTGACTTGGTAGAACTAGTTGATCCAAAGTGGCCAAATCCAGGATCTAAATGGCTATATTCTGTGCCCTGGGGATTTAGAAGGTTACTCAACTTCATTAAGGTAATTTTAAACTAAGTCTTCTTTAAAGGAAGTTAACTAACAGTCTTAATACAGGGTATGAATCTGTATCTCAGTGTCAGGCATAAATACCCACACATCCACCAGTATTCTTATCTGCACATTAAGGCTTGTTTATTGCCACATAGCTAGCACAATGGGGCCTCAATCTCAGTTGTAACCTCTTTGCACTATATTCATAGAAATAGTTTATAATAAACTTCAGCTAACCCAAAGAAAAAAGTTAAATTTTTAACTATGCTTTTGTTTTAAATGTAACCATAGTAGAAAAAAATATATATAGTAAAACAGATTGAAACCAGTTTTCTAGAAATTTAGTTTTGTTAAAAAATTAATTGTAGTTGTATGAAGTATAATATTATTTCATTATCCCAATATGAATGTTTTTCTTTGTAGACACAATATGGGAATCCTCTCATTTACGTAACAGAGAATGGAGTTTCAGAAAAGCTGCAGTGTATTCAGTTGTGTGATGAATGGAGAATTGAATATCTGAAAGGGTATATTAATGAGATGCTAAAAGGTGAACTTTAAAAAATGGACTAAGTCACAATAAAATGTGTTCCAAAATTTGTTTTTAAGCATTTTAATATTCTAACTCTCTGAAATTCTGACCTATACTGGGTTCAACATTGGAATAATTTATCAGTTTCCATATTTACAAAATAAAAACTGCACCTAATATACATACCGTAATTACTCCTATGAAATCTTCCAGTGCATCTAGACTAAGGATAATAGTTTCAAAAGTGCCTAAGTCTCATTGGTTTTCAATATGAGTCAGGCACATAAGTGACTTTGATGCTTTTGAAAATTTTACCCCAAATTTTTCCTTCATTTTTGGTATAAAATAGGGCTTGCTTAGCACTGTGTTTCTAGTGAAGACATAAACTTGATCTGGTTGTTAACAAATTTGAAATCTATTTTCAGCCATAAACGATGGCGTTAATGTAAAGGGTTACACTGTCTGGTCTCTGCTGGATAAATTTGAATGGAATAAAGGTTATTCTGAAAGATTTGGATTATACCATGTTGACTTTAAAAAGGGGAATAAACCCCGATACCCAAAGGCATCTGTCCACTATTACAAGATGATCATCAGTGCAAATGGATTCCCAAATCCAAGAGAGGTGAGTTCTATCATTAAACCTGCTTATTCCTAATTTAGGACCAAATTCTGCTTTGAGTTTGATAAAAAAAATAACTCGCATGAGTAAGGTATGTGGGATTTGACATTAGATTACTATAGTAATCATTTAATTTAGGATTGTGTCAATTTGTGGGAGGGGGATAGGGTGACCAGACAGCAAGTGTGAAAAATCAGGACGGGGGGCGGAGGGGGTGGTGTAATAGGAGCCTATATATAAAAAAGACACAAAAATCAGGACTGTCCCTATAAAATCGGGATATCTGGTCACCCTAGAGGGGGATGAGGGAGGAAAGAGAATGATGAAATATAATCTTACTATTATTGTTCTTTTGTAACACTTTTGATGTTTTTGAACACATCAGTAAATTAACTACTTAAATAAAACTTTGTAATCACAATACCCACATTATTAATTTACTGTGTTTAGAGACATTGCCTTTTGTGCTTTCCAGACATTGCATGTGCATGATATCTAAAACAAGAAAAACCCTGAGAAATAATATTGAGTGGGTTTTCCAGTTTATTTTGTATCGTCCCAAACAATTAACAACATGAAAACCTATTAAAATAATATTCATGTACAAAGTAACATAAAATGTCATACAATTGACATGTAGTGTGAGAATAAGAATACTGGAAAGTTTTGTAAATGACTAAAATTCAGAGGCATTGAAAATGGTGCTAATAAAACTGAATATATTCATAGTTTGGCGAAACTATTAGTATCACATCAAATAATAAATAATATCGATTTTGTTAGGTGAAAAGTTGGCACCAAAAGGCTATAGAGACTTGTTCTATCACAAACCAACTCCTTGCTGCAGGTAATTACATTTATTCTGTTTTACTCATCCAGTAAATATACATTATATGGGTTTAAAGGGAAAACATTTCTGTGACTGAACATTAAAACTGGGTTCATGAAATATTTTCTCCTTGAAAACAGAAAGCCAAATCTTTTTAAAAATTATGACAAACTTCAGAATCAAATGGTACCTCTTAATTTACTACTAGTAATTCAAAATAGTGCAGCTAACAGGATTGTATTACAGTTTTTTAATATTTCTGAATTTTCTTTTCTTAAGAATTATAGTCAAAACACTGAGGAGTCACAGCTGTTAAAAACTTACTTCTGCAGATAATAGCATTTCTCAGTGACTGTTTGCCCTTTTCAAACATAAAAGCAAAAACAAAAACAAAAACTAAACCCAGGGCAATCATGCAACAGGGAAAAAGAAAAGGCAAATGTGTAGCCTCTGAATGATGAGCTTAAAAACTAGGGGTGAGAACTCGCAGCCCAGGGGGAGGGAGAGCTGAGGTGACTTTAAACCACCTTTGTGCTTTGTTGCTCTGGGGACTGGAGAAGCTCCTGGCATAAATTAGACAGGCTCTCAGAATCTAAATTAAGGCAGCTTCCCCAGACTGCCCTACAAACCACAGCACTGCCTGGAATATCCACAGTGCTGTGGCCTGCCTCCAACACCTCCCTTCTGCCTCCAGCTCCAGCTCCCATGCTGGGGCTTGTGAAGGGGTCATCAGTTCCTGAACTGGGGGAAAAACTCTATTGGAGTGGACACCTGAAATCATTAAGGAAGATGGGATGATATGGTACATGTGTGTGGCCAATACTGTAGGATTAAGATACGAGGGGTCCATCCCTATGAATTAACATATCACTATAGCTTAAGTGTGTTTCTCATTCAACTCTTTGAGGGCTACTTATATATATAATTAAAAAATGTGTGTGCATCAAAACAATTTGTATTACAATCACCAAATAAAAGTTTAAAGAAGCAATTTAATTTTAATTCCACAGAGATACAATGCAGTCCTCAAAGGGTTAGAGTGCTTTCCAAACATTTTTCTTTGACTATTTTCTTTTTTCCCTTTTCCTTGAAAATTAGAGGAACAGCGGAATATTGCTGCTAATATACTGAGACTAATTCATGGTAAGCACAATTTTTTGTAACCCTTTGAGCACTGACGTGTTTCAGAATTTACCACAAAAGATGTAGATGAGGAGAGCTTAACATAAACTTGCTGCAGATTTTCAAAATATATAAAACATGTTTATTCTATCTTTTACAATTTCTTTCTCTCTATTGTTTCTAGTGACGCCAGTTTAATGCAGATGCCAATGTAAAAAAATTAATTTTAGCTTTAAACAAATTATGTTCAAGAAGATTCAAAGTTATTCATCTGTGCTTAAAAAATAGAATGAATAAATAACTAAAATTATTCCATTAGAAAAGATCTTATCTATTATTGTTTCTCTTCTCAAATTTCAGATCCCTTGACTACTCACATGGAAATGGTGACTGAGATTGTTGTACCAACGGTGTTCACACTCTGCATTCTTATCAGTGCCATTCTATTAATGTTCCTCCTTCGGAAGCACAACTAAAACTACAAGTTTACATAACATCTTCATTTTGCATAGGCAATAAAATGCCATTCTTATTCTAACATTGTTTTAAAGGTTTCCACAGATGCCTCCTTTACGTAACACTGTAATGTTAAAAAAGAAATTCAGCTTTACTTTTGTGTACATATTGTTGCTTCTACATTTTATTCGATTCACCCATAAGATGTAATTTAGAAATTTTACAAAGTCAATTCACGTCTCAGTATTATTTTCTATCAAAATTCAACAGCAGGCTTTATCTTCCTTCATGTTTTGCAAAGTATGCATTTTCTTCATTAGGGCAACAGTTGGCTGAGATTAAATTGTTTCAAAACTTGCTAATATATATTTCAAGAATAGGCAGATTGTTGGCAAGTTCTGTTTTCAACCTGCTCCATGGTAACTGAAAATAGTGATGAAGTGCTAATTACGAAATATGAACATAGAATACTTACAGCATATCATACTTCAAAATCTTAATGTCATTGCATAAACATTAACTAGTCATCTCCATACAATAATAATTAGGTATTATTAACCCAAATTTTGCACACAAGTGGAATAAATGTGATAGACTAACTGACTTGTTCGCAGACTTATGGTCAGAGCCAGAACCAGAAGTAAGGAATCCTGATGTCCAGTCCTATACTTAGGCCACTACACCTACCTCAGCATTAGGACCCTATCAAATTCACGGTCCATTTTGGTCAATTTCATGGTCATAGGATTATAAAAATCGTAAATTTCACAGTTTCCAATATTTAAATAGGAAGTTTCAGAGTGCTGTAACCATGGGGGTCCCAACCTAGAAAGGGCTTGTCGGGGGGTGGAGGGGAGTGGCAAGGCTATTGTAGGGGTTCACGGTATTGCCACCATTTCTTCTGAACTGCTGCCTTCAGAGCTGGACAGCTGGAGAGTGGCAGCTGCTGGCTGGGAGCCCAGCTCTGAAGGCAGCCCACTGTCAACAGTAGCGCAGAAGCAAGGGTGACATGGTATGGTATTGCCAACCATACTTCTCCACTGCTGCTGGTGGCGGTGCTGCCTTCAGAGCTGGGCTCCCAGCCAGCAGCCGCATAGCTTCCTGAAGCCAGGGGAGGTTCCTGACCCAGCCCTGGGAGCAACCCACACAGGGGAAGAGGAAGTCCACTTCTTCCCCAGCCTAGCTGGGACTAGCAGCTGTAGCCCAGCACACAGTACCCCCGGCTGCAGAACTCCCAGCCCTGTTCCTGGCCCAGCGCTCGGGGGTTAAAGGGACTTTAGGCTGGCTGTGGGTGTGTGGGGAGTGACCACGGTGCCTTGGGCAGTCACTGTCACCCAACCGTAAGGTCAGCTCTGCTTCCCCCCAAAATGACAACCCCCTTCATACCATGCCACCCTCAATTCTGCGCTGCTGCTGGTGGCGATGCTGTCTTCAGAGCTGGGCACCGGCCAGTAACTGCTGCTCTCTGGCCACCCAGCTCTGAAGGCAGTGCTGCCACCAGCAGCAGTGCAGAAGGATGGCAATACTGTGACAATAATCAGATTTCATAATCCATTACATAATCCATTTTTCACTGTGAATTTGGTAGGGCCCTACTCATTATACATCTCTTTCTTTATTAGAGAATGTTGCATACACAAAAAATGTGATCCAGGGACTTGGACATGTGAGTTAAGATACTGTACCAAATTCAGTCCTGCTACAGCTTAATCAAGATGCACCTGCTTATACAGAACTGAACTAGTTCCAGAGTATGGCTATAAACCTGCCATTGCTTGGCCTGAAATGATTCCTTCAAAGCAAGACTTTATGTTCAACTTTTACCAAAATTCCAAAACACAAACTCATTTGTGGATGTCAGGTTAACTGCACAAAATGGATAGATTTCTTAGCTTCTATTCAAGAAGAGTGAATAAAAGTCAATGACTTTAAAACACCCACAAATTTAAACTGTATTTTAAAATTTAACTTTAATTTAAATGTGTTTTTATTTTTAAAGACAGATTAATTTATTTAAATTTGAATTTATGACAACCTATGCTAAGGCCTAAACTGACTATAATCTATTAAAATAATTTATATAAATTTGAATAAATAAAAATCTCATTCACTGATTCAATGAGTCCTTTTCAAACTATAAAGGCTGCTTTTTTGGCATATAAAATCAGGGAGAAAACATTTAACTATATTTTGGGGTCAAACTTAATAATATGGTACAATCTATATCATTTTCAGTTTTGACAATGGAATGAATGCTGGCAGTTACTTTTTTCCAAATTTTAGCCTTAAATTACTGAACAAATGTATGTTATGCTATATAATTAGATAAATGTGCATCCTCCTAGCAAAATGTGGTACCAAATCTAACATAAAGGCTATATTTAACTGTAAATAATCAAATCAACATGTTTTAATAGTTATATGAATATTCTTTATGAAAATAACTCAAAAGTACAAATGAAAAAAAGTGATTAAAATCAATTATTTGCATTTGAAGGCATGCTGAATTTGGGATGAGAAGAGCAACTCCAAAATATAAATATAGGGCTAGAGAAAACTGAAGTTCTTTTACAAAGTTTTTATGGCACTGGAAGAGCATCTCTCCAAATATGTCTTACTGATGTAACATCATGTGAGACCAGCAAAGATAACACCGTTTGCTCTTGGTCAGCCACATTGTATAATAAGCAATAAAAATAAAATTAAAACAATGTAAAAAAGTAGAATATTCATAATTTATAAACTATCAAAATTAGTTTTTAAAACAATTACATTTTATATAATTTTTAAAAATAACTGCATGTTACAAAATATTTAAACAAACTGTACACATACTGTACTGTTGAATTATAGGCCTAGGTGGATTCTAACTTCAACACACGACAGCAAATAACTACAAAATATAGGGTATCATTCTTCCAACCATAAAATATATTTAGATATACTTGGGGAAGCAGATATGCCGACAATATTTTCCATTTACTGTACCTTCTAAGTGTCTATCTGTACAACAGCATTCTTTTATGCAAAATGCACCTGACTGCAGTTGGCCATGGTAATAAAATACATACTTTCTTCGGTGTTTCCATTAACTGTTGTATCACAAAGTACTTCTGCAATACAAAAGAACTAAGTGTTAACATGGTATTCTTACAAATGACAACTCATAAGAAATTTTGACATGATGGCTTCAAGAATCTGTTATAAGCACCAAGTGCCACTGAAATTAATAGGCTCTCAAAATTATTTTGAAAGATAAGAAAATGTCCAAGATCTACTAAAACGTTAATCTCTTTGCCACTGTCAAAAGAAAAGGCAAATCAACTCTACACTGTCCTGTATTTGGACTTCTTCCCTAGCTTTTCAAGAGTTTTTTAATATGTTACTCCAGCCTACATGGTGAACCTGGACACCTACTCTTCATGTTAACAATACATTTACCCTCTCTCTATTGGACTGAGAAGCACAATGCCAAATTCAAAGACAGTTATATTTAGATTCATGTTACAATTAATTTTAAAAGTAACTGTCAGGCTGGAGAGGGAAAAAATCACCACACACTGAAAATTTTGCACCTCATAGAGTGACAACTAATACCTAACAATACTATAAGGGAAAGGTTTTTTTCCCCGCCTCATTTGTTTACTTTGTGTATGCAGCAACACTTTTTACATTTAGCCAGTTTTACTTTTTCTACATATAGTCAATTTCTCCTTTACTTAAGAGAATCTTATGCATAAAAAGGAACTAAAAAATATTTAAGACACACTGTTTAAAAAGTGTTGTATGAGACACTGGATCAAACAAAACAACACATCACTAGTTAATTTAAAAAAAATTCAAGCTGACAGTATCACTTTAATATTTTATACCAGAAATGGTTCCTTACCTAGGTTGTTTGAAGTCATATGTTCAACAGGAGGACTAGTACTAAGCTGCCATACCGTTTTAACCTCCTTCTGACCATGTCCACTATTTATTTCCACCCTCCATATTTGTGCATGATCACTGAGGGAATAATCAAATAGCACAAAAAAACCCTAATAATTATGTACTCAGTCAAGATTTAAATTTCCGTATTATGAAAGCTGAGGTTTGGCTTACTTTTGATAGAACTTATTGACAACAGCTGACCTGATTGGTAGCTGAAACACATGCTTCTCATTCAGAGGATTTTCTTTATAATATTTTATGCAGGACCTGTGATAAAAGCAGACAAATACCGTTACTTATTACTTCTTGGATAAGTGTTTATGCAACTATTCAACCCCAGATCAATATGCATGCAAAACTAACTTCCTTTTACATGCTTTCATGACAATAGATCAGTTACTATGCAATTGCAGGAAACCTTGATTCCAAAACTTGATTTTGGCTCTTGCTTCCCAGGACAGTAGAAAATGATCATATCACAACAGTGACTTCATAAGATTTACTATACTTGAGAAATTGCAATTGCACAATAATTTATTCCTCACAAATGTTCCCTCTAAAACCATGGTATTTTTTAGAATGGAAGGCTAATTTTTCACACTATCCAGTCACAGAAGCTTTGTAGCACTGAAAATAAATATGAAATATGTTGGGATTTTGCACTAGTTAAGAGCTAAATGGATGAAAGCCTCAAAAAATTGCAAGGTTTGGCAGCATGACTTGAAATGGCTGATAAAACAAGACATGCAAGAAAGAAGCTGCAGCAACAAAAAAGCTAATGTAAAAAAAAATTGTTTTTGTTTTGAATGTTATTCTGAAGGTATATTCTTATGAATACCTGTTTTACATATTTCAGAATGGAGGAATGGCTGGGATCTGAGAGCTCAGAAAGGAAAAGGAAGAAGAGAAGAAAATGAAAATTAGTATTCTAGTGATTTTCCTGAACCCCTTCACAAGATGATGGGGAAAAAGTACAAGGGTATTAAATCAGGGCAGAAAATTTGAGCAGTAAGATCCAAATACTCCCAGTATAGCCCCCGTTCCTCACAATCATTATCAATAAAGTTCAGTTTATAAAAAGTTTGCCTTTTGACTGTATCTAGTTATTTAAAATAGTCCATTAATTATTGACATTTAAATGACAGAAAGTAAAAATTAAATAATTACTGCATCAAAGGGAAGAGGTTCTCATGTTTGAAGTGAAGAAAGACTGTGCAGCTGACCAATATTTCCAGCATATGTTGAAGTTTCTGAATGCGATGAACCTGCTCCTGTAGCTCTACTGATGTGGAAATGAAGTAGTCCTAGAGAAGAAAATATAGACTTGAACACAAGAAATAAACAAAGCTCTTAAAAAGGTAACTGTTAGTGTTGGGTGGGTTAAATACGCTAACCAGATGAGAACTCAATTTGTACACATTCTGAAGGTCCACTCTCTCTGCTACATTTGCCTGCCCCTTTTTTATGAGAAAAATAGGGTATTGATTTATAAAAATCCTGCTCTCTGAATGCTTCATTAAGCAGATTTCTTGCAAACTAAACACCATGCGCTTTCTTGCAGCCGAGAGAAGCAATACTCCATGCAAACCTACAACCCTGAAGTAATCCTAGAACACGCAGTTTGTTGATGTTGAGTCAACTGCCAGTGAAGTTAGAATGTCAATCTCTTGCCTACTTTAAAAAAAAAAAAAATAGTTTCGTGATGGTGAAAAAGACACTGGATTATACATGGGACATACTGGCAAGAGTTCAAGTTCCCTCTTAATCTGCAAATATACCCCAACCTTGACCTGGAAAGTCCACCTCCTAGGTGAGAAAGTAGTTTAACCTCCATAGCCATGCAATTTTTGGCTCTCTGCTGAAAATACCAATAAAAATGCTAAATGGGATGGCTTGTGCGATATGGGTTACAGTCTAGACTACCAATTCTTTTCACACAGGTCAAACAGATGTAACATGGTGGTAATTTTGGATCACCACAGATGTGGGAAGACTACCAATGACTTCGGTAGGTTTGAATCAGGGCTTCAGTCTTGGTTTGAGCCAGAAAGCTGGAAATGAAATGTGGAGATGTCATACTAACAAGAACACTACCACCTTGCATTCATAGTGTGATTTTCATTCTTAGATCTGAAAGCTTTTTTACAAAATGAGGAAGTATGATCTCTATTTACAGATGGGGAAAAACACACAGAGGTTAAGTGACTTGTTGTGCGTAAGGTCACACAGCAAGTCAATGGCAGAGTCTGGAAGAGAATCTAGATTCCCTGACCTAAAATATGGTGCCCTACCCAGGGGACTAAGCTGCTGTTACCAACTATCTAAGCTATTAAGCCCACACTTTGATATTTTATCCATTCAACAACCCTAATTTTAAGGAGGTGACAGACTTTCCATGATCAAGAATATGATTCGGAAGAAAAAGTGTTTTCATAGTAGAATTTTAGGACTGTCAGCAATGACAGTGTTCACTTCACATAATTCATAAAACACCAATTCAGAGTGTTATCAGCTTTTGAAAAGAGTGACAAACAAGCAAAACCTTCATGGGCACCGTAATGCAAGAGCTACAAAACCCTATTTCTAACTGCAATCCTTCTGCAGTGTGCGCTTTCATGACTGAACGTAAATTTTCTTTACTACTGAAGTTAAAATTTTGTTTCAACAGCTTTAAGAACTCTATTCTCAGGAGCAAACTCAAATTAATGGATAGGATTTCATAGCTTCCTACAAAATCCTGGGCATGGTTCTATCATATTTTTCAAGTGGAAGTAGCTCTGTAGATAAGGACATCAAAGGTGGTACCTCAGCTTTGACCAGATTTCTCCTTCCTCTCTCCCCTTGCCAGAGATAAAAAGAAGTGTTTAAAACATTCAGTTTTCAAGGCTGAGAACTCAGAATATGTCATAGTCCTGCAAACAGGCTTTATGAATTTGGAGAGAAAATTAATCTAAACAAGTGTATGTCAAAACTTTATATTGCTTTCAAAATAAGAATTAAAATATCTCACCAGATAGGTTAATGTTGCAAGTTCTTGACCTGCAAAACAAATAAAGATTTTTTTTTAAAGAAACAAAAACATGCTACACACTGTGGCAACTTCAGGCATAAGCAAAACAGGAGGCCACAGGAAGCCACACAAAGGGAAGAGTGCAATCACCACCCTGAGGCCTTGTTTGTACTCACTGCTATAAGTACAAAGAGAAATATGAAGTGGCTGGTGTTGGAGACAGTGGTTACCAGCCACCAACATGCCATTTTCCCTACATGGAAATGCAAAGGGGCAGCAGCCATAGGCATAGCAGGTGCTAGGATCAGCTAAGTCACCAGCCCTAAAATTCTCAACGCTTCTCCCTCCTAAACAGCGTAAGGTTTGAAGTAGCAGAAACAGAAACCAGGTGAGCAAATGAGAGTGCATACAGGCTGGCAGTGTGGTAGAAAGACTCAGAGAATGAAGAAAAGGTGAAGAAAGAAGCCTTGAAAAAAGTAGCGCAGGAATATAGGCCCACATTAGATTGGGTGAACTATGGTTTTAAATTGAGCTGGGATATTAGCATGAACAATAGGCCCAAAGCATGTGACAAAAAGAACGAGAACATCAGAAAGAAAAGTTATTGTGTTAAACTTGTAGTGACCCTTCAAAATACCAGTGTTATCTTATTTAAGATTTGGGCTGAAGTATTAGTAATAAAACACAATCAACTGGGTATCAGGTGCAGTATATAACTTACTATATAAGAAAATCCTTCATACGGCCTTAGCTAAGGTCCGATAATTGGCAATGACATCAATAGTTTGTTAAGGGATATAAAAAAAGTAAACTCTTAAAGACTTTATTGGTAATACCTGCCAGACCATGATGGAGTCGACCACTATGAGTCTAAGCCTCCCTGAGTTTGGATCATTTGTACCGGTAAGTATCCTGATCAAATGCTTATAAATGTTTTGTTACTATTTGGAGGTAGTAAACTGCTTATTATTTTGACTTTTTAGAACAATTGTATAAATGTCATTTGACCTTTGGATTTAATAAAAGGAATTTATGGTTAAATTAGTTTTGTGGTAATACCCTGATAAATAATAATTCCAACAAAGAGTAAGATAAAAAAGTGACAATGAAAAAAACGAGGAAAACAAAAAAAACCCAACAAATATGGAGACAGCAACCCAAAAGAATGGAAGCAAAAGAAACAATTAAACTGTGAGACTGAAGATAAAGCCACAACACCATTGAAGTAACAATTTAATTTTTTTTTTAAATATCCCTACATGCTAGCTTCTGTTTCAAGGTGTGGCTCAAGAATGCAATTTATTCATTTTGTAAAATAAATTATACTGTCAGTATTCTTGGCTGTCTTGTCCTCAACCCCTTTTGATTACAAGAAGGGAGGAAAGAAAGACAGTAAGGAAGGACACACATTTTCCCCCCACCTAGTGCATTATCACACCTAAAAACAGGCTCCAGTTAAATAAATAGGATATTACTCAAATTTCTCCCTTCAGATTTTTCAGACTGACAGGTTTCTATCATTCAGACATTTATGAAAACCCACATAAAAAGATTAGTTTAGAAAACTGTTACAGCCTTAGTTATAAGCCACAGTTATTTTGAGATACTTTAAATTTGCAAATTAAGCAAAGGAACACACTAAGTGGTAAGTACAGATTTTATGGGCAATAAGAAAAAAGGCTAAGGTAACAGAGAGGTGAAGTTAAGGTCAACAAAAACAGAAGTGATTGATTGTTTAGGTCAAGTAGCCTTTTCTTGTGAATTTCCAGTCATGGTTTTAAATAACAGGCTTACCTATGAAACAACTGACATAATCTTTCTTCATTTTGTCCAGACCAATCTCCAGAAGCATTTGAATTGGAGTGACACCACTAAGGGAAATAGCCTCCATAGCTCCACGATAGGATTGTTGAATCAATTTGCTTAGTAAACTGCTACTCCCTTGATGAATCTTAAAAAAATAAGATGTATTCTGGTAATATATAGATGAAATACACGGTATAATTTACAAGCAGGACATTATTTAAAAAAAGAGACAAACTAATAGTGAACTATTTAAAATCTGAATTTAAAATATTGTCAAAATGAGGAGCAATTTACAAACATTTAAAAGAAATGTATCCTACTTTATTTACACAACCAAAGCTGATACTTTTATCATGAAAACATATTCAGGCTACACATACATACCCAAGGCTGTATCTCACCATGTTCTAGGGATTTTATGATCAGTGTGAAACACTCTACCAAGTCTTGATAGGAAGCGACACCTTGAGAAAGGAGTTATTCCAATATTTAATTTATAATGGCTACAAAAACATGTCTGCCTTTATCACATAAATGATAAAAAAAGTTGAGCAATGCACAAAATATAAGAATTTTAAAAACTCCAAGAACAACAAAACCCCATAAACTTACTACCCAGATTGGCCAAAAGATTAGTTTAAATGTGTGACTGAACCAAGAGGTCTTGCACTACACCATGAAGTTTGACAAGAGGTCTGTGAGAGCAGGTTCCAGAGAATGGCCCTTTACTAATAATGCCTGTCCTAGAGCACAGCTCCAGAACCAACAGTGAAAGCAACTCAACAGTTTATATTTACTGTTAACAGGACATGAGGAAAGTTAACTAAGTCCTAGACCATGTCGGTGATTGTTACGAACTGAAGTAAACAGATAACAATGCTTCATGCTTCAGAGAAACTAAAAGATGCTCTTAACTGCTTGCCCCACTTAAGAGACAAGTGTCCACATTCTACATCAGCAGAAACCTTCAAGTACTGATATTCCTGAATAGGGTATGTTGTACATTTGTATAGAGTACATTTTAGTCATCTGCTTTTGATGTTACAAAGGCATTTATTATTATGGGAATATTCACACCAGAAAAGAATCATCATGACTTCCAAGTCGCCCTACAAGTAAAAAAAGGCATTTATGTGCCAAAACTGTCACTTGGTAATCAAAATGCAATAATGGATTTAATTAATAGGACCGCAAGACTGAAAATATTATTTGCAAAGGTTGACATCTATAACATTTTCTAAAAAACTACTTACTTTAAATATATTCCATGAGCCCCAGTAAAGTCTATTTTATAGATAAATGGCTGTCAGTAATGAAGTAGGTAAGCACTATTTATTGCTAAAAAGAGCCAACAATCAACTTGGCAAAGAGAAAATATGCACATACCACAAGTCACTATACTTTCCTATAATATTGTAAGTAGAACATGCTATCTTATGATTACATGAATGACAATGAGCCTTAGGCCTGAAGAGTTAATCAGTTCTTAAAAACTCGGAGAAACTTATACCAATTTCTTAAAATATATATAAAAAAGTGGTATAGGAAATGTGTAAAAATTATAAGGCAGTGAGAAAAAGATGAAATACTTACTCCTTCTCATTTTGCACCACAACTGTTCAGCAAAATCCAGGTCCCCTCGCTCACTAAAAAGTGATTTTATTGAACTGTCGACTGCAGCAGAGTCACATTGGACTTTCTGAAAGAGAGTTTTACTTGAAAATGCTCCTTCAAAATAAAGTCAAACATTTATCATAACATTCTAAAGCCGTGGTGCGCAAACTTTTCCAATCATGCCCCCCCTTTACCAGTCACAGAATTTATTGCATCCCACCCTCCATTGCCACCCTTATTTCTGCACTACTGCTGGGAACAGTGTGGCCTTAAGAGCTGGGTGGCCGGGGAGTGGTGGCTGCTCTTGTTTGCAGCGTGAGGGGTCTATATTTTTAATCCTGCTCCTGTCCTGCCCCACAATACCCATTCTATTTTTATCCTGTTCCCACTATGATGACAGTGGGTCCTAGAGGACCCACAGGATCCCAGTTTCTTCACACGCACCCCAGAGAATCTCTCATGCTCCTGTTTGCGCACCATTGTTCTAAAGATCCATATAAATCAAATCCTCTCCAATAGCCAAGTCTATTTGCAAGATTAATATTTCTTCTCCCACCCAATCAGTAGTTCAATAAACAAACATATTTCATACCAATTAAGAAACATGCTTTTACCAAGTCTTAAAGTAGTGAGGAGCCACTGTCCTAACCTCTTGGGAAACACCTAATTCCTAAAGGTTATGTGCCCACAAAAGGACATTGTTGTGGGGAGGAAGGGTTTCTGGCCATTGCAAAGCAGAGCTTGACCAGAATGGTTACCTAGAATGAGTAAAAAATGACGCTAACTCCCTCAAACCTGTCCTTCCACTGTGACTTACAACTGGCTATACCAGTATAGACTGAAAATACTGGCATAAACAGCTGCAGTGATGGAATCAGAGAAGCACCAGTAAAGGATATGACTAATACTGCACGGATTTCACAAATGACAGAGTTGGGTGATATGTTTTTTTGTTTTTAAATGTATGACTTGCAATGCACCAAATAAAAAAAATTAAAAAAAAAAAAAAAGAAAAATCATCTGAGCATATGATTTTCCCCATGATCTTTGATGCAGGACTAAAGTTTATAATTTTGTTGGTGTACAGTAGATCACAGACTTGAGATCAAAATGGAAAATTAATTTGACTTAACCTTCCAATAAAAAGAAAAAAAAAACTCAACTATTTGTGAGGGAGAGAGACAAATAAATACTAAATAACTATTAAAAATAAACACACAAAAAACATACAAAAAATATTTAAATCCCTACAAAATTGTTTGAAGTTATTTAAGGCAGGAAGTTATCATGGTTATGTGTGTTAACAGCTAGATAGATAAATGTGCCAGTTTCCAAAACCTCCGGTAGGCCATGGACCACTGGAGAGTCAAGCCAGTGGCAGAGTGAAACTGGCACAGAGATCAAAGTAGCTTCATGTAAGAAGGTGAAATAGCAGCGTGAGACCGATAACTTTAGGAGACGAGAGGGGAAGATTAAGATGATAAAAAGTGATCGTGTTTGGAAGAAATCAGAGATCTCCAACCCATAGGTAAAGAGGAAGAGAGAGAAGGAAGCCGACCTTTGTGGAGTTAACCCACTCCTATCCATCAGGGTTGGTGTTGCCTGCTGGACAAGATCACAGCTACTTCTCTTTGAACATAACAATCAGTACTAAAAGCTAAGTAAAACTCTGGGGAAAATGCTAAAATATAAAACATTGAAGGAGATTTTGAAAAGGCACAAATGACATTTGACTTTCAGCTAAGTGCCCAATGGCTACATGTGCCTTTGAAACAATAGATCTCTTACAGTTCCTGCTGAGTAAGGACAACAGGGGAGATTTTCAAACTACTGCAGAGACAGTGAAAGAAAGAAGAGGATGACCGAAAATACACATACCTCTGCATCATTTTTATGTACTGATGTATTAAACCCATCCAGTTTATTCTTTAAATCTAAAAGGGGGAGGGAAATGAATTGTATCACTATGATAAATCATGTACAGCTGAACAACAGTATAAGTCTCAGACATGTTACAATTTTGGTCCTACTAACAGAGATTAGATGGATGGATAACAAATACTGAAAGTTATTATCTTTCTTTGTGATTCCTTCTAAACACTGTTTCTACTATTCAAAATTAGATAATAGAATTATTTGAGTTGAAAGGGACCTCAAGTGGATGATCTAATCAGGCTTTTGAAAAAAAATCCTCCCCCGTTCAAAAGGAGCTACTAATGCTGTCATGGGTTCCTTGCCCTCACCAAGGGCAGGGAAGGGAAAGAGAAGGGTTTGGGGGTGTGCGCGCACACACTGAAGAAAATCACAACTATCCTTCATCTAATACATTCAGCTGCATAACAGAAGGATTTGTTATATTATTTCTAAATGCCCATCTATTAAGGACAGTTTAATCTGGGATGGTCTCTTCTTGTGTATTTTTAAAGTAAATTGTTTTGTCAGTTTTTCACACTTACTTTTAATATATTCAGTTGCCTAGAGATAATTGGTAAACACCTGCCCTCTCTTCACTAACACTGAAACGTTGGTTTTATTGTTTCTCAACATTTCTGATTTTCTCCCTTATATTTTTTGCTTCTCTTTGTTAGTCTATATGCTAATTTGTGGATATTTTCAGTTTCATTCTAAAGTTCTTGGTTTCTCTTCTTCTACATCCATTTTCTATTACCTTAATCTTGCATGTCTGTAGTCTCTCTGACAAGAATTTTTTTGCACTCAATGGCCAGAATTTTCAGAAGTGACTAGTGACTTTTGGAAGCCTCAGTGTGAGACACCTTAGACTTTCAGAGAGTGGGCATTTGGCACTTTCTGAAATTCAAGATAATTAAAGATAACCCAAGTTGGGCACACAAAGACTGGTATACTGGAATCACTAATCACTGAAATCTTGGCCACTATGTTTACATGTGTTCTTGCCCCTCTCAGTCTGTAAACTGTTGTAGGAGAGATTTATATTTGTCTCATTTCATTTTTTTCTCCCTATTCTCCACAACGTGGGCAAAAACACTACGCTTTACCCACTGCACAGGATTCTCATGATTTCACCAGGAGAGTTAGAGGTATACAAAGTAACCTGTTTCTTGAACACTTTTGGTGGACTACTTGACCTTATAAATTACCATCTCCAGTTCAAATACTATCATAATCTTATTGTGTGGCATTTCATTTCCTTCTTGTGAAATTTTAAGCCCCTTGCAATTTTTTTTCTTAACAAATTTTTATTATAAGATTTATCCTTTTCCACACAATTTTACCCAATCATAGCATCTCAAATTATTAAACAAAAATACCATTCAGAAGTTCCTTGACAAGCTCAACCGCTGATTCAGCTACCAAAGGCTCAGGCCAGTCAGTCACACCAGTCTTCAAGCCTTCAGACAAAACCTAACAGCATAAAAAAATCCAGAGATACTTATTTTGTTTGAGATTCTGTACATAACATAGAATATAAAAGTGTATTAAACTTGCAACAACAACAAAAAATTACCCACTGTATGAAAACTCCACCAAGAAATGTATATGGTATGCAATACTGCCAAGCTAATGTTGTGTTAGAAATGTTTGGAATGTTCTGATTTGTGTGTTCTTTATTTCTCAACCTTAACACTGTGTTAAAAGTTATTCTGCATTTAATATATTCATGTAATTTCAAAGAACCTTTTAAACAGCTACGGAGATTCTAAATAAGAACACCATTGAATTGTGGAGGTAAATGCATGGTTGCGCAGGTGGTGTCAGAGAGAGGGCTTTGGATTCTTCGACCATAGGATGTTGTTCCAGGAAGAAGGATTGCTAGGAAGAGATGGGATCCACCTAATGAAGAGAGGGAAGAGCATCTTCACAGGCAGGCTTGCTAACCTAGTGAGGAGGGCTTTAAACTAGGTTCGCCCTGAGGTAAGTGGAATACTGGGATGAAACACAAGGAGGAAGGTGCAACAGAGGGAGGCCTCCTGATTCACATTGAGAAAGTAGGGCAATCCGCTAGTTATCTTAGGTGCCTGTACACGAACGCAAGAAGCCTGGGAAACAGGCAGGAAGAATTGGAAGTCCTGGCACAGTCAAGGAACTATGATGTGATTGGAACAACAGAGACTTGGTGGGGTAACTCACATGACTGGAGCACAGCCATGGATGGGTATAAACTGTTCAGGAAGGACAGGCGTGGGAGAAAAGGTGGAGGAGTTCCACTGTATGTAAGAAAGCAATATGATTGCTCAGAGCTCCAGTATGAAACTGGAGAAAAGCCTGTTGAAAGTCTTTGGGTTAAGTTTAGAGGTAAAAGCAACAAGTTTGATGTTGTGGTGGGCATCCACTACAGACCACCAGACCAGGAGGAGGAGGCAGAAAAGGCTTTCTTCTGACAACTAACAGAAGTTTCCAGATCATAGGCCCTGGTTCTCATGGGGGACTTCAGCCACCCTGACATCTGCTGTGAGAGCAATACAGCAGTGCACAGACAATCCAAGAAGGTTTTTGGAGAGTGTTGGGGACAACTTCCTGTTGCAAGTGCTGGAGGAACCAACTAGGGGCTGTGCTCCTCTTGACCTGCTGCTCACAAATAAGGAAGAATTGGCAGGGGAAGTAGAAGTAGAAGTGGGTAGCAACCTGGGCAGCAGTGAAATTGAGATGATCAAGTTCAGGATCCTGACAAAACGAAGAAAGGAGAGCAGCAGAATATGGACCCTGGACTTTAGAAAAACAGACTTTGACTCCCTCACAGAACTGATGGCCAGGATCTCCTGGGAGGCTAATTGAGGGCGAAAGGAGTCCAGGAGAGCTAGCTGTATTTTAAAGAAGCCTTACTGAGGACGCAGGAACAAACCATCCCCATGTGCAGAAAGAATAGCAAATATAGCAGGCGACCAGCTTGGCTTCTCTAGCAGAGAAATCTTCAGTGAGCTTAAACACAAAAAGGAAGCTTACAAGAATTGTAAACTTGGACAGATGACTAGGGAGGAGCATAAAAATATTATTCGAGCATACAGGGGTGTAATCGGGAAGGCCAAAGCACAATTGCAGTTGCAGCTAGCAAGGGATGTGAAAGGTAACAAGAAGGGTTTCTACAGGTATGTTAGCAACAAGAAGGCAGCCAGGGAAAGTGTGGGATCCTTACTGAACGGGGGAGGCACCTAGTGACAGATGATGTGGAAAAAGCTGAAGTACTCAACGCTTTTTTTGCCTCGGTCTTCACAGACAAGATCAGCTCCTAGACTGCTGCACTGGGCAGCACAGTATGGGGAGGAGGTGAGCAGCCCCCAGTGGTGAAAGAACAAGTTAAGGACTATTTAGAAAAGCTGGACAAGCACAAGTCCATGGGGGCCAGATGCAATGCATCCGAGGGTGCTGAGGGAGTTGGCTCTGCAATCACATTAGCCATTATCTTTGAAAACTGGCGATCAGGGGAAGTCCCGGACAATTGGAAAAAGGCAAATATAGTGCCCATCTTTAAAAAAGGGAAGGCGGAGAATCCAGGGAACTACGGACTGGTCAGCCTCACCTCAGTCCCCGGAAAAAAACATGAAGCAGGTCCTCAAGGAATCCATTTTGAAGCACATGGAGGAGAGGAAGGTGATCAGGAACAGTTCACATGGATTCACCAAGGGCAAGTCACGCCAGGTCAACCTGATTGCCTTCTATGATGAGATAACTGGCTCTGTGGATATGGGGAAGCGGTGGACATTCTATACCTTGACGTTAGCAAACCTTTTGATACAGTCTCCCACAGTATTCTTGCCAGCAAGTTAAAAATGTGTGGATTGGATGAATGGACTTTAAAAGTAGATAGAAAGCTGGCTAGATCATCTGGCTCAATGGGTAGTGATGAATGGCTCGATGTCTATTTGGCAGTCGGTATCAAGCAGAGTGCCCCAGGGGTCGGTCCTGGAGCCGGTTTTATTCAACATTTTAATTAATTATCTGGATGATGGGATGGATTGCACCCTCAGCAAGTCCGCGGATGACACTAAGGTTGGGGGAAAGGTAGACACGCTGGAAGGTAGAGATAGGATCCAGAATGACCTAGACAAATTGGAGGATTGGGCCAAAAGAAATCTGATGAGGTTCAACAAGGACAAGTTCAAAGTCCTGCACTTAGGACGGAAGAATCCCATGCACTGCTACAGGCTGGGGACTGACTGGCTAAGCAGCAGTTCTGCAGAAAAGGACCTGGGGATTACAGTGGACAAGAAGCTGGCTATGAGTCAACAGTGTGCCCTTGTTGCCAAAAAGGAGCTAACAGCATACTGGGCTGCATTAGTAGGAGCACTGCCAGCAGATTGAGGGAAGTGATTATTCCCCACTATTCGGCACTGGTGAGGCCACATCTGGAGTACTGTGTCCAGTTTTGCATGACCCACTACAGAAAGAATGTGGACAAATTGGAGAGAGAGTCCAGCGGAGGGAAATGAAAATTATTAGGGGGCTGGGGCACATGACTTGAGGAGAGGCTGAGGGAACTGGGCTTATTTAGTCTGCAGAAGAAAAGAGTGATGGGGGATTTGATAGCAGCCTTCAACTACCTAAAGGGGGATTCCAAAGAGGATGGAGCTTGGCTGTTCTCAGTGGTACCGGATGACAGAACAAGGAGCAATGGTCTCAAGTTGCAGTGCGGGTGGTCTAGGTTGGATATTAGGAAACACTATTTCACTAGGAGGGTGGTAAAGCACTGGAATGGGTTGGGGTTGGTCCTGCTTTGAGCAGGGGGCTGGACTAGATGACCTCCTGAGGTCTCTTCCAACCCTAATCTTCTCTGATTCTCTGAACACAAAAAACGTAAAAATACCATTCCTGGTATGATGACAACGAAACTGATATCAATTGGGAATTTCACATTTATACTTACAAGGAGAAACTGCAATTCTCTATGCAACTGGAACACAGGACTCCTGGGGTCCCCAGATTCCAATCTAATATTCTGAAAATTCCAAAAATACACATCAGATTCTGACTCTGGAATAAAAATTTACTAAAATCTTATTAACGGAACTGATGAACTATTTATTATGGATGTTATCAACACACTATGCTGCTACTGCAACAATAATGTAACAAGCAAAAATTAGCATATTTTCTGTGATCTACAATACTTGATATAAACAGTGACAAGGGTTTTTCTCCTACCAATGTCGCCACTGCAGTGAGTGGAGGTGTCTGCAGAATCTTATCCACAATATTCCATGTAATATCAACATATATATTACTCTCTGATTCAACCACTGTATCCTCCAATGTAGTGGATCGAATGAGCTCATATTGAGCAAAGCCTTTGGTTGCCACCTGGAATGAATATATTTTAAATAGACATTTAAAACTGAAATCTACCATTCTAAGGATTATTTTCAAAAAAATGTTATGTGATACTTCCTGGAGCCTGCAAAAGAGCCCTAAAATGCCAAATCAATGTAGTATTGGGAAGGTGTTCCCCAAACAAACATTTTTAAGAGCACTTTAAAAATAAAACTTGGCTAGTGTGAGAGAAACATACTGCAACGTAGCACATCCAAAAGTTAGGTAGCACATGTGGTCCCTTGCTTCCCAGATTAGCAGGAGCTCACAGTGCTACAGATCAAGATATACACACCAGCCATAAAGCTAACAAAAAAGTCCCACAAATCAACAAATATACAAAGAATCTTACAACTTAAATTCATAAGCTAAAATAATTAAATTTACAATATTTTGAAGGGTGGAAAAGCATGAAAAACCTACAATAGATGAGCGATGTCTGAATTTGTGTGCCTTTTTGAGGTCTTCTAGATTTGCAAAACACGTTTTGTCAGCTGTAGGACCTGGGAAAGGAAGAGAGGCTTTCAGAAAATACTAACCACAAATTGAAATTAGCACTCAGACGTAATTATTAAGCGGTCAAAATGGAAAAAATAAGTGGTGGTATTCTCCGAAGATCCACTCACAATGCAAACTCTGCTCACTTGTGACACCAAAATGAGCTGCCATTCACAGTAAAACTATTCTTCAAAATACAACCATCACTCTATTGCTTTTGTACAATTAGCAGTGCAAGTTAATGGCATTTTTAAATGTTTAGTAGCGTTCAGTTACTATATATCAGTGAGTTGAATGGGAGCAATTCTTACTTCTCTAAAAGTTGTGTCAGACTATCTGCAGAGCTGTCTGGATATCACTGCATGGATTGCATTCCATTTACACTTTGAAGGTTATTTTTGATACCACTTGGAGTAGAGAAAATTATTTTAAAATGAAAATTTAGATTATAGAGCACAAGTGGACAACTATCATGGCAATATAACTCTCACTTATTTCTTGTCCTCCCCTCTTTCAACTTTGGTGAAGGGCTGACCGCGTAACATTATAGCCAGGAGGAACTTACCATTACATGTAACTACATGGAAACTGATCCCTGTGATTTTGTCCCCATTTTTGAGAGGCTCAGCACCTAGCCAACAGATATGTTCAGGGTCAGAGCTGTCACATCTTACCCACAGGGGAGGAAGCACAACTGGTTTGCTTATCTTCAAATGGGTCATGTTTGGATTCTGTGCCATTGTATAGAGTGAAATCAGTTGCCTGGAAATAAAAGAACAATCATTAACAAAATTTAGGATGATGTTAGCTGACCCCTCTCTGTTTACGCTACTTCAAAATCTAGTCCAGGGATCGGCAACCTTTGGCACAAGGCCCGCCAGGGTAAGCCCCCGGCAGGCGGGGCCGGTTTGTTTACCTGCCGCGTCTGCAGGTTTGGCCGATCTCGGCTCCCACTGGCTGCAATTCGCCGCTCCAGGCCAATGGGGGCTGGGGGAAGCGGGGTGGACTGAGGGATGTGCTGGCCGCCACTTCCCATAGCCCCCATTGGCCTGGAACGGCAAACCGTGGCCAGTGGGAGCCGAGATCGGCCAAACCTGCAGACACGGCAGGTAAACAAACCGGCCCAGCCCACCAGGGGGCTTACCCTGGTGGGCTGCGTGTCAAAGGTTGCCAATCCCTGATCTACTGTATTAACAGTAAAGCAACAGATAACAACTTAGTATAAACAAATATATATATTCAGAATTAAGCAGTTTTTGTTAGTTGAAAGACAGATAGTTTAATTTGATAAACTGGCTGGGATTTAATCCAATCTGGTATCTTTTGCTATATTTAAAAAAAATTGAAAAAATGGTCATCACTTTAAATTAAAGTCATTTAAGTCTCAGTCCTGCACACTTACACACGAGTAGTCCAATTTAAGTTAATGGGACTGCTCTCAAGTGCCTTTGCAATATCAGGTTTATTACTCCTTCAGTTATTAAAATTTCCAGTAGGTATGAGCTCCCTTTCCATGATGAAATACAGTCATCTCCCCATTAATATACAGCTACTAAGAAGCGAATAGTTTTATAGGATCAAAAAATAATATTCTGAAATTGTCCAATATTAGAAAGAAAAGGACACTTTGTTGCAGTGTGTATCTGAGGTGAAATTCATCCCAACATAAAAGGACCACGGAAGGTCCTCCACACACAATTAAATCCCAAAATACCTCTCCCTACATGGAGGAGAATCCTCTTTAACTCAGCCTATTAATTTGTGACAATTACAAGTTGCCTTGTTTTCACTAGGATTTTACCTCAAGTTAGCTAGCTCAAGTTGAGAACATACTTTTCCCTCCCAGTGAAGACAGACCTATAAGGTGTTTGTGCCACTAATGTGAAATCTGTCCACTCATTTCAACATACTCTTGCTGTCTCACGTTTGAATAGTTGTTGTTCTCTTAACAATAATGAGGATAACATGAAAAGTATGAAATATCTAGGTTTCTCCTTCTAGATTATTGTCTACACAGTTTGAGGAAAATATATATGTAATACACACAAAATTCCATTTGCTTTGCAAATTCTTATGATTAGTTAGAACATAAAAACAGCCATACGGTGTCAGATCAAAGGCCCATTTAGCCCAGCATCGTGTCTTCCGACAGTGGCCAGCACCAGGTATTTCAGAGGGAATGAACAAAACAGGTAATCATCAAGTGATCCATCCCCTGTTGCCTGTTTAGTTTAGCTATACACAACACTTAGTATGCTAGTTACATTGCTGCACAGAATTTACTTTTGTGTTGAATAAGGTATACAACTGCTTTTAAACAAAAAGATAAAACTATGGAAACTTACTTTCCTTTTGTAACAGATAGAGCAACTGGTCCAGAACCTTTCTTTGGCATAAACTCCGAAATGTAAGTGGCATCATCTATTTGTGATTCTTCCATTTGGTCGGTTAGTTCAGCATGTCCCTTTAAAAGAAATGCATAAGTAAATCTGAAAATTAGAATATATTTGAACATTTCCAGGGATGTAAGTGTAAGGCTCTAGTTTTAAAACAAAACAAACAAAACCCACTTACCGCTTTCTGCATAATGAATATCATACTGTTTCCATTCCAAAAACTTTCTAAGGGACTTCTGCAACCCTCACCAATCAAATGTACTTGGACATCAGCCTGGAAAAGGAAAAGAAAAATTTTGTTAATGTATTGCATTTACATGTTGTGTTTAGAAGACATTTTTGCGATAAAGATTTCAAAATCAACTAATTACACAACAAACTATTTTCTACTATCATTTCAATCATTCATTAATAATCCATGCCTTTCTCACCTCAAGATAAGACAGCTGCAATGTATTCTACATGGAGCTAAACCTTATCAACTGAGAAATTTAAGATGACGCAGAATGTTGCAAGCCACTTAATAACGGCATATCATGAATTGCAGCCCTGGAATCTGTACTGGCTGCCTATTGGTTTCCAGGGGAAATGTATGGCTTAAGTTGACCTATTAAACCCCATATAGCTTAGGACCTAAGAGATTGCCATCTTCCCATGCCATACTGTTGCAGCTGCAGTCAGTGGAGGTACTCAAGCTATAGTCCCATTGGTATAAAAGAGAGGTTGAGTTTCTCAGGACACTTTCTCTATGAGGGGTTCTAAACTTTGGAATTCACTTCTTGAGCTGGTCCCAAATAGCCCAAATCTGTTGCTATCAAGGCTGCGCAGCTCTTTACTCAAGCTTTTGAATATGAAAAGAAAAAGGAATGCAATAAGGATACTGTTTGATTTGTCATTTCTATTCAGCTATTTATTTTCTAGCTTTGGAAATGTTTTTAAAAGTTACTCATTTTTTAAATTATGCCAATTTGCCTAGATCCCAAGATTAGATGCTTCTCTTCTACACACTCCTGTTTGTTATAAATTTAAAAATAAATAATGATCTTTGAGATATCTTTAAGCTTAAAAGTGGTTTGAAAAATTTCTAAAGAGCTATTTTTTTTTAAAAAGAAAAAAAAAAGTATTTACCTCAAACGGAAATGGGTCTTTGGGGATACCTTTGTTTCCTTCATTATATACTCTGAAATAAAACAAAACAAAATATTCACTTAGTTTATTTTTTCTTTTTCCCCTCCCCAAATGATACATTTGTCTCTAAAAACTAGAAAGAAAATATGGTGTTTTTTTTAAACCAATCCGGTTATATTAGTGCAATCTCTAACATGAACACAGTTTAGTTCAGGCCTTTGAAGCTGTGCTCCAGCTCCGCTCCAGCTCCAGGCAAAAACCTGAAACTCCACCGTGCCAGAGCTGCTCCGTGCTCCAGCTCTGGGCTCCGCTCCAAAGCCCTGGTTAAGTTATACCTTTATACAAATGTATAGGTGCTTTATACAGGTGTAGCTTATGGGAATAACAAAACAAATATAAAGCACCTTTTTACAACATCCATATGGGGGGGAGGGAGCATATAGTATTGTATATAAAGCGGTAAAACTTTCTAGTGTTGACAAGGCCTTTTCCCAGTTATCGCTCAATATTCCCTGAAATGTAGGAATCACACAGATCCCTTTCTAGACTCGAAACCCAAGTTTGCACCAAACTGAGGCAAGACCAAGATTGACCAAGTTCCTTCTACCCAAGAGCCACTCACTTTTTTGCAGCTAGCTTCACCTGCCATTACTCTCTCATTAATTAATTAATCAGACATAACACTTTGCCCAGTATAGATGCTACCAACTTCGTAATAACTGTATTCATCTCCTATTACAGTTATGTGACTAGTGTTGACAGCCCGTTAAGCAACGTATAATGTCATGTGTACCCTACAGCTGCTTGGGGTTGCCAACAGTCTAATCCAGGGGTGGGAAAACTTTTTGGCCTGAGGGCCGCATCCGGTTTCAGAAATTGTATGGAGGGCCGGTTAGGGGAGGCTGTGCCTCCCCAATCAGGCAGGAGTGGCCCGGCCCCACCCCTTGCCCCCCCCCAGGACTCCTGCCCCATCCAACCCCCACCCATTCCCTGATGGGCCCCCCCAGCAGGATCCCTACCCCATCCACACACACCCTGCTCCCTGATTGCCCCTGGAACCCCTGCCCCTGACTGCCCCCCACTGCCCCATCCAACCCTCCCTCCTTCCTGACTGCCCCCCCGGACTCCTGCACCCATTCAACACCTCCCCCCGTTCGTCACCCTCTGACCACCCCGACCCCTATCCACAACTCTGCCCACAACCACCACCCCGAACCCCCGCTGCTCCCTTACCATGCTGCCTGGAGCCCCGGTGCCTGGTGGTGCGGCTGTGGCTGGAGCCAAGCACCAGGCCAGGAGCTCAGGGGCCGGGCAGGAGTGTCCCGCGGGCCGGATGTGGCCCACGGACCGTAGTTTGCCCACCTCTGGTCTAAATGCACAAACCCAAACACCCCGATTTTTGGGTCTTTTCCTTATACAGGCTCCTATTGCCCCCCTGTCCCGATTTTTCACACTTGCTGTCAGGTCACCCTAGTCCGCTCGGTGCCAAGCAACAGCCGGGAGCCCCATGGCGCTGTCACCGTCCGTCCGCCCCCAGGGGAAGGCCCCGTGGCCTTTTCCTCACGAGCCCGTCTCCTTTCCCCGCTCCCCCGTCTCCCGGCCGGCCGGCCGGCGGCCCCTTCTAGGAGAGGCCCGGGGGCTGGGCCAGCCCCGCGCCGAGGGGACACTCACTGCAGCAGACAGTCGTACAGCCGCAGGGCCGCCTGGTGCCTGTGGGAGCCCATTCCCCGCCCTGCCGGCCTCCCAGTCAGGCCAAGCGAAGCGAACTACCCGCCTTCCCGCCCCGCGGAGGTCACGGCCCCTCCAGCCGGGACTACACCCAGCACAGCCCGGGATCAGACAACACTATTTTTAATTTATTGAGCTCTAACGATTCGTTGCACGTTATTTTTGTCATGTTATCATCATCGTTTTATAAAAACAAACTTTATATTATAATTTTTGTCAGGCCTGCCTCGGAATCCATCCGCCAAAAAATAGTCCCCAGGCTCGGGAGGGATGGGAAGCCTGAGAGGCCGTGGTATGAGACTATTTCCACAACCTCAATCGGAGGGTGGGTGGGAGATTAGAGGACTCGCTTTCTTGCCGCCTCCTGGGAGGTTTGGGAGGGGAGGGTGGGGTGGAGGGTTACATATAGGCAGATGGTAGTAAAAGGTCCTTCCTTTTCCGGTTGGGGCCGTGGCGGAGTGAGGCGCGAGAGCCAGAGGCTCCTCTGCCAGCATGGTGAGGCGCGGCCTGGGGGGCTGGGCTGTGGGGTGGCAGGTCGATAAAGGGGAACCGGCGAATGGGGCGAGCGCTAAGCCAAGGCACGGGGACGGGAATCGGCGGGCAGGGCTGGCCGCCTGCGGGCGGAGGGCACCGGCAGCGGGACACTCGGCCGCCATTTTGGAGTCGTCAGCGATCGGCCTGCCGCGTGGTGCCGGCCTGGGGGAGCGTAGTAGGCCTGGGCGGGAGGGAGGATGGCTGTATTCTGGGGGAGCAGGCCGGTGTGCGATGGCGGGATGGAAACGGGCTTGGCTCCCGCGGGACGGGCCATGGCTGAGATCCCGTAGCTCGTAGTTCAGCTCTGGGCCCCGCCTGAGAATCTCTTCTTATTGCGGGGGGGACGAATGGGATCGGGTCCAGCCTGACTCTCGGCTTAATCCGCTTCCCGCCCGTTTCTTTTTTAAAGCATGGAAGGGTTGGATATAGGGCTGTTAAAACGGACTATGCGGGGCCCTGCCCTCTCTCCCCGTCCCAGTTCCTTACCTTCCACCCAGAAAAAATATAGGGTTTGAAAAACGCTTGGGGGTGAAATCGTGTTAAAACTTTCCACGTAGTAGCATGAGGCAAGAACCTGGCTTCAGCAGCTTGTAGTTCCATGTATGCGGCCAGCCCAGCCTACCGATTTAGCTGATGGAGGTCGTAGTTGCTGTCATGATGTAGTAGTTAGTGTTGGAAATTCGTGTAATTGACACTTTCATTATTAGGAATTCTTGCAATATATAGTATGTATCATAGTTGTTAGCTAAATGCTCCTTTGAGCAAAACTGAAAAAGGAGGGAGGGAGAAGCCTATTTAGCATTGCCACACAGTGTTCCTGACTTGAAGGAGAGCTCTCTGTAGCTTGAAACCTTGTTCTTTTTTTCACAACAAAAGTTGGTTGGAATGAAAAATATTTCGTCACTCATAACGTTAATGGCAGATCCATGCCATTTTGTTAAGGCCAGGAGTTTTTCCAAAATATTGGTTATATATATTTGAAGTCCTTATTAGACACTGGAGAGGAAGCAGTACTGGGCCTGGTTAGTTTTTCAGGTTTCCAAGATAATTTTGTAAGTGAAATAACTTTAAGTTTCTTGTTATGCACCAAAACTCCAAAATGCACAGATTTAATAAATGAACGTGTTTTAATTAAAAGATTACTAATAGATTGTTTAAAGTATCTGAAAATAAAATTCAGTATGGATATAAGAATAACAGTTTTACATCATTGCTGAAGCTGAACTGTGTTGACCTCCCAAGTGTGTATGTGATGACTACTACAGTAATATGAAGTTGTTTGGTATAAGTATAAATGGAAATGCTTATTGCTGTGATGATATGAGTATGTTCTTATCCAGTGTTCAGTGACAGTTGTCTGCTGTCAGCATGCTGGCGCTGTTGAACTGAAGACACTTGACCCTGAGCAATATTTTAAACATCTTTTGAATCTGAACCTTTCAATTTATTGGTGCTGAAGAAAATTCTTGTCTTTTTCAGGCTTGTACTCGTCCATTAATATCTGTATACTCCGAAAAGGGGGAGATATCAGGCAAAAATGTCACCATGCCTGCTGTATTTAAAGCTCCTATTCGCCCTGATATCGTGAACTTTGTTCATACCAATTTGCGCAAGAACAATAGACAACCCTATGCTGTCAGTGAACTTGCAGGTATGATTTGTGTACAGAATTTGAATAGGTTCATTTAGATCAGGATTATTGTTTTATTACGTTAATATATAATACTTGTCAACTTACTGTATACATGCCACTTATGTTGTTTTAATTTTAGCTCTAATACTACTAGGACTTAATTTACATAGTACCTTACAATCAGAAGGACTCAGAACTGCAGCTACCTCTGGTGTGGAACCAAAAATGAACACTGCAGAAAGTATCTTAGCCAACTAGAACCGCAAGGGGAATTTTTGCTAGGTGAAATTAGTTAACAACCCTGTTATGAGTAGTGCCATAAAACAGTGGTTCTCAAGCTTTCCAGACTTCTGTACCCCTTTCAGGAGTCTGAAGCCCAAGTCCCACCGGCCAAGGCTCAGGCATGTAACTTAGCTTTGCGAGGCGCTCTGTGGCATAGAGCTCCAGGCAATTGCCCTGCTTGCCACCCTCTTAACGCCAGCCCTGCACTTGCAACCCTCCTTAAATCCATCCCATGCTGCCCCCTCCCTCCCCAGGGCTCAGAACTCCTAGGTTGAGAAACACATCAACTCATCTAGATCAGTATCCCCCATGGATACACGTACCCCTGGTTGAGAACCGCTGCCACAGAATACCGGATTGCCATTGGTGGTTAGGTCATCATCTTAGCTTACATTATATTTAAGAGACAACATACTTGATCATGGTCTGATACGGGGAGGGCTGATGCTACAAGTTTTCCTCCTAAGTTTCCCATCCAAGTACTAAAGGGGCATAAACCTACTTGGTGTGAAAATATGTATGTTTACAGTGTCCATCTTAAAGTTCAGTAAACTTTGTAATTTACATTCACATTTTGATAGTGTAATAGTATAGTCCCAGTTATTGTCTGTGTCCAAACTGGTGTTCAAGCTTCAAAATCTGTCTAAATTTAACTACATAGAAATGATGAGATTCCACTTCATTGGTCCGTGTTTCTGAACTATATGATATCAGTGGAAGTTCTGATTCTCTTGAATTCTTCATTCCTATGACTTAGAAAAAACAGATTGTTTCGCTTTCTCTGGACTTTTACTGATGAATTAAAAAAAAATTGTTTCAGGACATCAGACCAGTGCTGAATCTTGGGGTACTGGAAGAGCTGTTGCTCGTATTCCCCGAGTGCGAGGTGGTGGAACTCATCGCTCTGGCCAAGGTGCTTTTGGAAATGTATCCTTTTGATTTTGGTTGTGACTGTTGAGTCAGTGTAAAATTGAACTTTTTGAGGGGATGGGGAGCAGAAATCTAAACAATTAACTGATAACCATGAGAAATCTGTTAGTCTTTAAGGTGCCACCGGACTCTTCGTTGTTACCATGAGGAAAGATCTTTAGATCTTTTAATTTTTGAGATACACATTGCTGTTGGTTTAGCTTGCCATGATGTCGTAATTTGCGTCTTACTCTGTACTCAGTGACAGTTGCCTGCTGTCAGTGAGCTGGTACAGATGGTTGATGAACAGCTAATGCTGAGCAAGACTTTAAAAGGTCTTGTTTTGTAAAAACATTTGAAAAGTTTTATTCTTAACTGTGGATGCATAGATGTGTCGCGGAGGCCGTATGTTTGCTCCAACCAAGACTTGGCGACGTTGGCATCGCAGAGTAAATACAACTCAAAAACGGTATGCCATCTGTTCTGCTCTGGCAGCTTCTGCTCTCCCAGCACTGGTCATGTCTAAAGGTGGGTATGTTGAAAATTCCAGAATGCTTGCTCTTTACTGCTGCACAGCGTGCCAACAGCTCATTATTGTATTGCCATGGGGTAATTTAGTTTACTCCAAAGAAGTTGAGTGTTGTACAGTATTACAGTACAACTTTTTTTTAATGGTATCCACGTCATGTGAAATGTTTCAAATAAAAGGAGCATTATGTTGAGTAAAGCTGAACTAAAAGTACAGCGAGGTTATACAGAACAGAATGGAAACAGCCTGTCATTGATGTGACTCTTGCCCTGGTAGTTTATGGTAGTCAGTTGCAGAAATACGTTTTTAGTCACATTCCAGATCATCACTATGATTGTTTCTCTTATTAGAGGCCCAAGACAAGTTGAACTAACCTCAGCCCTAGAAGTAGTCCTTATAGGTATGATTTGAGGGGACACCAATGGGGTCCTGTGATGAAGTTTGCATTACTGCTTTTGCTATACATGTTCATTATTACATGGAGATTTGTGTGGGCAAAAAATAATAGATAACTTATCAAATTCTCGTAAAATTCTTATCAGGCCACCGCATTGAGGAGGTTCCAGAACTTCCTCTGGTAGTTGAGGACAAAGTTGAGGGTTACAAGAAAACCAAAGAAGCTGTTCTTCTTCTGAAGAAGCTTAAAGCATGGAATGACATTAAAAAGGTGAGTTGTTTACTGTCAGTACAAGTAAACCTTTTACAAATCCCCATTAAAACATTGCTCATGCCAGACTGCAGCTCAGTAAATTAATACGTTGGCTCTAAAGTCTTCATTTGCTATAATTTAATTATTAAATAATATAAATTTTGATGTTTGCTTTTTATATGCTCTATTCATATCTTGACTTCACTTCGCTTAAAAATTAAATACTTGACAAACTATAGTGGGTTCAAAGCAAATTATAGTCGATCAATGCAAATTTCTCTTTCACTATGCTGCTTCACGTCTCTGCCCACTTCCTTCTAAGACTCTTCATTTCAGTGTTGCATAGAAAAGCATTTTAATAGCCTACTTTATCTCCAGAATGATGAACTTTTCACTGGTCCGTGTTTCAGATGAACAGTGATGATGGTGAAAATCTGACTTCTTGATTGTGCTGCCTCTTAATAGTGGGAATTGTACTGGTTGGATTTCTAGATGTGTTCTTTCTGCATAGGTTTATGCCTCTCAGCGTATGCGTGCTGGGAAGGGTAAAATGAGGAATCGCCGTCGCATCCAGCGCAGGGGACCCTGCATTATCTATAATGAGGACAATGGCATCATCAAGGCTTTTAGAAATATCCCAGGTAACTTTGAATTACTGAACAAATGGCAGTATGTCTTTTATCGGAAGGCTCTGATCCTCTCTTTGGATGAGAGTACCTAGAATGATGAGATTCCACTTCATTGGTCCGTGTTTCTGAAACACATGATTTTGTGGAAGTTCTGACTACTATTTGAATTCAGTGAATGTATATACAGTAAAAGCTTTTGTTATCTGGCATGTAGGTTGTCGTATGACACTACCTATCACTATGGGCAGCGCTTGGCATACACCCAGATCACTAAAAATACACTTAACACTAAAACTATACTGAACATAATTTAATCTTTGATTCAGAAGGCACTTCAGGATCTTGCAGTGTCTCAGGGTCGCCATTATCAACATCAATTATTGTAGATGTAGAAGGTGTAGGAGATTGGGCTGTATCTGTAATGACCCTATGATGCACCCTGGAAGCTGCTTTTTTTAATAGATCCCTGATATCAGCTTGCTTGTTTTCTGCCTCTTTTGCATAAAAGTAGAGTGCAGAATGTGCAGTTGCATAACCTGGGCAGTATACTAGTCCCAGTTACTAGATTGAAGATTTGTATTGGGAGATATCAGAAATGCCGGTTAATAGAGTTTTTTCCAGTTGGTGAAGTGCCAGATAACGCAGCTTTTACTGTACCTCTGAAAGAATGCGTTTAGTATGTTTAAGGGCATTGTTGGCATGGTTAGAGATCTGTTTCATTTATTTGATAAAATGTTCATATGGAGCAGAAAGATAACTTGCTGTTACTGATACCGTCTCTATTTTTTTGTCCTTTCAAATATTGTAAAAATAAATTTCATACATTGTTTTGTAATCTTGATGCCTGTATATCTTTGTAGTATAAAGTCTTTAAAACTAGTAAACTCATACTTGCTTTTTGTGGACTGAACTGCTCTGATTTTGCTATTATATCAAGTGAAATACAAATACTGTGATCTTGTCTCATTTTAGGAATTACTCTTCTCAATGTAAACAAGCTGAATCTTTTGAGACTTGCTCCAGGTGGCCATGTTGGGCGTTTCTGCATTTGGACTGAAAGTGCCTTCCGAAAGCTGGATGAGTTGTATGGTACCTGGCGTAAACCTGCTACCCTAAAGAGTGACTATAAGTATGTATATCTAGAATCTGACTTGTCAGAATTGTCTTACCGAAATTTTTAGCCAAGTGATATGGTATTAGTCAACACAAAAGTTCTGTAACTTTCGTTTAGTGGTAAGATTTAGTCTTAACTAAGGATGTAAGGTTTCCTAAATAGCTGTCTCTTCATAAAACTGAGTACAGATTAAATATCCTCACCTAATTTTGATTCTAAATGTTTGTGTTTTGTGTAGCCTACCAATGCATAAGATGACCAATACAGACCTTGGAAGAATCTTAAAAAGCCAGGAGATCCAGAAGGCCCTGCGTGCACCAAAGTAATTATTTTTATCTAATTACAAAGTACAAGGGTTTATTTGAACATTTATTCAACTTTTTGGGATGAGAGGGTGTAGGACACTCAACATGGCAAACCAGAATGTTCTTGTCCTTTCAATTTCTTGGTTTAAAAATCTATGAAGAATTTGGCTTTATGTAGATTAATTCAGGGTACATGGTCAAGTGGTTCTAGCTCTAGAAATAAGGTTTTGGCTATAAGTTGAATATTTAGAAACTATTCCTGAGGAATTTACACCTTCTGCAGTATATTTACAACCACAAAAATACAATATTGTTTTAATATATGAAAACCAGAAAGTGAAACTGGCTAGCTTTCCATTCCATTTTTTCCAAGCTGAATGAAATTTGAAATTAATGTGGACAGTCCCTTCCCAGCTGAGTGCCGTACATTCTGTAGCATAATCCTTCACTGTTTCCCTGTTTTTCTGACTAACTTTGCCTTACCGAATTAAATATACAGGGTGTCTGGATTTAAGACCAAAGATGTTATCAGTGTCTTTCAGATTCTGTAGTTCTTGAAAATTAAGGATCAGTCCACTTTTCTGGAAGAAATAATGTATTCCAGCTCTTAAGAAACAGTTTTGCATCTCCATGAAGTACACTAATCGAGAATTGTTTTTACAGTAAAAAGATTCACCGTAGAGTTCTCAAGAAGAATCCTCTGAAGAACCTGAGAGTCATGATAAAACTGAATCCATATGCCAAGACAATGCGACGCAATACTATCCTGCGTCACGCTCAAAATGTGAGACTCAAGTTAGATGTCTAATCTAAGCGTTATTTATTATATATTCTTTGCGTGTTTCTGACGACTAATCTTTTTTTTTTCTTTCCTCCCCCTCCCTACAGCACAAAAGCAAACAAGAGAAGAAGTCAAAGGCTGCAGCATAATGCACTCATCAGGCTTATCCACTTAAGTTCAAAAGTCTATGCTGTGGATTTACAACAAATAAATATTCTATTGAGTTGCTGAAAGTGTCTTTGTTGTTTGTGACCACTACTGCAAATGCTTTGGAGAGAGGAAGGGTGCAGTGAAAGTAAATTAAACCATAGATGAGAAATTACTTATTTTTTGTGTCCACTGTTGTTTATTCTATCAGAAACCATAATGGGGGATGCAAGTGAAAGGTGCATTTAAAAAAAAAGTCTTGCATTGTAAAACTTAAATGTAGCTAAATTTTATTAAAAGGGAACTTGATAGCTGGGTTATTGTGGGATCATGGGCTAGGGCTCCCAGAGTTACTACTGGAGTTGGTGTTAGCCCTAGTGGGAAACTGTGGAAAGGGAAAGCCCCTAGTGTAGACAATGCCTAGATAATAAGCAGGTTTATTCTAAGGAAGTTTCACCTCAGAGTTGAGCTAAATTGCCCTTTAATACAGAACTATGACCCATGTATAATATTTTAAGCATTAAAAATCTATAGTAAGGTTCCCATGCCGATACTGCTCCCTGTGACCCATCCAGCTTCTAAAGTATGGAGACTCTCACTACTTGCCAAACAATACAAGATTTTTCTGTTGTGTATGAATCAAGCTTGTCTAACAAACATTTTCCCCATGAAAAACTGACAAGTTTTTGGTTGAAAGATGAAGTGTAGAGAAGGGAGGGAGGAGAATTGAAATGAAGAGTTGAATTAGATGACAAATTCTGAATTGTCTTTTTAATGAAGTTTAAGACTGGAGGAATAAACTACAGGACTGGTGTTCAGCAGTGAAACTAAGGTGAAAAAATGGGTGTGGTTGAATGGATTTAGGGTGCAATTCTAGACAGGAAAAGCATGAGGGAAAATCAGGAGTGGATAAAAAGACATAATGAGCTGGCTTACTCTGAGACTAAAGAGGCAGAGTTTGAACTTCATTCAGAAAGACAACAGTGACAGAATAACATCATAGTGAAGGTAACATGGGTAAAGCAACACTATGTTGAAGTTTGTCTTTTACAAAGGCTAGGAGGAGTACTATGACTCTATAGATGGAATGAGCTTGATACTTGCTTTCTCTTGCTGAGTATATAACATGCAGTTGGCTGTACTGAATTAACAGCCTTTTTATAATTTAAGCCTAGAAATAGGATCCTCTACTCTTAGGGCAAATGTAAAGCAAATGCAACATTCTCAAATTCAAAAATAGCTTCTCAAATTAACCTTTTAAATTCTCACAGTTCTTTGGACAGGGAGGGACTATGCATTACAGACATTATGCAAAAGAACTTCAAAATCAGAGTTTTTAATGGAAAATGGTTAAACAGATGTAAATCTTAGCTATGATAGGCTGAAAAATTTGAAACTTCACTGTGCTACTAAGACTCTAACTTATAAACCTAACATGGATTATTAATATTGAGTTCAGTTAAGCTGTTGGAGTGCTCAAAGCCTTTTGCTGCTGCAGAACCAGCTGGGGACATAAACAGAATTTTTAATCCATTACTACTACATTTGAGATGTGGGGATTTCAAGAGCTTATACTTAAATACCTGCCTAGGTAACTTATTCCTTAGTAACTGTACATGAACCTGCTAGTTAAGGAGATCTGTAGTGTATTCCATCTGAAATCACAGATAAAATGCAAATAGTTTCTGGATCAAAAATAGTAAAGATTCCCAGTATGGGAACCCTGCTAGCTATCAAAGAACTCAATATGCATAACAACCACACGGTGGCAGTTGAGAAGTAGAAATCTCCATGCCTGTTTAGTCAACCTCCTCTTGCCAAACTAATGAAGGCAAATGCTCCAAGAGTATTTTATTCTTGGAAACTAAGAGCCTAATGAGAATTAGGATCCCATTTACTCTAGAGCTACATTTTTTTGGGGTTTTTTTTTTTTAAATCCTGTCCTAAAGATTCTAATGTGTAATATAAAATGCAGCAAGGGAAGAACAGAGGATGAGAGTAACCCATGCTCATAAACTAGATATATATGCAATTAGCCTTCAACTAGAAGAATATGATACTCAGTGCATTAAGACTGAGTGTCATTACAGTAGACTGCTTATTTCCCATCTCCGTTGTGCAGGAATGCTATAGCAACTGGTTATGGTTAGTGACTGCAAAATGTTTAAGGATGATATGACATTCATACTATATTAGTCACCCTGTATGCAACACAATTTGGTGTAAAGGATTTGACATTTAGGTCCAGGGCTACTCCCTTATTTACCATACACATAAGCTACTGAAAAGCACCCTTAACTTGCACCTGTTCACACTGGGTACAAAAATAATTCCAAGAGCTCTATATCAGACTAAAATATTGTAAATGGATATTTCTAAATTCTCATTAGGTTTATAAACCTAATGTCTGAAATAATGTGTGCATTCAACAGGTTACATTAGTAGCTAGAGTTACGGGTGAGATACAAAGATATTTTTATATGAAGTTGGGCTGAGTTACTATCAGATTTTAAATATTTCAAATTCCCTCTAGCTTTTTAGATATAAAAGTTGTCAGGTTTTTTATTACAAAAATAATTCAACTCTTCCCAAACAAAGGGACCAAATGTTAATTTGTTTAATAAGCTCATTTTAATAAAATTTCTGACAAGACTCGGGAAGCTAAAATGGAAAGTGAGACTAGTACTCGTATTTAAAAGCATCAGTTTTTGGAAAAGCTCTTTGCTATTTTTTTTTTAAATTAAATACAGTAGATCCTCAGGTCAGTTTGTAATTCTGGTGTTCGTATCTATCAACTATACACCTCATTTGGAACCAGATGTATGTAGTCAAGCACCAGCAGAGATTAAAAAAAAGCAAATTACCGTACTGTGTTAAATGTAAACTATTTAAAAAAAAAAAAGGGGAAAGTAGCATTTTTTTCCATGCAGTGAAGTTTCAAAGTTGTATAAGGCAGTGTTCAGTTGTAAACTTTTGAAAGAACAGTCCTGTTTTGTTCAGAGTTACAAAAAACCTTCATTCTCCAGGTTTTTGTAACCATGAGGTTCTACTGTACTGTTATTCCCTCGGATACTCCTTTTAAGACTGAAGCAGAAATGAGAGATCCTGTGTTCTTCCCAAATATTCTTTGTTGATAGACCGCAAAGCCCAAAAACATGAGTCAAAATAATGAAAAATTAAATTCCACAATGTTTATGAACCAAATGTACAATTTGCCTTTAAGAATTTAAATAATCCTCTCCATTTTAGGATAAAGAGAGGCTGAGTAAAAATTAATCTAACTCTGTACATATTTCCAATTAACAATCAATCACTGGTATGTTAGTTTCCTAACATAGCATATGATAGCTCAGATAGTATGATTTTTTTTATTGTAAAGAATAATCACAAATCATCTAAATCCTGTGCTTATTTTAATGTCATTTTCTTTTTACCTCCCTTGAATAATTTGTTTGGAAGTATGATTGGCAAAAGTTACAGAGGGGGAGAGATGGCCATTTATGAATATAGCCATTTACCAAAGCTAGATCCCTGAACAACTTTCAAGAGATTACAGCATTAGACCCTATAAATCAAGTTAGAGTGGCAGATTTTAATGCATTGAGAAAATAGCCAGCTTTATATAGTCTGGCAAAAAGATTTTCAAGTTTATTACTATATCTTATATAGTATAATATAACTTCCTGTAAAAATATTTGACTTTATTTATACTCATTCATTTACTGTAGATTTTTTCCTTCTGTTTTCCCATTTTCTTCCATCACCTTTGTAGAGGGTGGTGCAAAGAGTAGACTGGCCCAAGGATTTAAATATACCCTTCCTAAACCATCCTTAGTATGTGATGGGGCTTGAGGACAAACAAGTGACTGAAAGCAGTGTGCCTCTTAGCTCTTCTGTTTGCTCCATGCCTTTTTTTTTTTTCAGCTGTTACCAGCTGCCAGACAAAGTGTAGTAAAGTAACTTCCTCTTCAAGTTTAAAGTATCAGTGACAAACCTCCATCCATCCCAAATATCAGAGGACTATTCTGAGTAGCATGAGTCTGGATTGCATCTTAAATGGCACACAAAATCAAGTTTTTAGCACACAAAATCATTAACTTATTTTAGGAAGGACTAAGAAACCACTGTGTACACACAGCTGGAGTACAGTATGGATGTATTTGCAGCTGGTACTATAGTTGCACTTTTGCTATAATGTTGTTTATGTTACTACACATGGAAGATGTAAACTTCCCAATGACTCAAGAGTACTAGTGCATTTGGAACAATGGTGATCTATGGAGGAGTAAGAAGTTTTGCCTTGTAGCTGGACCAAATTAACGTATGGGTCCTATGCCATGTTTTACTCTTTTAGAATTATAAGGTTTTTAAATAATGTGTTTTTAAGGTTCTTTGACAAGGGCCTTGAGAAAACCATTGCATATTCAAGTGTTAAGCAGTCAACCCTTTATTCCCCCATGGGAAATAAAGGACAGAATGGTTTTGAGGAAAAGGCATAAGAGTGGATGGTACCAGAGAGAAATTTGAACTTCTGGCTGTGCTACAGACTTGTAATTGAAAACAAATCCCTCACTTTCCAAGGCAAGATGTTTGTAAATATCTTAATATCCCTGCCTCAAGCTTCTACAATAGTATAACACTGTGTTTTGATTATCACTATGACATTTTCAAGCCTTAAAGGAGAGAAACAAAAGCTAAAAAAGCCTTGTTATTCACAGCCTCTTATGTTTTTTATATCTATCCCTTTTTTTCAACATCTAGTCTTTTACAGTCATGAGACACATTTAAATGGTGAACTTTCAAAGGACTTAATTTGACCTTTACAAGAATAGACAATCATTCACTCATTAAAATAGTAGACCTATGACTGTGGGCAGTGTAAGTGAAATTTTTCACCACCTTCCATGTTGATCAGACCCTATGTTTTCGAACAGACCTAGGTTATAGTGGGCCTATTCTCCCTGCGAAGCCTGCACTGGACAATTGAGGTCAATACACATGATGTAAAATCTTCCTCTTTCCCCTTACCCGATCATCTGGGGTTGGAGTCATCATCCAAGCAGCTACCATCTTTATCTGTTTGAGGCACCTGCTTACTAGCTTTGATTCAATCCATCCATTACTTCCTTCCTTCGTTCTCCTCTGAGTCTTTCCTCTCCTTCCATGCTCTCTTCACCATATCCCTTTCATTCATCCTGTGTGTCTGAAGCAGTGAAATCCTGCTTCCTAGATTTTGTCAGCCACATCATGAACTGTGATTTCCACCCTCCTAACCCCTTCATTGGGCAATCTGTCCCAGCCTCGAGCGAAGATCTCTCATTTTGAAAACCAGTGGGGCTCTGAACCCCCGCTTAAAATACTCGAATAGAGGTTGGTGAATGGGTGAAGGGCCTGTAGCGGTGGGCTCGCTGCTGGGCGAGCTTGGCCCTATCCTGTCTGGGTGACAGCTGCTATTCTGGCCACCGTGACAGCGACGGAACCTGGGGCCTCTCCCTCAAGTGACCAGATGTCCCGACTTGATAGGGCCAGTCCCGCTATTGGGGGCTGTGTCTTATAGAGGCGCCTATTACCCCCCCCCCCCCCATCCCGCTATTTCACACTTGCTGTCTGGTCACCTCCCCCTCTGCCCAGCAGGGGGCAGGCTCTGGGGCGGCCCCCAGGGGGGAGGCGCGAGACACCCTCTGGCAGCTGCACGTGGCGGTTCCAGTTTCCCTCAGGCAGACACGACGGCGCGTGCACGGGGGTGGGGGGGGGGGCAGCCTGCGGCGGGCCGGGCCGGGCCGGGCTCTCCCGCGGCCCCGGCTCAGCCTGAGGCGCGGGCCCACCTTGATTGGCGGCGCTAGCGACCCGCCCCGCCCCGCCTAGGGGGCCGGAAGCCGCCGAAGCACTTCCGCCCACACACGATGGCGCCTTTCCCAGCCGCGTCTCGCCAGGGGACGCGTCATCGGCCCGCGCCGCCTGGCTGCGGTTGGAGGGGCCGGGGGTGGGGCGAGGCGAGGCGAGGCGAGGGACGCGCCGCCGCCGCCGCCGCCGGGGGGCTTGAGGCGGCCGGGCCGCGGGGAGGATGCTGAGCCGCCTGCAGGAGCTGCGGAAGGAGGAGGAGACGCTGCTCCGGGTGAAGGCGGCGCTGCACGATCAGCTCAACCGGCTCAAGGTCAGCGGGGCCCGGGCCCGGGCCCGGCTCCCCCCGCCCCCGTGTTGCCCTGGCTCGGGGCCTTCGAGCGGGATCCGCCCCCGGCCCGCGGGCTGCCGGCTTCCTCCCGCCAGGCCTGTCTCTCGGCCCTGCCCCTCCCCGCCCCTGGAGCCCGGCCCTTCTCCCTTCCCCAGCCCGCGGGCGGGGCCTGGCCTGGCTCGGTGGCGGTGAAGGAGGCTCGAAGTCTGCCCCTTCCCTCGGACTCGTTACACGGGGCTATTCCTGTGCGGCCGCGCTTCTAACTAGGGGTGTCAGATGTTAACCGGTGAGCACCGTCCGCCGCAGGCCGGCTGGCCCTTCACCGGCCAGGGCGGGCCCGGCGGCTCAATTCCGTAACCCTTCAAATGAAATATTTTCAAATGGTTTAAACAGTCAACTTTTAAAAAAGTATTTACATCCCGATTTCTAACTGTAATCACACCTTAACCCCCCCCCCAATGTATAATCTCTGCTTGTCTGTTGAAGAGAGACATTTTAGACAGCCAAGCAGAAACTTCTTATTTTGCACTTGTTTGTGTATTCCTTTATTTTCCTTTTCGTTATTTTTGTCATACAGTATCCTGTTTGAAAGAAGAAGTGACATTATTGATGTAGTTAGCTAGATTTTTACTTATGTCTTGAATAACTAAAAATACTTTAAAAATTGGGAGGCATGATTGGTGGTTAGAGCAGGAGCGTGGGAGTCAAGACTCCAGCATTCTTTTCCAAGTGATTCATTCTGTAAACTTGGACAAATCGTTTTGTTGCTTTATAGCTTTAGTTTCCTCATCTTTAAAGTAGAGATAATGTCTTTGTTCCAGAGGTTATGTAAGGCTTAATTCAGTTGTTTTTAAAAGACTTTGAGATCCTTGACTGAAAATGTATATGTGCAAAATACTAAAACGTAAATTATTTAACTAAGTGCACTTGTTCTTTGACAAAAATATTTGAGTGAAGGCTCCTTTCATTACAGCACTTAGGAGATAGCTTGCCATGACCTATACAGTTTTTTCATAGCTATTTCCTGCAGCAATTGTTTGAATGCCGTAAAGTTTTGCAAGGCAGAGTGTGACTGTCTGTGAGATGCCAAGACTGCGGTATGAGAAAGGTGACAGAATTATTAATAGACAATTCACCCAGGGAATGTACTGATCATATATCATTTCCGGCAAGGGATATAATGTCTTTCAGAAGCATGCTGGTATGTGCAGAGTTTTCAGCATCACAGTTTTCAGAAGTGATGTCCATCACTTTATCACCTTTAGATCTCACCATATTTAAAAAGATGTGGTATTGTAAAATTAACTTCAGAAAAGCATGCGAGCAGAGCAACAAAGCTCTGCTCAGTTTCACATGCTTCTTTGTATGTATCAGAAATAGATTAGACTTGTCAAATACCAGTAAGTGGGTATAAGTATCCCACCCAGTATGTAGCAGTCTTTGGTGAATTGCTTATATTCAGACTTGCTTCCTGTTTTCTTCATATTGTGTTGAAAGTAGAATTTGTAATTTTAAAGGTATTATTAACTAGTAATAGTTCCTGTGCTGTGGGCTGTTCCACAAGACACATGATACAGAACCTGGTGTGTAGCTTCATGTTCAGGATTATATAGTTCGCATCAAGATCATCACAAGAGCTCTTAACGGTTGGTACTATGAGTTCAATGTATTGGAATTTACCTTCAAAAGGCTACTTTGTCACTCTTCAAAAACAATAAATAGAACTTGAGTGTATCTTGCTAACAGGCACAAAGAAATAACTGCTGGGAAGATTTATTCCAATATCTTATTTCTAGGTGGAAGAGCTGGCCCTTCAATCTATGATTAGCTCCAGAGAGAAGAATGTAATGGTCTCTCCACCAGGTATCACAGAGGAGACTCAAAAAGTAAGGAACACTCTTGACTTTTGAAAGGCTCACTCATTTCTCATGTAATACTACACAGAACCATAAGTATCAAAGAATATGAAAGCAACAAAATATTATCTGTTCTTGTTTGAGTCACTCTATATGAGGAAGTTTCTGGTAAACATTTTACATAGGGTTCTTATATCGCAGGGGTCGGCAAACTTTCAGAAGTGATGTGCCGAGTCTTCATTTATTCACTCAAATTTAAGGTTTCGCGTGCCAGTAATACATTGTAACGTTTTTAGAAGGTCTCTTTCTATAAGTCGATAATATATAACTAAACTATTGTTGTATGTAAAGTAAATAAGGTTTTTAAAATGTTTAAGAAGCTTCATTTAAAATTAAATTAAAACGCAGAGCCCCTTGGATCGGTGGCCAGGACCCGGGCAATGTGAATGCCACTGAAAATCAGCTCGCGTGCTGCCCTCGGCACACATGCCATAGGTTGCCTACCCCTGTTATATTGTTACACTACTCACCAGCTAAGAAACCAAATAAATGACTTCTCCCTCTTTTCCTCCTAACACCACCAGGTTGTTTCTGGGAATTGGACTGGGAAACACTTGCCTTACATTTACACAGTCTTAATTCACAGTCAGTAAAGCTTAGCATGCTGTAAGCAAGGAAGTATAAAGCTTTTGCTGTAACTTTGTTTAGCCAGGATACTACAGGGGATGGAAATTTGGTGCATTGTCAAATAGTAACTCTTTGCTAAATATATGATCAGGCTAGAACTAGTTAAAACTATGCTGTGGAGAAGTTGCTGCTTACCAGCTCAGTGAGCTTTATTATTCAGTGAGTTCAGTACAGAAAGGTCTCTCTCTAAAAAGGTTGTTGAGGTTCTGAAAGGTGCTGAAGCTTATTTAATTTTTTATTAGCACTGAGATCCTCAGAGGGAAGATGCTATAGAAGTGCTCAGTATTACTATTCCTCTTGATTGATAACTTGAACTTGTTGTTATACCAGACCCTTGGGCAGATGGACAATGAGGCTGCTATCAATCAAACTGAATTACAGCTAAGTATTCAAGACCATGAAGAGGAAGAGGAGGATGAATCGGACTCCTGAAGGGGGGAAAAATGGGAGACAGCTGGTGTTATTTATCCTAGACTCAGGAAATTCCCCTTTGTTCAAGCAAAACTTCCCATCAGATTCTACTTGGTGCTGTACACAGATATGAACTACATAAATGAATGAAAATTACTTTTGGAGGGTTCCAGTGAGGTTAGACTGGTGGCACAGATGACACAAGCTTGTCAAAATCTTGTTTTGGATGTTAAAAGAATGAAAAGTTGTTCCACAAATATGTAGCATGATCCCTTTTACATTTAAAGCCTAAAATGTAGTTTACTACTTGTTTGTATATAGGTGGGAAAAGTTAATGTAGTTAACTAATTTAGTTCACTAAAGCAATAACTATTCCAACTGTAATTCCACAAAAGTGGAGATTAGGAAATTAAAGTGATCTAGGAAATGAAAAATGATGGCCCTTCCAGAATTCATGTAATGTTATACTAATAAGTTAGTGTTGCACTTGTCAGCAGACAAAGCATTTCCTCTCCTGATGACTTGCAGATACTAAATCACTGCAGCTGATTCTTGGATCATTCCTTAAATAGATGTTAGAAGGCATAGAAAACCAAACTTGCGTTATGCTGCTAAAAATAGAAAATAAAAGTAATATCTTAACTGAGACATCCTTGTCAAGCTCTCATACTAATAAAATGTTTATACACTAGATTTTAAAAATCTGGTTTATAAAATGTGTGTAAAGCATTCCAGTGTTGATTAGGATTAAGCTTTAAAGCTCCTGTTGATGTCTCCCCTAGCACTAGTAGCCCTGCACAAAAATTTAGTAGATAAGTTAAATGACATTTATTTGGTTATTTAACAAATGGGGAGGGGGAAGTTTGCAATATGTTCAGTGTCCTAGATGTGGTTATAAAACATGATCCAACTTCTAGATAGCTCCTGCCCTTGATTGTAGGAAAATATTTGAGGAAGGGCTCTTGGTTAAAGCTTAGCTTTGGTTTGTAGTTATGGAAACTAACTTTTAGAATGTAAGGATAGCATCATCTTCTGTTGCTGAAGTTCAGCCTGGCTCTGAGTGTAATTGAAGTTTCAATCTTGTATAGGAGAATGATTTGCAGGCTTTTCCCCAAACTCATTAGAGCTGGGGGAGGCTAGGCAGAACGTTTCTGGGCCACATATGTCCCAAGTTTAGGTTAGAATGTCAGAATAAAGGGATTGTTTTTGAAAAGTGTATACTCTTGCACAAGTAGTTTGTAAGGGTAGCGGGACACGACCTGTGTCATTCCTTTGTTTTGTAGAGGTGAGTATATTTGCTGGCACTTGATCCGACTCTTTCCCCTTATATCTTGAGACAGCGACAGCTTGTTGCCCTCCTTTCTCTTGCCTAAACTCAAGGCAAAACATGTTCTGTAACAGTTAGCCTTAGGCCTCACCTATTCTGGACAATTTTGGCATGTTATTGTTGGCTGAGTGTCTAAAACGGTAGCAAGTGTGTGTAAAGGCATACTTTATACCATGTTAACCTTGCCCTGATGAAGTCTAAATAACACTTGTTCTTAGCCTATGCTTGCTTTTAAAGTTGTAGTGCTAATGTAGACAAGAAACACAAGCAAATTAGCTTGCATGCTACAAGTAGGCCTCCTGCCACTGTTCCACTGAGGCCATATGCACTTGAAGTGGCTAACATGCTGCTGGATGTGTGGATAAGCGTTAGCAAAATAGGATTTACGTGTTCTGAGAGTTCTGGGCCACTACTAGTGTACATATGGTATAGTTTTCTAGTGGAGACAGGACCTTAGCCTGAACAGCTTTTAAACTCCATTTAAACATGGTTTGTACTGTGGGACCAAAGGGTTTGGATTTGAGCCAGGCGAGTGGATGGATACATCATTAGCAGTACTGATGGCTGATCTGCTGTTGATGGATGGAGGCAGACTGCCATCCTCCTTCTGCAGCATTTGATCTTGCTAAGCATGAGAAACTCAGGTAGATGGCAGGAGTCCTGGGCAACGTGGTAGAATGGTTTGAGTCCTTTCTGAAAGCATTGGCTCAAAGCCCTAGTGATGGAAAAGCTGCTCCTTTGCCACCAGATGCCTTACTTTGAGTATCATCCAAGGATCAATGCTTTGTAGACTTCTACTCAATGTTGGCAATACAGTCCATGTACACAATATGCAGATGAACACAGCTCTACTTTCTCTCTGCAATGTACAACAATGCCACTTTCAGTAAGTTAGTGATTGGATGAGACCAGCTCATGGCTGAACAAAAGCTGGTTGAAGCTGAATCCAGGCAAGACACGTGATGCTGATGTCAGAGGAAAGCACTGAGTTTGCAGCCACTGTCCAGTCTCCTTTGGTTAATGATACATATCCACAGTTGATCACGTCAGTTTGCAATTTAGGAGTGCTCCTGGATTCCTTGCTGATGCTAAGCTCTTCCTTAGAAAGAGTTGCTTGCTATCGTGCCCAGCTGTTTAAACGTCTCCATCTTCTTCTGGTGGTGGATTACCTGCCCTCAATAATATCTGCATTGGTCACCTACCAGCTGGGCTACAGCAATACAAACTACCGTATGTGGACATGAAGCAATCAGCCTGCAGGAAACTCCAACTATTACAAAATACAGCAGTGCAGCTACTGTGAGCACATCAAACTTGCCCTCAGCTCTCTACACTGGCTCCCCAAGAAATATTGTCAGTCATCATTCCAGGACAAGGATTGTGTTCAACATCTTTGCTCCTCAGTCACAATGTAAGTGTCTCCAGTGAGGGTAAAGGTTATCTGTTCAGGAAGTAGCGCTTTCATGGGGGCCAGCCAAAGATTGCTGAATGAACTCCTACTGGACCTACCCCATCAGAAACCTCACCACTTTCCATTCTAAGGCCAAAGCAGACTTTTCCTTGCCTTCACTAATACAAAAGAAAGTCTAACTTTAAAAAAAAAAATGCTGAGTATTTTCTTTGCTGAGACAGAATAAATCACACAGGGCTTATTTTAGATGTAATATACATGGAAGGTGCTCAGATACTTGATGATGAGGGTGACAAACTTGAACGGGATAGAACAGTATTCATATCTAAAATGAGTTTAACTGATTCAGCCAGTGTTGACTGGGCCCTAGATGGACAGTACTGGATTACTTGGTGTTCATAACTACAATTATCTGACAGAGTAATATCAAGAATGGGATCCAATTTTAGTTTGGTTCTTTGCTTTTAAAACCCCATGGGATTGATACTCTTCCAACCTTCAGCCTAGGTGTATAAGAGCTTGGTCAAAAGCTGTCGGTGCTTTTACCATAAGCCTAGGTAGGGTTGGCAGGATTCAATTTTTAAAATAATTTCAACAGATGTTTATTTAAGAAGTTTTTCCTATTTTTATCTATTTACATTTTCAGTTGAAGGAAATTATAAGGCAGGGGTTAGACAATTATTGAATGACAGTAGACATTGAGATTCAAAAAGTTAAAGCTTTATAACTGTTAAAACAGATTGTGAACATCACATGTCAAAATACACAAATTAAATATCCTTAAATCAAACTAAGTTCTCAAGCAGCATTTTTCTTACTTTGCCTGTCTAAATTTTTATTATCAATGGAAATATTTTTTCATGTGTGTGTAGAGTGAAATTGTTTGACACTTACCATGAAAAAAGTCTAATCTTTCCAAGCATAAGCATAGGATGTCTTGTATACTGCAAAAGGTTTTCTACTTTTCAATGTGTTTTTTAAAGGTAAAATTAATTTGAAAGAGCGTGTATGCTGTTCTTAAAATTGCTTCTAGGGAAAGTTATTACTGATCTTATACCTATTCTATCCCTATCATTCCTTGATAAGAGTCCAAATGGCCAAACAGGTTCAGATAAGGTAAACAGTGATTCAGATCTTTTCCCATTCCTCTTAACAAACCTCTCTCAAATGTTTGTAAGTGTGGGTGATCTTTAAATTCACTTGCCTCTGCACTTCTGGGTTGCTGCTGAGACAGAATGTGAGATTACCACAAGAAAGGCTGTCTTGAGTATTTTTGGCCCAGCTGGAACCAGAAAGCTCTAGAAATCTCTGTTTTTATAAGATTTCCCAATCACTTGGTTTTTGGTGGTGTTTTTGTTTTGTTTTTTGCTGTCTTTCTGCAGAATGCTCTCTCACTGAATAGCACCAGACGCTAATAGAAAGGGCTACACAGTTTCCTCTGGAAAAAGGACATTTTTAAAACAGCTGAGCAAATATTAAACATGCAACAATCCTCACAAAACATAATGGGGTGTAGGGACTGCTTTTAGCAGTCAAAACTGGCTTCTTAAACTCAGTTGACAATGGGAAATGGTGCCCTCAAATGTCCATTATTTGTTTTCTGATGATTCAGTTAGTGAGTCTACTTGTGTACACAGAATTTTTTTTCCTCACACCAGTCTCACATATGCAGGGTTCATGCTACATAATTTGGGAGAGTTCAGTAAAGCGTGTACAGTACAGGGTCAAGGTACACATCAGACTCCTGGACAACACTTGCAAAATAGCACCTAACAACACCAGCTAAGGAAGGGCAGAAACAAAGTCCCTCATCTCCCACAGGAGCAGGCAGAATGAGAGGGGACACTGTTAATACAACCTACCTATCAGATGCTAAAATTGAACCAGCATCTGATTTCACACAGCAGGTGCAAATTGCACCAACAGGAACATGTGATTATAAGAATAGCCATATTGGGTCAGACCAATGGTCCATCTAGCCCAGTATCCTGTCTTCTGACAGTGGCCAATGCCAGCTGCTTCTGAGGGAATAACTGAACAGGTAATCAAGTGATCCATTCCAAGTTTCTGGCAAACGGAGGCTAGGGACACCACATACCCATCCTGGCTAATAACCACTGATGGACCTATCCTCCATGAACTTATCTAGTTATAGTCTTAGTCAACCTGTGGCACTCTGTGGCTGATGTTGTGAAGGCTGAGTGTTGTGAAGAAATGTTTGTTTTAAACCTGTTGCCTATTAATGTCATGTAGTGACCCATAGTTCTTATGAGAAGGAGTAAACAACACTTCTTACGGTGCACATTGGCACTAAAACACAGGCAATGGTTTCAGCACAGCGCTAGAGACAAAATGTAAACTGAAGGCCTGAGCCTCTACCTAATGTGTAAGAAAAGAGTGCTCTGTTCAGAAACAGGATGTGTGATGCTGTTAGAGAGAGGCTAGTATTGAACTCCTTTTTCAAGCTGACCCAGGTGAGTGCATTATCTATGTTGAAAAGAGAGGATTGGATTCCAGTTCACTTCAACATGAGACAGAGAAAAGTCAGGAGAAAAGGCCTATGTGCGCTTATGGTAATTGGAAGGAGTTTATGTAACACAATAGTATCAAACAGGTGCTTATTTCCTGAACATATTTAAACAGCTGTTTCATTTTGTGTGCACCCGCCCTGCGTGGTGTCAGTTAAATTCCAATTACTCCCAACTTACACTGAAAAATTTAAAAATACCCATCCTCTAAAGTTACTTGATAATATATTTATTAGTATAAGAGATTAAACTGCTAACCATCTGAAAGAATAAGTAATTAAAAGGATTTTCATACATTTTAGACACTATACACACAGTTGTCATAAGTCTTCTTTAGTTGGGTTAAAAGGAAGCAAGTCTGATGCACTTTTAGCTCTTGAGTCTATAGGACATTCAAAAAAAGCTACTTTTTAAAAAATACCAATTAAAGGAGACATATACTACTAAACAATCCCAAGTATGACAGTACATTTAAAAATAAATATAGAAATATAAACAGAAGTCTAAAAGTAGTCATGATACCTTGTGTTTCATGGCAATACAGGACTCTTGCCCTTTTAACCGGGAAGAGTTCTCTACACAAAAGCAAAATCAGAACCATTATGACTAACTTTGAGATGCACATTTTGATAACAGCGAAAGCATGCTTGACAAATATTGTTTAGGAGGATCTCTCACAACCTTGTATGGGAGACTAGATAAGCATGATTGAAGTACAGTACCACCAACTTGCAAGGAATCCTGATAGTCCCAGATTGTTTGAGGTCTAAGTACCCCCAGTGAGATTTCCATTACAAAAAAAATCCAAGTTCACTTAATCAGCAAGCACTATAATTTCAACATCTCAAACATTTTGGTCAGTAAAAGTAATCCAATACACCAATTAATTTAGGACAAATTTAAAACAAACAGGATTTGGCACATGCTAGAACAGACTTCCTTCCTTAAGAGGTGAAATACATATTTGAACAGATACAAGCTTGAGAAATGAGACCAAAATAGCATTGTTTTAACAGATGTACAGTACAAGATTTGCTGTCAATATTCAAATTCCAGCAGCATGCGTGGGTGTACTAGGCTGGTTGAGACCTATAGTCGAACAAAGCCATCCTGCAAAATCCACTTCCTCAGCTTCAGATCTCTTAATGAAAACATGAATCTATAATATAGAGATGGAAAGAAAGAATGAGCTAAAGAACAAGATAAGGGGACGCAGACAAACAGTTAAACATTAAAAATAATTAACACGGAAATAAAACTTAGTCTAATTTACTTTCACCATTCATGTTTGTCCTTTTATTTTGCATTGTACTCAACATGATTTGATGAGAACAGATTAGTTCATTTCATTTTTTAGATCTTCTACGCTAGTATAATGAAGCAATATGTGTTGCAAAACATTCTCGAAGAACTGTCATGTGACATGTATAATTGTTTGATTACAAAGAATCACCTTAGTATGCAGTACGTTTGAGTCACAATTATCCAAGATAGGTATCATACAATGCACTAAGTATTATGCCTTCATACATAGTGCTACATTTCTGCTAAATTAAGTGATGGAAATTATCCTGTTACCTCTTCACATCCATGATTTACGGTTGGGAGAGAGGAAGTCATAATTCATCTTCCCTTTCTGCTGCAGACTGAGGCCCTGATCTTGCAAGTTACTTTGCATGAAGTGAATGGAGTCTGCCCAAGCAGAGTAATTTGCAGGATTAGGGACCATGTGCTGCAAATTCGCTACATCCTTGATGTTAGCTCTTCTAAAAATACTCTGGTAAAAAAAGGGAAGCTGGATGTTCCTCCAAAACAGTCCAAGATGTTCCAGGAGATAATGACCAGCCACAGTAAAGGAACATGGACTTACTGTCTCTTCCTCTGAAGATAAATTTATTAAATATATTGGTTAATTACTAAATTAAAGCAAAGACCATTCTGTTTGCAGCTCATTTAAATAGTGAAAGGGAAGTTTAAGAGGTAAATAATCTGTCCTTGTAATTAATATCAGAAAGATGTTTCTATTAAGATACTGGTTTTAAAAAAATGACAGGACCTATCATCACCCAAATTAAGGACCTAAAACTGCTGGATCCTCAGTCCTGCTAAGGTCGCAGTGACCCACTAGAATAGTGCAGTGACCTTAAAGCTGCCTTTGTAGGGTAGTTGAGGATTCTTGCAGTGAGGGAGGATCCTGAAATAGCCACCTTTTATGTCAACTCTTCCTGGCCAAGGAGGTGGGGAGGCTGTTCTTAGGGCAGGAAGGAACAGAGCTGGAGCCTGATGCCATCCACCAAATCCAGGTTGGCAGAATTTTCCTTAGGAGACTCTTCGAACTAATTTGTGCTAGGAGCCAGTTTGGTGCCCTACTGGCCACAGGGTCACAACAAGTGAAGAAATGGCTTACACCAATGTTTGCCTCCCTCTGCTTAGGTGAGCTCAGAATTCTACCTGGGCTCTTCTGAAGGACCAAACCTCAGAGCTACAGTACTGGGTTATTTAATAAGGACCAGAATCTCTTAACTGAGCAAAGAGCTTTTACTCACCATGAGTTGCTTCAAATCTGCTCTCTCGGCTGGATTTTTTATTAAGCTAAGAAAACATAAAATGTTAATAGAAAATGTCAAAGGTATTGAGTAATTTTCTCTGGTCAAGGACAGGCTTTACCAGCAGGTTGTGCTGAACAATTTTTCAGTGTCCTAGGTGAGTTTTTCTTATTGCACCCCTAAGCATTATAGTGGTGCAATTCCCACTGATTATACATTTATGGGTCTAAGCAGTTACCGTTTTTTTAGGTGTTCATAAATGGGTAGTAAAATTCACTCTAGGCTGTAACTTCATATATGAAATTATCCTGGTCCTTGTGCTTATGTGTGGTCTTGTGGGGGCAGGAATACATGACAGGAACCCAACTGGCAAGGATTCCTGGGATTTCTGTGTTAAACAATTTTCAGTCTGCAAAATATGGATGTTTCCACGCCTGAAAATCCCTTCCCGCAACATCATCCTTCTGACCAAGGGGGGACCCCTTTTGAGCCTCCCAGCTGGAAGGAGCTGGTGGCACTGTTGTGTTGTGTCAATGTCCCCTACTCCCCTTGGGAGCTGAAAATGCTGCAGCTCCAGTTAGTCAAGACACTTCAGCCCTAAGAACCAAGAAATAAGATTCTGGGGTTGTTAAATACAAGTTAAAAATTAAACAATTTTTCAGGTGTAAAATTTCCATAGGAAATGAATCCACACAGAAAACACCCAGTTTGCTACAAGTTTGATTATTGGAGTACCCACAGGGAACACAAATTTTGCATAACTGGGGAAAGTTCTAGTGTAAATAATTATGGCTGTAAGCACTACACCCAGCAGTAAGAGTGTACAGGATCAGGCCCCAAGTTTGTACCGTATTCCCTTTTGCAGTTGACATTACATAAAGACCACTGAGTCCTGACTATGTGAAAACATTTGTCCACAGCTTCACAAAGTAGCAGCGTTCACATTTGAAGAAAGAACTACTCTCTTAGCTTTAGGATCCTTTTGAAGCAAATACATTTTCTGACTAAAAGCAAAACTGATGTCCCACATATGGTCCCCTGGAAGCTTAATCACCTCATAAAACACTCACCATTTGTTGACAAAATCTTGAAATTCAGGACTGAAAACACCACTGGGCAATTTTGGAGGAGGCTGGAAATGAAATCAATGGTAGATTAACGCAAAAGGAATGAGTGATGCTCTTACATCTCAAGGAGTTGATTAGTTGTGTGTTACAAGTCTGTATGTAGCTTGTTGGGCCCAGCGGTGTAACCGCAACACTATCTGTGCTGTCCTTCACGGCTGAGGCATTGGAGCAAGGACCAGATGACTCTTGCTTTCTGACCAGTGGAGATTAAATACACGGACACGTGATTTCAGAGAGGAAACCTGCTATCCTACTACACTTTACAATCAACACTGGCCAATTTTTGGAATGGCATTAGCAATGGCTGAACTATAGGTGCTCAGGGGACAGCTGGCTTAAGGGGAAATGTTACCATATTGTGTATTATACAAACTGGGACACTCTCCATTTGAACATTTAGAGAGAAGTTTTTCCCACCTCCTGTGAGAGCGCAGGCGAAGAGGAAAAGAGCTTCTCCACTTTGTGACCCAGTACAGTGGAGTCATTGTGCTCCGTGAATCCATGAACTCTGAGGGCTAGTGTTGCTTCATGCACTAGTCTCTGCAGAGGAGGTGGGGCCAAAGCTCCACCCCAAGTCCACAATGGCCAGCAGATCTGACTGGCTGCAGAAGGGAATGCAAGTTGCACCTGCTTACACTAGGATTCTTCCCTCACATTTCCTGCTGTTGCCACAGCTGGTACAGCTCTGCCGATGGCAGCCAAATAAGGAGCGCTCAGGTAGACAAGATGCTGCCATTTTAAGTTCTGTGTTTTCTAACCCTGCCTAGGATGAGTCCATGTGACACATTTAACTAGAGGCTTCCTGAGTCTCTCGCTAGGGTGGGGCTACTCCCAGCTGTCCCTAATGATAGGCAGTGATTCAATGCTATAGTCCAATCTTAACTTATTGAGTGTCTTTATTCAAAGAAGAAAGCAGCACTCCCACCTGCATTACTAAACAGAAGGAAGAGTCTGTTTTCAGAAAGCTACAAATGAACACTGTAATGTCGCCATGTTAGTTATATGCTCCGCACCGCAGTTCCCTTCTCTGGAAATTTTACCTGCTGACGACGGACCCAGATGCTGTTAAGCACCATGCACAGCTCACGTTAATGTTTCTATGTATAGCTGCCAACAATGAGGGCTTCAAGCAGCCTTACAGCAACTGTGTACTGTCTAATTCGATTTGTATCGCCATCCTCTAGTGGGGGTACGGGGAGAGGCCATTTACATATCTTTATTTGCATAACATTTCTAGCCTAATTTAAATATCCTGCCACAGGGAATTAGTACAGTCAGTTCTGAATTAAAAATCTTTAGCTAAAATCCAAGCATTTTGGTAAGACAAGAGTTATTTTATATAAAGGTGGGTAGACAGTGCTTTCTCCTCCATGTTGTTAACGTCTGGATTAGAGTTAAATCTACACACTTACACTAGTGAGTAACTTAATGCACATGAGTAGCCCTATTGAACTCAATGGGCCTACTCTTATGCACAGTCAGGGCCTTAATGTATTACGTAAGCCAAAACCAGCTGTATTTCAAGAATAAAAACATATACTTAGAGTTTCCATGGCAATGCGTGTGCACACATTTACTATGGAATGAGACGTGTTTGCAGGGGTCATGGACTTGGCAGCAAGTCAGATTTTGAAACTTTTTTATATCTATAGCTAATGGATTACAAACATGAAACATCAGTAAAAGACAGAAGGCATTTTATGTGAGGATGATGAAAATACAAGTGTGTACACACATACACATTCATTTGTATCCATAATAATGCCACTCTCTATCCCAGTGTCTGAAGACTCAATGCAGCTAGGAATAAGAGCTGAAGCAAAATATCAGCCTTGATGTTTTAACATCCTCATTTTCAGTCCAAAGCGTAAGATTCTGCAATGACACCCAGTGTTAAGTCTGCTCGACTGACCCAAGGAGAGGTATTGTAAAGCTCTCTGAAATAAGAGCATGAGAGAAGTTCTGTCTTTTAGAAACAGATGCTGTAGCCCAGTAGTTCTCAAACTTTTGTACTGATGACCCCTTTCACATAGCAAGCCTCTGAGTGTGACCCCCCCCCCTTATAAAGATATAAAAATGTGTTTTTAATTTAACACCATTATAAATGCTGGAGGCAAAGCGGGGTTTGGGGTGGAAGCTGACAGCTCGCGACCCCCCATGTAATAACCTCACGACCTCCTGAGGGGTCCCAACCCCCAGTTTGAGAACCCCTGCAGTAGCATAACAGTAACCCAGGTAAAATCTAGTACTCAAGAAGAACCAAACATCAATGCTGACTGGTAATTATGAGTGTCCTAGAAATGCCTATACATGAATCACCAGTCATCATATTTAATTTCTTTGACTTTGGTAGTTAGTAGTTTGTTGATCCCTTGGTACTGGGATTTCTCTTGTTCTTTATGGCAGGTCAGCCCTTGCCAGCACATAGAAGAAGATACAATGAAGATACAAGCACTGGAATTATGAGAGTTTAGCTGTAGTTGGGGAATTCAGTGAAAATCTTGGTAACGAGTTTTAACAGGCATTTTTGTCCTAAAACACAAAACCACACTTCAAAATTGACACAATCTAATGTTGTAACTAAACTCTATTTTAGAGAGAGAACAATTATAGCGGTAAAACAAAGACAGGGATAGTTATGCAGGCACTTGATATTACTCTTTGCCATCCTCTCTCCTAACTACATGTGTCATTGGAAAGCCACAGACCTATTTAAAGGCTAATCTTCGGTTACAATAGATTACACCAAATTTATCCCAGGTGTAACTTCTAGAGCCCTGCAAATCCATGGATATCAGCTTTATATCCGTGGATATCTGCAGACCATTTTTGCGGATTGTGGATCGGATGCTGATACAAATTTTGTATCTACACGGGGCTCTAATAACTTCATTCAAGCCAGTGCATTTGCACCAGGGATGAGCTAAGAAGCTTGGCTTACAATATACACTAAACAAAAAAAACCAACCTTAAATATGGACCCCAAAATCTTGAATTAACAGTTTAAAAGGGAGTTCCGATAGATGTAAACAGCTGTTTACCTCATTGACGATGTAGTCCAGAAGTTCAAAGATTGCCATTGGAGGCCTGCTGTCTGGTCCATAGGCTACAAATGGATGATATATTTTGAAAAATAAACCAGACTGTTTGTAAAATAAGGTAGAAATACATTCAGTCTGACAATACTACGGTTTTGCTCTTTCAAACACACTGTCCCATTGGGGAAGGGTACAGGCACAGCTCTGTTGAACAAAGGCAGCAAATTTCTAATAGCTTCTTTCTGGGATCTCCATGAAGCTGGAAGGAGACAGCGTGAATCCGGCTTTCCCTCTTCTCCCCACCCCCTCACCCTACCTTTGGGCTATGTATTGCTCCCATCAACCCCATCCAGCTTTCACATGCTATACTGCATCAGTCACTTACAGCTCATTGGTCGGCCAGGTGTTCTTTGCCTGGGTGAAGTCTCAGAAACTGGAGAATCTCCCTCCACAGGGCAGCCAAACATCAGCTCCAGCTCCTTGGAATCAGGAGGGGGAATTGGGTATCTGCCAATGGCCATTTCTACCAGTGACAATCCCATACTCCAGATGTCTGACTGCACTGAATAATGAGTACCTTGGAGTCTTTCCGGCTACGAAAAGAAAAGCCAAAACATTGTAAGAGGTAAGAAAACCACACACTGCAATAACCTGGAAAGAGTGATGGATAAAATAAACACGTGAGCATATGAATATGACTTTTTAAAAAATCATTATGGCTGTCAAGGAGTCCATAACTGACTTTTTAAAAGTGTCTGGAATCTGAACTCTCATCAGTTCCATAAACCTCAGGTACTTTGATCTTTAACAATTAAAGACCATCATTACAATTTAAAAATAAACATTGAATTGAATCACTAACTGTCAGTAGCACAACTCAGATACCCAATTCAGTTAAATTTATAGACGTTTACCTTTAATGAAGTATTTAAAACATTTTGTTAATGGTGATTTACTACTTTTTGCAACAGAAAATACTAGTGTTTGAGCTAGTATCTTAGTATTGCAATAGAATCCATTGCTAGAACTCACATGTAAATTGAAAAAATAAGAAAATAGAAGTTATTTTGGGGCAATCAAGGATTCACTCCTTTCCGAAAGAAAGAAAGAAAGAAAGAAAGGGGGAAACTTTAAAGATTTTCTAAATGTCACAAGGCAAGCTGGCCTTTTAAGGAGGTTCAAGGTCCAGCCTCTACCTACGTCAGAGTTCTGTCCGGAAGACAGGCAATCTGAGACGGACAACTCTCCAAGCCTGAAGAAGAGCTCTGTGGTAAGCTCAAAAACTTGTCACTATCACCAACAGAAATTGGTCCAATCAAGGATATTACCTCCCCTGCCTTAGCTCTCCAGGGCACACGAAAAATGTAGACTGTGCAGTAGTGCATTTTGCAAAAGCCTTAAATTCCACTTGGCTTTCCATTGCACTGTTGCATAGCCCACAGTTCCCATACCCAGTCCCAGAATGACTCTGTTCTGGGCAGAAACTAGGCACAGAACAGAAGCTGGACACTGAACCCCTCAAAAGGCCAACTTTCCTGTGACACAATGAAACTGGGGCTTGAACACATCGGTGTGTATCTATTTACTGTATTTCAAAGGAGTAACTTGCCAACTGTGGGCTGTATAGCATGACTCAGGAGAGGTGAAATATACCACAGCTCCTGTAGTTAATGAATAAGCAAACAGTTAGCATTTGTTCATGAGTATTAAAATACTATTTAAAAATATTTGTTCTTATACAATTTCAATGACTCAACTAAGTTTTTTTAAATAAAAGGAAAACCTTATCACTGTGGAGAATGTACTTATTACTCAACAATAAATTCCAATTTCAGATGTTTCTTTTTCAAAATACTTATTTTACTTCTGAAGAAAACATTTAAATTATTTGAAAGGTTTTTCAAAAGAGAGAGTCTGTCCTATTCAAACATATGTTCGGCTTGTAAAATGTAGTGTGTAGGTTTCCTGGAGTGCTTTATTGACGAGTGTAAAAACAATGTAGGAAAATATTTCAAATAGTTTCCATGTGGGATGGGCACATACATTTCAACATCTGAATGGTTTTGAAACATTATCGGGATTGTGTTCTGCTTAGGAAAGCTTAGAGCACAGAAGGGACAAAGAGAAAAAAATCTCATGTAGATGAAAAATGCAGTATATATGGTATACACACTCATGCCAACCTACCCTTTCAGCAAGTGGGAAGCATGTAGGTCAGAGCCTCTCTAACAGATGACACATCAACTAAAAATATGGTTTTGTTTTTTAAAATTGAATCATACATTGGGGGAAATGAAACATGTATTTCAGGTATAGTCACACTAACTAGTCCAGCCATTCCAACAAAAATCACTTGAAAAGGTTCTCAGGATGTCCATGCGAACAGTGTATAAAATGCAAACACAGACTGAAATATACAGTCAGTTACTGCACTTGCTTTATTAGTATTGTGTGGCCAAAAAAAACCAAAACAGTGGTAAAGACTGAAAACACTCTCCCTCTTGTCGTTTTAGTGTATAAAATTAGTCCACATGGTTCCCATACATGTTTTTCTTTGAGAAGGCTCAATACAAAATGTCATTTGCCCTTTTCCCCCCCTCTTTATTGAGCCTTAAGTTCTCCAGAAGAGCAAAGACTCGAATGAACACATTTAGGCACTCATACCTCGAAAACTGAGTTTACAGTCTCATATTCCTATAGGATGTCAGAGTGGTCTATAGCCATTAAACCCTTTAACCAATGACAACTTTGAACCACTATGACAAGTGTAACTGGTATTTTATTAAACCACACACTATTTCTGGGAGTTCATACTTAGACCTTCTCCAATGTCCCAGCTGAGCTGGGGCCAAAGCCCTTTTAGAATAACTACCAGATTTTGGGCAGTAAGGAAGCCACCCCAAAGGCGGATAAATTCTAGAGTTTGCTAGATTATTAGATGAAAAACAAAAGTGAATGAATGAGATGTAGCCGGCAGCATGGAAGTAGCCATGAAAATGACCTTTATGGCACTAAGTGCATCAAAACCACATGTAGTGGACAGGAGACAGAAAATAGCTCCATGTTAATCTCACTGTAGTGAGACATCAAAATCAGGTGTTGTGTGCAAAATGATCATGATCCAGCAAAGCCTTTTCGCCCATAGTTTGAAAAACAGTGCTCAGAGAGACACTGTGCAGTATCAGTAATTGCCTGCAAAAGAATGAACTTCAAACACTACTGCAGAGAACAAGCAGATTCACCACCATGATTTGATCTCTGAAATACAATGTCGTTGGACCAAGCTATACCTTCAACCTGTGGAAGTGACGTGTCAGTGGAAACTGAAGCTATGCGACACTTTGTTCCTCAAGTGTTCCTGATCAGAAGAAAAATAGAAACAAAAACACCAGCGCCCGGGGCAAAAAGTGAGGAGCTGTGACAATTTTTTGCCGTTTAACAGCACCCACAAATCTCAAGTTTGCAACATAAATTGCTGGTTCACTTCTAATCTGACACCCACCCCAGATGACAAATGGAGAAGACAGTATCCTGAAAAGCAGGATCCATTCTAAGTAGAATGAGAAGTATAGCTCCCCCCACCCTCCTTTGTTTTTAGGTCCAGCCTTAATTTCATAGCTACTGAAGAAACTCTGAAAGCCCTAGCTTTATGAGTTAATAGAATCTGCATTAAATTGACAAATGCCATCATACATTAGAGTGAAAGATCCACAATTCATGTTCGTGCTGGTTGCCACATGATACACTGTGCTTCTTTAAATAGCACTTTATTCCTGAATACTAGTTTTCAGAAGAGAACACCCACTAAGGTAGTTCCACACTAGCCACTAAGCTGGGGCAGGCAAACTTTTTGGGCTGAGGGCCACATCTGGGTGGGGAAATTGTATGCAGGGCCAGGGCAGGGGGTTGGTGTGCGGGAGGGAGTGTGGGGTGAAGGAAGGGGTTAAGGGCAAGGGATTAGGGCAGAGGAGGGGTGCGGAGTGCGCTCAGGGCAGGGGGTTGGAGTGCAGGAGGGGTGCAGGGTGTACAAGGGGGCTCAGGGCAGGGGGTTGGGGTGCAGGAGGGGTGCAGGGTGTACAAGGGGGCTCAGGGCAGGGGGTTGGGGTGCAGGAGGGGTGCGGAGTGTGGCAGGGGGTTGGGGTCCACAGGGGTGCAGGGTACAGCAAGGAGCTCAGGGAAGGGAGTTGGGGGGTGGAGTACAGGAGGGCTTCGGGCTCCAGCCTGGCACCGCTTACCTCAAGCGGCTCCAGGGTGGCAGCCTCGTGCATCGGGGCCAGGGCAGGCTCCCTGCATGCCTGCCCCGTCCCTGTGCCACTCCCAGAAGCGCTGCGGCCCCTGGCGGGGGGAGGGGGGGAGGCAGAGGCTCCGCGTGCACTGCCCTTGCTGTGCCTCCAGGTACCTCCCCTGAAGATTCCATTGGCCGCGGTTCCCCATTCCCAGCCAGTGGGAGCTGCGGAGGGCAGTGCCTGGAGGCAAGGGCAACGCATGGAGCCCTCTGCCCCCCACACACACCCCCAGGGGCCGAAGGGACGTGGTGCTGGCGGCGCTGCAGGCTGGATCCAAAGCGCTGAGGGGCCAAATCCGGTCCACGGGCCGTAGTTTGCCCACCCCTGCACTAAGCCTTGTCTACATGAACCTTTTCCCCATTACTATAACTGGTTTAACTCACCCTATGATAGAAATGGTAGAAGCACTTGTGTAGACAGCATCCTGCCTAGGCTGGCAATTGTAGCAACTGAGAGAAATTTTGGGGTGTGGGATAGGGAAAAGGACTTGTGTCAGGAGAACAAACTCTACACGCTTTTTTTGGAGATGCATGTACACAAAACCCCAAAGCATTAGCTCATTGGATTTTGCAATGCAGATGCATCAGCATCTCTTTTGCAATGTCAGAAGACTCCAAGTCATCAGTCACGCATTGCAACAAATCCATTTTTGAACTTTGATGTGATACTTGAATACTTCAGTGAGGCAGTGAGTAATAATTGTCAATAACCATAGTGACAGCAGTAGTGATTTCACCGAAAACTATACCACAATGCATAGTAAACTCAAAGCTAAAAGAGCTGTACTTACAGACATGTAGGACCGCGTCCCAACAAATGAGTTTGCCATTGAATCTATCAGTTGTCCACTGACACCAAAATCACAAAGTTTGATTTCACCTCTAGAGTTTACCAAAATGTTAGATGGTTTAACATCTGGAAAAAAAATGTATGGATGAAATAGATAGATATATAAAATTGGAATATTTGACAATGAAAGTAACATGAAAGGTGGGAGTAACCATGTGCTTCCCTTTGTTCTCCTTTTAACTTCCAATCTGATTCCCTTCCTCTCCCTGGAAGGTACAACAGGTTTGTGTTTAAGTTTAAATCTCATTCAGAATTGCCTGTTTTTCCAATGTATGTTTTGTAGTGTCTACAACATTCTTGTGAGGACTTTCACATTCGGGTCTCAGACATGCTAATATGTACTTTCAAACTGAACTCCAGTTTGATGGCCTTTTTTTTGCGCCAAGGTATATTCAATAAAAAATCATTAATAATCTATACATTTTAGTTTACTGGGTCATTAAATGAAATGCAACCCTGTGTCCTATCATCCCAAACTGATAAAAAATATCTGTGTGTGTGTGTAAAAAAGCAATTTCTTATCTTTAGCAAATAAACTCAAACAAAGTAAATGGGCTATTTTAAACTGAGACCAATTCTGATACTGAAACACTGCATTAAATTAAATGTTTGTTTGGTTTGAGATCAAGTTTACCTGAGATGGAAGAAAAACTGGTTGAGCTTTTACATTCAGCACTACTTCTCTAAATAGCAACCTAATGCAGGTCTTTGGTAACTAGGCAACTAATTACCAACTATTTATGCATGCTAAAGTGCTGGGAGCATTTCTTTTAATCTTTTTGTTGTAGGTATAAGAAGTTTCTCAATATATTTGACTACTTTTCCAGAGTCATTAGCAATGAATTACAGGGTTTATGAAACAGGCAGCCACATTTGCAAAGAATGCCACCAATGAGGGTTGTTGTTTTTTTTAAAAGGTTATTATAAATTGGTTTGGACTGAGGGAGGAACTGAACTTTCACAATTCCTGTTTGTGCATCTGTGACCCCAGAGCACACTGACTGTAACTCCTTGTTCCTTACCATATTCTCCTCACTCAAATCTAAGCACTACTCAAGAGGTAGGTGGGGAAAGATTTGTGCTGACAAATTCTTTTCTATACATTGCATTTTAACTGGATACAAAATACTCTGTGCCATTAGCAAGCAGACAGTACTTAGATAGCAGGTGATGAGGCCTTGGAAATACCTAAAATGGATAGATTAGACACAGCCTAAAATAGCTTTCAGGAAGTTGGATGCTTCACCGCAAGCTGGGCAAACACAGTATGCACAGCATTCTTGAAGCAGAATCTTTTCCGTTTTATACACTTCTGCTGCACGTTTTAGCAGCTCCCACCCCAAGCACATTTTCTTCCACATTTTAGTTCAGAATTTATATAAAGCATACTCCAGGCAGCTTGCAACACATCCTCGAAGGAGTCAGTGTGCAGTTCATGTCTGTAGCAGGGTAATCTTGGAAAGCTGATGCTAACAGCACCCCAAAACAGGGAAGGCTCTGTGTAAAAGGTTACACTTGATTTGAAGAGAGAGGTACAGACCAGGAAACAGAGGTGGAGGGTATATTTTTAGAAGTAATTGATTTTTTACTTCTAAAAGAAACAGACCAGAAATGTTGTTTGCCTTTTGAAATTCTCGTTGCTGTTTCTGGTTCCAAGCATCACCGCTTTAGCACAGGTCACTTGAAGATGCCCAGACACACTGAGAAGTGCTTTTTCAATGCCTCGCAGGGCTCCTGGAGCTCAGCTACAGTAGCATCAATCCAGCGTTAACTACACAGAACTCAGCAGTAGCTTTAAGTCGCAGAAAATCCACACACTGACCTAATGTGGGGCCACGTACAGCCTGGCCCCAAGATCTCAAGATGGAGGGGATGCTGCACACAGGACTCTCTCCCCTCGTGCAGAGAAGAGGAGCTCAGCTGCCTTCACAGCTCAGTCTCCTTCCCCGCCTCATAGGGCCCCAAGAGGATATCCACAGGGACGCATCCCATTCCCAGCCCCATGGAGTTCACCTTGGAAAGAGAATACACCTACTGCTTTACCAGGGAGCCTTTTTTGCAACACAGATTTCCCCTAATGGGAGGGAACAGCTCCTGCGGGAGTCCTTGGTAGTATGACTCCCCTGGTGCCAGGCCTCAGTGCAGGCAGAGATCCTTGGAGTCCATTGTGGGCTCAGGGCCAGACTTGCAGCCAATTCCAGGCGGGGGTAAACCCCACCTCCACAACAGAACAACTGAGGGGATTCTACACAACGGGAGCCTCAAGGAGATTTCCTCCCCCTTAGCTAGGTCACTGCCCACTGACTGTAGGAGGGATCTCCTCCATGTCCCTGGTCTCTCTCTGCAGTAAATCTTTAAGCTTGAAATTCCACTCGTTAGCAGGGTTACCATATGTCCAGGTCTTCCCGGACATCGCTTTTTTTTTTTTTTTTTTTATTCTCCACCCTCCGTCCGGGTGGGTTTTTCGAATAAGAGGCAATGTCTGGGATTTTTGCAGCTGAGAAAGAGCAATCTCTGCACCCCGACTGGTCCCTCCCACCCGAGCCCAGGCTCCCAGCGCTGGGGAGGGGGAGAAGCCCACAGGGAGGTGCTGACTGATGGCTGTTGCTGCATCCCAAGTCAATGCCAGCCGTCCTACCACCGTGACAGGGAGCGACACTTCCCCCCACCTCCAGGGTGAGGCCCCAGGTACCCCTTCCAGCACCCCAAGGCACCCCTCTCCAGTACACACATACCTCCGGCACCCTCAACTGTACCCTCCCCCCATCCAGCAGTGTCCTCTTTTTGGGAACCTGAAGCAGGATAACCCTAGTCATAAGAAAGCAGCAGCCATGGACCAGCACTTTGGGGCCAGCAGTGCGAGGTTACAAAAACTCCTGGCTACCCAAGGATTTTCAGACAAGGCTTGTTAGCCTTGTTTTGGTTTTTGTTTTGGGACAGGTGAGGGTGCGAATGTTCAAGTCACAGCAGCCCCTGGAAAAATGCTGAATGCCATATTTAGTTTAGCTATATTTATGCATGTACCCACCAGTGCGGTACGTAATGCAGGCACAGACGAAATTTTAAAAAACCTATCGTGATCTCATTTGACAGCTCTTGCTGAGCAGCACAAACATTCCATCTTCATCTTTTCACGGCAAAAGAAACAATTAAAATGTCAACGTTCCGTTGTCAGTGAACTTCTACCAGTGCTTCTGGTGCTCGGATACAAGCTGGGATACAGGTTGTTTCTGAAGGCTTAAACTTGCATGTGTTTTTCTACTGACAGCTCTGATAATCACAGTGTAGCTCTTACAATAACCCAGCAAACCCTGGACTTTGAAATAAAGCCTGCCATGCTTTGAGCAATGTCAATGTCTCCTTAAAGCTTCTGATTCGGACGAGAACATGATGTTTGGAACTCCACTGCCCACCCCTCAACCTCTGTAAACAGGTTACTCCTAAGCGGCTTCTCTGCAGCCAGTATTTTCCCAACGCAACTTATATTGCCCAAATGGAACGAGCATGTCAAATGGAAGCATTTGGCTGTGACACTGAGGGAAAGGACAACCGCCTGGAGATCAGTCCCAGGCTCTGTGCTATCACACAGAAGAGCTGGCCAGCGTGTGCTGCAGGAGCCATGTACTCAACCCTTGGAGAAGGTGAAAGGGAATGTTGCGTGTCACTTAACATCAATCCCTCCAGACAACTGAGGAACGGAGCTGAGCATTCCCAGCCAGTCCTCTCAAGACAAAAAGATGGATATACAACACTGAAGAGACAAGGGTGCTAAATAGAGCGATTCATAAGCAAGGCCATAAGGAGCCACTATGGTCATCGAGTCTGACTTCCTGTATAACACAGGCCATAGAACTTCCCTGAGTTAATTCAAGTTTGAGCTAGAGCATATCTTTAAAAATATATCCAATCTTGACTTACACATTTTCAGTTTTGAATAATCCACCATAACTGTCAGTACATTGTTCTAACGGTTAATTACCCTCACTGCTAAAAATGTGCATCTTATTTCCAGTGGGGGTCTTCAGGGTTTATGGGGATGTGAAGTAACCTCCTTATAACCTCATCCTCTGCACACACCCCTCAGCCACACACACAGTCACGTAAAAGAATAAAAACCCTGTATACCACCATGCAAGTGATTTTCTTGCTGCATTAAAGGCATTCACTAGGAATGGACAAAGAAAATATATTTGCCTTATAGCACAACTATTGATAATTGTCAGCCATCTGACTATAGTTCAGGTCAAAGGGTTATCAATAGGCTTATCAGAAATCAAATTTATTTTATTTTTTTATATAATTTTGATGGGTAATATGGATTTTTAAGCATTTTTTTCTATTTTTATTGATTTGATTTTTCAGAATTGCAGGAAGTTATTAGGGAGATCAGACAAGAATTATTCAATCACAGTAGATGTTGAGAGTCAAAAAGTTAAAGCTTTATAACCATTAAAAAACAAATTGGGAGGAGGGATAGCTCAGTGATTTGAGCATTGGCCTGCTGACCCCAGGGTTGTGAGTTTAATCCTTGCGGGGGCCATTTAGGGATCGGGGGGAACTATCAGGGGCAGTACTTGGTCCTGCTAGTGAAGGCAGGGGACTGGACTGAATGACCTTTCAAGGTCCCTTCCAGCTCTATGTGATAGGTATATCTCCATATATTATTATTAACATCACCTGTCAAAATATACAAAGTATCCAAAATCAGACTCTAATAAGTCCTCAAAAGCAGCATTTTTCTTACTTTGCCTAGCTGTAAATGTCAATTATAATTGATGGAAATAATTTTAACTTAATGTGGGTGGTGGGTGGGTGTGGGTGTGTACAGTGACATTGACCAATAAAAATCTAATCGTTCCAAGACTAGTTATAAAAATCTGTTTGTTCATCCTTGCCACAAGTTCTCTACACAGGGAACTTATCTAATCCACCTAGTCCAGTATCACGTGTCTGACACCGGCCAATGCTGGCTGCTTCAAAGTACGTAAAATTCCCCAAATACATCTAGTGCATGCTATGAAAGTATAGTTGATAGCAATTGGAATTTTGTCCTGGCTCATCTGGAGGTGCTATTTGCTATGTTTATTCACGTACTGATGGTTTATTTAAAAACAAAACAAACAAAAACCAATAAAAGTATCATGTCATTTGTCTTAATATTCTGCAACAAGAATAGTCACAGTATGGACATTTGTTTCCTTATCATTTGGAGCCTTTTTATTCTGGTATTATGGGAGAGTATATGTACCTTTATCACACCTCCGCTTACTCCTTGCAAATGAGTCCTAATCCTCTTAGCCTGGTAAACTCTTCACACTACCTGCCTCTCCTTTCCTCTTCCCTAGCCATCCTTGCCTCATGTCCATTGGATTTAATTCTTTCTTTCCAAAGTTTTCCCAGTTTTCCTTTTAGAGAGGAGGACCAAACTAAACACAGCATTCCAAATGAGTTAAGCTAACTAAAGGCATAACATTTTCCATTCTCCTCTTAATGCACTCTAATGACTTCTTCACGGCCATAATGATGCCTGAATAGTTTTCCTGAAAGGTCACAGCTAGTTCAGGATCCACCTGTGTCTCTAAGGGTATATCTGCACAGCCCACGTTACAGTGTAGACATGCTTTATCGCCGGGGAGAGCTCTCCTGGCGACCAAAAATAACCACCCCAAATGAGGGGTGGTAGCCTTATCGCTGGGAGCACGGCTCCCGGCAACAAAGCGCTGTCTATACTGGTGCTTTTCAGCGCTAACAACTGTTGTCGCTCAGGGGGCTGTTTTTTCACACCCCTGAACAACTAAAGTTTAAGCGCTGAAAGTGGCAGTGTAGACACAGCCTGTGTAGTATAAGCTGAGCCTCCCAGCGTAGCTATGCTCAATGTCAGGTTGTTTAGTTACCTAGTTGCACTTGGTCTCTCTGCAGGTCTTTATCATTCGTCCTGCTTTTGACTAATCTAACTAATTTTGTGTCACCAACAAGTTTTGCCTTTCCCCTTCATTCTCCTTCTGCAGGTCAGCATTATTACTACTATTTATTTGTGTTCGAGTAATGCCTAGAAGTCAGGGCCCCATTCTGCTAGGTACTGGAAAGTGCTATGGACCAACTACGCTAGCTCTGGACTTCGGGAGCACTCTAGTGTTAACATCTTATGACAAAACACCTTGTTTGTAAAAAAAATGTAGGAGTGTCTTTTGTAGTGTTGCCACCACGTTCCTTTGTTCTATTGCCCAGCAATGCTGCAGAGTCAGTTACGCTGACCAACAGTAGCTGCAGCCAACTACTTTAATGCAATGTGCGCGCTATATGGCCTACAGTTTCCAAGTACCTATGATTCCTCTTAAGCAGATATACCCTAATTCCACCCAATCTCCAAAAGATAGCAATGGTGCAATGTGATCCAAAAAACACAGTCCAGAAAAATTAAAGGACACAAGCACATAGCTTAGGCCCATAACGTTGATTCTGTATTTCACTTTACCTGCAAATAGATATTATCCTGAATGTTTTGTTTAGATCATAGAAGATCAGGGTTGGATGGGGCCTCAGGAGATCATCTAGTCCAACCCCCTGGTCAAAGTAGGACCAATCTCCAGACAGTTTTGTTTTGGTTTTTTTACCCCAGTTCTCTAAATGGCCCCCTCAAGGATTGAACTCATAACCCTGGGTTTAGCAGGCCAATGTTCAAACCACTGAGATATCCCTCCCTCAAAGAAAGAGAAAGCACGTGCCTGCAGCTCAAGGGAGGGAAGGGGCGTAGTTTTATTTTCCAGCACTGCAGGGAAGGTTTAAAATAACCATACTACACAGAATTAAATGCAAAGTTGCAAAAACTGTGACAAGAACATCTGATTTATAAAGCACATTCTGTATTAATAAATGTTATTAGTGCAGCTGAGCCCGAACCAGAGGCTTGAATCTGAACATCTTTGACTGTGTGTGAAGGAGCAAAGGAATTTGATTAAAAATCTTTACATCCAAACTTGCCTCTTATGTTTTTTCTCTTGGTTCGGATCAAAACCTGAAGGGGTCTATTTTCTGGACCAAGTATGAATGGGTCACAAACCATGACAACTAAAAACTATTCTTACAAGGTTCAGGCCCAAGACAGCAGAGATGCATTTGTGAAGCCATATTTTTGTAGAAAGTCACTTGATTGCTGTAATCTTACAATATCAGCATAGTTGCCAGGGATTATTTGCTGGAGAGATAATACACATGTTGCAATTTGAAATAGGACCATTTGGGGACTTTCATTCCACAGTGGGAGTTCACATTTTGTATCTCACCATTAAGGGAACTTAACTTGTACAATACATGCCTGATTATATACACCATCTACTTTAAATAGCTGACACTTTTTGCGGTGTGTGACAGGATCTTAGGCCTAGTCTGCACTACTGACTTGTGATGGCATAGCTACGCCGGTCAGGGTTGCGAAGAGCTATGACAGAGCGGTGCCAACAAAAGCCCCCAGTGTAGATGAAGCTATATTGGCAAGACTGTGCTTTTACCAGTATAGCTTATTTTGCTTGGGGGAACTGGAATAAGCTATACCAGCAAAACTGCACTTTTACTGGCAACAAGGTGCATCCACACTAGGAGCGCTTTGCTGGTATAATATAACAGTAAGCAAAGTGCTCCTAGCGTAGACATGGCCTAAGTTTTCCCAAGCAGTTTAGTTTGCTTGGACTCTCCTTTATTTAGTACCCCAGCTCCAGGTCCATATGCAACTAGGGGCTCTTTATTCAAGACAGAGATCAAGGAAGTCTCAGGAAATGGGACCATTTCCAAATAGGAGTTAGAAAGCTACTTTAACTTTAAAAATCAGCCAAGTGCCTTAGAAAGCAGGATGAAGGGGTAGAGGTGGGGCATGAAGTCAGCCTCAAAGGGTCCCTCTAAGTCACGTGGTCAATACACTGAGGACTGAACTGGATCCTCCAGAGCTGCTGCTGCTTCAGCTAAAGAGCCAACGCTCCTTAACTGGTCGGGGATCAGTCTGGAAAACCGAGTGCTACTCTTCCAAGCTCTGCCCATCGGAGACACCAGTCGTGGCAGACTGTACAAGCTCTAATCATGCATGTTCTCTAGGCTCCTGGTGCTTGGCTTGCCCTTGGTAGGATCTGAATACACGAAGGGGCTCTGCCTTCGCTGGGCTTCTTGGGTTTGGCTTCCCCTTGATGAGCCTCAGATGTTCCACTGGGGTTTGTGAGCTTGACTCCCTCTTGGGAGGGAGGTGGAGATGCCCAGCTGGGCTCTGCTAGGTTACTCCTTTACTGGGTATGTATATGGGTAGGAGTGGCTGTATCTACCAAAGTATCTACTCACTCCTGGGGCCAAATGGGCTGTTACTCACAGTAGATTTGGGCAGATCTTCCTCCATACATGCTTTGATGAGCAATTAAATTGTAAGGACCCACCAAAACAAACGAGCAGGCTTCACACCTCAGAATTATTTCAGGTTGTGCAAACAGGCAGCCGTCACAGCATCACTTAGTTTCAAAAACGTGACCCAAGTGTATCCCAGCAACAACGGCTAGAGAGACAACCTTTTTTAAATTAACTGATTCTTAGAATCCAGAGAACAAGGAAGGAGTGTGGAAAAGGTGCCACTACACCTTAGGCCCGTGTACTAGTTCAATCCACGCCCTGCCAGTGTCATCTTCTCTTCTACTACACTACTCTAAGCACTGCCTGCTTTATTTCTATGAGGTGACACTGCCAGTGAGGAGCCAAACATCAGAAAGCAGGGATCACTTCATAAATGACACAATCAGCCCCTTCACATCAACTGACTGATTGATGCTTCATATCTAGCACTGCTAAGCCAGAAAGTCAGCGTCCTCAATGCACTCCCAAAAATCAGTCATCAAAGCTATTCAATAGGTCACCAACCAGGACAATGAAACACGTTGGCATTCGCTTTAAGACATACATTCAAAAGATCGTAAATCTTTAACATCAACTTGAGAAAGAAAGCTTCATTGTAGGCCTGATCCAAAGCACACTGATGTCTATGAAAATACTCCCTTTAACCATAATGGTTTTAGATTAATCCCTCATTCTACTCCTTGCAGCATTCACAGAGCTCCCATGGAGAGATGCAATTCTCACCATGTCCTAACTGTGAAATAGAACTTTTTAAAATCAACTTTTAATTAAAAAACTTCTGCTATTGAGTGTGTTATATGGCAGCCACCAGAGGAGTGAAAAGTGACACCTGTTTGTGACCGTAATAGAATGGAGGCTCAGGTTTCAGAGTAGCAACCATGTTAGTCTGTATCCACAAAAAGAACAGGAGTACTTGTGGCACCTTAGAAACTAACAAATTTATTTGAGCATAAACTTTCATTGGCTACAGCCCACTTTATCGGATGCATAGAATGGAACATATAGTGAGGAGATACATATACACATACAGAGAACATGAAAAAGGTGGGAGTTGCCCTACCAACTAAGAGGCTAATTAAGATGAGCAATTATCAGCAGGAGGGGGAAAAATTTTTGTAGTGATAATCAAGATGGCCCATTTCAGACAGTTTGACAAGAAGTGTGAGGATACTTAACATGGGGAAATAGATTCAATGTGTATAATGGCTCAGCCATTCCCAGTCTCTATTCAAGCCTAAATTGATGGTATCCAGTTTACACATCAACAAGAAACTGCTGAACTTGAATTAGAGTCTGTTTTTGAAGCTTTTCTGTTGCAAGACTGCCACCTGTAAGTCTGTTACTGAGTGACCAGAGAGATTGAAGTGTTGTCCTACTGGTTTTTTAATGTTATGATTCCTGATGTCAGATTTGTATCCATTTATTCTTTTGCATAGAGACTGTCCGGTTTGATTATCACTACAGAAATTGTTGTTTTTTTCTCCTGCTGATAATTGCTCATCTTAATTAATTAGCCTCTTAGAGTTGGTAGGGGAACTCCCACCTTTTTATGGTGTGTGTGTGTGTGTGTGTGTGTTTGTGTGTGTGTGTGTGTGTGTGTGTGTGTGTGAGATAATATCCTCACTATATGTTCAATTCTATGCATCCGATGAAGTGGGCTGTAGCCCACGAAAGCTTATGCTCAAATAAATGGAGGCTCAGTATCAGAGACAGCAAGTGAGATTACATCCAGCTTTATTGGGGATTTAAAAACAAAAGGACATCTGTAGCTTCTTGATATGTACCAACAAATTCAAACAGCAGACTACTTATTCAAATTATTTAAAATGTTTTTCACTGCACTTTAACAGTGGTTTGCCATCTCTCATATTGATTTCCACTATTCCACTAACACCAGCATCCCAAGATAATGACTGGCAGCAGGAGGTCCACAAGTGCTAATATTAGCAAAAGTTAATTTTAAAACTAAGTTTCAGAGTTTATAAGTAGGAAGAAGCACATCCCACCATGTGAGTTTTCAGTGTGTTGAGTAGAAAAGGCTGGGTACAGAGTACTGTTCAACAGAAACCTAGGTTTTGTGGTGTCCCAGGTGAAGTATCTCGACCCAACCTGTGGCACAATTTAACTCCGAAAAGAGACACGAGTTTTTACACTGCTGACTAGATTCTTACTTAAAGGTGGTGTCAAACTAGAAAGGAGGTGGTGGTTGGTTCTCAGATCCAGATTTTCGTGGGGCTCAGGTTCAGTTAGGTACTGTAAAACAACACTAGCTATTCTCACCAGATCTCTACCCCCTTGGACATAAATCCTATGAAAATGCTGGGTTTTGAGAGATTCTCAATGTAGCTGAACAATTAGCAGAAAATAGGCCCCTTCCGGTTTTGGAATGGTAAGGTGGGTTTGGATCTGAGCCCACCAACAACAAATGAAAAGATCTGGATCTGGCCCATGCCAACAACAAATAAAGGAACCACCATCATCACTTGCCCCAGGCAACCAGGCACAGATCCCAAAGCCCTTTTTAGAGCAGTAGTTGCATAGTGCTGAGCAGCTCCATGTGGTAAGGCTTTTGCTTATGAAAATGTCCTGTGAGACTGTGTCAAACTAGGGAAATGTAGTCTAGATTAAATTACTATAAAGTGGGTGCACAACTACTTGAATGACCATGCTCAAACAATAGTTCTCAATGGTTCACTGTCAAACTGGAAGGGTGACTCTTGTGGGGTCCTGCAGGGGTCAGTCCTGGGTCCAGTACTATTCAATATTTTCATTAATTACTTGGATAATGCAGTGGAAAGCATCTTTATAAAATCTGCAGATGACACCACGTTGGGAGAGGTTGCAAATACTTTGGAGGACAGGATTAGAATTCAAAATGACCTTGACAAATTGGAGAATTGGTCTGAATTCAACAAGATTAAATTCAATAAATATAAATGCAAAGTACTTCACTTAGGGGGAAAAAAAATCAAATGCACAACGACAAAATGGGGAATAACTAGCTAGATGGTGGCACTGCTGAAAAGCATCTGTGGGTTATAGTGGATCACAAATTGAACATGAGTCAACAACATGATGCAGTTGCGAAAAAGGCTAATATTCTGGGGTGCATTAACAGAAGGGTTGTACATAAGACGCAGGAGGTGACCCACTCTATTAGTTACTGGTGCGGCCTCAGCTGGAGAACTGTGTGCAGTGCTGGGCACCACACTTTGTCTACATTTTTCCTAAACTGGAGAGAGTCCAGAGCAGAGCAACTAATGTGGTAAAAGGATTAGAAAACCTGACCTATGAGGAAACGTAAAAAAAAAAAAAGGCCATATTTAGTCTTGAGAAATAAAAACTGAATGGGGACTGATAACAGCCTTCAAATACGTTAAGGACTGTTATAAAGAGGACAGTGATCATCTGTTTTCCATTTTTAAGAACAGGTTAGAGCAGGGGTCGGCAACTTTTCAGAAGTGGTGTGCTAAGTCTTCATTTAGTCACTCTAATTTAAGGATTTGCGTGCCAGTAATACATTTTAACATTTTTAGAAGGTCTCTTTCTATAAGTCTATAATATATAACTAAAACTACTGTTGTGTGTAAAGTAAATAAGGTTTTTAAAATGTTTAAGAAGCTTCATTTAAAATTAAATTAAAATGCAGAGCCCCCTGGACCGGTGGCCAGGACCCGGGCAGCATGAATGCCACTGAAAAATCAGCTCACATGCCGCCTTTGGCACACATGCCATAGGTTGCCTACCCATGGGTTAGACAAACATGTCAGGGACTTGGTCCTGCCTCAGTGCAGGAGGCTGGATTTGATGACCTCTCAAGGTCCTTTCCAGGCCTACATTTCTATGATTTCTACAAAGGATCAAGGGCAAAATTTTCAAAAATGCTTACAAGACTTTGGAGCCTAAATCCCATTGACTTTCAATGAGACTTTGGCTTCTAAGTCATTGTTGAAAATAATACTTGGCTTTTAAGTCATTTTGGAGCTTTTGAAAATGCAGCCTGTATCTCCATCAGAACAGAGGTCAGCTCAAAAATATACCAATGACAAAAACATGCGAGTCTTAATGTTGCAAAACAAACAAAAACAACAAAGTCTCAAAACCAAAACAACCCCCTCAAACAACCCCTCCTGAAAATCACTACTACCACCAAACAAAACAGAAAAAAAAACCACACTACTATATTGTTCATTTTATTCTCCTTCTTCCCCACACCCATCATTATAATATTTAAATACTGAAGGATCAAATTTAGCACTGTCATAAGAGGCTGCAACTCCGCTGATGTCAAAGGAGTTATGCCATTGCTGACCTAGGTGTTGAGAGCGTGCAAGCGTCACATTTTTGGTCTGCCCTAAAACAGCGGGTCTCTTTTCCAAGAAACCTTGCTAAGTGCTAAACTAAGAACCACATTCCTTTGCAGCTACCATCAGAAATCCATATGAAGTCCCTCCTACCTCCTTGGCCGAAGCCTATATTCAACTGTTAGTAAAACCCAAAAGAGAACATGTAATAAATGCTGTCTATTGCATCATGTTTGAAGTGGTTCTTCAATCTGTCACACCTACGTGTGTTCCTACTAATCCTTTCTTGGGTTTGCTAACAACCACATATCAAGTGACTAGTCTGATGAATGGAGTATTTTTATAACCAAAAGTCTGTGGAATCCTAAATGATGCAAGAGACTAGCTGAATGGTCACTACTGATAACTACATTGTGTAATCACTGCAATGAGCCGAGGCAACAAAAACGTAGAGCAAGCAAGCCATCTTGGGTGCGTAATTTACAGTGACATAAGAAACTACAGAATGTTTTATTTCACAAACGCCATTTCTGATTTATTAGGACATACAGACAATTAAAAACCAGCTGGATTTAAAAGGCTAAGGTAAAAGATGCAGGAAACAATATGGGTGTTTACCCCACAGTGAAGTCTATTCAAAGACCTGGGCAGATTTAGAACTAAACTCTTGCCTCTTTTTTATGTGATTTAACAATTACCCATGTTGTTAACAACCATTAAACAAGGTAATAAATATAAAGGGCTGCACTTCTGATTGGTAGACTTCTATAAATAGCACATGAATGCCTGAGACCTCTATTAAAAGCCTGTGACTTTTAATTTAAAGAGGAACCATAGTCTTAATGGCGATAATGGAAATTAACAGAAATTAAAAACAGCGTGTTGTATTTCTTTGAACCTCTTCAAAGCTTTTAGCTAAGATGGCTAATAGACCGGTTGCTGCCAGAAGAAAACCCATTACAATTAGAGAACTACAATGTCATAAACACTGTTTCATAATGTATTTTAACAGTTTTCTTCATAAAGCAAGAGAGTAAATCAAATCTATAATCACACAAACACCAATTCCTACATGTCTCTCATTGATTGGCTTGGGCTTACCTGATGGGAAGCTTCAAAGCTTGTCCCTTTCACCAACACTAGTTGGCCCAATACAAGATATTACCTCATCCACTTTGTGTCTCTAACATCCTGGGACCCACACAGCTACACCACCACCACTGCATACGTGATGAGATGGAAGCCGCATGCAGAGCTGCCTCCCATAGCATTTCAAAGGAAATTCTCTGGTAACATTTCAAAGAATGCTCATCACACCTGCAACATACTGAGGTTGTGAGAGCACCCACCAGCTACAGGGTTAATGGTTGAAAGAGAGATTGGAGAAACAATACGTCAGGTGAAAAAAAATTCAAGCTGAGACATAAAAGCATGTAAAACAAACAGGAAAAAAAACCTCTTGATTTCTACTGATGTTCAATATACAAGGAAAAGAGAAGCCAAGGATATAATGCATGGTCTTACCTCTATGCATTATCTTATGTTTTTCTCTCAAATATGTGAGACCTTTTATTACCTAAAGAAAAGAAAATTCAACATTTCAAAGCTGTAAAACTAGTAAAAATGAAAACATGAGTTTCGTCCAAGCAAGAATTTCAAAATGTCATCTACAATCAAAAGCACAATACACCCTGGCAAGAATTCAAAGAGAAAATAAAGGCAGTCATGTTAAAATTTATACTCCAATTTGCCATAATAGAGAATAATGTTAACCAAACAGCCACCAGAAATGTCATGGACACAACCTACTGCAGTAAAGATACTTAAAGGGTAACATTCAAAACATTTAATAGACCATTTTAATTATTTTGCTGGTTCTTTTTCCACCCAGTGGTAGTAACAGCAGCTGACATCCCTCGGTGGAAAATCAAAGCAAACACACACAATGCAATATGTGTGATCCATCCAAATGCCCTCAGTTACAGAGTGGTGACATGTATTAAAAATAAATAAATAAAATAAAAATCTCTAAAAAAAAAGAAAAACCACTTTAAAGCCTAGTAATATTTGCCTGTCCCACTTAAATTTTCCTCAATCCCCCAAACCGGCTGCTTTTGCCTTCTGGATCTGGCACTATCCTAATATAATATGGAGACATCTGGTCTCTGCTTCCCAGAGTACATTACAAATATACTTACAGCAATGCTAACTTTGCCCAAAATCTGCTCTGGGATTCTTCCAGCTTTTTTCAGTACTTGATCCAAGGACCCGCCATCCTAATAATAAGTGTTGTAATATTAAAACATTAATCATATTTATCCAAAACATTTTAAAGCCTACAGTCTGTGAGGAAAAAAAATCTTGTAATTTTGAAGGCAGACAATGTGCTGTTTCCCATTGCTTGTGATGAAATAAACTATCCTTTTGGCTTTCTATTGTAGTGGTGAGTATCAGGGAAAAAAGGGCAGCTGGTCATTAGAAAAGGTTAATCAGTTTTATACTAACCTGTTTAAACAACCTGAGACCTGGCAACCACTGAGGTGGACCCTTGAGTCATTTAGTGGTCTTTTGGTCTTGTATAATTCCATGATGCACAGGCTGATTCTCCTTACTAAGGAGGCCTTGTCCATGACCAGAAGTGACAAAGCACTAGGAGCGCAGCAAGCTTTCTGCAGCCTACGGTTGTATTTAGATGCATTTTAACTGTTCTCTGCATGTCCATGAGGTGCCACTGTCTCTCTTTTAGATGCTCAGGATTTGGGCAGAATGGAAGGTTTAAATCTTGCGGTCTGTGATGGTCTGAGTTGATCTTTGGGATAAAGGCAAGACCAGACCTCAGAATCATTTTATCTGGATGGGAAATACAGTAATCTAATTTGACGGACAATCTTCCTGTCTATTATGTATATTCCAGTAGCACACAGTGGCTCCAAGCAGGATCAGGATCCCATTATGCTATGTACAGTGCACAGAGATTGACACTCTCGAAAGTTTATAATCTAAGACAACAAGGAACATAGGGAAGGCAACCATATACTGTTTTTTCAGACACTGTCTGTATATGTTTTGATTCTGTAATTCTATTTCCTGAACACTGAGTAGACAGTATAGCAATTATGAAAGAGACCTAATCAGAGGTTAACAGGAGGTTCTGAAGAACTTTGAGCACAAGGTAGGGAATCATTGAACTATTTATCAGCTCTACTGCACTCAGAAATCAGGTAATGTCAATCTCTCTCTTTTGCAACAAACACTGAGGTTGTCAACAGCATGTTCCCTGGAACCCCACTGATAGCCAGTCCCGTACAAACTCTAGGTAGTATTTATGGTAACTGAGGATGCCAATGTGTCATGCACACCACCAAATGCAGACACAGGTGACAGGCTATGACTCACCAATAGGAAAAAAAAATAGAAAAAAATTGTTTTTCAAATTTCATGTTGAGTAACTACTCCACTCATTTTACCAGAGTTAAATAAGTTACTAAACACATGCACTTGCACCCTTTCAAATTCAAGCAACTCTGTTGCTAAGAGCTTCAGAGAAGAAAAGCTGTATAAATGATACTTATTTTTAGCAACCGATTATGATCTAATTCAACAGTAGCCTTGAACAGATTTTCTAGAACAGAGACTACATAACAAAAAAACAGAACTTCTAAATTTTATTTCTTTAAACAAAAACAAGATCCAATTACATGGCTGATGATTTGCAATATTCCAGAATTCTTGAAATCATACCCCCAGGCATGGGATATTTTTCTGACTCCTTTTACAAAACTCAGCAGTGGGAAGTGCTCTGTCACTTTTCATATCCCTAAAGAAAACCATATAGTATGCAAGCTACAATGCAAGCTTGTATCATTCAGGGGAGTGCATCCCAATGTTCCCAGGGGAAAGATTTTAAAAAGTGCATATGACCCTGTGTTAAATGTTTGTACTCACATTCATGTAATCAAATATGAATTCAGGCAAAATAAATAAGAGTACCAATGGAAAAGTGCAATCAATCAAATAAATATAAAATGTAAAATATATACACATTATATAATATGTAGAAAAAACATGCAGTCCTTTTTTCTCAGAAATTGATTCATCAGACAGAAGGATTCACTCTCCAAGGCAATCAATAGACCTTTGAATCAGGCCCCAGCAAGGTGCTGATACCTTCAATTGCCTTGAACATCTAGGTGCTGAGCAGCTTTTAAGAGCAGACCCAAATATTTTGCTTGTCAAGCACTTGTTGCTAGTTGAAGTTAAGATTCACTTCTGATATTTTCAGCTGGACAAGGACAATAAATTTAAATCTGCATTGATAGGATTTTCTTTTTTCCTGATATATTTAAAGAATTCCTTCTTATTGTTCTTACTCCTACTGACTGATAACGTTAGCTTCCCTTATCAATTGTCTGCATTTCCTAACTGCTGTATTTGTATTCATTGCTATCAGCTTCTCCATTTGTATGTATAATACACACTCACACACGGCATACACTTATTTCACCTCCCCTCTTAACCAAGTTGGCTTTTAACCAAAAGTAATCTTCTTTCATGATTGCAGAATTGTGTTTTTTTGGGCATCTATCAAAGCATTTTTAAATACAATTACCAATCACCATTCCTGTTTTTATGTTTAAGCATTTCCACCCACTCAGTTTTCCTCATGATTGGTTTCAGCTTTGGGGAATTGGCCTCTTTAAAGCATCAAGTATATATATTATTGGATAGCACCATATTCTGTTTGCACATAGTAAAAGAAATTAGATTGTGATCACATGCACCTAGGCAACCATACATTTTCCCTAAAGATTTCCTTTAAAGGTGGTCAAGGCAACATTAATATAATGATATAGAATATCCCTAGATAATAAAACACCATTTTATTTGCTAGAAAATGTGGTTCTTTGAACAGAAATTGTTCAAAACCTCCTCTGCCTGATGAACGAGGGAGGGATATGAATAACCTTTAATCACAGAAAAATTGCTCTAAACATTGGGCTCCATATGGCTTAGAGGAATGCTGGCAGATGGCTAGAATAATCTGTACTTTTCTATTAAAATGAAAATGTTAAAAAAATTATGTTGGTATGAAACAGCCATTGTTTATGGTGCTTCTGGTCTTGCTAGTTCCCCCTGTAATTCCTCTAGGAATTCAGAAAGAATGGGCAGGGCAGATATCATTTCAGAGAGAACAGAGGGAATGCATCTACACTCGAAAAATTCAGTACCTATATTTACAGCAGCTGCACCAATGATAAGCCACCACTGGCATTACAGGTCCAGGTATTTTTAACTTTGTGTCAAAAAAAAACAAAAACACAAAAACAGCTCAGAATAGGTTTTCAAGTGGTAAAAACATCTGATCCCATTTTACACCGGTGGTCACACTGATGGCTACTTTTGGTGGGGCTGCACCAATGCTTGCAGTTGCTGTAAAAAGAATTTTTCTTCTCCTCATACTCCTCAACAGTAATGCCTCTGACTGATTCAACAGCATGTTGACTGGCTGTAAGAATGGTCACTATAACGTGGATTCTCAAAGAGTAGGGATAAAGGAGAAGAAAATAGGGACTTTTGTAGGGCTATGACAGATACAGAGGATCAGTCTCTGGAAAGGGCGTAAAAACATAACTATGCTAAATCCAAAGTCCTCAGATTTGCATGGTAGAGCTGAACTCCAATATTCCACTCTTCATACATGCATAACGGGCTCCCAGAGGTTCTATGAATATATGCAGAATACGGTATCTATTGGATTTTATATTCACAGGAGTTTGATACCAAAATTTAGATTAACACACACAGATACACATGTACTTACCATGTGTTCCATGCAAATGCTGATCTCCCCATCACTGTAAAAAGCTCCGTAAAAGCCCACTATGTATGGAGAGTTACATTCATGTAGAACTTGTAGCTCACGAATGATCTGGTTTCGAATAGCTGGCTTGATCTCCAAGTGAATTAACTGTAAGATAAATCAATTGTTATTGTTCCCTCAGTGACAATTAAAAAAAAAATACATGACTTGGATACTGCAATATTTATTTTAACCCACTGAAATAATACTACTAAGCATTATCATCCTATAGAACTCTAGGCATACCTGTTACTGGGGAAGTTCCACATTTGTACCCTTGATAAAAACAACAGTATGTGAATTCCAGTGCTCATGAAAAGATGCTGGATTTACAGCAATGGAAAGCGAAGTCCTGATTATCCTCAGAATAGATACAGTACACATAGAGCAATGAAAGCTCCCCATATGAACCGCACCATTATGTCTCCAACTTGACATGAATGGAAGGGTCTGAAGACAGGGGATAGCTCGGTCTCCGTGTCCAGTTAATAGCTTGCTTTTCTGGTGAAACTAACAAAATGATGCAATTTGCAATATGCAACTTTTCTGTGCATGTGTGTGGCCACTAGGGAATGGTCTATTTCAACTAAAACAAACATTTTAAACAATGCTTTTTTCTTTTCTTACTAATATTTTATATTTAATATAAATAACACAATGTCAAATAGACCTCAACTAAGATATAAAAAAGTCTTATTATACAGTGAGTACACCAAAGGTGTGGATTTTTATTTATTTATTTTTCAAGTGGCGGACATTTCTGATATTCTAGAACTACACAAGTAAGCCCCCAACATTGCAGATGAGAGTACTGTGTAAAGACATTTTCTTCCTCAATTTAAAAAGACACCCAAAATATAAAAGAAAACAACTATATTAAAACAAAAATGCAAGATAATCTTCTCAACCTGCAGTAGTAGCAAGAAAATTGCTCTTTTGATAAAAATTAAAATTCTAATTATGATAGGCAAGTAAAAGATAATCTACGATAATTGTTAAAATTCAATATGTTACTCTTTGCTCTATGACAATCATAGTTCTTGAGAGACATTAATTATAGCATAAAAGAATACCTGATGTATAGTATTTATATTACCAAGAGTGGGATTTTTATCTTATCTTTTCAAGAAGTTCTTCAGTGGGAACATTTTGTTCCAATGCATTTTTTTTCCTCTTCCATCTATTTACTGTTAATGGATCTATTTCAGTTATTTAGACTACGTAAACTGAGGAAAATCCATGAATGAAGTTACATAGCAAAATATGTCACAATGCCTAATTGCTTTGCAAACATCTGGGCAGATGGCTTGCAAGCAGCTGCAGAAAGACATGTCCCAAATACATTCAGCAAAGAACAAAATTCAGTCACACCTTGGGCATTTAAAAAAAAAAATTCATCAATATGAATATATATCTAAAGAGAAGCTATAAAATTACATTGCTTAGCTAGACTATGTCTTGCCTAATGCAAAATACGGGGTTTTTATTTCTCTCAGAAAGAGTACAGATGCAGAGAATACTTTATGGAAAACAAAATGGTACTGGAAAGCAATTAAGCAAAGATAATTGATTTAATAGCCTATAAGTGATAAGTGTCAAATGACAAACTAGGCTGAAATTCCCCTCTAAATGTTTTATAAAATGGGTGAAAAAAAATCAAGTAAGTTGGTTCTGTGCAAGAGACTCACTGATCTGTGAACTTCAAAAGTCTCACCCTGAAAAAGGGGCAACTCACCTTGATTCCCACAGCTTTGAAAGCAGAACGTTATAGTGATGTATATTACTAAAGAGAACTGATTGGAAAATGGTTTTTTCCCCCTTGTGGAAAATTTCAATGCAAATGAAAATGTCGTCACTTCCTTGAAAATTTTCTGTGGAAACGTTTGACTCTTGAGCCAAAAATTTAAACTAAAAATTTTCAGCTGAAAACTCGGATTCTGAAATTCTGCCATGGTGCCTCACAAAGGTTATAATTTGGGTGCCTCATGCCCCATTCCCCTCTATGGGCAGGCTCCGTAGCTGAATTACATCTCCTGTGTTTTATGATGGCCTCCTCTCTTGCTGAGCCAAAGCAGGGCATAACAGCCATTCCTGACCACAGTGCTTCATGAGAGATGCAGTCTGGCCAGGGAACCAAGCACAGAGAACAGGGGCATAAGGCAGCTGAACTACAGTTCTCATGAGATACCAGAGCAGCATTTCAAAATCAAAGAAGTTTTTTTTGGTTTTCAGTGAAAGTTTAAAAAAAACAAAACAAAAAAAAAACCCCAAGCCACAAAATGCATCCTTCTCATGAAAAAAAAATCATGTAATTGAAATCCCAATTTTCAGATGAAAAAGAGTTTTGATGGAAAGTTTTCAATCTACTCCTCTTACAGAAACTGCCAGACTACTGCCCTGGGGTAGAGGGGGTGAAATGGAGCTGGACTATCACAGTCCCCTCCCCTCCCCTGCCCCCAACAACTCCCTGGACCCAGAACTGTAGAGGGGAGACCCCCTCCTCCACTAGGGGGCACTAGGGTCCAAGTGATGCCTCGCCTCCACTCCACCACCATATGATCTTGGGGGGAAACTGCAGAGAACAGGCACTCAGAGACTCTGGCCAGTAGAACCAGAAGTAGCCAAAGGAGGGACCTCTGGATCCTTGGATATTCCAGTGAGAACTGCAGAAAGTTCTCAGATAGCCTCTGCCCTGTGCTGATTGGCTGTTTGCTCCCCCTCGTCCCACCCGCCAAGACAGTCTCTTCAGTCAGCTTCATTCCACACCTGCCCCTCTTACCCTATTCTCCCCTCCGCCTTCCATTTAGCTGATCCCCTCAATCAATCCCAAACAATAAATAAGTTGTGGCACTAACATGATGTTCGCCACCGTCACATTGTTCACACTACTTGCGTGTTTATCCGTTCCCCTGTCTGCGTGGTCTATTGAGAGTGCAAGCTACTCAGGGCCAGGGCAGTTTGCTGCTCTGTGTTTGTGCAGCACCTAGGACAATGGGACCCTATTCTTGGTTGGCCCTTAGTCACTACTCTAATAAACACGATTAATAATCATGATTTAGTAGCATGCTATGCAATATTAAATAATCACGTGACACTTGCCAAATGCATAAAGTTACATTTTTTACTTTGCCAGGAAGAGCTCTCCTTGTGGCAGGGGATTCCTACTACACAGACAAGGGGCTCTTCCTGCATTCCACTGAAGGAGACAGGGGGGCTGAGACAGTGGTTCCACTGGCCATTCCCCCTGTTCCACAATAAAGGAGCCCTGATGGTGCAGTAGCAGACACAGAGTAGGTCTACTCCTCGGCAGCCTGTGGAGGGAAAGGAATGAGAAGGAAAGTTTCCCCCTCCTCCAACCCCAACAGTGTAAAATGTATTAAGCCTCTGTACACAAGCCTGGCTTAGGGGACAGGATATGCCGCTTTGCTAGTCCAAAACGTTTAGTAAGTAGTTGTGGATATCCTAGTCATTAGTGAGGTTCTACGGTGTATTTAGATTTTGTGTCAGAGAGAGAGAAGATTTTTGGCAGTAAATAAAATACCTCCTACTTTACAAAATATGAGAAGCTGCTAACAAAAAAGGGAGGGGATTATTGGCCTTTCATCGCTCCAACGTGGAACATAATACCATGTCCGCAGACAGGGGAATGGAGGCTAAAGTAGTATTTGACCTTTGCTATTTTTAGAAGGCATTTCCACTTCTCCTGGAAGTTGGTCTTTAGTAATATTCTGTGTGTCAATGTCACTTTTTGATGGGCACTAAGCTGTGAAAAGGCATCATTAAAGCTCCTGTTGCCACGGAGGTTCTCACCTTTCTTGCCATAATGAGGCCAGAAGGTTTGTGTGATACTTTGAAGACCACGCCGCCGTTTCCTGCTCCCAGTTCACTGATTTTCTCAAAGTCGTCATCCTTCAGTTCCCCAACCTTTTGCTTCTGAGTAAGGAAAGCTTCAAGACGTTTACGTTGCTGCTCATCCAATTCTAACTCTTCCAGCTTCTTCTGCAGCGCCTCTAAATTTGTCCTATGCAGCAAAGAGAGCGTAATTTGATTAAGCTATCTGAGCCCACTAAGGATATGTCTACACTACAGCTGTTACAGTGGCACAGATATGGCACTGCAGCACCGTTGTATAGACACTTCCAACATCAACAGAAGGGGTTTTTGCATCAATATAGTTAATCCATCTTTCTGAGAGGTGGTACCTAGGTCATTGGAAGAACTCTACCGTCAACCTATCCATGTCTACACTGGAGGTTAGGTCAATCTAACTACGGCAGTCAGGGCATGACATTTTCAGCTCTGAATGACAAAGCCAGATCAATCTAACTTTTAAATGTAGACCAGACCTAAGCAATGTTGCAGAGGTAAGAGGACTACCACCACTGAAATCAAAGACTACTGGAGTAAGACCCTGAATCCTTGCACTTACATGCATCATCTTGCCAGATCACGTCTTACGTGCACACTAGCAAGAGTCACACAACTAGGTCCTTGGTGTATGTAAATAGTTTCAGTACAGACAAAATAATACAAAAGCAGCTAGATAACATCTATCCCCCTCCTCTTTGAGGCACTGGACCAAATTCATGCCTGGTGGAACTCCTTGCTCCACCTAGTGGGTTCAGTGACTCAGCAGTACTGGTTAATGGTTTGATTAATATTACACCACCTCCACACAAACTATTTTTGGATTCAGATTTTTAATAGGTAATATGCAACTTCCTGCAAAGTTTGTCTAAATGTTTTAAACACTGATCTTCACATGTGATTAAAGATCTGACAATCCATTCAAAAACCTCTCACTTGCATTGTGATACAAAGAAAGTCAGAGAGTTTAAGGCCACAAAGGCCCATCAGATCATCTCGTCTGACCTCCTGTATGTCACAGGCCACCAAGACCACCTAGTAATCACACATCAACCCCAACAACCGGTATTACACCAAAGTATTACAATCCTCCAGAGACTAAATTGTTGTGTACCACAGGAAGAGAACAGGAGCAAATAAAGCATAGCCAATAGAATAAAGCAATTAAGCCATTCCAGTCATGCACAAACAGAAAATACATACATAAAATAGCCACTGCGGGGATAAAATAAACTGATTCAATAATAACCAGTCAAAAAGGTTTCAAATTCATTTCTTCTTCTGGTCAATAACATGCCAACCAGAAAGCTTGATTTAATATTGGTAGAAAAATAAAGAAGAGCCGAATATAGCAATTCAAAAGGACAGCTATATTTGGGACAGCAGCCAATCCGTTCAACTTTTACATGAAGAAAACAAACCATAATTTAACTCCAGGTCTTAAAAGTATGTCATGTCTAAGAAACAGTACATCTGAACAAGAACCCATGCAGATATAGAGATTCCTGAATCCAACAATAATAATAAATTGCAGCTGCAGAAAATATCTAGGGACAAGCCTTCAAATTATTGCTCAGCCAAATCATGAAGCTCTTACCCAGGCAACATTCCCAATGAACTTAGTGCTGTGAGAGTAAGGATTTCAGGAGCTGGCTCACAGCCCTTTAGAGAGTGCAGCAGGAACACTTTCTCTAGGGATGATTTTAAAGAAGTGAAGGACGATATATAGAAAAACCATTTCTAAGCATCACTTTATAAATACTATTGACTTTCAAAACCATGACGGAAGGGAAGATGCATTCTAAGTTCTCAGCCAGACACAGACCACTTCAATTGCTGCAAGGTAGATTCTCTAAACAGCAGCGACAAATTATCTTAATATAGCAATAAGTCTGAGCGGATGGTAAAAGTATCAGGCACGTGACTTCCCTCCCTTCACTTCCGCTAACCTGCTCCTTCAGAGCCAAAGAGAGCACTCAAAATGAGAAGTTATCCCTCTTTGAGCTTCCACAGCAGACATGGAATTAGCATCAAGAAGGGGTAAGCAGTTTAATTAAGAGTCCATTTGTGAGAAAACTTAATCCAACAATCTGAATATGAAAGGGTTTTAAAAAACAAAACCCACACAATCTAGACATTGTTAACAGCCCTTTCCCTGAATATGATCACTGTCAAGGTTTGTACGCCACCCTACTCCTAGATCAGTTAAAAGTTTGAACGGTCGAGTTAGACAAGGCACAATTAAGGTTAACTTAGTTCTTTCTAAGCATTATCACTTTATTAAGCAAGTTGTATACAGAGTATGAGAATTCCTGAGGTCTACTTCTCCAATACTGAAGCCTATTCTCATTGCAATAATGTTGAAGATTTACTAGCCCAGGCACAAGATCAGCTCATTCATCCTTACCAAGAGGATGAGTAAAAATATAATATTTTCCTCATTAATAAAAAAGCAAGCAGGAAAATAAAAATACACAATCTACTCATCCTGGACAAATGTAAAGTAGCCTTACAAAATTACACACATGAACTAGTCTACATGGGAAAATGTCTTGGTATAACTATACTATAATCATTTTTCTGCACTATAATAATACTGTTATAAGTCCCTGCGTGGACACTTTATTCTGGGATCAAAGTGATTTTATTCAGATATTAACAGAATAATTTGGAAGCAGAGTAGTTATTCGAGAATCAAGTGTTCACACAGGGACTTACACCAGTATCACTATAATGGAACAGTTATGTCAACATAGCCGTAATAAAACATTTTTCCATGTAGAAAAGCCCAATAACTAAAGGAGTCCGGCAGACAGACACTATTATAAAGCTGAACTGTAAAGAAAGAGGTGTACTTTTTCTCCTCTAACTTCACAAGCGTAAGACAAAAAGCAAACTAGTCACTAGAATTTTCTCAAATATTCCCAGTGAAAAATAACTTAGCACCAGATGAAGTAAAATATATATTTGGGGGAATGCAGCTGTCCTCCGTCTCTTTTCTTACTGTGATAATTACATGATAAAAATAAGAGCAGGCAATGATTAACAGGAGTTAAGTACCCTTTATTATGTTACAGTAAACTCTTGAGCATTGATGCAAGCAAAATCTAAACCCTGCACCGGAAGTTTGCTGACAGATGAGAATAAGCAGCTCATGTTTTCTAAGAGCACATGCTGACAGACCCACTCACCTTATGTCCATTTACTAAGTCAGAGAGTATGCCATGTCAGCTGAAGTCTTCAGCAGGTTATGGTTTAGTCAAATGGCCACGTGCTACACTCACAGCTCGCCAGTAAGAGACCAGATAGTCCATTCATCATGGGACACTTCACCTTGAATGGTCCCTTAGCATATGAGCTAACTACTTATGCTAAACTATCTGTTTGATCTTGTATTTAGCTGTGGCACTGGGAGTGCCTTTCCCAGACCTGAAGTAGCTCTGGGCAGCTTGAAAGCTTGTCTCTCTCACCAACAGAAGTTGGTCCAATAAAAGATATTAGCTCACCTACCTGGTCACTTAAGCAGAACTAAACAACAAACATTCCATGCACATTCCTAACCAATGTTGAACATATTGTTTAATAAAGAAATACAAAGACAGATAAATACACTTTGGAAGTACAGCCCTATATGCTTTATAGGACAGCTACAAAATTACAGGAGGGTGAGGAGAGGGAAGGATCCTTGATATTCTTTGTATCACCCATCCAAATTTTGCATCCTTTAAAATGTCTCCCTATGGCTAACTGGAGCACCTTTCCAGAGCTTTAGTATGCTCCCATTAAAACTGAACTCCTTCATAGTGTCCTTTTCAGCTATTTCTTTGCATTAAATAGGGCCTGTGACGATCAAGAACATGTATTCAACTAAAGAATCGTTTTTGTCTAACATGATTTCTATGCAGAAGACACATTGTCCTGGGTCTAACACAAAGGGCCAGATTTTCAAAAGAGCTCAAAAGATGGATGTACAAGTGCTCAGACACCATACCTGGGGCCTGTCTTTCAAAAGAGCTCAGATCCTATTTAGGCACCTAGGGCAGGATTTTTAAAAGCACTCAAGTTGCTTAGAAGGACAGTCTCATTGAAATTCAATGGACTTGTGCTCCTAAGTCACTTAGGCACTTTTGAAAAGCATATGCCTAAATAACAGAGCGTTCAGCACTCACCATGTTCAGCTCTGGCCACTAATTTTGGTGCCTAAATGGGGACTGAGGTCTTCTGAAAGTTCGGCTTGAATGAGGGATAATAATAACTGTAGAAAATCTGGTCTGTATGCTGTTGACTACTGGGAAGGGGGCACGCCAAAATCCATGTCTTTATTTGCAAGTAGTCTTGAGGGGGGTTGTTACACTTGCTAACAAAAGGCCTGCTACAAATCTTCCCTTTAAGGAGCTATTGCACCCTCTTGAAGGCCAGTCAGAGGAAACAAGAAATTGTCTCTCAGTGGTAGGAATATACAACTGAAAGGACCAAGAAACCAGACTCTCATAGACAGGCTACCAGACCACTTTTCAATATCCTTTTTGAGGAAGAGAAAAATTCCATTTTCTCTTTGCAAATCTGACAGCTGCCATATTGCTCATATGGAATATCCTTATCAATTGCCACAGATAAAAAAAACATAACATTTCTGTTTGTCAGGAAAGGGGCGATCTGCACAACAAACAAATCTCTAGCAACAACACATTGGTAGTTAAGTTCTCAAAGGCGGGGAATTTGAACTAACCCAGGGAACTCAGAAGTCAGGAAAGAGCAGAGCCTCAGAGGGAAATCTCTATTCTTTTGGTCCTTACCAGGTGAAATTCCCTGTAAGAGCCAAGTTGTAGAGTAAGGAATATGGAGCAAGAGGGAGGGAGAAAGTCCTATAGATCCCCAAGTTTCTTTAGATATGTCGTCCCAGGGCCTTGCATATGAAATTTTACGAAACAGAGGAAGATTATGGGAATTCATAAACCAGTATCTTCAAGACTGGTGCACTGTGAGAAACATTAAGGCAGCGTGATCAGCTGGAAGAGGTAGTAATTGAGCGTGAAAAAGTCTGGGTGCAGAAGACACTCTGGTAGATACTGTATCTTTATATAAAACTCTTATTCAAAGACAAACTACCTATTAAAATTCATCCCCATTGCTGTATGCGGTCTTGGAGTCAGTTTTTCATTGTCAAAAAGCTATGCCTTTGCCAGAGTCCCATCAAAACAAGAAATAATCAAGCCATCCAGTGTTTCAGTATTCCAAATATTATTTTAAATCAACAGGTGGTACCATTTAATTCATTTCTATCACTTTCCAACACAAGCACAGATATTTGACACTGCAGTAGTGAACGAGTCCAGCTTTTGTAGCCATGATCATCTAAACAGAGCAGTAGTAACCATTTGTCTCTCCATTTGTTAAAGGCACCCTATAATTCTACATAGCACATACAATAAATACATTATCAGCTAGCTAGTAGTAACCAATATATAAGCTGCATCGCTAACTCAGCCAGAGCCACACTAGAAAGTGCCATGCCTGACCAGTCGGGCTGGAGGGACTATGCCTACATAATGCCTTCTGGGGCAATAATATGGGGGGGGGGGGAGGGAAATACACACACACAAGCAGCAGAACATACGTCTTTTTAAAGAAAAATGCAGCACCAGTATCAAGGAATTAGGTTTACAGGGTTGGGTGCTGGCTCTGTTCCCATCCTGCCTAGTCATAACTCTCTTGGGGTACGTTGCATTACCTCTTCCCTCCTGCCCTCAGACACAACACTGCAGACTTAATTCTCCACCTCTTGCGCAAGGGACATTTCTATAACTGCCATAATTTCACAATTCTGCTTTTGCATTTCTAAGCAATTCACCGCAATAAAGTCAAACCAGAACAAATGTGCTGTTCATAGGGCTAAGTTAAATTTAGGTATATGCATGCGGACCAATTGAAAGGCAGGATTTTCTTGCAAAGTACATAACTGGGGCTACTCTTTCAGATTTTGAGTAAGTAGTAGCAGAGATCAGCTTCCCATCAATCAAAAAATCAATCAATCAATATTGCCATACATGGGGAGAGGTTCATAATCTTGCCAAATCTTGCATATCCTCTATAACAGGTAAAAGCCCCTGTTCTGACCAGGGCTGTCACTCTCACAATCACAGCACAGAGGGTGTGCCAGGAGCATGGCTGGAATCAGGAGTGTGTCAGGGGCAGAGCCAATGGCACAGAACCAGTGGAGAATCTAACCAGTGCTGCTGCCCAAAGGGAAGCCCAGAAAGGCTACCATAACTTAGGCCCCAAGGGCCAACTAAATTCGACAAAGGCCCCCTTGAGCGGTCCAGAATCTGGAGGATGAACAGCTGGCTAAAATCCACTTTAATCCCTACTTGTCCCTGTGGACAGAGCTGGGCCTTCTAAAGGAGCAGTACATAATCTCACCCATGGACTCCTGAAGGGGCAAAATGTCATCCAGATGCTACCACTTAAGCTAGGTTGCTAGGTCCCTTTTAAGGCCCATCAATCTGGACAGTGAACACTGAAACCTGAAGCAGCATGCTCCCTCTTTGCAGCAGCTGGGAGACCGCTTACTCTGTGCTAGATGGTAATGTCACAATTTAGCCCCAGAGAAGCAGAAAAGAACTCTTCATTTTCAAAGCACGCTAGCAATAATGCCAAATGAATTAGACCAAACTAAATATATTTCTATTTACATGTTAAGAGGGTAAGATCATTTTGGATTCACATCCGTGACAGAATAATGGCTATTAGCCAGGATGGGTAAGAATGGTGTCCCTAGCCTCTGATCGTCAGAGGATGGAGATGGATGGCAGGAGAGAGATCACTTGATCATTGCCTGTTAGGTTCACTCCCTCAGGGGCACCTGGCATTGGCCACTGTCGGTAGACAGATACTGGGCTAGATGGACCTTTGGTCTGACCCAGTACGGCCATTCTTATGTTCTTATTAATATACCACAATGTTAATACTCTTTTAAAATACTTTTTGAGGTAATAAATTATCTGTAAATCTTTGTGCCTGGATACGTCAAATATTTGTTAAGAGTTGCTGATTTTTATTAATTTTAACTGTGTGTATTTTTACAATCTATTCAAAAAGAGGTGATTCTGTGACTGCACAAGAAGGTACAGTATCTTTCAGATCTACTGGGGGCTGTTTTCTGGAACAGTGACAGTAATGCTTTTCCAAGCGCCTACACACCTGTCAACTTTAAAAAGAAAGTAGGCAGTGTACTACATGATTTGCATGAACCACCGCAATCAGGGAACTGAAAAAAATTCTCAACTAAGATCATGAGGACATCTTATACATTTTGAAAGACAAAGTGGTTTCTATTCTGCACAACTGTACTGAAACTGGGTGATAAGAAAAATAAATGGGAAACTTCTCTTATCACAGAAGAAATGGTTAGTGGAATAATATGTAGCATAAAGCAGTATCTTATGTTAGTACAAAAGCTTCTTCTAGTGTCAACAGTCTCTCTTTACTTGTGGTGTAACTCAAATGCTGCCTAAGAAATGACAGCCAGAACACAGTCCACAAAGATTTATCCAAGATATGTAAATTCATTCAAAATGTACAAAGGTCTCTGTTCTTTGGCACAAAAACAGTAACAATTTCTGTACATTGTCAATTTTCAATATAATTGATTTTCCATTTTTACAATAGATTTGATTTCAAAATTAATGCTCACAATGACTGGACAACCTGTATTTGGCACCAATGCATTAACTTTATCTGTCCGTCTATTTAATAGAGATAAAAGAAAAAAAATCCAAATAGGAGTTTCTTCATATGCATCAGCATATATAAGCCCCAGTTCAGCAAAGCCCTGCAGCTTCTGTCTCACTGACTTCAATGTTAGGTATTGACTGAACGTGACTAGCTTGTGCTTCACGGCTTTCTTGAATAGTGGTCTAAGGTCCAGATTCTCCTACCTTGACTAACAGAGTAGTATTTTACTCCATGAGTAGTTCCACTGAAACAAAACTTCTCTATCACTTTGCAAAAACTATTGCGCAGTATTTCTGTTGCAAAAACAGACGACTGCAAACTTATCACATGCCTGGACACAACCCGTTCCTTCCTATGAATCCGATTGCTCCATTCTTTCATACAAAGAGCATAGCGAAGCTTAAAAGAATGCTTTTTGGGAGGACGGAGTAGAAAATTCATCAAGTTCTATCCTACATCCAGTGAAGATATGGTAATTGACAGTAACCAATTAAATGGCACAATTCCTTTTCTCACTACATTCTGTAAAGGCTAAATCATGTTCTGTTCTTTAGGATCTTCTCCTCTGAAGAATAATAATAAGCTCTACTATATCATATCAGATCCATAGAACTCACTGAGCTATAGAACAGGAGGCAAGTATCATTATTCCATTCTAGCTATGGAGAAACTGAGGCAAAGATGATGGTGTGATGTGCAGATGATATAAGATGTTACATTTTCCTTCAGTCTGAATTTCTCTGAGGCCTTGATGGTTGATGAGGATGAACTAGAGGAGCCATTTCTATAAATTCAACCACAGCATAATATGTATTTATTTTAACAGCTTCCCCCAAAACTGTAGTTCAGCATATGCCAAATTACTGAATACCTGCCCAGCAGCTAGGAAGAATGCGAGAAGAATGTATCCACTCAGAAGTAGTCTTTAATGCCTGGTCCAGATCTTCCTCCAACACTCTCCCATTGCCACCTACCCAAGAAGCAATGCAGAAGGTCTAAGATTAGACAAGAAGCTAGAAGTATGTTAGGATCTTGAGGAAGTCCTCATATATTACCAAGAAAAGAAGAGATTCAGACTATTTTCCGCCTGCTTCTACCAAGTGGAAACATAAGTCTTCTTAAAGATAACTTGTAACAGATGCTCCTTTGAAATCAGAGGAGCTACCCACACTGATTTAAACCACTGAGGATCAGCCCATAATATAAAGGCTGCCACTGCAGTCAGAGAAACTGCTCAATTTCCCACATGCCCTTGAGTAGCCCATAAATAAAAAAGGTTAGTGTCAGGAGTTGCCTGGGATGGATTAAGACATATATTCAGGTTTAGTATCATCAGGACACAAATATCAATGAGGACCAAAATGGAGACTGCTCTACTTAAAAACCAGACCTTCAATGATAAAAGAAAATATAGCCAAGCACACTTTGTTTTGTATAATATTCTCTCTCCAGACTGACAATCCATGTCCTCAACCTTCAACAGCTGGAAAACAAACTTCAGATGAGGAAGGTAAAGAGGTGGCCAGATGAGTTGAAGGGCTCTGGCACAAATCCTGCAGAGTAAGGGCTCTGCAACCAACACAAAATAAATCTGCAAAAGAAGTTTATAGATTGGACAGAAAAAACAAAAATCCTTCCCTTGGTTCCTTCTCCTTTGCCACAGCGTTCCTGATGTCACAGAAAACCTGAAACATAAGCTTTTCAAGCAGGCAGTCTCAGTAACATGTATGAACTGAACTGAAGCAAAACAGACACTGGAGCAGATCAGAGGAAGAAGGGAAGCCATGGGGACTGATGGTGGTGCAAAAACCGACAATTTGATTAGTTGCTGAGGCCCAACTAACAAGACCTCCACGGGGAGACCTTACCGCCAGACTCAAGTTTGCTATAAACAAGGGTTTCAATCAGAGGTTAAAACAACGACAAGAACAAAAGATACTGAAAACTCAGTAAGAACTCGAAATAACTGACAAAGGAAATTCATTCTCTCCCATCATAATCAACAGGAATCTTGAAACGGAAAATTTAGGTCTTACTTATAAACAGAAGCATATACCTACATAACGGATTAAAAGAAACAGTACTGCAATAGAAGGTAAACATCTCTCAGAAATTACAGCAGCAGGCTGTAAGCACCAACCATCTATTTGTGCTTGCAAAGGTCCTGTTTTTCCACTGTATTATTAATCTCTGTACATATATTCTCTATATAAGAACAGGAGATACAGATTGAGATGGTAATGATGGGGATAGCTCTTGGGCAAAGAGGCATGTCACAGAATTTAAAATACAGTTGTCCTAGATTTCAAGTTACAGTAAAGTCTCCTGTCTTTCTATAAAGAAAGAGCTGGAGTGTGAGAGTGCAGTGCTTAGTGCCACAGAAAATCCAATTGCCTGATTTGCAGGTGTTTTCAGCATCCATCACTCCAACTGAAGTAGATGGGAATTATGGGTATTCAGCACCTCTGAAAATCAGGCCCTGTGGTTTTCTGCTAGTAGACTACAGACTGCAAAAAAGCTGGTCAGTGGAAAAAACTGTCAAGAGCTCAGAATGACAAAGTGGGCAAGGTAATATCTTTTATTGGACCAACTTCTGTTGGCGAGAGAGACAAGCTTTCAAGCCACACAGAGCTCTTCTTCAGGACCTACTTTGAGCTCTGTGTGGCTCAAAAGCTTGTCTCTCTCAACAACAGAAGCTGGTCCAATAAAAGATATTACCTTGCCCACTTTGTCTCTCTAATATCCTGGGACTGTCACCGCTACAACTACACTGCATACAAGAGCTTAGGGTGGCACGTTTTCCAGACTCTCTGAAATATCTCAAGAGTCTTACTTAAACAGTGGAGCGAAATACTGGTTTCAATTAGCCTCTCTTACCAACTGAGGTTTAAAAAGGGTAAATTTAGAAATTTAATTAAAACATGTCTAGAGAAGAAGAATGTTCTGAACATGCTACTAATCATGGAGTATTAAGCACCAAAGGCATTAGCTAAATCATTTTATCATTGTATATGATAATCAAGATGTTGTCTTACTCAACTAAGACTGGAATTTTAGTTAAATGACTCAGTCGTGGGCAGCTCACACACAATTCACAACTGTTTCAAATGTTTTAGACAACAGATAAGGTTTGATTTGTTATAGAGGGTATGTCTACACTATGGAGACTGTATTGGCATAGCGAGATCACCGTAGACAAAGTCTACTCTGACAAAGGGGTTTGTCATTGTATGACCACCTCCTGAGACACAGTAGCTACACGCTGATGGAAGCATTGTCCCATAGACTCAGCTGTATCCACACCACTGTTAGGTTGGCATAGATGTGGCACTCCGGAGTGTGTATTTTTCACACCCCTGACTGACACAGCTATGTTGACCTCACTTTTAAGCATAGGCTAAGCCATAAAGTTACTACTTCAAGCTAGCTACACGTTTCCCATTTAAAACAAAAACAAAAACAAAAAAAACTTGCTTCAGCTTTCATACAGATTGTTTGATTGGTGACAGTTACCCATGTCTCATCTTTGGAAAACTATACCAAGAAGAAAAATAACTTGATCCCAAGGGGCAGAGTATATGGAAACTATTGTTGCTGCAGACTCTTCTGGAATTCAACTAATGATCTTATTGTCAAAGGTGTACACTACTGTGAAGGGTCGTCTACAGAGGGACACTCAAGAAAGTTAAGGCAAATCAAAGATGTGAATTCCATGTACATACATGGAGAGCATCCCCTTGAGGATTTAATGCACTTTAGACATGGATTTATGTCCTTAGCTCAAAGTTACAGCAAACTAGGGTTAAACTAATTTTTAAATTTATGTGCACTGACTTCACATTTTCAGTTGATTCACCTTAACTTTCTTGTATGTTTCCATGTAGATATGTCTTCGGTGTGGCACTTATTCCTACTCAGTTGCAACTGGAATAAACTTTTATTAAAAAAAAAATCTTTAAATGTATTCTGATCCAGTTTCTGACAAGTAACCATCCAATATTAATCTGTCGACAGAAACTGCATGTCACAAACAATTTCCACATCCATAACACATGTGGATATATCTAATTAGAACTTCTGCATGCCAGTCACATGATCTGAATGACGTAGACAAACATTCACAGAAAGCAAATGTTAGATTTTCAAAATTATTTCAGTTCTAATACAGAGTGATTACCAAAACATGTAAGGAATGCTTTTTAAAGCATTCATCCTGTGTCCCTTGAATAGGTTTAAAGGGTTCTTTGGAAATTCTTCTCGATACACAGACTGCCCCTCATCAGTAAAAATACATGTTACAGTCTGCCAGTCATTCTGTGGGACTTTTCATTAGGATGGAATACCAGGGAGCTACAGGTTTTCAAACTTTTTACAGCAAGTACTATATCCAGAAAGCTTTGAAGAGTGACTAATAACAGTCCAATGTTTCCACGGTATACAATACATCATGATGTACTAATAGCAAGCATTAACTTACAGTTGACATGACCAGAAAAATCCACCATTTAGTTTATAATGCAGGTGAGATCCAGATCTGCATCTGAATTTCCCTAAAGTTTGAGAGTGCTTTAAATCTGGTTCCAATGTCTTGAAAAACAAACAAAATTTCACTTCACATGATGTTAGTCATTAACAAAATAATAATAATGCCTACCTGTAATCAAGGTAAATTGCAATTTTTTAAAAAAATCATTGATTTTTTCCCCAGTCTCCAAGTTACCAACAATACACACAAAAGCAAACACTATATCAAAAAAAAATAAATTAAAAAAAAAAGGGGATTTTTTCCAAGCTACTTTATCCATTTTCCAAAGATTTAGTTTAATCCTTAACAACATATAAAGCCCTCTGTACTCTGGTAACAGTCCAATCCTTTAGCAACTAAATAACCTTCACTGAACAGCTGACCTCTCTTTCCCTTTGTTTAGAGCCTAAACAGCTTTGTATTCAATAATCTATTTCTGTGATGCAGAACTATATTTTCATTTCAAAGTAGAATGGGCCTTCATACATACATCACTAGATTTAGTGCATTTGCATTTCTTCTCCGGATACCCATGTTCAGATCCCTCATGTAAAAGTATCCCAATGGCTTCTACCCAGTCTTAGTGAATATATTTATACGTTGTAAAGCTGCGCCACCCAGCTACTGCAAACACAATTGTGTAATCCAGTGGTTCTCAGCCCGGGGGCCCAATTAGCACACAGCTGCAGCCCATGTGACATTCTCAGGGCCAACAGCAGGATTGTCTGGCTATGTGGACTCTCTCCTCAGGCCCTATGCTACCAGCACTCCCAGCTATCTTCGAGACACCACTGACTTCCTGAGGAAACTACAATCCATCAGTGATCTTCCAGAAAACACCATTCTGGCCACTATGGATGTGGAAGCCCTCTACACTAACATTCCACACGAAGATGGACTACAAGCCATCAGGAACAGTATCCCCGATAATATCACGGCTAACCTGGTGGCTGAACTTTGTGACTTTGTCCTCACCCACAACTATTTCACATTTGGGGACAATATTTATCTTCAAGTCAGTGGCACTGCTATGGGTACCCGCATGGCCCCTCAGTATGCCAACATCTTTATGGCTGACTTAGAACAACGCTTCCTTAACTCTCGTTCCCTAACACCCCTACTCTACTTGCGCTACATTGATGACATCTTCATCATCTGGACTCATGGAAAAGAAGCCCTCGAGGAATTCCACCGAGATTTTAACAATTTCCATCCCACCATCAACCTCAGCCTAGACCAATCCACATAAGCGGTCCATTTCCTAGACACTACTGTGCTAATAAACGATGGTCACATACATACCACCCTATACCGGAAACCCACTGACCGCTATACTTACTTACATGCCTCCAGCTTCCATCCCGGACACACCACACGATCCATTGTCTACAGCCAAGCTCTAAGATACAACCGTATTTGCTCCAATCCCTCGGACAGAGATAAACACCTACAAGATCTCTATCAAGCATTCTTAAACCTACAATACCCACCTGCTGAAGTGAAAAAACAGATTGACAGAGCCAGAAGAGTACCCAGAAGCCACCTACTACAGGACAGGCCTAAAAAAGAAAATAACAGAACACCACTAGCCATCACCTACAGCCCCCAACTAAAACCTCTCCAGCGCATCATCAAAGATTTACAACCTATCCTTAAAGATGATCCCTCACTCTCACAGATCTTGGGAGACAGGCCAGTCCTTGCTTATAGACAGCCTCCCAACCTGAAGCAAATACTCACCAGCAACCGCACACCATACAACATAAACACTAACCCAGGAACCTATCCTTGCAATAAAGCCCAATGCCAGCTCTGTCCACATATCCATTCAAGTGACACCATCACAGGACCTAATCACATCAGACACACCATCAGGGGCTCGTACACCTGCACATCTACCAATGTGATATATGCCATCATGTGCCAGCAATGCCCCTCTGCCATGTACATTGGCCAAACCGGACAGTCTCTACGCAAAAGAATAAATGGACACAAATCTGACATCAGGAATCATAACATTCAAAAACCAGTGGGAGAACACTTCAACCTTTCTAACCACTCAGTGACAGACTTGAAGGTGGCAATTTTGCAACAAAAAAAACTTCAAAAACAGACTCCAAAGAGAGACTGCTGAACTTGAATTAATATGCAAACTAGATACCATTAACTGTGGTCTAAATAAAGACTGGGAATGGTTGGGTCATTACACCAATTGAATCTATTTCCCTATGTTAAGTTCTCCTCACACCTTCTATGGGCCATCTTAATTATCACTTCAAAAAGTTTTTTTGCTTCCTGCTAACGATAGCTCATCTCAATTGATTAGACTCTGCCTGTTGGTATGCATACTTCCACCTTTTCATGTTCTCTGTATGTATAAATATCTCCTGTCTGTGTGTTCCATTCTATGCATCCGAAGAAGTGAGCTTTAGCTCACGAAAGCTCATGCTATAATAAATTTGTTAGTCTTTAAGGTGCCACAAGTACTCCTGTTTTTTTTGCGGATACAGACTAACACGGCTGCTACTCTGAAACCTATAAATACTCTGTGGATGCGGCTCACATAACACAGAGAGCTGCATATGCAGCAGCAGCCCATAATGGTAAATAGGTTGAGGACCACTGATGTAACCAGTTGATGGGTGGTCAACTTTACCAGTTCCGAGTAACACACACAGTAGCCCTTCTATTGGGTTACTATATATTTTACATACAAATAATATTTAAATGATACAGCATTTTTACATGTGAAGATTAATTGATTTGTAAAACATTTTTAACAACTCCCCTGACAGTTAGGTAAATATTATTTTCATGGCAGAGATGAGGACGGCAGGCACAATGGGATGAAATTAGTTGCTTAAGGCTACAAAGTCTGTGGCAGAGCCAGGATTAGAAGTCAGAAGTTCATGACTCACAATCTCATACACATTCCTTAGATATGTGGAGACAAGGAAGCAACACACACACACACACACACCAGGAACCTTGTCACAACCTGGAGCCAGCTTAATGGAGCAGAAGCAGAGGAGAGAAATAAAATTAAAACAAAAATTAAAAAACCTCCCTCAAAAAAGCTTGTTGGGATTAAATCAACCCTTTGATATAAGTTCACAAGTCTGTCTATAGTTATAACAGACTATGCAGCTTGCTCTTGCTCACCCAGCCATTGAATCAAATGAACCTCTGCTCTGCTGTGACTTTATATGACAAATCCAGCTATCCTCAAACGTCTTTATTTGATAATCAAAACTGCTGACTCACAATACCCCATCCCCCCCTCAGTGAAGCACAAAAGAGACTTTAAAAAATCCAGGAAAAAATGCTGCTGGTAAGGTCTTTAAAAAAATAAGTGCCATAAGAAGGAAGAAAAGAAAAGATATTACTCTATAGAGAATCTGGTGGACAGAATTGTAGCTTCTCCGCTACAAAGTCCCACAGAGATGGTAAATTAAAATAATCTACTTTCCTGCACATTAGTTTCCTATGTATCATCTGGTCACTGACATCACACCATACTCTCTCCTGATGGAATGTCTCAGAATTGATGAAATATAGGCACAAGATCATAAATTAAGTTCTATTGCAATTCACTCTCTTCTTGTTCAGGCATGACTGTATGGATGGCTGCGGGTAACAATGGGTTCCACCTTAGCAGATGTTTGAGAAGAGTTACTAAGCACTGAATTATTCTCTTCTCCAAAACAGTTGTTCATTCCCTGTGAGCAGTAACTGGCAGCACGGCTGGCATATGCCTTCCAATGTACTGTCTCCTCAGCAGCAATATTTGTCTGAACTAATACTATTGAACATTTACCACAACAGAAATCATTTGGTCATGACATTCCAATGATAAAACAATATGCATCTAGAAAAACACTTACAGCTGACTGCTCCCTCCAAAGAAAAACCTGTGGGAGGGGGAGAAACAAAATGAAAATTCTGCAAGTTAGAACCTGAAGTTGTCAGCCATTGCTCCTCCTAGGAGAGGAATTTTTGGCTGACAGCAGTACAGTCTGGAAACCTTATAAATCCCAGGCAATCCCCAGGGTTGTGTCTAGCAACAGTAAAGAGTGACTTAAAAAGAACAATGACATTCATATCCAAAAATTTGGTACCCACTCTGTTATAACCAACACCTCTCTCTCTTCCATGTATAGAAATTCCCACTTTTTTTTTTCCCCAGTCTGTGTATCACAGGTATACAAATAAACTTAACATATAGTCAGTTACACTGTTTTGCTTCTGGCCAGCTGTGCTTCCTGTCTCCTGCACGGGCAGGAAGACACTTTCTTGAACTGCGGTGGGCGGAACTCAAGCATACACTGGTTCCCCATGTCTTCCAAATGGATGTTTACCAGTAACAGCAGCAGCAAAGCTAAAACTAGAAATGAAAGATGCAGCAAGCATGCATCAGCAGAGAACTGGGTTCAAGCAAGTTTGGTAGTATTGTTCCTGAAGCCCCAAAAATTCTAAATGCTACTAAATGGAAATGGAAACGTTATGGATTTATTATGCATAGCTGTGCATATCAGGTGCATAGCAGTAGAGAATCAGGCCTACAAATTTTTCTGTGGTACTTGAGAGTGTAGAAATGTGAAAAAGAGCAAAGATTATCAATTTTGTCTGGTTGATGGTTTTGAGCTTTTTTCTTTAAACGGGAAATAGTAGACACTTGTCCATTTATCCTTTGGCAGTCTACATCAAAGCAAATCTGACCTTTTAATATATATGACAAATTAAAAAAAATATTTTGTGGTATTTCTAAAAAAAACAAAACACAAAGTCACCCTGGATTATAGAACTGTAGGATGTGCAGCAATTAAAATAATGAAGTACATTATGAAGTAAACTTTTCTTTAAAAAAGGAAAATCTCTATTTAACACTAAGATTTTAACCATTTCCAAGCTCAAGATGTTACAGTACTTCACACGTATGCTGCGTGTGTGAAGAACTAGAACGAGTTCAGAATATTTGTCCTTTGATCAGCAAGGATAATATTTTTAAGACTTCAGTTTTGTTAAAACAAATGAATAAATAAAACTAAAAAGCATTCTTGTGACTTTACTGCTTAATCGGACAATATTTTAACTTGTGGGAACCTGTGCCATTATTCTCAGGACACTGAATCAATTACATTTCTAGTAGAATTTGTATTTGTTTAGGTTTTTTAAAGTATTTATACAAATTAATACAAAGTTTAAGTAATTAAAATATTTTAAAAGGTCTTTGATATAGTAGGTTGTAGCAGTATGGAACTATAGGTGCTCTGTTATAATATCCCTGTTGTGATGCTGAACTCACTTCTAATTCTATTGCTGTATATTAACTGTTTAAAACAGAAATTTACCTATTTCCTTGCTTATTAAAATAAAGCCAGAGATTTTGCGTGTAAAGAGAAATAGCCTTTTACAGAGAAATGCACTATGAAAGTAATCATGTTTATACAGTACTTCAGTATATATCCAGAAGAACAAAGCAATTAATCCTAATGCAGTAAAGTATCTCAGAAATAGCTGTAGCCTTGTTGGTCCCAGGATAATAGAGACAAGCTGGGTGACGGAATATCTTTTATTGGACCAACTTCTGTTGGCGAAAAAGACAAGTTTTTGAGCTTACAGATAATAGTGTTTGCAAATTTGGTATTACAGGAAACAATTATATACATTTATTTAATGTTTAGACTGTAACTAGACAATTTAAAAGTGATCTAACAAGCTTTTTTTCCCCACTCCAGTTCATTATACTGTAGCTTACTTCGCTAAACAAAACAGTTTTGTTGATGCTTAATTTATTTATACTTACTAAACAAAGCCAAAATTGTCTTAGTGATTTTACTGTAATTCATTTTTCAATATTTTGATATTTTGCTGTCACACAGGCAGAAGTGTATAATAAGACTTGCTACTAGCTGGAACAGCAGTTTTAAGCCTCTGAAAATCCTTCTGTATCCTTACCAGATGGATAGACTTTATTTTGTCAGAAGCAATGAATGATGTAAGTTTTGTTTAATTTGTTTGTGCATATTTTTGTATTAGTTTGAAATTACTTACTTACTTATCAGGGTTTTTTTTAAAATGCATATACCCAGTCACAGTGGAGAAAATTAAGATTGTGTTGCAGATTTTGAATATCCATTATTTTGATATTAGATTATTAATGTTATATTATCCTTTTTTAGTGTTATTAAAACTAAATTTCTAATGCAATTAAGGAAAATATCAGTCACGTGCAGATTTGAACTGGGTAGGGTTTTAATTTGAATTTGAAGGATCTATTTAATAACAAAAGGTTCATAGTTAGCTTGGAATTATCTTGAACTCATAATGTCCAGTCTACTAAGTACCACACATATTTGAAAGACTGGTTAACCTGTTATCAACAGGGGATGAACAAGGAGATGGCTTTTAACATAAGCTCTTGAGAGAAGCTTTTTTAAATCTACAATTGCATATACAAAAGATAGCTATAATGGCTATGCAGCTATTTCAATTATAAAATTCCATTTTTCAGAGGCTTTAGAGTTTAATCTGGTAGAGTATTCCAAGCTCAGAGCTCCCATTGAAGTCAGTGGGAATTCTGTGTATGGATTGTTTCTAACCTGAACTTTTAAAAAAAACTATACAGTGGGAGCATTACTGAGACAAGCAGTGGGTTTTGGTTTGTTTGCTTTTTAAATCACGTTGTCTAAAGCCACTTGCAGGAAGCCTAAAGACATGGTGGTAAAAAAGACTCTGGTAGCCCTACACTTCTTAATGATTCCCCCACATAGAACAATTCCTCAGAGGACCAGATTTGCCAGGATCTAGACCAACCTATCTAACTCTGTTACACTCTTCATTTAGGTCCATTTTGCAATGGCAAAAGAAAAATCATCATAATGCAGTGGGAGGGGGAAGTAAAAATGAAAGAATGTTATAAAACAGACTTGAAGAGACAACAGCAGTGCTGCTTGGAGTCAAGGTGCCTTTTTATCCCCATTAGGCATAACACAAAATTTTCTTGATGAAGATTTTGGCCCATGATGTTTTGGCTAAGAGAAACCTGTGAGGTACATATGAAATGAGTCACTGTATAGTTCATTTGCAAATTGTATTATGAATTCAATTCCAAGCCAATTCTGCATGAGATAATTTCCTGAACTCTTCTCTGGCCATCAAATAAAGGCAACAGTAAGCAGAGGATCGTGCCAGCTACTCAGTGGCTTCTTTAATCCCATTTGACAGAATGAACAGGCTGCAAGAAGAGGCTAAAATATGCCCAATGCTGCAAAGGTATTTCTTTACTCAAAATTTTCTCAGGAATTACTCTTAATTGTGCACTGAATATGCCTAAGGACTGGATCCATTATACAAAGACTAAAAGAAACAATATTTGATTACCGTATCTACTCGTTCATAAGCTGATTTTTTTTTTAGTAAAAAAGGGAAGCACCAGAGAAGGGGGTCAGTTTATGAACAGGTATAAAGAGGGAGAGGTGGGTCTCTCTGCTTCTGGCCACGCTGCTCTCCCCCTAGCCTCCAAAGCAGCTGCAGCTCCAGGGCTGGCAGGCTGCAGCCGTGCTGCTCAGCCCCGCCCTCCAGAGCAGGCTGTGGCTGCACCGCCAGGGCACCGGAGCACGCTGTGGCCGTGCCGCACAGCCCAGCTCGCTGGAACATGCTGCAACTGCACCGCCTGGTCTGGCCTACCGGAGCAGGCTGCGGCCGCACTGCCCAGCCTGCCAGAGCAGCTCCAGCCAGGCCAGAGACAGCCTTCCTTGGTCCTCCCCAGATAAGGTGGGAAGGGATGGGATGGGGAGAGTGTGGGGTGGGGCTATGTGCGGGGTGGTCACAGGGGTTACTCCCGACTCCCAGCTTCTCCTCCCCCAAAATCTCCCCCCCCCCATTTGCTGTCTTGGCCCTTCAGGGTAAGCAGCTGGCGTGCCGGGACACTGTTGACTTAGATTTACCTCCGTGCTGCAGTCACTCAAGGTAAACAAACCATCTGGGCCCGCCAGTGGCTTATCCTGATGGCCTGGGAGCCAAAGTTTGCTGACCCCTGAATTATAAGGTCGGCTTTTGAATGGGTCATAAAAAAAATTCATTTTTACTTATCCACCTTGGGGGGTTGGCTTATAAACGAACCGGCTTATGATCGAGTATATATGGTATCTCATCCTTTGCCCAACTCTGCATTGTCAATGATACTGCCATCCTTTATACCCTATTTCTCTACTTCTTTCACAGGGCTTGTCTTCACTACAGGGGTAAGCTGACCTAAATTATTCTAACTCAGGGGTTGGCAACCTTTCAGAAGTGGTGTGACGAGTCTTCATTTATTCACTCTAATTTAAGGTTTCACGTGCCAGTAATACATTGTAACATTTTTAAAAGGTCTCTTTCTATAAGTCGATAATATACAACTAAACTATTGTTGTATGTAAAGTAAATAAGGTTTTTTAAATGTTTAAGAAGCTTCATTTAAAATTAAATTAAAATGCAGAACCCCCCAGACCGGTGGCCAGGACCCAAGCAGTGTGGAGTGCCACTGAAAATCAGCTCGTGTGCCGCCTTCGGCACCCATGCCATAGGTTGCCTACCCCTGTGCTAACTCAAGCTACGTCGACTTACCCCAGTATCTTCAATGCGCTGAGTCAACAGAAGATGCTCTCCGCTCAACTTCCCTTAATCTTCCGGGAGAGCTAGAGTACCAGGCTAGACCCGCTAAATCGATCCCTGCTGCATAGATTGATGCTGCTGCAATCTCCCCATAGTAGGAAATAGCCCGCAATCGCCTGTGGCCTTTTTTCCACGCCATTCTCTATGCATGAAACACCTTTCCTGAGATAGGAGAAAATAGTGGCTTTGCAGACTCTTAAATCCCTCCCAAAACCCACTTCTTACACAATGCCTCCAAGAATTAAATCTTCTACTTATTAATTCCTTTTTTATTTCATTCAAAAATATTTTTTCATCATACAGTCATTAGCCTTGTTCAGTAACAACAATCTTATTGATGACGCCCCTCTCCATTCTTTTATATCTCACCCAACTGTCTTGTTACCCCTTGTTGCATCATGTGTGAAATTGGCTTGGAATTATCTTCTTGGCGCAGAGATCATTTCTTTTATCTGAATTGGAGAAGCTCAGCATACTTTCAGATGCCGATACAGTATATTCTTCTGTACATTAAATATTCTGGAAATCCTTAAACAAACAAGAATCTAACTTGAGATTTCAATTCAAATCACCATTAAGTCCAAAGCAGACTGTGAAGAGTTACAAAGGGATTACACAAAACTGGGCAACAAAATGGCAAATGAAATTCAATGTTGATAAATGCAAAGTAATGAACATTAGAAAACATAATCCCAACTATACATACAAAATGATGGGGTCTAAATTAGGTGTTACTACTCAAGGAAGAGATCTTGGAATCACTGAGGATAGTTCTCTGAAAACATCTGCACAATATGCAGTGGCAGTCAAAAAAGCTAACAGAATGTTAGGAACAACAAGGAAAGGGATAAATAAGAAAGAAAATATCATAATACCTCTACTCAAATCCATGGTATGTCCACATCGGGAATACTGCCTGCAGATCTGGACCTCCATTTCAAAAAAGATATTAGAATTGGAAAAGGTACAGAGAAGGCCAACAAAAATGATTAAGGGTATGGAACAGCTTCTGTATGAAGAGAGATTAAAAAGACTGGGACTTCTCAACTTGGAAAAAATAATACTAAGGGGGGATATGACTGAGGTCTATAAAATCATGACTGGTGTGGAGAAAGTGAATAAGGAAATGTTATATACTCCTTCCCATAAAACAAGAACCAGAGGTCATCCAATGAAATTAATAGGCAGCAGGTTTAAACAAAAGAAAGTACTTCTTCACACAATGCACAGCCAACTTGTGGCACTCATTGCCAGGGGATGTTGTGAAGGTCAAAACTATAACAGGGTTAAAAAAGAACTAGATACGTTCATGGAGGATAGGTCCATCAATGGCTATTAGACAGGATGGGCAGGCGTGGTGTCCCTAGCCTCTGTTTGCCAGAAACTGGGAGTGGATGACAGAGGATGGATCACTTGATGATTACCTGTTATGTTCATTCCCTCTGAAGCACCTGGGATTGGCCACACTTGGAAGACAGGATACTGGGCTAGAGGGACCATTGGTCTGACCCAGAATGGCTGTTCTTTTGCAATTAAAACTTTTGTATGATACAATACACAAAAATGATACCAAATGAGTGTCAATACAATTGTAATTGAAACTTTACATTGTTTTTATGTTTCATCAGGAAGGCCCCACAGTTTTAGGCACTCCACACAAGTCCAGATTAAAGTGTCGGAGAAAGGGGAGTATCCATTATCGACTTAATCAAGGTAAAAATTAAACTTTAGAACTGCCCCATTAGTAGGCAGGCATTTTGGTGGTATATCTGACGAGCAAGCACAGTAATCTAGAGAGGTCCCAAGTGCTACCTCTGTAATTAAAAATGCAAGTACTTCAGCAATGCCAGACATTGCTGGATGGCTACTTGGTCCTGCCTCAAGATGGGGGAGGATGGACTAGATGATCTCTTGAGGCCCTGTCTAGCCCTACATTTCTATGATTAATGGCTCTTTTCAGAAGGGAACAGAAGTCATCTTGGGGAAAGACAAATTAACCTACTTGTCTCAAATGGCAAAAAGAGGCCAGTGCTTACTACCAACGTTACAACAATCTAGTACATGGTTTTAGAAGATCTATTAATACCATATGCGTTCATAACCAGTCTCTTTACATGTAGTTTAGACCCGACAAGTTTATCCAGATTCTCCTTTACAGATCCTTTTGTGAACAGGTATTCTTGCAGATATAATTTACCCAATTTTCTGAGGCTATTACATTATTTAGACAAACTATGGAGTTTACTTGAATTAATCAGTTTTAATTATATTCCAACATTATATAGATTCTTTTATTTGATCGTTTCCAATGAGCCCCAACAAAACACCTAGTAAACATTAGTGAAAGATTATCTTGGAGGGTGTAATTATACCAATCTCCTCATAGCCACCATGCACTGCACAGGTGTTGCTTCTTGGTGTAACCAATTTTAACTAAATCATCTTCAGCCACTTTTATTCCAAAGTAAATATTCAAACACAGACTTGCACTAAAATAACTAGATTGGGTTTAGGAAAACAGTTTAGCTGAATTGGTGCAAACTTGTTTGTAAGTCAGCCCTTAGGGTACATCTACACTTGAGGTTAGGGATATGATTCCCAGCTCCAGGAGACAGTCTTGCACTAACTCTCATTGAGCTAGCATGCTAAATATAAAACAGGGGTCAGCAACCTTTGGCATGCAGCTTGCCAGGGTAAGCACCCTGGCTGGCCAGGCTGGTTTGTTTACCTGCCGCGTCCACAGGTTCGGCCAATTGCAGCTCCCACTGGCTGCGGTTCGCCATGCCAAGCCAATGGGGGCGGCGGGAAGTGATGCGGGCCAAAGGATATGCTGGCCGCGGCTTCCCGCCATCCTCATTGGCCCGGAGCAGCAAACCGCAGACAGTGGGAGCTGCCATCGGCCGAACCTGCGGACGCGGAGGGTAAACAAACTGGCCTGGCCCGCCAGGGTGCTTACCCTGGCGAGCCGTGTGCCAAAGATTGCCGACCCCTGATATAAAATGTAGCTAGGGCAGCGTGAGCAGTAGGATGGGTTAGTTGCCCTGAGCATGCACCCCCAGAGACCCTACGTATGTACTCAGGGCTGCTAGCCTGTTCCATCACTTGCACTGTCCCAAGTATGTTATTTTAGTACACTAGCTCACGTATGTCTCCTCAAGCTGGCAATCCCACCTCTAGCTCTAAGTGTAGATTTACCCATAGTGTGCTGCTGCTGGTAGTTGTGCTGGGACTTCTGCTGTTGTGTTTCAGATGAGTCATTAATGCAGTGCAAAATTAAGAGGACAGAAGTGCTCAGGAGTCATCACGAGCTGGGAGTTCTAAGACAATACTGTGCTTTCATTTCATATTTTCCATCACGGGACTATCATGTGAAGGCTTCGTCTTCACTAGAAAAATAAAGTGTTTTTACATCAAGATACCTATCTCGATATGAAATCCTAGTAGAGACAAGGCACTGTAGTTTTTAGCTCAATTTTGCTAGCAGAGGTCATCCCTATACTTCTTCACCTGGGGTTTACCTTGACTAGCTACATCAAGGTAAAAACTATCTGTGCCTTGGCTCCACTAGAATTTACATCTCAATATCAAAAAACAAAGTGTGTTTTTTGGAGTGAAGACACAGCCTAGGAATCACATGGAGTCGCTTTCTTCTAACAATAAACAAGAAACTTTATTAGAATAAAAAGAAGTATTCTCTCTAAAACTACTCTCTCTCTCTACTTCACTGAATAGGTTCTATCTAGGATGCTCGATCCAGCCTGGCCTTAAGAATAGGCATATTGAACCTCACATGGACCTGGAACACTTCCAAAGTTTAAAATGGAGGAAGGGAATGCAGAAGTTTTAGGGGAATAAAAAATTGACATTGTTTCCTTGTTTCTTCTGGCTATCAAGCCAATGAATTATCACAAATAGCTTAGTAGGAGAAAGAAAAATTATTTCCACTCTGATTAGTTAGTTTGCTTATTTTCTGTTTGCTTGTTGCCCTCTCTATTTAATCTCTGCTCCCCACTTGCAGCAGCATTACAATAAAACTAACATGAATTAGATCAGTATTGCACTAAGTTCCACTGTGGTGTAGCTACTCCCATAGGTAGCAGTGGATGCAAAGAGTACAGCAGTGGTGCAATCCTCCCTCCTGTGAGACTGTTCTTCAGGGTAGCATTTAAAATAAAAGTGAACAATTTGGCAGAGGACCTGCACCAAGTTTTCATAGTATTTGGTGGGCTGACAAGTGCATTGGGGAGCCCCAGATGAATCTGAAATAGCCTGGGTGAATGATTAAAACAAACAATCCACATAATGGAGAATGAAGCACTGGTTGTAGGCAACAGCCCCAGGAATTCAGGGGCTAAATGTTCAGGTGTACATACCCTTAATGTCCACTACACTAAAGTCACTTTTCTACCACTGGTATTGTAAAGGGGCATTAGTGTAAATGAGAATCAGGCTTTGCAATATATATTTTAAAAACTTCACTATACAACAGAACAAGTGAGAGAAAGAGAACACAGGAACAACCAGGACAATGGCACTGGACTGGCAAGTATGTGTACGAGGCCAGCAAAGGAGTAACTACTAGGGGCTCAAATGACCAGCAACTGAATAGGCCAGGACTGCATAAAACTAGCAAATAAACTGTCAAAAAGGTAATAATCTTACAAATACATAACACCTTTCTTCCCATAGAATCCCCAAAACTTTACAAGTAATATGCATACAGCACTACTGAAATTCAGGCAACTCTGCTGCAGTAGAAAGCAGGCATTAACCAATCATGACATGGCAGAACTTGGAAAGGAAGGGGTAGAAAGCAAAAGGAAGTATAATATGGTCTCATAAGTCATAGAAATGGAGTAAGATTTGGGATTCATTCCCAGCTCTGCCTCATGCATCAAAAGTCACACAGGAAGTACCACAATAAGGGTTAGTATTTGTTGGGAGGATTGAGTGTTTTTGATTGGTTAATTCTTTTTGTGTAAGTATGGGCAGGTTGCTGGATTTGCTCTTTATATTAATTGTGTCATCAAAAGCACCTAGTATACCTCTTAACTTCCCAAGGCTTAAATATGAGATGCAACATATAACAGAGATCCAAAATGAGGGGGCGGGGGGGGGGGAGAACACAATTATTACTACAAGAAACTGAAAATGCAGTGAGATCCAGATCTTCAGTGTAAACAACATTATCTGTATAACCTTAGTTTCATGACTCTCTTTTTCTGATGTAAATAACTTGCAACAAGAGAAGTGAGGGGACTCCAAATCTGAATGCAATGTTATATGGAAATTTGCAACTAAAAGGAGTAACATCCCTTGAAAGTAGGAATATTGGAGAGATGTAATTGATGGGTGCTTTTTAATTTTAGGTATCAAAATAAAAAAAAAAATTACTTGTGCCTCAGCTTCTCCTCTGTAAAATGGGGATAATGATATCCACCTCTCACAGATGTATAATGTTACAGCAAATTATAATTTTTAACCACCATGAAGCTCCTTCAACAGGAAATGTTACATAAATATCATTATATTAATCTTTACCAAGCAATCCAGGGCAAACCCCATGTGACACTTAGGCCAGAATTCTTTCAGAAGAAGTCAGCTCCCATTTAGGCACCAAAGTAGTTTGTGCTGATCTTTTTAAAAAAAAAAGATAACAATGCACACTAAATGCTTCTGAAAATCTGGTTATAAATGTCACAATGGGAGCTACTGGCTGCTCCGTAGTTTTGAAAATCCGAGTATTATATAGGTAACCATGGAAGCTGAGCTCATTTGAAAACCTGTCACCAATTGTGGGTGTCGGCCCCACATGACTAACAGGACCTCCATTTCAGGTGTCCTCTGAAAAACCCACCCACAAACTTCATTTTATCTGGCTAAGAAAGCAGAGGGGCTGAACTGACCTTTCTGGGACAGCAACCTGTGATTCCAGGGAATGTAGGTATTTCAAACCTCCATTTATCTCTCTCATAACCTGAGGCTAAAAATGAAGTGATGAGTGCAAACCTGTTGTCTTTAGCAAACTTTTTGTAATACTTCATTCTTTTACACAACAGATTGTTTAAATACAGGCTTCTCAAGCAAACATGTTTCCTTACCCATAAATTCACAGGTAACCCAGAATTAAAGTGTAACGGTTTAAGGATTTCAATCTTTGTTGTTGTTAAATGAAGAATCAAAATCAGTTAGTCAGACCTTCCTTTCCACCACGTATAGCTATTTCCCTCCTGATTTTTTTTCCCCCTGCAATGTTTTCATTATACCCAGAAAAGCTCAGATGTAGTATCTAGTTTCCACAATAGTATTATTTTTAACCAAATGTGACAGCTGAGGTGACTGAAAGACAGATTAATTAAAATGGACTGCAGTCTATCCTAGAATAAAAGGGGGGAAATGACACCCCGATTTCCAGTGCAACTTACTTTTCCTACATATATAAAATTTTCCTATTAGAAAAGAAAAAAATTACTTGACATTTGTTAAGTACTTATTCTACAGTATATACACATTAAAACGATACCATCTGAAAATTTTGTATCTACTAGAATTACAAACTGTAACTTAAATTATAAAAGATTTTCTCAATTTTTTTCACCTTGTTTACTTTATGCATCTGACAATTGTGTCGCCTGATACACTGTCCTTTCTGAAAAGACACATCAGCAAGGGAGAAAAAAAATTGATTTATTTCTAAATTAGGCCATGATAAAAAGCTGCTCTAACAGAACCTGTGGTTTTGGGTTTTTTTAAACGGTAGGTGTTTGTTTTTTTAAATCACGTTGACAGTACCCTTTAACACCTGCTGTGTGCATTTTTTTTTTAACCGAGATTGAGGAGTCCCTGTAAAATAACATCCGCTCACTTTGCATTGCTGGAGTCCTAAAGAGTGTGCAGGAATAACGTTTCCCATTATCCCCACACTCGGAGATTTAGGAGCACAGTCCCCATAGACACAGCAGTAGAGCAAATAGTGTGTTTTAACTTCACCATCCCTATCCTCCCTCTCCACTCCAAGACAGAAGTAACACCCAAACCCCAGAGAGGCGGTACTCACTCTGCAGTGCTGGTCCCATTGATGGTGGAGCTATCTGGGGTCGGGTTCAGCTGAATGGGCATAGGCTTCTTTTTAGGCATTTTAAATAGGAATAATAGAGCTTAAACTTCCGAAAATCCCCTTCCTGCTCCGGCCAGCTCCAGGGGGCTCCCTCCCGCTAGGCAGAGTTTGGGGCTCCTCCGGCAGCTCCTGCTCCAGCAGCTCCTGCTCCTACCAGGCAGCGGGCTCGCCCTAGCTAAGCGGAGTTAAGGGACGCTCCTAGCTGCTCCTGGTCCCCCAGCGCCAGGGGCCACTCCCCGAGTGAGCGGCGAGGAGTTCCCCGAGCCGCACCGCGGTAGCAAACACTGCCCGCTCTCAAAATGTGTCCCTCGCCGCTACTGTGCATGTGCGAACTCCTCGGGCGCCCCCAGCGCGCAAGTGTGGCGCAGCTGCACATGGGCCCTGCGAAGTGAAGCCGAATGGAAGCCCCTGCCCTTACCCTGGCCTTTGCCCTTAGTTTCCCTCCAAGTGCCCGGGGGAAGGGGTGTGAGCCTGGCGCCTGCGTAGCGGCGGAGAGCAAGGTAGGCTTTCCCTTGGGGACCGGGAAAATGCTGGCCTGCGGCTCCAGGGCGCCCCTCTGCTCCGGATCCCAGCCCGCTACGGCCAGGCCACAGAGCTCAGGGTTTCTCTCCCTTCGGTCTCACTAGTGCATCCAGTGCAGCGCCGCTTCTCACCCGTTTCCCCGGGGAGTGGGACCTCTCGGACAGAGCCCCTAGTCTGCAGGAGCGAAGGGATTGGAGTCGCTCAGTTATCTTCACCCACCCACACCCCCCCCCCGGCTTGTTAACCTCCGGCGCCATTGGGGTGGGGGGGGGGGGGTGGAAGGAGCCACAGCCCCCTCCCCGAGTTTCGTTGGGAGACGCTGCTTGCTCCTCTGCCTCCTTCCTTCCCCAGCCGGGAGTGAGAGCAGCAAGCAACACTCCTGGAGCAGAGCAAAAGGCCCAGCCCATGCGAACTCCCGCTTGGCGCCTGGGGCTGTCATGAAACCAGGAGCCGGGTTAGACTCCGACCTCCCGAGATACTGGTTCCATCTCTTGGTTGGCAAGAACTGCAGCAGCTAAAGCAAAACACACAGGCGACAGCAGTCACGTTGCTGGCCTCGCTTACTCCTCTTCCCCCTCCCGGCTCCAGCCAGCAGGGGAAGCTTGGCTGAGTGTCCCACCCCAGCCCAGCCAGAGCCAAGCTCTGGGGCTCTCTGCTCAGTCTCCCCCTCTGGATCCCTAGTTCTGGACGTGTGACCTTCACTCCTAACCCTGCTATTCATTAGTTATCCCCCAGACTAGGTCCAGTGGTCCCTCCTGCAAGGCTAGACATGGGCGGGCTTTGTGCCCACCCACCTCCCCTCCCTGGGCGGGCTATTCTTTGCTCAGCCAATAAGAATGCAGAGGTGTATTTGGCAGAACCAATAGCAGGGCTGGGAGCTTCTGTAGCACTTTTTTCAAACTCATTCTTTTCATTGAAACAAACATGCTCAGGGAGTGGTCAGGGGAAGGAACCTCTGTGCTTAGGTCAGAGGATGCCTGCTGCAAATTTCATCATGATCTGCCTAGACTCAGCTGCCCCTTACCTTCACGGGTTGACATGTTACAAAGGCAGGAGCAAGCCCCTTGTGACATCAGTAGACACAGGGTTGCTGAGGAGGGGGCTGCTGCCCCACACACATTCAGGGGATAATTATCCCCACAGCTAGCCCAAGTTTCAGGCTGCAACAGCAGTGCTGAAGAATGACCACCTGCGATCTCTCCCTGCTGTCAAGAAACCAATATGAGGTGTCACACCACAAATATTGCTTAAATCACCCTTAAAGCTTTCCCATTTTTTTCCAATTCTCCAATATTTTGGGGAATGGCAATACCCCAGTGTTGCCATTTAGTCCCACTTGTCTGTGGGAGTCTTTCCTTTGCCTACAATGGACTTCGGGTCAGGTACCAGGTAGGGCTCTACAGGCTGTTACACACAAATGCTGAGTCCTCTGTGAATTCTTTGATCTTACCAAAGTTCTTCAGGGTGGCACTTTTCTAGGGCCTTTTCCCCAGAACAGCTTTTGAGGAGCTCCTGGTCTTTTTGCGCAGATACAAGCAACTGCTGCCCTTATGCAGCCATTTTATAGATGTGTGTGTGTCTGCTGTGCTGTATGTCCTTCTCTTCCGGCTGGTAAGTAAACTTAGCTCCTGTTTACTTACTCTAATATTTTCCGAGGGTGGCAGTTTCACAATCTTGAGTACCATCCGTGAATTTAATTACTCTCTCAGATCCGTCCAACTTAATCCTTTGTATTTATCATAACTATTTGTATAAACCCTTCAGTGCACATAAACCCAAGCCAATCTGAACAATTTGTAAGATTTGTCTGCCAACATTTATTACAGATCCATGCTGCTAACATCCATCATTTAACTATATAGTAACTTTAAGAGTTTTTTTTTAAGTTTGAGACCTCATTTACTTTTGAGCCACCATTAATTTCACCCACCCTCCCATCTGTTAATTAATGCACATACTTTCTCTCTAATGCTACTTTCCCCCTTGACAAACTTTAAAATTTTCATCTTAACCCCTATAGTTCAGCTCCTTTATGTTAGTGGTGAAAGACCAAGTTACAACACATAATCTGAACATTTCTTTCATGATGAATTAGAAAGATCTCCAAAAATATTATGGCCAAGAATAATCTAGATATCATGCAGACATTGTGCTGTCCCTGTATATGATGGAAACCACTTCAAGCCAGGGGGTGCTGCACCCCTAGTACCCTTAGTTCCAGCATCTATAACTTATTTAAAACAAAAACAAACCTAAGTTATAAAACCATAGACTACAAAAGGTTCCAAAACCTTTTTAAAAGGCTATGTATCTGACTGGAAATAGTTCTTAAACCAAGATTCCTGTGCAGTGTTTGAAACCCAAACATTGGAGCACTAGGACGTTGAAAGTGAAATGAATTAAAAGTTGTAAAACTGATTTACACACACACACACACACACACACACCCATCGCCTACACTTAGATAAATGCAGAAAGTAAAGCACAACCAGGCTGCAAGAGCAGTGCTGAAGAATAGAAAACTTGTAACCTTTCCTTGCTGTGAAGAAACAAGCATGAGCTGTCACCACCACAAATATTGTTTAAATTACACTTAACACTTTCAATTTTTTCCCCAACTCTCTAATTTTGTAGTGAATGGTAGTACCCCAGTGTGGCCATTTATTCGGCCATCTAGTCCCCCTTGTTTGTGGGAGTCTTTCCTTTGCCAACAATGGGCTTTGGGTCAGGTCCATTGGCTGTGACACAGAAACACCGATTCCTTTGTGAGTGCCTGGCCTTTGCCAAATAGGAATTAGGAACCGTGTTCCTGTCAGATAATTTCTAAATTATTACCTGCAAAAAAAACCTGGAGTTTTCAGGTGCCTAAGTAGCCCCTGGAATGGAATCATGGTTAAAGTTTCCCCCCTCCTCCTCCAAAATCCAAAATGGCGCCACTGGTTAAAACTATTACAAGACAAGAGCAATGAGCAAAATATACAGAAACGTATCTCTCTCAAAAGGAGAATGGGCTATGTCCAGTGACATAGAGGGTGAGATTAGAGGAGGACATGATTCCCATCGGAATATGAATGTTGTGACTATTATGGAGTTATGAGGGTTGGATGACATGATAGACCAGTTCATTGAATGTGGTATACTCTGTGAAAGAGCAATGTTATATGTATTTTAAAAGCATCTTAGCATTTAGATGTTTCCTTGTAGCAACCTACTTTGCAGTGTCAATGCTTCCAGAAAGGCAACAGGAAACCCACACAACCCAGCTCTGCTTTTTCCTCTTTGCTGCATTCTAATAATTTGTTGGCCTCTTTTTTTTTTTTTTTTTTTTTTAAAGCTGTTCCAAATGGTTATAACTCCTAAAGGTGACTCTTAGGGTCCCATGTCACCAGAACATCCTGTAGGTTAATGGTTGTTTGAAAGGTACAACAATTAAGCTAATACTTAATAAATTAAGCAGAAGAATGTCACTGTATCGTAACTAGATGAGAGCCATTTAATTTGTGCTTTTTATTTAAAACAGGATTACAAAAGGAACTGTCAACATCCAGTCAATTAATCTGCTATTGACATGTAACCTTATGTTTATAATTTCTCAGAAGTACTGTGAAATGGAATTATGAGGATATTAGTAGCAATTAAATTAGCAAATGTCTCCCATAAATACTGACTCTGCATATTAGCCTACATTATTAAATCAGTGTTAAATGAAGCACAACTTATTTTGCTCCCCATATAAAATAATTACTCTGTATACTTTATATTGAAACTATTGTATTTATAATTAAAACATTAGCTTGAATTTGGGTATTAATGGTTGCTAAGTATTTCTCCCCATAAATACTTGAAATAAAAATAAAACCATAAGACTACAATTAGAAAATAACTCATTATAAATATGAAAATGGGCATGAAGACCGGAACAAAGATTGCTGTTATTAGCACGTTGCTTTAACTACATTGAATAAATACACTCAATGAGAATTCGTACTAAAGGAAAGTTACAATCTTTATTATTTGTCTACAAGTGATGTTTTATATGTATAAAAAGTTCTTCAGTTTAAATATCAGGACATATTTAATTTCAAATTAATGACTAGTTGTAATGCACTGATAGTTTTAATCACTATGTGTTCTTGAAACTCTTGTGGTTAATGCAGAGCTGCCATAGTTTAACTTTCACAGTATTTGTTTAAAAAATTCTGTTTTTTTTAATACATCATTATAGTGAACATAAAGGCATAACCAAGATAGTGTTATCTATTCAATAGTGTTCTGTGCTCTAGAAAAACAAGAATAGATTGAGAGAGTACAATTTATAGAAAAAAAGATTCAAAGCCAGATATATTAGCAATCTCAAAAATTATCCTCACATTACTTCCTTTAATAGCTTTAAAGCTTAAACCAGTTGTTCTCAACTGTGGGTTGTTGAGACCCCCAAATGGATTTGCATCACCAGCAGATAGGGTTGAAGCAATCCCTAATATGCAGAGGTTGCCATTTTGCTCTGCACTATGTGATGTCGCATGTACAGTTTGTGCAAGGTCACGATGCATAAAGAACGGTATTTCTACGTGGACAGTAGTATTCTTCGATTGACAGATCTATGCCTACGCTGGGGGTTAGGTCAGCATAGCTACAGCACTCAGGAGGGTGTTTTTCCACATACCGTACTGACATAGCTATGTTGACCTACCTGTTAAATGTAGACCAGGCCAATAATTCCTAACTCCTAATTCCTGATTCACCTTTTGCTGGTGAAGACTACTTGGCAGTGGCCATCTCCCAGCCCCTGGCCACCGACTCCTTGCCCACTTGAACCAAAGGAGGAGGAGCCAGGCAAGGGTGCCCCAGTAATTTTCCATATGGTATGCACAACTGAATGTGATGGAAGGGCTGCTGGACCAAATTTCAGTGAGTCACATTGTGACCTGAGAGGTGAGGTCAGGTTTGGCCCAGCAGATCCTTGACAGAGGGGCCACCAGTCAAAGATGAGTGGGTGCTGCAACCCCACATGCCAGGTGGCAATGCCCCTTGGTTTGGGGGCCCTCTCAAATGAGGAGCCTGGGGGAAAGTGACCCTTTTGCCTCCCCAGGCAGCCTGCCCCCAATTGGCACCCCTGCCAATGATACTTAGTGTGAACATGGCTGTGGATCCATTGAGGGGTCCTGGAACTAGGGGTGCTGGGCATGTGGCAGCACCCTCTGGCTTAAAGTGGTTTCCATCATATACAGGGTTTACAGTTTTATTCAATTGCCTTCAGCACCCCCCACTATAAAAACTGTTCCACTGCCACTGATGCCACTGCATCCAGGCAGCGGCTGCTCTTTCCCCACCCCACACAGACTCCAGAGACCTGTTTCATTCATTATTCACGTTTGCCCCTCTGTGCTAGTGCACAGAAAGACTCACAATTGAGCCTCTGGATTCAGTGCCCAAATCTACTTTCATTAATTATAAGGTGAGCAATCAAAATAACTTATGAAATATATCTATTTCAATAACAGTTTAATTTTGAAAAACTGATACTGTCTTAGGACAATTAAATCTTTCCATTGACTTCAATGGGCTTTGGATCAGACCCTCCCAGTAGCACATTTTCTTCTAAGACTAATCACTAACTATGCTGAAGAGGCTTTGAAAAGAATTTCAGGTTGTTTTTTTAATAAATGAGGTAAAGCCTTAAGGCTAACACACTGTATTGTGGGATCCAGTTAACACATCTATAGGGCTTTTTGACTATACATAAATGAGTGCTATCTGCTAGTATTTTTAGGATCTCAGTCTCTAAAGCATTCTTTTAGCATACAGACGCCTTCTGGGTTACACAAACCCGACTTACGCAAATCCGCAGTTACAGAAAAAGTTCTGTAAGCTAGAAATAGTGTCAGGGTTTTGTTTGTTGGTTGTTTTTTTTGCATAGTAGTCGGGTATACGTTTCCGACTTACACAAAATTCTAGTTACGCAAGGCATTCCGGAACGGAACGCTTGCGAAAGTCAGGGAGATAATAAATAGATAATAGATACTATCTTGAATCTTAGCATTGAAATCACCATGGCTGTTGAGTGTGTTCACTACCCTTACACACAATCTTCAGTGATATTTATAACACATTTATTGTAAAAGCTAATAGCAGAGTTCACATTCCATCACTCCAGATGCACTCATATCAACAGAAACAAAATGCTACACAAAACAAATAAGTAGCTTTTAATTATAACATGAATGCAATTTTAGGAGATAATTAATGCAACGATTTGCCAATCTAAAAGGTATTAATTATCAAGAAAACTATTCTGCCTTAAAGTTGAATGCTTTTTTTTTCCAGCATTTTATTTGCTTTTCTATTAGCACAAAAGACCTCTTTAAACATCAATAAAGAAGCAGAAAAATTATTACAACTTTGTAAAGGAATTTTTATTTTTTAAAATTCAGGATATAGTATTTAAAGGGTGCCCTATCAGAAAACTGAAAATTATGAAAATAATCAGTTTTAAAACATCTCAAGTTGACAGTGTCACTGTAAGCAATTATGCATCTTTTCAGTAAATCTCTGACAACCCTTCATACGGAGATATTTCTGTATGAGGCAAGCTACTGAATGTACCCCTTTGTTGTAGATCACTGTCTGTATGTCATTTGAGCTATGTAACTGGTGAGTGGGCCAGAGGATGTTCACTCTGACATTATCTCAACCTCATACATCTTTTAGGCCCTGTCTACGCTAGGAAAAAAGGTATATTTTGACACTTTAGTTAGCTAATGAATGCTAACTAACATTTTAAAAGCCTAGTCCCTGAACTTTAGCTCGTGTAAATTGGCACAGAACCATTGAAGCCAAGGAGCGGAGCTATGTCAATTTACACCAGCTGAGGATCTGGATCCTAATGTAGACAAGCCAGTTTTAGTGTTAACAAGTGTTAGCTGTTGAGGTAAATCTCCGTGGGGAGCGTAGGGTTTATCTCAACAACTAAAATGTTAAAATTACAACTTGTCTTGGCTACATTAGGATTTTACATGTTAACTAACATTAAACATTTACTTTTTTTCGTAGTAAAGACAAGGCCTGGGTGAGGCAGGTCCCTCTTTTACACATAGAGAAACAAAGGCACAAAAGGTGAAATAACTTGCCCTAGCCAGGAATAGAATTCAAGACAAGTGTCCTGACTCGCATGCCCTTCTTGATTTAGATGTACTACTCCTCAACATGGATGGGATATGCTTACCATTGATAACCCACTTGACAGAATTCTTTCTAGAATAGAAGTGGATTTATCTGTCACAAGAAATTGATGTAGCCATTTCTCACTGTGGCTGTTAGCTTTTCTTTTGTTATGAAACCTATTTTTTCATATAACCAGAAAGCAGCTCTTAGTTTCTAGAAGCGCCTCCATTTCAGGGTATCTTTTTCTTCTGATAATACATGAGCCATCATTTTATTTTCCAAATCCTTTTTCTTATCCTCCAGAGCTTCTCTCTACAGCACCCATTTATTCCACTTTAAATTTGCTTATGAAAATGTATTGCTTTAACACAGTCTTATTTTGTCTAAATCTTTGAATTAATCTTCATTATGCAATGAATATAAAAAATTATTTGTTCACCAAGCACCAAAAATTACTTTAAAATTAGCCAGATCTTTTAAACTGTGCACATCCAATTACATGCGCAATTAACCACTGATGTCAATTATGATAATTTCAGAACTTGTTGATTGCATACACAAATACTACTATTGCACATGCAATTGTAGTGACTGCCTGCCCTAATTATGGTCCCACAAATTTGCCAATGCAATTTTAAAAGTCTACTGCTTTTTTCTCCACTGGAGTTCTTTTCTGTCTTCTTCTCTAGAATCACCTGGCTTATTAAGGTGATTTAAAAAAATTAATTGTGCAAAGAGGAAATATTTTTTCCTGTCAGGTGCAGAATTTCTCCTAGTGTTTGAATTACTTTCTCCCTTCAGTGTTGTTTGTTTTTGTATAACAAAATAATTTATTATATCACTTCTAGCTACCTACCCTTTTTAAACTGCAAAAGGTAAAATTATCTTATCATTTTCACAGGTCTGATCATCAAACATATAGCTTCTCTCCAGCCCCAAGTAACTGATAATATCTGAGTAAGAGACAGCTCCCTCCTGTGGTAAAATCTATACTTGTACTGCAAACACAAATCTGAACTATTGTAAAGCAATAGGAAAATGTGTTTTATTAACCCTATATCTTTTAAGGCCTATAATATGCCACTTTGCGTTAAAATGAGAAAATAAATATATTCTGAATTGACTGACTATACAAATAAAATAATATTATGGCATGTAGATATCAAGTTATTAAAAACAATGGCCGAGATTGTGCAATGTGATCTGCATAGGCTAACCATTATTTTTTCACAGAGTCTCATTTAAGGCAATAGGACTGTGCATTGATCTGATTACAGGAACAAGACCAATTTATTAACTCTTACTTGTTAATTACATTAAAAAATGCAATAAATGAGGGTTCAGTCCTGTAAATCTTCACTCAGATACATAATCCCAAATTTCTAGCATAAAAATGCTCATGGGAGTAAAGGTTTGAAGAACTGGTCTCTAATTTACCAAGATGTCAATAGTCAAGTAATTAGCAAAAATATTTAGCTAAACCAGTCTGTTAGGCCTAATGCTAAAGGTCATTGAAACTTTAAATTCTGTTGGACATACAATAGACTAGATTCCACTCTGAATTACACTAATCTATCTTCAGAAGAGTTGCTCCAGATTTACAGCAGTGTTGAGAGCAGAATCTAGCACCACAAAGTGACTCTCAGACCAGTTAGACTAAAATTAATCAATTTCCATCAGTGTAACTGAGATCGGAATTGGCCCCAAATCTGCTAACCCTTTCTGAAAAAACTCCAACAGATTTTAAAATGCATTTTTTCTTAAAACATAAACTAAAATTATATAAATTTTTTAATGTTTTTCATATGTGTGTGTCTGTTTTTTTTAAATAAACCTTTAACATGTAGGAAAAATGATTGAGTTTGAAGAAAATGTTTATGATAGAAGTATATGAGAACTCTTAAAAAAGCCAAAGCAAAAATGGGCGTGTTTGCCAATATTTAAAAAAATATATAAATAGGGCACGTATAGAAAATGGACATTAATGAAAGTAAGGACTATGCCTCCAAAATAGAGTGAGCTGGCAGGTGTCCCTGCTACCTGTTTTAATAACCAAGGTAAACAAAGGGCAATATTATGATTTCTGTGGAAAAAGGTTAGTAAGACATTAAAATATGCACCAAGTTGTACCAGACCGTGCCATCAAATCTGCCCAGAAACCTGAGGGCGTTTTCCACACTATGTAAAAAGGTAGTTTTTAACCATGTGTAAGCTTAGCTAATGTGGTAACTAATGCTTGGAATAATCCTAGAGTGGAAATGGCAGTTTATAGTTTTACATGCCTGAGCAGGTCTAGCAAGGAATCTGGGTTTACTTCACTAGCTAATATATGTGAAAACAACTGCTTTGCCTACACTGGGATTTTACCAAGTTAACTACTGTGGTAAAAAACACCTTTGTTTTCCTAGTAAAGATAAGACCTGAGTATTTGAAAGCATTGCCAATGGGTATCATCTCCACCCACCCCATGCATGCACAGGGACTTATATAGAACAAAGGCTGAAGGCTTTGTGAAATAAACCACTCAACTTCTCAATTGTGCAAAGATGATCAGTAGTCATCAGGACTCTGTTGCTGTTGACCTGTGAGTCTGCAGGACAGTAATGTTTATACTATGCATTGGAGCATCAGATGTGTGTGTTTTGCTAGCACTTTGCAAATTATTTCTTCCTCCCACAACCTTTCTAATGTAGACAAGGTTTTGAATAAATCAAGATATCTTCACACTACTTAAAAGCAAATGGTTGGAAAAACAATTTTTCCACCTTTGGCACAATCAAAGATATACCCCTTAATTAGCAGAGCCTAAGTAATCCAAAACCAATTAATTCTTAGATAACAATATATTAAAAATTGAAGAAAACCTCAAGAAAAAGATACAACACAGTAACACTTTTGAATCAACAATGTATTAACATTTCACCCACTACATATAAATTATTAATGTGATTCCTTCTTTTGTGGAGATTTTCTGTTAATGTGTAAATAGTGATTTTATTATTATTTATTAATTTTTAGTACAAAGACCAATGTTGCTATGGCTTGTGAAATTTTTATTTTCAGTAATTATGCTCCCTTTCACATGTCATTACTGAAACCAACATTAAATGTGAATTAGTTATTATATATATACACATTTTTATGTAAAGCGCATTATGTATTTTGATTGGTAAGCACACTTGCTTTGTTACTATTAATATTTCTTTGGCTATATTTCTTTTCAAACTTTGAGCTGCAGTAAATTAAAGAGATTTGACACGATATCTAGAAAGAGAAATAAATGCAAACAGGAATGCTGACAAACATGTATGACTTGTAATAGTTTCAAACTGCTACTAAAGAAATAGTCTGCTTAGTATTTTGCATACATTCTTGCTTATATATTATGTTCCTGCAGTTGGTGATGAAACAGTTTTACAGTATCAGATGTAAAATTAGTTTTTAATTGAAAGATAGAAATGTTATTTTGCTTAATTGAAAAGTGAGTTGTTTTACTTGTCATATTAAGAATAAAATACATTATCAGATACATTTACTATGTCAAGATTTATCTCATATTTGTATGGGAATATGAAAGACTGGAAAATGATTTTTTCACTTGCAATTTACATTTCTGAGACCTACTGAAAAGTGACTTTATTTGTGATTCTGGCAACATAGGCAGCCTATGGTAAACTATATGATAAAGTCTCAATCCTATTTTTTGAAGTGTAGCTCAATTATATTTTATTATAGTTGATGCAGTGTTAACTCTCACAGTAACTTATGTATTCCTTAAAGCCCCAAGTGCTGAAAGTCTGTAATTATATGGTAATTTGTTTTTGGGGGGTGGGGTGGATACCTAGCCCTCAACTTATGGAAAATGCATGAAACCATGACCTGAGACTGACCAAAAGGCTCAAAACCCAGAAGGAAAATAAAAAGAGCTCACAGTGTATTATGGAACAACACTAATGATCTTTGGCAGGCTTGACTTTTAATTTTTGAATGCTTGGGTTTGGCAATCCTGTAAAACGGAGCCATCCTTAGCTTCTGCTTTATGAGCCTACCCTTCCTCCCCTCATGTGGCATCAAACATCACAGACACAGGTAATTTCATAAGCTCATTTGTTTTCGACTGCAGAACTTCAGCGACCTAAGCCCAGGCAAGTGGGCCATCCCCCTGGCTGCACTAGGGCAGTGGCCCCCAGTGGAGGCATGCCCTTGACAGGGTCCTGCCAAACATTATTGGGGGAGCCATCTAGGGTGACCAGACAGCAAATGTGAAAAACTGGGAAAGGGGTGGGGGGTAATAGAAGCCTATATAAGAAAAAGACCCAAAAATCGGGACTGTCCCTATAAAATCAGGACATCTGATCACCTTAGAGCCATCAAATGATTAATGTGCCGGGTCACAACGCTACTTCATTTGGTTCCAAAAGCCTTAATTACTGAATTAACTGATCAATTAGCAATTAATTAATTACTGACTCAGGACTATAAGGGGCCAACAAGAACAACACAATACTAAGATGAGGCGTGATTAAAAAAAGCGAATTGTTGCTGGAGCGAGTTAGAGACTGAGCAGAGCTGAGGGAGAAGCCGTGGTGCTTCAGCACACGCCAAGTCGCTCAAACCGAGCACGCGAGGCCCTTGGGCTGGGATTTTTGGCGCCAACAGAGTCCTAAGCACAAAGGGGCTGTGGGGTGCGGGAGCGCGTCGCGCACGGTGTTTTTGAACGCTCGCGAGATTTCATCACTGAGGGCGAGAGGCGCGCCAAGCTTTGACGGGAAGGGCAGAGGTCGCGAGCAGGACCGTGTTCTCGCGGTCTTTCCTCGTTACTCCGCCTATCCCTCCCTGCGCGTGAATGTGCCGTCGGTGTGCGGGACCATGCGAGGGGCGGGCGCGCTGGATTTGCCGCCGGGACGCGGAGGAGGGGCCCGTGCGAGGCCGGGGCCGGCCCTGAGGTACAGCGCGCCTTTCCCTCGCTCCCCAGCCGGGTCTCCTAGGGGCGGAGTGAAAGAGGGGCTGCCTCGGGGAGGCTCTGTTAGGCGAAGGGTCTCGGGTATCCCCCCCCCTCACCTCCTTCCCATGGCGGCTCGGTCCTCTCAGACCCCGCTCTTCCTCAGCGGGTGGGGCAAGCACCACTCTCCCCCCCCCCCATTGGGAAGGGCGGGGCTGGCTGCCGCGGCTCCCTCTGTGAGGGGCCTGACCGGTCCGGGAGCCGGCCGGCTCGTTAGTACGTTATACCCAGGCGAGCTCCGGGCCAGGCGGCAGCGCCGCTGCCTTGGTTGGAGGCGAGAGGGGAGTGGGCTCCCCTGGGCACCTCGACTGAGGAGGGACGGGGCTGAACGTGTTGCCCACCCGCCTCACGTAGCCGGCTGGGCTGTAGCCCGGCCCGGAGCCTGCTGACCCCGGCAGAGACTCATAGAATTGCAGGGTTGGAAGGGACCTCAGGAAGTATCTAGTCCAACCCCCACTGCTCAAAGCAGGACCAATCCCCAGACAGATTTTTTGCCCCAGATCCGTAAATGGCTCCCTCAGGGAGTGAGCTCACCACGCTGGGTTTAGCAGGCCACTGCTCAAACCACTGAGCTGTCCATGTAAAAGGGACATGGGCAGTCTTAGCAGCCACCCATACCTGGTGATGGCTCCGCCACCTGCTGCTAGGGTTACCGATCCAGATGCCTATAGCAGAAGGAGATCGGAGGCCAGCTATTTCTCTCTCTAGTTTTGGGGACATTAGGAACTGCCAGAGTGGTCAAGCTGACAGCCTGTCCAACCTGTCTCTAGCAGTGGACTGGCTGCTTCAGAGGAAAGCACTAAAATCCTCATAATGCAGGGATGGGGATCCTTTTTTCTATTGGGCCCCTGACAGACAGAAAAAATCAGTAGCAGGCCACACACAACCAGGGGGTGGTGCAGAGACTGGGGGGCTTCCCCTAAACTCTGGGGTGGGTCCAGAAATGAGGGGTTCAGGGTATGGGAGGGGGCTCCTGGCTGGGGCAGGGGTTTGGGGTCCAGGCTCTGGGGTGGGGCTAAGGTGACCAGAAGTCCCGATTTTATAGGGACAGTCCCGATTTTGGGGTCTTTTTCTTATATAGGCGTCTATTAACCCCATCCCGTCCCGATTTTTCACACTTACTGTCTGGTCACCCTAGGTGGGGCTTGGGCCGAGGGGTTTGGGGTGCAGGAGGGGGCTCTGGGCTGGGGCCAAGGTTTGGTCTGCAGGAACAGGCTCACAGCTGGGGCAGGAGATTGGGGTGAGGGAGGAGGCTTGGGGTGTGGGCTCTGGGAGGGAGTTAGGGTATGGGAGGGGGTTCCGATCTGGGGGTGGGGGTTCAGGGTATGAGCTCCAGCCGGGTGGTGCTTACCTCAGATGGTTCCCGGTCAGCAGGAGGACTAAGACAGGCTCCCTGCCTGCTGGAGCTCCTCACTGCTCCCAGAAGCGGCCGCCATATCCGGGCCCTAGGCGGAGGCGCCGCCAGGAGGGTCTGCATGGTGCGCCCCATAGCTGCGCAGCTGGCGCTGGGGGCAGCGTGCAGTTTTTCCCTGATCGCTCCTGCTCCTAGGGGCTGCAGGGATATGCCATCTGCTTCCAGGGGCTGTGCGGAGCTGACCGGACTTTTAACAGCCTGGCAACCGCTTCCCCCGCAGTGGGGCAAGCCGGCGCTTGTGGCTCCAGCTCTGCAGGCGGGCACCAAGGCTCGGGGCTTCTGGCCCGTGGGCTGTAGGTTCCCCACCCCTCTCATAATGGGCATTATGGAATAGCTTGGTGACTGGGGAAGGTTTTATTTCTAGTCCTGTTAATTTGTGGTTAAACTATGCTTTGAAGCACAAAGATTTATGTTAGAGTTGGTTGGATTTTTTTTTCTTCCAGGAAATGTTGATTTTTCCCCCCCCTCCCCCCAATCAAAAATACCCCACAGTGTTTTCATTTTTTGACAAAGTCAGTGTTTTCCATGGAAAGTGGACACATGTCATAAAATAGTTTAGTTAACAACCAAATATTTTTATCAAACTGTTTTGACGGACGATTTTTGACCAGCCCTCCTGTCTATGTCCCATAAATTGATTAGACAGTTTCATTATCTTTGTAAGTATCCCATCCTTTTAATCTCCTGGACTAATTAATATTTTGTATCCCTCATGTTAACTGGCAAACATATTTTCCATAAAATGCAGGTATCTTCAGACAAAATATGTGCAACTTTTTAATATCCTCTTCTGTAGGGGAAAAAGCTTAACTGTGAAGATGATAGATCCACTAGCAAACAACTTATTTGATCTTCCTGAGTATGATGCTACAGAAGATGAAACATTTCCACCTCTTCCACCTCCTTCCTCCCCAGGGAGAGATGATGTTGAAGGAGCCCTCACCAATGAAGGTGAATTATCTTCTAGAATGAAAGAATCTGTATTACAACATAGATACTGAAATACTATGAAACTGACTGTGATGTTAGTTTCATACTCTGTTAAATTGGTTTATAAAATGCTAATTATCTAAAATTGATTGGACATTTTTTTTTCTCCTGCTTCTGTAAATTAAAATTGGACCTGATTGTGCATGATAAACCTTGCAGGGGAAGGAAACATTTTCTATATTGTACACTCCCCATCAAAATATCTGTAAAACAAAATAGGCTTTCAATATACTTTTTTATTCTGAAAAATCTATATTCTTGTAATATCAATGAAAAGGACTGAATACTACAACACTGAAACAAAATAGTCAGTGAACACCACTTGCTTCAGATTACCAGTAATAAAATACTTGCACACATTTCAAAGTGTGACTATTTTTTTGAATGGAACAGGAGTTGTAACATTCGGCTGAATAAGGGTGCTAAGCATAACAGGTTGTAATAATAATAGGATTTTTCTTAATCCATATCCAGTATTTCAGGATATATTTTAATTTTAAGGGGGTGAACAGGAAGTGGCAAAGCTTGCAGATGATACAAAATGAATCAGGATAGTTAAGTCCAAAGCAGAGTGCGAGGCTTTTCAAGGGGAATCTCTCAAAACTGGGTGACAAGAAACAAATGGCTGATAAAATTCTATGTTGATAAGTGCAAAGTAAAGCACGTTTTGAAAAAATAATCCCAAAAGTAAATATATAATGGTGGAATCTAAATTAGCTGTTAGCACCCAAAAAAGAGATCTTGGAGTCACCATGGATATTTCTCTGAAAACTTCTGTTCAGTACCCTGCAATGGTCCAAAAGGCTACGGGTACGTCCAGACTACCCGCCGTATCAGCGGGTAGCAATCGATAAGATCTAGATAAGACGCGATATATCGATCCCCGAACGTGCTTCCCGTTGACTCTGGAACTCCACCGGAGCGAGCAGTGGTAGCGGAGTCAACGGGGGAGCCGCGGATGTCGATCCCGCGCTTTGAAGACGGGAGGTAAATTGGAATAAGATACTTCGACTTCAGCTACGGTATTCCCATAGCTGAAGTGGCGTATCTTACATCGACGCCCCCCCCCCCCCCCCCCCCCCCCCCCCCCAGTGTAGACCAGGCCTAACAGTATGTTAGAAACTATTAGGAAACAGAAAATAAAACAAAATATCATAATGCCACTATATAAATCTGTGGTGTACCCACATCTTGAATATTGTCCAAATCTAGTTGCCCCATCTCAAAAAGGACACAATGGAACTAGAAAAGGTCAGAGAAGGGCAACAAAGATGATTATGGGCTGTTCAGATTAATAAAGAGATGACTAAGGATGGGGATAAGTTAGAGGCCTATCACTCCATTCATGATTTTGAAAAAGTGAATAGAGAAGTTTTGTTTACCTTTTAAGGAATTGTATTAAATCTGCTGCCTATTAAACAAAAGGAAGTACTTTTTCACACAAATAATTTTTTGGACTCGTTGCTGTGGGATATTGTGTGGCCACAAGTATAATTGGGTTAAAAAAGAGAACTGTATAAGTTAATCAGGAATAGATCCATCAATGGCTATTAGTCCCGGAGGTCAGGGATACAACCCCATTTTTGGGGCAACCCTAAACCTCTGACCATGAGAAGCCAAGAGCAGAAGATCAGTGGATCACTCCATAATTGCTCCCTGAGGCTCTGGTATGGGCCACTGTCAGAGACAGGGTACTGGGCAAGATGGACCATGATCTGACTCACTATGGTAGCTCGTTTATTCTTAGTTTAAAAATTTTAAAGACTTGAATATCTGATAGTTGTTATATATAAAGATGGTACACTTTGACTATGAATAATGTTAAACTTCAATTTCTCAAATATTAGATTTTACAAATGCATTCCTTGATTCTTGGTTTACATCTTTTTTTAGTATAAAAGTAGAATACTTATTGATCAGGAATAGATTAGTTTGGATATCACTAACGTTGATATGTGAAAGTGAGTTTCCTAACTCTTGAATTTTCAAAGCATCAGAGAATAAAGCATGTCATATAAGAATTTGTATACAGATTGTACAGTGCTTACAATAATGGGGCATTGTTCTTGGTTGACCCTTAGGTATTACTGTAATAAATCTGATTAACATTGACCCTAGTCTTGTGATGAGAACTGTAAGGATGGATCCCGGGACCACAAAGAGTCTTGTTGAAATCAGCGGGTTTTTGTTCATGGATCTGCCTTTTGGGATCTCGTTACGCAATCAGGGTCTTAGTCATATCCTACAGGGTTATCCAGTAATATTATTTCCATATTTCACTGGGTTCTGCTGTTTTATTTTTGATTCCTATAAATCTATCTTTTATAACTGGCTGTGGCTATCAGGTCTGTAGTTCTATCAGGACTGTCAAAGAGAGACTTATCTTTACAGTGTTGCTGTGTTCTTTTCTTCTTTTCTGTCTAGCTAATGCAATACACCCATTTAGCAAACTCCTAAGGATTTTTAAATATCCGCTGATATAGTATCTCCCAGTTTATTTTTCACCTGAGGGGATTAGTTATGCATGAGCCTTTTTTCTTTTTGTATACTTTAAAAAAAAAAAAAGTGGGGGGTGACAATCATCAATAAATTAATTTGCCTGGTTTTTGTAATCATCTGAGAAGTCTCCTGTTGACTCCAAAACAAGAATACTGTTAAAAAGTATTGCTTTGTTGGTTATTTTACTATAACTCTAAAATTTAAGTGGCATGGCCATTCGAAATGTTACAGGTCCGTAAATGAAAAAAGTTTGAATACCACTGGCTTAGGGCACTTGAGAAAGTTTTGCCTCCCTAAGTAGATACCAGCTTCACATGGCTTTATCCTGAGAGCACTTAGGCATTGTGTAAAGTTAAGCACGCGTGTGCCTTAGTCTAGTTACCCTTATTTTGGTGTTGGAGCAAACTCCTCCTCTCTTCCCTTTCTTTCTCTCCCTCCCCTCCCCCCCCCCAATCCTGAAGGACTCCTGACACCATAGTTATAATTTATAGCCTTGATTTTTGCTGTTAAAGTATGCACAATGTATTGTCGGTTACATTAATTAACAAACTAAGGTACAAATTTTAAAAGTAGAGCTTTTCATTAAGATGGGAAATAGTTTTATTATTTGCCAGAAAAAATCATTCTTTTAAGATATCAAGAATATTCCTTTTTCTTTTTAAACACTTTTTTTATAAAATGCATTTGAGGGGAAGGGAAGGAGAGAACATGTACAGAATGTGCACTGTAAACTTTCAGGGGAAAACTAGCAACTGGTAGAGCCAGTGAGGTACACCTCTACCCTGATATAATGTGAATTTGGATATAATAATAATAATAATAGGAGATATACCTATCTCCTAGAACTGGAAAGGACCTCGAAAAGTTATCGAGTCCAGCCCCCTGCCTTCATTAGCAGGACCAAGTACTGATTTTGCCCCAGACCCCTAAGTGGCCCCCTCAAGGATTGAGCTCACAACCTGGGGTTTAGCAGGCCAATGCTCAAACCACTGAGCTATCCCTCTGGGGGATTCAGGGAGGAGGCGGAGGTGAGCTGAGGTGGGGAATGGTTCCTCTGCCTACCCTGATATAACACGGCCTCACCTATAACACAGTGAGACTTTTTGGCTCCCAAGGACTGCGTTATATCGGGATAGAGGTGTATGAGAAGAACATAAAGATGTAAAACATTAATTTGCGTAATGATCGTTGTTATCACTTGCATTATAGATTTATAGTATGTTGTGTCCTATTTGTCAGAGCAAGATGGAAATAAACCATCCCAAACAAAGGATTCTACTGTGTCTACACAGAAAGCAACTAAAAGGCCGCTACCTAAATTAGATGCTCAAAGGTATTTGTTGCACAATGTTCCTATGTACTGGTGATGATGTCAGTGTTTAAAAAAAATAATAATCTTTGTATGGCTGCCTGGTAGAAATTGATTTAGGGTGTTTATCTGTTTCCACATTACCAAGTTTTAGGTTGTGGATGTTAGAGATGAATATATTGAGCTTATTGTTGCCGAATGTACCTGATCCTTTTGTTCTTCACTTACCTTTATAGTGCTGATATCCTAAATCATACTTTTATTGTAAGCACTTTGGTACAGGAAAACTATTTTATGGGTAAAGTGCCGTATATGAGAGTGCATTTTTTTCTGTATAATATCTTTTGTCTGTCCTTCATATTACTTCAGATTTCAGCCTGCCTCAGGAATGTTTCTTCTGACTTTTTTTTAAATTGGGAAATCCTTCAAAATGAGACTTCAGACTGCTGATCTTTTCTGGGTGTTATCCACAGTCTTGTGAAGTGCAGTAAAATCTGATTTTTATAGATGTACAAACTCTTGCTTTTGAGATTATATTTGTAGGCATTAGGCAGCATTGTTAAGAAGTAGAAAATTATTTCCTTCTGCATGCAAAACTCTGATTTTTTAAATGGGAACGTAAACAGAGCTGAATCCCTATATTGTGAAGATGTGTCTTTTAAGTATACTAAATGTTATTCTAGGATATCATACTTGGGTGTCTTGGAAGCATTCAATATTAACCTTTTGATTATCTGTATCCTAGCACTGGCTGTCCTCTCTCTTCCACATAGACTGTAAATTGTTAGGGCTGGGTCTGTTTCTTATTACATGCTTGTATTAGGCACTGTACAATGTGGCCCTGATCCTGATTGAGGCATATGAATGTTTAGCATATCTCACATAAATACCTTGCAATGCTGGCTACAAAAGTGCCATGCGAATGTCTGTTCTCACTTTCAGGTGACATTGTAAATAAGAAGCGGGCAGCATTATCTCCCATAAATGTAAACAAACTTGTTTCTCTTAGCGATTGGCTGAACAAGAAGTAGGACTGAGTGAACTTGTAGGCTCTGAAGTTTGACATTGTTTTATTTTTTAATGCAGTTATGTAACAAAAAATCTATATTTGTAAGTTGCGCTTTCACGATAAAGAGATTGCACTACAGTACTTGTATGAAGTGAATTGAAATATATTTTCTTTTATCATTTTTACAGTGCAAATATTTGTAATAAAAATATGAAGTGAGTACAATACACTTTGTATTCTGTGTTGAAATCAATATATTTGAAAATGTAGAAGAACATCCAAAATATTTAATAAATTTCAATTGGTATTCTATTGTTTAACAGGGCGATTAATCTCAGTGTTAAACAATAGAATACCAATTGAAATTTATTCAGTGCAATTAAAAACTGATTAATCGTGATTAATATTTTTAGTTAATCGCGTGACATAACTGTAATTGATCGACAGCCCTAATAAAAATATCACAAACAGTAAGCTTTAGAATTTCTAGTTGAATAACTATTAAAAAAACAACCACACATTTGAAAACCATATTAACTCAGGACATTTTTCATATTCACAGGTTAATTTCAGAGAGAGGACTCCCAGCCTTGCGACATGTATTTGATAATGCAAAATTTAAGGGTAAAGGACATGAGGTAAGAAATATTGAACAATTCTTATCCTGTTTCTTAGGAATATAGTTGGGATGAAAGGTTAACTTTTGGCGGGGGGCGGTAATTGGGAGGAGTGAAGTATAACTCTAGAACTAAATCAAACATTACCTTCTAAAAATGAATAAAGGCTTCACCCTAGACTAAATTAGGGCCGGCTAATGCTATTTCAAATGCATCTTGATAGGGCTTTTTCAGTCATATTAAGCTACATCAATTGAAAAAATATGATTGGAAAAATGCATCCTGACCTTAAACCATTTCCAATTAACTTTCCAAACTAGAACCATTCTGCTGGGACTTTTAATGTGTGATTTTTCTTTTTAATGTGCCCACAGAATGATTGTTTTTAAACTTTGGGAGGGTAATAAGACTACTTATTCTGTCCTCAACAAATATTGTTAGTGTCTTTGAATAGTTTGATGACTTACCTTAATAACATTGTGGTTTCTTTTACACATACAAAAGTTAGGAAAGTACCAGGAAATTCAAAGTTATCGTTCCCACAACAGCTGTAATTTAATTTTAACCTTAAAGAATAAATTAACATGTGACTAGAATGGAACATACTGTGTATGTGGACTGCTGTGATTGCAATGGGAACCACCAAATTCCTTGACTTTGTAAAATCTCAGCTACAACATTGTATGTACTTAGCTTTTTTGGGAGCCATTCTAAATGACACTGAGTTGGAAAGTTCCATTGTTAGAGGATCAGCTGAAGTGCTGTATGCTATGGTCTCCCCTTGCACATGATCCTCCACTTGAAGTGGTGGGAAAAGCATTTGGGGTAAAGCTGTCTGAGGTCATTTTAATTCCCTTTGTATCACACCAGCAGTAGGGTGAAAAGGACTTGGGGAAAAATAAGGATCTGATGTGAAATGTTTGCTAGAATGGGATGATTTAAAATATATAAATATATTTAACACTTGTACTTATTTCACTGATAATGTTATGCTATTTTTGTGATGTTTTAGGGATCACCCACTAGTTAGGGGTTCTGTTATCACCTGCCCTATAACTTTGGGGTCCCTTAATGCTGTGCTACTATGGCTCACATCCTGACACGAGCCACCTGCTCACAAGCACAAAGTCTCACCCTGGCTTCTACCAGCTTAGTTACTTCTTGCAGGATGACACCAACAGCCCTTCTGTTCCCAAGTCTCCCCAAATCCATCCTCCCTGAGTTCTTAACTACCAGACCTCTGATTGTTCCCCTCTGGTTCATCACCCCTGAAGGCATGAATCTAGCCCCTCAGTTATCAGTTGACTTTGGGGGAACACAGTTTCCTTGGAGTAAAAATAAACTAAAGGTTTATTTAATAGAAAAGCCACAGATTCAAAGATGAAATAGGAAGGGAGAGTAAACATTACTGTGTAACTTATATAATAAAAAAAGATGCAACTTAGGCTTTACACTTTTCTAATAAAAGTTACCGATTGCTTTTGAAGAGTTTCCCAGTGTACCCCTAGCCACAGGGAGAATCCAGCATTTCACTGACAGCACTGGCCAAATGACTCTCTCTCAGTTTCTGGAAGAAAATCTCAGTCGCAAGCCTGCTTTTAAAATACTCTTCCATCAGTCTCTGGTGATATATATTTATTTAGAGTGTGGAAAAAATCCTCTCTTATCTTGAGAGCCAGGATGTCTCAATCTTTCAGTTAGCCCCAGTAGTCTACCATTGCCTCTTCTTGGCTGGACAGTGGGTTGTTACTTGAAGCCCGTTTTGTGTAAATACTAGGTTACCAGCCTTGGGAAGTGCCCCTTCCTACTGTGAGGTGCTGGTGAAATTGTAGTGTAGGTTATGAGCTTGGTTGCACACTCCCCCCCCCCCCCCCCCCCAAATGTGCAGTTTCATAACCAGAATCTACATACCTCATGATCATCAAGTTCAGAACATTGCAAACTCTCATAAGACTTTACTCAATTCACTTGCATAGTACAATAATATAGTATGCAGTCAGTTGCTTCATCCGCTCTTTTTTGGGGGTTTTAAACCTTCTGGACTCTGATTGTCACAATTGTGAGAATGAATCTTTCACCACTTGTTTGTTTTTCTGTTCTGTTTAAGAGCTTTTAAAATCTATCTGGTGTGTATCTGAATGCTGATCACCATTCTTATTTGCTCTTTTGTAATAGCCCATAATAGCAATCATGAACTTATCTAGTACAATGTAAGATCACCTGATACACTTACCTGTTCGGTTTTCAGGAGACTTTCAGCCTTGCAAAAACCGAATGCTACCAGTGTCTTTGACAATGTTTCTCACGCTAAAATCTGCAGATTTATCCAACTGTTGGAATTGCATGTCTTTTATTTATGTTCCAGACAGAGGACTTGAAGACACTTTTGAGACATATTGAACACTGGGCTCATAGGCTGTTTCCGAAACTGCAGTTTGATGATTTCATTGAGAGAGTAGAATATTTGGGAAATAAAAAGGAAGTTCAAGTGAGTGCTAGTCATGGCTTTTTCTGTTTTGTTACAAATACCATATTGTACAAAAGGCAGAGTTTGGGAGGATAATACTGTGCAAAAAGGAATGCAAGTTATAATGCTCTCAAATAATTCATTAAATTAAATGCACATGTTCGTTTAATTGAAGTAACAGTTTCAATCAGTGTTGAATAAATTATTTAGGAGTGCATTACACATTACCTTTCATTCGAAACACAATATTTCGAAGAACGTGCTGTAACTTGTAGGTACATCCTTTATTACCAAAGTAACTTATTTTGGAGTGCTGGAATTTATTTTTACATTTACATCTGCAGTAGAGTGTTTAGTAGATGTGCTGTTTCCTGCACTACTTAAGGGAAGATGGGGAACACAGAAAAAAAAACTTCTAACAGCACAAAATTTCAGCCCAAATAGAGAAGAGGAATTGTAAGGAACTGTGAAAAAAGGCACCAATCTTCCTGGGAGGGGAAAAAAGGGTGAAAGCGGGTTAGCAGCAAGTTAAACACTTTACCATCACCCAGAAAGAGATGATACCTCTCAGGCGAAAACAGCATCATCATCCTATGACCAGACCAGGAGACAACTGTGAGTGGAGGCCTAAGTAGGAAAACTTTTACTCGCCAAAAGCTTAACAAAGGAGGCGAGAGTGAGCAATCTGTCTACTTTCCTCTGCTATTGGCTAAAAGTAAAATGTGCTCCAATTCCTCTCTTAGCCTGGCTGTTGGAGACATTCAGGTAATATTGCTAAAGCTGATTTGATAAAATGAATCAATGTTAAATTTTATCTGACCTGGTCTAAGGCATACAAAGGCTCTTAACCATCTCTTCTACCACAAGAGCATATGGAGGGGAACAAAAGTAATTCAAAATCTCACAAGTTTTGACAAGGGTGTAGCATAGTGGAATTGGTTAAGGGTGAGCCAAAAAAAGAAGTGGAAGCCAGAGACTGCACGGTACTTGCTTCAAGCTGCATCAGTATGGCAAGACCAGTAATTATGCTGCTATTGATTGCCAGTCCATTGTTGCACTTTGCAGCATGTTGGGTTTGGGGAAAGGCAGAGGAAGATCAAGTGCTGTAGGAAATAATATGGTATTAACCTCCATGTTATACTAACATTTTTTGGTGGGAGAGGAAGGCATACTGCCAAGTTCAGCTTCTCTTCCATTCTGATGTAGGTGTGAGAAAGGTGAGTAAATGGAAGGAAGCATGCCATATAGCTGATTTTCTTTTCCCTAGCGCCCCAATGTGGTTTTCTTCCTTCTGGACTATGCAGGACATCAGTGATTGAAACATTAGTAAAGGTGTGCACGCCTGGTGTGGTGGCAGGAAGCCCTGTGATTACATCCTGTATTCTCAGTTGTATATAAGTTTACCAATGAAGTTTCAGGTTTTACATTAAGCTTTATGTAACTATTGTTTTACTGTGAAATAGTGCAAAGATGTTTTGGTGAAAACATTAATCTGTAATAAATAGCATCTCTTCTCATTTCAGACCTGCTTAAAGCGAATTAGACTTGATCTTCCAATTTTACATGAAGATTTTCCAAGTAATGAAGGCATGTATGCTTTTCTGCAGCCCATTCCAGTAGTTTATTTAAACATTAATTTATTCTCAACTTTCGCAGTCAATGAAAAAATAAGGTACAATGGAAAAATAACATATCTGCATCCTTGTATTGGGGGGGAAAAACCTCCTAGGATTATCTGGTCTTCTCTTTTAATAACATGCCTCTGTAGAAGACTTATAGAATTAGGCTAAACTTTCTTTGATCAAATTTAAGTCTATCCGCTACATCCTGATCAGGCTACATATATCTCTAGAGATGAGTAGCTTTCAGTAAAGAAGTTTCTCAACATCTTATTATCCATTCTCAGCTGGAAAATAGGTAGTGGATAATAAGTTAACCCAAAAGCAGGACATCAACAATGTTTGAATTGTTAGAGCCTTCAAGAAACTTTCTATTTTCACATAAAATTAACATTAGGGTTCCACTTCACCTGTAGAGGTGCAGAATTGGAGTGCTCTTGCAGTTTACTAGTCTGTGATTGATAGGAAATAGAAGGTTCATTAAGTACATCAAGGGATTTATGTCTGTATAAGTTTCCCATTTTAACAGAGCAGTCAGTCTATATGATGATTCTTTTCTTGTTAAAAATACTTATTGGTGTCTGCTGCCACTACTGTATTTAGCTGTCTGCATACTTACTACTCCTTTTAACTCTTTCCATTATCTCAAGATCATACTCTTTTTTTTTTTTTTTTTTTATGGCAATAGTGAATTTTGAAGTGGCTAATGCAGCAGTTCTTTGTAGAATCAGATAGTGCTTCAGATGAACCAGAAAGTAGTTTTATTACTAGTCTGTGGAAAAATGTTTTCCTTGCATGAAAAATGAGTTGGATTCAGTTAGTGTTGTGAAAGAAATTGTAACACTAGAGAGAGTAACAGACCACAGTTCTCCCTTGGGTCCTCATTGCTTATGGTGAGCAAGCAGTAAGAAATCTTTCCCTTTTTCTCTATGATCATTCTGTGGCAGAACTAGTGCAACATATTACAACCTTCCCTGTCTGCTTGTTTCATTGTGGATAAAATCTGTTTAGGCTGTGCTGTGAACTTTCTTCATAGCTCTAAATTATATAGACAAGGTGTTAGTTACCATGGGGACCTGACTGGATTAGTGATTAGGCACTGTTGCCTCTATACCAGTGACTATAATCTGAGCAAATCTCCAGTCTAGATGATGTCTTGGAGCTGCACAATAAATCAGTCAGTCACCGTGTCCATAGAAGGTTGCAGTCCTCTTTCTCCTCTTGTTCCTTTTCATGTTGGGTGTTTTTTGTCTTCTGGCCTCCTTATTGTCCCACAGTGAGTCAGCCTGAAGAGGGAGATATTTGTTACTGGGGCAAATCCTTATCATAGCCCAGTTTAGCTACTTCATTTTGGGAAGGATATATTAATATTGTGTAGCTTCTCCTCTGTGTGACAATGGAACAACGTTGGCATGTAAAGCCAAGGAATACAAACCATAAGCACAAGAGTTAATACTAGAAAAAATAGTGAGGCTTATTTTATCAGTTTGAATTGATCATGTGCAAATATGAGGCACACCTCTACCTCGATATAATGCTGTCCTTGGCAGCCGCGTTATAGGTGAAACTGTGTTATATTGAACTTGCTTTGATCCACCGGAGTGCGCAACCCCACCCCCCCGGAGTACTGCTTTACCGTGTTATATTGGGTGGCGTTATATCGAGGTAGCAGTGTATCTTACTGAATAACATAGACACAAAAAACATGTCCATAGACCATTTTGTCATTAAATGCAGAAAAGCTTTAGAGAATGCAGATGTTGATGTACAGACAGTGTTTTGTAACACTCACACTTTCACTGCAGTTTCTTTAAAAAAAAAAAAAAATCATAGACAATGTGCGAATGACACTGTTCATACTTTGGTGACTCAGTGCCATGAAAAATAGTGCTGAGAAAAAGCTAACTAGCTTTGTGAGCAAATATTTTGTGAGACATGAGTTCAAACCCTGTGTGAGACATTAGTGCAACTACATAAATGTGGCTGTATTTGCTGTTGGTTGTATTTGTTAGTAATACAATGCAACCCTAAGCAGCCACATATATTAAAACATATGGTTCCTGCCGACAGAGTCTGTCTAGTTATCAGACTTTCTGTGCGATGGCTCCATACACTAGTTTTTAAAATCATGTTATAATAGAACACCAATTTTAGAAACTGAGGAGTTAATAAAATTGAACAACTCAAAATGACAGTAGGTATGCTGCACTGCATCATTTTCTTCTTGTCCTTCAAACCAATGCCAAGCAGTTCTCAGTGCACTCAAGGTGTCAGAATGTGCAGGCTTGTTGACTTGTTTCACAACAACACATTTATGTGACTTATTTCCCTCCCCCTCCCCCACTCTCCAGATCTGGGAAAAATAGTTATTACTGGTTGTTCGTACAATTGGCATTCATAAAATCAAGATTCTACTGTCTCTTTTTTTGAGAGAGAGATTAAGACTAATGGCACTAGCAGTTATACCTCTGTGATAGATGCCTCAGGGCACAGCTACACTACTACCTATACCAACAGGAGGGGATCTCCCGACAGCATTGGTAATCCACTTCCCTGAGCAGTGGTAGCTAGATCAACGGGAGAATTCTCTTGTCGACCTAGCGCTGTCTACATTGGGTATGAAGATAATTTAGCTGCATTACTCAGGTATCTGGATTTTTCACACCCCTGAGCGACGTAAATATACTGACCTAATTTCCTAGTAAAAAGAACAGGAGTACTTGTAAAAGCAGCAAAGAATCCTGTGGCACCTTATAGACTAACAGACGTTTTGCAGCATGGGCTGTAGCCCACGAAAGCTCATGCTGCAAAACGTCTGTTAGTCTATAAGGTGCCACAGGATTCTTTGCTGCTTTTACAGAACCAGACTAACACGGCTACCCCTCTGATACAGGAGTACTTGTGGCACCTTTATAGACTAAGAAATTTATTTGAGCATAAGCTTTCGTGGGCTACAGCCCACTTCATCGGATGCATAGACTGGAACATACAGCAAGAAGATATTTATACACACAGAGAACATGAAAAGGTGGAACTAGCCATACCAACTGTAAGAGACCAATCAATTGAGATGAGCTATCATCAGCAGGAGGAAAAAAAACTTTTTTGAAGTGATAATCCAGATGACCCATAGAAGGTGTGAGGATACTTAACATGGGGAAACAGATTCAATTAGTGTAATGGCCTAACCATTCCCAGTCTCTGTTCAAACCTAAGTTAATTGTATCTAATTTGCATATTAATTCAAGTTCAGCAGTCTCTCTGTGGAGTCTGTTTTTGAAGTTTTTTTTGGTTGTAAAATTGCCACCTTCAAATCTGTCACTGAGTGGTTAGAGAGAGTGAAGTGTTCTCCCACTGGTTTTTGAATGTTATGATTCCTGATGTCAGATTTGTGTCCATTTATTCTTTTGCATAGACTGTCCGGTTTGGCCAATGTATATGGCAGAGGGACATTGCTGGCACATGCTAACATATATCACGTTGGTAGATGTGCAGGTGAACGAGCCCCTGATGGCGTGGCTGATGTGATTAGGTCCTATGATGGTGTCACTTGAATAGATATGTGGACAGAGTTGGCATCAGGCTTTGTTGCAAGAATAGGTTCCTGGGTTAGTGTTTGTTGTATGGTGTGTGGTTGCTGGTGAGTACTTGCTTCAGGTTGGGGGGCTGTCTGTAAGCGAGGACTGGTCTGTCTCCCAAGATCTGTGAGAGTGAGGGATAATCTTTCAGGATAGGTTGTAAATCTTTGATGATGCGCTGGAGAGGCTTTAGTTGGGGGCTGAAGGTGACGGCTAGTGGTGGTCTGTTATTTTCTTTGTTGGGCCTGTCCTGTAGTAGGTGACTTCTGGGTACACTTCTGGCTCTGTCAGTGTGTTTTTTCACTTCAGCAGGTGGGTATTGTAGCTTTAAGAATGCTTGATGGAGATCTTGTAGGTGTTTGTCTCTGTCTGAAGGATTGGAGCAAGTGCGGTTGTATCTTAGAGCTTGGCTGTAGACAATGGATCGTGTGATGTGTCCTGGATGGAAGCTGGAGGCATGTAGGTAAGTAAAGTGGTCAGTAGATTTCTGATATAGGGTGGTGGTTATGTGACCATCGCCTATTAGCACAGTAGTGTCTAGGAAATGGACCGCTTGTGTGTATTGGTCTAGGCTGAGGTTGATGGTGGGATGGAAATTGTTAAAATCATGGTGGAATTCTTTGTGGGCTTCTTTTCCATGGGTCCAGATGATGAAGATGTCATTAATGTAGCACAAGTAGAGTAGGGGCATTAGGATACAAGAGCTAAGGAAGTGTTCTAAGTCAGCCATAAAAATGTTGGCATACTGTGGGGCCATGCAGGTACCCATAGCAGTGCCGCTGACTTGAAGGTATACATAGTCCTCAAATGTGAAATAGTTGTGGGTGAGGACAAAGTCACAAAGTTCAGCCACCAGGTTTGCCGTGATATTATCAGGGATACTATTCCTGATGGCTCGTAGTCCATCTTTGTGTGGAATGTTGGTGTAGAGGGCTTCTACATCCATGGTGGCCAGGATGGTGTATTTCCTAGTGTAAACCAGTTCTCAGATTTCAGAGAGAGATGTTTCATAGAGAATTTTCAGAAGTAATTGAAAAATTTGAGCAATTTCTTGGCTGAAGTCAGCTTGAAAATTCTATTAAAAAACATTTTTTGCCATCTCACTGCCTTGGGGCACTTCTCTGTGCACTTGGGCAAGTCACTCAATTTCTCTACCTCCATTTTGCATATTGTAAAATATGGCAATCATGGTGATATGTATTCCCTATTTGTAGCAACATAATGAGGAGTTCTAAAGAGTGACTGTTTATGCATTTTAAAGACAGCTAAATTAACAGATGTATTTGAACATGTGTCCTGTTGATTCCCAGCATCAGAGAATCAGTCAGCTCTAATCTCCCATTTTTCTGCACCAAGGGGAAATGTGGTACCTTAGAGAATCTGGACCTTTTAACAAGGATTCAATGTGGTGTTGCTTTGGCCAGGGTCTACACTACAGACTTATATTGGTATAAAAATCCAAACCCCTGAGTGACGTAGTTATAGACACCTCCTTTCCCCCTCCCCCAATGTAGACAGCACTATGTTGGTGGGAGAGCTTCTCCTGTTCACATAGCTACCACTTCAGTGTGGTGGATTAACTATGACCATGGGAGAAGCTCTCCTGTTGCCATAGCATGTTCACTAACGTGCTTCAGCAGCGCAGCTGCAGCACTGCAAGACTGTATGTGAAGACAACAGTCCTACCTCTTATTCACCTCAAACCTTCAAGCACAATGTATGGACACGGGCGCAGCCAAAAACAGAAAAACCAACAACCCACAAAAAACCCTGTTCATTCAGAACTTTTTTTTTTTTTGTAAATATGGTCTATTGGGTGCTGGTCAACACTGTTAGTATTCCAGGGATAAAGAATACAGAGTTCATAGAAATCAGAGAGCCACCATCTAGCCTCAATTTAAATCAGTGATTTATCTCTAGCTACCAATGTAGTCTTTACAATTTTAAAATGTACTTTCTAACATGTTTTTACAATCTTAGATCTACATTGAAACTTTGGTTTCACTAATAGTAAAGCTTTGGCTTCAAAAGTGCTGATGGTTTTTACTTGTGCCTTTTTATACAGGTAGTAGAGGGGGAAATAATGCCCTCAAAATGTCTCCTGAAGAAGAATTAGACCCCTTTTCTGAAAATGTGAAGGAAGAATTTGATTCTCACTCAAGTACTGCCCTAACAGAGGAGCAACAGCGAAGAATTGAGAGGAACCGGCAACTAGCCTTGGAAAGAAGACAGGCAAAGATGCAATTTAACAGTCAGTCACAAGAAAATGGTAAATAGTAACAGAATTTTGCAGTTTAAATGCTGACAAGTAATGTTTAAAAATAGCTTAAAAATCTCAAGGCTCACACCATTAAACCAAAGAAGAGAACAGGATATGCTTTAAAATTACATTTAAAAAAGCAGCTAATTTTCTAGGGGGTTGTGGTTGTATGGAGCAGTAGACACCTAACTGATAATTGAGATTTCTCTATTTTCCAGAATTTAACCTTTATCTGTGCAAAGTTGGGAGCTTTCACTGTATTGCAGTTAAGATTAACCATTCAGAAAACCACGCAGATAAACCCCTCCCCAGGGAAAGTTACCTGTCAGTTAAGCTTTCATATTGGAGGGGGGAGTTTCTAGTCTTCATGGTTCTAAAGATAACGTGAATAATGTGGTGGTTCTTGATACAGCAGAGTGGTTAAATTATGATGTAATGGATACACATTAGAGGCAGATCCAGTATTCTTGCCTCTAACTTCCTCTTAGAAAGTGGCAGGCTCAAAAAACCTCTTTGGAGCTAGGTTTTCTTTTCTTTAGGAAGTTTTAACAGTTTACAGATTCTAGCTATGTAATTATTGGAGACTGTACATCAACCATTACAACAGTGAGCTTTTGCTTAGAGACACATTATACAGTAATAGAGAGATCTAGTGATGTATAACAGGGCATTACCATGTTAGAGTGAGTATCTTGACACTACCCATGACATGTCATTTCTAGTGATTTTTATTAGATGGAGTGAAAATCTCTCATTACACATTTAACAAATAAGGTATGTCTATCAAATGTTAATATTAAAAAAATTGGACAAGTGTGCTTTTTCTCCCAATGACTATAGTTTGAGTGGTAACCAAATATCTATCTTCTGTCTATTTTGCTGGGTATCATTTTCCTATAACAACCATATCTCACATTTTAAAAACATTCCTCTAGAGTTCACTATTTTGCCCTCCCTTCTCCATGTGGGAGGCTATCAATAGCCTACTAGTAGTAGATAAGATAATTCTTCATTTTCTGTGTGTGACCATTTCCACTAAGAAGCCCCTGGAGGATTATCAAAGGATTAATTGGTAATAAATATCCAGTTGTTTGTGATATTTGGTTACAAATTGCATCCAAGTACTCTCTGGCTAGATATGGCCACCAGCTGTGCATAAAAATCTTTCACCACAATTTCTCTAGAATGTATCCATCTATTAACCTGATGGGTGTGAAGGTACCACTGAAACAGTATCTCAAATAAATTTTCTTATCATGCTACAGACTGAGGTTTCTGGTCCTTTTTTGTAGATCAGACCCCATTCCTCTGATGTGATTTGTCTATACAGATCCATTCCCAGCATGTCATATGGACATTTTTTTTTCTTTATTAGGAAAGTTGTCTGAAAAGGTGATGTAAATTAGTTTTATATATATATATATATTTTTTTTGTCCAGATGCCATTGTTTCGATTAAAGTTAGGTGTCTATAAAACAGCTTTCCTAGAAAGTTGAGAAACATAATGCCTAACTTGAAAGTACTGGTACCATAGGACAGTGGTTCTCAACCAGAGGTCCAGGGCCCCTGAGGGCCGCAAGCAGGTTTCAGGGGATCAACCAAGCATGACTAGCATTAGATTTTCTGGGGCCCAGGGAAGAAAACTGAAGCCCCGCCACATGGGACTGCAGCCTGGGGCCCCGAGCCCCACCACCAGGTGCTAAAGCCAGAACAACTTAGCTTTGTGGTGCACCGTGTGGCCCTGGGCAGTTGCCCTCCTTGATACCTCCTAATGCCAGCCCTGGCTTTTATATACAGAAAAACAGCTGGGCTGCGGAATTTTTATAGCATGGGAGGGAGGGGCTCCAGTAAGAAAAAGGTTGAGAACCCTTGCCATAGGAGTGTGTGCCAGCTAGTTAGTTTTAATCTCAATAATTTTTTTTGCTTAATAGCTAGCCAACTGTTTGTATTCTGTGACTTTCCCAGTTTTCAAATCACTGTGGTTTGCAATTTGGGTTAAGATCTGGATTATTTGCAACAGATGTCATTAGCAAGAGAGAAGAATTTCTTCTAGTTCTAGCTCAACCCATAGAGTAGCCTTTGCTAAAGGATGTGTATAAATTTCTGGAAAGTGTGATTATTTTGTATTAATGTGTGGTAGCCTAGCAATGTTTATTGAACAAGAAAATTGTGGCAGTGTAAAGGCCCAGTGTTTGGCTGGGTTAGAGTACCCCCACTCCAGTACTGCTTTGATCTGGCTGGCTTGATAGTAACAGAGAATATTTCTGGTCTGTACAAAGTACGTGCACTCACTCTTGATCTTTTCTTATTTCACATAAATTCTATCATCCTCTGTATTCCTGCTAGTGTTTTATCTGGGATTATTATAGAAAGATCTTGAAATGAGAGAGATCATTAGCAAAATGTTCATTTTGACTGTCTATTCTTCCCAACCAAGAAATTGCATACTTCCTGCATCATTTGCTGAAGTAGAGGTTTGATATTTAAATTATAGAGCTCTTCTGGATTGTTTGAGATTTGAATTCCCAGGTATCTCATAGAATTTATTGTCCATTTGTACCCAAATGTTTTCTGGAGGAATGAGACTTCTCACCATCTGGCAAATTTATAGCTAGCATTTCAGATCTGATATAACTTAGTTTAAATCCAGATGCTTCTCCAAAGTCATGGATTTCTTTAGATACTAAATTTTAGGGAAATATTTAGTTTAGATAAAATACATGTATGTATGAAGCAATTTTCTTGTGTTCCTGGAAGTTTTATTCCTGTGAGATTCATTGGTCTGTATCCTCTGTGCAAAAGGCACCATAGCTTATGCAAAGTGTAAAGGAGACAATGGATATCCTCCTTGTTAGAAAGAGCAGTTATCCATTTAAGGGACTGGGAGCTAATGTACATATGGGACAAGACTTGAAGCAGAAAATTCTACTCATATAAAAAACTTTCTTTACATTAAATGATAAAAGAAATGGATCTTTTTTTGATCTGGCACTATAGATTCCAAGTACTCTTTGAATATTGTTTGACAGTTGCCTATCCTTAGTAAATCCAGCACGATTGGAGTTTATATAAACTGAGCATGGACCTCAATTCCCCAGTAGTACATTCACTAAAATCTCTGTTGTGATGCTGCATACGGTGAAGCCTTTTCCAACATTAGGGAGAGCAATAACTTTTGCTTCTTTCATAGGTTCCTCCCCTAACTAGTAGAATGGTACTGAAGGTACCTCTCAAGGGACCCACTAATACCTCCTTAAATAAGCCATCAAGTCCTGAGGCATGTCTACACTTACCGATAGATTGGCACTGCTGCAATCGATGCGAGTGTCGATTTTTAGCAGGTCTGGTGAAAACACGCTAGATCGATGGAAGAGCACTCACACAAATCAATGGGAATGCCACCTCCCTGAGAAGCGTAAGGGAAGTCAATGGGAGACACTCTGCCATTGACACAGTGCAGTGTAGCCACTGCGGTAAGTGGATCTAACTACATCGACTTCAGTTACGTGAATTTGCTTAAGTTAGATCGATTTACTGCCCCTGGAGTTTTACCGCTTTTCATATGTGCTATACTCTCAAAAGTTCTTCTATATCTTGATCCATGTTCTTCTCTTTGGCAAGTCTGCTACTTCCAGATATCTTTGAATAACGTCAGCCCTTGGAGTATCAGAGGTTTAGACATTTTTATAATAGTAGCAGCATACATTTCATTAGTGTGCATAGCTATCTTTTGCTAATTGTTTTTAGTTGGTGGAAGAATATGTTGCTCTTGAATCCCTGTAAACTTTTGAGTCAAGAACTTACATTGCCTTTTCCATAAAATGCCTGGTTTGTATAGCTAAGGGCTTTTTCTGTGGCATCAGTCAACTTTCCCCTAATACTACTTAGTTGTTGATGTGGCCAGCACATCTCTCGGCCCATGCCACTTCCCGCAGCCCCCATTGGCCTGGAGTGGTGAACCGTGGCCAGTGGGAGCTGCAATCGGACGAAGCTGCAGATGAGGCAGGTAAACAAACAGGCCCACCCCACCGGGGGCTTACCCTGGCAGGCCGAGGGCCAAAGGTTGCTGATTCCTGCTTTACTTACTACCTGCAGCTAGACTTCAACCTTAGGGATAACTGATAACACTTTTTTCTAGAAAGGAAGTTGATTGCTGCATCTTTATCCCTCTCCCAACAAAACCCTGTGCACAATTATCTTTGCTGGTCACAAATTTCAAATTAGTGACTATTCTGAATCCTTGGGGAGGGTGGCTCAGAGGTGTGAGGCTGAGCAATTAAATTGCAGATGGTAAATGAAACTGTAGTACTTTGATATCATAGGCAGTAATGTTTTTTTTTTTTTTTAATAGATCTGTTTGCCACCCAGCCAAATGAAAATTTTAAAACAATTGAGGCTCAGGATGCAGATGACCTGACAGAAGTAGAAATTCAAGCTGCTGAAGCCAAAGGTGCTGATATGGAAGCTGTGGACAAAGATATACAACTTAAATGTGCAGAAGAAATCAAATAGCCTTTCTGTCTGGATACAATGATGTTTTAGAAGGACCCAGATATCTTAATATGCTTAAGTGTCATTGACTTCTCTTCCCCCCTACCCTTGGACATTCTATGGAAATCTTATTCATGACATCAATGTAGCTGGACAAAATTAATCAGTTTCCCTGTGTAAAAAAGCAGATAGCAGCTCTAGTAGCTATTTTCTCCAACACCTTAATTCAGGAAAGGAATATAACTACACTACATTTCAACTGGTTTTTAAACTAGCTTTTTCCACAGTGACAAAAGGTATCAGTGAAAACAGACATTAATTTCTTAGAACTATACTATGAAGTGATTTTTTTTTTTTACAATTGACATTCCTCAAGCTTAACTTACGTGGTCTTGAAAGCCTGAGTTTGTATAAAGTTTTTTACATCCTGTTAATTTTTTTTTTTCCAATAGAACATAAGTGATGGTTCAGTGTCAGGAACTTCTTGCTTAGTATGAACATTCACCCTGTCTTAACTGTTCTGAAGCATTTTGTAACAATACTTCGTTTTGAAATACTTATTTTAGTAAATTATTTTATACAGCACTTTGGAAGTTTATTAAATTTTGGAAACCACATTTGAAAAATATTCTCTACCTAACATTGATGGTCCACACAAATTCTCTCTGGCACAAGTTTGTCAATCAAATATGCTCTAAAACATACTCTACTCATTGACATTGCTTAAGTCCATGAGAAAATCACATGACAGGAAATTAAGTAGCTTCAGATGTATAATTGTTAATGTTCTGTGGTATCTGATAGTGGACTTAGCCATTCATCAACAAATCATCTGATAATTCTAGTTATCTTTTTATAGGATTTTTGCCTTCTACAACATGTGCTATGTATTTATTCCCCTACTTTAGGGGAAGTTATGTTTCTGTTGAAGGGACAAGGTCAGACTATATAAACTCAATTTAATTTTTCTTTTAGAGAAGGGAGTAAGCACTAAAAGCTCAAAAAACTTCATTGAAAATCAAGTTAGAATAGGTTTTTTGGAGTTGTGGTCTTATACTAATACAGGAAAGTTGAAGTGAAATGGACTCGGTAGGAATTGGGTGTTTAACTTCCTTTTCTGCTTTTGAATGCCTCCCCAAAGAAATTTTCTTCAGATGACAATCCTTTCATGCTTCATTGAAGTCAACCATCAAACAATATTACCTTTAGCTTCATATTAATTTTGATAGTGGCAGCAAGGCTCTCCTAGAGTCTCCCTTCCATTAATGTTATAACTACCCCCAGAGGTTCCAGTAATCAGGTTAAAACCATATGTACTGGTAAGCTTTTTTGTTTATGCAATAACTGAGTTACAGGCCAGTGAAAAACAGCCATAATTATCTTGATAATCTTGGAATAAGGCCTGGAAGTGTGATGTAATTTTAGGCAGCCTTGAGTTTTTAAAGTGCACTGTTGTGTAGCAAGCATATAAGGGGTGGAGCTGAACTGCTTCATTCAGGTTTAATGTAAATAGAGCTGTAGAATTAAAGTTGAATTAATTTGATAAAAACTGAAGGGGCAAGATTAGTGGTGTTCTGGCTACATCAGTGCAGTACTGGTTATGCAAATATATTTAGGTTCTATCTAGTTTAGAAAAAAACATGTCCAGTCACCTATTTTTTTGATCAAGATCAGATTTTTTTTTTAAAAAAGAAGACATCTTAAGTAGTTTACCACAATACAATCTTTAGTCTTTCAGTGAGAATACAGTAGTTAACCATGTATAAAACATCTTAAATCAGTTAGGCCTGTTTCACTCTAAAAATCAGTGTTAATTTTAGCTGAGGTACAGTTCAAATTAGCAAAAGCAGAACACATTAAAAATGGTTTATCACCTAACAAGATTTAAAATAGTGCAAAGCTGCTTAAGTAGAGCAGCACCAAATACTAGTTCATGCTCAGTTACCAGCTGATACATCCAGTAGAGCTAAGTCCCTAATTTCCTCAAGCAGTTGGTACAAGTTAACTCCTTTTGTTTGGCAATACTCCTGATATTCTTCCTGAATTACTTCAATGTTTTTTTTTTCTTGGGCAAGTTGAGCTTCCTCTGCAGATCTGGTTACTTCTTTTACTAAGTCAGCTTTCAATATGTGGGAATTCTTCTGGTAAAGCTCTGTGGCTGTATTCTTGCAAGGTATGTTGCTAATTATTTCAAGCTTGATGGTGTCAGGATGGCAGCGTGAACTCTGCACAGATATTTTTACCTTAGAAACAAGAGTACACAATGTTATTTTTCCCCTCATTTGTGCTCCAGTGCTACCATTAGAGAATTTATTAAGACTTACTGTTATATGGTCAAACAGACTCAATGTAACAGATTCTCCAGCAACTGTTGTGGAAGTAATTCTGTTCTGAAAACGCTGAAGAGAACCAGGTTTCCATACACAACTGCCATCAGACTGACAGGAGATGACCAAACCCTCCTTGTTTTTCAGATAAGCAGCACCTTTAATGCCATACCTACGAGATGCCAAGTGAAAATACAAATGTATTTTGAAAAACAATACTATGGTACCATTAAGAACTATCAATCATTTTAGTGATTTTAAACCATCCCCATACCCAAGCAGAGGAAAGATTAAATCTAGGTAAAAAGTAATACAGAATAGGAATGTATTGTATCTTGATCATAATGCCCCCTAACATTTCAGGTACACTGATACTGAGTTTGAGGGAAGTTTTTATCAAGCAATGACAGTGTGCAAGTGCCAGTCATGAAGAGAGCCCTTTGTATTTAGATTGTCAAAAAATTACAAAGAGCAGGCAGTTGAGAAGAGGAAGAACAAAAAAGTAAATCAATCAAGATATTCCATACTTATTCTGCATTACCCTCTATTTAACCAATGCTAAAGTCCATCTCACCACTCAACTCAGACACCTCTCAAGATGCTAATCAGAAGCATAACTACAAAGTCAATAGAAAGCAGGGTTGCCCTGCTATGTTAGCAGCACAAGCTGCTCTTCCCTGGTATTTGGGGACTGGAGAAATCTCCTTCCTGTGAAAGGTAGGGCTGTCCAACCTCTGCACAAACCCAGCTGCTTTACTGAACTGAATGAGTTGGGAATAGTTTGCTATACCACATGCATAACTCATTTAGTAGAATGAGAAGCTATTTTAAAGACTAATTTAAAATATCAGACATTCAACATTAAAATTGTGTCATGTGAGAGAGCGCCTTAGCTGGTATCTCCCCAGCACATGATGCTAAAGTACCATCACTTACAGAAACCCAGATCTATAATTGTTAGCATCATGGAAGCAATTCCCCTGGGTGCTACTACCCCATCTGTTTGGCCATGAAAGCTGAGGAACAAATGTTCCCAACCCATATACAGTGTTGCCACATCTACTCACTCTCTGCATCACCACCCTTTTATCCTCAGACACAGATGGGATGCTATTAAAATAAGAAAAATAGGGTACAGCTGGTATCAACTCTAGCCCTCTGCCCCCAAAATCTAAATACCCCTTATGTTAAATAATGGGGGGAAATTAATGCAGTGCAAAGTAGAGGCAGCTGGTGAATGCACAGTTTTAAACTTCTTCCTCCAGGGAACAGAGGTGTCCTTTTTTCAGGTAACTAGCCATTTTCTACTATAAAAACAACACTTACTTAGTTCTAAGTAGACCAAATTTATTTTGTTATTGAAAATGAATTTAAAGTGGCTGTTAGGGACACAAATTCAATTAAAAGGAAGCTAGGCAATAGGCGGGTTCAGACAGTCATTTAAGGTTAGAAATTAAGAATTCAAAATAGATAAAAACACTGTATATATCATCCCCTTTTTCTTCCTTTTAGGAACTTATTTAAAAAGCAAAGTCAAGGGCTAGAAAGCCATTGGGCCTAAATTTAAAAAAAAAAGTTCAAACCGAGCCATCTTCCAACAACAAACTACGCTGTAATCAGCTACTGCTACCTTTCTCAAGAACCACACATTTCCATAAATGCAGCAGGAACGCACCTTGCTGTATCTTATTTCTTTACAAACTGCAAGCCCTGACTTACCTTGGTACAAAAACAAGTACCCCATTTGTTCGAATGGAGTAAATAACACCATCTTCTGTACAGCGCTCATCTGTGTCAGAGACTTTGTCTTTGAAATACATACACTGGAAAAGCTCCGTAGACTGTTTCTGGGCATGTTGTGCAGCCTGTCAAAAGAGTGCCCCAGAAAAAGCCTTTAGAAAGATGTTAAAATAAAATGTTCCAGAAGAAGCTTATTTAACTTCAGTAATTGTAAATCTCTAGAAAGGTCATTCCATTATTTTTTTACAAAAATACACCTTCAAGGCCATCCTACATTATAACTCCTGGAAGAAAACAATCTGGCCAAACTTCAATTTTATAATTTTCATAAACTGCAACAGAAAGGTATCTTAAAGAAAGAACGGTATTCAAAGACTAAATGCCTTAAGACAGACAGCTTTGCAAAAGTTAATATCATTTACAGTGCAAACGCATTATGAAGTACTTCTGAAATGTTGTGCTACCATCTAGTACAGGGCTGAGCAGTTTGTATTTAACAATGTCTCTTATAGAAACAAATAAATGGAGTGTTAACCAACCAAAAGCAGCCCCAGCCCCTACAATAACATGTGCAAAACTTGCAGCCATATATCCACAGGTATACTGATCAATACCCTCCTAGCCCATGGATCCTACGCCTACCTCGTCCAGTGCATTAAATCCCCCAACAACTATGTGGGTGAAACACCACAATAACTACATTCTCAAATGAACTCTCACAGAAAAATGATAAAAGACAAAAACCAGCCGATCTCCTATGGGCAAACACTTTTCGCAAAATGGTCATTCCATATCTGACCTCTCAATCCTCAAAGGAACCCTGCACACCACCTTCAAAAGATGAGCCTGGGAACTTAAATTCATAACTCTACTATACACCAAAAACCAGGGACATAATAAAGACACTGGATTTACGGCTTATTACAACAACCTGTAACCAGCTAATCCACCTTTGTCTTACAGAGGTGCTAACTACACACTTCACCTTGAATGGTCTCTTACATCATGTTAATTCCTTATCTGTGCCATCTTTTATTTAACTATGACACTGAGCACCTTTCCCAGACCTAAAGAAGAGCTCTGTGTAAGCTCACAAGCTTGTGTCTTTCACCAACAGAAAATGGTCCAATAAAAGTTATTACCTCACCCAGCTTGTCTCTTTATTGCAACACTGTCAGGCCTCTGTTGGTTCTCCAGCAGTAAAGCTCAATTTAGGGCTCATCTCCACTTGGAGCACTGCAGCTGTGCCATTGTCGCACTTAAGCATAGACAGACACTCACTACAGCAACAGGAGGGGTTCTCTTGTCGCAACAGTTAACCCACCTCCCCAAGAGACAGGAGCTAGGCTGATGGAAGAATTCTTTCATCCACCTAGCACTGTCTACACTGGGGGTTAGGTCAGCAAAGCTACACATCTCGGGCGTGGGGCTTTTTCACATCCACAAGAGATGTAGTTATGCCAATATAAGTTCCCAGCGTAGACCAGCCCTAATGCAATGTCTACACTACAAACTTTGGTCAATGCAAGTTATGCAGGCATAAAGCCACCGCAGTTAGTATATGGCTTGTGTGCGGGCATACTTGGCTCCTTACATTGGCGCTGCATGTACTCTCCAGGAGTGCTTGTGTTGACATATAGTGCAGTGCTCGATGGCTCGGTATCCCAGTGTACAACCCACCACCATCCAGCACACTGTCTTTTGGGAACTTTTAGCAATCCATGTGGGGCAGAAATGAGTTGTGCACGGGTGACTGGGAGCCAGGGGTCAACTTCTCAGTATGCAACTGTCTCCGTGCACTCCCACTGCATCGGTCTCAGTACATCGATCATGGCTCAATGCTGCTTGCAGAGGTGGCAGTACGGCATTGCTGTAATGGGGCACTTCCATCAGTGGTACAAATTTAAGTGTAGATACACGCACACCTAAGTCATTGACCTAACTTTGTAGTGTAGACCAGGCCCCTTCACGCACATCACAGCTTTAAAAAAAAAATTTTATTATAGTTTATTTGGAGTGGGGAAATCCATATCAGATCCCTTTCCTTTCCGTTTGCAGAGAGAAGCCACTATCACCAACTCTACTCCCATTATTTCCTCCATTATGAGCAAGGGATGGGAAGAATTAACAGGTGGACTAGGCCAGTACAGCTGGAGCAGAAGCTAAGTACAGAGGGCAGGCTTCAGGGTAACTGGTCCACTAAGCAGCTCCAGCAAGCTCTTTTTTATTTATTTTTTACACATTAAAGCATGTTAGGGAACATTTAGTGTACACCAGCAGGGTCTACACAGGGACCAATTACTGCATGTTAGTGAACTTTAGAAATCACACCCTGATGGTGAGCTGTGAAGACCAGCTCTTAGGCTACTTTTAGCTAGCTTCTGCTGCAGGCCCTGCTGATGACACAGTCTTTGCAGAGGTAGAAGGGGCTTCCTGTCCCAGAGAGAGGGAGAGTCTGCCTCTGCAAGATGTCCCAAGCAAAAAGTGTAGCTAAAATCTATGATTTATTCTCTCTGACCCTCCCTTTTCATAAGTGATGCAAGTCCAGCTACTCTTTAAACCTAAACTATTTTTTTCTCTTGAAGATCTTATCAAACTCCGTCCCTACAGATTTACAAATTTGTTAGCTGCTCTGTTAAAAACTCAATACAGGAAAATTTACTTGCATCAGCAGAACTTGCCTGACCCAAGTCAGGCCAGGAACTGGCAAAAACTTTTTTTTTTTTTTTTTTAATAAATGAAAACGTCAAGCATGTAGTTCTAGCAAGAACACCAAAAGATTTTGAAGGTTAATTCCCAAATTTTTATCCTAAGGTTGAAGATAGCTACATAGTCTCAGAATCAAGCTATACATTTTTGAACATCAGAACTTCAGTGAAAACTCACTAAAATTTTGGGAAGAAGGGTTTTTCAGGTCTGAAAAACATTAGAGAAGGAAACGGAAGAACTCAGAGATGCCCCATCAAAGAAACTGAGTATTGTTAACCTTCTTAAAATAACAGTCATTAATTTTTAGCACTAATACAATAGCTGAGAAAGGAAGCAACCTGATTAACAAAAGGCCACAGTATATTCCTCAGATGTGCACATGGCTTTGAGAACAAAATTTAGCCCAATGGTACCAATTTTTGCTCAGCTGCAGCAAGAGGCACACAGATCGAAGACTTAGCCCTCCAAAATCAAAAAAACATTTTGGTATTTTCAGTCCAAACTTTAGCATCTCCTGCCATCAAGGCTGCTTTCAGCACAGGCAAAACTGGGCCAGCTTCCCTGTACAATAGTTACTGTGTTGTCAAAATACTGTGGCTCAGGCTGAAGCAGAGAAACTCTAAGGGTGGTTTGTGTTTTTCAAATCCTTACAACTCCAGAGTCTTCTTTGAGGAACAGGATGTTTAAAAAAGGTTGGGGTTTCTTGTTAGTCATTTAAAAAAAGGAATTACTATTTAAAATTTCTGTAATATCCCTCACTGAATAAGCACATGTTGCAAGTTCCTGTATACTTTAAGTGTAGGAAGTACCCCGCCTTTCTCAGGCTTCACCGCACACTCAAGAGGACTTGAACTTTGCATGCCTGGTTATATATTTTCCTGTTCCGCCTCAGTGTAAGCTGTAATGACAATTTCAAATTTTTTACTTGTATTCCTTTGATTATGGTCTCATTTTACACTAGGATTTAATTATGTTAAATAATTATTGAATTAAAAGACTAATTTTACTATGTGTTACTGTAGCACCCAGAGGCTCCCAATCAGGATCAGGGCCCATTGCACAAGGTGGTGTTCAAACACATCTGAAGACATAACTACCATCCATCTTACCCTGTTTCTGTTGTTGATGTGTCTACACAATTCCTCAAGATCTTTGTTGCTGAACAAATTAGCCGTAACATCTACTTTAGTATCTTTTAAAGTGGAAGCCATTAGCAGTCTGTGGACGACAATATCAGCATATCTTCTAATTGGAGAAGTAAAATGCGTATATTTATCTAGGGCAAGTCCTAAGACAAAGGGAGACCGTGACAAAAAAAATAAAGTAAATTAAAAAACCACATCCATGGAAGTGCACGTGCATGTACGTACGTACACACACACACACACACACACACACACACACACACAGACCAGGGGTAGGGTACCATAATGATGGAACTCTTCTTCGGGGCACGAGCCAGTCGAGAAGTACAGTGCATTAGACATCGCCTGAGTAGCCATGGACCGCAGTAATTTATTCACAGTTGGATCTAAGGGATCATCTGCTTTACTCAGAGAATCAGCCAGTGCTTTATTAGACCTACCAAAAACAAACCATTAATTCGTAATTACGCTGTCCCTGAACATTAGAGCGTGTGATTAAACAGCAGCAAGGGAATACACATTCAAGTAATTAATAATCAGATTGCTTTCTGCGTAGTCATTAATACTTCTATACCAAAAACTGTACAGCACCTCTGCCCTAGAACAGTATTCTTACTTGAAATGCCAAATCTCATTTAGTTGCTCTTCCTCTTCTGCTCCTCTTATGCATCCCATGTGAGGGCCGGGCAGGACTGGAGCAGGGGGCTACTCTATCTTTATTTCGGTGAGGTTCCCCAGTATCATAAAATGGACGGCGGAGCTGGTTTCACCCACTCTACAAGCACTGGTCTGCAGTGTGGGCCACATATGGCAGGAGGGGTAAGCTGCACCCCAACCATAAGGATGTAGTTGTGAATACACAGTTATTCCCAGGAGCTCCGGAAAGTACTTCCCTTAGTGCTTCCCTTGGAGTCACACTGGTCCATACCACGACCTTCACAGGTACAACCTTTCCCTAAATTTTAAATACTAACTCATATTCTACTGTCTCCTGTACTCAAACCAGGGCAATCCCTCAGATTGCTCCCTAGTTACTCTGGTAGCAACCAAAGCTAGAACTGTCTTAAAAATCAGAGTGAACACAATTTGGCCCTTCCACACTGACTGGACAGAATGTTTGGACACATTTACACTCAGGCCAGAAGGGACCATCATGATCATCTAGTTTCTAATCTGACCTATTACACACTGCAGGCCATAGAACCTCACCCACACACTCCTGTAATAAGCCCATAACCTCTGACTGAGTTAATGCAGTCCTCATATCTTGATTTGAAGACTCCAAGTTACAGAGAATCCACTATTTACTCTAGTTCAAACCAGCATGTGAACCGTGGCTCATGCTGCAAAAGAAGGACAACCCCCCCCCCCGAGTCTCTGCCAGTCTGACCTAGGAAAAATTCCTTCCTGACCCCAAATATGGCAATAAGTTAGATCCTGACCATGTGGGCAAGATCCACCAGACAGCTAGGAAAAAATTCTCAGTAGTAACTCAGAGCCCTCTCTCTGTACTGTCTCATCTCCGGCCACTGGGGCTATTTGCTAATAGCAGTCACAGATGGGCCACATGCCATTGTGGGCAATCTCATCATATCATCCCCTCCATAAACTTATCAAGGTCAGTCTTAAAACAAGTTCGGGGGTTTTGCCCCCACTACCTCCAGATGATTCAGGTAACATCTATTCCTGGCCCAGCCAAATGAGCTTCAGATAACATCCCTCAGTTAGAATGGCAACACCCAATTCACTGAAAGGCTATGCTGAAACGAGAAGTCATTTTTAAGAAGTGATATGAATCATCAATTACAGTGATGTTTATAATAGTTTGTAAATATTTGTCTAAGTTATAATAGTTAACCACTGGAATTTCACACTCAGTGCTTAAAACAAACTAAGAGAAGTAAAAGGTACCGTGTGTCTATGGAAAAGCCTTTGGCACTCGCGCATTCTCGGAGCTCAGAAAAAAACTCTTGTCGTGGTGGAGGGTGTTGGCGCAGCAAAGCATGGTGAGGAAAGTTCTCCCAAATCATCTTTGCCACCCAGTGGTTAGCAAGGATCATACATTCAGCAACAGTCTCATGCACCTCCAGCGGCTGTTTAGGGATGAGATCATGAATGTTCTTTTTATCATCCAGCTGCACTCTTATTTCTACTCCTTCCAGCTCTAGAGCGCCACAGCTGTCACGTTTAGCCCGAACACGTCGAGCTATATCAGTCAGTTTTCCTATTGCCCAGACCAGTTCTTCCAGCTTCTGTTGTCTAGTTCTCTCATCCAGTTCTTTGAGTTCTAGGATATCATCAACAACACTTAGGTCACCATCTAATAATCCCTGAGCTACCTCGTAGACCAGTTTGTATGAAGACTGAATGATGGTTCTGTTGTACCAGACTCTCAGGATTTCATAGGAATTTTTATCTAGCTCCCACATGACACTGACAGCATACCTTAAAAATAAAAACTTCAGTTAATCAACCACTTCCAGTTTTCATAAAACAGAACTTGAAAGATATCAACATGTGACAAGCCTACAGATTCTGTTTTGTACCAACAGCTCTATCATTATACTTCATGAAACAAATGGGCATGGTAGTGCCACTTGTTCATGCCCTTACCTTTCAACCCTGGGGACAACATGGCCAATACATGAAGATGAATTATATAAGCAATGGTGGTATTCTATTTCTAAGAAATATAGCCACTTTTGTTTTTAAAGTGCAATTGTACTGTATTCATTTACTTTGAAGGCATCTTAGTGAAATGTACCAAGAGCATCTTGATCTGTTATTTTTAACCTATAAAAAGACCATGTTTTATATTTCTATTTCTCATTGGCTCAGGTGATTGGCAATTAGAAAGAACAGTTGTTACTGTGGGTCTTTGAGATGTGTTGTCCACGTGGATTCCACTCTTGGGGTGCATGTGCCTCATTCGTGCATGAGTGGATTATTTTAGCCAGCAGTGTCTGTTATGGCCACACTGACATCCCATATGCCCTTGCACCCCCCCCGCCCCAAACTGAGGGCATAAAGCATGGAATGGGCCCAACCATCCCTCAGTTCCTTCGCCAATACAAAATCCCAGAGAAGGACTCCGTCTTAGCAGGAAAGGAGAGTGGGTCATAGAATCCACATGGACAACACATCTCAAGGGACCAGAGTCACTGTTAAGGTAAGGAACCATTCTCTCTTCTTTGCGTTATTGCCCCCATGGATTCCACTCTTGGCAAGCTCAAGAACTTGGGGTGGAATCTTGGTTTACCGGGCCACTAATGGAGAGGGACTGTGGTTAGCAATGTCCTTCCTCACAGTGTCCATAGGCAGCTTGCATCAAGGTCTCGAGGAACCACCTCACACCGACTTCTGTAGCTTTCAGAGTTTGCTTAAAGAGAACAACGTTCTCAGAAATAGGTCCTTCTCCTATGCACTCATTGCTAATCAGTACTGAAGCATCACAGGAACCCCAGAGATTTAGCTCCTGCCATGTTGCTGGCATTCTTGTACGAGTGGGAGGAATGTCTAGCCTCAACTGAAACAAGTCTTTGGTTTTTTTTTTCTGGTCAACAGACAAATAACTATATGAACTAGAACTAAGTTGTAACACATCTAACTGTAGAATAGTGCACAGAGAATACAGACGCTGCAGAGGTTCTGTCTCACAACTCTGGGCAGTAAGAAGGAACTGAGGGATGGTTGGGTCCCCCTGCCCTCAGGAGAGGAAGGGGGCTCAGGACATCTAGGGCATAAGTGTGAGCCCCAATAGACACCTATATTGCACATTTGGGGCACCTACACACCAGGAGTGGAGTCCGTGTGGACAACCACTCAAAGAAAAGAAGACCCTTTCATCTCTAAAATTAAGTTCTGGTTGCCTAAATTATTAACATCTGATGGCAAATCCCATTGTAGCGGTGTCCACATCAGGAAACATCAGACACAACTGATACTCTTTTGTGGACAGACTCAGGTGCCAAGGTTTGAATGGATATAAAAACCAACTATACTCTGACCCATAGAATTTCTGTTAGCATGAAATTCATCCAAAAAAACCCTCTTTAAAAATAGAGAAAAATGGCCATTAAGGGAGCATTACCAATGGGACACTTACGTGCCAAAAAATGTTGTGGGAATATATTACATTTAATAAAAAGGTCCCACCTCAATTTCAATTGTGATTGCATGCTAACGCTCTAATCCTATAAAGGCTCATGTACATGCTAGACTGCTCAACAGAACTATTCTCACTAAATAAACAGGTTAGCACACGTATAAATCTTTGTAAGACCATGGTCTAAATCAGTTCTTTCACAGGGATTTTTTTTATATGCGTGTAACTCTCTAACTTGTGGATTTAAAAAAATGCAAATACACATTAACTTACACCAAAGTAAATAAGTAAAAGTACATGTTTCCTAATTTTTTAAAGAAGTGATTCCTGGGATGCTGTATAAAAATGACTGGTTACACTAATACAGTCACCGTGGATACCAAGTTGCAATAAATCTTATACAAAGTATATCATGTAAGGTATCAATGGAAATGTTATGATTGGCTAAGTATGATTATCCTATTTATATGCATGTAGCATCCTTGTATATGAAGTTATGAATATTTGCTACGTGCTTGTATCTTAAACCTGCATTGTATTCCTGGATGACACCCTCCAGATAGCTTTACATCAAGGCTAGACAGCTATGTGTCGATGGCCCTTGAGGACCCTCCAATGTCACAATGGGCCATAGAAGAAACTCATTCTGCCCAGATAGCTCTTCCTGAGGATGCCTCAGACAGCGAGGAGCCAGTGGCCACCTCCTATGAATCAGCAAACTATGTAAGGACATGTGATATGCTCATCTGACCCTTGACTCCATCTTGGGCCAGTACCTGGGACATTAAACCTCCATGCATATGACAAAGGATATAAAAGACTTCTGAGACCCCTCCATTTTGCCTCTTTCCTGCTCTAATTCTCTGGACTGTGGATTTACAGCTAAAAGGAGCATCTTGAACTGTGGACTGAGGACCTTCCAACCTTTTGGAAGTTACCAGAGAGACTTCTGCAAGCCAACAGTCTGTTTCATTACTGCTACAAACCTGATATTAGCACTTTGCAATCACTTGTATGTATATGATTCCTTAACCATTTATAACGCTCTTCTTTTTTATTAATAAATCTTTAATTAGTTTACTAAGGATTGGCTGACAGCGTAATATTTGGCCCTTGGCTCTGGAATGCCTAAAGGGGACTGTGTTTGGCTTCTGTGTTTGGCTTCTGGTTAACCAGTGTGGTACTGCAGAAGCTCTTTTGTTACTGGCTTGGTAAATCCAATCATAGAATAAACCACCAGTTTTTGGGGATTGTCTGCCCTATTTCTTGCCGTCTGCCCTGAGTATGGCATTCTCAGTGTGGCCCTTCCAGCCACCTGGCCACAATTCCTTATTAGTTTTACAGTATTAATCTCACTACACATGGGATATTTATATACATGATCCCAGACATGTTAATACTGGATGTTTGTACAAGGGATATACTCAGGTACCTGCTGGTAGCAATAATAAAGTTATTTGTGTAAATCCCTCATGCATCAGTAGATCCCTCTTTAGTCATAAATATTACAAAAATCATACCTTTCAACTCTGCTAAGAAGAGAGCATAAGTCAGCACTCAGGATGGAAGGCAGCATATCATAACGACGATCAGCTAAATAACAGGTTGTTGCCCTGAACATAAAACATGTTTATTGTACTCTTCACAGGGACACATTCAAGTACATCTCTCAAGTAGTTTGCAACATAAGCACAGCTTCAGCATAAGAGGATACAAATGTCAGCATGATTTCAAAAGGTTAGTTTTACACAATGCACACAAGGGCAGTAATGCAATCGAGTTAAATAAACATTAATTTACAAATTATAGGCCCAATCCTGCTTTCCTCACACAACTTCAATCTGGAGTTGTGGGTACACAAGGAATGCAGGGTTAAGGCCTAAACAGTCAGGGAATAAAAGGGATTATACATAGACTATACCATGTATCTTCACTGGCTATCAAGTTTATATAAGTCTGCAATTACATAAAGCAATATATTTAATAAAAGCTGTTTGAATATTTTAATTTCAAGATAATGGCAAGATAGAAACAGAGTGACATATCTGGCAAATGAAAATCCAGTACATGTCAGTATCCTTCTCACAGTCATATTCTAAGTATCAGAAATTGTGCTTGTTGGCTCTGCTATGTGATAGCACAAAACAGCCTCTCTTATGCTTTTAGTAATGATGTTTGTATGTTGGAATTCATGTAAGGGCTGCTTCTTGTGCAACAGATGTTCTGCCTTCTGTAAAGATACAGTCCCTCCAAAAAGTATAGCAGCACTGAAACAATACAGGACAATTCTATTAATTGCATCAAATAATTAAGTTTACTAAACTTCAAAACATGACTCACTGAGAGAGAGACATTTTATGGATAAAAAAGGAAACAAGGCTGGTCAAAAGGGATTCGTTCCCTCACAATCCTGCTGTCTCCAGAGCAGGCAGTAGGCCACCAGCAGCTTCCACTACATATTTTTGCAGCAGCTGAGCCTAGTGAACATGACACCTTATCTACCTAGTTTATTTTTAAAAAAATGTTTTTGTTGTCACTCTTTAGAAAAGCAATAGGCTTCCCACGCTCAGTAATCTCTTTATATTGTTTAAGACAGCCTCACTACAAACTTCCTTCCCCAATATGCTTTACACTTTCCATAGTAAATAAAACTTACCTTGCTCTGGCCTCAATGTCAGTGTAAGAATTTACTGCCACAAAATGGGTTACATCTGCAATGTGGACACCTAGCTCGAGGTTCCCATTGGCTAATGTTCTAATGGACAGTGCATCATCCACATCTTCACAGCCTTTGGGGTCAATGCTGAATACCAAATGTGTATTCCTCAAGTCTATGCGTTTTGGTTCCTCCTCTGGATTCACCTTCCATGGGTTCTCTGAGGTACTGGAAGGCATCTCACACATCTGCACAAAGAGTATTGGGAATCATAATTTTATAAATTTTCTACATACAGAGGTTACAAACTAGATTTAAAATTCCCCTTTTCTCTTACAGTGCCACAAAATATTGGTATCTATTACTGGGATTATAATTTTTCATTCAGGAAACAGACATTTGAAATATGTTCCATCTTTGTATTCTCCAGGTCTTTCCTTCATGTTTGCCTTCAAGAAAGTAATTATGTCCCATGCTTTAATATGGTAATCTTCCAAGTGACCTTTGGAGACTAATAACTGAGTGATATTACAGATCTGGGAAATATCAATAATGTATCTTGTCTTTTGCATATCTGTTTATGGCACTCAGTTTATAAAAGTATACAATGGACAGAATCAAAACACTTTGCTTGGACAGCAGGTCCCTGCTCCAGTTGGAATCAATGGGAATTGTGACACTGACTTCAATAGTAGGACTGGGCTATAAAAGGATCATTATTATGAACACCTCATATTAAAGACAGAACTATTTTAAAACTCCACTTAGAATGACTATATTGCAGCAGAGATTCTCAAACTTTTTCACAGAGTGAAGTACATCTTAACAGAGAGCTTATCTCAAACCACTTTCCCTGTGATTTGCAATTGTATAATATGCTTGGTGCAATGATAGCAATTGCTTAGGTGGAAAAGTAGTCTTAGGGAAGTATCCTGTATTTTCAGAAACTGAAAATAGGTGGGATGACAGATGGCACATGTGATCAGCTAGCTCTCTTCAAACCATCAGTGGGTTCCTCTCTTTGGGAGACCACAGTTTGGAAAACGGAATGTTAAAGAGTACAATTAATCATGAAATCAAACCTGGACTTCTGAGAAAGGGGCAACAGAAATGCTGTTCTCCACTAGAATAACTGCAGTTTCCCCTTCGAGATCTCCTATCCGTCCTAAAACTCGTACAAAATGTCCATTTGGATACACAGATGTTGACTCCCAGGAATCAATACGCACAATAACTCTACAGTCCTGCAGTAAGACAATGATTCACGTTAGGGCAGCAATGCATTTACTGAAAAGCAATCAACGTAAGTGCTAGTTGAGAGACAAATGGTGAAATCCAAAGACACTGGCAATCATAAAAATAAATAAAATATGCACTGAAGGAGACCATACATTTTCCTTATCAAAGACGATTGCTAAGCATTTAATAACAGAATCTGCATCATTAAATTAAAAATCAAGATGCATATATGTTACATTCACGCATACCCCAGGCTCTGACGTACAATGGGGCAGAGAATCAGGAAGCCATAGCTCTTTCCTGATGGCACCTCCTCTGCCTCCAGAAGATCTCGGCTGCAGCAGAGAATCTAGGCTATGTTGTTTTTAACTTAAAGTTAGTACTGTCATTCATACTATCCCACACAATCTTTATACTAGCATATGTGAGTCATAATCTATAAAAAAAAAGTCAGAGATAACTGATAAATTCTTAATTCCATGGTGGAATTAGAATTTGTTATTCAAACTACTAGAATTTACTTCTTGATCATTACAAAAAAAATATATTAGCTACTTGTCCCAAAATATATTACAGTTTATAACCAGCAGTCAGACGGAAGGAGACCCATGTGTTTTAATTCACACATAGTGCATTTGTGGCAATGCTATAAGCAATAGTTGTATGACGGCATTTCATGCGTTCATTATGTCCTCATTGCTCCTAGACTGCCATGAAAATAAGATGTTGCATCTGCTTCTGAGGACTGACTGAGATTGAGGAGGAAAATTTAAATAAATTGGATATAGCAACTATCAAACACTACATATACTAAAAACACAGCCTCTTACCTCATCTCACATGTAGTTATTTTACATATAAGATTTTTGGGTCAGTGAGTATTTCTTTTATTTGTCTGCACATCTATAAGCATTGCCCAAATAATACTGCATCTGGGATTCAGTCTGAAAGGACATATGCCAGATGGATTATACTTCCCCCTCCCTTCCTCCCAAGTCCCCAAAAGGTTACATGAAACCCAATATTAACAGAAATATTTTCATTTAATTTGTTTAAAGATTACATGAAAATAGATAGCTTGGGATTTAAACATCCCTCTAAAGTATTTGCAACCCAAACACTGCAGCATGTTGTTAATGCACAACAACCAGAGAAAGAAATGCACTAGAAACAAAAAGAAGTTGACTAGTTATTTTCAATGGTCAAGTTTTGAGGAATTCACAAAATAAACGGCATAATACTAAAGAACACTAGATTTAGTATCACAAAGACAACTTTTAAAAAACAAACATGAGTTTTATCTTAAAAGGGTCTCTTTAAAATGTATTAAAGACTTAATTCAAACTGGATTTCAGGTAGATACTCATTAGGTTTTACTATGGCATTATCCAAAAGGAAGAATTTGAAAATACGAAGAAACAGTCTAAATTTAATTGCTTAATTGAAGATGCCAAAAGAAAGTGTTGTTTGAATAACTAGTCAATGGCCCAAATTCAGTATTCCAATAAGCTCCCATTAGCATGAAATGAAGCAACTAGTTGTATACACACACGTGTGAGGCCAAAATTGGACTATTGTTAGTGGCTTACGGTAATAGTTTTAAACCTTTCACTCCCATTGAAATCATTATATTAAAACAAATGACACCTGCACTATCATATTGGCATACACAATGCAGAAATGGCAGTCATATTATTTACCTGTAGTGCCTCAGCCTGCTGTGTACTGATCCTGATTTTCGGAATTCTGTAATCCCAAGGTGTAACAAGGATTTTCTGGGCATTTTTACCCTGAGACTGACTCTCTTCTTTGGATGGAAAAGTGACCACATAATCTCGCCAGTTCTTCTGAATGATTCCAACAACTCTACCTTTGAAAGAGGAGTACCGTTGGTTAGACATCAAATGGTTAGGCCAGTGGTGCCCAAACTTTTCCTGTTGTGCCCCGCCACCGTCACCAGTAATGGAATCTACCTGTGCCCCTGCTCCATTACTGCACAACCAAGGCTTCCTCAGCAGAGGTGGAGCTGGGGGAAGAACTGGGGATGGAGGAGGAGCTGGGGCTAGAGGTGGAGCTGACCTGGGGGTGGAAAGAGAATGAGGGCAGAGCTGGGGCTGGGGCGCAGAGCAGAGCTACGGCTGGTGGGGCTCCCTTCCTGCTGTGCCCCCCTAGTGGGTGTGGGTGCGCCCCACAGTTTGGGGAACACTGGATTAGGCAGAAATAGTAAAGCATGTATGTAGGAGGTTTGGTGGATTCATCACTCTGCAGTATCAACTTGTGCATCCACAAGCCAATACTAGGATTGCTAACAAGATCTGGTTTGCAATCAATGGGAGCTGTACTTTGAACATATTAAATTGTATATAATAAGTACTCTGAAAAATCAGGTCCTAAGTGTCTCAAATTGGGCACCCAAAATTAATGAATAGTTTTGACTAGGACTGTTGATTAATCACAGTTAACTCAAGCGATTAACCCAAAAAAATTAATCGTGATTAATCGCACTGTTAAACAACCGAAAACCAACTGAAATGTATTAAATATTTGTGGATGTTTTTCTACATTTTCAAATATATTCATTTCTATTACAACACAGAATATAAAGTGTACAGTGCTCACTTAATATTATTATATTACAAATATTTGCACTGTAAAAATGATAAATAAATAGTATTTTTCAATTCACCTCATACCAGTACTGTAGTGCAATCTCTTTATTGTGAAAGCGTAACTTACATTTGTAGATTTTTGTTACATAACTGCACTAAAAAACAAAACAACGTAAAACTTTAGAGGCTACAAGTCCACTCAGTCCTACTTCTTGTTCAGCCAATCGCTAAGACAAACAAGTTTGTTTACATTTACGGGAGATAATGCTGCCTGCTTCTTATTTACAATGTCGCCTGAAAGTGAGAACAGGCATAGAGCCACACATTGAACAATGTGAAAACAATACAGAACAGCTGTATTGCCATTTCCTAACTTCAGAGTGCTTGACTTTGCAACTTGAATAATGTTTTTGTCTGTAGTTGTGTGTGTAATCAATCTTGTTTATTAGTATGGTATCCCTTTCCATGATTAAACATGGAAATTTGGGAAAGGGGGCAGTTTGTGTAACCGCAAGAACAATGCAGTCCCATAAATAGAGGAAGGCAAATACTTTCAACCTACTTTGCACTGTTGTCTACTTTACCTGTGGGCATAGGTTCACTGGAGGTGTCACCTGGTGCCTTTTCTTCAGTATCATTCTCACAAAGGGAAGCAGTTCTTCCTTTCCATTCATGCTGGAGTAACAACTCTACAGCTACTACATCACCATGGATTGCACGGTTCCGAGCTTTGGTACCATGAATAAGTATATCACTTTGGAGATCTAGGTTTAAAATAATAATAAAATAAAAGTCTTATATGACTGCTCTCAAAAAAGACTGTTGGCAAGTACCAATGCTACATTGTCAGGAGGAATCTCTCTCTTAGTTTTTAAAAAAGCTATTAAGCAGTTTGGTATTTGGAGTCTTGGATAAAACAATCAGATTGTCATCAGCCCACAGTGACCAAAGCCCTTTTCCTGCAAACATCTGTGCACGTGCTTAACTTTAATCATGTGAGTAGTCTCTTTGAAGCCAAAGCTAAGCACATGCATAAGTGTTTGCCCAACTATGGGGCGTCAGGGTTGGTCCAAACCATTCAGCAGGAAAGACAGAGCCATAATCCATTAAACTGTACAGTGTGGGAGAAGGGGAGGCTGAAATACAGATTATTGTTTAAAGGGGATACACGTGGTGCAGTTTTCAGAGTCCTTCTCAGCACATGGAGAAAACCTCAGCAACCCAATTTCTCACATTTTCTCTAACACTGACCTACCGACTGAGGAGTTTGTATGGCTTCTTGTAGAGAGCCTGAAACCCTTGTTCCTGAGTAAGCTGGAAGGAGTCACCAGAAGGTGGCATGGAACACACTCAAACTAGTCTTTAAATATAGCATTTTATTAGAAATATTTTCACCTGTTTCTTTACCACTGGCTCCTTGAAGTCGAACAAAAGCTTCCATTTGTGCTCTGTGCTTATTGACATTCACGACACCCTAAAATAAAGTAACAGTCACTAACCAATAGATGCAACTACAAAGGGAAAAAATCTGCGCACCTCAAAATGACCAACTTTATATACATTAAAAGTACTCACTTCTTAAAAATCCATTTAAAAATGTTTCCTAATCATTTTCATAGGAAAATGTTTCACCTTGTGGGGAGCATACTTCATGGAATAGAGTTGAAATACTGAATTCTTGAAAGAGCCAAGCATTATTTCTAGATGTTTTTTATTTAATGTAGCACTGATGAAATCTCTGAAGACTACTACAGCTCTCTTTTTATCCACAGACTAGACAGACCACAAGCAGAGTCAGTGCAAACCTACATACATGGCACTGCCCCGTCTTGACTCAGAGGTACCACCTAAGAGGCAAAAAATGCAGTCTGTGTATTCTATTCTTGCCTTTCTGCTGAGGCTGACAATAAAGGTACCAGGTTACTGCCTTTTATGGTGGTTTTTTATTTTTCATGACATGGATACGTATCCACTAACAGCTGAACATAAGCCAATGAACATAAGACAGCTATACGCTGGTATAGAATTCTGATTACTAATGACCTGAACTGGATTCAAATGGACAACCTAAAAGGTGAGAGGTTCTATATCTTCACATTTAATTGTATTTTTAAAAAAATAGATGCGTTTCTTCTAAACACAGTATCTACTTTCCCAACTGATGGGTGAATCATGTGGTAACACAATGATATTTAAAGGCCAGTTGAAGATTAGACAGACTTCTAGCAAAGGCTTTTCCATGAAAGCCAGAAATTGAAGAAAAAAAATTATGGAATCCGCAGCACTCTCATCTGATGAACTTTTTCATTTTATTTGAGAAGAAGGGGCAGGAACAAAAAGATTCTAAAAGTTTACTTGTTATCCACCTCATACTCCCTCTTTGCTCATTACACTCCTTCCAATCCCTTCTCTCACTGTTACCTGTATGTTTTCTTTCATGTCACTTCTATTCTGGGAACAGTTTTCCATTTTTTTTAGCTCATCCCTTCACCACACTGTTTTTCTTGAAGCCTTATAATACTTGTTCCCTCGCCAATGCATTCTCCCAACCGTCTGCATTTAATGTTATTTCATATATCAGTTTTCTGAGTTTGACTACGAATTTCTTGGCGCAGGGCCTCATCTTTCTTTGTATGCTCTATAAATAATAGATTACCTGTATATATCGTCCAGATTTGATCCCAGCCTCCAATACTTCCATAGGAAGATGTTCAGGGTATTCCTTCCCATTGTTTTCTTGGCTTTCACACTCTCGTTCACGCCGAGATTGAAGTATAGAATCGCAGAGTTCATGGACAGCTTTTAAGTCAGGCCAAAAATTATCCAAGTAATTCTGTATATACACATTATAAACAGAGCACAAACGATTTTAAATAGAGAAATATGGTTCTATTCACAACAGAATTCTGTGCAGACTCTACAATGCTTCTGTGGTGCTGGTGGTCAATATCCTAAATACCACAAACCCATTTCTCCATTAATCCATATCTCCAGAGAAGAACAGTGTAGTACCCCACTAAATCACTTTGCTACCATAAATACTGTAGAAGGGTTTTTTAATCATCTTAGTTTCAGATAACATTTTAATTATAAAAATGAAATAACTTTTTGAAAGATCTAATTCAAAGTAGGGCTGTAAAGCAATTAAAAAATTAATCACAATTAATCATGCTGTTAATAATAGAATACCATTTATTTAAATACTTTTGGATTTTTCTACATTTTCAGATATATTGATTTAAATTACAACAAATATTTGCACTGTAAAAACAAAAGAAATCGTATTTTTCAATTCACCTAATAAGTACTGTAGCGCAATCTCTTTATCATGAAAGTTCAACTTACAAATGTAGAATTATGTACAAAAAAACTGCATTCAGAAATAAAACAATGTAAAACTTTAGAGCCTACAAGTCCACTCAGTAACTACTTCAGCCAATTGCTCAGAAAAACAAGGTTGGTTACAATTTGCAGGAGATAATGCAGCCCACTTCTTGTTTACAATGTCACCAGAAAGTGAGAACAGGTGTTCGCATGGCACTGTTGTAGCCGACGTCACAAGATATTTACATGCCAGATGCACTAAATATTCATATTTCCCTTCATGCTTCAACCACCATTCCAGAAGACATGGGTCCATGCTGATGAGGGGTTCTGCTCAATAATGATCCAAAGCAATGCGGACTGACACATGTTCATTTTCATCATCTGAGTCAGATCCATCAGCAGAAGGTTGATTTTCTTTGTTGGTGGTTTGGGTTCTGTAGTTTCCGCATCACAGTTTTGCTCTTTTAAGACTCCTGAAAGCATACTCCATCCTCATCCCTCTCAGATTTTGAAGACACTTCAGATTCTTAAACCTTGGGTTGAGTCCTGTAGGTATCTTTAAAAATTTCACATTGGTATTTTCTTTGCATTTTGTCCAATTTACAGTGAAAGTGTTCTTAAAACAAACAACATGTGCTTGGTCATTATCCAAGACTGCTATAACATGAAATATATGGCAGAATGCAGGTAAAACTGAGCAGAAGACATACAATTCTCCTCCAAGGAGTTCAGTCACAAATTTAATTAATGCATTTTTTTTTTAAAACGACCATCATCAGCATGGAAGCATGTCCTCTAGAATGGTGGCCGAAGTATGAAGAGGGATATGAATCTTTAGCGCATCTGGCATATAAATATCTTGCAACTCTGGCTACAACAGTGCCATACAACAGTGCCATGCGAAAGCTTGTTCTCACTTTCAGGTGACATTGTAATTAACAAGTGGGCAGCATTATCGCCTGTAAATGTAAACAAACTTGTTTTTCTTAGCGACTGGCTGAACAAAAAGTAGGACTGAGTGGACTTGTAGGCTCTAAAGTTCTACACTGTTTTGTTTTTGAGTGCAGTTATGTAACAAAAAAAGTCTATATTTGTAAGATGCACTTTCATGATAAAGAGATCACACTGCAGTACTTGTATGAGGTGAACTGAAAATTACTATTCCTTTTATCATTTTTACAGTGCAAATATTTGTAATAACAAAATATAAAGTGAGCACTGTACACTTTGTATTCTGTGTTGTAATTGAAATCAATGCATTTCAAAATGTAGAAAAACATCCAAAAATATTTAATAAATTTCAATTGGTATTTTATTGTTTAACAATGTGAGTAAAACTGCAATTAATCACGATTAATTTTTTTGAGTTAATCGCGTGAGTTAACTGCGATTGACAGTCCTAATTTAAAGTAAATTAGATTTAGTTAAAGTTACTTCATTTTTTGCACTATAGACATCATTCACTAACATAAAATTTAACAAAAATTGGAAAAAAGATGAGAAGGCCCCCAAAGCAACTGAGCAAGAGCAAGGAACAGCCTGCACTTTCTGCATCTGCTGTTTTCTTCCAGACTTCCTCCATTTTATCTACCTCTATCTGTTCTGATGTATTCCTAGTATTCAAATCCTTGCTTTCATTTATGTAAATGAGGTAAAAGTCAGTATGTAGTATTTTTACATGCAATCTTTGAGATGGCTTAACATACACATTATACGTTATAGTCCTTAATTTATCATTATTTTAATTGTGCACAAAGGCAACTTTCTTCTATTTCTTTTAACACGTTACCTTGAATGAAATCACAAACACTCCTTCCGTTTCACCTCCATATTCTCTGATAGCATCTTCATCTTCTGTTACCATAACAACCGGCAGCTGACCCAAGCAGTGATTATAATACCATACTGCTGCATTGTAAATACTCCTAGAAAAGTACAATTCACACTAACATGTCTATCACATTGTATCTGTTATGTTTAAGACATTTTCTAGGGTCTACATATCAGTGATTACATTTCTAACATGCATACTCTGAGATTTGGAAATCAGGTTAGCATATAGCCAAAATATTAGTCAAAATTATGGGTGCTCTATGAGAGAAAGATAGCACAGGGAGCCTCATTCCTTCCCTAAAACACATTCACATGGGACCCAGCTATGACAAAGACCTAGCGCACCTTTGAGTGCGAGGTTGTAAAACAAGTTGGAATGTAGCCATGTCTCTAACATTCTAGCACCTACAATAATGTCTGGCAGCAGCACTGGTGGGAATATACTTCATTACTTTCCAAAGCAGGAGTAAAAAGTCTAGCCAGAGCTACTCTTCTGTCAGAGAAGTTTTAGGCACAGTGCCTAAGAACACCATATCTTGCCCACAACAGTTCTGCACACCCTAAATCCTCAAGTACCTCAGAGAGAAGTAAGCAAGTTCCTCCCAATCCATCTTTCACTGAAGTCAATGAGAGTCTATGGTTTAGGTAATGTATCTTAAATTAATGGATCAATTTTTTTTTTTTAAGGCTCAGTTCACTTTATTTTTATCTACTTATAATAAACTTACGATTACATAAAAATAGAGGCAAATATATTTTTTAAAAAATGTAATGCATTCTTAATCACAAAAGGACACCCTAGGACTTCAAATGCCGTATATCACCTTATGGCATTTCTAGACATTAATGGTCTATACAGTCATGCCTTTTTTGTTCAGTTCAACACTGAATACCCCCATTATTAGTTAAAACATACCTGGTCTGCCATTTCTCCATTGATTCTCCCCTCTCTCTTGGCAAATAACAATACTGCTGGAATTCATTAGCAAACAGAATACAGTCATGACGGGCATCCTTCACTAGATTTCGCAATTTGTTGTACTGTCTGGAATATAAACAAGACAAATGTACACTGTGCCACCTTTTTAATAATGCTGTTTCAATTCTAGTTAAAGATGTAGGGAAAAAATGAAGGAAAATTACAATTAGTTTTAACACTTTAAAGCTGAATCCTGATCCCAGTATAGTTGATGGAAGTCTTGCCACTGACTTTAACGGGAAAAGGATTTGGCCTTTTAGAGCAAAATGAACAGTTACTAAAACAGTATGTATACACCAAACATTTTTAGAAATACTTTGCTGTTTCAATACAGTATTTTCAGAGTAAGCTATAGGCTAGGCCAGTGAGTTGCGAATCAGGACACCAACACTTTACCCAGCCTCTACCACCAAAGCATTATGTGACATCAGACAAGCCTCAGCCGCTCTATGCCTCAGTTTCCCCCTTTGTAAAATGGGGATCATAACACTTTTCAAAGTCAGATTGTGAGGCTTAATTCATTAATGAGACTGCTGGGTTATAAGTCAATTTAGACAACCTCTTACCTCTGTAACCCACAGTGAGACTCCCTGTCCCTTCCCCGTGGCTGGACCAAACAGAGGTTTGAGTCTGCTAAAGCCTTTGAGCTAACTAACCTGGATCTTTTAGCTCAGGCAGTAGAGCAGGAGTGGGCAAACTTTTTGGCCTGAGGGCCTAATCGGGGTTGCGAAACTGTATGGAGGGCCGGGTAAGGAAGGCTGTGCCTCCCCAAACAGCCTGGCCCCCGCCCCCATCCGCTCCCTCAGAATCCCCAACCCATCCAACCGCCCCTGCTCCTTGTCCCCTGACCACCCTTTCCTGGGACCACCCCCAATCGCTCCCCTGGGACTCTACTCCCATCCAACCCTCCCTGAGCCCTATCCACCCCAACCCCAAGTGTGACTCCCACACTTATCCAACCGCCCCTGCTCCCTGCCCCTTCTCCAACCCCACCCCCGCTTCTCATCCCCTTACCATGCCGCTCAGAGTGGCAGGACTAGCAGCCAAGCCGCCCGGAGCCAGCTGTGCTGCCTGCGTGGCAGCATAGCTGCAGGGCAGGGGGACAGCAGGGGAGGGGCTAGGGGCAAGCCTTCCTGGCCGTGAGCTCAAGGACCAGGCAGGAAGGTCCCATGGGCCAGATGTGGCCTGCGGGCCTTAGTTTGCCCACCTCTGCAGCAGAGGCTCTTGCTTTTAATCCAGAGGTCTAAAATCAATCCCTGCCACCCATAATTCATCCAGGCCATCATGTTGCAGTAATAAATACTTGATATAATTCTTAAAGTCTAATTTACTTTTCAATATTTGTGTTTACTTTTTGCATTTCACTCTATGGCACAACAAATGCAGACCAGTTAGTTTCATTTTGTTAAATGTGTATTTCAGGCTTCTATTTATAATCTTGTTTAAATAATCCCCTCATGTCCTAAAATTCAAGCCTCTTCTGAAAGTGCCTCTGTCTTCAGCCTCTTTCATTCATAAAGTTAAGCACACTCCTTTTGTTTCAAAGTTTGCCTGAAGACAGATAATATGGCAGCTTTTTTTGTGTGTGTTAATTTTTTTTAAATGGTGATTTATAAAGAAAATTATAGTTTTTAATAAAACTACAGTTTACAATAAAGTTAATAGTTTAGATTGGATTATCAGTGGGATGGGGACACTGTCATATTTGTATGTAAAGTGCTATGCATGTTTAGGTTGCTGTTTGACTAATAATGAAAAAAAATTCCTCTAAAAATATTTGATTTCTATAAACGAAGTGTTTTTTTCCGACAGGTCTGATATTTAATCCTTTCCCCGAATATAAGGAGTCATAATACCATGAAAACCATTTTGCTCATGCTACCTGTAAATAGTAAGTTTATATTTCTGTTCAAGGAAAATATCTGAAACTTTGTCAGAAATTGGTAAGAAGCCCTGAAAACTTTTCATTGCTATCCATTACGTCAAAATGTTCAATACAATTAAGCATAATTATTATTAGAAAACTGTTTACAAGATAGGTAATTAAAACAATGGAAAAACTGCTGGTTTGAATTTCAGTTAGGAGTTACTCAGCAGATGCTTTGCCCCCAGAGATCCAATAAACTCACATTTCCAGTGCATATCTTTTTGCATTTCAACAAGATTTATATGTTGCGTAGAAGCACATCAGGCATCATCATGTAAAAATGGAACAAGATTAAGATGTTCTTAGAGGACATACATTTCAAGACATAAGGTCAAATATTATGCCATAAAATATTGCTAATATATGCCCCAAATGCCGTGGCACGCCACTCACAAGAAAACTTAAGCATAGCCAGGGAAATGTTCCAGGGCTAAAATGGCAAATAGTGGGATAACCAGAAGTATTTTGCAGCGAAGAGTCCTGTGGCACCTTATAGACTAACAGACGTTTTGGAGCATGAGCTTTCGTGGGTCAATACCCACTTCGTGGTACAGATCCAGACTAACTCGGCTACCCCTCAGAAGTATTTTGCTTACGACCACTCAGGGATTAGAAATATTTCCATTAAGCATGCTTAAAATCTAACCTTTGAAATATTCACAGGTAATATTCCTATGACCAACTTCAGCTAGACAAACCTTGATAAATTTTGGGGTATCTCAGATTTGAGAGAACAGGTTAACTTGCATAGTTTCTGCAGTATACTATTAACCTTTGCATATCCAAGAAATATATTTTAGTGTCCAAAAATTGAAATTGATTATATAATACTTAGCATTTAGATTTTCTTTTAAAGATGAAAAAGCATAAGAGTAGCAACAAAATATTTCTGAGTCAAGTAATTGTCTAACTATTTCAGAAACAGATCAGCCAGAAAAATCTAGTTTGATCTATTTATAGTATTTTTATAGTGCATTTTTATAGTAACATAAAAGAAATACACAACACAAAACACAAAAGTAAGCTATGTACAACACTTTTATAAAATGTATACAATGATATTGCTTTACAATTATGTATTTTTAGAATGTAAAATGCAAAAACTGCAGTCACACAGTCTTTTGCTTCTAAGAAAGCATCTGACTGCTGAATAATAAGCAAGTTGTACTATTGCTCTTACCCTGTGAAAGAGGAACAGAAAGAAAATGATGCTTCTGTATATCCAACTAGTCACAATTTCTCCCCTTCCCCCCAACAATTACATTATAAAGTTTCTTGAGGGATTTTTAAACATTAGAAATAATCAGTGTCTTGGTGAGCTCAAGTTTCCATCCTTAAATACTTCTACATTTTCCCATTTAAATTCCTACAAATTTTACAAGTCTAAAGAAGTAGTAAGTTATTATGGCATAGATACCTGCGACCCCTTTGATGCTGCACAGCTTGACATGCTGTTTGCATGAAGATAATACCCTTCAGCTCTGGAAACTCAAGAATCTCAAGGTAATCTTGAACAATCTTCCAGTCAGGGACAACATAATGAGTCACATCATCTGACAACAATTTCCCATCTAAAATATAATTCAAAGTTTAAAAGTTTAAACATCATTTTCAATTGTGGTTTATTAATAATGCCCCCATGCCAGGAAATCCTAGTTCACAGATTCTTAGATTATAAAGCCAAAAGGGACTACAGTGTTACCTAGTCTGACCTCCTGCATAACACAGGCCATAGAACTTCCCTGAAGCGCAGAATAAAATCATATTAATCCTTAACTCTCTTATACAATATTTTTCTAATTAATAAAATAATGACATATGATACAGCCTTCTCAAATTTTACTATCTGTGACTGAGGTCATAAGGGCTCTGCATCAATGGAACAAGCTGGTGAAAATTTGATTAAAAAATTAAAGTGAGCAAAAATCTGATTTCATTACAAAATATATCACTTAAAGTGCAGACAACAGATACATTTTCTCTACTTTCACATGACAAGATTTTTTTTTAAAGTATCTGAAACAAAAACTCTTATGATTTATTCTAGGTATGGGGGGGGAGAGGAAGAGGTACAAATACTTCCATACCACTGCTTCCACAGATTTCATGATTTAGTAATACCCACTTACTACCAGAGAGCTAGCACAGCGTTCTTTACCCGTATTTCTATATAAAATATTCCACAAGTGTACATGCTTGGAGAGAAAAGATTTCTGTAGCAGGAAAGGTTTCAGAGCTAAAAATATTACTATTGTTTACCCTAAGAAAGACTATATACATTCTGCTGGGCCTAGCTCTCTAAAACTTCCTGAGAAATCCTTCATGGCAGAAATAAATTGGAAAATGTTCCTCAACATTGACTGTTTTAATTTTATTTAGCATTCCCAGGTTGTCAGAGAGCAAATAACGTTTTCTTATGATCAGCTATATTTTTTCTCTGTGTATCCATTTGTTCCTAGTGCCATTATTAATATGGGATTGCAGCATTTACAGCAAGCATCAGTGGACTATATTTAAATTGCGCATATCCTGACAAATCGACTGACTTTCTAAGGTTTTCTAAGAACTGATACAATGCAACTGGTCTCATTAACAATGATATTTATAACCTGTGAACTCAGTTTCTCCCCTTCTACTATTGTATCTGTTGTTGTACAGCACCCCCAAAGCTTTGGTTGGGGAAAACTAAGATTCATTATTAGTGCCTCCAAGCCCTCCTCTACATGCCTGTGACACCCCCCTCCAAAACCGTACACCTACTGTCTTCTAATCTCTACCCCATCTCCTCTATCAGCATCTAGTATCAACATACCACCAGGCCCCTCCACCAGCCCCTGGTGCCTTTATCTGCACCTCTGACTCCAGTGTCTTTTACATATGGTGCGACCCCATCCACTACAGTAGAACCTCAGTTATGAACACCAGAGTTATGAAATAACTGGTCAAGCACACACCTCAATGGGAACCATGCAATCAAGCAGCAGCAGAAGACAGACAGACACACACAACATCATAAAGGGCAAGTTTAAAACATTGTTTCCAAGGTAAGGAAACTTTCGGTGCTCATTTCATTTAAATTAAAATGGTTAAAAGGCGCATTTTCTTCTGCATATTCAAGTTTCAAAGCTTAAACCAATGTTTAAGTGTAAACCGTTGAAAGAACAACCATAACATTTTGTTCAGAGTTAGGAACATTTCAGAATTACGAACAAACCTCCATTCCCAAGGTGTCCATGACTCTGAAGTTCTACTGTAGCACTAAATCATGGTGTCGCCTTCTGCACCCTACATACACCGGCTGCATTCCCTCTTTTACCCTCTACGCCTGGTGCCTGCGACCCGTTTCCACTAGAGTGACCCCCCTCTGAACCCTCCTTCTGGGGATCCTTAAACCTGGTGCCAGCAGCCTCCATTAGCCCCTAAAATCCACCCTCCTCCATTCTCCCCCAGCCCTGCCGCCCTCCTATGCCCCCAGCACCACAGTCCTTGTGCCCCCAGCCGCTCATGCCCTCTGCTCCTGGTGCCCCCTTCTGCCTCCCAGACCCCTCAAGCCCCCCATGCCCCTTACTCCTCCTACCCTCCCTCCACCACCCCTCCTGGCCGCCTATCGCCCCAGCACCACAGTCCTTGTGCTCTCACCCCCCCGCCGGCTCGCAGCCGCCCCGGGCCCCCCTCACCGCGGGGGCAGGCGGCCTGGCACAGCGCGCTGCGGCAGGGCACGTCGGGGCGCAGGTAGTGCTCCCGCACGATGCGCACCGAGCGGCCCTGCAGGCCCCGCAGCTGCAGCACCTTCTCCGTGCGCTGCATCGGGCCGGCGGGAGGCGCGGGACGCTCGGGCAGGCCCGCCCGCGCCCGGCTGGGAAGGGAGGCGGCGCCGCGCGACGGCACGACGCTGGTCCCCGCCGACAGGGAGGAGCCTGCCTCGGAGGGCGGGCGGATCCCCACATGGGGCGGGGGCTCAGGAGGCCGGAGGAGGAGGGAACGGGCGCTGAGGAGACAGGGATGGTGCTGGGGGGAGGGGAGCGATGGCTCTGACTGAGGGAGGTAGCGCTGAGCGGGACAGGGATGGTGGGAGGTTTGGGCTGGTGCTGAATGGGTAGGAATGGCGCTGAGGAAGGTGGTGCTGCGGGGGAGGTTTGGGCTGGCGCTGAGGGAGGTGGCGCTGAGGGGAGCAGGGATGGGGTCAGGGGAAGATAGGGCTGGCTCTGAGGGAGGTAGTGCTAAGGGGATAGGGATGGCCTGGGGAAGGCAAGGAACGGCTCTTAGGAAAGTTGAGCCGGAGGGGGCATGGAGCTGGTGCTGAGGAGGGAAGGGTCAATATTACCCGGGTGATAGTTGGGCTGAGGGTTTTTTTATGCCCTAGCTCCTGCAGTCCTGTGAATAGTAGAGGAACTTTTGTTAAAATGAAAACAGAGTTTCCCATCCACAGAGTTGCAGAGCAAAACTTGAAAACTGTGACCCAAGCACATCCTCTCAGCTCAGACAACAGAGGGCAAATAGAAAGTGCCCTTTCCATGGGGTTGGTTTCTAAGCTCTCATGATTTTTAAGCCGAACTCGAGTTAGTGGAGGAGGGCAACCCATGATTTTGAATAGTTAGGTCTGGTAATTCTGGAGGATTAAACTGGGGTTGAATGAGAGTGCACGGAACAGAACTGAAGAGACATGAGGCTCACTCCACCCTCAAATCAATGTCTTACAGCTGGGTCTATGGAGCATATGAAGCTTGTCCTCAGAAAATAGCTGCAGTTCCTCAGGAAATCCAAGCATCATATAGTTACTTCACAGACATACATAATGCTGGGGAAAAGCACTGCTGTGGCAAACCCTAGTGAGCCACCCTAAGAATTGCAGGGAAACCCAGAGCCAGATACATAGATCGTAAATATCCATAAAGCTGCATTTCTTAAGTTATGGGGTGTTACTCTTCTTCCCTCAAGGACATTGAATGGAGGAAGAAGCATCATGGAGTTTAAAGTATAGACCTTTAAAAATGGAAAATTGTCCATATATTTACAATAAACAAAAATCCAACACCTAATGCAACAATCATATTTCTCTTGCATTCTAGATGACCACATGCTATTGTCACATAATGGGTGTTCAATAGATGGAGAACTGCTTAGTAAGATGGCATTCAAACTGAATTAAAATCAAGGTGATGCAAATACCATGATGACTATCGAGCTTGAATGCTGTAGGTATTATTCTGCTGAGGTATTATTCTGCTACAAATCTTTAACCACAATCCCAGTCATGCTTGCTTTTTGTAGTGCATAATTTGTTAGTAGAAAGCACCAATCTCATAATTTTTAGAGAGAAACACAAAATAATGCGGAATTACAATTCAGAGCAGGGGGAGAGAAAAATAAAACAAGCACTTAATGCTGTCTTGCAGTTCATGAATCTCCCCTCTGGTCCCATGGACTCAATTGGTTCAGAGAGTTACACTATTCACCTCCTTGCACAACCTTGTAATAGAGAAAGGACTCATGGAGAGTCACAAGTATTTGGAAAGTCAGAAAGGGGATCTTTATAGGGAAATGTTTGGGAATCCCACATACAAAGCATTTCAGGGAACATCTAAGATAGATAAAAGGCACCAAAGTGAGGAACAGGGACAGAGACCATTAAGGTAGTGTTAGATATTAATGTTTATTTGGTTTATATTACTCAACACTGTTGATCCATAAATTATTAAAAATAATATAGTTTTGGCTGGATAATGAGCTGTACATTGAACTTGACCACATTTCTAACCTGAGAACTCATATTCACCTCTGTAGCCATATGCATACTGAGTCTGCTGGCTGGAGCCTTGGGTCCTATATTGCAGCTGGAATGTTCTGCTCTGGCAACATAAAGCTGCCCTAATGAGGCAGCTGGATATTGCCCTGGCTTTGAAGAATCCTTGTGGGGCTTAAGGACAGCTTAGCTGACTACACTATGAGTTCCTGGTCCTCCTCTGTAGGCAACAGGGCAGGATTGCAGTCTATTCTCTGATCTCAGAGCCTGGGCTTGCAAGCCCACCTGATCCCATGGATCCAAACTGTTAATCTGGATCCAGGTGTTAATCTGAGTCTGTGCCAAAATTGCAACGTCCACACTGCTATTTTTAGTACACTAGCTTGAGCCCTGCTAGCACAAGTCTGTCCAACCAGGCTGGGAGCCTGGCTCTAGGGTGACCAGATATCCCAATTTTATAGGGACAGTCCCAATTTTTGGGTCTTTTTCTATTACCCCCCACCCCCATCCCAATTTTTCACATTTGCTGTCTGGTCACCCTACCTGGCTCCCTGCTGCAATGTAAACATACCCTAGGTGTGTCTCCTACCTGTAGCAGGCTGACTTTCCTAACTTCCAGAACACTCTTCTACTTTATTATTGCTTGTAGTATTAAGTCCTTTCAGTTGCATTCCACTGAAGCATCTGCAGTGAGGGGAGACACCGAAGGTCAGATACTAGAAAGGGTTTATACATCCCATCACAAAAGCTGAGAGAGAGATGCAAACAGAAGCTTTCACTGTGGTTAGAAGTGGTAAAAGCTCCAGCACCTCAATCATTAGCTCCAGGATGATGCAGTGCTCACAGAATCCTGCCCCTATGCCTTTTGACTTGCAGCTAAGGAATTTAATAATAATACCTAGCTGTTATATACGCTCTGATTTGGGAATACCGAACCCTCCAATATACCAGGAAGAGGCAACTGTAGTAGCTTAGTGAGAGACAATCAAGGTATGGATATGTGTTTTAGCAGTCTATGTAGTGGGAAGGATGACATTTAGAAATGTTATGGAGGAAGAGGCAACCAAAGCTGGATATAAGGAGAGAAGGAGAACTGAGGCCAATATAAGAATGGCCATACTGGGTCAGACCAATGGTCCATGTAGCCCAGCATGCTGTCTTATGACAGTGGCCAACATCAGATGCTTCAGAGGGAATTAATAGAACAGGTCAATTGTCAAGTAATCCATCCCTGTCATCCAGTCGCAGCATCTGGCCGTCAGAGGCTTAGGGACACTTAGCCAAGATGGTCAGGGATGGAACCCCATGCTCTAATAGACATTGATGGACTTATTCTCCACGATGTGACACTGAGGTTGTGACCTCGTGTAATGGGAAGGAAGGTGGAGCTGTCTGTGGTCATAGAAGAGGAGAGCATTTGGGAGGGAAAATGAGAAGTTCTGTTTGGTGATCAGTTATGCCAGCACGGACATGACATTTAGTTAGTGTCATTCAATTATTGTAATAAAATTAAGGGTTAATCAAATTAAAGTGAGTGAGATCATTTGCTCCAATTTTGCCTGACAGTGTGAATGGCAGGACCTTTGGGCTAAGTTAGTGCAATGTTGATGTTGCTGGGCAGACACTGATTTATTTCAGACATCCCAGTCAGCAGAGACAAATGGAATCTTCACTTCTTGTTGCTGCTGTTGTTTTTCAAGTGAGAACAAATTAAAATGTGAGCCCAATTCAGTCTTGGAATTGAACCACTGAAGCCCATGGGAGCTGCACTCACTCCAGTGATGGATTTGGCCTATTGAGATCAAACAGAGACAGTTCTTCTAACTTAACTCGGAACTGATTTTTGAAATGTCATGAAATTTTTACAAGATGAGGTTGATGGATGCAAAGAGACCCACAGAATTGTAGATACAGGATAGCAGGAGCATCCTTAGCTGCTTTGTATGATCAGGTGCTAGAGAATTCCAAAAGAAAGCTTTATAAGATTTCTGCATAACTGCTGAGACAAAGAATAAAAGCAGAGTACATCATAGGTTCAGCCTTCACCCAGAATAGTCAGAAACAAATTGTCATTGAACTTTTCCTCTAACATGCCTGTCAAATATGAGATTAGACAGATCAAAAGGAAATAGCTCAATGTTTCTGTCTCCCCACAGAATTACTCTATCTGGACAATGCCACCAGGGCCGCCCAGAGGGGAGGGCAAGAGGGGCAATTTGCCCCAGGCCCCGAGCCCCACAGGGGCCCCCACGAGAGTTTTTCGGGGCCCCTGGAGCGGGGTCCCTCACTCGCTCCGGGGGGGCCGGAAAACTTTTGCGGGGCCGGGCGCAGGAGCTTCTTCACTCCCGGTCTTCGCCGGCGGGGAGTTCTTCCGCTCCGGGGTGGAAGGACCCCGCCGCTGGCGAATTACTGCCGAAGACGGAGCGGGACCCGCCACCGACGTGCAGCTCGGTCTTCGGCGGTAATTCGGGGGACCCTTCCATTCCGGGACCCGCCGCCGAAGTGCCCTGAAGACCCGCGGCGGGGGCCCCCCGCCGCCGAATTACCGCCAAAGACCGGGCTGCACTTCGATGGCGGGTCCCGCTTCGGCGGTAATTCGGCGGCGGGGGGTCCCCGCCGCGGGTCTTCGGGGCACTTCGGCGGCGGGTCCCGGAACGGAAGGGCCCCCCGCCGCCGAAGACCCCGGGCCCCCGGAATCCTCTGGGCGGCCCTGAATGCCACTATGGGCTAGAGAAACTGTTCTTTCAGATGAGTCAGAGCCACTTGTATTTTAAAGTTCAGTAATGTGTTTGCTCTTGCCTATTTTGGGAAGTGCAATCCTCCTGAGAATTCTGTCTATGTACAGAAGCAGATGGAGGGATGAAGTGTGGAAACTCAGATTCCAAGGCCATTAAGTATGACCTCCTGTACCATACAGTCCATAGAACTCCCCAAAATAATGCCTAGAGCATATCTTTTAGAAAATATCTACTCTGGATTTAAAAATAGTCAGTGATGGAGAATCCACCACAACCCCTGATAAGTTGTTCCTATGGTTAATTACCCTCACTGTCAAAAACTTATGCCTTATTTCTAGTCTGAAATTGTCTAGCTTCAATTTCCACCCATTGAATCATGTTATACTTTTCCCTGCTAGATTGAAGAACCTATTACATATTTGTTTCCCATGTAGACACTAAAAGACTGTAATCAAGTCACCCCTTAACGTTCTCTTTGTTAAGCTAAATAGATTCAGCTCTTTTAGATCTTGTAAGGCACGTTTTCTAATACTCTAATCCATGAATGGCTCTGAGGGAGCTGGTGCCCCCATTGGCCTGGGACAGCAAACCACAGCCAGTGGGAGCCACAATCAGCTGAACCTGCTGACGCAGCAGGTAAACAAACTGGCCCAGCCCACCAGGGTGCTTACCCTGGAGAGCTGCATGCCAGAGGTTGCCAAACTCTGCTCTAATCATTCTCATGGCTCTTCTCTGAACACAGTCCAATTTATCAACTATTCAGTGTGGCACATATTGATTGTAGTCACTCAGCATCCTGCATGCCAAAGAAACACTTCAGGTCATTGAAAAATTCCAGCATTGCCCTAGTTTCACTTGGGACAGAGCTCCATTCTATAGACAAATTGCTGAAAAGCACAAAACCCAAATTAATTAATTTGATTCTTTTCCTGCCTATCTACACTATATAACTTATATGACTGGAAAGACCAAAGAAGCACCAATGTGTTCTGAGGGTCATTATTAGGTAAATCAATATATGGACATGGGGCAGAATTAAATACAGACATGGGCTTTAAATCAAAACCAGGTGTAAACAGTGCTCATCCATTTAATTTAATGCAGTTGTATCTGTTTAAAACCAGGTCTCTATTGATATAATGGAGTCAAATCCTACCTTTCACTAAGTCATATTTACGCTGCTCTGGAAAAGCAGCTGATGGGAATTATTCCTGCAAAAGGGACTCCCACATGGCACTTAACTGGTTTTATGCCATCTTCTCCTGACATAGTGAATTTTCCAGGTCCGGCAGTGTGGTCAGAATGTGCTGCACTCCCCTAATCCCTGCCAGCAGAAATCATATTATGTAATATGTGTATAGGTTTTTCTTTGAGCACAGGTAATGTTAAAAAAACTCACAACTAACATTAATTAGCATAGGGAGCAGCCCCATGATGTAGTTGCATACCTTTTTAGCCCTTTTTCCAGAACTATCAGTAGAACACTATGAGAATGTAGCACAAATAGAAGGTGGTGTCTGAAAGTCTGGTTACTTGAGCACACCCTTCATTAGCAGGAGTCTTTCCTTCTTTATCTACAGAGTCCATCCATCTCTTGAGAAATGCAGTCATTGGGGTGATAGGCTGCAAGATTTGGCTTCCTCCTGGCACCACTCTATTGTTTGTTCTTCCAGTCTTTAAAACCACTTTGGAGCAACTACCATTATTCAACAGGTGCTTGCAGCCACTTAGGACTCTGTAGGCACTGTCTCCTCTGTTGACAAATCACTCTCACAGCCTGCACTGGCTCAGTAAAAACCTTCTCCATAGTGCTGTAGCATGGGATCCAGCTGCAGCCATTTCTAGGATTGCCTCAGGATTAATAGCCAACTCCCTGAACCACTATGTTATCAAAGACACAGTGCACAATATCTCCCCAGGTAATGCTCTGGTTGCTAATATCAACTGTCTTTAAAAGAGTTGGTCCCTGTCAGACAGAGTAGCATGAGAAGTACAGTAACTCCTCACTTAAAGTTGTCCCGGTTAACATTGTTTCATTGCTGATCAATTAGGGAACAGGCTCATTTAAAGTTGTGTCATGCTCCCTTCTAACATCTTTGGCAGTGACCTGCTTTGTCCACTGCTTGCAGGAAGAGCAGCCCATTACAGCTAGCTGGTGGGGGCTTGTAACCAGGGTGGACTGGCAGCCCCTCTATCAGCTCCCCGCTCCCCTAAGTTCCCTGTGCTGCAGCTGCCCAGCAGGCTATAAATTGCCAGGGAATTCATCTGTCCTTCTCCCCCACTACCATCTGCTGCTCCTGCCCTGGAGCTGCTCCTAAAGACTCCTGCTTGCTGTGCAGGGGGGGGGAAGGGAGGGCTAATATCAGGGTATCCCCCTTCCCCTGCACCCCACTTACCCCTTCTCCCTATAGAGGAGAGAGACAGAGAGAGCTTGGGGTAGCAGCTGTTGTCTCAACTTCCTGATCCACTTAAAAAGACAATGCACTTAAGAGTGGGTCAGCTTACTTAAAGGGGCAGTGTGTATCTCTCTCTCTCTCCCACACACAAGGTGTATGTCTGTCTCTGTCTGCTAGGCTGTCTCCCCTCCCTTGTGCTCACGCTGCCTTGTGTGAGAGGCTACATTAACAACGTGTTAAGCCTTGAGGTCTCAGACGAGTGCTAATTCATCATTTAGCAGCAAGGCATTCCCTGGGAAATATCCCTCCGTCTTCCACCCTCTAACTTCACCACCTCAACTAAGCTTCACAATCATCATAGCTGTGAACAGTATTAAACTGTTTGTTTAAAACATATACTGTGTGTATATCTATATATTATATAGTTTTTTGTCTGGTGAACAAAATTTCCCTGGAACCTAACCCTCCCCCTATTTACATTAATTCTTAAGGGGAAATTGGATTCGTTTAACATTGTTTCGCTTAAAGTCGCATTTTTCAGGAACATAACTACAACGTTAAGCGAGGAGTTACTGTACTGGAAGAGAAACTGACTGTATGTCCTGTCTCAATCACATGACATGGGTGGTAATGTAAGGTAATATATAACAGCGGTCAGTATCCACTGACTCCATTGGTTATTGTTTCATTCCCCAACCAGAACTCCATGCCCTTACTTGTGAGAGGTATTGAAATATGTGATCCTGGGTTACAGAAGACTTCAAGCCTCCAGCCTTTGTCAACTGTAGCCACAATATACATAGGAGCCTGATGGCTGAAGGTCAGGGGATTGTATTCGGTCAGGATTATTCCACTCACTCCAAATCAAGCTGGGGTCAACTGACTTAGAACATGCTCTTATCTCATTCTGTAGTCTCTCCTGGAGGGATATTTCTACTTAAGTGGACAATGCCCACATTTACTATAAATCCACATTCATGAAGATTACAGCTGGAGGGTTTCAGGACCCCTGCTAAGCCCCAAACTCCCTATGGAGAAGCAAATACAGGAGGTGGATGTTACACTGTTGTTGTAGGCAACCCTTTGCTTAGCCCTGCTCCACAGGGAGTGCCCTCATCTCACCTCTGATCTTTGGCTCTCTGATCAGCTCCAGACTCTAAGGGTAAAAACGCAGGTCTCTCAAGAAACCCACCCCATGTATGGTGTGTGGGCCTGGTATTGGGGATGTCTCCGGCCCCGTCAAAACTCCTTCTCAGCCACGTTGCTGTACTGGAAAATAAATCTGTAAGGATCTTCCTTTTGTACTTGCCGTATGGTAAATTAAGTGCCTCCTGGGCACTGAAGTTCTTTCATCCCTGTTCATCAATGTTGGTAGCCCGTGCTCCTCCAATCTGCCTCACTCATGGTCTCCATATCAGCTTCCTCAGCTCTTTTATAAGGTGATATATTATTGTATTACTCCTCTCTCAAATCAGAAGCAGATGTCACAAGCACCTTTTGGGCAGCAACTCTCTGAGTTTGAAGGGAGACCTGCCTGATGAGGAGGTGCTCAGTACTAAGGAAGCTAAATGGCCCCTGCACCTACTCAACCTCTCCCACGTTCAACTACAGTCCCATGATAATATTGCCTGTTTGGGAAGAATCCCCTATTGCTTTGCACATAGCTGCATAATTTATTGCTCTCATTGTTTCTGACTCTTTCTTTTGGGGGCAGGGAAGTTTCTGATGACGACACGATACAACATGATGTGAGAGTCAGAATATAACATAATCAGATAGGTGTGACAAACCCATGCAATGAAAGAAAGTAACCACATATTAGGTCTGCTGGAGTCAGACATAAACAAAAAGCTAGGAGGAAAATGCATTTTTTTCCTGAATTCTCCAACTAAATCAGAGAATTCAGATGAAATTCAACCTCTCTCACTGAAAAACCAACTGAAAATGGCCTCTGGTCAGAGGATGCTCCTGTTAAATTGGAAGAAGCTCAGCCAATCAGAGACCAAGAGAGTACTACATGTGACCTTTCTCAAATACCCTGGCACCAACTTGAAATACACCATTATGAATAGCATTAAAGTGCTTACAGATACCTAGATAGGGTAATAAAAAGTTTGTAGAAAACTTCTGTAGACAGTTCACAGTCATGCACACAAAAAGTTCTAACAAAGCAGTGCTGGTTTCAAATGTAGATTGAACTCAAACCAAGATTGATTTTAGGTCCATTGTATATTTGAGTTGAATATTTTGCACAGCTTTAGAAAGAAGCATCTTCAGACTTATTTCTTTTTTAAAAAAGGAAAATTATTTTGTGATCACCCATTGCTATGCTTCTCATTTTCTCAGCAGGATTTCTTCTCCATAATGAGCCTGCTTATTAGTGTTCAGAGTGCAATTTCCCATTATAGCCACTAGGAGACACTATTTAATTGATTTTGGATGGTAATGCTAACTTGTGTGTCCCCAGTTTAAAATTCAGCCTTCCAGCTGCTGTGATCAAACTGCTTCCAGTTGCTTGTAACAACATCAAAGCAATTTCTTCTCCAAAATAAACTAACAAACTAAAAAATAAATGCTGATTTGTAACACAATAATAAACAACGCTGCAGATCGCTTCAAGCATGGCAGGAGAGAATGAAACTACATGACTAAATGTTTAAAATTATTGGAAGCATAAAAGTAATGTATTTACTACAATTCTTCATTTTTGGTATGTTATGTACATTATTCCCTACCCGCTTTCATCTCTGGATGAAATTTTGAAGTGTGTTACATCATTAAATCACAAAGTTGTACAATATTTTGTTTCACTTAATATTATATATCTTTAGTGAGCTCATTCCAATGTTTTATTATGGTATTAACTGATATTTTATGCATATTAAAATCAAATATTAATTAAAAAAGGAATGGCAGTGTTTATTCTGTCACCAAAACCACTAAACTTTAGCTGATTTAAAGATAAGGAGAGGCATCATTCACAGGTGATTTTAGTTTGAGTGGTATTAGTTGCTTTTTCATAAGATCTAAAAAAACAAATGTAGACATTGTGGAAAGAATTTAGTTATTTGGGCCCAATTTTGTAGCCCTTAATCAGGCAAAACTCTCAATATGTGTTTGATCTGAATAGGCATGCCAGCTTGTAACTTTTAAATTGAAATGATGCTTACATGAGCCTCAAACCCTGTAGTAATGCCATTATAGCTTAAAAAGTTAACAGTATAATAGAAGTCAGATGGAAAAGACCTGTTAGGTCATCCAGTCCATCCCCACGAAATTGGGATTGGTCCCTATAGCATATTTAGTCCAAGTTTGGAGTCATTACTGTAGAACTTTTTCCTCCAAGGGATATTTATTTTTAAAGTGCAGTAAATAGAAAACAGAACTGTAAGGATGACTTTTTTTGCCCTTTCTTTCAAAATCTCAAGCTGTAATTCCTGGGTAAAACCGATTAATTCCTTCTTAGCTTCCTAACATGAGAAATTAAATGAGTGGCAGTCGACCTCCACTGAACTCTTTTCAGTTGTCATTTGCTGTACAAATTAGATAGTAAGAGCTTTCCTTGAAGGCTCAGAGATGTGCATTGAAACTAAAGGAGAAAAAATCATGCTATTTTTTCCCCCATCAAAGGCTGAGGACTTGATCCTGCAAGAATTCCTGTGAGTAGTCTGACTCAAACTTTGAAGTCAAGGGGACTACTCACATGAAAAAGCCTGTGTCACCTGGTAAGTGTTTACAGGATCAGAATTTGAGTCTCTGAAGTTCTCTTAGCTCAAGCAACCAAATCTTATCATGGAGCTTAATATTACTGTTGCAAGCCTGCAGTTCTAATGCATGCTGATTTCAAGGCCAGTGTGCAAATAAAGTCTACTTTAAGTTAAATGAGTAATGCTCCAAGAATCATTCTTGGTGTTATTTAACTACCGTGAGAATTACTATAGGTCTTCCACCTATCTAAACAACATCATATGTTATATTAGTTATGCCAGTTAATCTGTTCACTGTGAGGATGTTCACTTATTGCAGTATATTAGAGCACCTCATCTGAATAGTTAATTAAACAACAAATTCTAAATGTACATATTTGAAATTGTAAGAAATGTTCACAATAATGACATGTAATATGTGGATGGTCAGTCAGGCATGCTGTTATGGTCTATTGATCAGAGAAGGGGCCTCACTGGGAGTTCTAGTCCTAGCTCTGCCCAGTGACTTGTTAGGACTTTTGGTCAAAGTGCTTAACTTGCTTTTACCTAAGATACTGTTTATCAAATAAAGACTATACTACTTATGTAAATAAAGTAATGTTTTGAAAATTAAAATTTTAAAGACACTTTGAGATCCTTTCATGAAAGGTGTTAATAGAAGTGCAAAGGAACCATTGTGATAATCTAGTCTGACTTTCTCTATGCTAACACCAGCCATAGGACTTCCCTGCATTAATTCTTGTTTTAACTAGAGGATGTCTTTTTAAGGATCCTTAGGTTGACAGTCATTCATCTTTGGTACATGGTTCTTACTCACAAGGAGTGCATGAGAGAAGCTTTTGTAATACTCTAGAGTCACACCTGCAAATAAACTGTCTAATAGATCTGGGCAAATAATTCAGATTAAGCAATTTAGTCTAAGAATTTTGCTTCTCTTTTTGTTTGTGAATTGTTTTTGAAGAAAATTGCATCTTTCTAAAATTAATTAATTATTCAGAATTATTCACTGAAAACAATCATGAATAATTCTGGGTCTGCAGATCATCTGGGAATAGTTAATTGCACACAATCACATTTCAACATATGTTGATAGGTTGCATAGTCATGTGGTGGTGTTTCTGTTCCCTAGTTGGATAACTTATGAAACTGACCAACAATGCAGATTTTGAATGGCAGAATCAAGTGTAAAATTCATGCACTTACATGTGTACTGTTGTTGTTTGGTTATGAAATTTGAAGTTCATGTTTGACAAATGTTCAAACTTAAAATATGTTTTTCATGTTCATTCCCATTATAGAATTTCATTCAGTAAAGTATTCACAAAGGGGGTGTAAACATGGTCAAAGCAAATTAATTTAAAAATTAAAATGAATATCTTTCGAAAATGTACTGCAGTATTCACCCAACTCTGAGTAATATACTGTGGTGCTGAATGCCTTATTAATAGGTGTCTGTCCTTGCCATAAGGTTTTCATTGTAAATGTTATATGGTACTGTTATGATTCATATTGTAGACATTAGCTATTTAAAAAAGGAGCAATCATATGACCCAACTTCTACCTGGTTCCCCTTATTTAGAACCATTTGAGTGACACCAGGGATGAATTTAGCTTAATGAGTGTAATATGTGAACAGCTGAAAACACCTATTCAATGACATATTATTTGCCAGTTTTGCAGGTGGTAGAAAGGACTTAAAGTGAGGGAACTCAGCTCATCATCCCCTGATAAAAGCAGAAAGAGAGTACCCACTACTCACCCCTTCTGGCTGCTAGGAGCTCTATAGCACTTCCTCTAGCTACTACTAGAGAGAAGTCTCCAGCTGGTGATGGGAGGACTCACATCATAAGATAGGAAAACAAAATGAAGCAGCTATATTGTTTTCCCTGTTTCTCCACAGTCCTGAATATGAAGTGTCACCATTTCCTCTGCATGTATGAGCAGAAGCAGGATGTTTGTTCAGGGTTCTTTTGCCTCCTATGCTTTCTGCCACCATGACTTCAGGGGAGTGAGGAGAAGATGACCAGGAACTCTCCCCTACCAGTTCTCTTAACCCCTAAGGATTTGCTTCATAGCCCACCCCAGAACTGCTTGATAATTGCCACCAGAATGGGTGAGATCTACTTTCTCCACTATGTTACTTCAATCATTGGTAGCAGGCATTATGGTGGGGTTACAGCCTTGGCTAAGCAATCATTTATTCTATAGCTTGATGCATACCAATGACAGTTTTATTCAGGGGATTGTCACTGGATCTGCTGGCCTTCTCTGAGTGCTATTCTTATACTTAAACTTACTTCGTGAGAAAATGTGGAGGAGTAGACTTTGAAATGGAGGTGAGAAAAGAAGCAAGTACTTTCAGGATGACAGTCAAGACTTTGTCTTAATTTATAGAGTTATATAATTTTAGACTGAAAATTGATTTAAGGTCCATTGGAAAAGAAAAATAAGTTGTAACACTTGCTTTTATAAAAGCAAGTTAGAGTAGCTGTAGTGTATGTGCCCACAATATTACTCTTTGCTTATTACAGTCTCTGAAGAAAAAGTGTTAAAATACAGACTATAAACTTTATGTTGTAGTTGAACCGTGCAGCACTGATGCCTTATAATACCAATGCTTAAAGAGTTAAAATTCTGTGAGCAGCTGCATGTTTTCTAGGAGGTGATAATTCTGAAAAAGAATGACCTGTGTCATTCAACTTGTATTTTTTTTTAAATGTATTTACTTATGCAATCTGAGCTCAGACACAAGTGCTTTTCAGCAAGGCCTTGCTTCTTAGCCAAGTTTACTATTGATCTGACTAAGGCACAAGAAGGTCAAATGCCTTGACTGAGGTCACACGCTGACTGTCTCAGCCAGGACTAGAGCCAAGTATTCATCCTTTTGGTTCATTGCCCTTGGCTGTAAACCACAGACTTAATTTCCTGCTATCAATAGCTCAGCCTGAGAGCAAATTTGGAAAATAATATAGTTGAGCCTGCAAGCCAAAAAAAGGTGTGTTAAGATGGGTTTGTGCAATTTTTGATAAAATACTAACCACTTAGTCAAATACTCTCCTTGTAACAATTTGTAGAACAATGTACCAAATTTGGCTATATATTTGTATAGTAATACTGTACTCACATGTAACAAGGAACCAAATTCATCTATGGTATTGACTTCAATGGTGTTGCACCAAGAATGCATTTGAGTACAGCTATATAGTTACAAACTACAACATATATTCCTTTATATCTATTTAATGAGCAAATTAATTCATATAACAACAGTGGTGTGTATGGTACTTTGCTGACAAATAAAATGATAGCCCTTGTCCCAAACCTCTTACAGCCTTGGGACTTGATCTAACTCCTATTGAAGTCAATGGAAATTAAATTAGGCCACAGATTAGGTAAAACATGATTTATATGGGGAGAAATTACACAAAGATGGCATTAGACAAGGGTAATGAGAATGAGACGTATACTAATATCTACATGTATGTAGTTTGATAAACCACCCAAAATCAGTTAATTTAACAGCATTAGTTGCTTGGATTAGCTGCTTGTGCTGTTATTAGATAATGGGAGTGTAACAGAGGCCCTGTCTCACTTGGCATGTTTTCTGGACTAGAAATTTAGGCCCAGATTCTCCTCCTAATTACACAGGTCCAGCTCCTCTAATTCCTCAACACTGTTGTTGCACCACAATGAAATAAGAGGAGAATTTGATCCTTGATTTAAAAGTGGTTTTCTAAAATGGTTTTCACATGACCTAGCTTCTGCTGACTAGGGAAAGCATGTTTAACCCACAGTAGCTGAACTCTCTTAAAGACAGGTTCAGTTAACACACTTCTTCTTACCATGGCCTTTTTGAAATGGAGATGTCCAATGAAAGGTGACTAAAACCTGCCATATCTCCAGGATCAGACATTTTGCTTAAAACTGATTGGTCCACAGGCTGAGAATCACTGCCTCAGAGGTTACAGAACCTGTGGAATCTACGTTTAGCTATTAGCTAAGGGCATGGGTGGAGGGTGACACATCGGCTCGGGGAGTCTATTCCCCACCCCTCCCGCCTGAGGCTCTGCTGGATCCCAGAGTCCCCGTCCCCACCCCCCACAGCCACTAGCCTCCCCCACCCCCAGTGCACCAGGTGGGAAACGCACTGCCCCAGAGCACCAGATGGAAATTGGGTTAGGGTAAGCAAGCGTGGGCCTTCCGTGCAGGGCCACGCCAGGCTCCTTGGAGAGGCACAGCCTTCCCCTGCCTATGCTCCCTGCCTCCCATGGCTAATGGCTTTAAACTAGGCAGCTGTCTCAGTGAGAGAGAGAGAGAACAGGGACAGCACTGCGTGAGGTCAGAATCTGTAAAGTCTTGCCTGATTTAGCTGGGCATATGGTGAGAAGATGTAGAGTGAAAGTCTTGTAGAGATCTAGGTCCTAAGGAAAGGATATTTTACATGCTGACCTCAATTCCTGTGCCACTTTGGATAAAGGCTACACATTTCTGTTTCACCAGCAACAGAGAGGACCAGTAAACTTTTAATACAAGGGCTGGAATGCTGCTATCTGTGGGTACGTCTTCACTACTCGCCGTATCGGCGGGTAGCAATCGATTGCTCGGGGATCGATATATCGCGTCTCATCTAGACGCGATATATCGATCCCCGAACGCGCTCCTGTCGACTCCGTAACTCCACCAACCCGAACGGCGGTAGCGGAGTCGACATGGAGAGCCACGGACATCGATCCCGCGCCGTGAAGACGGTAGGTAATTCGATATAAGATACTTCAACTTCAGCTACGTTATTCACGTAGCTGAAGTTGCATATCTTATATCGATTTTCCCCCGTAGTGTAGACCTGCCCTGTGGTGATCTCCAAACCATTTCCTTGCTGACAGGATTCTGAAGTGTTTGAAAGGACTGAGATGCTGACATTCTTTTCAAGCTCTAAAGATTCCTGGTGACATATTATGGTCATGCTATTAAAAACTGAGATCATCTTTGGGAGAAGATCAGAAGGGAATATGTTTTGATGTGTGAATATATAAATGAATATATGTAATAGTAACAAAGTGGGGAAGTCTTATGAGATCCACCAATAGATTTACTGTTTAATAACTTTTGTTTATATGTTATTCATAGTATTTGGAATAGTATTTAAAATGTTTTATACAATTTATAATTTCTGTATGCATTAAATACCCGTTTTACTAAGAAACTGTAGGTTACTCTCTCTTTTAAGTTGACTGGAAACTATTAACACTTGTTAATCAGGGTTTTACATACAATATCCCTAAAGTTTAACTCTGCGTAATGCTTTCTGAGAAGACAGAACTCAGGCCTGTGCTTCAGCAAAGAGTTAAACTGAGGTGCAGGAAGAAGGGAAGTGTAATAAACAACAATGCAGCAGTATCCCCCATCCTGTTACACATGGATCTTAAGGGAATAATCTGGGCCTCTTTTAACTGTATCTGGAGGCTATGTTGTCACCAGGTTCCCTAAGACTGCATATTATTATAATGTAGGCAGCAACAAGGGAGCACTGCATTCTTTATAACTGATATTTTGCAGAAACTGATGGGGCCATCACAGATGTGCTGATTCAACAGGCCACCAAATATAAACCTGCTCAAATAAATCCAACTGGAGAGGGGGGGGGTTCTGCTATTAAAAACATATTTACCTTTCACGCTTGTTTTTCTGACTTGTTTTCTCTTTCCTTAGCCCTGCTCCCATTTCCTGAATGTGGGAGTTGTGTTGCTGGGGAAATGCAGAGCACAGCAGGCAAGAGTGACAAGCAGCATTCTAGATGCTAGGCTGAGCCACTGCGATTCTGGTTTCTCCTCTGCATGCAGTTTGGGAAGGCAGAGGTGGAGACACAGTAACGTGACTTATGATGGCGAGAGGATAAGGAGAGGAGGTGATGGAATGGAAGGTTAAGGTGCTACTGAGAAGCTGGCCAACTGGTTACATCTCAAGAGACACGCAAAGAAGTACAGGAGAATCTTTGATTGTCCTTAGTAGACCTAGACTAGAATCTTTGCCAGAAACTGATTCCTACATAATTTTTCCAGTTTAACTCACCACCCTCCCTTTTCCCTCTCTCTATCTCCAGTCCTCAGTTACCTTTTTGGATTTTCATATTCCTCCTTTGTTCCCCTTCCTCCTCCATCCACGTATGTCTGCTTCTCTGCTACTGTCTCCCCACTCCAGTCTCCAACTAAATGCATCCCTGTAGGTCAAATAGTTTACTAAAATTAAAATCATGGGACACCGGGCTGTGGAGGAAAGTTAAAATCCGTAGTTGTTGCAGCAGTTTGAATATTAAAATAACTTTATTTGTGTGGAATCTCAGTTGACCGTTTAATTTCTGAAACTATTTATGTTCACAAAAGTCCATAATTCCATTCTGTACTTTGGGGTAGGAGGCTGGGTTGTTTTAGTCTGTGTGTTTTTCAAGTCAGCTTCTTATTATTCAATACAAACTTTAGGCCATGTGAATGTAAAGAAGAAAGATCCTTTCTATAACGATATTAATGTTTTCTATATGTTAAAACATGTATCTCCTTGTATGCTCCCCAATGTATTCTTCTCCTATCTACCTCTCTTTCTGGTTATTTGTCCCAGTAATATGACCTGCAGTGGCCAGGGACAGCTCCAGGCACCAGCGTGCCAAGCGCGTGCCTGGGGCAGCAAGCTGCAGGGGGCGCTCTGCTGGTCGCCGTGAGGGCAACAGGCAGGTTGCCTTTGGCGGCATGCCTGCGGAGGGTCTGCTGGTCCCGCGGCTTCGGCGGACCTCTCGCAGGCGTGCTGCAGAATCCGCGGGACCGGGGACCTCCCACAGGCAAGCCGCCGAAGGCAGCCTGCCTGCCGTGCTTGGGGCGGCAAAATACCTAGAGCCACCCCTGGCAGTGGCGTTTCTAGGTGAAAATTTTAGCTGGGGCACTGGCTTGCTTCGCAGACCAATGTGCTCACGTGGGGGCTCTATTCACAGCACCTCTCAGTGCCATACTGAGGCGGCAGGATTGTCGACTCAACTCCCACTGCTGCTGGTCTGTATCTTGCTACTGGGGAGTGCTCCATACCAGTGGTTCTCACCAAGGGTCCAGGGCCCCCTGAGGGGCCACGAGCAGGTTTCAGGGGGTCCGCCAAGCAGGGCCAGCATTACACTCGCTAGGGCCCATGTCAGAAAGCAGGAGGCTGAAGCCCGAGGCCTTGAGCCCCCCCACCCGGGGCTGAAGCCAAAACCTGAGCAGTTTAACTTCATGGAGGCCCCTGTGGCAGGGGGCCGCAGGCAATTGCCCTGTTTGCTACCCCCTGATGCAGGCCCTGTCTTTTATACACAGAAAAACATGTATTGTGCCACAGCTGGGCCATGGAGTTTTTATAGCGTGTTCGGGGGCGGGGGAGGGCTCAGAAAGAAAAAGGTTGAGAACCCCTGCTCTATAAAAGCTGGGGTAGCGGAGCACCTGCTCCACTTCACTCCTGCTGCAGGAACGGCTATTCTGTTAATTTAACAACTGTGAATGGCACAGTAAACTGTGATTAAGGTGAATGTATTTGACTCTGATTTTTTGTTTTTTTTCTGAGCGGGCGCTGTCCCAAGAGCTCCAGTGTTTAATCCTTCAGTGGTGAATGCTGCTTTAATTTTCTGGATTTCCACTACATTACAAATCAAACAAAACCCAAACTTTATCAGAGAAACCAAGGTATTATAAAATGTGGTTGTCTGTTTAGAATTAAGTGTATGCAGCAATCTTATGTCATTGCCACAATGTCAGAGCAATACTAGGGTGGGTTTGTGGGAAAATACAGTAACAACAACAGAAAAATGGCAACATAACTGTAAAGGGGAGCGGGGGGAGGATTGGAGACTGTTATGCTAATAGCTTCCCAGAAATGTAAGACACTCCATGGACTTCCCTGCCTAGCAACCTGGACCAGGTGCTTTGCATTACATTTCTAAAACAGCAGTGTGTGTGTGTGTGTACACACACACATACATACATACATACATACAAAAGGAAACATGAACAGTCCAAAACAGACTAATCAGCCCTTTCCGCTAGTTGGGCTGCAATCTTTGCTGCAGTCTTGCTTGCCTGGGAGAGGCTACTTCTCAAGGAAGGTCAGTGGGTTATTTGCTCCCTGTTGAGTTAATTGGCAGGGTAACAACTGCCACCTGCCAAGCAAACTAATTTGTTTAACCCCTGCTGGTCATGGATAAACTCCTGCAATAGAAAAAGGCAGAGTGGTGTCCAAGAACCAGCTTGGGGTAGGCTGCCATCAGCACAGATGGATTCTCCCTGTAAAACCTGAAGTCAGTAGTAACTGCCATAGATATGCACACATCATACACAATGCATAAGTTTAGTTATAACCTTTATCTCTACTGATGGAGGAACACTTGGTAATTCACTGGTGGCAAAGGGCCAAATGTTGGTCTCAGCTATTCCTGTGCAACCTCAGTGGAGTCAAATGGGTGGCATGGGTGTAACTAAGATGAAATATCTCTTTGTTATCACTCTTCTCATTCATAAAGCTGTAGGCCAGATAATAGAGCTTAGCCATCATTGGTCTCTTTTTAATGTATACACTGCAAACTTTGGTTCTGGATCCAAACTTTCCCAAAGTTTGGAGATATTTGAAACTGATCCTTTGATTCAGACCCTGTGTGTGTGTGTGTGTGTGTGTGTGTGTGTGTGAGAGAGAGAGATGTGAATACAACAAAAAGAACTGTGATTACGTCAGAAACTAATAATCAGAGGATCAAAGGAGATATTTGTGTGTACAGCTCTTTCTCATCTTGTATATGTTGAAATATATACATTTGAAGGATATTATTTTTTGTGTTATTTTAAGAGTCCTGCTTAATTTCAAGGCATCTAAGAACAGCTAATTTTGGCTAGAGGCACTGTGACATCAGAAGTTACAATAGTCCTAGAAGAGACTATTAATTTGCATAATTCAGTCCTATTGGCTAAAATGCTATAAAAGTTGTCTGTTTTCCCACACTTTCAAAAGTCATCATATTTCACAGCAGTGATACAGCAGAACATGTGAAATCTCCAGTTTCATAGGAGATGGAACTGTCTAATGGAAATGGTACTTTTGCTAAATATGATGATAAATGCACACAAACTCTTATGAAGATATTTCTAGCATAATTATTATTTTGGAACATACTTCACAGTTAACTAGATGTTCATCTTCCCACATGGACCTTCAGAATGCTGGAGTCAGCACAACATTTGTTTAGTAAAATGACTTGAGATATTTATCAACAATATGGAAAATATATCTCCTTCCTGTGACCATCTCACTAATTCTATAATCCAGGGCATCTCTCATTTCTTTCTCTATTTTCCTTCATTCCAAACTATTCTTCTAGTCACATGCAGCAAAGGTAGTGACAGGTGGCAGTTGTGACTATAACGAGCGGACTATTTAATAAACAAACAAACAAACAAAAAAAACAAATGTAGAGTTGCTTGAATCGATGTAAGAGGTCTGAAAGAGCATTGCGAGTGGTCTTCCACTACTGTGGATTCAAAGTCCTTGAAGTCAATAGAAAGTCTCTTACTGAAAGGTAGACAAAATTCAGTGTTGATAAATGCAAAGTAATGCACATTGGAAAAAATAATCCCAACTATACCTATAAAATGATGGGGTCTAAATTAGTTGTAACCACTCAAGAAAGATCTTGGAGTCACATGTATCTGTGCATATTTTTGTTTTTCCTAAAGTTAAGAACATAAGAACGGCTGTACTGGGTGAGACCAAAGGTCCATCTAGCCCAGTATCCTGTCTACCAACAGTGGCCAATGCCAGGTGTTCCAGAGGGAGTGAACCTAACAGGTAATGATTAAGTGATCTCTCTCCTGCCATCCATCTCCACCCTCTGACAAACAGAGGCTAGGGACACCGTTCCTTACCCATCCTGGCCAATAGCCATTAATGGACTTAAACTCCATTAATTTATCTAGTTCTCTCTTAAACCCTGTTATAGTACTAGCCTTCACAACCTCCTCAGGCAAGGAGTTCCACAAGTTGACTGTGCTGTGTGAAGATAATTGAGTTAATTATTTTAGAAAAAATTGTCAGAGCGGTCGCCAGCAAGAGTTGGTGGCTGCACTCAGGCCCCCCAAAAAATTGCTGTGAGAACCCCTTATTCACCATGCCATTATGCTGATCATACTGTGCAGGACGATAGCATTGGTTTATGATACCATTACTGATCTGCTGTTTCTTATTGACTTAATCTTTTGAAGACTGTGAATTTACACACACCCTGCTCTCCCTTCATTTGGCTTTAAGGGTTAAAGGACAAAACTATTATATGTTTCAGTCAAACAGACTATTTTGGACATACTAATATTTTTAAAAATATACTACAGCTGTGAATATTTTCTTATTTCTTATTTCCTGCAATTTGTGTATTTTACTTTTCAGTATAATGTCTGTTCTATCTTCTCCTCCTTATAATAAAGGACTAAGTGTGCAATATCCTTAGGATTTGCTGGATTTAATGAGAATGGATTTATGTTGATTAGAGTTGATGTTACTGAAATGCTGTCTAGTTATTAATTTTCTAGTTTTAATTTTGCTATTTAGTCATGTGCTACCAAAAATATCTTTTCCCTTGTAAAATGGCAAAATTGCTAAAGAAATGCTTTATATTGTAGTTTTAGGAGTACACAAGTTTCGGACTGATGTTAAAGTTTAAAAATTCATCAATGAATGCTGATTAGTAAAGATGGTTGAAAATTACAAGAAATTTTTGCAAAATTTTTAATTTAGTTTTTTGTTTGCTATAATTTTTGTGTGGAAATTTCCTGCAACATTTTTATCCTATGTTTTAAATCAATATTTCAATTAAAAATTCCTTTATCTTACATTTTTTTTAAATCCCACCATCTGCTCTTAAAACCTGCTCTTAAAAGTCTCCGATGATGGAGATTCCACACCCTCCCTGGGCAATTTATTCCAGCTCTTGACCACCCTGACAGGTAGGAAGTTTTTCCTAATGTCCAATCGAAACCTCATTAAACACTGTAGGCTGTTCATCCCTACACAATCCACAAATAAATAAATTAAATAATAAAAGTACCAGGGCCAGATAAAATTCCCCAACCTATCAAATACTGTTCCATCCACCCGAAGGGCTCGCTGATGTCAAAGGACCCATTGAAGTCTCTTGGAATGTGGAGAAGCAGCACAGTCTGGTGGAGAAGGTATTGAACTGGGAGTCAGGATACCTGGGTTTTTATTCCCTGCTTTGTCCTGACCTGCTATGTGGCTTTAGGCAAGCCACTTTCCTCCTTTGTTTCCCCTCCTGGTCTTGTTTGTCCCGTCTGTCTAGATTGTAAACTGTGTGTGGCAGACACTCTTGTAATATGTGCGTGTAAAGCACAATGAGGGCCTGATCTCTGTTGGTGCTACCATGATATGAATGACAAGAATAGAGTGATATAAATGTAGATAAGGAATACAATTAAATAAATGGTTAAATGGGTCTGGATTCAACAAACCATTCAGAAGAATACTTGCAAAGATCCAAGTAGGGAATGGTCACAAAGAAAAATCCACCGCTTATTTCACCTTCTGCCGTCTTTGTGTAGTAAAATGTGTCTCACTGTCTATTCATAGATTCTAAGGCCAGGAGGGATCATTGTGATCATCTAGTCTGACCTCCTGTATAGCACAGGCTATAGAATTTCCCTGAAATAATTCCTGGAGCATATATAAAACATCCAATCTTGATTTAAAAATGATCAGTGATAGAGAATCCACCACGACCCTTGGTAAATTGTACCAATGGTTAATTACTCTCACCGTTAGAAATGTACATGTTATTTCCAATCTGATTTTATCTAGCTTTAACTTCCAGTCATTGGATCGTGTTATACTTTTCTTTGCTATTAAATATTTGTTCCCCAGGTAGATACTAATAGACTGTAATCAAGTCAGCCCTTAACCTTCTCTTTGTTAAACTAAACAGATTGAGTTTCTTGAGTTTATCACTGTAAGGCAGGTTTTCTAATCCATTAATCATTCTTTTGGCTCTTCTCTAAACTATCTCCAATTTATCAACACCCTTCTTTAATTGTGGACACCAGAACTGGACACAGGATTCCAGCAGCAATTGCACCTGTGCCAAACACAGAGGTAAAATAACCTCTCTACTCCTATTTGAGATTCCTGTTTATGTGTTGCAGGATTGCCTTAGCTCTTTTGGTCACAGTATCACGCTGGGAGCTCATGTTCAGATGATTATTCACCACAATCCCCAAATCTTTTTCAGAGTCACTGCTTTTCAGTATAGAGTGCACACATTGTAAGTATGGCCTACACTCTTTGTTCCCAGATGTGTATATTTACATTTACCGCATTAAAATGTATATTGTTTGCTTGCGCCCAGTTTACCAAGCGATCTAGACTGCTCCCAATCAGTGACCTGGCCTTTTCATTGTTTACCACTCTCCCAATTTTTATGTCCTCTCCATACTCTGAGTGATGATTTTATGTTTTCTTCCATGTCATTGGAAAAGATGTTAAATAGCATAGGATTGCTGGACACCTGCCTCTCCCCCCCCCCCCCCAGAAACAACTTCACTGCCATCTGTCTTCTTTTGTATTTCTGCCTTGGGGGGAGCAGCATTAAGTTTTGGGAACTCAACTCTGTGAGGGGAAGAAGGTGGGGGGGAGGGGGAGAGGGATTGCACTGAATCAATACATCTCCAACCACTATGTATCTATGTCCCCTCTGTGGCCAGTTCTGCCTACTTTTGGGTGTGTTCTGGCCTCTCGGGTGGCAGCAGAGAAGTTGTGATATAGAGCAACCACCTCATCCCGCACAGTGAACTTCCTGCTGCCTGTGATGATACCAACATTAGCTGCTGTGACCCAGGGCTGCATCTAGTCCAGAATTTAAAGAAACAGAGGCTTAGCCCTTGTATTAAGTAGTGCCCATTTGGATGACTGGTAGATTCAGAGAATCGGTAACAGGCTACATAGAACCTGTGGCCTCTAGGCTGTGTTCACAAATCTAGACCAGATTGTCTGTTCACTTCTGACAGCTATCTGGTGACCTATGTGAAATGAGTTTCAGGGCCAGCTTTATTACCCGCGGGGACCAACTGGAATACTCGGTGGCGGTCCGGGACTTCGGCAGCACTTTGGCGGTGGGGGATCCGCTCTGGGTTTTCTGTGGCACCGAAGGACCCCCCACCACTGAAATGCTGCCGAAGACCCCCAAGAGCGGACCGCCAGAGCGGACCCCCCTTGGGCACGGGGCCCACTTCAGCGCAGGGCCCGATTCCGGGGAATCGGGTGAATCAGCTTAAAGCCGGCCCTGATGAGTTTGATGGGTGAGTGGAGTTCCCAGTGTACGGATGTCCACCAGCACAACTGGCATTAACTGGCAGCTTCTACAGACAGATAGCAGACTGGGCAGGAGGGGTGTATCCTCTCACTCCAAGAGGTGGTTCCTCCAGGTTAGGGTGGAGGTGCTTTGGGGTGGCAATGGGCCGCTCACTTCCCTCATTGTAGCAGTGATGGGCTTAGAAAGAGGCAAATCTTGTCTCCAAGGCCATCAATCTAGCAGTTTTCATTAAAAAGAAAATAGTTGCTATTGACCTATTTGCCATTGCTAATTAGTTATGTATCCTATGTGCTTCCTTCAGTATTTTTTTTTCATTATAAGGGGTCTCTTCTCCTCTCAGTACACATGCATAACTTTCATTAATGTTAACAATAACTTAAAGTATCCCAGAGTGATTGTCCATCTATTTCAGTATCCTTCTCTGACACTGACCAATGTCATATGCTCCAAGCAAAGGCAAAACTCCACTCCACATTAGCCAAAACGCTCTTGGGGACATTAGGAAATTTTGTGCAGAATACATGGAGAAAAATATTTTTATTGACCTCAGGTGGCATTCAGCTTATGCTTGAAAGTATGAGGATTGGTAAGTTTTGTAATTTTATCCTAGCTAGCGTGACTGCACAAGCTATTCTTATTCATAGACATAGATTAGTTGTGTAAAAAGATTAGCTATTATTTTAGTAACATCCTGCAACAGGATGTTCCACAGGTGATTATACACTACACTTGCCGTTGTTGCCTTTAAGTACACTCCCTCATCTTGTATGATGATGAAGGATAAATCACCATGCTCAATTACTTTTCGTTATGCCTTTTGTTTTTACATACCAACATTTAGCTAAACGTTGGGCCAAATGTAGCTCTTATGTAAGTGGTCATAATTCCATTGAAGGTAACAGTGTTGCTTCCACTTATGAGGACTAAACTGTTTCTTCTAACACTATCATATCTCCTTTTACTCCCATCCTTATTAAATTAAGCACAATAGTATACCCTCCAAAGCAGGTGCCTGGCACTCACTAAAATCAAAGAGAGCTACATGAACACAACCCATGGCAGAATTTGGGCTTGTATAGGACTAGACTTGTAAGAAATCCATAATCACTAGCCTCGTCTCAACTAATTGTCAATGTCTTTCTCTAAAGCCTGTAGAAGTTTACTTGCACGTGGTCCGATTATGGGCCTGATCCAAACTCCACTGAAATTAACAGACTCCCATTTACATCAATTGGCTTTGGATCAGGTCCTACAGCATGTTTTTTGTTTTTCTTCAGCTCTGAGGGTGAAAGATTAATTTAGCATACATCCTTCTTACTTGAGAGAGTGGGTCTGTCTTTAAAGGTAAATGAAGGTTTTATCTGGACATAGGCCCAAATAAGGAATATGACATCTGGACTCCTTCAGGCTTTGGGGGACCCATCTCTACTTGTATTAGTCAACAGCCATGACAGGGAATCAAATGAAATGTCATTCCTAAAAATGCAGAAGTTAGATTTGTAATCAAGGGCACAATCCTGCTCTCCTTAGTCAGGTAAATCTCCCAGTGAAGTCAAGAGCAGAATGCAGAATTGGGTCCCAAGAAGCTGGATTTTCTACTGTACCTAAATCTAATATATTTTGATCTAATATGGATGTTTAGTATTAGTAGAATGGAGCTGGATGTAAAGGACGCCAGAACTATTATTCAACATTATTAATGATGATGTCTGCTGGTAAGTCTCAAAAACTAGAAAACGAATAAATTTTACATATTGAAAAAAATCACAGATAGATCAAACAAATATATAAATTCTTTAAAGTATTTAATATGTGTTAAGAGGACAGAATGATAAATTCAATATTGAAAACCAATATCAAGTTTACAATTATATGCCATTTATCATCACTGATTGCACAGACAGTGTCTTATTGCAGGGAACAAAGTGATTCATAAACTGAGACACTGAACAGTTCTATTAAAAAAAAAGTGTGTGTGTAAAAATTCATGCTACATCTTGGAAGCCTTGCTTTTTCTTCTACCGTTATTGTCAACAATCACTTGCATTTTCAGAAATAAATTATGCATGTTTAATTTCTTGATCTTTAACATTAAATGGGCAATACTTTTGTATGAGGTGAAGCTGATACTTTTACAAACAATAACATGAGCCAATATTTTGTTGTTCTCTACAGGACTGCTTCTCCCCCTTTGGAAAAGAAATGGCATATAGAAAATGTAAAAGTAGATAGGAAGTCTGAATTAGACAGAGGTAAGTATTTTGGAGGCTTCTATTTGCCTGCTTCCGAGTGTGGATTGACTATGAAAAGAGTGTATGAATGGCACCTTCTTACTCAACAGACCTAAGTTCTGGGTAAATTCCTTGAAATCAATGGCAAAACTCCTATTGACTTCAGTGTGGTCAGGATACCCTGTGTGTATTGAAAGTCAGACATTCTTGCTTTTGTGAAAGAGATATATTACTTTTAACTCTTGTCATCCCAGAAGAACTCTGGGAGAGGGAACTGGATTCTCTTCTGGCTTGCACTTTATCAGCAACATTGTAAAGTAGTTTGCAGTTGCAGAATCATCATTGTAACTCCATTGTCTTCAGAATCTGCCCTCTGTTAAACTTATGGTAGGGTTGCATATGTGTAACTAAAGGCATAATTTCAGGACAAGGGGGTTGCACAGGGTGTAACTGAGCAGAATTTGCCCTTCAGAATCTTGATAGGTTGTTCCTGGCTCATTAGTCAGATCTAGTTAACTTGACTTTGGCTGAGTTTGTAGGGACATAATGCAAGTCTGAACAAGTCAAGCCCTCACCCTTTTACTTGTAAACTGAGCACATTTAATATGGAGTAACTGATTGTATTTTAATGTGGAGCCCCACAATGCTTTTTTCTTTTTACACTAAGTCCCTTTGTAGAGTAGAATTGTACTTTAAGTAGAGATTGATATAAGGATCTGAGTAAAACACTAGCCATCCACAAAATGAGCAGTGTTTGTTTTTTTTTAAATCAAATCTACAGCCAGATACGCTCAAATCTACTAAAATGTTTATTGCTCCAGCCCTTTTTTCTCAGAAAGGGCAGAATCTTACGTTCAGAGAGTAACAGAATAGTCCATCAGTGGCAGCTTTACTGGTAAATGGAACTTTTTATTTGAATGGGATTTTGCCAATACAAGAACTGCAGATCAGGCCTTTTATCTTGATCATGGAAAAAAAACTACATTTAGGAGAAGTGTAATTTTTTTATCTTTGGTACCAAGAATGCCAAGGACTGTCACCATTTCAGATGGTATCCTGGACTTTTAATTGGGAATTCTGAATTAGTTGAAAGACATGTACAAATAATGTAGCACCTTGTTGGCTACACAATTTAGGAGGCTTAAGACAGCTGTTTGCTGTAGGAAGGGGCTGGATTAAATTATGTCCAATAAATGAGTTCTAGCTTCACATGTTTCAGACAGTGTTTGTGGAATAACCTGTATGTACTTGTTAACATTGAAGATCTGGAAAGCAGGAGATTTTTCCACAGGTGGACAGTTGTGAAACCTAGTCGTAAGACACAAACTGTGTCATAAGTACAGAACAAGTGGAGTTTTTAATATCCTTATACAAATAGTAAAATAATTAACCTGACTATTCAATAAATTTATTTCAAGATTTAATCAATATTCAGTGTTAAATATTGAAAATAATTGAATAAAGATGGTTGATAATTTATTATTGATGTTGTTAGTTAATAGGAAGTCGGTAAAAATAATTAAAAATGAGGCTGGAGGGAGAAGTCACCTTATAGACGCACAATTCTTCAGCTCCTGATCATGTTGCCTTAACTACTGGTGATGGGTGGGGGAGGGGGGAATAGCTTTCTGGATTTTGTGATTGAGTAAGGAGCTGGGTTTGGAGAAAGGTGGATACGTAGCCAACAGTCACATAATCTTTCCTCCTTGTCTTGGCTCAAATGGCTGATGGGGGAGCGAGGGAAGTCATAGTGCTGGGTTCAGAAAGAAAAAACAAAAAAATTTTTGGGGCAAGTGCTGTGGCAGGAATCAAGAAGTTTACTAGGAAGCTGGGAGATTACAGCTGAAATGGAGAGTTTCTCACTGAAAATCCAGGCTGAACGGGGCCTCGGTGAACTATGTCCTTTTTGGGGATTTGCTATCACCTGGCAATGTGTAATTGGCACGGTACCAACAAATCCACAATGTAAGGCAAAGGATGCTGGGAGCCCCTACTACATACATAAAGCATTCGGTCGGCTGGAATTCCATGATGAGGCTATGAGAACAAAATAGGCCCCTGAGCGTTGTAGCTGTGTTATAGAGAGGGGTCTGCTCTTGTGTTCCTTACATATGAACATAATATAAGGAATGCAGGATCAGGCCCAAGGTTGTTACAGGACTTAGAAAATGATAAATATTAACACTTGGCGCACAGTGTTTTTCATCTTCAAAAAATTTTACAAGCATGAAATCACTTAGCTGTTGAACTAAGTAAATTAGTAGTGGATTGTGCCTATATTTGAAATCACAGATCATAAACATTTTCTTTAAAGGAATGTTTTTATATTACCTTTGTCACTATTTTAATACATCGTTCTGAGGAGAAATTACAAGCAAAGCGAGAGAACCCTCCGCTATTTGGGTATCCAAGAGCCCTGAAGAGTCCAAAAGCACCCCAATGCCGCAGACCAATGTAAGAATCAGAAGGCTGCTGCTCTGGATTAATAGGGGATTCTAGGGAAGAGGCAAATTTTTCATAGTGCTTCCGCCTTCTTACCAGTCTTGCCTGGTGGCAGCTTTAGGCAGCTGCTGTCCATCCAGGGCTGATTTGAGCAAGGCAGCGAGAACGCTGCGTTTGTTTGCGTGGGAATGAAGGTGCCGGCGCCACATAGGAAATGCATGCATGTGCACCAGCAAATCCAGGCACACGGAAGTAGGGCCAGAAGTTTGCATGATCCCCGGTAAGCAAATCCGCAGAACTGGCTAGGTCCGGAGCCCTGGGTCTTTCAGCAGCAGGGAGTAATATTGCTTTCTGTCGCCTACGTGCGGCCGGGCTGCCAAGTGTCCTTTGCAGTTAGGGAGTTTGCATCTTCATGCAGATACATCTGCAAAGAGTTTGGGTCTAGTCTTGTGCTCGGTGTGGGGTGCAGGCTTGAGCCTCTGTCCTTTTGAGGCTAGTCGTGTAATTTTCATATAAAAGAAAAATTATCCTATGCAATACAACCCTCCCCCCTCCCCTGCAAAACCAGCCCCCGGACACGCCCCCCCAAACCACGCCCAGCCCCCCAGGGAACTGGAAAGTTTCTCCGCTTTGGCAACGTCTGCAAATGCACGAATCCAACGAGCCGAGCCTCAGCCCCGCGCGTCTGCAGCAGCCGCACCTGCCTTTGCGCACCGAGCCTGCTGGGGGGTTAGTTGCATCCCGGAGCGACGGTCCAGAGACGTGGCCGTGACCGGAGCTGCGCCGCGGGCTGAAGGGCTCCAATTCCCCCGCTTTCCCCGGGTCCTGCTGGGAGGCGGGTTTAAGGGGCGTCGCGGGGCCGCTGCAACTTTCCCAACAGAGCCAAAGGGGCGCCCGGAGCCCCCAGCAGCAGCCGCCGCCGCTGGAGCGGATCCGAGCGAGCGGCCCCGGCTCCCCCCACTGCAGCCCGGGCTGCTGCTGCGCCGAGCGCCGCCGCGGGAGGGAAGGCTCCGAGGTAGGTGTGAGCGTGGGGGGCGCCCCGATGTCCACCCCCCGGGGCAGGGGCTCCCCTCGCCGTGCTGGGCTGGTGGGGGGCCCCGCTGCACGCAGCGCCCTCTCTGCTGGATGCGGGGGGGGGTCCCCTTCTCCGCCTCTGGCTCCCCGGCGCTGTCCGGGGCCGGGGGTTCCCCCAGCCGCGGGGCCCGCCCCGCTATCCCAGCGCGCTGTAACGCCGCTAACTTTCTTCCGGCTGCAGGAGGCAGGTCCGGCTCGCCCCGGCGGGAGCCCTGCTCGGCTTGGGGCGCTGGGAGGGGGACCCCCCGCTGCCGGCGGGGGGATGAATGATGCGGGGGGAGGGACTGGCCCGATCGCTGCCGCTCAGTGCGGCCAAACGCGCCCTGCCTCGGGCTGGAGACACTTCCAGGCTGCTGCTGCCGGGTCCGGTGGCTCCCAGCCGGCAGGGAGGAAGCTGGGGAGTGTCGGAGCATCAGCAGCCTGGATGCCCCGGGCAAGGAAACCAGCCGCCTCGCGGAGATGCTCGAAGTTCGGTGTCATTAGCGTTCCGCTGCAGACATTGGGCGCCTCAAGGTACCGCATCGTATTTAAACAAATCCAGTGATCCTTAAATAACATGAAGGGTCTGACTGAAACCTACACTAGCCGGAGGAAGCTCAGAGTTAACTGGAGAGCGAGGGCTGAAATTCAGATCTTAATGCCCCTCCTGCTGGTTATTACATAGAAGGTTCCAAAACCCATCTAGGTTCCAAATTCAGTCAGACTGGAGAGACCCTGGTAATATTCTGCCCTGTGTATTAGTTGTATAAACCCCACTCTTAACTTTATCTCCTAGTTTGTCTTAGATCTTCTGATGTTACTTTAACAGAGCCAAATAAAAGTCTGTGGCTTTTGCTGGTGATAGTGTTAGATAAAAGTGAAATGAACTGACTGTACTTGTCTCAGTGGAAGTATGTTGGAGACCCCACTGTGGGATATTAGTTTGTGTGGTCACTTACAATCTAAGGCTCTGCTCCAGCAAATTCTTACGCACATGAGTAACTACACGCATGGGACCCTATCCCACTGAAGTCAGTGACTTCATTGGGCTTTTTATCAGGCCAGTGAATGATTCTGTACCCATGTGCATAAAGTTATTCACGTGTTTGCAGGATCCCTCTTGGTGGAAGTACATGAGTTTCTGCTTGGCAACAACTAAGTTACAGGGAATCCTTGAATAGCAAATGTTCCTTGAACTTGGTTTTCGTAACACCTTCTGTTATGCAAAGGCAGCTGTGAAGCATCTCACTCAGTCTGCTTAGTAAAGATTCATAGGGATATTTTGTTGAAAACGTTTATGGCCATATACAGATCAGTCATTTTTCAAAACAAAAATTTGTGCTTCCCTCTTCGCACCCTGTCAAAAAGAAATCACTGCTTTATAAACTTCCATAATTCAGTTGACAAGTGGGTGGCTGAGGCAGTTTACTGTACTATAGTGAGGTATTTTATGTGGCGGTTGTGGCTTTAATTAAAGCACTCAGCAATTTGGATGAGTGCTTATCATTATAATTAAAAATAAATTAATGAAGTTTGTGTTTTTAGTCAGAGCTATAAAACTGAAGGCGCGATCTTTTTCCCCTTTGTGCATGTGGGTGTAGGAATTTTTTTCACATAAAAATGGCCAAATGAATAATTCAGACTTTGCTTGAACAATCCATCATGCTTTAGATGTTAAATACCAGAATTCATTGTAAAGAAAATATACATAGTAAAATTATCAATTCTCAAAAATAGGGGATTATAATAGAAATGTAAATGCACTTTTAAATGCAATTTGTACAAACTACCTCTCTGTACTAAGACCACAGTTCTTTCAAGCCTTTTATCTATGTCAGTAAAATCATTTCTAATTCCATGCTACTACAAAGTGCGTGCCTGGTTATTGTTTTCAAAATCATGTGGTATGAGCTACCCCATGATTTTATATCATATAAAATTTATGATACGGCTTTGATGGTTCAGTTTAGAAAGAGAAATGCTGCATACTATTGCATACTAAATGCTCCTATATAATTACTATTTTTTGCAGTACTGTTGCAAAGTCCCTGGGGGCAGGAATGTAAATGGAGTGTTTATATAGTTCACAGTTACTTTATATAAAAGCTATAAGCTCTTGTCTACTTGGTGTACCAGAACTGCAGAAGTTGGGGAGCCCAGCAGAAAGCCTGTAGAGGGAGCACAGTCACATGTAGTGTTACCATTCACACCTTTCTTTAAGGGTTGGAGCATGTATCCCAACTGCTGTTGGCCTCTTAGGGCTGTCAGGTGCACAGTAAAGGTGTGCTGGTGTCCCCCCAAACTGCCCAGCCAGACCCCTTCAGGTGTAGAGTATCTCTGGATGTACCTCTGCACTTTGTGCTCTGGTTGTACAAGCACCCTCATTCTTCCTGCCTCCTGCACGAGTGCTCTAGTGAGCAAAGTGGTGCCTGTTGTTGTCCCCCCACGTTGCGCACACACGCTGTGACAGTCGGAGTCTAGCTGTGATCCAAAGCACCCTGAAGTCCTTGGGAGTCTTTCCACTTACCTCAGTGGGCTTTAGATCAGACCCTGTGTGAATACGTGTGTTGCCTATGTCTCAGATGCATATACGGATTGTCTGCATCTCAGGTGTAACTAAGAAATGATTTGCACCAAGTAGTAGGAAAAGCCTGAGACAACTGAAATAGTTATAAGTGATCATGAGTAAATGAGTTACCACGAAGGGCTGTCAGGTATTAATGAAAAGGATGAAAAAAACCCTCAGCATTGTTGCTGAGGCTGACAGAACTGATGTCCGAGTCAGCTCTGCTCTGTACATTGGAATTTGCAAACTGATGTTGTAACTCACTGGGCAGGTTCTATAAGCTAAGAAGAGAGGGATGAAAAAGTTTGTAGAAGAGTTAAAGGGCTACTCGCAAAGTAGACAAACTCCAAACAGAACCTGCTGTAAAAATTGTGGGTCAGATCTTGCCCTGTGGTGCTCCCCTGTGACTCCCGGTGGCTGCAGTGTGACTTGTGCATGTGCATCCAACGTCTTTTAAAAAATGTGATACTGACCTTGGAAATTAGAGCGTATAGGCCAGGTCTCTGGAGCATCACAGATTTACACCAGCTGAGGATCTGGCCCAGTATTTCCAAAGTGATGGCTGTAGCATAAGGAGAATCCCAGTTTCTCAGCCAAATTGTCCAAAACCAAATCCAGAATGCTGTGGGATTTGTGTGATTAAAAATAAGTGTGTGTAAATGATAGAATCATGTAGTCCAGGCAGTTACTGTTCTCTGGCTACCTGGCCTATACTTGCTAGGTCAGGGGTTATCACATGGTACTTCATTTCACCGCAGCCCCCTTCTGACAACAAAAATTACTACACAACCCCAGGAGGGGAGACCAAAACCTGAGCCCCCCTGCCTCGGGCAAGGGGGCCAAAGCCAGAGCCCCACTGGGCTGGGGGGGAGTGGCAAAGCCAAAGTCCGAGCCCCACCACCCCATGCAGTGGAGCTTGGGCATAGGCTTTGGCCCCAGGTGGTGGGGCTTAGGCTTCAGCCCGCTGGCCCCAGCAAGTCTTAACACCAGCCCTGGCAACCCCATTAGGTCCCAACCCACAGTTTGAGAACCGCTGTGCTAGGGAGAGTATTGAAACTTACATGAATCCTTCTCTCTGTAAGAAAGAAATCCAAGAGAAATGTCAGTGCTCTGCCTGCTTACAGCAATTCAGCGGGCAGAGATGAGAGCCTGTGCTACCTGCACACCATTGCAAACGATCAAAGCTGGTAGGTCTAATAATCTTTAAATTATTTGCCATCAGAACTGGTACTGAGTGTTACAGCCTCAGCAGAGAGGCTAGCAACTTGAAAGGGCACACAGGCTAAACTACATTCATTACTGGAGACATCCTCCTTCCAGAACAGGTTTTGAAGCACAGTGGTTAGAAGTATGGAGAACCCAGCTCTGCTCCTGCCTGTGCTGCGCCTTCTGTGACTTCATTCAGCACTGTCAACCCAACACCTTTTATGGGTGCTGAAAGTTGCTTTGAACATATTTTAAAATATTAAAAAGGTACCACAGAACTTCTTGTGTTAGGATATAACAGCTTAAAGGTGTGTCAAATGTGAGAGGTGTGATCCTTCTAAAGTCGCCGTTGATTTCACCTTTAGGTCTGATTAGAGATGGGTCCAAGTTGCAAAGTACAAATCCAGATTTGAGTTTCCCCAAAGTTCAGCGGTTTTTGGATTCCACATTTAGATCTAGACTTTTGCCAGCTCACAGTTTTATCACAAGTCTTGTGATTCTTGGTATTTTCGTTAAAGCCTCAGCTTCTGGAGTCTTGTGAATGCACGAGTATCTCAGCTTTCATGTACAACTTAAAAAAAAAAAAGGAAATTTCTAGCCCTTGTAGTTGAGGAGAAAAGCTCGAAAATGTGACCCCTTAAAAGCTCCAAATTTAGAAGAAAGAACCCAGCTATTATTATTTTTAAAGCCTCATAATTTTTAATTTAAATTTAGGATTTTGAGGGGGGCCTGGGTTTTAATGCTTCGGGTTGGTGATATTGGGATCTGAGCAGCACCACAGGGTGTGTGTACACGTAGAGCTGGAGATGTAAATTCCAGCTTGAGGAGACATACCTGTACTAGCTGTCGTGGTGGGTTAGCACAAGCAGGCATAGACCCTGGAATAATGATGCTGGCATGAGCTATTACAATAATAAAAGATTGGGAGCACCCCTTTGAGCGAACCTCTCTTTGAATAGCAGAGGTGGGAGCCTTTGGTATGGATTCTCCCTCCTTCTCAGTGTAAATTAGGGTTGCCAGGCATCCAGATTTTGACTGTTAAAAGTTCTGTCGGCGGCGCAGCAGGGCTAAGGCAGGCTCCCTGCCTACCCTGGCTCTGCGTGGCTCCCGGAAGCAGCCGACATGTCCCTGCGCCCCCTAGGTGCTGGGGCGGCCAGGGAGGCTCCATGCGCTGGCTCCAATGCTCTCATTGGCTCGGGGAAGGAGCAGGGCAGGGGGCGGGGGAAGGGTGTTTGGATTTCTGCAAACAGAAAGTTGGCAACCCTAGCATAAATCAGGAGTATGTGGAATTGCTTATCTTGATTTTTACATCAGCATGAGCGGAGAATCAGACTCTATATTTTGTTTTTAAAATCTACCACGCAAGGGCAGCATGGATGATTTGTAAGCAGTTGATTGGCATTTGGTACCTTTATAATACCACTATGTTCATATCACCATCTGGATTGATGTGCAATCTTTCAAAAAGGAGTTTGAGTCTAAAAAGAGAAAATAAAGTGAAGTCGCTTAGTAGCTCACAAGCATTTGGCTCAGGAGACTGGATTGGTCAGGAGATAGGGAGCGGGACATCTGGCTTGGTTGGAACGAGCAGTGCAGTTCCGAACAGACAGCAGCCCGTACCACAGAAACCAGTTAGTACACTGGGTTATGGTCCGGAAATACTCAGGGCAAAATATCGCACCGATTTGCATGGGATGTAGAATTTGGCCCTTCGTAAGGAGGCTGGGATCCTGCCCTTCGTTAGCAGTCTCAGCAGAGAGGCTGAGGATCGTATGGGATTAGGGACTGAGTTCTGTTTCTGCAGAGGGAACCTTCGCATTCAGGCTGAGGCCAATGAGTAGGCAGTGTCGGGGAGCTGGTACTGCCACTCCCGACCAGTGGATGACTGTTACCACAGGCTGCAGTTTAGACTCCTCCGATCAGCCCTCACATTCATGTTAAGAAAAGGGAAAAACAAAAAACCAAGCACCAGCCATTTTGGTCGAGTCTGGTTTCAGGGCATGTGTGTAAAGCCCTGTGTTTTTCACAAATACGAAATAAAATGAAAAGGTATAAAATGAAAAACGTCACCCCGCAGCAGTGGCTGTCCCACGGACTGGGCCTTGCTCCCTGCTGCGGGCTTGGTGCCCCGGGTCACAGAGCTGCTTACTCAAATTTGGCCTGGCCGCCCCTCTCTCATCACGGAGGAGCGGAAGCTGGGCCAAATCTGAATGGGGCTGTGACCGGAGTGGGGAGCCAGGCCCAGGCCTGTAGGGCAGGAGCTGTAGCTATGGGGTGGGCTTGCTCTGCAGCCCAGACCCCCATCCCTGGCCGGGGTCAGGAGTCAACCCTCCAGAAAGTCTCCCATATCTCCCAGATGCACGATCCAACACCTCCCCCAGGGACTCCCCCCTGAGTGCAGGATCACTAGGACCACTCGTCCCACCCCTTGTAGAGAAAATGAATAAAACTAAACATCAGTTTCCCTCCCAAATAAATAATAATAATTTCATGAGGCTCAACATATGATCTACCCACCTGTATTAGGAGGGAAACACTCCTTGAAGTGCAGTGTCATTTATAGTTCTCAGGTAAAGTGAAATGATAAATGCTCTTGAAAACAGAAGAGCTGTCAAAACAGAATTTGGCAATGTTTCAGTCTTTAAAGGGTTTAATTCACTTGCCACAGCTAGCTTAATTTCTAATGAAGAATTAAAACAATGGTGCTGTATGTGGCATTATTATAGCATAAATTACACTTTTGTTTGTCTTTAAAGAAGCCCTGGCAATTAATTTGAAACGAAATTTAACCTCTGGTTGTAAAAACAGGTACAGGAAATCAAAACCATTAAAGGTACAGTGCTCTACCATTTTTCAAACTCAGTGAAAATGTCTAACGTTGAACTGTTTTTCCCTTCATGCCCCCTTTAATTCCCCTTTTCTGCAAATATCAGATAGGCATTTTATCAGGTAAACAGGGCCAATTAGTTATTTTATAGATATCACAAAATTTACCTCTTCCAGATTTTGTTATGCTTTCTGCACAGCACCATGTGAATACTCATCCATTGCAACTCTGAAGAACCAAGTGTTCTAAGCCAACCTTTCCTAATAAAGGGATTTATAGGTTTTGTTTTTTTTTTAAGATGTTTTGGAATAATTTGTCAGACATCCATATCCATATGTGGTGGGGTGCACAAAACCCACACAGAGCAATAAGGGGTTAAGGGATCATTTTGGGCTCAGCCAGCCCCGTAGGGTTGCCAACTTTCTAATTGCACAAAACTGAACTCCCTAGCCCCACCCCTTCCCTGAGGCCCTGCCCCACCCCTTCCCTGAGGCCCTGCCCCCCGCTCACTACATTCCCCCTCCCTCGGTGGCTTGCTCTCCCCTACCCTCACTCACTTTCACTGGGTTGGGACAGTGGGTTGGGTGTGGGAGGGAGTGACATCTGTAACTCTGAGCCGTGGTTTCAGTGTGAAGGGTTTGGATAAGCCTATAATGTTATACTGGGTAGAACTTTGCATGTATTCACATGCATCTGATGTACATTATTAGAATTTTCTTTAATTTTTAAAATTTTCACTAAACGCTAAGTGGAGCCTTTCAAGTATAAAAATGGTTTGAGAGATGCATTTTACTATCATAAAAGCCAAAGAGCAGAGCGTATAAAAATCAGAGTGAAGACCAGGTTAATTCACCCAGCTCTTGTTTAAATTTAATGCAATGTGAATTTCTGCTGTACCCGTCCATTAAAGGGAGATGGCCCTGTGCAAACTATTTTTATAGGTGCCTTCTTTTTATTGTGAAAATATGGATCATCACTTAGCAGACTCAGTACATATTGTGTGCGTAGATTGATGTGTTTACTCTTTTAAGTAAAGGCGTGTAGTAATGTGAGTTTTCCCTGAGTAAGGATTTCAGGATCCAGCTCTATGTACACTATGTAATGTTAGGATCGTGAAAATTCCTCATCATTCAAATTTTGTCACGTAAAGTATTGTTTTGAGGCCCGAAGTACAGTATCAGCATTTACTGACTGGAAATACTATCCATTGCTTTCCCAGGAAATTGCAAAAATCCTGAATGATAAGTACCCCAATAAACCAATTTTCTTTAACTGTGTAAGTATAAATTGTAGTGAGAGGTTCGTTTGGTTGGAGTCTTCAGTGCCATTAGAACGATCATTAATTATGTATTAAGTGTTGGAAAGGAAAGACATCAGTAGCCTATAGGATATATTTGCATAGTAATTGAGGATTGATTAGATGCAATATCTGTAGTGAGGGCTACTGGGAATAAGTCACAAGTAATTTACAGCAGTGGTAAATTACATTTACAAAACATTGCCTGATAGTAAATAAAGATGATTAGAAATATCAAAAGAATTCTTATACTTTGCAGATGGAATGAGAGTTACAGTAACAGTAGTGTTCTGTTTCTTGGTTACTTACCATTAGATTGTAAGCCTTTTGGGGCAGGGATTGTATTTTCCCCACATACAGTGTGGTCTCTGGGTGCTTCTACTCTACAAATAATGAAAATAGGTCAGAGTCTCAGCTGGGGTAAATGGAAGTATGCCTGTTTACCCCAGCTGAAAATCTAGTCCTCTAACAATAAAATAATAAAGGTGTTAGCAAAACACCTACTAACAAAAACTGATTGAAAACTCTGGGCAATTCTAACAATGAGCAGGAATTTTTGTCCATTTAAGTCGACAGGAATTTGGCAAAGGCTTTTCTTTCCCATGTATTTTACCAGTTTGGGTAATAAAAATATAACCAACGTGCTTCTCAGACTGGTGCACAGGATCATCTGGGAGTTGGCGGGGGTTGATGACAATCTAGGAGAGCAGCACTCGTTACACCGGGGTCTGCAAAAGGGAAAAATGAAAGGGAGTTCCTGTCTAAGGGAAAAGTGTGTTAAATAGAAGAGGCAGAGGAGAACGTCAAGAGGGGCAGGAGCGGCAGAGGGGGCAATGACAGGGAAGGTCAAATGTATGTGTACAAACCAGCAAGGTAGAGAACCACAATTAAGCAAACAAACAAGAGGAAAGAAGGGGACAAATAAGATTTGATGAGAGATAAAGGGTTCACCCAGGAGTTGCTGAATTAAATGGGAAGGTAAGAAACCAGTTCTGTGCTGGATTCACAAACCCCCCAGAAGTATTTAGTGTGGTGATGCCACATTGATAACCTTCAGTATTAAAAGTCAATGTTTTATACATAACCCAGGTCTCCTTCTCCTCTTCTTGGGTGCGGTGTGATTCTCCCCCCTCTTTGCCAGTTAGGTTGTTTCCTCTCTCATCCTCCCCGGCATTTCTGGGCTGCTTCTAAGGTCTGGCCTATACTTAAAAATTAGGTTGACATAATTATGATGCTTTGAAAAATTCATACCCTTGAGTGCCGTAGCTTTGCCAACCCAACTTCAGGTATAGCTGCAGCTAGATTATTGGAAGAAAGCTTCCATCGACCTAGCTATTGTCCCTGGAGGAGGTGGAGTTCCTATAGCGATAGAAAAATCTCTTCTGTCGCTCTAGGAAACATCTACTGTACGATGCTACAGCAGTGTAGTTACTGCGCTGGAGCTGTGCCACTATAGCGCCGTAGGGTCGATATGGCCTAAGAGAGAATTTTCAGGTTGAACAGCGGCTTATCTCCAGACGTCAGTTTTAGGACCTGTGTTCATTTTATATTACATGGGCCTAAATGTAGTCTACTTTTCCACTACTGTGACGAAGTGGGAATGTTCTTAATATGCTCTTTGAATGCTGACTGGAGAGTATTGACCTGGGAAGGTTGCAGGGGAGTTTTGCTGGGACTGTCTGCATTGGGGATGGGAGACTTTCCTTGAGGGAGGATACCTGAGCATGTAACATGAGAACCCAGGAAGGGGGTTGGAGGCCAAGTGACACCTCTGCCCGGAAACTGGACAAAGGCTGGGGGAGGAGCTGGGGGGAGGCTGAGTGAGACGGAGTTTCAGTTTTGGAGTTGGCTGGGAAAATGGAGGGGAGCCCAGATGGGGCTCTGGCCTCCCTTTCCCCTCTTCCCCTCCCCTCCCCTCCTCCCCAAGATGCACCTAACTGAGGGGGTCCTGTTGTCTGTACCTGCAAGGCCTGTCTTGGACTGTGTTCCTGTCGTCTACATAAACCTTCTGTTTTACTGGCTGGCTGAGAGTCACAGTGAATCGCAGGAAGCTGGGGGTGCAAGGCCTCGTCTCCCCCACACTCCGTGGCACCTACATGAGAATGCGTCTTCTGGCTCTTCTTCTGCAACTGTTGTGGCCTACTCCAGGCTTCCTGAAAATCCATGCAGTTCGCAGGAATTCTGCAGCCAGAACTGTGCGGGAGATTTCTGGGGCTAGGCCTATGCTCAAGGGAAGGGTGGGGTGGGCGTGTCAGTGTATGCTAATATGTATGGTGCTGCTTGACTCTGCTGCCTCACATCATCTTCAGGTTATTCCTGACCCTGTCAGGATAATCTGAGGGCCGAGGCCAGAATGTGGGTTTACAGTTAGAATAAAAGCCCCCTTTAATAGAGGAAGCATCTGGTTCATAAGCTAGTAAATACAGGAGCTTTCCTTCTTGTCCCCAGAAAGGGCCAGGCCAGGGGATAAAAAGGTATTTCTTTTTCATACAATGGAAGTATCACTTATTCCAAGGGGTGTTTCTCACTTGGGATGAATTCGTTTAAATGGATTTTTACTTTCTACGCCTTTTCTTAATTGAATAATTTTAATTCAGAACTCTTCACTGTGATGTAAACCTCCCGTTCAGTTAATTGAGTTCAAATTCATTAAGAGTGGGATCTGACCCATAGTGATCTTGGTAATGGGGTACAGAGCTTTTCAATTCGAGGCCATGAACTAGAGCGTGACTTAAGCTGCTAGGGACCCAAAAGCGTTATCTGATGGCTGTTTGGTGGCCTTTGTGAAACGAGTGAATGTCTTCAATCCACTGTGTAGCTGTCAGGAGTTCATGTTACAAAAGTGTCCATCATGAGTCTTGTTGGCTTTATCCTGCAGAAACCAAGCACTGGATCACCTCCAGAGAAAGCTTTTTCAGGTCATGCCGAAGAGGGCAATGTGGGGAAAGCTTACGTTGCTGTTGCTTGTGTCAGACCTGTTTGATGGAGAATGGACTTCAGTTTCCACTGCTGCCAGTGCAGCACCTTTCATGAACACTGAATTCACTTATAAGCATAATTAAAAATCATTCCTGTCACTACTGCTGTTTTGCTTGTACTGTTAAGAGGCAGCATTGCAGATCTGTAGATGTTGTGTTTACTTTAGCTGTGAGCATGTGACTCTATCTATAGGTAAATCATTTTCCATATTTTAAAATTGGTGTTCTGTAAATTCTGGTTTTCTTTTGCATGCAGCGTCTTCACTGCATTGCTCAAAAAAAAAAAAGCAATAATTATGTCAACTATTTCATTCCTGCACTAAAGGAGAAATCACTAATGTCTGCATGTGCAAATAGTTAAACTTAGTAGGCAGTCTCTTAAATTACAAGCTAAGCTTCCTATGCATGAGAGCTGGAGCATCTGTTCCATTGAAGTATTCAGGATTGCAGTGCAAGAAGAGTGCATTCTTAAGAAAAGAAAAGAAAATCTGTCAATTCAGTTAAATTCTTAAGCCATGGTGGAGAATATTCCCTTGCAAGCGTATCTGATACCAAATTAGAACAATTGATCCTCCTAAAGAACAAGCAGGGCATATAGAAATGCACATATTTTATGGTACTTACAGCTGTTAGTCTGACACTTTATTTTATACTGTAATGGTACACCTCACTTCTTCAATAGCTACATGCAAGAACAAACAAACAAACAAAAAAAGGAAAAAGCGCCCAGTTATAGGTTCCCTGTCATAAACATCAAAAACTAACTAAGCAGAACTGCTTATTTACACAAATAAATGTCTTTATAGATTAGGTTTAGTGGCTTGGTACGCATTGTCTGCAAGATCGACAGCGAGAGCGTCCCCTCTTCCAGCTAACACTAACCACACAGGAGCTTCAGAGAGTAGGTTGCTTGGAATTGGGGTCAGGTAGCTTTCACTCCACCCTCCATAACGTACAGCTATTTATTTAACTCAGTGTCACGTTCCTCCACTCATACATCAGCCTGTCAAACCCTGGCAGCCTATGCAGAGAACGTGGTGCTGTTATGTGTTCGTTGCTAATGCATGATGGATATACAAGCCTGCAGCAGCATTCTTGCCTTCACTAAACCAAGGATGTCACCTTTGCAATGTTCCCAGCCTCTGCCAGCTAATAGGGTCAAATTTCAAATCTTATCTCAAACCAAGGTCTGCCATAATGCAAAGTGCTACCAGTCAGGCCACTAGACTATTACACAGAATTCTTGATATTCTTTTAAAAGGTAGAGCTGCTGTTGGACAGTAAATGGTGCTCTAAAGTCCTGTGGAAAGTACCTACTAGTATCTTCTATGTTCCTTGGCGATTTAGTCTGATATTAGCTATAGACCCATCTTTTCAGTTCTCTTTAGATTTTATGCAACTGACTTTCCTGTCAGGTGCTAGTAAGTCCAAAACCAACCAGTTTTATTCCAATTTATTGCTATATTTTGTGCCATTGGATGACCATAGTTTTCTTCCAGACCCGATTATATATCAGCATTCCAATCCAAATGGAGTCTGCTTCAAAATAAAACTGGTTGGGTAAGCAAAGTTGGATTGTTTGATAAACTCATCATGGACTTTTCTTCCCATAGATAGCACTTCTAATCAAGCAGAGTTATGTGTAAAAATTGTTGGGAGCAACAGAAATACCATTTTAATAAACTATTAAACATTAGGTCATCCACGTCAGCATTGATTCTACTTGGATTTAAATTACAATATGTGAGGAATACCAGCAGAGGATTGTTTAATTATTTTTATGTAAAATATTGCTTGCTGAGATAGCCTTGGAAGATAGATACATCTATCCATCTGTTTTTCATGAGGCCACATAGGTCTCCTTTTCAAATTTGAGTGTCTGAAGTTAAGTATCTGAATATCTGGTTTAGTCATAGCAAGTGCTGATGTAAGCAACTTAAATGAGGATATAGATGTCAAATGGACTGATCCAAAACCTGCAGCAGTCAATGAGCCTCTTTCTTTGGACTTTGGATCAGTCCCTAAATGAGGATTTGCATTGAAAGAGACACCCAAGTTTGTAAAGTGGAATCAGTGTTATTCAGTAAAATTTCAATTAAATTAAATTCCTCTAGCCTACAGAAAGACCTGTTGGTTTTAAAAGAAGCACAACTATTAAAATTTGCATCTGTGTTTCTAAATATGTAAAACTTGGAAAAGCCATCAAATTTTCCTTAGTCATGCCACCTCCCAAAGATATGTGCCCAGGTAATTGTTTTTCAAATAGCAAGAAATTGAGTTTGTAAATTGAGACGTTGTCTTGACTTATCTACCTGCTCCTCTGGAGTTTCTTATGCAATACAGTAGACAAGTCTAAATCATTCATCTGCAAAGTGGTGAGATACTACAACAACAACACACAAAGGTCGTTGTATGATTAATTTTAATGCATGATTGATAAAATACAATTTCCTCCAGCTTAGACAATAATTTAGGAAACATTTTAATTACCAAAATTGGGATCCGTATTTTAGAGACGGGTGGATTCATCCTTCTGAGTGCTGGAGAATTGTCTTTGCAGGAGTCCAAAAAACACTGTTGTTTTCAAACCACTTCCTTCAATCATCATGCTTCTGGGGAGAAATTTGATTTTTTGTGTAGCTTTTAAGTAAATCTTGTGGACAGCAGGCAGATGCATTAACTGTTCTGTGGACTGTGCTGGAGTTCACATGCACACTGCAATTACAAATGTTTCTTGTTGAAATGATTTTGTTGCAAGTTGCTTTATAATACACATTTAGGGTTAAATTTTCCAACTGCTTGACCACAACTACAGGGTCATGTTCATAATGCGCTGCTTCATGTCCATATTCTCCTCAGCAATGTCTGGAGGAACACAGGAACGGCCATACCAGATCAGACAAAAAGATCAGTTTTGTCCAGTACGCTGCTTCAGGTGTATAATGAGCAGATGTGCCCATATTATATACAGCAGGTGCAAAAGTTGCACTAGAGAATCAGGACCAATAGCCAGATAAGCCACAGTAGTCATGGTGCATGTTTGCTTCAAAATTAGAAAGAGGAGATCTGTTTAGGAATGTATTGGTTTGCTGCTGATTTGGGGGGAATAAAAGTCTTGTCATTCTTAATGGATCTATTTTTATTTTCATTTCAAACCTATGGCCCTGATTCAGCAAAGCACTTCAGTAGATGTTTAACTTCAAGCACATGCTGAAATCCTGTTGAAATAAAAAACCTAAATGTAAGCATGTGTTTAAGTGCCTTGATGATTCACAGCCCAAGTGTCCGATTCTGTCCTTGCGGGAGTTTGAATAGAGCACCCATTAACATCAACACACCCCAGAGCAGAATTTAGCTCTATAACAGCAACATATTATGTAAGGTAAGTAAATGCTTGACTGTAGAGAAGTCAAGAAAAGCTGAATATCCTAATTTAAAAGTACTTACAAAGTTGTGGGAGGAACATAATTCCCAGAATGATTATCATAACCCTGCAGTTTTTGTTTTGTAGAACTCGAAAAAGAATTACTGAAAAGTAAGCTGCATTAATAGGCATATTCTTTCATATTTCAGTAATTATTCTGTCACCCACCTAAATTTTTTCTTTCTTGAAGCAGTTTTTGTTGGTACTGAAAATCGCTGTAGGACAAGTGAAAGCAACCTAATTGAGATTCATAAATCCACTTTTTAATAAGCACAATTAGGAATAGTTATTAGAGAGCAGCTTGAAAACATCAGGGATAAGATTTTACCAGAGAAGGATTTTTATGTAGTTTGAAACATAGTTTGATACCAAAATCTAAATTAGATCACCAGAGAAATGAATCTGCTATTTAAAAGCTAATTTGTACACAGACAATTAATTCTAAGTATTCCTATTGATTAAAAATTATTAGGTCTTTTTAAGTTGCCTATTTTTGAAGGCAGGCCTGATGTGTAAGATGTTTCTCCTATCTATTGAAATAAGAGAAGTGGCTATTTGATTACACTGAGTATATTCGTGTCCAGTGGCTGTGTAATAAACTTCAACATCAGTCAGTTCTTCTATTACCTAAATTATGTAGAGCAGCATGCTGGGCTTCATCCAGAGAACATTCAGTTCAAAGAAAAGCTCACTGACTTCAGTGGGTTTTGAATCTGGCCCATCAGGCAAAATTTGTAAAAGCGCCTGACTGACTTAGGAGCCTAAGGGGCAGATTTTCAAAGATATTTAGGTGCCTAAAGATGCAGCTAGGCGTTGAATGGGATTTTCAAAAGTGCTTAAATGGATTAGATGCTTAACACCAAAGTCGCTATTATTTCGTTCTAAGAAGAACCAGTGCTTTTGAGATTAGTCCCCCATTGAGGAAATTTGCTTCTTATCAAGTTTAATTTTTTTCAAATGCACCAAGAAAACACTCTAAATTAAATCCTTATGTTGACTATGTCTGATATTCAGTAGTGTTTTGCAATAGCGGAAACCTAGCTATTTGAAAATCCTTATTAAAACATTTGGTAGATTTTCACATTAATTTTATTTCAATGCAGACTTTATTTTGGAACCGCTGTTGCAACAATGAAAGAATGCTTTTAGCTTAATTGAACTGAGTGTCTTAAAACAGCAGCTCATCAGTCAGCTTTGAGTTTGTTCCTTTCAGTTATGGTTAATTGTATTTGCTTCCAGGGTTTAGCCAAATCAATGTAAATGACAGAAGATATTTTTAGGAATACATAGATAAACAATTGTCAGCCACAATAAACCAGCTGCAAACAATAAAAATGTCTAATTTTTGGAGAAACATGCATCCATAATGTAATTTCATTGAAATCAATGATGCTACGCCAGGGTTGAATTTGCCCCACAATTGAATAATTCTTATCAAATTAGGTTGCATTTTCAGAGTTAGATGGGAGCTAACACATAGATGTGAAAGGAACTTTTAGTACATTCCTGATTGATATCAGACAATTTACATCCGATTACATTGATCTGTTGTGACCCAGATGTGCAAAAGGGAGGGCAGTGAGCAAGGGGGAAGTCTTTTCTCTGCTCTACGTGTGCAGCCTTGTTGGTTTTACGGAAGGTGCGTGGGTGAAACCAAGAGAAGAGTGTGTCATGAGCTCTCTTCTGCTGGAGCGGTTCGCTTAGCGGATGTTCAAACTGAAGGTAACAGAGAGTGAAAGTACTGATAGATGGCAAAGTGGGGCTGTGACCGTGTTAGAGCCTGGCCGTGCCATAATGGCTAGGTAGCTGGCCAGTGGGGACAGCTGTTAGTTATTTGAAAATAATAATGTATGTGTTATCCCTCTTTCTCATCCTTTCGGTGTTGCTTAGGGCCTGACTCAATGCCTGTTGAACTCAGCGGGAATCTTTCCATTGACTCCAATGGGTGTTGTGTAGCGGCCTCAGTCTGTGAGCTCTTTGGAACAGGGACTGCATCTTGTGGGTGCTACAATACACCCAGTAAATAATAATGGAGCTACAGTACTTACGGGCAGGCTTCAGGCTGTAGCTTTATGCTACATGGGCCAAAGGTAAATACCGGTACCCTTTATATGTATGTGGCCACCCCAGAAACAGCTATGCAGTTATTAAACCCAATGCAGGACTCGCTGGGTTATTCACAAGGTCAGACTAGAGGGTCAGAGTGGTCTGTGAGATTGGAGAAGTCTGCGAAATCCTTGTGAGGTTGTGATAAAGGGTTAGACTTTTCTATTAATTCTGTGATGTTCTCTGGTGATTTTAAACAATGTGTCTGTTATTTCAACGAGCAGAGCTTTCTAAGTTTCTATCTTAAAAAAACAATCCCTGCTTTCCCCCCCTCTGCTTAATGACCCCCAAGGTTCAGTAGTTGCTTAGCAGGCAGGAATTAGACATCCTCCTCATTGTCAGTCTGCTCCTGGCACCTCTTTCACTCTGGAGGATAAGGGGGCGGGGAAGGAAACCTCTCTGTCTGAGCTGCACACCAGATAGCTCCAATGTTGATCTCACTTAAGCTTGTAGTGGAGGAAAGGTGCGTAGGGCTTGGTCTACACTACAGACTTATGTCCATATAAGTACATTGCTCAGGGGAAATCCACACCCCTCAGTGACGCAATTATACCAACCGAATCCCTGGTGTAGACAGTGCTACGTCGACCAAGCTATTGCCTCTCGGGGAGCTGGAGTACTTACGCTGATGGGAGAAGCAATCCTGTTGGTGTAGGTAGTGTCGTAACTAAGCGTTAGAGCGGCGCAACTGCTGTGCTGTATGTGTTAGATAAGCCCTAGGCCTCCTTACACTGCTTTGCTTCATCTCAGGCATGTAAATCAACCAAACACGCAGCCAATTTATATACCAGCCGGTATATGAGGCAGAGGAGAGAGCAGGGTAGAACTTTTTGGGAGATTTGCCAACTTCTTTAGATCAAGTTCTCTTAGCTCTTACAAAATTGGGTTACCCATAAACTGGGAAGGAGTTTTTATTTGCTAGGTATAATTAAGCTGATTTTAGTAAGGCCAAAACCATTTAGTTATGATTGGTTATCATTAGTCGTATTTATATCAGATGTTATTAAGGACCCATCACCATGGTATCTGGGGCACTTTCCTCCAATAGGAAAGGACTAACACCATGACCAGAATGGGGAGCCTCTGTAACAGCCTACTCAGAGTTCTGTCAAAGTAGATCGTATCCAGAAGATTCAGCATCAGGGAAACCTTGTGCTTGCTGTTGCTGGAAATTCTGGATGAAAAGATTTCTCACCCTGACCATGGGCAGGCAGGCGCTCAGGTATATTTCCAGCAGGTTTTGTTCCAGATGTAGGGATGTCACGGACTCCCCCAAATTTCAGCCTGTGAGTATGTAGTCCAAGTGCACTTACCTTGGTAGGTCACGGGGGTGGGATCTCAGATAAATGTGGCTTGGACCATTTAAAGGCTTGTAGCTCACAAGCAGGAGGAGCCTTCCCAGAGCAGCCTCAGCTAGAACCCCTTGCAGCAGTCAGGCTGGGAGGTGGCAAGAGGGCGGCTTACCATAACCTATTCTGACCAGCTGGGAATAAAAGAAGCCAATTCTGGCCACTGCAATATCTGTGCTTCCGGGAGCAGTGAGACGCCTAATGAGACTTCAAGACTGAATTACTTTCACAACTGAGGTGGGCAGAGACCTTCAGTTGAAGGAGCCTGGACGAGCTTTGCCAGTTCACCAGAGTGCATCTCTCCGTTGACCATTCTAGTTCTACTGGACTGAGCTTAAGCCAGTTGCCTTCCATTCAGGTCCCTTAGCCCTTGAGGGGATGGGGGCGAAATCTCAGGATGTGTGGAAAAGGAGATGCAGCACTGAGTATTGTTAACATGGGGGTGAAACATTTTAACTGATACCAGTGTGTCCTCATGGAGCCAAATACTGCTCTCATTGATAGTGGTGAGAATCCAGAGTCATACTATTGACTTCAGTACATTTGCTTTGGATTTGCAGCAGAATTCATCCATGATCATATAGTACTGATGCATTCTCATTCTGACTAGGAAATAATTTGATAACCTCTCTTTTTATCTACTGCATTTCTAAAAGCAAAATATTTGCTAATTTGAATGGTTTCTAGCTTGGTACATGCAAAAAGTGTTCTTCCCTGACATGCTGTATTTCAGTATTCAGAGGGAGTCCAGTGGTGACCTGCATGACAACAAACTTCATTGTCATCAGCCCACTGCATGCTGGTGGCACTGGTAATCCTCATGGCTTTGACTCCAGAAATGTAGGCCTTTCACCACTGAGCTAGCTGAGAGCCTCCACTAATTCATCCAGTGGAAGGAACTTCAGGGAGTCGTATGTTTCCGAGCGCTCTGACTTGTTTGCCTGACTTTCAGCGATTGTGTGTTTCTAAGACTCCTTTCTCTGCTTAATTACCATCATGCTAATGGGAAAAAGTCCAAAAGGGCTGATTTATTGGTGGATTGCTTGTGCTCCCAAGTAATGAGGGATATGTCAAACACATACTTGACGTACGAGATATATTTACTTTCTACCTTCTGCATGTTATAGCAGAGTTAATAAACTGAGTGTTAATAATTATTTGGTAGCAACTTGTATCCCCAAAGGATCCCAATGTGCTTTATAAATTATACTCTGGTGACATACCTGGATCACTTCACCTGCCTCTTTGTGGAACACAGCAATGCACAGCAGTTTAGGATAGCACGTGAAGAAGAATGCTTCGGTTAATTGCAAGGAAGATTTAAGTAGGTTAAATGTACGTCCTACGGTTGGTCAGGATGCTTCAGTGACTTGCAAAAAGAGCCCCTGGACCTTCAGTGACTACAAGTGATCATCAGGACTTCTGTTGTTCATCTCATACAAAGATGGCAGAGTGTCTCCTGTCTCGGATGGATTAAAGTCTGGTTGGGAAGGAAGAATACTGCCTGTAACGCTTCTTGCAGTCTTTTTCACATTATTGTGAGGTCTCCTATGCAGAGAGATCAGTCCTATGAGATGAGGGAAGCTCACTTCCCAATGCACTGTAACATGGCTACAGGCAGCGAGTAGTGCTCTACCTTTCTATTTGCCGTCTCTCCGGTGCCCAACCTCCGGCCCGCGGGGTGTACATGGCCCACCAGAGCATTTCATAAGGCCTGTGACCTGCTTCAGCACAATATACTAACAGCCAATTCATTAGCGTTTTTGTCATCACATGTAAACTAAAATGATGTAAACAAGTGAGTAAATAGGCAATACTGTACATAGGTTGTTTCTATCTAAATACATATGAAACAAGCTGAACTTTAAAATATAAATCAGTACAGGTGACTTTAAATCTTATTAAAATATGTAGAATCTGTTTGGCCCACACAAGGTTGTGCTTAGGTTTGGACCCTCCTTCCTATGTAATAAGCTTGGACACCACTGTCCCAGAGGATCCTGTAAGTACATGTGTACTTAATAGACTGAGGATATTTTAAAATTTTTAAAAGCCTATTGTGGGGCTAGCACAGACCTTCCTTTCCTTCCCATATGTTGTTCCCTTACTTTTTTTTTTTTTTAGACCAATCTCTTCATGCTGTCCCTTCTGTCTTCCTTTCTCAACCGATGTGTGGATAACTGGCTGCTTCCACTGGCTGTCCAAGCCGCTCGTGCACTGAAAGAGTTCACCCACCAAAGGTCACACGGGGAGGGGGAAGGGAGTGCTTCCAATTAGCTTGTTACATGTGAATGTCAGATTCCTGGGGCTTGATGGCAGGCAGAAAATGATTGTATACTGGTGGAGCTCTGCTTCTTTCAATCATAATGCCTTGAAACCAGCCCTAGAGGGGAGAAAAGCAAAAGTAACCGTTAACACACCTGCTCTGTTTATGAACCAGTTGCAGCTGTAGTTTGTTGACCATCCAAATTGCTTTGGTGTAAGATTTCAGGTGAAAACGTGTCATGAGTTTCTCTTTGGTGCTATATTTTATTTTATTTTCCAATGCTGCTTCCATTTCATTATTAATTTTATCTGAATAATCAAATTCAGTGCACGGTAAGAAGTACAATCTGCCAGAGTTTATATGCATAATTCCTTTTAATGTATTGGCACATCAAGAAGAAAATATACCTCTTGGTGTTCTCAGAGTCTCAGCTTGACTATAAAAGATATATTTCTGCAGCAGATGTACACACATGCCACCATTATAAGGATACTGCAAGCAACATTTTCAAAGACTGCAAAATGCGTGAGCCAAACAAACTAGGGGTGCACTCCTTGACCACAGAAATCCTCACATTTTAGTGTGCAAATGGTTATTTCTGGGTGTAAATGTGGGGCTTTGATTTCACAAAGGACGCATATGCGTTTTACACAGTTTACCTGTTGCACAGGGCTTTTAAAATTAGGACGTAAATTACAGGGACAATTTGCAATGAATTACCTTAGTACTATCGTCTGAAGCCTGGGGAGACTTCTGAGCATTAAGAACCGCTTTATATTGAAATCCTCCATGGAGAACTGTGGGAGATGAAACATCAGGAAAATTGCCTTCTTGTGTCATGCTCCATGTAGCCAAAAGGACGACTATTCTTGTGCCTCTGAATGCAGGACTATCGACTAGGGGGAGTGTAGTTATGCTAGCGGCCCTTCAAATTGGGTTTTTCTGTATTCGAGCACTATGCCACGTAGCTCTGGAGATTATACATTTATATTTACATTTAAATGTCTGTTTTCCAAACTTCAAATTAGAGTCCCCCCCACCCCTTCTTATTTGGTTAGAAATACACCACTTCACTTCATTGCTGATAAAAATCTTCATTATAAATGTCTAACTCTACATTTTGTTTGCCTGTATAGGAAATGTAATTTTTCCCATCAGGACAAAGTCATTTTCGGATGCGCTCTGTGCTACTCTAATAGAATGAATTAATGTTTGTATTGTTGTGACAGTCTGTTTTGTTAAAAATAAAATGGGCAAATTAAAGTTGAGCTGCTGTAAGCACATCGGGAATATTCAGCGCTCAAAACAACTCCTTATAGAGCTTTGGGGCTGTTTTTAATATGCAAAAAGGTTGTGGGGGTGGCCATAAATTCATGGCTTTTGCTAAGCATATAACAAAATCAAAGAAAAAGCAACACATGAGAACAGATCTAAATAAAGTTACAAAGACCCCCCGGGGACCTTGCAATAAAACCAGGAAGTACCAAACCACTCTCATATTGTGTAAAAATAATAATAAATTTAGAGATACTAATCTGGACTGAAATAGAATCCAGAACATAAAATTTTATTAATTGTTATGCAGTGCTTTATGATGGACATAAAAAACCCCAGAAAACTGCAATGGCATCATGGCAAGGAGGGGGCATACTGGCTAATATATTTTAGGATTATTTTTAAATTTTTTTTTATCCCATATCGCTCATTAATTGTGAGCAAATTGTATACATTCTGGGCCAGATCTTCAGTTGGTGAAAATCTGATTTGCCACGGCAGAGGATCTGGCTAGTGGCTATTGGTTTATGGGGAAACATCTAAGCCAACCAGCCAGAATCTTTAAAGAGTGCAGAGAGAGAGTTCATAATATTGGGGTCACACTGGGGTGATTATATTTAGTAGTTTGCATACATTTTGACTGCACACTAACAAAAATCAGTGTAGGGGTTAATTACAGCTCATTACAGTTGAAGCCCTACCCATCAGTATTTTTATTACACGAATATTCCTCTTCATACATTTTGAATGGCATAGTGTGAATACTGGTGCTAATTTTCATCAATATCTTTATCAGTCACTGTGTTTAGCTTCTTTGACTGCGTACTGGAAAAACTTTGTGTTCTGAGAAATGGCAAGGATCATAAATTTTATTAAAGCTAATGTTAAAAAATTATATAGTGCACAGGTTGAGAAAAGAGTGTCCGTATATCTGGGCATAGTGCTTAGATTATCCACAAATACAAAGTTTGTTTTTAAAGTCATAAGATACACACAGTGCATTACTTTTGTATAAATTACATGGAAGTAGGTGGTTTTGCAATTTTTCTGGTTAACTTGCATAAAACTCAAGGTTACATGGGATGTAATTCGTTCATGAATAGAGACATTCGTCGCCTCATTGAAATGCCCGGGCAGTAGGAGTGGAGTGCTTGGAAACTTTATAGCTTAGCTACTGCTAACTTTTATTGGAATTTTACATATTTTCCCAGTCTTTTTCTTCCTGCAGTTATGTTTTTTATCGTATCTTGTTGTATCTGATTGCAAATGTTATAACTAACAATTTTTTGTCAACTGATGGGCATAATGTACCATGTTAAACTATTGCTCTTTTATCTTTCTCTTGATCATATATTTAGTTTCTTGAATGGATGTTAAATTGAACCTTGTATCATTTTATCTTTCTAAAATACCCATGAAGAAACGAACTCTATTCATCATTCTTATTTTAAATGCTATTAACTTCCAGTGTATAAAATGTATCCTCAAACATGTGTGGCTGGTTCTATAACACATTCCTCTTTCACCGTAAATGACATTATGTTTGAGTAAAACATGCATTAGGCTAGTATTCATTCTTACTGTTTGCATTTTGCAGTTTTTCCTGCTTTTAACAGACACAGAATGGGCCAAAAGCAGCCTGATGTAATTCAGCTTACACCAAAGATGGATTTTGGCTCTGTTTTACTGACAAGGCCATACTGTGGTTAAGACAAAAGTCTCTTGTGATCTTTTTGAAGTATTCAAGTAAATCAGTATTAAAAATCTGTTTAAAATATTACCCCATCCCAACCACTATCCCAATAAGGGGCAGAAACCCCACCCCAAACTAAGCAGTACTGAGTAAAATTGCTTTCTTATTTCTTAATCTTCCATAGGATTTATTACTTCTCATAAACTTTATATAATGGGGCTGGCCAGTCAGAGCTAGTGAAATCATTGTCCTAAAGATCAGTGTTTTGGAATCACTTTAAAGGTCCCATAGACCCACTTGCTTGCATTAATATTGTAGCATAGGAGTGAAGTGAGTTTATCTTAATGGACGTCTCGGGCACAGGACTGAAAATGCTAGCAGCGTCCTTCTGATAGAAGGCATGGTGTTTATTCTTTCAAGTTGTCAGCTGAGTGAAAGGTTTTTTCTGACTGCTTAAACAAAAACAAACATAAAAGGAACATCCCTTATAAACATATAGCAAGTTGTGATTGTATTTGCACTTCATTTTAATGTTTGGCTGGTAAAGTTTATGCTCATTTTGACTGATGCATTTGCTTTGAGCTTTCCTTGGTCAAATATGTAAACGTTGGGCAAGATTAATCTGTGGTGCAAGTCTCTTGGGTTCAGTGGAGTTACAGCAGGGATGAATTTAGTCTGATATGTTTTAAGTGAGTTGTCTGACTTCATTCACCTCTGTCACCATCCTCCATCACCTTTCCTGTGTTGGACAGCATCAGCATAAACTAATGTTTATTGGGTGAAACGTGAAGCTAGCATATTTTTATTCATAAGCATTGTCTTAACCTGCTGCAGCATCTGTGATTTAGCCCACCAGAAACATTGCTAATGTCATTGCCCTCATGGGGTGAACATTTGCATTTCTTATAAGGAAGCAGGTCATGTTTTCTTTCTCAAAAATGACTATTAATCGGAAGCTTTGAGAGTCGTTGCATTCAATCACTCTTCTGGTGATTGCTCTTTATTTCAGTTAAATATTTCATTGCAAAAGACTAGGAGTTTTAACAGGGTCTGATGATGGTTTTCTAGCTTATTTAACATTGTTTCTTTATTCCAGAGCTGTAGAATTATCATCTATTTTAGGTTAAATACTGCATGATCATCTGCCTTATTGAAATCAATTTCTGCAAGCAGGGGATGATAAGGGCCAGAATGTCAAGCCTAGCTCCTGTTGTTCCAGGCACAGTTTGCACCACAACTAATTGTGTCCACAGTGAATTACTGGTGAAAATATTAGTAGGTGAGGTCACCCATAACCAGCTGGCTGGTGGACACAAGCAGATAAACATCTAACTATTCATATGTTCTGCTGCAGATTGCAGGTGATAAAGATGCAGGTGTAGTTATTTGCTGGCATGAAATTCTTTCCACCAGACTGGAGGCCCATGTGAAACTCCCGGTTAGTCTCCTTCAATCTGTCTAGTCTGGATTTGATTTTCTGAGCCAGGCATGAAGCTTTTAGGAGAACAAAGATATAACAATTTTAGTTAACATTTTGTCTGCACAAAAAATACATCAGAAGATTTATGCAGTGTTCAAAGCTTGAGTTCTAGGCAGAGATTGATAAATAAGTAGAGTAATTGCACAGACCATGGTAAATTGGATGGCTCACTGCTGGGCTGCACATCTCCAAACCTTTTGTAATTTGCAAATACCATGGATTTAAAAAAAATAAAAGCCTCCTCCCTTTTATGTGATTATCCCTCTGAAGACAGAAAGTGTGCCAGGTTCCTGGGACACCTTTTAAAAGTTTCTCTCTCTGATAAATGGTGACTGATCTTTGAAGAGCACTTCTCTGGTGCATTGGGGGTGTTGCTTCATATCTAAGGTTGCTGTTGCAGACATTGTTCAATTATTTCAGATCAGGACAAGAGCATTTCTGAAGTGTGTATACAGAGATCTCTTCAAGTTCTGATACCATCCTGAAAATGTTGGTTTCACTCCATACTGCCTGCAAGTGACTACTTTTTTGAAGTAACTAACACTCAGTTACCAACCTTTGCTCCTTTCCTTTGTACCAATTTCATACTTGGATAGGATTCTTTAAAGGGGTCTCTTGTAGGTTACACATGACCCCTGTAGGTCACACTTTACCCTGTCTCTACAGGAACCTAATAGACTTTCCAGTTACATATGAAAAAGTTCGTTTCTAAAAATATGTATGGAATGAAACACGAGACAGTCTCTGTCCTGGAAAGCTTACATTCAATAAAGACAAGTGCAAAGTACTGCACTGAGGAAGGACAAATCAAATGCACAGCTACAAAATGGGGAATAACTGGTTAGGCAGCAGTACTGCTGAAAAGGATCTAGGCATTAGTGGATCACTAATTGAATATGAGTCCACAATGTGATGCTGTTGTGAAAATGGCTAATCTCATTTTGGGGTGTATTAACAGGAGTGTTGTATGTAAGACATGGGAGGCAATTCTCTTGCTCCATTCAGTGCTAGTGAGGCATCAGCTGGAGTACTGTGTCCTGGGTGCCACAGTTTAAGAAAGATGTGGATAAATTGGGGAGTGTCCAGATAACAACAAAAATGACAAAAGGTTTAGAAAATCTGACCTATGAGGGAAGGTTAAACTAGCCATGTTTAATCTTGAGAAAAGAAAACTGAGGGGGGACCTGAGGACAGCCTTCAAATATGTGAAGAGCTGTTCTAAAGAGTATTGTGGATCGATTGTTCTCCGTCTTCACTGAAGGTAGGACAAGAAGTAAGTGGCTTAATCTGCAGCAAAGGAGATGGAGGTTAGATATTAGGAAAAACTTTCCAACTCAAAGGGTAGTTAAGCTGTGGAATTGGCTTCTAGGGGAAGTTTTGGAACCCCCATCATTGGAGGTTTTTAAGAACAGGGCAGACAAACACCTGTCAGGGGTGATCTAGGTTTACTTGGTCCTGCATCAGCACCAAGGGGCTGATCTAGATGACCTCTCGAGGTCCTAGCTAGCCTTTCATTTCCATGACACGGCTGAAGGACTGTGTATTGTTCTGCATCACATGAAGATGGATCCCCAGAACACTCAATCAGTACAAGACGTGTGCAACTTATTATGAAGCCTGAACAGGATTTGCATGGTTAAGTTAGTCCTTAGCTTTTCATTTTCTTGATGGAATGTCATTCAATATCAGACCTTCATTCAGTTCACTGCACAATAAAGATTGCACTGTGCTGTTTCTAAGCCTCTTTTTTCCCCCCCTGGGGCAAAACATACGACATTCTGCATATCTGGCAAAGGCTCCCACTTTGTCTCTCCCCCTTTCTAGCTAGCGGCCACAGCTCATCCTACCTTCCGTTGATTTCCATTGAGTTGTAGCCCCTGTCCTATTCCTTCTTTCAGTGTGACCACCAAGAAATATCTCTGTTTATTTAGAAACTCCGAGGGCCGACTCCTCAGCTGGTTGTCAGTTGCTGTAGATGCATTGTCTTCAGTGGAGCTATGTCAGTTTACACCAGCTGGGGCCCTTTGATTTCAGTTGAGCTAGGTAAACTTTACACCCGCTGAAGATGTGGCCCTTGACTTCAACAGAGCTATGCTGATTTACACCAGGTGAGGATCTGGGCCAGAATGTGGCACTCGATGCCTTCAGTAACTTCATGGCAGGCTTCAAGCTGCTCTAGGCTAGTATAGGATACTGCAAAGGGTCCTGCAGATTTCTCCATGAGAGTTTACAGCATCCCTCGAGGACCCTATCCTTCAGATAAGTCACAGCAGGGGGCACCTAAATGTGTGGTGATAATTTTGCAATTTCATTCCTGAATTGAGTTTTTTCATTGTATTGTGATGTATGGAGAATTTCTGGCTAGCCAGGCGCCACCTGGTGGCACTGTGTTTCCAAATTGCACATCACCTCAGTGCCCCTTTCCATGAATTGGCTCAGACCTGCTGGAAATCTCCATGTATGCAACTATGGGGTTGGTGCTTCCACCTCGCCTTGGATGGTAAAGGTAGATCTGGAGGTTTGTCTTTTTCCGGGAAGAACACAGAGGCATTGACACAACGCATGGTGTGAGTTGATGTCTCTTCATTTCCATGGAAACAGATATTATAGGCTAGAGTCTGATCTGGACCATTCGGGGGGACGCAAATTGGTGTTAGATACACGCCGAAGACCCCAACTCAGGCAAGCGCTCAAGCACATGCTTATTTTTAATTGTCTGCTTAGGTTGCATTGACTTCAGTGGAACATGAGCCTGTGCTTAAAGTTAAGCATATGTTTATAGTTTTCCTGAATTGGATACGAAGAGATTCTAATTTCAGGTGAACCTTTGCTAGCTGAGCTGTCAGAAACGTGGGAGACCCAAGCATGCAGAGAGGAATGACTTACGAAGACTTAACTTTATTACCACAATGCATGAACGCTTGCGGAAACAGGGCAAATCAGATTTCCATATATTGCTCACCAGAATTCAATTATTCTGTCCTTTATGTCTGACATCCCTGCTCAGTTAGGTTCAGAAATGTACTCTTCTCTTATAGACAGAGTTGGGGGGAAAGATCTGCCATCGCAGTTCACCTTCCCTGGTAGCCCTGTGACTGTACATTTCAATAGTTACAAATTCTTTCATAATTTAAATCGCCGAATTGCCTGCTCATCTGGCAGTTTCTCGAGAAATGCTCTGCACCTCGTCCTTGTCAATAGTAAGGAGGTTACACTTCTGAGATGCATCATAATGTCTGGTTGAGTAGGCATATTGTCAGTCTTCACTCTATCCTCTGTAGATATTTTTGGTGGATTCCTCAACTGAACCAAATGCCATGCAGTCTACAGCCTGCCTCCCAAACTTGGTTCTGAGTAGCAGTCAGGCTCTGATGTACCAGTGTTCTTGCTTGTACGTCGTCCAATAGCACTTTCATTTAAGAACTGTGTTCATCAAAGGTCCCACTGTATAAAAGGACACTGACTTGTGGTTTCAGCTCCCTCAAATTCCTGGAGCATTCCCCGATTGTTGCTTTGTCTGTCAGTAGAGAGAGACATGCTTATCACCTCACCTACCGTGTCTCGCTAAAACCCTAGGACCAAAACAGCCACAACAAAACTGCAGAAACCATGGACAGCTCCATTAGAGTCAAGCCATAATCCAGGGCCTGTAGTATAAACTGTATGTGCTACTCTACTACAGCAGCGACCTGTTTAGTCCATAGGGCAAGCTTGCCTTCACTGTATTTTAGCTGCTTTCGTTATATGCAGCTGTAATGCAAGAAACCTACAGGCCTGTAAGACATTAACTGAAGCATAAGTTAGCACAAATGTGGTTAAGTAGGCCATAACCTTTGGCCTAGATTAACGGCCTAACAGTTACTTGAGATTTTGGGGACTAAGGAGAGCTTACTCAATGGTAGGCGTTAGAATGGTCCAAAAAGTGCTGCCCCAAGGCACGTGGATGTAATAACCGCAAATCCATTTAAGCAAGGGCTGATGGGTCTGAGAATGAGCTGAAATGGCAGTGACGTATCACTATTTTAACCGGTAGAATAAGAACACCTCAGTATTATGTGGGTGTAAAGGTTAAAAATAGGCATGGAGGATTGAGCATGAGCAGATGATGCTCACACCCCATAACAGGGCAGTTACCATGTGGTTTGGGGCTTGATCTCTCCTAGACTGCTTCCATTGCTGTCTGCTTTTCCACTACTTGCCTCTTCAACTCATTCAGGAGCTTGGCCCATCAGACACTGTTGCACGCCAGAGACAGGGCCTGGCCTTTTGTCTCTTCCCACCAGGTCCCTCAACAAAGGGCGGGAGTGTGCAATTCTAAGAGCTTATGCATAGAATGATACCACAGGTAACCCCGATATTGTATTATCTCTATCCTGTTATGTGGCTTGGGCCTTTTCTAGCTTTATCCGTTATGTTAATAAAGATGTCTAAGGTTTTACATTGCCTTCCACGTGAGTGTTCCTGTCATCCACCCCGAGACTCCCCACCAGATCCAACTCTAGTATTAGTTCGGTGTAGCCTAATTCTGGGGGAAGAATCTTATCGCAGTCAGATCAACTGGCTATTAATCCAAACGAAAGGGTCAGGCAACAGAGGGGGACAGGATATGTCTGAGAGATCTTGAGAAATTATAGCTCAGTATTTGAAGCAAAGCTCTAGTTCTGTTAGTGCTCGTGCTCTGGGTGGTAGCAGGATAAAAGCTTTCTATTGCATCCCTGATGTAATCTTAATGAGCAAAGTATAATAGAAATAATATACAGTGGTTATCAATCCCTTTCCCACACTTAATAAAGTGTTGAGTGGGTTCTGCATTTTCCGCCTTTATTGGGGACTGTTGTTCATAGCTGACTGCGCCTTTTTTCTGATTAGCCTTGCTCATACTTAATTTTTAACTTCCTTTATATGGCTGTAAATCCCCAGCACTGCTTGTGGACAAGAACAGATGATTGAGTACCATCTAGTGCATTAATGTACAATCAAGCACAACATACGATACAAAGGCAGCCTTGTTGATTATGCTGTCCAAAGACATGAGGCAGGAAATAGAAGGACACAGTACTGGGTATTTACTTCCCGAATGAGCCACTTTGATCTTGAAAAATCTTTGTATATTTGTCTTTATAAGTGATCTGTAGGCTTCTCTGACTGCCACGTTGCCGTTGAATTGCTTTGTACCACTGTATCCTCCATGAACACTTCCTTGTTCAGAAAGCTAAGCAAAGCATTAGTGGGAACAACTGGAAAAGATTTGGAGACTCTCACGTGGCATGAGTTCAGTCTTGCTTGAATAAGTTCAGGAGAAATTCAGCTCTCCAATCAAACATAGCTCTTTTTTATATGTTCCCTGGTTTCGCCTTCATACCATTTGTAATTTGGCCCTTTTCTAGCTCATGGCAGATGTTCTAAGTTTGCCAGGTACAGAACATCGATTTGGCATTGATTGTGATTTTCTCTGCAGTAAAAGGTGCTCATGCTGCACCTGGGGACCTAACACTGAACTCTTGTGGCACACTTTTTATCCAACAACTCAGTGTCTTACGAAAGAAGGGCCCTGTTTTATAGGTCGGGGAAATTGAGGCAGATGAAGTAATTTGCCCAAGTTTATACAGCAAGTCACTGTCACAGCCAGGTTAAACGATTTGTTCTGAGCAGCCGTTCTCTCGAGAAGCTCAGGATATTTTTTGGAGAAGATAGCTGCAGCACTCAGATTCCCTAAAGCCAAAGCCTCTGACATAGCTAACTTTAGTGATTTTTAATACCAAAAAAAAAAGTATTAGTATTTTTTTCATACAGTCCTCAGTTTGCCCTATTGAAGGTTATATTTTACTGGTTCCTTAAGAAATGCACCCGAGTGCCATGACAGTCTGTGCTACTGCTGTACGCTCCTTTAGAGCAGCGCCTTTCCAACACTACGTATTGATCCTGCTGCACATGCTGGTTTAGCAGCACTGTATTACTTTTAATTCCTTCTTTTTTGTTTGTTCTTCCTTGCCTGGTTATAATGGCTTCAAAGAATGGCCCTTCCCTGCTCATTAGTGCTACTGTAAATCTTACATTACCCTTTCATAAGCACTGTCAGTTTTAGAGATGAGACACCTGTTGAGGTGCTGTGCAAAATCCCTCTTGAGTTGAATTCCCTGGTCAGCATTCAGAAATCTACTACTGTAGCAGCTTTAAAATCCCTCCTTAGAGCCTGCTTTTGCTGCAGTGCCTTCAGATAACAAACACGTGGTACTCGTTACACTAGTGGCTAACTGTGACAGCTGAAAGCCTGGTACAAATGTTACCTAATACAGACACTCTCTTGTCTTTTATTATTCCTTTTTCCTCCCATGGGTCTGCTTATTCACCTGTTGCAGATTGTCAGGATCCTGGATGGTGAGCAGGGGCGGCTCTAGGCACCAGCGCAGCAAGCGTGTGCCTGGGGCGGCAAGCCGCAGGGGGCGGCCTGCTGGTCGCTGTGAGGGCGGCAGGCAGGCGGCTTTCGGCGACATGCCTGTGGGAGGTCCGCCGGTTCGGCAGCAATTCGGCGGCGGGGACGCCGGTGGCGCAGCACCGGTGGACCTCCTGCAGGCATGCCACTGAATCTGTGTTACCAGTGGACCTCCAGCAAGTGCGCTGCCGAAAGCCACCTGACTTTCTTGCTTGGGGCGGCAAAAAACACAGCTGCCCCTGATGGTGAGCAGTCTTGGGCAGGGACTGTCTGTGTTCCTTAAAAACAGCAAGGAGTCCGGTGGCACCTTAAAGACTTGTTTGTATAGTGCCTAGCATAGTAAGGCCTTGATCCCTCATTGGGTCCCTTAGATGCGATTGCAAGGGTAATGATCAGTAATAGCAATTGTAGGGCATATTGGGATTTCAGTAGATACATTTATAATGACAGACTTCATACAAAAGCAGTATGTTTGGGAAATTACCGAGCAATTCAGTGACCAATAGCTATCTCTGCTGTTTTTTCTCCTGTATGCAGGTCAATGCCTTGAGTAACAAAACAAACTGCAGTACTTGCCAAAGTCAGATGTGCTATTTGCTTCCCCTTTCTTTTTTAATGGGCGCGTGCCTTGTTGAGAAGGAGAGCTAATACCAGTGCATCGGTTTAGATAGAGTGCTTAGCATACTGGCTTCGGTGGCTTTTTTTACCTCTTGTCCCAAAGCTGCTTCTATCCCACTTCTGCCCTTACTTTATTTAATAGAAAACGCGGTGCTGTTTCTGGGATGCTTTGGGGTGGAAATCCCAGTGTTAAGGATCAATGAAGTTTATTAGTAGTGATTAATGAGAGAGTGTTGATTGTTGACTGTACTCATTAGAATTACAAACGGTCAGGCAGTTGGCAGGGAAGTGTAGCTGTTCCAACTGCAAAGCCAATTTAGATTCTGTTTGTTGCACTGTATGCAGTTTGCTTAATCTTCTTTAACCATAACACTAATTAAATAGCTTGACTAAAAACTACTGATGCAAAATTGCATATTGCATGCCACCATTAGTGCAAAAATAGTCTTTGTATTCTCTATATCAAAGAATCTAGGCTGACCTGTGATCTCAGTCATCCCAGGGTAAATCTGGAGTAGCACAACTGGTTTCAGTGGATTACTCTGGATTTACCCCAGTGCAACTGAGATCTGAAACAGGCCCTTGGGTTGCTAACTTGTTGTGGAACAGATTCTGACGGACTTACTTGTAGGTCTACTTACGGAGTAAGCTTGTACTCTGTGTGAGTGAAGCTGGCAGTATATGCCATGAAATGAAAGGGGAAAATGTGTGCATATAATGTATACAGAATTTCATGGACAATTTGTCAGACAAGGTAGGTGAGGTAATATATTTTATTGGATCAGCTTCTGTTGGTGAGACCTCTCAGTCCTCATCATCAAAGGAAACCTGCACAACACTTTTGTATGACGAGTCTGGGAGCTTAAATTCATAACCTTTTTTTCTAGACACCAGAAATAATGGACTGAATAGAGACACTGGATTTATGGCTTATTATAATAATCTGTAACCCACTAACCTCCCTGTCCCCAGCTGCCTTGGAGGGGTATTCACCTTGAGTGGTCCCTTGAAATATGTGTTAACTACTTATGCTAGACAATCTGTTTTACCCTGTGTTTAGCTGTGACAGAGTACCGTTCCCAGACCTGCAGAATTCTGTGTAAGCTTGAAAGCTTGTCTCTCACCATTACAAGTTGGTCCAATAAAAGATATTGCCTCACCCACCTTGTCTTGCTAATATCCTGGGACTGACACGGCTACTACAACACTCGTGGCCAATTTGTGTTTGTTTATTATTCTCATTTTATTTTCAGTGGGAACATGGCATTAGCGATGTACTAGGCACTCTGCAAATAGCAGATCTGTGAGTAAATTTGGTGATGGTAGTACATAGCTACAAAATTCAACCCTTCCCTTTCATCATGTCATGAAAGAAGAAGAATGCACACTTCCAAAGAAAACCTCTTTCTTTTAGCATGACATAACCCCTTTCTTAGCTGAAAGCGTAGTGCCGCCAGTTGAATTGCATGCTGTTTAATCTGTATTAGAAGCAGCACTATTTAGCCTTTGGCTGTCTTTAGGAGAGTAGGAACTGGTGAACAAAAACAAACAAAAATACATGAATGTCTTTCTAGCACAGATAGCTATTAATGGACTGCAACTCAGGCCAAGCTTTTACTCAGTAGCACAGCAGTTTTTTATATACCAACAGAGGGCTTTTTGCTCTTCGTGGCTTCATGCTTTCCTGCTTATAAACAAGAAAAGAAATAAAACTTGTGTTCACTTGATGAGAAACCTAAACTGACTTTCCTCAAAGAAATACTCTTTCCCTTGCAGTGGGTTGTGAAATTACGCCTTCATAATTGAGAAGGGGTTGCCAGGTGGAGTCTTGTAGAGGAAGAGTCTGATAAAACGATCACGTTTCCTGAGTTTTTGTTGAATTTGCTTTCTCTTCTTTTTATCGTTGTTAAAGAATTTGCCTGTGTTTTTCAGCACTGCTGTTCAGGTAGAGGAGCGTTTTCAGTAACCAGAGATGAAGAACTTAAGATGTAAGGAGATAGAAAAGAAGGGTGGGCTTATGGATAAAGCACTGCTCTGGGGCGCAAAGATTTGTGCTCAGTCCTTGGCTCTCCAGCAGACTGTCTCCTACAATGTGGTTTGCACAACACTTGGAACGCTACCCAGGAAATGTACATGACCAGGGGCGCTGGAACACTTTGTATCGTGGAGGTGCTGAGAGCCATTGAACCAAACTGTGAACCCTGTATTTGATGGAAACCTAGGGTGGCCAGACAGCAAGTTTGACAAATCGGGATAGGGATGGGGGGGGGGTAATAGGAGCCTATATAAGAAAAAGACCCAAAAATTGGGACTGTCCCTATAGAATTGGGACATCTCGTCACCCTATGGAAACCACTTCAAGCCAGGGGGTTTGGCAGCACCCCTAGTTCCAGCACCTATGAATGTGGCTTGGACAATTGATTTATTTGGAAATCAGAAAGCATCCTTCTGAGATGGATGTGTGGAAGAATGGAGCTGATCTTCTTCTGTAGTATTGCAGTTCCCACAAGTCAGGAAGAGAAGAGCCCCCTTCCAGTAGCTGAGTCGACAGTTATCGCCCATCTAGGCTTCTCCCAGCAGCCAAAGTGAAAGGGAAGGATGGAAGACGTTAGTGGAATGAGAAAAGATGACTCAGAATTGTCTCTTCCTCTCGAATTCCCTTATTTACAAGAAAGAAACAAACTGGGAAATTAAATCCAGAAAATGTTTATGCAACATTAATATTTAAAAATGTGAAAACAAGTTAGGAAAATGTAAAGTTTCTCGTGGTGACACTAACTCAGTCACATACACTTACTTCATCTTCTTGAGCATTACCAGTTAGGTTTTTAGGTGGATCCAGTACTTCGGTATACAGTATGTGCCAATGGCGGGAATCGGTGCAAGGGGAGACAATATGGGACCACACACTGAAATCCCTGGTAAAATTCCTCCTCCTGCTTCAGATTTCCGGTGTGTGGTCTGCAGCAGCTGAGAACACGTGGCCCATTTTTGAGCTTTTATTGACAAAACCGGTTTTGAGATGCGGGGTAGGGGTGCTCTGAAAAAGACAGAGTAAAATTTTCAAAAGCACCTCAGTGACTTGGGAGTCTGAGTCCCATTTTCAGAAGAGACACAGTCACTTAGGAGATTACATCTCATTGATGGGACTTTAGCTCCTGCATCCTAAAATAGAGCAAAGAAAACACTATCTGAGCTTTTGAAATATGGGAAACGGGAAATATTTTCAGAAGAACCCAAGTCACGTAGGAACTTCAATCCCATTTTCAGAGACTTACACTATGAAGTTCCTAAGTCACTTATGGGTAACAGGAAATGTTTTCAGAAGCACCTATTTTGAAAACTCTTCTAATGTTTTCTTTGACCTGCTTTGCCTCAAAAATGGCTTGTCCTAAAAACTTAAAATGAAAGATGTAACAGAATGTCTTGCCCTCTGGGCTGGAGAGCTTGGGGTTCAGCCAGCCAGATTACAGACTGAGCCCTACCTGAGGGGAACCAGGCAGTTTCCCCATTAAGAGTGGGAGATAGCTTCAGTAATGGCAGAGAGCCAGGCAGAAAGGTCAGAGCGTGAGAAACTCCCCAGGCAGGGAGAGAGCCTGATTAAGCAGGCAAGAGACAGAGGAGAACTTCAGAGGCTGTGTTCCCCCATCGGCCCCAAGGAAGGGACATACAAGCCCATCACAGAGGTTATCCAGCCCAGTAAGAGGGGGCTACAGGCTGAGGCAGAGCCCCAGAGAGGGGGAGAGATTTTTGTTTGTGTTAAGGACGGTTTTTGGGACTTACAGTTTGCACATTTGTGACCCTGGAAGGGGTCGACTAAAGGTGGTGACCTGGCTGGAGGGCGAGTCTCTGGAAGGGGAACCATCGCAGTGACGGTAGGGGGCATTAGCCCAATGAGAGTGCTGCTGTGCCATGCTGGTCATGACGGGGCTCCGAGCAGAGAGCATTCTCGGCCACAAAAAGTGTTTGCAAGATCTAGCACGTGGGATGTGTTTTGAGATAGGAAAAAGTGAATCTTTTGGCAAATTAGGCACATTAGAGTAGACTGTTCTGTTCTATTCAGGTTCTTACACAGTGCCCATCACCATGGGATCTGGGTGTGTTGGACTCTGTCACCAAATAGTTGTTTCTTCTAAATTTCACCTAATCTCTGAATTTTCTGATTTCTAATTGTGATTGTTGGATAACTAATGTTCTTCTAAGCTTTTATAACTTTGAGTTACCAATATTTACTCCTTACCTTAACTCCTGTTTAACCAAGTTTTATTTTGTTCTTTAGGCCGGGATATAAAATCCGTTCGATTTCATGTCAATGTTTTGTTCATGTGTTGCAAAATGATTGTCATAGACTTGCCCTGGCTTCTCTTTGCTTAGCTTAGTTTTGCTATCATGCCTCATGCTTGTACAGTATTGACATCCTCTCAGGTGACTAGGGAATCAGAACCGTAACAATGGCAAATCTTTGTATTGTTTCCCATGAGCTAGTAAATGGTTGGCTCTTGCTGTCATTCTGTGTGCAGAGCTCTCACCCGTGCCAGTGGCAGCTCTGTTTGCAGGTGAAGGGAGAGCTACAGAGCAGGTCTGTAACTTTGAGGATAGGCAGATTCCTCCAAGACAAAATTGCTCTTTGTGTGGCCTGAGGTGTGATATTTCTCATGCCATTGGAGAATGTGAGCTTTGCTTCTGGGAGTCCTCCTGCTTCAAGCTGGCCTGAGAAGCAAGAGCCCTGAGGATTCCCCTGAGCCAGGATCTTCTGCTTGGAATTCGTACAAACTTTTTTTTTTTTTTTTAAAGTCAAGGCAGTTTTTCAGGGCGAGCTTTGAAAAAGCATTTGAACTCAAGTGTTGTTTCAACTTTATAGATGCTTAACCCTTAACCTGCAAAATTATTTTTTCACTTCAGATATCTACACCCAAACGACTTTGAGGTGTCAGCTGACAAATTGTGTGGTAAACTTTAGTCCAGGGCTATATGAAAAAGACAAGATACCAGATGCCTCAGAACGATGGTCCTTAATAGACCTGGGAGAAAATTTTCAATCAAAATTTTTTTTGATGGAAAATGCAGATATGGGTTGACTCAGAACATTTTGCAAATTGGTGTAGATTTTGCTTAGTTGTTTTGGTTGGGGAGGAGGGGGGGCAATTGAAACGTTTTGTTTTGACTTTTTTTGAAATGAAACATTTTTGATTCAGAACAACAATTTAATTCAGCTTGTTAAAAACCATGAAAAGAATTGAAAGAAAACATTTAGTTTTGGGTTGAATGAAATGTTTGTTTGACCCTGTGACAAGACCGACTAGGCTTGGAGGCCTCAGGGTCCTGCCACACCCTGTCCCAGAAAGGAGCAGAAGAGAAGTCCTGCAAGCAGCCTAGAGTGGTTGCAGGGAAGCAGCCAATGAGAGAGGCTGCAGAGAGCAACCAATCATGGCCTAGTAGGGTCATATAAAAGGAGCTGCAGGGCCACAGTGAGTTCAGTCTGCTGGCCAGGACCATGAGAGTGATAAAGTGGCTGCCTGCCTGCCTGCCTGCCAGGACCGAGCCCAAGACAGTTGCTGGCAGGGACCAGGGGGAACAACAAAGGAGTTCCTGGCTGGGTGATGAGATTGAATAAGGACTGAGCTTGGGGAGGGCCGCAGAAAGGTAGTGTCTCCAGGGAGGAAGCCCTGGGGATATGGCCCCATACCAGGGCCGGGACTAAAAGACTGAGCCCAGGGAGGGCTAGAGAGATGCCAACCGAGAGAGGCCCCTGGTGAAATGTGTACTCCGGAAGGGGTCTGTTCTGATTCACATACAGACAGTGTGTGAGACTCGGCCGGAGGGCTGTGTCGCTGGAAAACATCCCAGGGTTTTCTCAGGCTGCACAGTTCCCTGGCTACACTGTGAGTCCCCAGCAAAGTGGACTGCTTCAGAAGGCCTGCTTTGCCTTCTCCTCAGACTGTTACTGCCCTCACAGCCCTTTCTAAGCAAGCACATTTACCCTTAAGATAAAAACATTACAGAGTAAACATTAAAACAAAAAGAACCTACACACATGCTAATAAACTCGCCAGAGATCACCCCAAATCCAACCGGGGCTCTGGCAGGTGAGCTGTCTTTCAAACCCCACCAGGGGGTTTTCTGTGGTCACCGGTTCAGGTCAGCTGTTAGGTCAGAACAGGCACTTCCAGGAATCTAAGAGGCCCTCTTTTATCCAGTCTGGGTCTTTGAAATGCAGAGACCATGACAGACAATGGTCCCGTACTCAGGGCAAAGCTTCAAAACGGTTTTTACATAAACGGAGCTGGTCATTCACCTGCGGCAGGTATTTCCTAGGAAACCTGCTTGGTTTGTCTGGCACATTGTTTGTCTTGGTTTGTCTGGCACATTGTTTCAAATAGTCCTTTGAAGCTCATAATACTTCCCCAGGTTTATATTGGGCATGTCCTCCCCCACCCTGAGAAGTTCCCTGCAAACCCACAATAATACATCAAATTTGCATTTTTAATGCAGTGGACTCCAAAGATACTTAAACTTAATTTAATAAGCTTTAACTTCATTTCATTGAGGTTTGCTCAGGGTATCGGAGGAAATTGCTATATCTGTTACACATGCCTCCTCTCTCACTGAGTTTGTGGCAAAGCCCCAGTCTAGCCCTTTGTAAATAAATAAGGCTCTGTTCCTGCCAAAGCTTTGCAAGATTGGGGTCTAAAACTCTGCTAAGTTGTTAGTCTCAACATGAAAAAAACACCCTTACAAAATGTGTAAGTTTGAAAAAAAATATCAATATTGACTGAAAATGTTTAAACTGATGAGCACACACTGAATCCATAGCTATATCAGAGACTGCGAGGAGGAATCCAATTCTCCTTCACAAACGGATGCTATGTTGACTAAAGTCAGCAGTGTTTTGTTTTAGTAACGGGTGGGGTTTTTTCCTCCCCCGCTCAAACATTCCAAGTAAATGATATTTAATCCATGGTGCATTAGACCTTGTCTGAAACTGTTCTATAAGTATTTATAATAAATTAATTAAAGTGGACGTTTTTAAACCAATCAATTTTGATGTGATTATGGTGTTGGTGTTTGCTACTCAGCAGACGGAACAATGACTCTTAAGCAGGTTTTTGTTTTATTTAAATTAAACCACCGATATCTTAAAATAAATTCTGCATGCGACACAGAGATGATCTCTGTGATTTGCTTTGGGATGGGAAGAAGTTCTGCTGGGACTCTCCTCCTTCTCCTCCAATTTCTAATGCCCATATCACTTCCTCTCTTTGGCAATGAAGGCTGTAATAACTCCCAGCCGACATCCTTACAGGGCTCTAGCCAAAGAGGAGCAACATGAAAATGAGCCGTTTTGTCCCCAATAAGAAGAGAAATCTGCCTCTGCTGCACCCCTAATCCCTGCTGTCTAGTATTCCTGGGACATGCCCATTTTCAACAGGGTAACCCTTTGGCTTGTGAAGTTTGCTCGTAGGATGATATGGAATTATGAAAAAATTCTGGAGCCAGTGAAACATCATGATGGCAAATTGCTGTGGGATGCCAACATTGCATGGCCAGATTGGAGAATGGCACCAAACCATGGTGTGGTGGTGATTGCAGACTCAGGCCTGCAGTAGCCTTGGCATCTGAGCGGTGCATGTTCGCATGCACATGCACCTCACCATCTCTCACGCACCTCACCATCTGCACCCCTGGCCACTGTTGAGCTGTGCTCTACAGCATTCTCTCTGCTCAGCCAGATTTTGAAGATGAATCAGCAATCTGCAATCACTGTCCATTGTGATTGCAGATTGCTGATTTATCTCCAAAATCTGGCTGTGCTGAGAGAGTGCTGTAGAGCACAGGGGTGCAGATTTCCTGCACCTGCACCTACACCCCGCATCCTGCCTCCGTTCCCTTCTTCGAGCTGGGGATTAGACAGGGCGCACTGTTTCCCCAGGAATGACTTGTTTCTGCAAGCCTGTGAATCTGGGATTCCTGTTTGAGCACAGACCACCAGAGAGCCTACTCTTAGAAGAAACTTAAGTAGTTCAGTGGTCTCCATTTTGAGGCAACCTCATTCTCCATTAGTGGGGATGGTGGGTTGCGTTTTGCATCTTGCTTAAAGGCTTGATCGATAGCCCACTGCAGTCAATAGGCAGACTCCCCTTGACTTCAGTGGGCTTTGGATCAAGGCCTTTATAACTTATGTTTTTCTCCCAAAAACCTTGATTGTATTGGGTATTGCTGAAGAGAGGGCTTTCTGTCCATTAGCGTATAAATAAAAGTCATGCTTCAATTCAGTTTTTATAAGGAGTGTTAGTACGTTAATGATTTTTCAACTGTTAATCCTAAGAGTGTGAGTGTGTGTGTGTGTGTGTGTGTGTGTGTGTGTGTGAGCGCGCACGCACGCATGTGACCGGCCCCGGTTTGCTCAAATGGCAGTTGGCCAAATTTGCTAAGAGAAGATTGTAAGTCATAGTCAACAGCAAATTCTGCTGACACGAGTAGACAGTCTGAAAACATCTGAAAGGCCAATGTTTGTTGTTGTTTTTTAAACAGGAGAAAAAGGTACGACAGGACTTCCTACTGTTTGAGTTAAACTGGATACTACAGGGCCTATGCTAGCTGAGCCGCATGCTGCTAGACTCGTCCTGATCTTTTCCAGGGGAAGTCAGTCTAAACCATATGACAGTGCCTTTGAGAGAGATTTAGGAAAGTAATTTGACCAAACTGTGATAAAAGAACAGTAGTTAAATCTGATAGATTGATAAGAAATATTTTTCAAACTCTATTTGCAAATTCATTGTTATGTTATATTAAGTAGATATTTTGATTATTTTTTAAATGGCTAACAAGTTGCAGCAGAGCATACATACTGGCTGGGGAATAAACTAGCTTTTAAGGCCCAGTAGCTTGTTTTGCTCCCATCCGTGAAGGCAAAGAAAAGAAAGCGGACAACACATTCAGAATGATAAATTTCCTGAACGAAGACACGTGCTGCACACACTCAGGACTATTGAATAGTGTACAAGCAGCGACCTAATTCCACTAATAAACCGTCAATGGAACTCATGCAGTGAGGTCCATTCAAGCATGCTGATTCCTTGACAGAGACCTTAGATGAGAAAGAGAGCAAATTAAATAGAGGAGGGATTTATTTTAGATTGTGACATTTTAGTGGAAAACTTCAGGAAATGGAAAGGCTTTTCATACACTGTTTTTTAATACATTTATTTGGTTATTTTTGGATCTTTTCCTGGAACTTTGAGTCATTCTCCCGTGGGGCCCCCACAGTCTTACTAAAGGAAGTTTAAAAATCGTGTATTTCAGGCAGTGATTTATGCACAGCTGGGATTGGAATTGTGCCCCATTTTACAGGTCAGATTAAATGTTTTCAAATACATTGGGGGTGGGAGGTGGAGGCGGGAACCATTACCTGAAAGTGACTGTGTTTGAGTCATTTTCAGTGGCAATGCTCTTAGGATCTGGCATTTAGAAACCCGGATGGAGAAGCATAGAGCTTACAACAGGGAGCCCTCCCTTTTGCTGAATACCATTAAGCATTGGAGATGATGCAATGGTGTGTGTTTTTAGAGATGACTGGATCTCCAATCCCTTACCCTGGGTTATTACTAAGAATATACATTATGTGATATCTCAGCTGCCAGAGTTTAGTCTAGGTCAGGGGTCGGCAACCTTTCAGAAGTGGTGTGCCGAGTCTTCATTTATTCACTCAAATTTAAGGTTCTGTGTGCCAGTAATACATTTTAACATTTTTGGAAGGTCTCTTTCTATAAGTCTATAATATATAACTAAGCTATTGTTGTATGTAAAGTAAATAAGGTTTTTTAAATGTTTAAGAAGCTTCATTTAAAATTAAATTAAAATGCAGAGCCCCCGGACCATGACCAGGACCCGGGCAGTGTGAGTGCCACTGAAAATCAGCTCGTGTGCTGCCTTCGGCACTCGTGCCATAGGTTGCGTACACCTGGTCTAGATCTCTGATTCATGGCAACCGACCGGACAAGCCTCTCATTGTCTACTGTGGGCAATGACCTTTTGAACTCTTTAATAGAACCGCTATGGATTTGGCATTTGCTTTGTTGCTTAGCTTAGAAGAGAGCCTCGGGGCAATGAGATTGTCAGGGCAGCTTCTGACGCTCAGCAGACACCTAGCATTTTTCTCCGACTCAGCCGCATTGTGGAAATGCTTCCTCCTGGGAGCGTGGACCCAGGCTCAGATGGAGTAAGAGCCTTTCTGCACCTGTGTCGATCTTTGTTGGATGAGGCTGGTCCTTGTGTGACTATATTAAGAGTTTATTTGAACAATACTGAATCCACCTTTGGACAGGTGGCTTGATTAATGTACAGATCCACTCCGTGCCAAGGAAACACTGGTATCAGATGAGAAAACCTGCTATTTCTTTTCTTAAACCAGATCTCCTTCTAACAAGGGACCTCTACTCTGTCCCAAATCATCCTTAAACGTTGATTACAATCTCCCACTGCTTGTCCTGCCAATCCCTCTGTTCAATCTACAATCCTGCCACTCATTCACATTCTACTTCTTCTTCAAATCCACTTATTTCAGGAAGCATCCACAGTTGGCTGTTTACTTTTCTGCTCTAGTCCTGTGCAGTACATCTTCTCTGAGTTACCTTGCAAGCTCCTTGGGACAGAGAATCTTTTCTTTCTGTATGTTCTTGGAAAGAGACCTGTTTGCTCATGGCACGCTAGAAATATTAAACAACATTATTATTAAAGGACGATATTCCTCATTGCAGTGCATTATGCAATATGGTTTTATGACACTGCAGCATTAGGCCCTAATTCTGCACGCTGCTCCCTGTAGATGCACCCTAGCATTCATGCAATGTTCTGTGCAAGATTGGGGCCTTGGATTGCACAGCATCTTTCAGACCAACTTTGGCCCAAACCCTGCCCTACTTGGGAAAAAAACAATGGCAGGACCACTGGGAATTTGAACTCATGGGGTTTCCTACACATCAAGCTGTTGGTGTATGCGTTCATTAACAGCCCCACCATACGCTCCCAGATGGTCAGAAGTGTGGCTTCCAAAGGACAGTATAGATATAACAGGAGCACAGAGTAGGATGCCCATTTCTGAAGTGGGAGGGAGAAGAGAGGCTACCTCCAAGTTTTTATGACCACACAGTATTCCAGTTAGGGTCAGTGTTGTCTTGTGTCGAATCGGAGGGGGGTGATGCTGTGCATTATGTGGCCCTGCAGGTAACAGTTATAACTATAACTAAGTGAAATCTTAAAATAAAATAAAAAGCGGTGAAAACGGAAAAAATCTTAACTTTCAGAATATTGGAGACTAAAACAAGCGAAGATTGTGAGCAGATTTCAAAAGAAGTGAATTGTGCTAAAAGATTCAAAAGAACTCATAAGCAAAAGCAAGAATGTCAAGGTCACTATCTACAGCACAGCCTCTCTTGGATCGAAACTGTACCGTGAATATTTAATAAACCAAAGCTCCATGTTTGGCTCTGTGGAATTTTTTGGAACACTGGGCTGGGGCTTTTTACAGGACTAAAAGACTAGTTTTGCATTCCTTACATCAACTAAAAGACTCCAGTTTCTTTAAAGTGGACGTTTGTCAGTGTAATGAGGGCAGGTACGGGTTCCAAATCGCCGCTCTCAAGGGCATTTTGTGATATGCAACCCAATGTGAATGGATTTCTCTGGGTCTGTTTAAAAACCAGATTTTTGCAAATTGTGGTGAAGGGAGTGACAGGATCCCATCACTGTGTAATCATTTATGGATCAGATAATGATTTTCTCCTGTGCCTTAATGACATTTCTCTACTCGGGGGAACCCAGACACATTTGTCAAATGTTGCTGATACACCCACTTATGTCTGCCAATGCTGATCAAAGAGAACTGTCTTATTTATATGCACTCTCATTGTTAAGTGAGCAAAGGAATTAAGTAAGAATTGTCTTCATGCAAAATCACTTGCGTGAAAATTCCTTGTCACTTCAGCAAAATGAATGTAGAAAATTGATTTATCCATAATGAGATTATTTTAAAAAGAATAGCCATTTTTGTGCTTTTTGAGAATTTTTTCAGTTTAATGTTGGAACATATGATTGGATATTACATTTAATAGGTATAGTTACTCCTCTGGGAATTCTGCTCCAAAAATTAAAAATTCTGCACACTATTTTAAAATTCTGCAAAATCTTGCAATTTTTTTTGTCAATAAATTGCATCTGGGTGCAGGGGGGCTCCAGATGCAGAGATTGAGGCTTGTTATGGTGTTGGTTCGGGTTCAGGAGAGTCAGTGGGGGTGTTCTGGGTGCAGGGGATGAGGCTTGGCAGGGTGTTCTGGATATGAGATGGTGAAACTGTGCCTCTGTGTGTCACAACTGAGGATGCCAAATTTAAGACAAACTGCTGAGAAATAGGGCAAACATAACCCAAAACTGGTGGCTATTCTTTCATAAGCTATACCAAACCAGCTATGAAAGTGAACTCCTGTTTCACCACACTGGCTAACAAGAAGTCATAAAAGCACTTTCCTTGGGCATTCCAGTTCTTATATCGCCACCAAAAACACTGGATTCAGGGATGAGTGGTTCTTTACAACCAGTCTCATCAAATAATAGGTTCTTCTGATCCCAAAGGACCAGCCACACACCCAGATCAATACATAACTTAGATCTTACCCAAAAATCCCGCTGATGCCAATCCTTCAGTATCTAAGATCTAAAGGTTTATTCATAGAAAGAAAGGAAGGTGAGAGTTAAAATTAGTTAAAGGAATCGATTACACACAGTAATGGCAAAGTTCTTGGTTCAAGCTTGTAGCAGTGATGGTATAAGCTGCTGGCTTAAGTCAAGTCTCTGGAGCACATCCACAGCTCGAATGGGTCATTCCATAGGCACCAACTTCCCCTCTGCCCAGTGGGTGTTCGACCGTCCCGTCCCGCCCCACCTTTTTCCCACCCCAGCCCTGCCCCCTTCCTGCCCCCATTCCACTCCCTTCCCCCAGGTCCCCTCCCCTGCTCTGCCTCTTCTCTGCCTCCTCCCCTGAGTGTGCTGGGTCCCCGCTCCTCCCTGCTAAATGCTGCCAAACAGCTGTTAGGTGGTTGGTGGGTGGGAAGCGCTGGGAGGGTGGGGGAGGAGCAGGGATGCGGCGCTCAGGGGGAGGAGGTGGAGCGGAGCTTGGCGCCTATGGGTCATTTAGTCCTTTGTTCAGAGCTTCAGTTTGTAGCAAAGTTCCTCCGGAGGTAAGAAGCACGATTGAAGACAAAATGGAGCTGTTTCCAGGGTCTTTTATAGCTTTTGCCATGTGGAGGGCTGTGGAAAATTACAGCAACAAGATGGGGTTTGGAGTCACATGGACAAGTCCCATGTCAATGGAATTTCCTGCTGTGACTAGGCGAAATGCATGAAGTGTAGAGGGGTTCTCCCATGGTCCATTTTCAGTGACATGTTCTTTTGATGGGTCACTCAATTTGAATAGTCCCTCCAAGATGTGCTGGCTAGCTACCTTGTGGGCGTTACCCCAGGAGCAAATATTTGAAATTGAAGTATAGAGCCAATGCTTCTAACTTCAAATATAAAAATGATACAGGCATACAGACAGCATAATCATAACCAGCAAATATAACCTCTTCATAGACACCTCACTTGACAACCTTTATACAAGATTTGCAGCAAATATATAACAGTGGTTGCAACAGTGGTCTATATGGTCATATTTTAATCAGATAACGTTACAGATGGGTCCAGATACATGGGGGTTGGGTGGATGAGGGAGCAGCTCCCTGCACAGCACCCCCTGCCCTCCCCTATGGCTGAGGAGTGATGGGGGCAGGAAGTGGGAGTGGTGATGTGGAGCTTCCTGCAACCGGAGAGGTTTCTGTGGGTGGGTCTGACCCAACCTTGGATGCTGCTTGCACGGAAAGAGGTATTCCTGTCCTGCCCAGCCCAGCCAAGACTAGCAGCTTAGCTTGGCACAGGGTAGGAGCCACTGGCTGGGGCGTCCCCAGCCCCCGGCCCCACTGATTTACCTTCCCGCTGGCTGCTCCGGGCCCCCAAAACAATGCACCCACACTGCTGGGGAAGGGCACGTGACAGCTCTTGCGGCTTCCCTTTGCTTCCACATCAGAAAGTCACTTTTCTGCGGGGAAGCAAAGAAATCTGCAGGGGACATGAATTCTGCGCATGGGCAGTGGCACAGAATCTCCCCTGGAGTAGTATAGAGGAATTCTAGACTCTTGCCAGAAGCACATAACTCAACTTATTTTATTTTTAATACAGCAACATAGTTGATAAGTTGTAATGGTTTTTTAACCATGTATGTGCCCCTGGAAAGGAAAGCTCGCTCTTTCTCTTACACATGCACTTGCACATACATATACAGGCACATGTGTACCATACCGTGTTTAAAAGTGTCCCAACATACATCATTTAAATTGCAGCCATTCAATCAGATAGCTTGACTAGAGTATCATTCTGCACCATGTCCTAGAATTTAGTTTTCCAAATAAACTCAGTGTGTCATTGATGCCCAGGGAGGATCAATAGAATGGAAATTGCTTGCAGTTTCCCCTAAAGTGTTGCAATGGATTATTGCTCTCAGATTTTCACTCTATAGTCTTTTCTCTGCCAGAGAGGGCATGCGTTCATTCCAAGCACATACAGTTTTAGGAAACAGAAAAATGAAATCTACAGACTGTGCCCAGAGATCATACTTTTCCTTCTCTTTTCTCTGTTACGTGTTTGTGCCCAATCCTGGGAAGTGCTAAGCTTCTTCATCTCCCAAAGAAGTCAGTGGACTCTCAGCACCTCACTAAAGGTGCTCAGAACCTTGTGGGATTGGGCCCTTATTTCTCAAGTATTGTGTATAGGTAATTATGAACAGAACAGTTTTAAGAGAGTTATAAAGAAGTGTGTGTGCGTGTGCACAAGCACCTGCCTCCTCTGATCATGGGTCTGCACTGCCTCCTAGGCCCTGGATTAAATCAGTGCAGCCTTAAGGCTGCTGTAAACGACACTAGCTGTTAATGCCCCCTAAGGGTGTTCCGGCTACTCTCTCTAACTGGTAGCTGGGAGAGATTGGTGTAGGATGCCTCTACTCCACTGGAAGATTCCCTGTGCAGGGGGAATCCTTCACTGGCTTATCTGCCAGCTTTGAGGCAGTTTTAAGCTGGGAGAAGGGAACAAAGCTTCCCTAACAGATGTAAGAAGTAAGCCTAAAACATGTGTGGCTATTTCTATGTGGTTTACTGAGCCCTTACTCCTGTGAAACCCCCATTGAAGTCGATCCTTGACAAGTTAATTGAACAAGTTAAATGCCACCAAAGCAGTTAACAGAAGGCTGTACTGCTGAAAAGTGTTCAGTAGCTAGCCAGGTTAGGAGAGTACTCTCCTTTTTGTGTAAAGTTTTTTGCCTTAGCATTAATGGGAGTTACTCATTTGCATCAAGGGGAGATTAGACTTCACAGATTGGTTTGTCATCTTTCCAGTTTTCCCTTCCCCACCTTATATTCCGTCTGCCATACAGTGTTTTTGCATTGTTTGATATTTACCCATATAAACTCAGTAAAACAGCATATGATAATGCTTAGGAAAATACGGGTACCTTGGTTAGAGATCCAGTTTCTATTCCAAAGCAAATAGCTTACACTTTCAAGGTTGAGTCACTCAGTATGTACACATGATGCAAATGAGTGAACTGCCTTTAGTGCTAGGCAAATTACATGCATTTTGAGACAAGACTGGACTCCAGCATTCACTAGCTATGCCCTCCTGAAACATAACCATAAGCATTTAGTTATTACTGTGCCTGTTTAGCAGCGCAGCCCACTCTTACCGTTTTCTAGTGTGTTCAGTCTGTAATTATTGCCAAGCTTTGAGCTCAGTGGAAATTTTGCCTGAGTTGAGGATGGAGTGAAAATTAAAAAAAAGGTCCTCAGAATCTGCTCTTGAGATTTGTATCAACCTATCTGCCTCTCTAGGGTTTTGTTAGCTCACCCATCACTGTGGTATCTGACTCCTGGGGTCTTTCAGTTACCCGTTTCAGTGACTTAGACAGTGGAAGATTTTGGGGCTTTCACCTAGTTCTTCTTCTGGGCTACTGTCATCCCCATCTCTCTCTGATTCTGGATATGTCTGCACTGCTTGTTTGCAGTCACTAGGATGAACTCAGAGACTAGCATGGACTTATTACCCATAATCCACCAAAGTGGGCCCGTCTCTCCCACGCTCCCCAGAGTAGTTTTTCCACTGCAGCGTGAGGTGTGAGAGTCCCATTAGGGTCTCTCCCTTACAGGGGTCTCCGTGGCGATCGTCTCTACCTACTACTAGTCCTAGGATTTGGTTGAAGCAAAACAAGGCCCCGGAACTTGGAACTTCATCTGCATACAATAGGTCAGGAGATTTGTTTGGCACTTCCCCGGTATCGGCCTCTATTTATATGTTCCCTGTGATTCCACCATCTGTGGATGTTTGCTTCAGCCACTGAATGTTATCCCAGTGCCCTGTTGTGCTGCCCGATACAAGGCCTGGCCTCGGGAACAACCTCCTTTCCCCAGTGTTGAGGAGTTCAGACCTATCAAAGGAGTGACACTTCCAAGCTTTGGCAGGGAAGCCGAGGGGAAGAGGTTGTCTGCTGGCTCTGTTCTTTCAGCCTTCCTGAAGGCCTGCTAATGGAACACCCTCTTGGCTGAAGAGAGGGTAGCGAAATAGTGCTGTGTGTATGGGTGAGGGAGCAGGGAAGAGTGTAGGGCTCCAACTCTGGCGTGTGTATGGTTATCTCATTTTCACCTACGGTGGAAGGACTTTGCTCTGGTGCTCCCTATCATCTGGCTGTTTGGCGCAATAGGCAGATGGGCACGTTTTCCAGATTCTTTGAGTGCAATCAAAGTACATGCTGCAACAATATCTTTCCTGTATACATGGAAAAAGCATTATCAGATAATTAGGCCGCCTGTGTCATGGAGATGTAATAAAAATCTTTAGGAAATTAATTAGTGTTCATGTACAATAGCCCCTTTTAAGCTGCAACATTTTAGCCATTTAAAATTAGGGGTTTTTTTAAATAGCAAAAGCAATTAGTTTCCTCTGACTGATCGTTTGCCAATTTTTTATTTCTTAATTTATAGCATTTCTGAGTTATGAGCGAAAAAACCAAAAAGTGCCTGTTCTTAGCTAGGAAAGCATCATGCCCTATAATTTTCTCTCTGCTCCATTTTTTTCTTGCCTCCTATAACCTTTAAGTGAAGCTTTGAAACTTCTCATTCATTGCATCTACAACTATGAGCTGATTGACTCCTTAGCATCAACTAATATCATCTGAGTTCACATGGAGGAAGTCAGGCAGCATTTGGTAAATCAGATAATTCCCTCCTGCTGGGCTGATTCTGGAATCTTACAAACCTGTCTCCCGGTTCACGGCATCCTGGGTATGAACTCAAGACCCCCATTATTGTCCCTGGCACTTGAACCAGGATTTTAGAAAAAGTAACCCAAAGATATCCGATGGGAAAGCTGTAAACACAGCATCTCACTAAAACACCAATAGGCCTTCAGCACTGAACTGAGTTTCCACATTGAGCCCGGATTCAGCAAAGTAGTGAGCACATGCCTGACTTTAAGCATGTGAATAGTAGTCCCCTTGGCTTCAATGGGTCTAGCGTTGTGATTAAAGTTAGGCACGTGAGCGTGTTGAATTGTTGAATCTGAGGGTCACACATTATTTGCAAGGGTTTGTGTGGTTACAAATAAATAACACTGCCCCTCCACCCCTGGGGCAAGGGATAGCTCAGTGGTTTGAGCATTGGCCTACCAAACCCAGGGTTGTGAGTTCAGCCCTTCAGGGGGCTATTTAGGGATCTGGAGCAAAATCAGTACTTGGTCCTGCTAGTGAAGGCAGCAGGCTGGACTCAATGACCTTTCAAAGTCCCTTCAAGTTCTAGGAGATACGATATCTCCATTAATTTAAAAAAAAAATTTACCCCCATATACAGCCAGTTACTGTTTGTAGCTAGAACTTGTTCATTGGTGGGTATTGTCCTGGGACTTGTGGGGTTGAAGAGAACCTATGGTCATCTCTCTCCAGAGAGGTTAGGCAGGCACATGGGGCCACATACTGCAGCCATATCCACTGTCAGCTGGGGGCATGTCTAGTCCTCCGACCAGCTCGCAAGCATGCTGTTCGTGGCAGCAAGTGCTAGCCAGGGGATTCATAGTTTCCTTTCAGTGTGTATCCCAGAACATGCCCTCTGGCTGGCAGGATTCCTTGAGCAGAGGATCTGTCTGTCGGTCTATCCCTACCCATTCCTACACTACCCACACAGCAAGAAATGGCCTCTACATTTTAAGATCCTGTGGTAGGAAGAGACGAATTATTGACTATGTGACAAAGGAGAAGAAGGATAACTGTGCATATTAAACAGGGGAAGAGTGATTGCTGAATGCCTGATGTAAAAGGAGACGCTACACAGAATTAAATACAAACTTTCACTGGAAAGTAACTGTTGCCTATAACGTATATTACAGGGTCAACATATAGTAAATTGTCTACCGCTGACTGCCTGAGTTTAATTTTCTTATAATTTCTGGTAGACACGTTTACCTGCTTCCCTTTCACTTTGGTGAATGTCCTCCTACAGCATCAAGCATTTTGCCTCTAACTGCTGTGTGCACATACATTTTTTTAACTCTTTTACATATAACAATTTCAAGAGAATTACGAATAACCTTGTGAGGTTTGGGGTTTTCTTTCAGTCTCAAGGTTCTCTCATTGCTCATAAACCTCTTGAGCTTTGCTGTCCAGGTTTATGACATCAATCAAAATCACTGGGTTGAATTATAGTTGTATTCTGTTCAATGCTGCTGGATTTACAGCGTCCACAGGTTAAGCAAAAGGAAAAAAAAATTTGCGTTAAATTAACTTAAAATGTTACTAAAATGTGATTTTTTTGCTGTATGTTAAAGGGCGTATTCTAGCCTCAGATAGAGGCCTACATTCCCACTGTAGGCAGCGTGACTCCCAGGCCCCGTTACGCTGCTCTGGCAGTGAAGAAGAGCTTAAAGTGGGAGTGAATATAATCCATAAATCCCCTTCGCACTGCCAACGTGGTCTAAAGGGGCCTTGGTGTCAATGAGAATCAGACTGTAAAATACAGAGAACGGTCAGACAAAAATGTACTGAGAGACACAGAAAACAGTAATAACTTAGATTAAAATTCTGTATTTAAATTGGGTGCTCACTGGGTTGTACTGAGAAGGGTTAACGTTTGACCAGCTTGCTGAAGACGTATTTTCAGGAGGGATTTGCGTGAGGAGAGGACGTGGTTTTAGCATGCTAGGACAGGGAGGTTGACAGGGTGGAACGAGGCCCGAAGAGGTGAGTGGGAGAAGGAAATGAAGAGAGCCCTGGGGCTGGCCTCCTGAGTGGAGCAGGGGAGACAAAGTGGGATGTGACAGTAAACAAGAGCAGAGATGTAGGTGGGAGAAGCAATTTAAAACCGAACGAAGTGGAGGGAGGGGGCTGTTTGACCTTTTGGTATTTCTGGCAACTTTCATCAGAGCTTGTCACTATTACTTTGTGACCTTATGGATCTATCTGTTAATGGTGAAGTCTCCTATGTGTCATGTCATTAATAGTGGAGCTTATTCAGCAAGAGTGTGTGACCTGTAATCAATGGCTGAGACTTGAGATGGTAAATTAAATAGCATTTGACTAGAACCTGAGATTGGGTACTGCATAAGCGAGAACTACAGTAATGGCATCTTATGAATAACATAATAGCCAAGAACCAATGAACAAGTGGAAATACCTGGAATGGAAAGCAACATGATGGCTAGTTTACCTATCACTTGACGTTAAAAAGGGTATAGTCACGGTGTCAGACAGATTGGATGCTTGTTGAAGGCTCGCATGGGGGCATGATCATTTTGCATTATAATCAGTAACTTGGGTGGGTCAGCAATGCTAAAGAAGAGGTGGGGTCTTTTATCTGTGTGACTGAGGATAAGACCGAATAAAGGCGGCTTGTCCACCTATCTGTGGAATATGGATTTTGACAGCAGATTTGCAGAGGGTTGTATTTTTAAAAATTGCTAAACACTAAGGCTGTCACCGTTCCATGTGTCTTCCCTGAAAAATGAGTGCTAACGTAATGTAACTGCAAACAATTTTTAGGCTTCTCCGAGCTACTGCTTGGGATTTGTTTAAATATTCCTTTTGTTTTGGAACATTACTATGTAAAACCAAAAGTGAAAGGAATGGACATTGTCAAGTAATTTAGACCAGACATTTCACCTGATTTAACCCTGGTGGTATTTAGTGGGGGAATATCCTCTAGTGTTAAGATACCTGTTTTTAGGGAAAAAAACAACACTCCCATAACTGAATTTGAAAAAAAACATACAAGCCAACCCAGTAGCTACTCTTGGGATTAATCTTCTGCTGAAATGGACTACAGATGCAAATAGGCAGCCAGCAGAGGGAGCTCAAGATAACTAACCCTGGGCCCAATCTTCCCACTGCACAGGGCCTATTAGGCCATTTAGGAGGGTCTATTCTTGTGCTTAGGAGCCAGACCATTCTCCAGCACTGATGGATGGTCAAGTACATTTTTTATAAAAATCTTTGTTTTCCCAAAATGTCAATGCTTATTCCTACATTTCTGTAAGCTCATGTGTTGAGGAGTTCTACCTGTTAGCCTTTCCCTTTCCCACAATGCACCCCAACGCCATGTGCTTTAACATTAAGGCTAATAAAGCTCTCTGTCTGTTTGGGATCTAGTTTTAGAACTGGCTTGTTTAGCCTATTTTCCTCTCAAAGCTGCTTCTCTTTAATGTAAAACAAAACTTTGGCTAAGGCTGATCTGCTCCCTTGTGCTCCTAGCCTCTTCTAGCCCTTGTGCTGATGTGTGCTCCCAGCTTTATGTTGGATCCAGAAGAGCCTTTCGGGCAGAGGCTGCTGAGGGGATGTGCTGAATTTGTATAGTCAGGGAGGGTCTGCTCTCCTCTCCTCACTTTTTAACCTGTGCTAGTTTTTATAAGGTCTCCAGTGGTGGGGAGAATTGTAGCCACTTTCCAGCTCCATTTGGTGGACTTTCCAAATTGGAATTCTGTCTGCATTTACCTTGGTGTAATCAAGCTTGCAGTCTGATCCAATATTGCCAGACACAGGCATTCAGAAATAACACTAGGATCCCAAAAATCATAAAATTGGCTTAAAAATCACAGGATCTTAACACACAATAAAGAGAGTCCCATGTTTGAGTCTTCTAGTGCCATAGCCATTAGAGGTCATGTTTTCAAGATTTTTCTTTGAAACCTTAAGGGCTAAGACCTTTTTAAAATGAAAGGTAAGATTCTCATGTAGTCACGTGACTCCAGGAGCTTGAGCTTTAAGCAGAGCATCAGATATAGTGAGGCTGATGATGGTTGGCAACTCTGTTCTATTTGAATATCTTAAGGATTGAAGAAGTTAAAGACCAGGCACTCAGATTTGATGAGTGCAATATAAAAAGCTGAATAGGGTAGAATCGTTGTTGCAAGAAGTACAAATGGGAGGCGAACTACATATCGAATGGAAGGGATTGTCTGTACAGGCCACCAGCAATGATGGCGTAGAGATAAGCTGGTAGTGGTGTGCTTGGTGATGACATCCTGAGATGTCCAACTATTCCTCGCTTCAGAGTGAAGTCCCTCACCTTGCAATTACCTCAAGGCCCATCGTTCTTGTTCTCACTATAACAAAACTTGATTGTGGCACTCAAATTTCATCACTCCTGCACTACTGTTATAAAAGGCGAAAAATCATACTCTGTGATTGGTAGCAGATTTTATTAATCTTCTTGTCAGCTGCTGGAAATCTTTCCAATTAAAATATAACGTATACTCATGAGAACTACCAGAAGTCCAGTGTCTGCCCTCCTCATCTCTTCTTCTTCTAGGAGCTTTAAACAAACGAAGTTGGGTTTTTGCTACTTGAGGTGCTGATAATTACTTACCCACCTCCCTGGTGTGTTGTGAGGATTAATGAATGCATGCACAGTGCTTGGAAAATACTGTATAAATCATTGTGTAAGTGCTAAGTGATATTATTATGTGACTGTTGTAATGTGCAATATGTATAGTGCGTGGTGTGGGACTCGGTTCTGTCGCTGCTTATTAATGTATGTTAGGCAATTAGAGGCAGTTTTGACAAAAGCCTGGATTCTTTACAATTTGTGCACAATTTGTGCTGGCAGAATTTGCACCCACACAGTGCACTAGGGCTGTGTAATCTGTGCCTGTCTGTAGGAGTGGGACTTGTCCCTCTTGCGGAGCTGGTCACATAGTCCTATGGCTTTGTCACCCTGAGATTAGATTACTGCATTGTGCTCCACCATGGGGAGACCAGGTGGAAACCACAGAATGTGGCTGCCAGCTTAATGAGCTGTGCGTCGTGCTCAAGCCACTGTGCAGCAGGGCCCTGTAATCCCTAGAGCCCTGCAAATCTGCAGATATCAGCTCATCATTTTTGCAGATTGCGGATCGGATGCAGATACAACTTCTGTATCTGCGCAGGGCTCTAGTAATTGGCACTACTAGCCAGTCTTTTTAAGGTGGAGTTGGAAGAGTTGGTTTTAACCTATCTGCCCTTGTGATGGCTCAGAGGCCAGGTGTACCTGAGATCTCTCCTCCAGGCACTCCGGGGGTTGCTCTTTCCAAGAGACAGGCTTCTGCCTGTGCTCTTCCAGGGTGGAATTCCACGGGCTCACCCCATTTTAGACAGAACCACCTGGCTACAACAGCCTCTATTCCCACCATATGACCACAGTTACAGGGCAAGCTGCTCCTTGGGAGCCCCTCATGAGTCCGCCCCTCTGGTGAGTGCTTCCACCACCCCTCTCTCTGGGTGGAACCCCCCGTCTCAGCCACTTGGAGACAGGATCCCTGGATGGCAGACCCTTGTTTCCAACTGTGTTAGGCCCAACTGCAGTTGGCACCTGCAAGACATTCTCTTTGGGTGCCTGTGACCAGTGGCTGATGAAAGTGATCCATAACAACCTCTTCCAAACAGATGTCCCTAAACCTACAGAGCAAGCAGGGGGAAGAGTTAGACCCACAGCAGGTCCACACCTGCTGGGGCTTGCCTGCAGCTTGTCACCCCTCTCAAAACTTAGGCGACCCCAGCTGTCGGAGGCATGTCCTAGTTCCTCATCTGTGCTGCTTGTCCTACCTGTCTGTCTCTCTCCCCAGGACAGCTGTCTGCTCTCCCTTTTTTGGTCTTGGCCAGGGTTTTTTTTTTTACAGCTTGGTGTTCTTTTGCTCATAGGCCTATTTTTCCAAGTCCAGAGATTATCACCCTTCTGGCTACAAGCAGGTAGGGATTTCCCCATGACTAGCTCATCCATTCTTTCTCTCAAGGACCCTTAGGATTCTCCCTGGAGATACCTATCTCGGTTATTGTTTCCTTTCCTGCTTGCTCTCCCCAACCACCTTCATGCACTCAGCCAGAATAATACCGAGCAGGTAGACTCAGATGCACATAATAATCATACAGAATAATACAGATATCTCCCTTCTCCACAGCCCTAAGTGGCTTGAGACCTGGTTACCTGAGAGTTTTCACTTTCCCCATAGAATGCTGCTGTAGGTGCGATGAGTGGAGCTGGAGGTCCCTTGTTTATGCAGGGAAGGCCTCTGGACTATGGAATCTGATCCCCCAGTTTGGTCAGCCAGAGACCACGTTTGTAAACCTTCCAGACATGCTGCAAAACCATTATTTTTGCAGGTGGGTTCATGGATTGGTGAGCTGGGATGCAGGGAGTTATTAGCGTGATTATCTGGATGGCTTGTGGTAATGATATAATGGCAGTTCAGTTAATATGATAAGATCTTAATTGGTGGTGTAAAATATTGTCTTTTTAAGCTATGCAAAGTGTATAGGGCATGAGAAGGAGTTTAAAATCTAAATAAAACCACAATGCCTGTGCCTCGGACTTCCTCATTAGCCTCTGCCAGCAGACTGTTAACGATGCAAGCGTCCACATTCCTGCTGAGAGGGTGAAGCCGTTAATGGTGCAAATTGTGCCCACAGAAGGGAGGTCATTAAGGCCCAGTTTCCAAAAATAGAGGCTCCAAGTCCATATGCAGAAAAATATGCATGTGTGCTGGCCAACGCCAGTGACCTCCAGAGCTGAAAGCACAGGTCGCAGCAGTCGGAGCTAAAGAGCGGTGCTTTGTAGGTGGGGCTGTAACAGACTCCCATCCTCTGATATTTGGCACAGAGGGGAACATGGCACGCTGAACAGGGGTTATATAGCACGACTTCATTTACAGCAGGCGCCTACTCAGTTAGCATTGGCAGTTGCCGAAATGTTGAAGGCGCCTTCGAGGAGTGTGTCCGGGGTGCCCCACTTCCGGTGCGCATGCGCCTCCTTTGATGGGGTGTTTTTGATAGCAGCGCCTGTTCTGGCTTGCGCGTGTGCTGTAGAGGTCCTGGTGCCCCATACTGAGGCTAACAGAGCTGTGTGGGCGAACGGCCCTCAACTGCCCTATATCCTGAGATGGAGCATCTAGTAGCTGTAGAGTTCTTAGTGTTAGTTTAATTTACTTAGTTTATTGGGGTTGTCTTCATTTAAAACCCCCTTTAGCCCCCTCCCCCCATCTGAGGGGTTCTCTTCACGGGTTGTTGTTGATGTGGCCTGCCGAGATCCCTGGATTGAAGCACTTCCTCACCTGCTGGGGATCTGACCTTGTCAGCAATAGCCGTTCCTGGTGCAGACGCTGTCTGAGACACCCACATTCCAGATAAGTGCAAAATCTGCTCAGCTTTTAAGAGCAGATCGCTGGGCGAGGGGTGGGGGGTGGCGGACAGGAGATTAAATTGAGGCTCTTTATGATGGAGCACTTCCTTTCATCATTCTCTGACCTAGGCCCAGATACCCCTTTCCATTGACCTCCGAGTGACCATAGTGCCGTGTCAACCTCCGTACCCCACTTGCCTGGATGTTTATGGATTAAGAACACAGAGGGTCCTGGTAAGGCTCCCAGGAAGTGAGGAGATCCAGATCTCCTCACAGAAAGCCTGCTCCAAAGAAGCCTTGGTCACCGCAGAAATCGATTTGTTTTGGAGACCTCATGTCCCAGTATCGCTGAGGCTAGAGGCTTCTCCGGTACTGAAGGCTCATCAAAGACCTTGGGGTCCTCCTGGACCCACGGTACCAAACCTGCCTCGGTACCAAAGATATCCTCAGTATTTCCCAAGCATGGCCACACCAGCAGACACTCTAAACATTGCGACAAGGAAGTCTGCACCATCTATAGACATTTCGGTACTACCTCCAGTGCCAAAACCGGCGCTTCAGACTGTAGCACTGGTATCTCCAAAGTCTTCAACACCTTTGGTGCTGGCACCATCTATTAGGTACCGCTGAAACAAACACCATCCTCAGTGCCGACATCGGTCACAGCAGAGCCTCGTCCAGTCTCACCGCAGATTCACCATGTACCACAGGAGTTTAGATTCTCCAGTGGCTTGTTTGTGTCAGACATGCTGGAATCTTTGTTGTTAATGGGTACTGAACAGCTGTTGGTACCATGAGCTGCTGGTCAACAAGACCTTACCTTTCCCTGATACTCATTAGTTCTCTGGTATCTTCGGCGCCAGGCAGACAATCATCTTCACCCCCAGTGTCTGCTCCTCCTCTAGACTACGCTGGGGACTCCTCCTCAGACTCCCAGATCTCTGTGCAGGGATCCCCTATCTACCCTCACAGGAACATGTCTCCTGACACTATTACAGAGAGAGAAGACAATCACGTGCCCCTTCTTGCTAGTATGAATTGCACTGGTTTACTCCTTGTCTACCTTATGGCCTCCCTCAGTGGCCATATTGGGACCTGTGAGCTGCCATCATCATCAGTTTTCATGCGCTCCCAGCTGTTTCTGTAGGGATCATCGAGAAAGGCCGTTTCCTGCTCCAACACATCTTCCTCAGCATCCTCAACCGTAAGAGGAGTTTTTGGAAGAGCAAGAAGCTTGAGTAGACGAGGTGACACCACAAACTAATATCGCCGCATCTTCACTGGATGAGGCTGCAGTGCCTTCCTTGCCGTTGTATGATGATGACTTTAAACAGTTTCAGGAGCTGGTGAAACGGATTGCAGATTCTTTTCAGATCCCACTGGAGGAGGTCCAAGAGTCACAACATAGGACTTCCTCCATACGACAGCCTCTGGTCTTGTGGCTTTGCCAATGAACGAGGCTCTATGTGACACTGCAAAGACCATCTGGCAGACTCTGGCTAGTATACCACCTACATGTCAACAAGCCGATTAAAAAGTAATATGTTCCCATCACCAATTCCGAATGTTTGTTTTTTCACCCTCCACTCAATTTTTTAGTTGTAGACATGGTCAATGAACAAGGTGGACAACGCCATACTAAGTCTACGCCATACGATAAGGACCAAAAATGCCTTAACCTCTTTGGTTGTAAGGCCTACTCCGCCACGACCCTTCAATTTATTTTGCTCTGATGGTAAAGTATGATCACACCAACTACAGTAAATTCTGCACTTCTATTGAACATCTTCCTTCAGAACATCAAGAACAGTTCCAGGCCATCGTAGCAGAAGGTTAGTGAGGACCTCATTGCAAACCTCCCTAGATATTGCCAGCATTGCAGTTCCTTCCATTTCTACTGCTATCATCATTCATACAACATCTTAGCTCCAGCAGTTGAATTTCCTAGGGAGGTTTAAAACAGTGTAGAAGACCTTCCTTTTGCTGGACTAAAACTTTTCAGTGAGCCCACTGTTGAATCCCTGCACACCCTGAAGGATTCAGTTACTACACACAGGTCTCTTGGCATACACACACCTGCAAATAAAAGAAAATTCAGTAGATCCCAGATGGTACAGAGATCCTGTCCATTCCAGTATTCCAACATCCAGAGATCTACTGAACCACATAAGAAGAGACTGAGAGACCTCCCACTGTGACTATTAACACCACCCAGCCTTCCTCATCATTGAAAAACCAATTTTGATGGTTTGGTTGTGGTCCGGAGCATCCTTACCTCATGAATCCTTAGTTGCACCACTCTACCCATCTCCCACCTTTTGGTCAGGATCCTGGCACCTCTACGGGCTTACGTCCTAGACCTATTGGGTGTTACATATTTGGAAACTGACATTTTTGACCTGTGTGGGAGCAAATTACCTCTGAGAATTGGGAGTGAGAGGTTATAATATCTGGTCACTCCATCCATTTCACTGCCGTTCTCCCTTCTCAGGGACTCATCTCACATTGCTGAGACAGGAAGTCATCTCTGTCCTGGGCAGGGGAGCAAGAACCAGTTCCAGTCCAGTAGAGGGGGAAAGGATTCTATTCCAAGTATCTTCTGGTCCCAGTAAAGGACAGGGGATGGAAACCAGTATTAAATATCAGACTCCAAAACACCTTTGTAGAAATGTAGAAATTCAGAATGGTGACTCTTGCAGCTAGAATTCCACCATTAGATTCCCAGCATTGGTTCACAGCCCTCGACCTTCTGGATATGTACTTCCACATTGCTATTCGCCCCTCTCACAAGAGGTTTCTTTGAATCAGCCTGGGTGACTTCCAGTATTGAGTGCTTCCCTTCAGCCTCTCCTGAGGCCTAAGTGTATTCACAAAAGTCCTGGCAGTGGTAGCCGCTCACCTTCGTTGGCTGGGAATAATCACCTTCCCTTACATTGATGATTGGCTGTCCATTGATAATGGGCCGGTCGTGTGACAAAGCTCTCTCTGCAATACAGACAGCTATGTGCCTGTTCCACATGATAGGATTTCAACTCAATATTGAAAATTCTACTTTGACTCCCATTTCAACAGATAGATGTCACAGGAGCTTCTCTGGATGCCGTAACATCCAGAACTTACCTACCTACCTGCAAACAGGTTTACAACACTAACAAACCTCATATCCAAGGTTTAAATAAGCTCCCAGACAATGGCAAGAAATTGTCTTCAGCTGCTAGGTCATTTGGCAGCTCTTCTGCTTTCATAACACAACCTACCATACCTACACAACCTACATTTCCGCTGCTTCCAGGGATGGCTCAGGACAGTCTATATTCTGAACAAACGCAGTCTAGGCAAACTGGTGTATGTCCCTTGTTGGGTATTAGACTCACTCAATTGGTGGAAGGACCTGTCCAAAGTTTGTGCAGGAGTTCCTTTCACCCAACCACCTCCTAAAAACACTATGTCAGATATGTCCCTCATGAGGTGGACACATACCATTCAGAGCCAGTGATCTGCCCAAGAGTCTCTTCTGCACATCAGTTTCCTGGAATTAAGAGCAGTCAAGAACATTTGGATCCACTTCCTCCTTTAATCAAGTTCCAAGCTGTCAAAGTCATGACAGACAATGTAGCCTGCATGTTCTACATAAATTGTCAAGGAGGGGGTGAGTTCCCTTTCTCTTTGTGCCAAAGCAATAAAGCTATGGAACTGGCATATAGCCAATCACATCCTCATCTTTCCAGACATCATGGCCGAGGATCTGAGCAGGCACTTCTCCCAAGATTACGAATGGAAACTGGCTCCTTGATGGTTCTAGGGGATAGAGGTTTCTGGCTTGACAGAGGTACAAGAAGTCCTACTAAATAACAGAAAGGTTTCTACTAGAAATACTTACCTTCAAAAATGGAAGAGATTTCACCATTGGTATTTAGAGAGTTTTTCCTGTTTTGTTTTCCCCTGTCTGCTGTTCTGGATTACCTATTGATTTTAAAGAAGTCAGGTCTTTCTGTGAGTACCATCAGAGGTCATTTGGCAGCTGTCACCGTCTTTCCTTCTCCTGTGGTGGAATTCTCAGTGTTTGCTCACCTCACAACAGCAAGATTTATCAAGAGATTGGTTAACATTTTCCTGAAGATTAGCGAACCTGCTTCTGTATGGGACTTGAACTTGGTCCTGAGTTTTCTCATAAAACCTGCCTTTGAACCACTAGCTGAGTGTTCTAGGCTACACTTATGAGAGACAGCATTCTTGGTGGCCATCGCTTCTGCCCAAAGAGTCAGAGAATTAGGGGCATTAATGGCTGATCCTCCTATGACCGAATGCACCCCGGTATTCACACCCTAAACACCATTGTAATAATCTTTGTACAAAATATGTGAAGTATCATTTGAAAACTAATAGCTCACTGGTTGATAACATCATGGTGAAATATCTGTGGAAACTTTATATTTGAAGTTATGAATTCCCTCTGAATGATGATGGTGGCACATGTTCAAACCTACATAGCCCCAATTAGACAGGACTGCTTAAGCAGATCTTAAACAAAGGAATGTGTGTGTATCTCAGTTTACACATAAATTGTAAACTGAGCTCTCAGACAGCGAGAGGGGGACGACAGGAGACAAAGAAAATCTGCATTTCAGCAAACAGAAGTGAGACGAAACAGCATGCAGTAGGGTTACCAACTTCCTAATAACACAAAACCGAACACCCTTGCCCAGTCCCTGCCCTGCCTCTTCTTCGAGACCCCACACCCCCCTCACTCGCTCATTTGTACCAGGCTGGGACGGGGTTGGGGTGCAGGAAGGGTGAGGGCTCCGGCTGGGGGTGCAGGCTCTGGGGTGGAGCCAGAAATTAGGTGTTCAGGGTGTGGGAGGAGGCTCCGGGCTGGGGGGTGGGGCTGAGGGGGTTCGCAGTGTGGGAGAGGGCTCTGGGTTGAGGCAGGGGGTTGGGGTGTGGGAGGAGGCACAGGCTCTGGGCTGGGGATGCGGTTTCCGGGGTGGGGCTATAAATGAGGGTTTCAGGGTGTGGGAGGGGGCTCTGGGCTGGGGCAGAGGTGTGTGTGTGTGTGGGGTGTGTGGGGGGGGGTTCCAGGTTATGGCAGGGGGTTAGGGTGCAGGAGGGGGTGCAGGCTCCGGCACAGCACTTACCTCAGGGGGCTCCCTGGAAGTGGCAACACATTCCTTGGCTCCTAGGCGTAGGGGCAGCCAGGCCAATGGGAGCTGTAGAGCCAGCTCATGGGGTGGGGGCAGCGCACGGAGCCCCCCGGCCGGCCCTGTGCCTAGGAGCCGCAGGGACGTGTCGCCATTTCTGGGAGCTGTGCGGAGCCAGGTAGGGAGCCTGCCAGCCCCACCAGCCGGACTTTTAACGGCCTGGTCAGGAGTACTGACCAGAGCCGCCAGGGTCTCTTTTTTTGACTGGATGTTCTGGTTGAAAATTGGATATCTGGCAATCCTAAGGTGCAACCTTTTTCACCACCAGACACTGTGTTGCCTTTTTGGAGAAAATCCAGGCCTGGGAGAGTGTTGAGGTCACCCTGAAAGTAGTAGCCATGGCTGCTGGAAGCCAGAGTCCGGCTGGTGTTTGCAGACAGGCTGCTGGGCTCAGAGTTGCTGGACCAGGGCTGTGGCTACACCCAGACGCTCAGGGTGTGACCCGAATGCTCTTTGACTGATTGTGAGAGGCCCAGGTTGGGAGCTACAGCAGCAAAGCATTGTGAGGTACCCTAGGTTGAAGGGTAGGGTGACATAGCCCCTCACCAGCCTGTACTGCCCACGTTAACCAGGTTATCCACCTCCCTATTTTCCCCCCAAGGCAAGATCAGGGAGGAAGCTGCACTCCATACAATGGACATTAGAAGGGCAATGCCCTTCTATCTGGACAGAACCAAACTGTTTAGATTCTGTTGTTTCGTTAGTGGACTGATCCAGAGAATCTGATTTCCACCCAAGGACTTTCAAAGTAGGTTTCTGGGTATATTCTCTCTTGTTACAAGTCTGCGAAAGTTCAGCCCACTCTGCAGGATCCCAGTCTGTCTCCATGGCCCTGTTTAAAAACATACCAGTTGCCCAAATTGCAGCCTAGCAAATTCCCGCATCAGTTCACACTTTCCCCAAACATTATGCCCTTGTACATGCCTCCAGGTCAGATGCTCTTGTTGGCATGGCAGTCTTTTCATCAGTCTTTCATCTGGCTTCAAATCTCCGTTCTTCAGGGGAGACCGCTCGAGAGTCACCTGAAGTGAGCCACTTATAGGGACAGTAATTGAAGAAGAAGAAGAAGAAGGTGAGGTAACTTACCTCGTACAGTAAGTGGAGTTCTTTGAGAAGGGTGCTCCTATGGGTGCTGCTCTTCCCCTCTGCTTTGGAATCTTGCTTCTCGGAAATGAGGACGGTTCACCTATGCAGCTCTGTGTATCTTCGGCATGGGACACGAGGGACTCTAGAGTGCTCGTGCAGGCCGCACAGACACCACCGCCAAAAATCTCGGGTCACAGATGCATGGGGTTCATGTGCACATGGAGTATGGCACCCACAGGACACACTTCTTGAAGAACTCCAGTTACTGCACAAGGTAAATAACCTCTCCTTTCTACTTTCTGAAAATGTGTCCTTTAAAGGAAAGTATTTTCACTAGCGTGGGGGTGGGGCTCACTTTCTCCAAAAATATCTAATTTTAATAAGCCTTAGACTGCAAGACTAAAGGAAAATATAACATGACTGAATCCATCATGCCTTCCTTTTTATTTTCTCACTTGCAGCGTGCTATATTGTTGTGTTAAATTATCAGGATAATGGACACACACATCTCCTCATCCCCACCAAAGAGGTGCATTATAAACAGAGTTTTATAGTAACATCCAATTCAGTTTTAGTCACCTATTTTACAGTGTAGTTATTTCCCTTGAAATTTGTATCAACCTTCAATAGAGAGGGGTAATGAATTACCCAGAAAGGGCTTGGATCAGGGGTGCCCAACCTGAGCCTGAGAAGGAGCCAGAAATTTAGCAGTGTACATTGCCAAAGAGCCACAGTAATACATCGGCAGCCCCCCATCATCTCTCCCATCCACCAGCAGCCTCGCTGATCAGTGCCTCCCCCTCCCTCCCCACACCTCCCCATCAGCTGTGCAGGAGACTCTGGGGGGAGTGGGGTGGAACGAGGGCACGGCAGGCTCAGGGGAGGGGGCGGGAAGGCATGGAATGGGGGCAGGGCCTGTGGCAGAGCCAGAGCTGAGCAGTGAGCACCCCCTGGCCTATTGGAAAGTTGGCACCTGTTGCTCCAGCCCCGGAGTCGGTGCCTATACGAAGAGCCGCATATTAACTTCTGAAGAGCCGCATGCGGCTCTGGAGCCACAAGTTGGCCACCCCTGGCTTGGATCATTGTCCTGGATCATTATTTTTGGATATCTCAGCTCATGTGTGTCAATATTATCTATTATTGGCTTGTTTTCAGTAGTGCTCCGTGCTAGCTGCTGCACAGACACAAAAGAAGGGTTGGTCCTAGAAGACCAGACAGTCGGACAGAGATGACATAGAAATAACCGGATCAGGTGGTGAATAGCCACGTCTGGAATATACAGTATATTGGTGGTAACTTAAATATTTAGCTGTTTTCTTTAATATATTTTACACCTCCCCCCCAAAAAATCTTATTCTTAAGCACCTCCACTACCTACCCCACTGTCAGCCATAAAGGGTAGGTCTACAACTACACATTTAACCTGGTGATTGGTACCCAGGTCTGAGCCACCCAGGTTAGCCTAGTCTGAGTACGAGCATCCCCGCTGCAAAGCCCTACCCACGTTACTGCGTCTTCCTCGTTTCTGCACTTGACCATGTGTGTCTGGCAGCATGTCCCGTGGCCCTGCGTGCTGAGACGCTCTGAGATTCTTTCCCTATCAGTCATGGGAGAACTTCTCTGTGCCTCAGGGTGGGGAATGGCTGAAGAATTTGTGGGAAGGCCAGTGGACTCGAGGGATTTTACTTGCAGCCTCGCTGAAGCGTGGGCCAGTTCCAGCCCCGGCTAAAATTCAGCTTGGGCTTTAACCCAGCCCCCCAGCTGTGCAAGCAAGCACTGTTTCAAAGTGCAAATAGGCACTGCCTGAGGGTTTTGTGTGTGGACTGTAGGGGTTGGGCTAAAACCACATGTCGGAACATGGGCTAAGAGTACAGTGTGGACGTACCCTTAATTTCCTGTGGGTGTCATGGTAGGACTGGGTCTGCGCGAAGGATTTGGAGGCAGGTAGGGCAGCGGCTTTGCGGAGGGGCTCAGGCTATTCCGTGCATAGGAGGCAGCAGGGAAAGAAGCATGAAGACTCTCCTGGGGGAAGCAGACAAACAGTATTGCCAGCAGGGAGGCTGGTGTCGTTAGCGGAGCAGAGGAGATGGAGGGGACCATGCGAAAAGAACCGAGGGCAGATAAATAGTGAGGAGCAGAGTTACACGGGGCCTAACATCAAGGACAAGAAGCTTGATGCGATGGGAGGAAGAGGAGCCGGTGGAGGGATTCAAAGAGGGGGAAGACAAAGCCTAATATTTCAGGGAGTTGCTTGTTTAAGGTGATGAGTGAGTCCCTGTGCTAGGCTCCAGCCAGTCCACAAGCCAGGAGCTGGTTTTGTGACTCCCAGACCAGGTGTATAAGCCTCACCAGAGGAACAGCAGCTGAGTCTGCTCAGCGTCACTCCGGGGCTCAGAACTTCCCAGCCCTTAACCTGCTGCAGCCTTGCTCTTGCTCTGACCCGGTTCCTAGCCTAGTCCTACTCCAGCTCTGCTCCTAGTGCTGCTCTAACTCCGCCCTCGATGCCTGATTCGGGCTCCTACCACTAGGCCTGTGTGCTCTAGCTCCGACCACTAGGCCTGACCATCCCCATCACAGTTTCTGATAGCTTGGCTGTGAGTGTTAAAATGATGCCTCAAGGAGATCCCGGATCCAACCTGTCACTTAAGAAATTTAGTTTCCAGGCTGAATGTGTAGAGGATGTGATGTGCCCATCCTGAATATCACACATTACACTGAGCACATCTGCTTTGCAAAATTCCAGGGCCAAGCTGACCCGGCCGTTGAGCTACTCCTCAACTTCAGAACACTCCAGGAGCTCGTTTCACACATTGTGCATGGTCTAAGAATAAATAGAAGACTGCAGATTTCAGTGAGAGAGAGAGAGAGCACTTAATTGTCTTGAGCACATGTTCCCTCAGCTAAAGAAATATTCTTCCTTCCTTCTGTTTTTCTCCCCTCTGCCTTTTTATTAGGAAAGAGGACTGCTGCATCTTTAATGCACTACTTTACAGCCTTTTATGTAGAAAGATTAACAAAAAGGAACCGCACTTAATTTAAAATGACAACTTAGGTTTGCTTCTGGATCCTTTTTTGGCAGATGTTCTCTTAGTAAATTACATTTGACAACCTGAAATAAATTCTAACCAAGATTTATGCCTGCATTTGCTCTCAGGACTTCGGTTCATCAGATTGTCTGGTTAAAAAGCTATGAAAAGTAACAACTAATTTAAAAATTGATTTTTAGGCAGTGGGATACCCATGCTACCACTTCATCTAAGGGAAATCAGGGTTCTGAATGCATGGCTGCAATTTTGCAATTGATGATAGAGTTAGTTACAGACATTTGCATAAAAACAAGAAAACAGAACATTACAGAAGACTAAGAAATGGCTCCTAATGATAAATCTTCTGTTGCAACTTAACCAAAAAGAAGTGTTTAAAAACATAGCCAAGGACATGCCATCTTTGAAAGTTTTCCCAAAGGAGAAGTCAATGTTAGCCGAGATTGCCAAAATTTACTTTAGCTATTACTATGGATGAATAATTATGTTCAATTCAGCCAGTGATATGGGTTCACAGCAGGTTAATTGGTAATAATGGGTTTCATTCCAAACAGTGAGGAATGATATTTCAACAAAAAAAAGTTCTCTCCCTGAGAGCTGAAGATGTCCTTGCTTTCAGTGCTACCCATTCATAATGTCACGTGGTGCATGTCCGTGTGCTTGTTTCTATGGCACTCTGTTGCCCTCCCTTGCTCCTGGGGATTGAAGGAGGGTATAGCAACCTGCTGATGCATCTGAGTTTGTACAGCCTTGTCCCGTTTTTTGTAATCAAGAAATTGCCTTCCAGGGCCTCGGACAGTGATGTTATCTAAGGAGAATGCAGTGACCTTGTTAATATCAACAAAGCAGGAAGCTCCTGGTCTTAGTTATATCAGCATCAACCCGGAGTAAGTCATGTGAAATCAATTACACTGGTATTTCTTGGACTGAAGGCAACAATTGTCTGTTGGGGGAGGATGTGTGTGTCGGGCGCCTAGCACAGTGGGGCCTCTAGGCACTACCACAATACAAATAATAAATCATGAGAAACCCAGAACAAATCCACTGACACGAATAGAGGTATTGCAGGTTGATACTGGTATAACCGAGGTCAGAATCTGCCCCTCTCTGAGTGTAATTTCTTCCCCTAAAGCATGGTTAATTTATGGCACTATGTGGAATTCCAAGAAGTAGTCAAGTAAACGTCTGGGATAAGAGGAATCTACATGGGTGAAATTCACCTGGTGCAGAGGGGCAGCAAAGGGCCGATGCACCAGTTATATCCCGTGCCATTCGTGTTTGTGTTCCAAAGGCCCTTTTCACAAGGGTGAATCTCGTCCCATGGGAACTTCTCAGCTTTCTCCTTCTATTAGCATTCCAGTCACCGCTTGCTGCCTTGGTGATTTCTGCATTTGGTGATACTGGTGACTCTGTCAGGAGCTGTCCAGACTGTAATGTGTAAATCTTGAGGTTTTTTTTAAAAAACAATTATTTTAGTCTTTTCATTACTTCTCTTCACACACACACACACACGCGCACACACACCCAGTATATGCAGGGCCAGAAGCAGCTAAATCCAGCTCTAACTGGCAGATTTATAGGCCAGTCAGTCAACATGAAGAAAAGTTGGAAATACATTATAAGGACATTGTCAAGGTTGACTGGGCCAATATTTTATCCTTCACCCTAACAGCATTTTTTTTAAAATATCCTGGAGAGTGAACGGCTGCCATAATATAAAGATCCCCACTCCTTATATTGACAACCCAACCCCAGCAATCCCCTGGGAGTGGGGGCTGGCTGCCGGGGGACTGTGGGGAGGAGGATGATTAATGCATACAGACTAAGGTTGGGCTATTCTGTGAACTACATTCTCCAGACCTGGCAAAGGATTGAAATTGACCAGACTTCTTGCATGTGAACACCCCATTTGCCATAAATCCAGTGCCTTTGGTTGGTTTGTTTGGTGACTTGCCCAGACCAAGAGCTGGGGTGTTCTGTCCATCCGTCTCTCAGACATCTCTCTCCTTACAGAATGCTCATCACCACATTTTACCCCTGTTGCAGCCTTTGTTTTACAGATCTGGTAGCTTTTTCATAAGCAGGGGGATGAAGATGCAAATGTTAAAGCTTACTATATGTAGCAAGAATAAGAGGGAAAGGTATGGATACACTGCTTTTGTTTTTTGACTAGTTCACCTGGATAGAAATTGGTCACATGATAGAAAAAGACTAAGGGCTGGCTAATGCTAGAAGATTAGATCAAACCAGCTACGTCACTCAGCGGTGAAAAATCCATACCCCTGAGCGACGTAGTTAAACTGACTGATGTCCCTGTGTAGACAGTGCTAGAAGAATTCTTCCATCAACCTAGCTACCGCTGTGACGGTGCCCCCATAAGGCTTTATGGAATATGCTTATGACTGTGTATGTGACATAACTGGAATATGTTTTAGACTACATAGATATGTTTCATGATGTATGTAAAGGTTATGATCTACTGAAAGTATTCATCCCTGATATTCAGTCTAAATTTTCCCTTTCTTAATTTCTTCTTATTCTTCCTAGTTATAAGCCCTTGTGCTATCCTGTGCAATTCCTCTCCCTCCTGGGTGTGTATAGCCTTCAGTCATGAGTAGGCTGTTATCAGCTCTAAGCAGAGGTAGGATGCACTGAAGGGAACATATGAATAACTCACCTTGATGCCTTTATCTGCCATAAATAATGTTGGAAGACTGGCCAACAAGGCTGCCTGTCTCGCCCAAGGGTTGTCTATTAGTTCCACCAATGTCTCCTCCTAGAGAGTCCTACCCAGCAGCTGCCCTGCCCTCTCCTACTAGCAAGAGGAGCCAGCAAGCATCCCAAACATTGCTTACTTATGGGAGTGGGTTATATGCACTGTAGTCCATGGGCACACAGGGGGCCTGGTTCTCCTCAGACCGGCATCAGTGGAGATCAGGAAGAACTCTGCTGAAATCAAAGGTGCTGAGCTGCTGTTCCAAGAGCAGATCGAGGCCCAAGGACTTCAGTGCAGAAATCTTTGTGCTGGAGTTGCCGTGGGTCAAATCCTAGGCTCTTGCATGAATCTCTAAATACATAGAGGAGGCCAGATCCCAACTAGAGTAAATCAAAGCTCTGTCGAAGTCATTTTACGTCAGCTGGGGATCTGGGTGTTTTGTCTACTGCATAGTCTCAGATCCACAGTCATGGACCAATTACCCATGTCCATCAACCCTTGCTGCTCTTTGCTGCGGGGGTGGCCTGCCTTCAATGACCTCTCTATGGCTTGATTCTTTATTCTTGCTCCTATGTACAGGAGTGTCCTAGAGCTGAAATTCTGTATTTAGGGTCTCCTGCAGGTGCAGAGGGGAGGTAGGATTAGGCCCCGTGTCCTTGATGACTTCAGTATATTAGAACAACAATCCAAAGGAGTAATAAACCAAACAGTAAATGTGTTGGCTAAAATTAACCTTCTGCTTTGGGCATTATGCCTCTCGGGAACCATATTTTATCCTCTGGAAATATTTCAGTGCTTCTGTCCTCTGAGCCTGTCGCTAGTGTAATTGCATAATATACACACCATGCAAACACGAGGTGAATGCTGTGCTATGATGAAGGGTTTGCATACACAAACCAGGACATTCAAAGTTAAGCCGGGGCCTGATTCCAATCTCCCTCTCACCATTGTGAACTCTGCTTCTGTCTGTGGAATTATTCTGGTCTAAAATGGATGTAAAGCGAGAGCAGAAACAACCGACTAGCTGCTTATTGCTGTGTGCACACACACAGTGCGTTTCTCTCAAAGCAGTCACCTGGGGCCAGATCCTCAGCTGGTGTAAATCGGTATAGTTATATTGAAGGGAAATTTATCTGTGCCCTTAATCTATGGATCAGGCAATCCTGTGATGCTTTAATTTAGGGTGAGGTTTGATCCCCTTAAAAGCCTATTTAAAAATCATAGGCACCTCTGCGTGTGGAAAAAATTGTTTAAAATGTGTCCCCCCCCCAAATGTTTTGAGTGTTCAAAGCCAGACTTGCAGTGTTAGCTACTCTATGGAGATGGAGGGATTTGTAGGCAGATGACAGGAATGAATAGAGGCTTCGAAATTCTATATTGAAAACATTGGGATTGTTTGCTTTCAGAGAGGAGACAAATAAGCAGGACCACGATAAAGATCTAAATGAGTGGTCTAGAGAATGTAGATCAGGAACTTCTATTCACCTTATTCCCAAAACACAAGAGCAGAGGTCATCCAGTGAAAAGAAAGGTGGCAAATACATTGATAAAATGAAATATATTTTTCACACAATGCACAATTAGTCTGTGGAATTCACTGCCACCAGTTATTGGTGAGGCCAAGAGTTTAGCTGGGTTCAAAAAAGGATTGGAAGTTTATATGGATAATAAGACTATCCAATGTTATAATGGTAGGGGTTGAAAAAGAACCTGGAGTTTTGGATGGGATATAAATAGTCATACTTCAGGGCATCAGCCAACCTCTAGCTAATAGTGGTCAGGAAGAAACTTTACTTATGGGTAGTTTATTAGGAACCACTTTTTTTGTTTTTGTTCTGTTTGGATAGCTCCTAGCACAATAGTGGTGTGGTCCATGAATAGGGCTTTGCAACATTGTGGTAATAATAATAATAATAATAATTAATTGCCATCAAGTTTTCTTGCATCTACTTCTCAAGCAGCTGGTCTGACCACTGGTTAGTAACTTAGAAAGAAGGTTGGTCTAAATGGACCACTGGTCTAATCCAGTGTGGCAGTTCCTAGTCCTTATGTTCCTATTGCTTTTTCAGTGTAGGGAATGCTCTAATACAGCAACGATTAGTTACTGTGCAGTAAGTTTTTGGCTTGTCAGTTTAAGGAAAACTTCTGATTCTTCTGGCCTTGTATCACAGGAATTAGACTCTTGTAATCAGATTCCAAATCTTAAATATATTCTCTTACCCAGGCTCAAGGAGAAAATTTATTAGTGAAAAATCAACTTATTGATTTTTATTATGCTTAAGGTAGTGGGAATGTATTGATTGATATCCCGTAATGATATTCACTTCTGTTGTTTATATGTTTTCATGAGTGTAACTCAGATAAATGAGGACATATATCTATAATGGCAACATATTAATTCTGTAATAGTACAAAGATCTAGTTTCCATTAGTGCACCCTTCATACAGTCCTTTAATTCCTTGAGCTGGTCCCCAGACTAGTGATGGGAGCTGCAAAACTACCTCCTCCCGGCCTTTCCCAGTCACTGTTTGCTAAACTTGTTTGATAATCCACAGATTGCATCACCCCTAGTTCAAGGACATAATTTACTCCTGCTGTTTCTATCACCTAGGAAACTGAAACCCATGCCTGACACCAAGATTTTGTTCTAGTTAGGTTTGCTGTCACCTCCCGCCCCTCAGAATAGGAACAGTGCACAGCTTGTTCCAGGTGTGAGCACAGCCAGTTCTCCTCTTTATTTCCTCACCTCTCCCTCAGCCATCCCAAACTGCTCTGCTCCAAGAAGGGCAGAGTAGATGTCTGGTTCTAGTCAGTGCCTCTCCGCTGACTTGCTCATGGAGACACTCCTCCGGTAGTGGGGATGTGTGCCATGTCCCCAAAATATGTGGGGCCCAATTCTCCACTCCCATGGATGTAAACCAGATTGTACTCCATTGAAGTCAATGCGGTATAACCAAAGTGTGCGAATGGAGGGATTTGGCCTATAGAATCTACTGGTCTAGTTAATCAGAGTCTCACATTTGTCACTGAACCCAGGTGGGTCAGAACCAGGGTGGACAACAAGAGAAAAAAATCAGGGTGGAACATAGTCATCTTCAGTGTGTAGGGTTTTTTTCACAGGGGTTCTGATTTAATCTGGATTAACACCAGCCTGGTGTAAATCTCTAGCTGCCTTCCTCCATTTTTACAGATGCTGGGGTTGCTTGTGTGGCTTGGGTCCAGCAAACATACTTTGGGGAGGGCTTGTTAAAACTTGGTGGAGGGAAAGCGATGTTTAAATTAGGCTGCAGAAAAGCCTTAAAGGTTTACTTTTTGTTGCAAAAACCTACCATTGGTAGTAATTTAGAAGAAATCAGCTTTCCTGCATTCTTTGGAAGTGCACATCAACGATCAATATGGCGTAGTCTCTGAGCTTGTGATATCAGCAGGATGTGTGAGAAGAATATTTTCATGCGTCCAAAGCTGTTCATCAGAAAATATTTTCAGGCTTTTAAAAACAATCCGTGTGTGGTTGGGGTTTTGGTAACCTTTGTAAGGCTTCTAAAACTTTAGGGCCAAGATTTTTCTACTGGTTTTGGATCCCTCAAGTTTTGGACGCCTGATTGGTGGAGACACTTTCGAGGGGCTGATTTTTCAGAGGGGGGTGCTCCGTAGTTTCTGAGAACCAGTCCTTTTGAAGTATCTCCTGCTCGGCATGAAAACCTCTGGGTCACTTGTGAAAATTTTGGCCTACACACTGGCGTGCCTGGAGACTTTGTAGACCCTTGCTAGGATAGTACATTACAATTTATATCTGATTGTGTAACACTTCATTATTTATATTTTTTCTTGGCACTATTCAAACAAATGCAGAGCACCATTCATATACAAAGCAAGTAGGAAGAGAACATCTGTCACATTCACAGGTTTAGAGAGATTGAGTTACCTATCTGTAGGATTAGAATTTAAAATAAATTCATATTGCAGTTGTCATTGTAGTGTCTTGAGAGTTGTATTTAGTACATTTTGGACACCTGGAGAAAGTGATTTGTGGCATGAGACTTTGAGCATTTTTAGCTGTGCACGTGTTATCCCATATTCCCTTATTTTAATGATCAGTTTGGGCAATAGAAGTGATTATTTGTTTTAAGGGTTTTAAACATCTTTTTGGCACAGGATCCCTCCTTTCCCCCATATTGTGTTTGAACTTTACACCTCTTCCCATTTAAAAAAAAATAGGACTTTAACCTTCCTTTAAGAAATGCATCAGAAAGGTCAACTCTGTGTTTCCTCTGATTTTCCAGGCGCAGCTGGGAGCTGATTAAAGCTGCCAGCCATGGCTTGTCAGGTTTGTCAGAGACAACTATATAAACTCTTTGTTATTCACTTTGCTGTATATGATAAACATATTTATCTTCCTCTGTCAGGCATCGACAGGACAGATGCTCGAGGAGCAGTGCGGCAGTGGCATTAAATGCGCTATCTGTGTCATTAGTTAGTAACTCACACCAGGAAGCATGCACAGGATATTCAGGAAACTTGCTGTTGCTCTTCCCTGAGGAGCTGAGCGAGAAGGAAACGCCACCAAGTCTCTCCCACCCTGGCATTATTTATTTTTAGGAGACGTGAGCTCAAACCCTTTCAGCAAAGCTTGTGCAGTATTTTGCCTATTTTATTTTTTGGTAGCCTAGAGATCATGGGAGCAGACATCTGTCTTAACACTCCTAGAGAGAGTATAGAGACATTGTTAGTATCAGTGGACCAGGAGCACTCGGAGTGTAACAGCATCTTGTGCAGTACATTGTGGCCTGAAGGTTGTCTCTCTTTGGAGGTGTGATGAGAATTCTCAATATGAATGTTTTTCTCTGACTTCCTCCGGTATAAATCCAGAGGATCTCCTAGGACCTCAGTGGAGTTGCTCCTCATTTCCAGCAGCGTAACAGAGAGAGGTTTTTGGCTCCCTGGCTTTTCCTTTGGTCAGGAACCCGAACTTTGCAGACAGGCCCATATCTATGCTCAGCAGCTGTAGTGGCAGGTTGGGCGAAGGCCCCTAATAAATAAAACACCTTGGTTTGCAGCAAGGAGAACGAAGGAAAAGAAACAAAAGAATGAGTTGAAGTGGGAAGCCAGGCAAACGCAGTGCCTTCTCCTGCCACATTATGTTCCTGTTTCTCTGGAAGTCAAAGGGAGTTTTGCCACTGAGTTCTGTGGGAATAGGATTGGGTCCCTAATGAGATGACTTGCAGTATATTGCTAGAGGGAAGAAAAGAGCAGCTGGGGTATTGAGCCACTGTGTGTGGCTTTGGGAACTGAGAAAGTGTCTGGGACGTGGCAACCACAGAGGACTTTGTCACAGCAAATAAGCCAGAAGATGTAGAGGCCTGAAACCATCCAAGAGCTCTGCAGCTGTGACACCCCTGTGGCTTCATGTAGGGTTGGGACTGTGGTGTTCTGCCTTTGGAGCAATTCAGGGGGCGTTTGCTGGCAAAACTCATCATGGGGTAGTGGGTGGATTCCTTGCACAGAGGGGACCAAATCCTGCTCGCTTCACTCGCACAAAGAAAATGGACTATTCCAGGGTCCAGCCCCAGGAATGCCAGTGGTCTGTGGTTCATGATAGGAAGACCAGGGTGCAGCTTGCACTGTGGCTGGTGCGCAGGGAAGGTGGAAGTTGATTGCTTTTCGGTAGTGCTATGGGGAATTTAAACCATGTCGATTCACTCGGGTCCTTCAAGCGGGGCTGCTGTGAGAGTCAATCATTAGCTTAATTTATGGATTTTTAAAATGTGTTAATTAAGGACTCTATCCTGCTTCCGTTCAAGTCAGTGGCGAGCGGAACAGTCCCTGGACGTTAATATTGTATATAAAAGCAGCACATATTATTTCCAGCCGGTGTTGGATGTTTGTGGGCAAAGTAGAGAAAGCAGGCTAGTGCTGTTAAGTTAAAGGGATGGTTTCCAGGCTTTAAGCCACAATATTCACGCATTCTGTAAATATTGTAGCCCCGTCTGAAAACCAATGGGGCATTTACTTGCCAACCAGTTCCCTGCACCTTGCTGTCAAACTAACAACATACATACTAGGGTAGTTTGGACTCCTGAAGGCAAAACCTTCCAGATGGGGCCATTGTCAAGGTGAGGTCAGTTCAGTTTAAAAACTTCATCAGTGCTCTTTAAAAGTTACTGCTGTGACATTTCACTCCATATTCTTAATGAAAATATGCTTATGATATGAATATGACATAACTGAGATATACTTTATGCAATATGGCTCGTGAGATATCATTGGAAAGGTTATGATTTACTGATATCTTCAATACTGCGTACAGATGTGGTCTCCTCATCTCAAAAAAGATATACTGGCATTAGAAAAAGTTCAGAAAAGTGGAACTAAAATGATTAGGGGTTTGGAATGGGTCCCATATGAGGAGAGGTTAAAGAGGCTAGGACTTTTCAGCTTGGAAAAGAGGAGACTAAAGCGGGATATGATAGAGGTATAAAAAATCATGAGTGGTGTGGAGAAAGTGAATAAGGAAAAGTTGTTAACTTGTTCCCATAATATAAGAACTAGGGGCCACCAAATGAAATGAATGGGCAGCAGGTTTAAAACAAATAAAAGGAAGTAGTTCTTTACACAGCACAGAGTCAACTCGTGGAACTCCTTGCCTGAGGAGGTTGTGAAGGCTAGGACTATAACAGGGTTTAAAAGAGAACTAGATAAATTCATGGAGGTTAAGTCCATTAATAGCTATTAGCCAGGATGGGTAAGGAATGGTGTTCCTAGCCTCTGTTTGTCAGAGGGTGGAGATGGATGGCAGGAGAAAGATTACTTGATCATTACCTGTTAGGTTTACTCCCTCTGGGGCATCTGGCATTGGCCACTGTCAGTAGACAGGATACTGGGCTGGATGGACCTTTGGTCTGACCCAAAATGGCCGTTCTTATGAGTGTGATTATCCAATTTATATGCCTTTATCATTTCTGTAGCTGAAGTTAGGAATATTAACTATGTATCTGTATTTCAAATGTGTTACTTTGGGTGTCACCCAACCAGCACTTCAGGTACAACAATGGAAAAGCCAGGCAGGGCTAATGGGCCATTAGCAGAGACAATGGACTGTAAAAGAGCTTAGTCTTCCCATGGACGCTGGAGACCGCCTACGAGCAATGGCTGTCACAGCCATGGAGAGACATGGGTCTGAGTCACCTGGTGCTGGACACATCTCCTCCCCTTTTGGAATGCCAGTGGTTTTCCACTCGAAGACAAAGGGGGCTCCCACCTTACACAAGAGCTATATAAGGCAGGAGAGTGACATCACCAGGGTTCTCCTCCGCGTCCCCACCTAAAGAGACACTGAAAAAGACCTGGAAGCAAGAACTGAACTGGGGGGAAAAGGGTTGAACCCAAGCTGGAAGGGCATCTAGCTTGTGGGTAATAATACCCGCGGTATTAAGAGGGAGACCAGTGCAGTTGTCTTTCAAGACTTTCTGTAATCTGCCTGCAACAATATTGAGGGTGAGAAATACTGTTTGTAACCAATTTCTTTAGTGAAACTTGCTTAGTTTGCATGTTTGGTTTCATTTGCTTAGTAATCTGCTTTGTTCTGTCTGTTATCTCTTATATTCACGTAAAATCCACCTTTGGTAGTTAATAAACTTATTTCTTCTTTATCATAAAACCGAGTTTATGTAATTTCTAACTGGGCATGGGCAAGAAGTGTGCACATCTCTCTTCACATTGAGGAAGAGGGTGGATTTTTATGAGCTTGCGCTGTGCAGATTTTTCTATACAGTGCAAGACAGTATTAGTGTGGGTTTATCTCCCTAAAGGGGTGTGCATGTCAGTGCTGGGGAGTCCTCTCACACAGAGCGGATTTCAATCTGTGTCTGCAGCGGTGTGTGTGTGTGTGCGCGCGCGTGCGCTTCAAGAGGCCGGAGAACCTAATTCAGCAAAGCAGGGAGAGGGAACTCAGGCTGATTGAGCAGGGGAGGCTCAGTGAAATCCCAGTACATCAGGTGGCATCCCAGAAGGGGGGTCCAGCCTGTCACAAGTGCCTTTGAGTCATAAATTCTACTTTACTTCTGTACCGTTCTATGTTTCCAATATATGGTTATATATGTGTGTGCATGTATATAAATCTAGGAAAATACAGAAGTCTCTTAATGAATAGGCAGATGAGATATGGGCAGACAAGTGAGAGTAATGAGTACACTGAAAACGTATCAATATGCTCCTGGATGGACTCAAAGCATGGAATGGGGAATGAAGTGAGTAGGTAATAACAGAGTAACAGTTTCACTGCAGAGATCTTCTATCCTAGAACTTGATTCTCCCAGTCAGCAAAATAATACAATATGGACCTTAGTCATTGACTTCTTCCCTTTTATTTCTCACGGGCAGTGGGTGGACAGCCCTGGTTTAGGATCTTCTCTGGTTTTTCCTGCAGAACCTTTCTACATTTAGACTAGGCTGGAATATTTGTTTTTAAACCCCAGTAAATTGAAACTAGTGTTGACACACAGTATTTCCACAGGTTTATTGTATTCTACTCTCATAGTTGAGGACATGGCTTTTAGTTGTGCTTAGCCACACAAGCAACATTAATGTTCTTAACAAATTCCCTCATGGACACTTTAATCAGGAAAAGTGATGTTTACAAATTTGAACACGCTGTACAGTATAAAAACAACCTGTTGAAAGAGGAGGGAATAGAGTGGAGAAAGGCAAATGGAGGTTTTCTTCCAGGTCATGTCTGAGTGAATGTATTAATACTCACATTTGAGGCAAACTTAGGTTTCCCGTTATAATCAATATTTGACATTAGTTTAATCACAGGAAAACATAAACTGGGAAAAGAAGCCAGATTTCCCCTAGGAAAACCAAGTGGAGAAAACAATTCTTTGGTGATCCACCTCTAATCCAAACCAGTGCTTCAGTGATCTCTATGCTCATTCATTTGTTTGTCCCCGTTTCCTCGCTCTGGCGTGGTTCCTTGGCTAGACAGCTGCATTAAACAGCAAAGTACTTCCCATGTGGATTTATCATCTTTAATACAGTGCAGGGTGTTTCTTTACTTTTGGTAAAGTAAAAAACAAGTTAGTTTTACTAGTATTACCATATAAAGCGACAAAGAGTCCTGTGGCACCTTATAGACTAACAGACGTATTGGAGCATGAGCTTTCGTGATCATGTGTCTGGCAAAGTGGGTATTCACCCATGAAAGCTCATGCTCCAATACGTCTGTTAGTCTATAAGGTGCCACAGGACTCTTTGTCGCTTTTTACAGATCCAGACTAACACGGCTACCCCTCTGATACTAGTATTACCATCTTTCTTCAGCAACATATTTTGCAGGCAGATACACCTGCATGGTCTTGCCCATGCTCACACTCTAAATTTTTGCCCAGAAGCACAACTGCTGCAGGAAAGTTAGCTTTGTAGTTGAGGCATTTGTTACTCCCATGTAAATAATCTGACGAGCTATGTAATGGGATTTGAGTTGTGACCAAGTGCTGCAGTGTCAGGCATTGTGCCTCTATAAGAATAATGCCTCCTAGGCTCTAGGAAGAAGAGTGGGGCAAGCAACATTTGCTTTACCTTTAAAAAGGTGCCCAGTGTTCCTGCTGCTAGGGCTTGCGTGTAGAGTTGGGTGAAATTTTTCACGCAAAACCTTTTTTCACCAAAATAAAGGAAAAATTTGCAGAACAAGCCAATTAAAAAATTCGAGTTGGTGTTGGGAAATTGTTTTAGTAGTGGGGGGAAAACCCCCAGAAATGTCAAAATTGGTTCATTTCAGCATTTCCAAAATGAAATATTTCAACTTCATTTCAAAAAGGTGTTTTTCGTAATTTCCCTTAAATGATTGAAAAAAATCCTCAAAACTTTAAACTAAACATTTAGTTTCAGGTCAATTGAAACATTTTTGGTCGACCCACAACAAACTTCTTTGGATGTTTTATTGTGTCAGAAAATTTGAAACATTTTAGTTCCAGGTTGATCCAAAACTATTTTTTTTTCTGATCTGCACCAAAACTGGCCATCCAGGTAGCACTACCTGTGAGTCCATGAAGGTGGCAATGGTTCCCAATCCCCTCCTGCTCACAAGCTCCTCCTTTAGGCCACAGAGTGTTGTGTTCAAGGCTGGATTCCTGGCTTGCATTCCCCAGTGCCCAGCAACCAGGCTGTGACTGTCTGCTGCCTACTATTCTCCCTTGTAACCCACCCACTCAGGTCCCTTCAAACTTGTGGGGGATAGAGAACAGAGACTGGCACCCCCAGTCTGCAAACTCATTGTTTGATATAGTCCTCTCCATCCATGTCTTTCTATAGCCTTCAGCCTCTAAATAAGAGACTCTCAACTCTCACAACTGTATTGATTTTTTGAGGAGTTGGGTGGGGCAGGGACTGGCTAGAAAACCAGAATTCCATTTTATGAAAAATATCAAGTTTTCAGAGCTTGTTTTTGTTCCACATTGAACCAAAACTTAGACCTTTGGAAATTGTTTGTGGAAAAAAAACAGGAGCAAGAGAGACCCTCACCCATCACACTATAGTCAGTAGCCTGGGAATAGGGGAATCCCAGGTTTAAATCCCAACCTGGGGCTGCTACATGCCAGGTGAGTGCCCTAACCACCAGGCTATGGCGTCAGTCTCTCTAGCATAATACATATTTAATAATTTATCTGAAGTGAAGCAGCTTCAACAGGCAAGATGGAGAGAGAGCTCTTAGAATAGCCCATAGCTTGGTGATTAGGGCACTCAGCTGGGATGTAGGAGACCCATGTTTAAATCCCTGGTCTTTCAGAGCAGGGATTTGAACATGAGTCTCCAACATCTCTCTCACATGCATCAGAAATTCCATCCTGGACCTTGCTCATTAATTTTGGTCAAACCTGATACATTACTGCAAAAAGTTCCAGTTTTGATGAATTGGCACTTTCCAGTGGAAAAACATTTTTGAAAAATTCCCAACCAGCTGTATTTTTTTCCCTTGTGTAACCTTGGGAATAATCAACCCTCTTCAAAGTCAGGAAATGTAGTATATTAAATGGCCTTGTGTCTTTTCCATTTGAAACTGAATCTTGTTAGTTTGTGAATATAAGGAAGCCCTTAAAAATGGCAGCTATACAGATCAGTAACTAGCGGCGCGTGACAAGTGGAGAAGCTTGGCCAGTTGTTCATGTCCAAAGTACATGGCGCAAGAATGTCATTATCTCTCTCTTCTGAGATGCGATTGAGCTAGCTGGTAACAGACTTTACAGATTATCCTCATCTACAAAGATGAGAATTACGGTAGTATGAAATTAAAATGAATAATTCCATCTTTAGGATATTGAGTCAGAGGCAGCCTAATATTCTAGTGTTTGTGAAACCTGGGATTATTTACAGTCCAGTTGGTTATAGAAAAGTAAACAGGAATTTGAGACATTCAGCGTTTTTATTTTGAAAGAAGCACTGTTTCCTGATTAAGTCTCCATCTCAGAGGTATGTTTGTCTCTTTTTAGGCAAATGTTGTTTGGCACATCTCAGAACTGATGTTTCAGAGTTGAACGGCTAGAAACTGGGAAATCGTTCAGTTGCAAAAATAAGCAATAGTTCAGGTGTTAAACTACTGATGTGGAAAATTGCTCTGACAGTTATGATGTTGCTCTTCCTTTTAGTAAGACTTACATTATCATTTACTTCAAATACATCAGCTGATGTCGTGCTGCCTGGTACAAGCCAACTTGTGCTATTTTGTTGCAGTGATGTGTGCGTGCTAAAACAATATATTGAATGAAGAGGGGCAAAGAACTTTGCTTTATTGTACCTCAGATATGGGAGGAGTTACCTGTGTTGCAAATTCGTGTGTTTGCTGAAGCTCCCTATAGATATTAATGCAACAGACAGGAACGGCTTTGTAAAACCAGCCTTGGGTTTTGTGCCTACATTTTTACAGCTGCAATTTATTTTGGAGGCAGGCATGCAAGCAGTCATTAAAGGCTGTCTTTTGAGTTTAAATTTCTGTCTTCATTTTCTAGATTCGTGATTTGGTGATGAAGGAAAAGCAAATGAAATTAGGAAAAGTTTTGGTATTTCAGATCCTCCAATCTGGAAGTAATTTTAGTTGTAGCTTGGGAGAAAGGGCTACTTTAGAGAACTGTATATATATGTGGCCCGGGAGATTTTTAATAATGGATCTATTTATTTGTTTTTATATGCTGTGGAATTGTTATCCGGGGAAGGAAAATCTGCAAGAGCTGTAAGGAACTAAAATTCTTAAGTGGCGGCTGCTGCTACTTGTAAGACTGATTCTCAGAATTTCCACTCTAGGAGACCAGTAAATCTTACACTTTACTTTAGTGTCATTTCATTCATTGTGGAAGGTACAAGCACACTACGATGGTTTAAAATGCATACAAAAATGACTTTGGGAACTACTTGAAAACATTGTCTGCCTTAGATAGGTACCTTGTGGAAAAACATGCCAGTAATATGATTATGAGAGAGAAAAAACGATAGGCCAGTCACACAAACTTGGTACACTTGTAACTTAGCGAAATAGAATTAGATGGTTCTCAACACTTGCAGTAGGTACATCATTTTTCAATACAGGAAATATATAGAAATAAGCCTTTTTGTTTCCTTTCGCCATTTATATTTAAGTTCCCCTCCAGCCATCAGAGTGATGATCCCAGCGCAGAATCTTTTCCCAAACACATGACTTTTTCTCTACAATACTCAAGTGGCTGAATTTGACTAAGAGTTATGAAGGCTGATGGTGGAAGGGAAGATGAGTGCCCAGACAAATAAAATTTGGCTGTGAGGAATATAAAGACCTCCCTGATGTGAAAACTCCTTCATTCATTAACATCCTAAAACCCATCATTTTTGTGAACACCCTGAGACTGCCAGAAATGGCAGCATGGGGAGAAATGTCAAAGAATGAGCATCAGCTGTGAGGCTTTATGATGTCATAGAATCATTATGTCACTCAATGCCAATTGATTTCTAAGGCTGATTGCGAGCAATCATTAATCATTTTGTATTGAACAGCATGCCAGCTCCATCGCATCTGGGGCAAATACAAGCGGCACCTATTTAACCAACATCCTGCTCTCAGCGCTTTCATTCTTCAGCTTTCAAAGTAAACCAAATTGCTAGAGTTGCAGCAAGGTTGCTTTTTCGTCTTCTTTCTTTTGCCAGAGATTCTAAACTGGTCAAAATGAAAGCCTCAGCATGCTTGTGAGCCCGCTGCTCTTTGCCCATACTGACAGTGATGTGCCACTGAGCTACCAGAATATTTCAGCCTGTTCCCAGTGGAAGCTAGCATGGCCGCTGTAGTAATACTTGAAATTTCAGAACTATAGCACAGTATCATGAGCTCCTACTGAAGGTGTGATATTTTGTATGTGCATTAACCCCAGGGAAAGGAGGGACTATGCTACTGCCCACTATTCATGCCACTGTAGCTTGGGTTGATGAGCCAAAAGCAAGATGGAGGCCCTGTTTTGGAAATGTTTATGCAAACGCTGAGCTTAGGCTCACAGAGCTCAGCGCGTCTACTTCCCATGTGTATAAAATTAATAAGGAAATGCGTAAGCATTTGCAGTTTCAGGGCCATAGCTTGTGGGAAATCAGGATCCAAATGAGATGAGTTTTGTAAATATCAGCCCCCCCCCTCCCCGCCTCCCCCTCCCACAGCAGCTGTCCTACTGCGATACTGTGAGGCATTCTGTCCATTCTTTGTGCTGTTGTCATCTGAAGCCAGGTGATCTTGTGTCTTTAAGTTCTTAAGAAATCCTTCACCACATCACAGTAGTGAAATTAAAGTACCTTTTCACCACACAACTTTGACGCTCATACAAATTTACAGAGACATTTTGGTTTAGAAATCACTTGGAAAGGCATATTTTAATATAAACTTCCCTCGATACCTGCTCTTGGAAGCTATCAGGTATTGGTAGCCAAAATGTCGTATTTCAGGAGATTATTAAATGCTCTTGCTCTGTTCTTATCTCTGATTAAGGATCTTTACTTACTCTTTTGAACTCTCTGCTTCGTTTCTGTTGGTACAGACCTTTATTGCATTGCCAAAAGCCTGGGTCATAATAGATCGGTGTCAGTTGCCCAGAGGCAAAAGAAAAATAAAACTTGTCAAATGGTCCCTTGTGGCTGGTGCTGTTCCACAATTTGGGAGAGAACTCACCTACAAATTCAGGTGTTATAAGTAGGACAGATCTCATTACTAAACTGGGCCATCTGGTATATACGCTCAAATGTCACAAATTATTTCTGTAGAGAAGAAAAAAATGTTAATGCTAATTCCTTCCTAAAGTTTCCTAAACAATAGTCATTGAAGTAAACCTTAAACTACAGATACTACATATTTTTATTTTTTATGTAGCGTAATTAGATAATTCTCCAAGGAACTTTTTAATCACATGTTTTCCTTAATTAACATTAAATGTCATGAGTAGTCAGTCAACTTCACTTGATCAAAGACAGTATCAGTATTTTGAGAAATAACATATCATTTACTAATTATATTATTGATCTTTATGGTCTGAAAAGTCCTAATTATATGTGATGCAAACTGGACTTGTCTGAGCCTGCTGGGGGAACTTTGAACATGAATAGTTCCTGGCAGTTTCCAGCATCTCACTTGTATAAATCACTTCTGGGGCAGATTGTGCATCTGTTTTCAAAGGTGATGATGTTTTAATGGACTTTGAAATCTGAAAAAGTGTGTTCCGTCTGACTCCGCATGAAAGAGGAAAGTGCTTTGGGATTTTTTAGTTCTGATTTTAACCGTTCTGAAAGAGATTTTAGATCTGTAGGCAGATACATTTGAAAAGTAGAAGTAAGATGTGATTAGTTTATTTTAATTAGTGGGCCATACTAATACAGATTTTTCCAAAGCTCGCAACAACTTTTTTTTTTAAATTAGATTTTTAGTACATTCTTCAAAGCTAATGATAGTTTTAAATGTTTGAAATCTTAGTCTTGTGGAAAGGTAAAAATGTGCCAAAAACACGTGTCGGCTGGTGACAATTTGATTAGCACAAAGGCTATATCAGGTAGCAGGAATTATCATTAATGTGGCTCATGGTGAAGGAGTGAAATGCTTTCATAGGAGGGAGACAAGGAATTTAGATCAGTGACATAATTAGAAAATGTTACTCCTTTCCCTTAACGGCTTATACTTAAGAACTTGAAAAGCCCTGTTTTATACAGAGCATGTGTGTAATTAATCTATGCAGTTTCATGACACTGCAGTTTACGCTTAATTCATCGTAATAAGGAAGTAAGACATGACTCGCAGATATTTTGTTTAAACTGTAAAATGCTGGGCATTATTCAGGCCGCAGCCTGATCTTTAGTTTTTCAGCTGTCACTTATGTGCCACATCTCCATTTCACACTGGGATGCTGTAAGGAACGGATAGGGATATGGTGCAGAAATAACTCTGAAGTCTGCAGCAAGATATTTGCTGAAACAATACTGTCGGATGTTTAGTAAATGCCAGGAGCGCCAATTGCAATAAGCAAAAAGGACTGCTCTTAAGCCTTATGGTCACCAAGAAATTCAAGTGTTCTTGTATATTCTAAATTCTGGTTCCGCTTAAGTCAATGGCAAAGTCCTATTGATGAGGCCTTGTGTGGCTGATGTTACTGTCTGTAGTATTGGGAGAGCTTTGTATCAGAAAGTGATTGTGCATGGGCCTAACCCTACTGGCCTTATGAGAGAGGCCCCAGCTGAAGTCAGTGGGATTACTTGTGCACATAGGGTGGGAAGGATTTGGCTTATATGAGCTGCCATAATATGTAGGCACAACCAGGACTCTCAGGAGCCACCCTGCCAGGCTGCGCTTGACTTCCCCGCCGTCTGAGGGTTTTGGAGCTCAAGGAGCACCACCCATAGTGTCAGCTTTACCAGACTCTGATTAATCCTCACAGGGTTTGTGGAGAGAGAGTGTCGCTGAGGCTGATCTGGCCATTCTCACAGATTCCAGTTAGGGTTACCGCCCGGCTGGTATTTGACCAGCCTGGCCAGATTTTTATATGGATTTGCCAGACAAAAGAAAACCGACAGATTACATTATGTGGGTCTAAAGATTTGTGTTGTTACCACTGTACACTCTGATATCTGATGTTAAAAGTTTCTGTGTCCAGCTAAAGGTGCTGCAATGTTCTCACTTCCACAGCTTATGCGATAACCCATCAAAACCATTGAAAATACATCAGCTGTCTGCCCACCAACATGCAAGTGCACTGTGTGTGAGAGAGAGAGGGTTTGAGTGACTATAAAGGCCTGTTGAAGGGAGGGGAAGGTTGCGGAGTTGCCTTGTGGTTGGGGATTGGGGTTGCAGCAGGCTTGTCTTGTGTGGAGGGGTGTATGTGTGCTGGCTGGGTTTTTTTGCATTTCAGAGGTGGTAGCCCTAATCCCAGGCCCCATGGTGGGTGCTCACAGAGGGGCTTTCATAGATTATAAAGCCAGTAGGGACCCAATATAATCGGACCTCCTCTCTGTTTTGGCCACAGGAATGTCCCTGTATTGATTCTTGAACTAGAGCCTACAGGGGGAAAAGGAGATGGTGCAGTAGAGGGGTCATCTTCCTTTGCTTTCGGCAGCCATTAGATCTGTCCTCTCCACTAACATGGCAGCGAAGGTATGATGTTGTGTTGCCGCCTCAAGGGGAGTCGTCAACAAGCCAGCGCTACCCCCTTGCAGGGTGCACACACCTGACAGGAGCAGAATTTCAGTTCCCTCCAGGTGAGCGGCTCTCCGACTCTGGGTCACGACCCCATTTTAATGGGGTTGCCAGGGCTGGCTCGGACTTGCTGGGTTACAAGGCTTCAGCCCTGGGCAGCAAGGCGCAGGTTACGGACCCCTGCCTGGGGCTGCTTTGCCCCTTCCACCCGGGTGGCAGGGCTCGGGCTTTGGGTTTCCCCTCCTCCCCCATGTGGGGCCGCGGGGCTCGGGTGGGCTCAGGCTTCGGTCCCCGCTCCTGAGGTCACGTCGAAATCTTTGTTGTCAGAGGGGGATCGCGGGGCAATGAAGAACCCCTGCTCTAAGTGACCGTTTTAAACGGGGAAGCCCTTTGTGGGATGCAAACACTGGAAAAAACGTTGCTGATCTGCTTCTCAGGCCTTGAAAGGGGAAGAAGGGGACAGGGGAGGTTACCACAGCTACGCGGCCGTCTCCTGCTGATGTTCTGTGGAGCACAGATTGGGTCCGTGGGTCAGTCAGAAACTTTACACCGCCTGTGGGGTAATGTCAGGATAGTTCCTAAATAGGTGGGTTACAGATGCAAACAGTGCCGCCCCCCCTCCGAACCAATCACTCACACCTCTCTGATCTTTCAGCAATAGATGGAATGTTTTCACTCTCGTATTATATTATACTGGAGAGTCCAAATGGGTAAAAAATAAGAGTCATCAGTCTAAAATAGTCTTTAGTTGTGTTAACTCAAAAACTAGCTCTCTTTCTAGACAAAAGAGCTGTCTATCTACATATCTATGTATCTACTATTCTGTCTGTCTGATCTCGCAAGCTCCGTGTCTATCATTCTATCTAGCTGATCTTGCTAGCTCTGTATCTCTTTATTTATGGTATTTTTATCATGCCATCACTGTATCCAGGCACTGTAGGCTGTATTAGAGGGATGGAGAAAGGAGTCCATTTGTCTGATTGGCACATTTTATAAAGCCATTTAAAAACCAGGAGAAGAACTACCCCTAGAGACTGAGAGTAGCACAGTGACAATGCCATTAGTTAAGGGATTGTTTTGAACTCTGCTTCCCAGGGAGAAAAAAAAATCAAGTAATAAAGGTTGTAGCTCTTCTTATAGCAGATTATTTATTGAATTCCCAGCCAAATAATGTCATGAAGCTGGTGTCCTGCTTGTTCAGAAAATATGTATCGGTAACAGGAGGGGGAAATACCCCATTAATAGAATTTTGTGTGTGTGTGTGTTTTTTTAAAGTTCTAAAGCCAGGGCTTTAAAAGCTAATGTTGAACTGAAAATAACCCAAATATTAGAAAGCATGGAAATGCAGAGTTAGGGTACCACTGTGCCTCCTGTCAGGTAGAGATCTGGTGGACTGACCATTGTGCTGGGACTCAGTGTTCTATTCCTGGGTCTGCCATTGAATTTGCATTTAGATAGCACCTTTCTTCAAAATGCTTAACAAACATTAATGAGGCCTCACAATCTCCTCTGTGAGGTTTAGAAGAAGTACTTGCCCTATTTTACAGACTGGAAAACAGAGGCAGCGAGAGGTTAAGGTATATGCATACGCAGCCCTCAGCTTGCATGTGCGAAACATATGCTAGTCTATTCTATTCTTTTCACGTTCTTCTATCACTTTTATCACCAAAGTATCTGAGCACTTTCCAGTGGTACATGAAGTGATGTGACTAATGTCTGTCACGTGTCGTTCATTCTTTCTCTCGTCTTCTCCCCAGGGAGAGAACTTGGGCACATGTACAAAAGCACATGGAAAACTGAGGCTCTGCTTTGCACATCAGGTCTGCTACACAGCTGGGAATAGAACTCTGAACTCTGGACTCCCAATTTTGTGCTTTATGAATCCAATCGGCACCTTAGGAAGAGTGTGGGGAAGAAGGAGCACTCTGACAGAGCAGGCTAGAGAACTGTTCGGTTAGAAAGGGTAAGGTCGAAAGTCTAGGCAAACATTACATGCTTTCATTCATGTGTCCAATGAGGGACCGCAGGTCATACGAAGACCTGGAGGGAGCAGCCTTCTAGAGAAGTTCAAGCTGTGTGTTTCGGGTTTGGTATTGTCCCTTACCTTGTTACAGCCATTTTTATTTCAGAGTTATTGGGTGGGAATCAGAGAGAACGAAAGGTTACTTGGCTGGAAATGCCCAGAGGTTTTACTAATGGTGCCCTATCTAGCAAGAGGAATGTTAGCCTCTCTTTTTTTATTGTGGACGAGGTTAATGAAGTGTAGGCGCAGTGCATGCTCCTGCCCACAGACTCATAGATTCCAAGACCAGAAGGCACCCTTGTGATCTTCTAGTCTGATCTCCTGTATAACACAGGCCATACCACTGCCCCCAGAACGATTCCTAGAGCAGATCTTTTAGAAAAACATCCACTCTTGATATAAAAATGGTCAGTGATGGAGAATCCAACATAACCCTCTCTTAGTAAATTGTTCCAACTGTTAATTACTCTCACCATTAAAAATGTATGCCTTATTTCCAGTCTGAACTTGTCTAGTGTCAATTTCCAGCCATCGGATCGTTTTATATCTTTTTCTGTTAGATTGAAGAACTCATTCCTAAATATTCAAGCTGGAAGGGCATATCAAGTGGGGTCCTGCGGGGATCAGTTCTGGGTCCAGTTCTGTTCAGTAGCTTCATCAACGATTTACATAATGGCATAGAGAGTACACTTTAAAGTTTGCGGACAATGCCAAGCTGGGAGGGAAGTGCTTTGGAGGATAGGATTAAAATTCAAAATGATCTGGAGAAATGGTCTGAAGTAAATAGGATGAAATTCAAGAAGGATAAATGTAAAGTACTCCACTTAGGAAGGAACAATCAGTTGCACACATACAAAATGGGAAATGACTGCCTAGGAAGGAGCGCTGCAGAAAAGGATCTGGGGATCATACTGAATCACAAGCTAAATGTGAGTGAACAGTGTAACACTGTTACAAAAAAAGCAAACATCATTCTGGGATGTATTAGCAGGAGTGTTGTAAGCAAGACACGAGAAGTAATTCTTCTACTCTACTCCGCGCTGATTAGGTGTCAACTGGAGTATAGTATCCAGTTCTGGGCTCCACATTTCAGAAAAGATGTAGACAAAGTGGAGAAAGTCCAGAGAAAAGCAACAAAAGTGATTAAAGATCTAGAAAACATGACCTATGAGGGAAGATTGAAAAAACTGGGTTTGTTTAGTCTGTAGAAAAGAAGACTGAGAGGGGACATGATAACAGTTTTCAAGTACATAAAAGGTTGTTACAAGGAGGAAGGAGGTAAATTATTTTCCTTAACTACAGAGGACAGGACAAGAAGCAATGGGCTTAAATTGCAGCAAGGGGAGTTTAGGATGGACGTTAGGAAAACTTCCTAGCTGTCAGGGTGGTTAAGCACTGGAATAAATTGCCTAGGGAGGTTGTGGAATCTCCATCATTGGAGATTTTAAAGAGTAGGTTAGAAAAACACTTGTGAGGGATGGTCTAGATAATACTTAGCCCTGTCGTGAGTGCAGGGGACTGGACTAGATGACCGCTTGAGGTCCCTTCCAGTCCTACGATTCCATGGTTTCTTCTCAGTGTAGGTTCTTTAACTGTGATCAGATCACTCATTAATCTTCTCATTGTTAAGCTAAATAGATCGAGCTCATTATAACACAGGTTTCTAATCCTTTAATGTACCCATTTAGCAGGAAATGCAGAAGAGAGCAGAAAATGTGGAGTCGAGGGTGACTCCTGGGCAGGTGGTGAAAGCAGCGGTTCAAGAATTATTTGAATAGCCAGGTGTTTAAAAAAATCAAAGGGGCTTTAAAAACTGGATTTGTGCTGCATCTGTCCTTTCCCCCCTTGTCTCTGTCTGTGTTGTCTATTTAGAGGAGCCACGGACCTGCTCCTACAGGTGTGTAAAGCACCTTGTATCCTTTGGGTGCTATAGAAATAATCAGTCATGTGATATGTTGGTTTTGGAGCAGGCAAGAGGTAGTTAGGGTTCTTTGTGTCTGAGGGATGGAAATTGATACTGCCTGTGGCAGGGGAGAAAAGAGGAGGCTAAGGCTGGTAAGAGTGAATGGGTTATTCGGATACAGCAAGGGATGATGAAGCTTGAATGAGTGGCAGGCCCATAGCTGAAATCCCCCATCTGGCTTTGAGGGAGATCACCTTAATCTCATGCCTGCAAACGTTTTCACACAGGAAGAAGAGTTGCTTCTATCTTGGGAGAGGGGTAATCAGGAACATTGTAAGCGCCTGACCCGTTGCCCTACCACACAGCTGGCATACCTGGAGGCCCAGGAGATGCTAAAAGTTGTAACTAAGAGCCTGGGGGCTACCCAGGTCCCCCTGGACACAGGCATAATTAAGTTTGAGTGTAGTGGTGGAGGTGAGTTTTGTGGAGGAATGATATTGAAAGACAGCTGCCAGTGATTTTAAATTGGATTATTCAGCAGTATCTCTGGCCAGCATTGTGTGGAGAAGCAGGACATAGAGGAGGGAGGATGCTTAGCAGGGTAGAGAAATGACTCTCCCAAAACAGGAGGGAAGGGGGAACTGGCCGAGTGCGCCCAAGGGAATGGAACATTATAAAACCAGGGCTGACGAAAGGCAATGCCATTTGAAGTGGGCTGTGGGGAGCTGCGAGGAGCTTCATTTATGTGAGGTCATGGAGAGGAAACAGTAGCTTGTATGGAAAATACAGGATTTCCCTAGGCCAGATGTTAAATAAAACAGGGCCACAAACTTACACTTGCGCTGAACAGTGGTTGAGGTTGTGGATCGGTGTCTAGTCAGTGCAGGAGAGGGGCATGCATGCAGTGATCTACTGAAAAACATTCCTTTCTCTGAGGTTCACCTCTGTCCCTTCTTTTTTAGATCTACAAAGACAGGCTTTAGATTTCTTGGGGCAAAAAAAGGAACATGTAAGAGCGTACTATTAAGATCTGGACTGCTGTGATTTCCTCCCTGGGACATGTCCTCAATCACTCTTGGCAAGTCACGGGGCTCTTTTCTTTCCTCTGAGCAGCTAGGCAGATTCCAACTCGTCCATTCCAGCTGGAGAGAGTTCGCTAACACAGAAGCTTGCTCAGCCTTACATTTAGAATCATAGAACCACAGGGTTACAAGGGACCGCAAGGGTCATCTAACCTACCCTCCTGCCAAGATGCAGGATTTGTTGTGTCTAAACCAGTGGTGGGCAACCTGTGGCCCGTCAGGGTAATCCACTGGCGGGCTGTGAGACAGTTTGTTTACATTGACCGTCCGCAGGCACAGCCGCCTGCAGCTCCCAGTGGCTGCGGTTCGCCGTTCCCGGCCAATGGCAGCTGCGGGAAGTGGCGTGGGCCGCGGGGACGTGCTGGCTGCCGCTTCCTGTAGCTCCCATTGGTCAGAAACGGCGAACCGTGGCCACTGGGAGCTGCAGGCGGCTGTGCCTGCAGATGGTCAGTGTAAACAAACTGTCTCGCACAAGCTGGATAAACCATGGCCCCAGTCCTGCAAACACTTATACACATGGACGGTCCCAGTGAGCTCAAAGGGACTGGTGCATAAACTCTGCAAGTGTTTGCAAGACTGTGGCCTACATGAGGACATAGCAGAATTTAAGCATGTTTTTTAAACCAAGGCCTATGGTTTGCCTGAACTGAAGGAAAATATCTTGCATCCCTAGGGCTGGAAATAGGCATTAAGTCCTAGAAGCATGAAGTTAGGCATGTGTTTATGTACCTCACTAAACCAGTGGGCTGTGATGCAATATTCTTATAACTTCTGGGGATGTCTGGGAACCATTTCTGTTCCCTGGTAGGTCAAATTCCCTGATAGGTATTGGATTGTCTAACTTTGGTTTTGGCTCATGTGACTTTGGTTTGGGGATAAGAGAACTCCTGTTCCAGTGTAGGAGGATATGTGCCCAGGGGCCCTCTCATGCTACATTCACGGTTAACCTCACAACAGGGCAGATTCTGGCCTAGTGTGCAAAGAGGCAGAAAGGGCACAGGGAATTCTGCAGCCCCAACTCTTTTGTGTTCCTGAGCCTGGGTGGGTGAAAATCCGATTGAGTTTTCCCTCTGAGGGCCAGGGGTTTGAAAGCAAGTGGGAAGAGGAGAGAGCCGGTTATGGAGCGGGAAGTAAAAGAGAGTACCTTTTATTGTGACATTCTTGATCAGAGGGCGAGAGAGAAATGTACTTGTTCTCAATTGTGCAGAAATCATTAATATGTATTGGCTCTGAAATTCCCTTCAAAGCCAGAGATCAGCCCACCACTTTTATCTCGATTACAGTGTAACGACTTTGGGAATAACAATAACAGTGTATGACAGCAAATTTAAAAGGGCAAGGCCCGGGAGAGAGATGGATCACAGCCACCTATGGAGGCCAGATAACGAGATCTGCATTTGCCCTTCAATTAATTCCTGTAACCCTCGTGCCATCTGCATCCGAAGACCGAACTGCTCGGTCCAAATTCTCTGCTGGTGGAAACTGACACATTGACTTCACCAGAACTGTGTCATTTACACCAGTAGAAAATGTGGCCCTTCTCTTTCTGCATTATATTTAAGACATTTCACTGCAGTCCCTTGGTTCATTATGGGTTTGCTCTTTCTGATGTATTAATGAATGTTCTTCCCCGTCCCTGATGACAGATTTTTTTGCATGATGCCCTGTTACTGTAAGCCAGGTGCTTTTACCCTTAATGAACAATTTCCTGGAAAAAAATGAAATAAACAATAGATAAAGAGAGCCAGAGAGGCAGCGGAGTGAAGAGCTTAGCACAGTTTTATGTGAAATGAAATAGGGGTTGGGGTCACGTTCTCGTTTTGTCTCTCTCTTCATTTTTCCAACAATTCAAAGCCTTGGAACAAATTTTGAAAGTTTAAATGATGGTTCCTGGAAAGGTAAGGATGCTCTATGGGGCCAACCAACTGCCTGGATCTGCTGGGGAGTCTGGCCAGATCCACCTTTCTCCAGCACACGGCACAAGGGAGAGCAAAGGAGCAGAAACAGTCCCCACACATCATGGAAACGGAGGATTTGCAACTCCCTCCAAGCCCAAGGAAACCCTTCTGTATGAATATATGATTGGGTCCTGTAGGCAGTCAGGGTGTGACTAATGGGAGGGTCAGTGGTGAGGTAGTAACTGGGCAGCGTATTCCCTTGAGGAAGGGCTCAAAAGCAACTGCAAACAGCTCTGAAAATTAGCGCTTCTTCAGCCTTCGCTATCTCCTCCACAGTCAGCCTCCCCTTCGCTGAAAGGGTCGACCTACTCAGCCAGTGTGTGGGGCTGCTGGGGGAGCCAGTGGCAAAAAGGAGTGTGTACAAGGCTGGGCTCGTGAGGCAGACAGAGGAGCAAACTGCCCCATCCATCTCGCTGGGGGTTTTGAGATGTCTCTTCCCCAGCCTTGGTGGGTTTTGAAACCCTTTCTCTGTGCTTCATCAGTGAGCCGCCATCCCCACCTGGCTGAAAGCATGATCTGGTGACAAGGGCCTGACTAGGATATTCAGTATGTGTTTCCCACCCATGGGAGAGGAGCCCCGGGCCTCTGAATTTGGCCTATGTATTTTGCTGTCAGGGTTGTATTCGTTGAGATTTAGGCCCGTTTAGGGGGATGGTCCTTAACTTGCCAGTTGCATTACCTAGGCCTTAAATAACAAAGGTCACCGTTTTCTCAAAGTTATGTGCCTAAAACTAGGCATCTGAATCCACATTTAGGCAACTAAATAAGTGGCTTGATTTTCAGAGGTGCTGAGCATAGGAGACACAGGGATTTAAGAGTGCTCAGAACCCCTGAAGATCAGGGCACTTAGTTAGGTGCCTCAATATGAATTTAAGCTCTTAACTTCAGGCTTCCAACTTTGACACTGTGGGGCAAATCCCTTTACTCCAATATCTACTGTAGTCCAGGGGTCCCCAATAGGGAGTATAGGGAAGTATAAAGGAATGCTATAGCTGGGTAGCCTCATGTGTGTAAGGTAAAATGGGCAATTTTTTAAAGTGCCATCATTACACTTGAATTTTCATGCCACTGGAAATGTAGAAATTGATTAAACAACCCTCTCAGATTTAGCAAGAACTTGGCAGATGGTGATTTATTTTTTTTTAAAGTGAAGTTTCTCTCTCGGCTGCCCTGCCAATGCCTTAATGGATATGAAGTTGGAAAACTTTGGATTAAGGTTTCTAGAGGCTCAGGGGAAAATTGCATGCTGGAAGAGAACGTCTGACTGCCTCTGTAACTGAGAATACTACAGAGGATAGAGTGCTGGGGAAACAAAGTGATCCGGAGAAGGGGATCAGATGAAGACTTACTTTGTCAGACCAGTGAGGTTTCTAAGGGTGTAGAAGCAGGAGAAACAGAGATTGTTTCCTTAGTGTGTATGAAGGAACGTAAAACAAACAGTTTTGACCTGTCTGCAGCATTTCATGAAAATCTGAGTTCAGTTTTCAGCAGTTTTTGTTTTATTTGGATTACAATCTCAAGAGTTTCTTTGGAGACTAAAAGGCATTAGCAGGCTTTGAAACCAGACTGGAAAAACTGAATCTGGACTCTTGTTGATGTCTCCAGGTTTACAGACCAGCCTTCTCCCAGAAACACAGCACTGTTCAGGAATCGAAGAGAGAGGGGCCTTTGGGTGAAAAATGAGATGTAGCATTGGGATTCGATAGCGCTGATATGGATCAGCAGCCATCAATCTAATTTAGTTAATTTGTCATTTGCTCAACTGTTCATTGTACTTGGGCTTTTTAGTTGTTTGGTTCATTATAATTTCCTCCAAGATAAATGTAGACAAAAAAGAGGTGATAAATAGCAGCAGTGTATTCAAATGAAAATACAGAGGAAACTTTGCACTTCCTAACAGAGGCTTCTGCTTGACCTTTGTGCTGCATTAGAATGCTGCTGGATTTGTTCAGTTACACATACTTGAAGTTGCTTATTTTTCATTCAGTTGTGTCAACGTCACTTGTCACTAATCTTGCCCATAATAGAAACACACATGGGTTTGTAGTTCAGGCCGCATCTACGTGCGTATTTTTGCACTGGTATAATTATTTCTGTTAGAGGTGTGATTTTTGTTTGCTTGTTTTTCACCAAAACAATTACACTGGTATGATCTCCTACTGTGGACGCAGTTATACTTGTTTAAAGGTACCTTGTACCAGTATAATGTATTCCTCTTTCCTCCCAAGAAGAGCTATCCTGGAATAAAGCAACTATATACTGGTATAACTGCATTCACACAATGGGGTTCTCAGCTTTAACTGTACTAGTATATAGTCAAAGCAATACGACTTGTGTGTATAGACGAGACCTACGTGTGTGGTTACCCTAGGCATACTGCAGCCTGGTGGTGGTAGGATGTATGGGATACAAGGTCTGTGTTGTTTGAAGTAGCAGATAAAGCAGGGGTTGGAAGTGTTTTAATGTAACTTTTAAATCTCACCCTGTGTCCGGAATGAGGCGATTGGGTGGCTTCCTAGTGTGAAGGATGCTGGGGACTGTGATGGCTACACTTGATCTAAGGCTTCCTTGAGGCTATATGTCACTGTGATCATGTAGGGTGAGCTCTTCAAAAGTGCTTCAGTTGGAGCAGAGTTAGGCCATTGCTGAGCTGGGCCGGCTCCAGCTTTTTTGCCGCCCCAAGCGGCGAAGTGGGAAAAAAAGATAAAACCGCGATTGGTGGCACTTTGGCGGCAGCTCTACCGCGCTGCTTCATTCTTCGGCGGCAATTCGGCGGCGTGTCCTTCGCTCTGAGAGGGACTGAGGGACCCGCCACTGAATTGCTGCTGAAGACCCGCCCCCTTCCATTGGCTGCCTCAAGCACCTGCTTCCTTTGCTGATGCCTGAAGCCGGCCCTGTTGCTGAGTACTTTTGAAAACCCCATCCTTAGCTACGGCTGTTTGCACCTGCAGTGATCACAGGTTGCCAAAGCAGAGGCCATGCTGAGCTCGGACTAGATTATCACGATGGTCATTTCTGGTCTTCGAGTCAGGCTGAATCAAGCCCATTCTGCCTACGCCTGTGACAAATAACGCTGTAGTTCTAGTGAGAGAAACCATATAAACTAAAAGAAAAGCTTCAGTGGTTTGTACGTGTCACTAGAAAGACTCATTACAAGAACAGTTTAATACTTGGGGTGTGGTTGGCTATTTCACGGACTGATGTAGGTGCCAGCAAAATAACACAGTCAGCACACCGAGTTGTGTCAAACAATGCAATTAAGATTCTAGTCCCAGATACTGTAGAAGCACTAACCATAGGTGTTTGGGAGGACATAGTGCTGCAGTGGATCAGCTTACCTGCCTTTCACTCTATTTGAGTCCTAGTTTATAGCATATCAGTCACAGGAGGGAATGTACATAAAGCTGTGAGGGGTGCCCAGGTACTGTTATCTCTATGGGGTCACTCTTCCCCGCCACACACCCCAACTCTCTAGCTGCAAACAGCAGAGCCTGTATAGCTCCATTGTGCAAGGAGATTGAAGTAGGGAGAGGAAGGGACAGTGCCGGGGTTCCCTGCACTCTCCACAGCTCCCTGCATGGCAGTGCACAATAGGCAGGTGAGAATGAGCTGCAGAGGGGTGAGACCAGAGAATCTACCCAGTGGATTGCCAGCCCCATAACGTGGGTGTGTTGGGACCGTGGAAGTCTTCACCAGACATTGGGTGGGCTTGCCAGCTGCTCCATAGCCCACAAGCCTTCTTCCCCTTCAGAGATACCTCTGTGTGTCTGGATTTTGCCCGCAGTGCCTGCCAATGTCCCTTTGGGCGAAATTGCTGTTGAAGTGTTTGCCGTGTGCGTGAGAGTTATTTTACCCCCGTCGAATCCACCATCAGGGCTCTGTGTCGAGAATGAACATTCAAGTCCCAGTGAACTTGACTTCAGAATAATGACCTAAAAGTCCAAACTTTCAAAGACCTGACTGCTCATTTTATGCCAGTTGTTGATTTCAAGCGCAAAATTACAAGGTAACATTTTAATTTTATTCTAAATAAAATGACAGGCCAGTTTTTGAAAAATAATCTCTCTGAAAGGAAACCAGCGATTGTCTGCACTTCGGCTGTGGTTCGCTGACGTTTTTATGTGCTGTTGATGTAGTGTTTTCATTATAGCTGCGCTGGGCTGTCCATTGATTGTAATTACTCAGTTATTTAAGGAAAAGATTTTTTTTGGATTTTTAAAATTAGATCGTTAAAGATGTAAAATCACAAGTATTGACCCCAAATGACATGTCCCAATTTCCTAACATATTGATCTCTATATACCTCTAGTGCCCCACAGTCTTTAATGTATTTATCCTCCCAGCAACCCTGAGACATAGGGTGGTGCTGTTAGACCCATGCTATGGATGGAGACCCAAGGCACAGAGACACTAAGTGACTTGCCCAAGGGCTCACTGCAAGTCTGGGGGGGAGGAGAGATTTGAACACAGATCTTCTTAGTACTAGACTAATGCCCTAACCACTATTGCACTGTATGGCTTTCATAGCCCTTAACAAAACCAGTTACATATATTGCTTTTGCTTTCCTTTCTGCTAGATCATTGAAAAAGCGGATGAATAATGGTCTGTATGTGGCACTCTGGCCTCACTCTCCCTTGAGGGGTTGGAGAAACTCCATGCATTTCCAAAAATAATCTGCAATAGATTGATGAAACTTCTTCAGTTATTATTCATTCCATGGCATTGGCTTTATCCTGCAGTCCTCTATCCAGCCAAGCTCCCAATAATTTCAATGGAAGCTTTCTCAATGAGATCGCTACTGACTGCAGAACTAGGCTTTTAGAGCCAGATTTATTGAAGGAATTTAGGTGCCTAATTTCCATTTAAACTAATGGGAGTTGGGCACCTAAATACTTTAAATAAAGAAATAAATCTGGCCTTTAGATGTCTTTGCAGTATGGCCCATGTACTGCTCTTGGTAACAGTTTAAATTGATACTGAAATATTTTACAGATGAGAAGTTCAAAGATGCTTAATGGATTGGGAAGCTCAATTCCCATTAGAAATGGGTATCCTGATCCCTTGGTCAGTTTTGGAAAACTCAGCTGATGTCTGTCAGAAAATGTGCTAAGGGATGACAACAGGGCTCCCTTTAAATACAATCAACCCCCCTGTATGGTTAGGGCTCCCGTGGGGTTTTCTACAGTCTAAAAGAATCCCTTTTAAAATAGGTCTCGGTAAATGCAATTTCTTCCTTCAATTTTCGAAGAGCAGATTCTGACCCTTGTGATCGCACTGCGCACACTGAGCTCCAGGAGGAGTCCGGATGAAGTAAATTCTCCTCAGATTGAGCAAGAGAATCAGGACCTGGCCCTTTACATGGTTTCACCCTCCCACCCCCCAATTTCTCAGTAAATGTGTAAACCCCATAATTTTTCTTTTTTCTTTTCTTTTCTTTTTTCTTTTCCACATCAATTATCTAAAATGTCACCTGATCCTTGTTTAATTTCTGTTTCATTCCTACCGTTCCTTTTTGCTCCTGCAGTAAAACGTTGGCCGAGCAGCAGGGGTTCATGGCCCTTGTGTGTAATTTTTCTGTAGTTGATAGAATGATTTATCCTGAAAACATGTGTTTCCTGTTGTTGCTGGAACATCTCTACGTCTGGAAGGACAGATTTTGTACTTGTGTCTAAGGAGAGAGCACTTCCGGGCAGACTGCTAGTGCTGCTGGCACTGGCCTCTCCAGAGGGGTTGGGAACCGACCTAGCCCTGCACAATGGTGTGTGTGTGTGTGTGTGCTCTCCCTCCCTTCTGCTCCTGTAGGCCCAATAGGTCCCATTCATGGTTATGCTATGGCTCTTTTATGCTAATTCAGATCTGGTCTAGGTCACCTTGTGCAGGCACCCCCAGTGCATGAATCATATTGGGACTTTTTGCAGAGATGAGTCATTCCTGTACCCCAGCTATTTCCAGCAGCCGGACTGCCCCCTTGAGGCCATAGGCAGAAAGCACAAGTTAAGGGAGCCCCAGGGCTGCTCTAAGCTACACCAGGGCCTGGTTGTGACTGCAGGGAATAAGGGAGGAGGTAGATTTATGATAGCATTATTTTTGCCTGGTGCCCTGTTACTGTAAGCCAGGTGCTTTTACCCTGAATGAACAAAATTGGAATGGCAATGAATTCCAGAGGTTTAAGCAAAACATCTTCGATTGTTAGCAGAAATATTTCCTTGCCTTTCGTGCTGTGTATTCCTATTAACACCTTAGATAATAAATAGAGGAGTAATTCAGAAATGCAATGCCCAATCCAGTGTTTATACCAATGGCTTTATCATTTGCACTTATCAAAACGTGGACAATGAGAATCAATTGAGTTGGTTTCAGGTAATCCGTGTTTTAATGTTGGGTAACAGACGTTTCCAGTAAAAGTTTACCTGTTTTTAAAAACTATTTTCCAGGGGAATTAAAAATAAATCATGGAAACATTTCTATGGGTCTTGGCCAAGATTTTCAAACATGGCTAGTGATTTTGGTCGATTAACCAGAGACCCCGTGAAGTGACTTGATTTTCAGAGTGCTCAGCCCCTCTTTATGGTGTCTGAAGTTGGTAACCATAAACTTGCTAGTCAGTTTTAAAACCCATGGCCAAGCTTAGCTTTTTTTAACAAGATCTAGTGTGAAGCCAAGTGTCTGTTCAACCGGTCCCTTGCTTAAACTATCACAAAACCCTCAGATGGGGAGAAAGGACTGGGTTCTGTCCGTAGGACTCTTGATTCTTCTTAGACAGTAGAATGGTATGATCAACAAACACACAGTCACTTTTCATACTTAGCTCAATGGTGTCTGTCTAATTCATCATCTGCCTTAATTGAAAGGGATAGTTCTGTTGTGTCTTGCAAAACTGCTCGCATACATTTATGAGTGAACACCCCAGTACCCTTTAATCCAGTGCCTATTGATTTCTCCCGTTAGGATATCTGCTTATGTATGCTTGTTTCTCCCATTTCTACCTTAAGCCACTTCTGCTCCCTCTCACCACTTGACTGTACCTCTTGACTGTTTGCAGTGCCCAATGAACTTTTGAAGAGCCCAGCTCTGCCAATGCAGTGTGCGTTCCTTAAAGCCCTGATAGTCTGTAGACACAGGATCCAGGAGGAATTTTCAACACACTGAGGTAAGGCAGTGTAACACAGATGCTTCTGCTTTGTTATAGGGTTTTTAGAGGAAGAAATGTCTTTTTGTTCACTGCATTGGATGGAATCTGTGGACATCTACCTCAAAAACATAGCTTAGGTTAGTGTCCTGATTCTACATTTAGGCACCTAAGGGGGAGAGTTTCAATAGCTCCTGGGGATTTAGGAGCATCAAATACCACTGAAAGGTCATTTGAGTTTTGGGTGCTTTTAAAATCCTCTCCCTTAAAATGCAAGTGTCCTGCCTTTCACAGGTACTGGGGAACCCCAAACGCTACTGAAATCAGTGGGACGTACGGGTGCCCAACACCTTTGAAAAGGGAATATTTCTGCTGCATCTATGGGTCAGGGGGAAGCAATCTGTTTTTATCTGTGTTCGTGTGACACTTCATTCAATTTAAATGATTATCTGCATCTTTCATTGTCTCTGCAAACCCAACCACCGTTTCACCAACAAAGCATTTTGCAAAAGGAACTCACAGACAAATAAATCAATGGCTTGCCACTTAGTGGGTTTTCTGTAGCTAAGATTAGTGGGTTAACAGTGAGAATGCATTACCATTCTGCTGCGATGAAACCAGTGGAGTGGGTTTCAGGAGGCAGGATGAATACTCCTGTGTCAGTACTATAGATAAGGTCATGAAATTAATTCTAAAAAGAGCCTGGTATGTGAAAATGGCTTAATGTATAACAGACACGTGACCCAATCCGTTGTGATTAACAGAGAGCGACACCATGGGAAAAATTACACCATGAACGTTTTGGACAGCAAGGGCCCCTATTTTGTCAGATCATGCCTAGCCTTGAGCACCTTCAACTCTCAGAGCAAGCCTCTGGAGCTCCATGTCGGCCAGCCAATCACAGTCATCCCTGATGGCCCACTACCGGCCCACAAAGAACCCACTGATTGGCTGGCTTGTGGGACTGAGCCTTGAGGTGAGAGATTTGGAAAGGCACAAATGGGAGCTTTTGACCTTCTCTCCCTTGTTGAAATTCTCTCCCTGTTGTTCCTCATTCTCCCTACTTTGTGAACTGGACCAGACTGGGGTTCTTAGCTATGGCTTTAGGGCGCTGTCTGGCGTCTGATGTATTTGGGATGCTGTTTTAGTGGCAGCCGGTAATAACCCACTGCGTTTCCTGGAGTGCATGTGCAGCCTGGTGAGATGGTTTCATTTCTACCACCCTGCATGACAAAGATCACAGCTGTGTCTGTGGTCAGGCTGAGGGCAGGTAGCCTTCACGAGAGGGCTAGTTTCTAAGGGTCAGATTTTGCTCAGGCTTGCGTTCAGCACCGAGGCCGGGTACCAAGCCAATCCTTGGGCTGAGGAGGTGCAAGGATGCAGCGCCACACTTCCAAGGCACAAGGGGAGATGCAGCACAAGGGCCCACCTGCCTCCACGTCAGCCAGAAGAGGGGAGAGGGAGGAATTGCATACTGCAGCAGTGCTCCCTCTTCCCTCCAGCAATGCAGGGCGCCCTACAACGAAAGTGCCTCCAGCACAGCTGATGGCTACATAGCCATGTTACTGCCCTCAATTGTTAGTGGCTTCAGTCATTCTGCAGGTGGGGAAGCTAGGTCCACACTTACAAAGGTATTTAGATGCTTAAAGGTGCAGAGTGGGGTTTACAAAAGGGCCTGAAATCAGTGGGACTTAAGTGCTTTTATAAATCCCACTAGGCACCTAAATACCCGGGAGCGCTGCCAGCTTTTCTGGAAGGTCCCGCCCCCGAAATACTGCTGGTGGCCGGGGCGGCCGCCACCCCCCAAATGTTAGTGCCCTAGGCGACCGCCTAGGTCGCCTAATGGGTTGCGCCGGCCCTGTAAATACCATTCAGTCTGACTCTTAGTCTGTTGGGGGATGGGTTGCCTCATGAGACCTCAAAAAACCCACTTTAGGGTTGTCAGGTTTTGGCCTGGTGCCTGCTGTAGCTGCAGGGCATTGTCAGACATGCTGGTCTGGGTCAGATGGCCAGGGCTGTGCAGACTAGCAGGCTGGGTCCAGCTACGAACCATGAGAAGTCCCTGCACTTTCTCATTAAACTCAAGGAGCTGCCAACAATTAGGAGCCTGGTGCACTTGCCCTTTGCTGTGAGTATTGTCTACACTCATATCGATTAGTTGTGTCTTTAATAAAACTGTGGTCAGTGTGCTCCTTTCCCTTAGAAAGGTGTCGCATCCTCCTTCAGCAGATACCCACAGGCGTAAGTGTATTCTTCAGCGTGCTAACGAGCGACTTTGCTATGTGTTCCCCTCGTTACTAGAGCTATAGACAGGAATAGCTTTGGAGCCTCACAGGAAGGGCCTGATCCCAAGCCCATTGAAATGAATGGGATTCTTTCCTTCTTGTTCTCTGGGCTTTGGATCAGCTTTACCGCTCTTGTTCATTTTACTTTGTGCTTATATGCTCAACGCGACATCTGTGCTGGGCAGGATCAACCCCTTAATGTGGTCTTTATGCCAGTTCCTGCAGTGAGGTAATGTAATGAGAGCCATGTGTTTTGCAGACAGCAGAAGAGAGATCTGTTCTGTTGCTAGGGGAAGCCTGCTGGCAGTGTCTGAGGTTAAGTTATGGAACCGTGTTGGTCACAGTGCTGTATTAGAGGAGGACATATTTATGTCAAATGCCTGAAATGGAAATGGTAATTTTATTGTTCGCTGAGTTTTAATACTTTATTTCCTTAAGAGGCTGCATCGTTGGATGCAGGGTTGACATATTAGCCCCAAGTTTTCCATCCAGCTGGAGTTCTCGACAGGCGTTTGAGAAGTCTTGATTAGTAGCGCCACTCTGGTCTGCAGATCGAAGTATGTTGCCTAGTTGTAATGAAGAGGTTTGCAAAGCCTTTTCCCAGGGCTGTACAGGTTGAGATAGTTGATGCAAGGAGTGTGAAGAGGTTACAGGGGAGCCTTTGGAGTCGTATTCTACTTGGCTTGCTCATTTTAGTAGTCTCTTTGAAAGCTGCTCTCATGAATAAGATAAGAGGAATTTGGCCCTAGGTGATTTTCAGTTAACCTCAATGGCCACAACACTGACAAACACAGTGTATTCAATTTATATTTATAGATCTATGTATAAATCTTCATACATATAGACTAACACTTCTTCAGATACATCTATCCTTATAACATCGATTAGATGATGAAGAATCCAAACCAAATGAGTTCAGGCATTTCTACTTCAGACGTTCAACATGGCTATTATTTATTTCATCATTAGCATGACATGGTGCAATCAGCTGACCTCTGTCACTCCGAATGGACGCCTCTTAATAAAAGCAGAAAAGTGAATTGATTTCCCCTCGGTCATGTAATAAGCATATATCTTTGAGGTCTAGCCTACTCTGACACATGTAAATCCCATTAAAATTAATGGGAGTGGGTTTCACCCATGGGTTGATGGGAGTATAGATTATTTTAATAGCTCAATTATTTACTTTATTTGTGAAATCAGCCTTAATGATCTTCAGTATCAAAAATGTTCTTAGGGAGAATCATGGGTATTGATATCTTGGGTAGTTTCACCCTCAAATTTAAGCTCAAACCTACTGAAATCTAGATTCCTAACTTTAGGACATGCCTCTGCACTGCTTCCTTAGTAGTGGGCTGATTTGCCTTTTTGCAGGTATCAGCCCCACTATTAAGGCTGTGTTGAGATGCATGAATAATAAAATGTATCTCTCACAAATTTACAGCAATGGCTCTGATTAGAGGATGAATTTTTTGAGAATTTTCCGGTAAATCTGTAAATTAGTTTCTGCGTTATAAGCATGTTAATATAGTTCTTTTAAGAAATTATTTGGTGAGTCTCATCTGTTTCTTTTCCAGAGCTCTCTAGTAAATACATTCCTGATTGCTCAGATCTGAATATTGACTCGTCTAGATTGTAGCAAAATATAAGGCATAGGCCACTTACTGACTTTATTATGGTGTCAATATTTTATTTATTAACATTTCTACTGATAAGCCTTTCTGTCCATACCATGATAATAAATAATTGTCACTTGGAAATATTGTTTTCAGTTCATTATGGGTACGAGGAAGGGGATCAAAATGAGTTTGTGCTGAAGTTCAGGCCTAGTGTTGGAAATATTAAGCAGATGTTCTTTCATACTGAACTGTTAATGAACATTGTTTTGTTCTCTTCATCTAGAAACAAGGATGGTGGTCTGCATACTGTTGTGGTGGATTCTAAAAGTGCTTACCCTGTCTTTCCTGCTGAAAACGACTCTGTCCTTAAATCCAGATGATCCTAATGTTTGTAGTCACTGGGAAAGGTAACGTATAAGCAGTGTCTCCTTCGTTTGATAGCCAGTTCAGATTTGTACACGGTAATGGCAGAATTATTATCACCAGGAGTCAAATTCTGTCACCACCCCGCACAAACAGACTCTGATCTATGCTGCAGATCTGTGCACCTGTGTCTGGATTCAGAGCAGCCAAAATAATCAGCACCAGGGCTATGCATGAGGGAACATAGTGCCATACTACTTATCTTCTGTCCTGCTCTGGAATGCTCCCTGGTGGCTCCTGTACAGGAGCTCTCTCCATGCATTCAGGGTTTGAGTCTGTCTCCCTCTTGAATTGCTGGGTGCAGATTTCCTGGCCGGTGGCTGAGCGCAGTGTTTGCCAGTGTTTGGCACCAAGTATTGATCCTTTGTTGGTACAACGTGCAGGTTTGTATTGTGAATTCTGAACTTCTTGGTTTCGCCTGCGGAATTCCCATCAACACAAGTGAAAGTTCTGCATATGAGACAAAGGCAGAATATGCAACACAGACCCCTAGACTAGAGAGCTCTATGCACTAGAGACCCCAATTGAGAATTAGGATAATTTTGCTCACAGCACATCTTTGTTATAGTGATAGGCTCACGTCCCATAACTGGGTCTGTGCAGGTGGGCTCTTGTGTCTGCATGGAGCCGTTTTTGCCTTGAGTGGGGCTCCATACAGATGCAGGGGTCCATTTCCAGAGACCACAGATACTACAGTTGCTGCACTTTTAGGTTTAACTCATGGAGCTTCCGTCCCAGTTACGTGTGTTGTTCCAGCATAGGAGTGAATGGGGCCCTAACATTTCTCCGTAGCTTATACTACAGCAAGCATGGCTCCTGTAACAAGAGTAAATATGCATATGTAGCATAGTGGCATTTATGAAGTTCATTATGATTTGATTTTTGGAGGTCTTTGTTAGAGCGTGAAGTGGCTTACAGGAAAAATGCAGCTGCAAAGAGAAGCATGTTTATGTGCAGAAATGGTATTTTGCAGTCGTGGTGAGGGGCGATGCATTCAGAGCACAGGAATAAAATATTGATTTTGTGTGAAGAAAGTCTGCAACCTAGAGACCCAGTGAAGGAGAAACAAAAATTAAATAGCAAAATGGATTGGTTGTACTGACCAAGACGACTTTGTTACTTAGACGTTAATAAATCAACCGAAAAAGATTAAGTTGGTGTAACGCTGGGTAACAAATAAAATCATAAAATAATAATAAAGATTCGTGAATGTTATTGTTTTACATTTATAACGAGCAATGTAAATAAAAATCCCACCGCCAACGAAAACCTCCAGCAAGTTGTAATACAGAGACCAAAAGTGATTGTCTTGTGGCTGCCCAGGTAGAAGGGAAATATGACAGATAGATCAATGTATTAAGAGCCCAATCTACTGACTTCAATAGGAGTCAACTCTCCAGGAAAATATTTTGACATTGTCTATTGTTAAGAGTGCAGTTCTGAAGCCTTTAATCACGCCAGCAGTCTCATTGACTACAATGGGATCGCTTGCATGATTAAGACCACTGATTTAATTAGGGGCTTGCAGGATTTACCTCATAGGTCCAGGTCCTGCAGTTAGTAAAGACTGTAGGTTTTTGCAGGGAAGATCAGTGCAGGATCAGGGCCTTAGAGTGCAAGATTCTGAGCTTTGTGTTTGCCTGTCTGGCAACACGCACACCTAGGAGACTATGGGTGGAATTTTCTAAAGCATTTAAGTGATCTAGGAGCACTGTATCACAGTTCAACGAACTGCCCCAGTATTTCCCCTCCCTGTTCCCTTAAGGGCACCCAATTCTAGGCTCCCAATTCCTCAGCTGTCACCTATCTCGGGTAGAGACCCACATCTTTTTTCCCTTCTGACTGGGGTTTTTCCAGCCTGCAAAGCTCCCTGCTTACAATGAGTTGTCCCCAGCAAGTCAGACTGCCTAAAAAGTCTGCGCTTTGCTTTCTCTGCGAAGGCTAATGAACAGCTGGAATTGCCAACGGTTACAAGTTACCACACAGCTCTTTATAAGCAAGTACATTTATTCTTAAGGGGAAAGCCTTACAGAGAAAACGTACTGAAAACAATAAAAGAACCTACACGCATGTGATAAGCTTACCAGAGATCACCCCTACTCCAACAAGGGCTCTGATAGGAGTCAGTCCTTCACACCCCACCAAGGGTTCTTTCTGTGGTTATAAGTTTGTAACGGCCTTAGCACAGACCAGACACACCTACGAATAGGTTAGTCTTTCCTTTACACAGCTGGGCCTTCAGACTATAGATAATCAGCAGACAGTGGTCCTCTCCTTCGGGTGTAGCTTCAAAAGGCTGGGTTTTTGCATCACTCGAGGTGGGGAATTTGCATTCACCTCCCCCTAGAGATTCCCGAGGCTAACATTAGACACTGTTTGTCCCAAAAGTCCTTTCTTGTCTGGCCCATTGTTCAGTCTAGTTCTTTGAAGTTCATAGCACTTCCCAGGGTTCAAATCCCATCTGCCCCCCTAGAGAAGTTGCATGCAGTCCCAGCCCACAAGAATACATTTTTTGAGGTCTTTGTTAGAGCGTTTGCATTTAATACAATGGACTCCAAAGATACTTAAATTTAATTCAGTAAGGTTCTTCCAGGATGCTGCAGGAAATTCCCATTGATGTGGGAGTGAGACGTATGGCATTTGTGCTTCTAAGTCACGTAAACTCTTGAAAATACCAGCCTCATCTAAATAAATATAATTAATAATAGTAAGGTAGTACCTGTTGCACAAAATAAGTAATATGTAGTGATGGGGGATGACTGCTGACATCTTCCCAATGTCTTCGCTCTTTGTAATTTTTAACCAGTTTACCCAATTTCTGCACATTGCAATCTGTTCAGGTCTGTAAAAGATAATATCACATTCTGTCCAAATCTCAAAACCTTACCATGCCCAGATAGCACTTAACTCCTAATTTTATGATCTGCAATTAGTTACCAGGTTATTTCTGCTACAAATTACTTAGGATTAAATTTGTGCAGTTTAAAAATAAACACCCTTGAGACCTTTTATACATTATCCCCGGTTTGATTGGTGCTCCCAATATTTGTTGAAGTAATGACGCTCCTTCATCATAAAATGAAATGTAAGAATCCCACCATGCTGGTAAAACTCAGCAGCATTAAGTTAATATGTGCTCACATTTGCATTTTGGTATACAAGCAAAAATTAACAGTCCTAACAGGAAGACCTCTGATACGATTTAAAGACACGGAGCATTTTATAGATCTTCTAAGCCAAACTATTTTGCTCTACATAAGTTTTGTTTTTAGAAAATGTAAAGTGTTTACCAATTGCCCTTCCCAGCTTTTAAAACATGTAATGCGTTTTTTTGGAACATTTATTCCTAACTTCGAAAGAAATGGATTTTTAAATCAGTCGGAAATACTCCATAAATGTCTCAGTTGTGCCATCTATGCAATGGTCCGAGCTGGGAGCAGAAGCTCTAGGAGGGATTCTGCTTCTAGGTGAAAGTGGGAAGATTTCTTTGGGCTTTGGATCAGGCCCATAGTTTCCAAGCAGGGCCAGCTCTAGGCACCACCAAACCAAGCACGTGCTTGGGGCGGCACAGTTTCAGGGGTGGCATTCCGGCCATCTTTTTTTTTTTTTTTTGCTTCGGGCGGCAAAAGCCTAGAGCCGGCCCTGGCAGCAGCAGCGTGTCGTGCATGGGGGGTGCCCTGGGGCCGCTGCGGTTCTCGCCGCAGAGGAGCAGCGCCTGCACCTTGTGGATGGGCCGGGCAGGCTCTGAGTGGGGGACACTTGGGCTGGAGGCTGCCCCATGGGGCACATGGAGCCGCCTGCAGGTGCCGCAGGGTGGCCGCTCCCCAGTGCAGCAGCTGGGGCTGGGTGAAGCGGCCCGAGCCGCCCAGGGACTGCGGCAGGGCGGCCAGAAGCAGCTGCAGCGGGGTCATAGAGGGCGGGACACTGCTGTGCAGGGCCTGTGTCCCGCTCTCTGGGGCTCCGCTCCCTCTGGGGCTACCCTGCCCCGGCTCCTCAGCCCCCTGCTGGGGTTGTCACCCGGCTCCGCCCTCCTGGGTCTCGGCCAGTCCTGGAGGTGGGAGCCCCAGCTGGAGGGACCCTGGGCTGAGGCACGGCCCAGGAGCCCCACTGCTTACCCCGACCCTGCCAGCGCCGGACCGGCTGGAGGCGAGGGGAGAGCGGGCGGAGTCAGCCCTGGTGGGAGGGAGTCCAGGGCTGGGGCGGCAGGGGGTGTGGGTGGGGGAGAGCACTGGTGTGTGTGTGGGGGGGTGAGAGCTCAGGGCTGGGGTGGGGGGCAGCCAAAATTTTTTTTGCTTGGGGTGGAAAAACCCTAGAGCCGACCCTGTTCCCAAGGCTGTCGGTTTAGTTATTTCTCAGGCTGGAATTAGGTGTGGGCGCATGTCAAGGAAGCAGAGGGTTTTTGTTTTTTTTCACATTGTAAAGAACTGTCTTTCCCTCTCTTTCATTGTCTGTTCTTAGCTATGCTGTGACAGTGCAGGAATCTTATGCTCACCCTTTCGATCAGATCTATTATACGAGATGTACTGATATACTGAACTGGTTCAAGTGCACTAGACATCGGTAAGTGCTGTTGCCAAGATATTTTAATTGTCTTTTGCCCTTTCATCTCCCCGTATAACCAAACCTTTGTGTTACCTCCTTCCTGATACCGAAGGAAATACAGGCCTTTCTGCAACAAAATCTTTGTGACTGATAATATTTCAGAAGTCTTTGCACTGAGAAATCCAGAGTTCAGGGCAATCTAGGAAACCAGGAGAGGGACAGTGACTCTCTCCTGAACTTTGATTCAGCTACATCAGGGATTCTCAAACGGGGGGTTGGGACCCCTCAGGGGGTTGCGAGGTTATTACATGGTGGGGTCACGAGCTGTCAGCCTCTACTCCAAGCCTCACTTTGCCTCCAGCATTTATAATGGTGTTAAATAAAAACGTGTTTTTAATTTATAAGGGGGGTGGTCGCACTCAGAGGCTTGCTATGTGAAAGGGGTCACCAGTACAACAGTTGGAGAACCACTGAGCTCCACAGAATACTTCAGTTGCCTAGTGCAATATGGGACCAAATGGCTTGGGATGTATCACAGAGTCTTTCTTTCTCTTTTAGACTGTTAGTTTGAATATGGGTCAGGTTGGAGATGACTAGAAATGGGACCAAGCTACAAAGTTTGCATCCAAATCTGAAGCTGAAACTTCCCATACATTTGGAGTTTGGAGCCCATCTCCATCTCTAGCACGGAGGGAAAGTTGTTGCCATCTGATCAGATTCTCCTGGGTGGTGTGAAACCAGCTATTGGCGGCCTGGCTCCCAGTGGAAAGCCATTCAAATAAACACCCAGCACAACTGATCCTCTTGGGGTCTCTTCCTGCCAGCAGCTACTAATTGGGCCCGATTCCCATTGACTCAGCTGAGGGCACTCAACACCTTGTAGGTTTGGAACTCCATTTTAGTTTCTGTGGTCTGGTGCCCAGAATTGGGCACAGAAGTTGAACTGCTCATGCCAAGAATAGTGGTTTGGTTGGAGTATAGCAGATTAGGTGGGGTTGACTTGTCTAATAGAAAGAACAACAAAGGCTGAGCCAAAGTGCATTTTCCAAAGTATTGTCCTCTCTGCTGCACGGAGAAAGCTAAAACTCCTACAGAATGCTCAGTACGGTGGCTTTTTATTTATTTATTTTTGCATTAGAGGCTCCTGGTAGGGAAGGCTGCCTTACGGTGCTTTCTGGATTGCAGTGTTATGCCATCTTGCAAGGGAATGAAGTCTGGGAATAATTACCTAGTGGAGACAATGCACTTCGGGGGTTAATTTCCCCGTCTCCTGTAACAAGAACTAGAGATACAGCTTGCCAAGCAATAGTTCTTTGTGTGGCATACTGAAAACGTAGTTTCCATAGAAGATTGTGTTGATCCCATTGCTGATAGCTGACCTTGCTGAAACACAGAGAAGAATGGCTATTCCTGAACAAGCTGCTTGCCCTCTCTTTAGTTCTGTGACAATGTTCTCAGCTAGCAGTACCAAGAAGGGCTGTGTAGGCTGCAAATCCTGTGTTTATAATAAATGTTCTATTGCAAGTTTCAAAATACATATTGATTTTTTATGGTGTTTTTTTTAATATCAAATGCCTTCATGCATTTTAAAGTAATTATTGAATGCTCTCCTTGCTATAATTTAACACAAATATAATTCCAACCGTAGGCATTGATTTCCAATACTGTCAAATGGCTTTCTGTCTTGCAATTTAGAATAAGTTATAAAACAGCATATCGAAGAGGACTAAGAACAATGTATCGGCGAAGATCTCAGTGCTGCCCTGGATATTATGAAAGTGGAGACTTCTGCATACGTATGTATACAGTTTTGATTCATACGTTACAATTAAAAAATATCTTCACCCAGAAGGTATAGAAAAATCAAAGATGCTAATACAACAGTAATCAATAAAATTGAGGGCTGATTTCAGAGCTACTGAGCATCCACCACTCCTCTGACTTCAGTTAGAAGTGTGGGTGCTCAGCATCTCTGAAGGTCAGATCTGAGGCCCTGATTCAGGAAATCATTCCAACTTCAGCGCACACTTAATTTTAAGCATATGCCTAAATCCCAGATCGTTTGCATTATTTTTAAGTGCCAGATGTTTGCCACATTACTTTAAAAAGTAGTAATGCTCTGAGTCTCCAACCAAAAGATCAGGGCATGATAGCACAGTGTATCTTTCCAGTGTAATATTTTTCTACCTGTTCTTTCTCTTTCTAATGTGTCAAGTCCCACACTGGTTTTGTCCATATTCATTTTCAAGAGCTATTTCCACTCTAAAGATCAGGTTCTTCACTGATCCTTAACTGCAGTCATCACAGAACCCGCCCCCCCCTCATTCTAGGAGAGTGACTCAGGTGGAGCAGACTGTGGCCTTGTTTACACTGCTAAAAAAGCTGTATTTTTTTAAAATCTTAGAGTAACTAATGTCCATGAATCCGTCTGAGCTATCCTGAGGTAAAAACAAAATGAAAACCAGGCACATCAGTTTTACCAGGAGGTATACAGCTCTGTACCCCTTCCAGGGGTACAATCTCAGTGAGTTTACCTCACATTAAAACGAAAGTGCCTGGTCTTCACTATGTTTTACCAAGGGATAGCTCTCACTCATTTATGTGCGTTGGGTTCCCTGATGTGCAAAATACACCCTTTTCAGCACTGAAGACAACTTAGGTCTGTGTCTACTGTTGAGATCCTTCCCGTCTCTTCCCCTCCTCATCTGCCACCTTGTCTTTGTTTTCTTTAGCCATCCTGCCACTTTCTGTTGGTTATCTTTGTTTGGGATTTTTACATGGTGATCACTACCCTGCTACTGTCACTGGACCATCTCACTCCTAGCAGTGTAAAGTATCTTGCTCCCTCCCATGGCAGAACCCCCAAAAAGAGGCCAGGGGTCACCAAGAAATTCACCTCATTGAATTCCCTTCCAATGCTGCCTTAATGAGAGGAGGAGGAATGGTTTGGAGACTGGGATTCAGCCTCCAAACTACACAGATCCTGGGTCCCACTGGGGAAAGGAAGCTCCAGCCACTACAAAGGAGGTGCTCCTCCACATTGCTTCACTCAGCCAGTCCTTTAAAATCTATTTCATTAGGATTAGTGGGAGTCAATGGCATGTGGCGAGGGGAGACTATATCCCGCAGTGTGTATGATGATCAAAAGAAAGTTTGATTAAAAAACAGTGTGTAGATTAAAGGCTAATTGGGTCTTCTTTCATTAATAGCAGCCTTTATTTCTTGCAAAAGTTAAATAGCTTTGTAATTAACAATGACATGCTTAGGCTGCTGAAGGCTGAGTTTAACTCTCTATTACTGGCTCTTTCTTGGATTAAAAGCAAGAGAGAAGGCTTTTTTGTTATTGTTTTGATCCTTTTCCCCTCTTGTTTATTGTCTCTTTAAAGAGGAATGTTAGATTTCTTTTTCTCGCTTGTTGTGTTGGTATTTTCTGTGTGAATTAGCACTGATATAATCTGTTTTGCTTAGTCTTAACTACTCAAGTAATCCAGAGATGTATGGCTCTGCCTTTCATTCCGTGGTGCCTTTTTCACCCTTCTCATGTCAGTGATGATGCATTGTGGACAGTGGCAGATAGGCAGAGGGTCAAATATTTTTCTTTTTTGAATGGAAAATCTGCCCAATTCTGCATTGTCTAGTTGGAGTGAGATCTCTTCGGGACAGGGACCAGTCTTTTTACATGTCTGTAAAATGCATAGAACAGTTTGGAGTGCAGTGTAACACTAATCTCTAATTCAGTGTCCTGTCTCTGCTACGGGAGCAGCTGTCAATTTAGGTTCTCCTCTTTAGCTCCTTGAAGTCCCCAGCAAAACTCCCATTGCCTTCAGCAGGAGTGCGAGCCGGCCTCTGTGGCTGGGATCATTTTGTTGTTAGTAATGAATTTTGGATACAATAAATCAAAGAATGGATGTTGTTGCTAAGGAGTTGGACTAATGTCGGCAGTTGTTGTGTGACATTTCTTCTCACGAAACTCTGGCAGAATCGTTTGGTTACAACTTATACCACCCCTCGCTAGTTAAATACTGGTAATTTTTCAACAGAGATTGCCATAGGGGCTGAATTGTACAGAGCAGAGCACTGCTTTTCCATTATGGAGGAATGTTTACTAGGAAGTACATTGAGCCCATCGATCTCATTTTATTGGTGACCTAAGATGGATGTGACTGCATGTCCAGAGGTGAAAGGTTAGAGAATTCACCTATTTCAGCATCTTACCATATAGCTTTGGGAATTTAACTTTGAGGGAGGAGTTTGTCTTTGTGGCTTTTGCTTTTATTGCCTTACTAGGCAAGATTTAAAATAAAACAAAACCAAACACGAAAAGTGCATGCTTTTTCCCCACATTGGTGTCTTAGAAATGCTCCCTATCAGTCTGGTAGTTGTGCAAAATGATTTCCGCCTCTCTTTATATTTATACATGACAGAGCTTTCCGCTGAGCTGCCTCTGAAAACAAACTGCATCCTCCAGGTAGTAGATCAGAGCAACTATGATTTAGTATACTTTGTTTGCTAAGGGAAGCTTTTGGCAAAGCAAGTGCATAAACTACAGAAAATCTTTTTTTTTAAAACAACGACAAGGGTTCAAATGCCCTTCAGGAAGGATTTTTAAATTGTACCAACTAGATTAGCATCTGTGGTAGATAAAGCGGCTTTGAACGCTTCCTTGCTGCTTTAAAAAAGAATGTTACATGAGTCTTTTGTTGTTTTGCCCTTTGAGCAGAGTGTAATTGAGGATTTCCCTTTACAAAGTGCGTCAGGTGGAAAGAGCCCCTAATTCACTAAATGGACAGCTGTTTGTCTGGGAGACCAATGCTTTCTTCAGTCTGTCCCTTTTAATCTTTTCTTGCAGATCAGATTTATATAAAGCATCCACAGGAGAAGTTTGTCCTAGGTAGCACAAGGGGCAGAGATCCAGGCATGAGAAAAGTGTAGGGGAAGGCAGAAAGCAGCATATTCTCCCTTCCACCCCAACCCTTGTATATTGATTCTTGGCAGGAAAAACAGTCAAAGGACAGGAGGATGACAATTCACTTTTTCTTCACATTTTGGGCCATAGAGTATTTTAATCACCAGATGGTTTTTTATTTTTAATTTTCAAGGCTAGTATTCTGTTTTCATTCACTTTCTAATATATATCCCTATGCAGTGTGACTGGATGGCTCAGAGATTTGATAATGGCAAATGGAGTTATTTAGCTCTAGGTCCTTGGCTCAAACCTGACCCAAGTCAGTAGTGTCTGAAATTGGTTGTGTCTTGGTGGTGCTCTCTGGGATGAAGCGAGGTGATCACAGCTTGCTCCCAATGAGCAATTATTTGTGTTACAAAAATATTGTCAGTATTACTACTGATTGGCCCCCTTGCTAGCAGTCTTTATAGAGAAACTATGGATTTCACTGGTGGAATCTCCGCTCTGTCAGCCAGAGTGGTGCTCCATCACGGTCAGTCTAGGCACATGATGATGTTTGTGGTTCTGTCTGGTCTGTCAATAAATGAAGGATTTCATCCAGTTGCCAGCGCAAGTAGTGACCTTTGAATTCACTTTTGAACCAAGGAAGAATGACGTCACCATCAGGACGGAGGACACGTAGCTGTGCCTGTCCAGTCTGGGGGCAGCCTACGAGTTCAGCAGGGCCTGCCTGAATCACCACTCTGCCTGGCTGGCTGAGGAAGCCCAATGGCCGCGACTGATCTCTGGTTGCTCAATGCTTATGCCTGCAGCTGTGATTGCTTCTGTGCCTGCCTTGTTCCCAGCCCGGCGCCTGCCCGGTCTGTTCCAGCCTTGCTTCCCTACTGGAGTCCTGGCTTTGGTTCCTGACTCTGGCACAGACCCTTTGGCTCTGATTACTGGCTAGGACCCCTGGCTTCAGTTTCTTGCTCCTGCTCTGATCACTAGATCTGATTCCAGTTCCAGCTACTAGGCCTGACCACCCACATCTGGGTTTCTGACAGTTATTACAGTAGTAAGATAAGGTGGTATTATGTACAAGTGAGTTTTGGAAACTGATTATGGTCATGATTTTTAAATAGTGTATTCCATGTCTAATATTTTAAATACAAGCAACAAATTGCAGTATATAATTTTGTATTCTACTTGTATGACAATTCATACCTTAGCATTATACTGGGTTTACAATGTTGCATATATAGTGTCGTTTATTTAAAAAAAAATCTATGAAAAGATTGTTTTATTGGAGCCATATGGCCTGATTGTTAAACATCTGTGCGGTAGAAGTAACAATTCCAAAGCGTCCTGCCATCTGGATGAATTCCAATACTTGAAGTTTCGTGCATATGATGCAACAACACACTGACACAGCAGTCAAGGATTCTTATGATGAAAAGAAAAATAATAGCGTCTGTGATCAGTGCAAAAGTTGGAGCGTCGAGGAAAACACTGAATCAGCAGTTTTAGCTTCCTGAATATTCATAGCATTTGTTTGTATCATGTCATAAGATTTGTTGATTTCCTGCCCCCCTCCACTGCCCACGGATCATTAACATTTTAAATGTTGGCCTGTGATTTTAAATTTCTCTTGGCCAGCAGTCCTGTAACTTAAAGTATATTTTCTAAGTCTTAACAGGTTTCAAATGATATTTTTTTTTCATCTTTGTAGAAATGTGTTATGCCAGTGTTAGTGCTTTCTGTAAGAGCCTTAGTGATACATTATTCAGGCATCCAGCATTCTGTGCATCAATAATGCATCATAAATAAATGGAAATGATATAACTATACATAGACACTTTATAGCAGGGAACATATATGCTCTTTCTCTCTCTGATTTTATAGGGTGTGTGTGTGTGGACACATACACACACAGAAAAATGGTATGGAAGGCTATTGTTCCTGTGGCCTTAGTAACTATGGAATTGAAGTGACGATGGGAAATATGTTCTCAGCTCAGATATAACACAGTTTGTTTGTAATTCCTCCTTTTATGCCCATTTTGTGTGTAACTTCACACAGGTTCTCCTGTGCCGAGTAACAAGGATACACAAGAACCCCACCCCTCCGCTCTAGCCTTCCTAGCTACACACACCTTTGGGGCAGTGTTCTTAGTTCCTGTCCCTGCTGAGTCTTTCCTCCAAGGGACTAGCTCCCAATTCTCCATTCTTCCTAGCTGGGTCCTGCTCCCTGCAGGCTGGCCCTCCCCCAGCCCCTCTGTCTGAGTGCTAAGGAGAATCTCTGTAGAGCGGCTCAGCCAGCCGCCTTGTCCCTTTCAGTCTCTCACTGAGCTCATGCTGACCTTCCTATCTCCCAGCAGGCCTGGTTCTTGATCACATGCTCCCATCCTGCAGACCCCCGTGCTTGCTCATTCCCTTCACCTTGAGAGGTAGGCTAGGACTTGAGCAGGCGAGACTGAGCCCCAGCCCTCTGAAAGGGGCAGGGTACCCTGTGATTCAGACAAGGTATAGGCAGGGCCGGTGCAACCTATTAAGCAACCTAGGCGGTCGCCTAGGGCACTAGGATTTGGGGGGTGGCATTTTCTTCGGCAGCGATCACGGCGGCCGGATCTTCGGGGGGGTGGGGAGCTGCCGTGGGGGAGGTGCTTCGGGGGGGGGGATGGGGAGCTGCCTCAGGGCTCGGGGAGGGGGTGGAGCAGAGGTGAGCTGTGGTGGGGAGCTGCTGCATGGCTCCCTGGCGGGGGTGCGTCAGGGCGGAGGGGGGGAGCTGCTGTGAGGGGGGGTGCCTCAGGGCGGAGGGGGGGATGGGGAGCTGCCTCAGGGCTCGGGGAGGGGGTGGAGCAGAGGTGAGCTGTGGTGGGGAGCTGCTGCGCAGCTCCCTGGGGGGGGTGCCTCAGGGCGGGGGGGGGGAGCTGCTGCGGGGGGGTGCCTCAGGGCGGAGGGGGGGTGGGGAGCTGCCACAGGGGGGGCGTCTCAGGGTGGAGGGGGGGAAGCCTCAGGGGAGGGGAGGGGAGGGGCAGGGAGCTGCCGCGGGGCTCGGGGAAGGGGGAGGGCGCAAGGTGGAAGTTTCGCCTAGGGCGCGAAACATACTTGCACCGGCCCTGGGTATAGGGCAACTATTGAGGTAAAGGAGAGTGTGCAGACCTCATTGGTGAAGATGTGACAGGCATGATTCTCTTCTGCTTATGCCATTGTAAATCCAGAGTAATTCCCTTGACGTCAATGGAGTTACACTAGTGTAAGTGAGAAGATAACGAGGTCCCACCAAGGGAAGGTGATATGGAGAAGGTGGGCTGGAAAGAAGAGAGGTAGGACAGTTCATGGACATGAAAAGAGAGAGGAATGGAGGAGAAGAATGTAACAGCAGAAGGGGTGGGGTGAGGCTGTAGAAAGTCTCAAAGTTGATAAACATTTAGAGAAAAAAATTAAGGCACCCTGGTTACCTGGGAAAAGGAGGTAGAATTACTTGCTATTTCTGTGGAATGACAAGAGAAACGCTTTCCTGCATGCTCCAGACGGTAGGCAGGAAATACAACAATCGAGAAGGACACAACGAGCGGGATCAAGGTTCAGCAATGCTCACACGTGTATTTGTGTTAGCAGCGCTCCAGTGCAGGAGGGCTTGTGGGAAGCAAACATGAAAGAGTCACAGACACAGTCAAACGTGAATTCACTTTCAAAGTCAAATATCCAAGGATATATTTCTTCAGTTAAGTTGCTTAGTTCTAGCTAGCCCTTTAAATGGAGAGTTCCCAAAGACAGGCTGGTGGAAATCAGCATAGTTCCATCAAAGTCAATGGAGTCTGTGTATTGCCTTCGAGGCTTTATATAACCTTCTCCCCGCTACACTTCTGCTTTAATATCTGTCTTCTCCCCACCTCATGCTTTAGTCTTCTCCCACTTTCCTCTCCCTCTGTCTTCACTGCTCTTCAGTGGTGTTATGCTGATTTGCTCTAGTGAAAGATCTATACTGAATAGGACAATTACTGGATTATAACGCATGCCATATGAGAATTGAGAAATCATCGTCAGTGATGATTGCCACCTATGCAATCAATTCAGGTTTATTATAGGCTTGTCAATCCTCAGTAAGTGACTGATTTAGTCCAGTCTCTGTCAGTTCCCATGTTTTGCTACCCTTGCATGGATAATGGTTGTATATGAATCTTTGAATTACAATTTAAAGCAAAGAAGTTTTAAGGTATATTGTTGGCTCTGGCAGCCATAGCTGCTGTGGTGTTTGTGGCTTGTGGGGCTGGCATTTTGCTAGGGGAGGTGCAGCATGTCCTTCCTTCAGCGTCAGTGTAGTGCCATCAGCTGCTGAGCAAGGCTGTGGCCCATTTCGCGTGAGTAGTGCTGCTGCTGGTTCTAACCATGGCCCACATGTTGCAGTCAAAGGCCTCGGTTGCTCGGCCCATACTCATGCTGATAAGCACCTACTCACATGAGTAGTTGCATGAGGTGAGTGAGTGCAAGCAGCAGGATTCTGGCTGTCCCTGTGTGGACAAGCTCCCTTGCATCACTGCCTCCTTGCACGCTTGTGTGCGAGGCACTTACCCTCAGTGGGCACGGTGAAACTCCGGAAGATGGCAAACATTTTCACCCCAAAAAGGAATTGTGAATGTGATTGATAGTCTGGGAGTGTGGCGATGTCTTGAAATCAATAAGATTGAAAAGCAAAAGGACGTGTGAAATGAAATCCATGTTTAAAATTAAAGTTGTGTTCTTAACCCCTCCTTTCTGTCCCTCTTTAATGGAATGATTTTCCTCTGCTCTGATGTAGTTTTAGGGGGAAGGGGGCAGGGAGGAGAGAAAAAAATAGCAACTATGTCAAGATAACCTTTAAAAAGCACTCCTAGTACACACACAAAATCTGAGCTAGCATCTTTTTCACTTTCTCCTATTGTAGTCTCCTCCAGCTGTGACCCTCCCCTGACTGGTCCCTTGTTCTTTGTCCTACAATAGCTCCCCTGATGTTTAGAGCTATCAGAAATAGGGGGACAAATCTCAAACAGATTCCCTTGTTGATTCAGAGAAAGAGCTACTGGTACCCTGGGTCTTTTTTTTTTTCTTCTTCCCATTTTTGGCTGCCTTACACCTTTTAAACTCTAACTGAAAATGAATCAATATCACTACAAGGACGTTTGACGAGCATATAAAACAGAATAAAAGTGACATGCAACGGTGCCATATCTGATAAAACAGGGTCATCAATAGAAGCCTAAGTGAACTTTCTTGGGTTTACTTAGTCTTTGTAGTTCTGTTGTTCTAATGGCAACAGAGAACCATTCAGAAAGCTGGTGTGAAACAATCTTTCAAAAGATCTTTCTGAAGAAGTGAGGTTTTTTACCCATGAAAGCTTATGCCAAATAAATCTGTTAGTCTTTAAGGTGCCACCGGACTCCTTGTAATCTTTCAAATTATTTCCCAAGATAATTTAATAACCTATATATGCCACTCTCCACTTCCACCTTAAATGGTGAACGCAGAAATCATATACAGTAACTCCTCACTTAACGTTGTAGTTATGTTCCTGAAAAATGCGACTTTAAGTAAAACGATGTTAAGCGAGTCCAATTTCCCCATAAGAATTAATGTAAATGAGGGGGTTAGGTTCCAGGGAAGTTTTTTTCACCAGACAAAAGACAGAGAGAGACAGACAGACAGAGAGAGACAGACTCTCTCTCTCTCTCTAAGTTTTAAACAAACAATTTAATACTGTAAAAAGCAACAGAGAGTCCTGTGGCACCTTATAGACTAACAGATGTATTGGAGCATAAGCTTTTGTGAGTGAATACCCACTTGGTCAGACGCATGTGGTGGAAATTTCCAGCAGCAGGTATAAATATGCAGGCAAGAATCAGTCTAGAGATAACGAGGTTAGTTCAATCAGGGAGGATGAGGCCCTCTTCTAGCAGTTGAGGTGTGAACACCAAGGGAGGAGAAACTGCTTTTGTAGTTGGCAAGCCATTCAGTCTTTGTTTAATCCTGAGCTGATTATGTCAAATTTGCAAATGAACTGAAGTTCAACAGTTTCTCTTTGGAGTCTGATCCTGAAGATTTTTGTTGCAGGATGGCTACCTTTAAATCTGCTATTGTGTGGCCAGGGAGGTTGAAGTGTTCTCCTACAGTTTTTTGTATATTGCCATTCCTAATATCTGACTTGTGTCTATTTATCCTTTTACGTAGAGACTGTCCAGTTTGGCCGATGTACATAGCAAAGGGGCATTGCTGGCACATGATGGCGTATATAACATTGGTGGACGTGCAGGTGAATGAACCGGTGATGTTGTGGCTGATCTGGTTAGGTCCTGTGATGGTGTCGCTGATGTAGATATGTTGGCAGAGTTGGCATCGAGGTTTGTTGCATGGATTGGTTCCTGAGTTAGTTACTATGGTGCGGTGTGTGATTGCTGGTGAGAATATGCTTAACGTTGGTGGGTTGTTTGTGGGCGAGGACTGGCCTGCCTTCCAAGGCCTGTGAAAGCGAGGGATCCTTGTCCAGGATGGGTTGTAGATCACTAATGATGCGTTGGAGAGCTTTAAGCTGAGGACTGTATGTGATGGCCAGTGGAGTTCTGTTGGTTTCTTTCTTGGGCTTGTCTTGCAGCCGGAGGCTTCTGGGTACACGTCTGGCTCTGTTGATTTGTTTCCTTATTTCCTCGTGCGGGTATTGTAGTTTTGAGAATGCTTGGTGAAGATCTTGTAGGTGTTGGTCTCTGTCTGAGGGGTTGGAGCAAATGCTGTTGTACCTCAGTGCTTGGCTGCAGATGATGGATCGTGTGGTGCGTCCAGGATGGAAGCTGAAGGCATGAAGGTAGGCATAGCGGTCGGTGGGTTTTCGGTACACAGTAGGGGGAGGGACACCGCTGAACTGCAGGCAGCTGCTGCACAGGGAACTTAGGGGAGCGGGGAGCTGATGAGGGGGCTGCCAGTCCACCCTGGTTCCAAGCCCCCACCAGCTAGCTGCAATGGGCTGCTCTTCCTGCAAGCAGTGGACAAAGCAGGCGGCTGTCCAGAAGACATTAGAAGGGAGCATTGCACAACTTTAAACAAGCATGTTCTCTAACTGATCAGCAACGTAACAACGAAACAACATTAACCGGGACGATTTTAAGTGAGGAATTACAGTACAGTATTTCCCCTTTACATTGCCATTAGGAATTTGCATGCTAGGAATGATTCTTTTGCCTTACCACTTCCTCTGAATTCCTTACCACAGATCGTACTCATATTAAACTTGCTGGAAAGCAGCAATGCCAGGTGAGCCTGTCACTTCAAGTATTAAGTCAAAATGGTTCCATCCAGTGACATTAGTTATGCTGTGCAATATACTGCATGATGTCTTATGAAAACAACCCGGCTCCTATACAGCTTAATGCAAATAGATTGTATTTTAATTATTAAACAGGCCTTCAAAATGTGTGTGGAACGTAGCAAGTAACCACAGAGGGTGAAATTGTGTTAAAAAAGCCTGTGATTTAGGAGATGAAGTCCCACTTTCAAAAGTGGCTTAGGGACAGATTTGCAAAAGTATTTAGGTGCCTAAAGATGCATATAGATGCTTAGTGGGATTTCCAAAAGTGCCTTGGCACTGAACTCTCCTTGAAATCAATGAGCACTAAATTCACGTAAAATCTCAGAGACAAGAATTAAAGACAAGCATAGATAGATCAAATGTTGAATGCAGGGAGTTTGGATCTGATCTCACTAACTGCTGAAGCCATTGAAAGTTCTGCCATTGGATCGGATTCTGTCTTCCTTCCCCCATGACTAGCGAGCGCTCAGCATGAGTGACAGAGGTAGAATCTGGCTCATAGACTTCGATGGGCGCAGGAGCAAGCCTCTCGTCTTTATACAGGACTGTAAAGAACCAAACATACTTTTGCAATATGAGCCTGATTTTTCAAAGGTGCTGAGTACCTGCAGCAGCTTCTATTGATTTCTCTGGGAATTGTGGTCGCTCAGCATCTGTGAAAGCAAACCCAACAAACAACAATCATATGTGCTGGGGGTGAGAGTGAAACTAACTGGCCAACTGCTGGTTGCAGGGGTGCTCTTGGTGGCCATGCTAGCTTTCCATTTATTCATATAGTGCTGTAATTTCTGTGTGTTCAGCATTCATTGCTTTGGCCTGATGGAAGGTAATGGAGCAAAAGAGCAGGAAACTTTAGTAACCAAAAGTAAACTGAAAAATGTGTGATAGGTTGAAATAGCCAGAGGAAGTGAATTCAGGGCTGGTCACTTGCATGCATATGTCAGTTGTAGGTTTGCAGGGAAGCCATTCATGAAATTGGTGCTCATTTCCGGTTCCCTACTTGTTTTCAGTCAGGGAAGAGGGTGAAATTGGCTAATTGCTTGGAAAGTAGAGCTTTGAAAATCCACGGATATCCACAGCCCGTTTTTGTGGAATGTGGATGGAGGCGGACCCAAATTTTATATCCCAAATTCTGAAAATCTGCGGATAGCTTCTTTATATCAGTGGCTCATTTTTGTGGATCGTAGATTGGGTGCGGATACAAAATTTGTATCCGCATAGGGCTCTATTGGAAAGCGTCTGTCAGCAATTCTGAACTGAGTGCTGTGTAAAAGAACCCATAAAACATCAAAACAGATGTCAGGTTCCCCTCTCCCCCATGTGTTTTACTGTATCTGTAATCAAGATCCCCCCATAGATAAAGGGTCTTAAGGGTCCCACACCATGGAGAAATCTATATTTGCTGCAGGGCCAGGCCTGGTATAAACGCCTCTCTGGATTGGGTACAGAGACACTCCCAGTGCTTTCCTCTTACAGACTTTTTTTCTGTAAGACTGTAGCATTTCACTTTAAATGTGCATGTGGTTGTGTCTTGGAGTCTATACATCCCATGGTGGTTTGACAGCCAAAGGGTTAATGAAGCAACTGTCTGCTCAATCAGAGCTGATTGGCAGCCCCACAGCAGCTGTGAGGATAAGAGGGCAGGGTGGTGGCCAGAGAGACTGAAAAGGAATTTCTGCAGCAGACTGGTGATAAGCTTCCAGAAAAATCCACCACTCCAGAGGCAGGACCAGAGGCTGGGGGAGCCTACAGAACAGGAGAGGTAGGCAGCAGCTTAGGGAGCAGCAAGGGACTGAGAGGGGCTTGCTCTGGCTGCACCCAACAAGGGTGGAACCCAATGGAGAACGCTGGAAACTCATCCCCTACCAACTCCAGCCCAGGGGCATTTGGAGGAAAGGGTCTTAAAGGCAGGAGACCTAGGGCTGATTAGTCCCCATTAGAGCCACAGCTTCTGACTCCCCGCTATCCTAAAGGGAAAGGAGACGACTGAGGTCCTGGCCAGGAGGGCTCAGGTCACAACAAGGTCTTGACAAATGCAAAACTGGGTGTGGTGGCATAAAGGGGGATGGCACCAGGTTGGTGTACCCCCCTGTCTGGCCACAAAAGGGGTGCTAGCAGACAAGGCCCCATATTACAGGTTGGCACTATTGTGGTACATGCATTCCCCTTAATAAGTATTTCTTAAAGTCCTCCAGGGAAATTCTGCTTGAAACTTGGAGCATTAAGAGATTTCATTGAAAAAAAAATAAAATTAAGGTTGGAAGGTTCAATTTATCTCAAGCTCAGTATTTCAACCATTGATATTTTCACTTTCCAAACCTCGTTTTCTTGGATACAGTGGGTAAAGAAACACTGTCAACCTATTTATGCCCAAAGTTTACTGTGCTTTAAAAATACAAATCCCATTTACCATCCCTGATTAACATTATGATTTATTTGTGTTACTGTAGCATAGAATCATAGAATACCAGGGTTGGAAGGGACCTCAGGAGGTATCTAGTCCAACCCCCTGCTCAAAGTAGGACCAATCCCCAGACACATTTTTGCCCCAGTTCCCTAAATGGCCCCCTCAAGGATTGAACTCATAACCCTGGGTTTAGCAGGCCAATGCTCAAACCACTGAGCTATGAATTGGACCATAAATCTGACTATCGCGATAGTAAAGGGTTTCCCTTAACGATTAATTATGAAGGCAAGACAATGGGCCTGTATCAGCAAAAAGAACGAGGAGTACTTGTGGCACCTTAGAGACTAACACATTTATTTGGGCATAAGCTTTCGTGGGCTAAAACCCACTTCATCGGATGTATGGAGTGGAAAATACAGTAGGAATATATATATATATATATATATATATATATATACACACACATACAGAGAACATGAAAAGATGGGGGTTGCCATACCAACTCTAACGAGACAAATCAATTAATGTGGGCTATTATCAGCAGGAGGGAAAAAAACTTTTATAGTGATAATCAGGATGGCCCATTTCAAACAGTTGACAAGAAGGTGTGAGTAATGGTAGGGGGAAAAATTAGCATGTTTGTGTAATGACCCATCCACTCCCAGTCTTTATTCAGGCCTAATCTGATGATGTCCAGTTTGCAAATTAATTCCAGTTCTGCAGTTTCTCATTGGAGTCTGTTTTTGAAGTTTTTTTGTTGAAGAATTGCCACTTTTAGATCTGTAATTGAGTATCCAGGGAGGTTGAAGTGTTCTCCGACTGGTTTTTGAATGTTACAATTCTTGACGTCTGATTTGTGTCCCTTTATTCACAAATATTATGTTGGTGGCCTGAGATCAGAATCAGCCCCAGTAGTTGTACAGCAATTTATGTCCTGGATCTCTCTTTCAGCTCAATTCCCTAAATTACTTTGAAATGTAGCTAGTATTTTGCCACAGTTTCTTTTAAAGGTGAGACTATTGTATTCATATAAATATTGCATCCCCACTAAGGTTAGTCTAGCTCTCCCAAAACACTCTAGCATGATCTTCAAACTGATTGCCCCTCTGTCCCTGATCTCATCAGTATGACCTCCATTTGCAGTGTGGGGACTCATCTGAAATGAAATCTGATGTTGGCCCTGTAGGACACGTGTCGTATAATAGCCCAGCTTCAGTCACAGCTCTAACTTTAGCAATTTGGCCACATTCACCCTATTTATTTGTGTTTTTGGAGGTGGGGGGAGGGGAGGGGAGATTTGTTAGATTTGTTTGATGGAAGTTGGAATATGACCGAACAAGGATCTCATTTGAAAAATCAATACTTTCCTCAGTGCAATACAGGGCTAAAAGTCATCTAGGGAAATCTGTGTAATTCGATTTTATTAGGCCTTGCGTTGCAGTGCAAGGAACGCAAGAGGCATAGCGTGGCCAGGAGTTCTCAATTTGTCTACTTTTGATCTTTCTGATATAGTAATAACATTTTTGTACACCCATTCTTGCTCACATACACAGTACACACGTTCTGTCTATGAAGATCAATCGGCAGTGAAGCAGTGTCACTCTCGGACAGAAAATATTATTTTCATGGGAAGAGGGCCATAATTCATGGCAAGCCAGCAATCAGGGAGTTATGGATATGTGGCAATGTTTTGTGATACAAGAAATATGTTTCACAGAAGCTAGGTTATGATAGATTGAATTTGTACCACAGGGGAATTCACTTAATATCCTGGGTGTATAACTTCTAGGAAAATGTGCAAGCAGTGCAGTTCTGCAGTAATTTCTAGATCTCCAAGGCTGCATAGCTTTGAGACGGCATTAGAACATTAAGGGCCAAGTTCTGCTTATGTCCTTGTCACCATGGCTCCAATTGCACATCTAAGGGCAGAATCTGGCCCTTGTAATTGATGTTCTAATTGCTTTTTTGATAATAGCCCATTTACTTTGGCATTCTCTCCCATGCTTCCTTTATCACAATTGAAATCTGACAGGCACTAGACCAGTGTCGGAAAGTAGAAGGTCTCAGCATTATTTCAGTAATGCCGTCATCGGAATAAGCCAGGGCTAAGCATAAATCAGAGCAGGGTTTTGGAAAATAGTAGAGCTGAATGGGCTAATGTGAGGCCCTGCTGTCTAGGAACAGACTCTCCCTTCAGCTGAAGGGTTCTGTGTGTCCCTGCCCATACATGATAGAAGTACTTACCTGATCATCTAGAAATTGGCGCCTCTTCATCTGAAGGCCTCTGTATGCTCCAACCTCTGTATGTGATGGAAGTGCTCACTTCTCTCTGACATCCCATTTTTAGCCACAGGGGGGTTACTGTGCATGTTGGATATGTTACCGCTTCTAGCTGTGTACTTGGGAGCTGGGACTCCTCTCCCACTCAAAGCCATCCCCTGGGCCACCTCTGCGACAGGGCTCCTATGGAGCCCTGCCCTCACTCATAGGTGCTGACTCCGTGGGTGCTCCGGGGCTGGAGCACACATGGAAAAAAAATTGGTGGGTGCTCAGCACCCACAGGCAGCTCCCCGTGGCCCCGCCCCCTGCTTCAGCTCGCCTCTTTCTCCGCCTCCTCCGCGAGCGCACCACACGTCCTGCTTCTCCTCCCTCCCAGCACTTGCGCCGTGAAACAGCTGATTCACGGGGCAGGGAGGGAGGAGGAGAGGGAGGGGGCGGGGATTTGGGGAAGGGATCCAATGGGGCGGGGAAAGGGGCAGGGGGCTCGGGCACCCACTGGTGCTGGAGGAAGTTGGCACCTATGCCCTCACTTAAAACTGCCCTCCCCACCTAAGCTCTTGAAGGAGGGCACCAGTCTAGCCACTGCCTGTGTCCACCTGTGTGAGTTTAGTTTCACCTTCCCTGGGCCTGTGTGGGTGAATCAACTTCAACCTGTGCAGATTATACCAGGGAGACACATGGTGCAGATCATGCTGCTCAATGGGGACACCTCTCCTGCCTCCATCAGGCACTGCTGCTTCTCTGTGTCCTGGCAAGATGCCCCAGAAACTCCTTAGCTAGGTAGCAGCTCCTCTCGCTCTTCCTAATTCAGATTCCGCAGCCTGGTGAGATCTTACTTCAGCTCAGGAGGAGGGAGAGCTGCACTCCCCCAATCCTAGGAGCGGGGGCAGATCTCTTGCTTTTAGCAGAGCAGGAAGAGTTGGTTTCCCCTCCGGGCCTCATTCAGGCAATACTCCGATTGACGTCAGCGTTTTGCTGGAGTGAGGCCAGCAGGATCAAATCCTTCAAAATCAATAATTTGCAGCACACAGCACGAGAGAGAAGTGTTAAATATTTCTATATTGCTCAGAAAATACAAGTCGTTACCTCACAACAGCTACAACATACAATACCATTCATAGGTAAAATCACATTAACCTTGCCGATACCAAGGATCAGTTTCCAGAAGAAAATCTGTGACTGGAAGAGTGTCTTGTTGGTGAATTTAAAAGAAAGAAAAAAGAAGTTTTCCTAGGTCAGGTGCTGTGTTCTGCTGATTCCGCCCCTGTTTTAACCTCATTAACAAGTTGAACAAGTGTGTTACTCCTTGCCAAGTGCGCTAATGGTTGTTTTAAACCTTGCAGTCGGGAGTGGAAAATCATTTATCAGAAACTGTTAAATGCTCAGAATAATCCCCAAGAATATTATTGTACTAGAACATTGATTAGCAGAATTGATTGAAGCCATGCAGCTTTCACATAGGAGGAGGACATGATTGTTTTTAGCTGGAGCAGCAGCAGGGACTTTATAAAACCAGTTGCTGACTTTCACTGATGCACAATTATTAATATTTAAACCACTTTGAAAGAGTCTTTGGAGGCCCAACCCTACTTGCCTTGAGGACAGAGGAAAAAGATTGGGCCCTAAAAGTGGCAGGGTCTATGTCGGCCTAATACTCGTAGGCTATTATACAAAGAAAGTAGTATGAGTTTGCTTTCTTAACACAATGGCTAAACCCATGGGGTGAGCTTAAGTTCTGTGAAGATTCCTTGCAGAGGGTGAAATCCTGGTCAATTGACGCCAGTGGCAAAACTCCCACTGACTTGATAGGGCCAGGATTTCACCCAGAGTCACACGTCATTGAGGGGCATAATTTACTTCCTTATTCCACAGAGCAGGTTGTGGGGCCTGTGACACTCCCAACACTGACACAAGAGTATGAGTACCAACCTCAGGGTTAAAAACCAGGGTACAAACTCCAAATTGGTTGTGAGTTGTAAATTTAGATTTCACCAACCAACTTCACCAAGTGCAAAGTCCTCAGGCACTTTGACAGCCTTAACATGGCATCACAGACTGTCCCCGTGGATACTCCATCTGACTTGCCAGCGAGGAGAGCGTGTCTCTGTGATAAATGGTCCCTTATGCCAAGAATCATGGCAATATTCAGGTTAGTCCTGGTCCCAAAGGACTGGTCACTTACACCAGGTCAATTTTAGTGTGAAACATAAAGCACAGTGCTTGCAACCAATCCTATAGTAATCTATATGAATGTTTATTAAATAGGAAAAGGAAATTCAAGAGTTATTTACAGGGCTAAAGCAAACGAATAGTCAGGTTTTAAAAATAATACACTTCTACCCTGATATAATGCGACCCGATATAACACGAATTCGGATATAACACGATAAAGCAGTGCTCCAGGGGGGCGGGGCTGCGCGCTCCGGTGGATCAAAGCAAGTTCAATATAACACGGTTTCACCTATAATGCGGTAAGATTTTTTGGCTCCCAAGGACAGAGTTATATCGGGGTATAGGCTTCTTTATTCAGCAAGTTTTGCTTGTCCTTTAGAGCTATTCCCAGCTGGGGATCTCTTGTTTATGTCTAGAAACTCCTAAATACTCTAGGCTCTAATTATCCTACCCTATTGCTGTATGCTGCCTACAATGTTCAGGCAGCATAGAGATCCCTAGTTCCTTTTGGTTGGGGTTTTTATCCCTCTCCTGCCATGTGCACTGAGCTACAATCTTGGCTGATGGGAAGAGTCCACCCGAGGACTCATCTTCATGGGGAAGAGAGCAGAACAGCAATAAGTATCTTTAGTCTTTTTGTTGGGGGTTTCTCGGTCCAGATGTAGGGAGTTTCCAGTTGTAAGAGCCAACCACAGCACATCTGGTATCAATGGGTCTCCTCTCTCTGGAGGGTCTTACCAATTTCTGTAGAAGAGCAGCTCTTCACACTAAGTAATGTCCCTCTCCCGTATGGTGATTCATTGGTCACAGAGGCTCACAACATAACCACTCAAATAGTATGTTACGATATGGAACACAGATATTACAAATAAGATGAATAAATACAGCAACTCACAAGTATTCAATAGAGCTTACACATTAAATGCAGTCCTATCATTTGAATGCCTGTTTTATCAATACTAATGCATGAGTGAGCCAGCCCGATCCTAGCTATGTGTCTGTCAGTGTCCAGTTGAGAGGTGGTGATGTTGGCTGGCCAGGTTCCAGCTCATGCCAGCATCACAGGTCCTGCCTCCCCAACTCCCGTATGGAGGCTGTGGGTCCTGGATCCTGGCTGCATGGATCTCAAGGTTCCCCCTTAAATAGACTATGTTCTTAGCACTCTTGAAACTGGACATTAATATGTCTTCACTGCAGAGTTAGCTTGGGCTCTTAGGTGTTCTCATAACCCCGCGTCTGGTCCACAGAAAACCCCCTCACTTGAGTTTGATGGTTCATTAAACCCAACCTAGCTGGCATGGCTGATGATATAGGCTTGAGCTTGAGTGCTGCTTTCACATGGGCTGGTAACCTGCCCACTTTGCAGTGAGGACACTGGCTAAATCACTCAAGTGCTGATAGTCCTCTAGTGCCCAGGACAGACAAGTTCTCCCACAGTTTACTGGCAAAGAATCCTAAAGTGACTCAGCTTGTGCCCCTGGAAGTCCTAGCAGAGCAGGGTACAAATGAGGAGACAGTAATTCAGGTAGGGCTTTCTAGTGTGGCTGCTCACTCCCAGGCCAGGCTAACCCAGGTGCTCAGACCGAGGTGCTGATCACCCAAGTTCATTCTTCACTGAGGACATACTTTAAGCAGCAGAGATGCCCACCCATCGCATGGTCCCATGCAAGATAAATACACTGTGGTATTTCCAAAGCTCCACAGCCAGGAGATCTGGATGATCTTTCAGGTTATCAGACAAAACACTAAATTTTTCTATTCAACTATTTAGTATCTGGAGCCCAACATTACTAAAGCAATTAAAAATAAACACTAAAGTTAGAGAAAGCTGAATAACAATGCAAAGTCTGGGAAGAATTTAATTTGTAGGTCTATTTCACTGAGGAATGACCTTATATGTGGAGTGAATCAGTGTTTGTAATTATAAAGTGAATAAGCGATAAGTATCAAATGAATTGTTTCAGAACTCCCTTTGTTGACTTTATTCCATGATTAGGAGCAGTTGCTGTGTGACCTTGAATATGGTGAAATAACTCATGCTAAATGCATTGCTACAAAGTTGGCATTTTGGCAGGACTTTGATGTAGGTCATTTTATTACCAGGCTGAATCAAACTACAAACTGATCTGATACTCATGCCAAGAATGCTAATAATAAACTGATCAATGAGATGCTGGATTGTTCAAGAGAAGGTGATCCGGGGGAAAATGCAGACATAAAATCACTGGAATTCCAAGGGTTGACGTGTCAGCCTTTGTGCTGGGAGGGATTATATTACCTGCATTAGTGCAAGTTTTCTTCATTCCAGGGCATGCTAGCTGTGTGTCAAACAGGACGGTGTCAGCACGCACACACTCATCTTTATTTTTCTTGACCTTTCCGTGCAAGTGATTTTTATAGTTCCATTAACTAGTAAGATCATTTGAAAACCACAGTACAAAGTTTATTATGAAGAATGCCTTGGGGCCCATTGTATCTTATAATGTGTAATGTTAATAGAATGAAAAATTAAATTAAACTCTAAAGATTATAGCAAGACAAGACTTCCCATTTTATATGGGAGAATTTGAAATTTTTACTTGCATTGGTAATATTTCGGAGTAATGCCCTACTCTGACCTTTTATATGGATGCTATAGATCTGATTCAGATCAAAGACAATAACAGCATTCCTGATTATACCCATCCTAGAATAAATTGGCTTATGTCAAACTAGCCTTCCACTTAAGGCAGGGGCTTTCTGTACCTTTTACACACAGGGCCAGTCAGAAGTAATTCCATTGATTTAAATGGCTTTACTTCAGTAAGGTTAGAATTGGGGCTCTGCCCTATTCATTTAACACGTCTGTTCTGTCTTGGCAGTTTCGTGTGTAAAAAGACAAACTGGGTCAAACCAACTCAGAAAATTGGTGGCCTCCAAAAGGGAAAGCAAGGCACTGGGTGGTGGGGTGGCATGAGTAGAGTCCTGCAAACCTGCGGCTATCTGCTTTGTGTCCGTGGAATCAGATGCGGATCTCCACAGACCACGTTTGCGGAATGTGGGTTGGAAGTGGATACAAATTGTGCAGGTCTCTAGGCAGTTGAATTTTTGTTTTCATTCCTCTTGGACTTCCAACAAAGTCTAAGATGTGCCTAACTTTACCAACTAGTGAGATGGAGGGTTCACCGATGGAAAAAGCAGATTTTGCCCATTGTGTTTTCATGTCAAATTTTTTTTGTCATAGTGAAAAACGTATCTTTCACATTGCACAGAATGGTGAAAATAAGACTTTTTGTGCAGCTCTCATGCAGGATGCAAGCTTCTTTGTGCTATGTAACAGTAGACATCTATTTAAGGGCTGTAATGTATCACTTTCTCTACCTAGCAGACATCTGTTTGAGGCATAAAATACGCTACAATATGCTTCTATATCTGTTGCCATTTAAGCTTAAATAATAGACCAGTAATGCACTGAAAATGCCAGTCAGTTTCACATACTGCTTAGGTGACAGAAATCCTTATGTGGGAGGGAACAGAAATCTCTCATGGTCAGCCTGCTGCCTCACAATGTATGCCTTAGCCGGGAGCTAAAATAATTACTAGTTTTAAAAAAAAAAAAGGTGCTGCACAGTTTCATGGAAAGAAGATGACCTGCTGTTTAAAATATAAATAAAGGGAACAGAAATATCTTGGACTCTTTTGGTCTAGATTCTCTCCTGTACACCAGTGTAAATCATGAGGGGGTCTCTTGAAGTCAAAGGACCAATACCGGTGTCAGTGAGAACAGAGTCAGCTTCTAGGCTAGAAGTAGGCATGGCATGTGCAAATGTTGTTCAAAGTACTCTCCACAGCTCTTCCAGCATATTAAGCCTTTATATTGACCTGTAACTCCACTGCTGGTCCATACTCGATCTCCTCCTGAGTGTAGATTACCAACTGTCCTGAAATGTCTTTGCTAAACTGTGTGGTGGCTCACATTTCTGTATGAATGAATCTCCATTTCTCTCTTGTCCTTGATCCCATGCTTACAGACCAGAAGAATGCATACCTGTCTTTGGAAACCCTTATGGAAATAAAATAAATGCACAAAATAGGGTAGGATAATTAGAGCCTAGAGTATTAGTGATCAATATTTCATACTCCCTGCAATCCTGTCCAAACAAGAGATACGAAATATGAATGAATTACAGTTTTGACACACACAAAACCCACAAAGGAAACAAGCTGATAGAGAGAAATCCTGCAGTCTTTACAGTCAGGCAAAATTCCCATTGATGTTAATGCAGGATTTGACTGGCTGAGGGCTAGAAGTTTTGTCCCGTAGTTAGGATTATAGGAAAACCACTTACCAGCTGGAGCTGGAGAAACTCTCAGGTGTGAAATCTGAACAGTGTCCCTGATGATCCAAACCCAGAATTTTCAGAGAAATGGCCACCTAGGGTTTAATACCAACTTGTGCTGAAACATGGCTGCAGAGATCCTAGCTGGTATTCAGAACAGACTGGCAAATAAGAGAGCCCTGCTGTCAGCGTTCAAACACATGCCTAATTTGTGGGGATCCTAAGTAGAGATCACAGAGTGATTTCCCCTCGAACACCTGGCCTTGGCCACTGTTGGAAGACAGGATACTGGGCTAGATGGACCATTGGTCTGACCGTTCTTATGTTCACATGATGGCTGTTCACTGGCTAATGTGAAAAGAGTTTGGTGATCACAGTGAGTATCCCAAAAAGATACTTTCAGAGTCGGCGTTCATAATGGCCTTGTTTTAAAAACCACTAAGCTCTGGACATTTTAGTTATGGAAAACCTGATGGCCTTGAAAAGACAGGGGTACACCTGCAGCAATATGTGTAAAATTATTTCTTTTCCTCAGTCTATTTTGACAAATCTGTTTTGGATCTTAATACATATTAACACCGAGTTCTTTTTTTCCTTATGAGCTGTAACACTTTTTTGTCTGATTGTGTTATAAGAAGCTGGCATTCTCAAATTACAATCATAAGGGTCAATTTGGTAAAGGTTTTATTTATTATGAAGTAGTAATTGCTACACAAAGTAATTACTGGTGTCAGGGTTTTTTTCATTACAAAAAGTCAGATTGGAATATGAGATTTTTAATGTCTATCAAGAGAGACCTGTATGGTTACTTTAATAATCTAGTATTAATTAAAATCTGCAAGTAGCGCTTTTGTTTTTTTTTAAAAGAAAATATTGACCTTTATGATGCAATTTAAGTGTTGTGCTTACCAATCATTTCACACATTTGACAATACCGTGTGGCGTTTCTCCTTCACAGCTCTCTGCACAGAAGAGTGTGTGCATGGAAGATGTGTATCTCCAGATACCTGTCATTGTGAACCAGGCTGGGGAGGCATTGACTGCTCCAGTGGTGAGTAAAGGCCCAGTAAAAAATATGGGTATATTAAAGACACACACTGTTTTTAAAAACAAGAAGTCTGAATTAAATCTGTGGCTTAGGATGCAGTTACTTTAAATAGAAAATGAGAAACATCGGTTTGGTTATTTTGCAACAGTTAATTAATTTGGGGAATCACTCGTGCTAATAAAGAGGTGATGGCTTTAATTTTCTTTGTTCTTGTCTTTATAAAGCTTTATTAAATGCAGTGGAGGACATTTTTAAACTCTTATTTCCTGTTAGTCAAACATTAATGATAGATGCTCATACAAGACTATCTCTGAAGTGAAATTGCATTGTCTCGTGTTTTAGCCATGCCAAAGTCTTCATCAAAACACTTCCTGTGATGGACATGGGTTTTGGATGAAATCCTGGACCTGTGGAAGCCAATGGGAGTTTTGCCATTGACTTCAATGGAGCCAAGATTTCACCTCCTGATTCTAAGCTTGCGTGCTTGTCCTTTATCCAAAATGCAGGAATGGATGATGGTAGCTGGTGGGTGTTGTGCTCATTTTAGATATTTTCATTAGAAGATTCATTTATACTTTAGAGCTCAAGAGTCTTTCAGCTGGAGAAGTTGCATATGTCAGAGCTATTCTTAGTAAAAATAGGTTTCTGCTCGTGTGTTTAGTTCTTGCTAGAATGAAACTGCTAGTGTTATTTCCAGAGTAAACGTTGGAGAGTTATGCAACGCAGGCTCCAGCCATTACTGGCATAATGGGAATAAGTTTACATGAAGGCTCTTTGTGAGGCAGGCAACTGCATAAAGCTGCATGATTCTAGAAAGATGCTGCAAGTCACGGACTGAATGGTTTTGGTTCCTCCCACCACTTTCCCAAATTGATTGGAAGCTGGAAAAAGACACATTCTTACCAAGCATCAAGATAATAGACAAGGTAACTGTAGAGAGAGACAGGTTAGAGATATTGACAGGCTCAAAGGGCAGTAGCAGTTAAATATCCCCCTTGGGTAAAAACAGTTCCTGAGATTTTATCATGTTGCCTGAAGCCAACGGGATGGAACTTTGTCTGGCCAAGGACATCATGAATGTTCTGTCTTCAGCTTTCACAGTGTCACTCCAATTGAGGGAGCAGAGGCAGTTGTGGGATGGGAGAGAGTAGGAAGTTCATGAGGACATAAGGATTCACTCTGTTTAGGGGATGGGAAGGCCTCTAAGTCTTCTCCGCCAGGGGAAAAAGAATCAGAAAGGCAGCATAAAATATTGAATAGCTATTTCTAGTAACATTTTTTAAAGCCCTTGGGAAAAAGAACTCCTTCAATTATGAAATATTGCCCAGAATCTCAAGAACAAATTCTACCCTTCGGTTATTTTAAAAAAATAATGCTTTTGCCCCTAGTCATTCAGTATTTGTGCCGTATATAGATAAGCACTTCACTTATGGATGTAGAGATGTTAAAATAACAAACCTGGGAGGAGAAAAAACCTTGTGATAAAGTACATACAGAGTAATAAAAGCTCCATTCTGTGTAATAATAAACAGTAAAGGATGAGATGTCAACATGGAGATGGGTCTCTGGACTAAAACTGCCCAGTGCCTCTTATTAAATTGTACTAATCTTGCAAGTGAAGATAAAAAGAAAAAGGGGTTTTTCCTATATTGAATATTTAGCTTTTTAAAGTAATTAGGAATATTAAAGCACTGACAATGATTGAGATAGAAACATTATTCATAACTTTTATTTCCGCACTGGGCAGCGATCCAGTATATTTCATTTATGAGGTTTCAGCTGTGAAGAGAGGCGAGTTAGCCAATTCTTAAATTAAATATGCCCTGTTAACTTTTATAAATGATATTCCTAGGATTAGCCTCAAACTGTAAGCTTTCATTTTATTAATAGAATTACTGTATTTACTGGACTATAGTGTCCATTGTGTCTCATACCATTTGTAATATGTAGTGCAACAAGCATTCTTGTCTTAAAGCTGATTCAACAAGCACTTACTGCTACCAAGCATAGTGCTTATTACTGTGAATGGTCCCATGGACGTCAGTTATTACTGACCTCCATGGAGCTACTCGCAGTACAAAGTGTTGTGCTTGGTGGTTAGTGATTCGAAGACTGGACCCTTAACCCTAAGGGGCTTTGGTTTTGTTTAGATGAACACGTACACAATAGATTTTGATTCTATATAATACACAAAGAATCACAAAGAGCTTGTTATAATGAGTTATGTGCTGGTAATTTAAAGCAGGTCAAATGCCGGTGCCTCAAGAAGCTTTCTGAGGATGGAATTAATTTCTGGTGAGCTGAGTGAGAGAGTTAGTGAGACCGAGCCTGACCCAGAATAGCCAAGAGCCTGGTTGTTATAGTCCTCACCTTGGTTGTGGGAGAACCAGGTTCAAATTCCTACTCTGAATAAGGTAGAGCAGCAACTTGAACCCGATTTGGCTATTCTGGGCTGGGTCTCTCTCCATCTTTCCTGTTGGAGCTGTACCACTTTTATATAAAAAAATAAGTATTTAGTATGGCAGGGACTTGAACCTGGGTGTCCCCCTTCCCAGGTGAGTGCCCTGGCTGCTAGTCTACTGAGGGAGGGGGGGTCTTTTGGTTTTGTCCTGATGCTGAATGGGAACATTTTTGACATCTTGAAAATATTTGTGGGATGGGACAGCGAGCGTAGCTATGCTGGTATCTTTGTGGGCAAAGACAGTGGCCATTGTGCCCTCAGCACTGGGTATCTTAACTGTTTTAGTGGGAGAGGGATTGCAGAGCAGATTACTTGAGTCGCTGCCTACTTTTTGGGATCTTTTAACTGCTTCCTGGGCAGTCTCATTTAGGATTAGAACCTATTCGGTACTGAGCACACTCCACTCCCGTTTACTTCAGTGGGAGTTGAGGCTGCTCAACCTCTCGCAGGAGAAACGACACTTCCTAGGCTTGGATCCTAGCACCTGCCCAAAACCAAATGTTGCACTATGGGTGAAATTCACCCCTACGCTCAATGGTGCCATTTAAATCTTCAACATTGGACTGAAGTGGGACTTAGCTGGTGCATGGGCTTTCTGTTGGCTCTACACATGGGTGAATTTCACTCTACCAGGAAGGATTATGAGTCGAGGTGCTGACACTGAGCACAAATCTATGATCTTTTTACTCATAGGCGAGACTCTCACATTAAATTTAGATCATTACTGCTAGCAGTGTTAGTTGACTGGAATAGATACAGTTAATGTTTTTTAAATAGTTGCATCCATGGCTGTAGTTACTCAGGCAGCTTCAGACGTTCACGCTGATAACTCATCTGGTAGGACAACCTTCAACTTAGGATTCTCTGCAACTTTCCCATGACTGATGGTATTGCGTGTTAGAGTTCAGCTGTTGCCAAGGTTAAAATAACTTTGGATGAATTGCTAAACAATTCCAACCTTCCCACCCCCGAACCCTGTGCCATATTCATCTCTGCATGCTTCTATACCTGTTTTACTGCATGCTGTCGTACATCTGTTGATGCCCGCAGGCCTAGCCTTGATTTCATACTATAAAGCTGCAATATATTATGGCGTGATTACCATAACAATAAAAAGGGGAGTAATGAGCTATTAACTAAAGAAACTGTTGAATAAAATATTTTAAAGGTCTTGATGATGCTAAAAGAAAGAATTTTCATTCATTAAAAGAAAAATCATTTAAAAACATCACTCTTGCCCCCCTTCTTAAACTTGCTTTCCACAGCCTGCTCGTTTTGGCCATGCAATCTGCAATGTTTTTTTCAGATGCCAAGGAGGACAGCAAATGCTCCATGTGAACTTTCCTGATCACCTGTTCAATTATTTCAAAGCAATTAACTTCAACCAGCATGACATAGTGGCTTGGAGTTCTGGTAGGAAAGTGATTTGGTATGGGGGGCTTCACCATTCTGAATAATAGCCTTCCGGATTTGCGAGCATTTAGGCCCTGATCCAGCCAAGTACTTAGGCACATACTTAACTTTAAGCAGGTGAGTGACAATGGAACTTGAGGACCTGATTCAAAGCCCATTGAAGTCAGTGGCAAGACTCCCGTTGAACTGAACAGGCTTTGGGTCAGGCCTTTATAAAAGTAAGACTTTTCTTTCATTTTAAAATACTGTAACTCATCAGGCCAGACTGTTGAAAGGAATTAATGGGGTGGGTATTTTTCGTTTTGGGGAACATTAACTTGCAGCCCACACCCCCTTCCTCCCAGCACCGGCACTGGGATTCATGTGCATGCGTGAAGAAACTGACAGCGTAACTGGGGATGGGCGTGAGGCACACAGCTGAGATTGAGAGCTGACTTTCCCGAGAGTTTGGGTGCCAGGATCAGGGAATTTAACTCAAGGGAGCAGGTAATAAATGAGGTTTTCAGGACGTTTTATTGTATCAATTTGGGCAGCAAATATAGTACTCACCTAAATAGTTAATTTCGGGAGTGTTTGCATATTACTACCACAGGGCAGTGGGGGAATGCATCCTTCATATCCCCTCGTTTGAGAGACAGAGATTCTAACAGTCCTGACTTGTGACAGGTTATATACAAGTAGTTTAGTTTTCATCAGAATTTTTTTATACAAACTGTCATTAGAGAGAGAACCTATTTCATCTTTATCTCTGTGTCAAAAAATAGCGAAGGTCATAACAGGCAAGTATAACATCTCAGCAAGATCACTTTTCAGGGTATAGCCCTGGAGCAGCTGGAATGCTTCAGTTCTGAGATTCGTGATGAATGAGAATGGTAGCTGGTTTGCTAAATCTGAAGGTGGTTTGCTTGACTAGCCATGAAAACAGTGGTAAAAATCAGAGGAGGAAAACGGGAGTATTTTAAAATGAGTCTGTGACATTTTCCAGGCTTGATATTTTGGGGGGCTCAAATGTTCATAAAAAGCTTTGGACAGTTTCTGCGTGGACAATAAAAGCTCTAGGGAACCGCTACTGATCTGTGAGTACAGGTCAAACTCAAATCAAGGCAGATTTCAAGGACTTTATC